>NC_140533.1:10307341-11556508 GCF_057382185.1 Mchenga conophoros
TGTTTTTTCTTTCATGCTTGCAGAACTGTCTTAAAGCATCTAATCAAGCCGGATTTTGATCAAATATGAGATTTTTAGATTAATTAATTAATTGTCAATTAATTGTTAATCCTGCATTCCTGGTCCAGTTGCATATTAATAATAAAAGAGAGTAGGACAACAATTATCACAACACCAAAGTCAACTCCAGCTAGTCGTACAAAGACGACTTCTGCTCCATTGTGTATGCAGATCAGTGTTGTCCTCTTAGCTCCTCTCTAGCATAAGTGCACACTTATTTAGAGTCAATTACAGACAAGACTTAATGAATGCCAGAGCAATCACACGTGTGTATGTGCATGCAAACGCCAGCGTGTGCGTGTGTCCGTGCACGCTCAAAGAGAGGAGGAAGAAAGCGCCGGCGTCAACAAACCCATCGGTGCAACACGCGGTGAGCATCAGGGGCCGCAATAAGCGCTCTGCACGCTAATAAACCTTCTGCTTGAATTAATGACATTCAAATCCCCGAAAACACCACAACAGCATTGCTGTAATTTGAGCTTCGCACCCTCAGCGGCGGTCATGTTTCACCCAACCTGTAAGTTATTGGTCTCGGGTTGCCATCTATTGGCCGTTCCCCAAACGCAGCAAGACTTCTATTTGTCCGGCTCTGGGCTCTGACCAGTGTTAAGAAATTAGCCATCAGTATTTAATGGTGTTTATAGTTTCAGTGTAAAAGGGCACTATCATCATTGTCGGCTTACGTTATTGCACTCACGAGGCGTCACATCTGATTTGATTCTTTCTGCGTGCCCAAGAAAGGGTTACTGATTATCTGACAAACCGAAAAGGTCAGTTTATATGCCAATTTCATTATGATATACCATACTCAGAATTTTAAAAAGAATCACTTCTGTTAGCAGTAACGTAAAGTAAAATATCTATATTCACTGAAACAAAAAGTGTACGTGTTTTTGAATTCTGTGTATTATAATGGATTCTCCATTTCAAGGAGTGATTAATGATGTTAATGTATTAAAAACACAACTTCAAAGTTAAGAAATAAATGTGTAAAATGACAGAAAATGATCTGGTAGCTCACTGGCCAGACTGTCCTGTAATTATAAAACAAAGTTTCTGTGTTAACTCACAGAAAATGTCCTTTTTTGTGGATTTGTTGTAAATAAATATACATTTATATAGTCAGTAGTGAAAAAACAGGAACGTTTTTGTTATGTTATTGTTTATCTATTACTTGATTACTGTGGTGCAATATGAGCAGCTGTGGTGGTGGGGATGGGGTGTTGTTATCAGAAAAAGTTGTAAAATGTTTTCAAATAATTTAAAAGTCCAAAAAATGCAGCTTTTCCAAGTCCATTCAGCGGACCAGATTGGAGTCTTTCCCAGGCCAGTTCTGCCCCTGGTTGTCGACCATGGTCTAAAATAGGGGCGGGGAACTCCAGGCTTCAACGGCTGGAGTCCTGCAGGTTTTAGATCGCACCCTGGGTCAACACACCTGAATCAAATGATTAGTTCATAACAGGCCTCTGGAGAACTTCAAGACATGTTGAGGAGGTCATTTAGCCATTTAAATCAGCTGTGTTGGATCAAGGACACATCTAAAAAAAAAGATCTGTGCGAGTCACAGTCATTCATGACAATTCACAAACTCAAAAACCACAGACACAGTGGGCTCCAGTGGTGCAGTCTGGTAGAGAGTACTAACTTATGAAGCAATGCTGAGGTTGTGAGTTTAAGCATCAATCTCTGGCTATCTGAGAACAGACAACACACAGTCACGGATTTTGTCCTCTTGTGTTCATTGCCAGGTAGCTAAAACGCCACCACTTTTAATAAAACACACACACATACACAAATTCACCTTTTAACAGCTTTCTACGATTGAGCGCATGAACCCACCTGTTTTTGTTTTTGTTGTTGTTTTTTGTAAACATATATATATAAAAAAAAGAGGTGAATATTAAAAAAACAGAACATCCATTTGTGACTGGAGTGCTTTAAAGGCTGTGGTTTCCAGAGTGGTAAACAAATAAACAAAATGGCATTCCAGCCTCCAAATACTGAAGTAAAAAACATATTTGACATGATTTGTGTCTGAAAGCAGTTTCCACAGACATTAAAGTCAGAGGCTGTGCTATATCAGTAAGGCACGCTGATGAATTTAGAGCCTTGTGTCCTTAGAGTTCACGGCAGAGCGTCCAGGAAGCTGTGACTGCTGGGTAAAAAGTACCAAATAAAACTTCCATGTGGCCACTAAGGTGTACTGTTACTGGCCAGTGCAAGTGGACATTGAATAGCCCAGGACAAGATCAGTCACACACAGATCAGTTATTAGTCCATTGTTCTCCTTGTTTTCATGCATATTGAAGGCTTTCATGCATGTTGTTTTGTATATTGAAAAAATACATCTGGAATTCACCAGTCCGTACAAAATCTAGAAATACTGATGGTTTTATCAGTCGTAAGTGCTGCCAAGCACCATTTCACACATCCTAATCTTATCAGTGGACATCAACTTGGACTCCAAGGACTAACAGTCAGAGGAGATGTGCGTTTAGGTCGTACTTCTCGCAGAACTTGTCTGTGATGGGGATGCAGGTGAGGTACTCGCACCAGTCGCACTTCACGGGGTAGATGTAGAAGAGAACGGCCAGAGCGGAGAACAGACCCAGGAAGATCAGCAGGAAGACGCAGATTTGGACTCGCTTTCGGTACATATCGGAACGGCCGAAGCTGGTGGGTGAAAAAACAACAACAACAAAACAACAGTGACATCATTACTTCCCTCAGAGAACGGTCATTGTTTTGCATCAAACCTCTTAAATCATGAAAGTGATGAAGGGAATGAAAACACTGCATATAGACTGAGGAAACGTTCAGTCAAAGGAAAGAATAAAGAATCTAGAGGTAAGTCAAGTGAATGCTAAGCTAAGCTAACTAGCGCCAGCTTAATTAAGCTTTAAATATAAAGTAGTGGCAACAGTTTTCAGTCTCTTCAATTTCCACAACATGTGAACCGTTCCTTTCATTTCTTTATATTTTGCTTCCAAGGAGTCAGACCTTCCTTCAGCAGTAGTCCTCCAGGCTTTCTGAAGGTCTTTCACAGCTTTTCTTTGGACACTTACTGCTTTTTCACTCGTATTCAGAATCTGTTTTAAACTGTATCTTTAGGCACTTTGTTACTAGCAGCCTGTCTTAAAAAACATAGAAAAGATAAAAGAAAAGAGGAAAGGAGAAGTAGTAGAAGCAGATAAACAGTAGATGAAAGTGTTTAAGAGATGCATCTGGCCCTTCAGTTAATCCCTCTACTCCATCAGACAACACTGAGGTATGCTAGATTACACAAGAGCTACACAAGAGCTGGACTGAACACACATAAAAGTGCGGTCACATTTTGACCTACCATGTAATACCATCTAGAAAGCATCTGATTAGCAGCTGCTTCATTTCTTAGCATTAAAATGGCCTCGAATGTACTGCCAATGCAGTAAAGCCTGGATAGAAAAGCACACAGAGCAATAGTCACTTACCTGATGTATGGGAGGAAGGCGAAGGACAGGAAGAATCCGGAAACGAAACCACAGATGTGGGCAAAGTTGTCGATCCAGGGAAGCAAACCGAAAGAGAAGAAGAACACAGAGATGGCCAACAGCTTAGCAAACGCTCGCCACGGTCGCTCGAGGATCTGCCAGCTCTGAAACAGCTCCACAAAAAGACAAGCCAGGATGCCGAACTGGCTGCCAGCAGGACCCACCTGGGAAGAAAAAGACAGGCACCTATAGATCGCACACAGATCGACTAAATGAAAACAATGTATAACTATGATATTTTTTGGCAACATCAACATCAGCTTGTACCTCTGCTCTATAGGGCAGGAAGATGGCAGAGGCCAGGTTGCCAGTGATGCCACTGAGCATGTAGATAATAGAGATTCTGAGCCAGCCAGCCAACTTCTCTATATCCCTCAGCACCGTCATCTGGAACAACACCGAAACCAAGCAGTGCAGAATTCTGCAGGGACAAGCAACCAGTTATCCTTAACATTCCACAAATGCATGCACATTTTCACTGAAGTATTCAGGCAACTAAGTTTTTCCCATAATTTAACATCTTCATGGCTGCTTTAAATACTGAAGGGAGAAAGGAAGAGTGAAGTCACCCAGCATGAAGAAACAGGGACAACCAGAGCCGAGAGAACTGATCAGGGACCTCTGGGTTGAGGAAAGGCAGCAAACCGCAGACATCGTCCATGCAGGCCACCTGACACAAATGAAAACAACAATACAATCAGTCAGGGTTACGGCTACAACAGTCAGTGATGCTCTGCTGCCACCTTGTGGTGGAACGTGCCAGAGGTGAATGCAGTCCACAGTCCATTCTGTTGCACTGTGTGCTGCAGGCTCCAGTGGCGCAATCGGTCAGCGCGCGGTACTTATACAACAGTAACCTGCAGAGCAATGCCGAGGTTGTGAGTTCGAGCCTCACCTGGAGCAACAATGTTTTAAATCACCAGGCTCTCACTTAAAGGAGCAAATTTACACAGGCCACTGTTTTTAAACATGCAGTTAAAAAAGGTGTGTGTGTGCTGTTTGTCCTACCTGTGAGCAGAGCGTAGCCTCCTCATGGAAGTAGCCATGCATAAAATCACAGTACTCTCTAGAAGTTATTTCACACCTGCAACACGAATTCAGGTTTTTAAGTAGAGATCAGTGTACTAATCTTTTATTCAAACACATTTATAAAGATACTGTTAATGTTTGACGCTGTTACTGAGCACGTGTTGTAAATAAGTGATCCCGATCCTCACCGTCCTTTGGTTCCGATGCAGCAGGGCCGGCCTGTGATGGTGCAATCAATGTGGGGGAGGTTAGTGTGATTCCCCGAGTTGAACCTTGTGCAAACCTACAAATCAAAACCACAGTGAAAGTTTCTCATCGGATTACAGTTACAACAGTTTAGAAAAAAAAAACCCACACACACACACACAAGGAGAACAAGGAGACAACTGTTTGCCTCACATTGACTTGAACCAAACCACTTAAATGCAATATTACATTAGTCTTTAGAGACTCTCTTGCAGTACAGTTGTACTGAGCTACAGTTGTATAATCAGACATCTTAGCCTTTTGGTATATGACTGGCTTAGAAACAGAATCATTGCTATCTGATACTACCTGATCCATGTATCTACTCGTTGATAAATAATAGTATCAGATGAACACTTGGCCCATCTGGAGTTAGGGGTAGGGTTTGGCTTTGGTTACGAATTTTAGCTGTAACACTGAAAAATGCTTAAAGACTTCAGTGGAAATGTATCTCCTAGTTTCCGAACAGTGGCCTGTTTAGCATTTGTTTTAAATAAAACCAAACCCTTAATCTAACCCTGTGGATGTTGTGAGGTTAGACTGATAACATGTTAGTGCACTTACAGGCCAAGAAGTGATGTCATCCGGCCACTCATGCGGTGAAACAGAGGCTGGCTCCAGACAGATTCTGCAAAATCAAAAGTACAAGAAATAAGAGTGAACACTGACGTCTTCCAGCAGGGTAAGTCGGCTCCAACAGCTCAGCCCACACATGGATAAAAACAAAGTCTGTCCGGCAGACTGTTGCTCTTGTCTTAAGTTATGAGTCCTTCATCCAAAATTGTTTTCTATTAAAGCTGAAGAATGATAATCATGTTACCTGGGGTCCTGATGGCAAACGGCACCATGTTGCCGGAGCTCACTGTTCAAAGAAGGAGCACTGGGGTGCTGAGGCCACTTCACCCACACTGCCAGTGTGCTCTGCAGAGCAAAGACATGCCATGTATATTCAGAATGCACTGACACTATACGTCAATGGACTGGTTCTTGTATAGCACTATCTGAGTACTGAAAGTGCTTTACACAACATGCTTCATTCACTGTTTTCTACCTAACATGCATACACACTCCAACAGCATCAGAGAGCAACTTGGGGTTAATATCTTGCCCAAAGATATTTGGCATGCAGACTGGAGCAGACAGGGATCAAACCATCAACCTTCCAATTGGTAGGTGACCTGCCCATCAGTAAGGTATCATTTTCTGAGCACAAGTTTCAATAAAATCATAGTGTGCCTGAAATAAACAGGTCATGGTTGGTGCTGAGACTCTTTCAAATCTAAGCTGGTGTGACTGACCGAACACTCCTCCTGTAGAGTCTGCAGGCAGCCGGAGCGATCATTCCTCACACAGCAGCCCGATTCTCTCTCTAGTGCTCGCTTCTCCTGGATCAGCTTGTGGATCTCTTCATCCTGACGCATGCACGGGGAAAACTTGGCTCCCAGGTGAATCAGCGCTTCCTGTGGCGAAGAAGAGATGACGTGACAATTTGAAAAGAAAAATGTCCATGTAGATCCTATGGTAAATGGTCTGTATTTATATAGCGCTTTACTAGTCCCTAAGGACCCCAAAGCGCTTTACATATCCAGTCATCCACCCATTCACGCACACATTCACACACTGGTGATGGCAAGCTACATTGTAGCCACAGCCACCCTGGGGCGCACTGACAGAGGCGAGGCTGCCGGACACTGGCGCCACCGGGCCCTCTGACCACCACCAGTAGGCAACGGGTGAAGTGTCTTGCCCAAGGACACAACAACCAAGACTGTCCAAGCCGGGGCTCGAACCGGCAACCTTCCGATTACAAGGCAAACTCCCAACTCTTGAGCCACGATTGCCCTCCTAACACCTCTGTCAAATAAGTCTTTCAAGACACCAGCCACAGGAAACAAACAAATACATTTGCGCATTCATTTCAACTGAAGATTGTGTGATTAATTTAAATATGGAACCTGGTGTGTTTAAATACTACTACAACAGAAAATGTATATTTTAACCATTTATTCCTTTATTTAGTCAAAAATCATACATGCATTTAATTTCGACATGCGTTTGAATCATTTAACTTTAAACTAACACTTAACCATTTTTCCATTGCTTTATTGTACTATTTATACATTATATTTATATGATATTTGTGTGTATTAGTAGCTAATACAACAAGTGTTCATGAATACATGAGCAGATTATACACACTTATGGTTAAAGAGGGCGTACAGCCTCTTTCAATTCTACATCACTTTGTTCTTTAATTATCGCATTCACAAGATTTTTAGAAAACTCGACTTCTGACCTCTGACCTTGAGGCAGAGGTCACTGAGATTCAAACTCGCCTGCGATTTTTAGTAGTGTGAAAGGCGGTGGATAAAAGACTGGAAGTACTTACAGAGCTCGGACCCACCCAGAAGTTTTGCTGTTGCACAAACTTCACGTTTTCATAAACCCCCTTGTTCCTCAGCACCTCAAAAATAAAAAAATAATAAAAAATAAAAATCTCAATATTCAAAAATTTGTAACAAAGCAGCATTAAACCCTTATAAAAGTCGAACACTTTACTTACCGAGTCGACAGTTTCGTGTTGCGAGAAGCCGATAGGGGCAATACCGTAAATGGTGACAGCCAGAATGGTAATGAGCAGGTGGACGCAGGTGATCCAGTAGGTAAAAAAAGGCCTGGAGAGGGAAGCATTTTTAATGCATTGTTTACTTTTTGCATTTAAACATTTCTAAACAGCCACATCCCGTCTCACCTGTGATCATCCATGTCTTCAATCTGCCGCTTGACGTAGCTGTCTATGCGTTTGCGATACGACCGGTTAGTGAGACGTCCGACTATGCCCAGCCCGTACGGCCTCTTCTCTCTGGCAAAAAGCTTCTTAACCGGAACCACGATTCTTTGCCCTCGCTGCTGATGGCTGTTGACGCTCACCACCTCCTGTTTCAGGCGGACTTTGGGTTGGACCGCAGAGCCGGATTTTGCCTTCCGCCACCCTCGCTCTAAAGGCCTGAATCGGGGAGGAGGAAGCATTCTAAGGGATTGCAGCTCCTTTCATTTTTTTGTGTGCATGTGAAGGATACAGTGGAGACCTACATCATGAGATGACTCCTCTCTAGTTCGTTCCTATCCAGAGCGCTTCCCGTGAGCTCGCTCTCATCTAGCTGTTTGAGGGCAGCCTCCGACGGAGTCTCAAAAACCTCGTCAGCATAGCTGGACAACTCATCCTGCAGGCCTTCCTGCAAAGACTCATCTCATAAATACATCGTAGACAGTATTTTTAATTTATTTCACAGAAATAAGCACACATGTTTTTGCTACATGAAGCCTCTGCGGGCTATCGCATTCAGAAGATTGCAGAACTGAAAATTATGCTGCAGGAAGTTCTTATCCTGAACGAAAAAATGCAAGCTTTATCAATCTGTGAATTCAAATGAATGTCACAGTGACTAAAAGTCGCTTTGAGAGAGTGTGTCCACTGCTCACTCTGGTGAAGAAAGAAGTATCTAGGTCATCGGGGAAATCCGCAGTGTCATCTTCGAAGAAACTAGGAGGCATGAAACTCCGTCTGCGCCGCCGCCCAGCGGTGCTCTCGCCTAACGTCCGGCCCTGAGAAACGATCATAAACAGGACATTTCAAACAAAGATGGAGGAAATTTTCTAAATCACATCAACAAAAGCACCTTAATAATAAAGGTATTACTTTATCATTGCGAAATGAGAGCCACAAGGTGGCTCACTGGGTTCATGGTAATAGTGAAAAAGCTCTAACCTGCTCACCTATGAACCCCTCGGCGTCACACTTAAATGAAATATCTAAGTATCATGTTTTTTGGCCTGTCTGTCACCGTTGCAACCAGAAAAATGCCCAACAGATTTACTTTCCCAAGTGGATCATTATGCCGTTTCCCATACTGGTCTACTTGATTGTCATTGCTTGTTCGATCTGCATTATTTATTTATTTTACTTTTAAGAAAAGAGAAGTTGGGAAGAAGCTCAACAGAAGGAGAGGGAAAGAAAAACAGAGGAGAAGAGAGACAGAGAGAGAAGATACAAAGGATCAGTTTGATCACCTGCTGGAAAAAAAACACAAGCAAAAAGAGAACAACACAGTAGTGAAACTTTTCCTAAATCTTCCCCAAGTAGTTTTTGGTAACTAAACCTAAGCACTGATGCAAAAGAGTGAGACCGCGTATCTTAATGATGCGATGTGGCCTCTGCGGGTTTGCACCTATATGAGCTCAGCTCTTCCAGAGTGCTCTGAAAACAAAGCAGCAGATAACTGAGCATTCACTGGTGTTGTCACGGAACATCTGCTGGTAAAACCCCCAGTAATCCCCCCCCACCACACACACACACACTCTGAACAGCAGCATAATTGCTTTACATATGTGTTCTGTAGCTCGTGGTTCACACAAGGACAGTCACGTGCACACTGCTGTAAAGTATAGCGCCTGACTTTAATCCCCAACAGGACACGCAAATCTCCTGTTTTACACAACATGCTTGTGTACAGAAAAAAAACCTGCCAAATCATTATGGTAAGTGTATTTTTTCTGGGACAAATAAGAAATAACTTAATGTAAATCAAAGTCCTTTTATGGGCTATCTTACTAGAATCTGTTGCATGAGCTTTTAATACCAGGAAGGAGGAACATGCATGACTATCTTGACAGGCAGCAGTGTAGAAGAATTCAAAGACAGCAAGACCGTCTTAGGTAGGAATTCTGGAATAAACAACAAATATACACCTTCATTAGCGCCGCCGCCGCCTTGAGACTCATGACGGCGACAGATTCTCGCTTGCGTCGTCGTGGGAGACGATTGAGGGCAGAGCGTGAGCTGGAAAATGAGCAGAGGGAAGCTGTGCCGGGCGTCATGGGAGTTTGCAGGGCGCTCAAGCCATCTACTTCTTCCACATTGCGGAAGGCACGACCCCGAGCCAGGGGGTCTACGATCTGCACACAAACACAACGCGTCGCACAAGTGTGTCGGTTCACCACAACCTTTTTCTTTTAAGCTCGATTGACACGACAGAACAGAATAGGCAACAGGGATGCACATACACATCGATATTAGGGTTAAATTGATGTAAAAGGGGGTAAGTAGATTTTACTTCACATGTGCTTTATGTTTTACGTCTGATATGATCTTTTATACTAAAATTAAGGGCAAAGTTTCAGATAAATTTGCTAAACCAAGGGCTTTTTAGGCTACTAGCACTTAGCGGGCTACGCTGACATGCTATTAGCTACACAGAATTCACAATGAAAGGAGTACAGAATTATTAGCCCCTCCCCTCCCCCGCCATGAAAATTTAATTTTTAAGCATTTAACAGAGCAAGGAATTTCAACACAGCTTTTCCAGCATCCTAGATTTATTTTGAATGCTTACATTAGTATTACTGTGTACTGTGTGACTCAATTCATTCAATTCAATTCAATTTTCTTTATATAGCCAAATCACAACAACAGTCGCCTCAATGTGCTTTATATTGTACAGTAGATCGTACAATAATAGATACAGAGAAAAACCCAACAATCATATGACTCCTTATGAGCAAGCACTTTGGCGACAGTGGGAAGGAAAAACTCCCTTTTAACAGGAAGAAACCTCAGACAGAACCAGGCTCAGGGAGGGGCGGGGCCATCTGCCGGGACCAGTTGGGGTGAGAGAAGGAAGACATTTCTTGATGATTTTTCAGTTCTTATAACTTTGAAATGCTGTGATAACTTTCTATATCCACCTCATTCTCTCAATAATTCTTTTTCTCAGCTCTAAAATGACTTCTTTGACTTTTGGGCTGATGCTTTCTAAAGTGACGGCTCAAAGTTTTGCAGTTTTAACTTGGGACTGATGATATTAACCCTGGTAATTTTTATTTTTTTCTGAAATAATTATATTTTTGTGTAACAACAGAAATAATTGATGCTTTCTAAAGACGTCTAATGTGTTTAAAAATGCTACTTGGAAAAACCGTCATCTGTAACTGTATAATTAATATCAGTGCTGCACTCATTATTGTGACTTTCAGTGGCTTGTTGTTTTTGCGGTTAGTCAAACAAATCGTCAATAAAAAGTTCTTTCTCTGTTAAGACCCCATCAATTGAACCCTACGAAAGCGAACAAAGCAAGGCGCTAAAGCGACCCCGATTTTCAAGATGTGACATGAAGAACAGGAGGAGAGAGGTGGGGGAGAAATGTGACGAAAGAAAAGGTGCCCATCTACGTCTCCATCCCTCTAACATGCGCCCCCCCCACATTGGCGCAGGCCTACCCTCTGCATGCCATAGTGGTGATGACTGGGGTGGAGGGGTGGGAGGTAGAGGGGAGGAGGGGTCTCAGTGCTGGCAAGGGAGAGATTGTCTTGGCTGTGAAGCTCCATCTCCCTCATCACCTGCGTCTTCAGACCCCCGTACAGATGACTGCAGTGCTGCAGGCTCTTCCTCCTCCATCGCTGGGTGCTGTCGCTGTCTTTACTCACCCCAAACCAGTCAGCCGTACCCCTGGGGGAGAGGACACACTCTGCTTAGTGAAAGCATATACTTTTTTTGATGTAGTGGTAGTGTGTCAGAAATGAATCAGGTTCATCTTAGCACAAGAACTTAATAATGAATCAGGATGAAATACGGGCCATGATTTTAAAAAGTCAAGAAAACAACACTTTTATATTATAACATCTAAGATGCTCTTCTTGTACTTTTATCTCTGTCTAATGTGTGCAAGTTTGAACCCAGCTTTGAGAGCCTGGATGAAATACACTGTCTTGTTTCCTTATATAATTTACAGCCCTCTGCTGGCAGAAAAGAAGCAGATGTTGCCTCATATTCCCAGAGTAGATGACACAATATGGGTCTTTGTTTATTACATTTCAGTTCGATAAATGTGCATTCAGGTCCCCCTTTTTCCAAGAACTGTGTCCGCACAACCGATCAGTGGGAGGAGGGGGAGGCTGTTTAGAGAGCAGAACGTTTAGTAATAAACACTCAGCCCTCATCATCAAGAAAAACGCCAGCTGGGGAAGCCTTTTAAGGCTGCACAAGGACAGGGTGGGGGTGGCGCAGCCCTGATTACTGTCCCTCCAGAGAGGGATCTCTTAAAAAGAGGAAACAGGTTTGGAACAAAAACAAAACAACGGTAGGATTTAGACTGGATGCCTTGAGCAAGAACGGAGACGTAAACAGCGGGATTAGAGAGAGAGAAATAAGGAGGACAGGAGATCCAGACTTCTCAAAAACTTTTGCACAGTTACAAAATGTTTGTTTCCTTAAATGCAGCTAGCAATCACACAAACCTCATAAACAATATTAAATCCTGGTGGAACAACAAGGCCAAATTTCAGAAATGGGCTCATTTCAGGCTCGGTGACAGTTGTTTGTTTAGAAAAGCAGTTCTTTTTCTTTTTGGGCACACGCACGAGCAAGCGAGCACGTCTTTTTCTTTCTTTTCTTTTTCTTAGTCACCCACACAAAACGCGAACAAAACATTCAGACTGCTTGACGACAGCACGAAACAACCACACATCGCAGAAGATTAAAGCAATTTTAACACGCGTGCATTAGTCTCCACATCCTCCAGGTAAGGCTGGTACACATGAAACAACAGTCGACGTAATTATGGGCTCACACGGCATTTTGGGCATCAGGGAGAAGAAAAGGCAGAAGGGTAAAGCTTTGCACAATCCAAACAAACACTACACAAAAAATCCAGGTAGCTATAAAACAATTAGACTACTGCTGGTTCAGTTTGCACATGCCCAGTCTCATTCATTCATAGCCACATGTGGAGGCAGCAAGTGTGACCACTGATAAAATTACTATTAAAGTCAAAATAGACATTATTTTAAGAACGCATTGTAATTCACGGCAAACTCATTCAAGTTGTTTTCTTATGTACGACTTTATGTTGGTTTACATTTTTCCTATAATTTAATATTTACTTTTCAACTTTTATGTTTTCTAGAAACAATATGAATGAGTTTTTTAATACATAACTACAAAGTACAACATTGTGCTGTGAGGTAGGTAAATGGTTCATCTGCCCTAGTCTGAGAAGTCCAGAGTCTCTCTCATGAGTTACATTTTCTAAAGCCTGAAAAACGTGTGCAGCACTCTAGTTCCCTCTAATACTTGTGGACCACAATATGCTGAAAGGTCATCAGGGATTTATTTGTCCATCCATTGAAAGCTGGTTGTCTACACCATTTTTTAAAAGGCCAGCATGTCAATGACGTAGTGTCTCATTTGGCCATTAAAGAGACAAAAATATAGAAAATTACTCATAAAACTCATAAAAGTATGAACTTAACATTGACCTTGGTTCATAATTTGGATTAGTTGATCATTCTGTGCAAAAATCCTGTAGAGATTCTTGTGAACTGTGGATGGACGGACATAGAGACGGATCCGTGTCTCGCAGTTGTATAAACTTGTTGGTCCTTCAACTCAATGAGCCTAATAATGGCACCTTTAAATGTCACAAGTTAACAAGTTTAATCGTTTTTGTTTAACTTCCATAGACAGCTAAATAACAAAAATGATATGCTACCACTGAACAGAGCTGTTTCAGTGGCAGTGGGTTACGCTAGTAACCAATTATTATACACTTTGATTAGATCACAGTTAATCATCTCCTGGCTACAGTTTAATTTATATTTATCCCACATATATGACAGCTTTTATCAGTCTTCTTACTGAACTTCCTAAAGCAAAGCAAATAAGCCACTTTTTCAGAACTATTCTCTTCAAAGCTTCAAAACTTCCTATGTTTAAAGAGATGGCATAAAACAGATGAGATGTACATGCTGGCAATCACAAACCCTTCCGTAAAACTCAACATATAAGACTGAAAGCAATTTAAAATGTGAGCTGCTAGTGACTCTAAATCCTGTAGTTAATTTTGAGAAAATCTTAATCCCCCTCAAAGACAGAACAAGTGCTTTGTTGAGAATTTTCACTGACTTTCCAAAGCATCTCATGCTGAGCCAGATGTTTTGCTCTGCTCCAGTTTGCCTCAGCGCACTCACCTGTCCTGAGATCTCCAAGAGGGCTTTAGGGTATGGCTCATTCCTGATTGGGCTGGGGACTCTGGAGCTGAGTGATCTCCATCGCCAGTACTGTCCCCGCTTAGCCCCTGACTCCTAATAAACCTCAATCTGCCAAATACAAACTGATCCTTCACAAATCCCACATACAATGTTCCATAAGGGGATTTCCTGATATCCAGGCCAGCTCTACGTCACCGCTAAGCAAAGAGCGGAGGATCAGCACATGTCTGGAGTCTGCTGAACATCCCTTTCTTCTACTGTGCTCTCCTGGTTAATCAAAGTTTGAGAGAATCCAGTGCTAAACTCCTCAGTCAGACGGGAGGCTGATGTCCACATCATGACGTGAAAAGAAATCCACAGAGAGCTTCCAATTTCATCCAGCTGGACTATATAACACACAATGAGTGGGTGGATCTTTGTTTTCTGAACTTGTGTCACCAGCACACACAGCCTAAATTTCCATACCCGACAAAGAGCGTTAATTTGTCTGGAGACGTCCCTCCTTAAGAGCTCACATGAAAGGATGTGACCTACTGGGCAAAAAAGACAGCGATGCTGGTCCTCGTCAAACTGAACATTTTCCCCACATCAACAGCCCCCAACGATCTCTATCAGTGAGTCCCCTCTCCCTCTGCCGGCCTGTGTCTCTGCCTTGTTTTGCAGGAGTGAATGTAAACACCAGTTCTCCCTCTAACATACCACAGGAAATGGAACGTTAGAAGGAGGGAGAGAAGAAAGATCATCATGGGCATTAGGAGGGAGAAACGATGAAGGGAGTGCACCTTGGACATGCCTGGACATGACACATACACACATACTGTATATACACACACTACCGGAGAGGTTTATTTTCTCATCGCTCCAAGCTAAAACCCCAACGTGCTCTGCAGTTCGGAAACTCGCGTGAACTTCTTTAAGAAGTCAAACTGAGCGTGTGAACTTGCGGTGAATGGCAAAGTTATCTACCGTTTAATTTTGTGGCCTCCTTAACATGAATAATGACCCATAAAGAGCGCTCCGCTTGTCCTCCAGATAAACAAACATCAGGGTGTCCTCCAAGATACCCCGCGTGCACACAACAAATCACACTCAGAGACGTGCTTTGTTTGAATAGTAAAGATTTAGCATGGATTCGTGAACTCTTGCGGAGGAGGGACCTCAGCTAACCTCCACGAGTCACATACAATCGCATTAATTCTCTCACGAACATCAAACGCGTCCTGTGCTTCTTCCACAAATGCAAATAAAAAGCTAATACATTTCTGCAAGATGAAATTAGAACATTAGGACACTCTCTTTTGAAGAGTATCTGTAGGTTTGAGTTGCGGCTCCGTCTTCAAACGTTTACATTAATTTAATTCTGTTTAAGCAGCCGCTTTGAAGTGGTATGACGCACATAAGATAGCCAGAATGAGCGTTTGTGTTATGTTGTCTCCTACAAACCATGTGGTCCTGTGTATGACCTGGACTGACACCAACAAACCCTCGCAGCTGTGGCATGAAGAAAATGTGACCAATGAGTTTGAAAATCTTTTAAACCACCATGTCAACTGAAAACATAACAAAGACAACACATTAAATGCTGAAACTTGTACATCTTAATGTTTTTTGGAAAAGACGTTGGGACAGTAATGTGTTTTTCTTTGTGTTGCATCAAGTGTGAACCAAAGTTAGTTTTGAAAAACACGTTTGCACAGTTATTGCTTGACACGCAGTTTCAGCCGCTCAACGCTGTCATATTTAATAATGTATCAGTTACTGCAGGCAGGCCAGTTTAGTACTGTCATACAGTACTGAGCAAAACTCATGAGTCACCCCTCATTTCTTTATGTTTTGCTTCCAAGGAGACTGACTTTTCCTATCACTTTTTAAAGTGTTCTTCTCTGGGCTTTCTCAGGCTCTTTCATTAGCTTCTTTCAGTCCCATCCTTGTATCTGACCATTTTCAGATGAATAATATTTTTGTTTGTAAAGCCACTTAACACTGACCTATGAATCATTCAAGCATAAAACAGGCACGTACCTCAAAGGATGGACCAGTGTTGTTTCTACATGTAACAGACAACTTAGCAGTAACCCATTGTAAACTGTATCTTTGGACACTTACTAACAGCCTTCTAAGTCAGGAACACATAATTTGTTCCAATTTCTTTGGCTGAATCAAAGAAAAATGCCAAAAGTAAAACAGTTTTGACAGACATAAAATAGCATTTTTGCATTCATAAATGATGACTGCCATAATATAATGTAAATATAAATATGACATGAAGCGTTCTGGGTGATAAACATGTCATCATCATAAAATGTATCAAATCTTACACGAACATTTCAAAAGAAAATCATTTTTTAATTTATTTCTATTATTTTCAATATAGCGTGTAAATGCTTCACAAATCAGCTCCATTTTTACTGAGAATTTCAACATGTTTTAAAGATAAAGCACAAACACAACACAGATATGTCACCTTTGGAGTTAAAGGTGTGATCTTACAAGCAAATAGCATCTGTTTTGAAGACTCAGTAGTTATTTGATGTCTGTATGTTAGTCCACCAGCTTTCAGTCTCAGTTTAGCTGTTTTACTCAATGTTAAGGCTGGATTAGACATTAAGCAACAAACATGTTTTTAGCATCACTGGACAAAAAAAATAAACCCATATTAACCTTTCAGCATACTGCAAATCAAGTGGAGTGACAGAGAACTGGAGTCCTTTACTTCCTTTTGGGCTTTGTCTTTGGGATTTAGGAAATCGAACCTGTGCTGAAAGCCCATTTTCAGGTCCTGTTTTAGATCAGGTGAGTAGTTTAAAGGATAGAATTTGTGTTGCAACGGGTTAAGCAGTAGCTTTTCACCTGAAAGTCTGAGTCAAGACTCACATGACAAGATGTTTCAACTAACTAAGTCCATGCTGGCATCCCTGGAGCTTGCTGAAACCCAATAATCTACCACTAGTCAAAAAAAATCAACTAACAGCTTCTACTCCCTGTTATCCTGGCCCCCTACTTCACCTCTCATGTACCTGATGATTTGTTTTGGTATAGATGAACGCCGCCGGGTCAGTATCTTGGGGATACAGGACCGCCTTCGGATGGTTGACACCCTCCTGGGGCTCCTCTGGCCCTTTGGGGGAACGGTGTTGATGCGTTCAAAGTGCACCCTTTTCTCACTACGTTCACATCGGAGTAAGAGGTTTGAAGGGAGACAAAGAGGGAAAGAAAAAAGAAAAAAGCAAGGCCAAAGTAAAAGGGGGGGAAAGAGAAAAAAGAGAGCAGGATTAATTGAAAGGAAGCAAAAGCATCTAATAGTTTAGTTGAGGAATTATTAGAATTATGGATTTTGCTTGCAGAAGCAGAAAGAGGAAATTAGCAGCTGGAGAAAATAGGAAGAGAGGACAGAGGAGTTCTCTTTATACCCCTGTGTGTGTGTGTGTGTGTGTGTGTGTGTGTGTGTGTGTGTGTGTGTGTGTGTGTGTGTCTAACCTTTTAATGGACTGAGTGATGGAGGGCAATCTCTCCGCAGGAGGTCTGAGGTAGTTGTTGGAGGTTTCCAAGGCAGCAATGCAGGTCTGAGGGTTTTCCCCTGGCATGCTGACGCTGCGCAGGCGCCTCACTGGCTGTAACGTAAACACACATAAACACACACACAAATGATACAATCATGCTCTGTACCACTGGGAATGAGTGACTGCATGTCAAGGAACAAGCTAATTCCACACAGAAGAAGCAATCCGCTAGGGTTAGAGTTTTCAGTGCTACGGTCTTCTTCATTTGATGGAATTTACTGAGTTGCCACCAGAGATGGGCAGTAACGTGTTACAAGTAACGCGTTACTGTAATCTGATTACTTTTTTCAAGTAACAAGTAAAGTAAGGGATTACTATTGCAAAAAAACGGTAATTAGATTGCTGTTACTTCCCGTAGGCACGCTGCGTTACTGCGTTACTAAAACCGTGATTTTTTTGCTAGAGTGTCTCATGACAGTGACGTAAGCAAGTGCGACGTTTGTGACAACAGCTGTGTGCAGATCAACAATGGATCATATATCGAGTGCGGAGAGAGTATGAGTGTGCAGCGTTTAAAGCGTGGAAGTACTGACCTTACTTTGAGTTTGATTCCATAAAAAGTGACAAAAACATTAGCGTCCGTTGTGCGTGGGAAGAAAACTTCTTTTTACAGCGAAAAAAACCCCCTAAAAGCAAGCACCGAGTGCTCAACGACGTAATGGGAAATTCACAGAGAAACTCGCGGATTCTTCAACTGACCGCGGCACACCTGCACCAGGGTAAACCTCCACCTACCCCACTCCTGGTTTACAGGTGAAAATAGAGCAACAGGACCGCTAGTCTTTGACTTTATTTATTTTCTGCTGTGTTTTACTTTCATCTACAGTGGGGCAAAAAAGTATTTAGTCAGCCACCGATTGTGCAAGTTCCCCCACCTAAAATGATGACAGAGGTCAGTAATTTGCACCAGAGGTACACTTCAACTGTGAGAGACAGAATGTGAAAAAAAAATCCATGAATCCACATGGTAGGATTTGTAAAGAATTTATTCGTAAATCAGGGTGGAAAATAAGTATTTGGTCAATAACAAAAATACAACTCAATACTTTGTAACATAACCTTTGTTGGCAATAACAGAGGTCAAACGTTTACTATAGGTCTATACCAGGTTTGCACACACAGTAGCTGGTATTTTGGCCCATTCCTCCATGCAGATCTTCTCGAGAGCAGTGATGTTTTGGGGCTGTCGCCGAGCAACACGGACTTTCAACTCCCGCCACAGATTTTCTATGGGGTTGAGGTCTGGAGACTGGCTAGGCCACTCCAGGACTTTCAAATGCTTCTTACAGAGCCACTCCTTTGTTGCCCGGGCGGTGTGTTTTGGATCATTGTCATGTTGGAAGACCCAGCCTCGTTTCATCTTCAAAGTTCTCACTGATGGAAGGAGGTTTTGGCTCAAAATCTCACGATACATGGCCCCATTCATTCTGTCCTTAACACGGATCAGTCGTCCTGTCCCCTTGGCAGAAAAACAGCCCCATAGCATGATGTTTCCACCCCCATGCTTCACAGTAGGTATGGTGTTCTTGGGATGCAACTCAGTATTCTTCTTCCTCCAAACACGACGAGTTGAGTTTATACCAAAAAGTTCTACTTTGGTTTCATCTGACCACATGACATTCTCCCAATCCTCTGCTGTATCATCCATGTGCTCTCTGGCAAACTTCAGACGGGCCTGGACATGCACTGGCTTCAGCAGCGGAACACGTCTGGCACTGCGGGATTTGATTCCCTGCCGTTGTAGTGTGTTACTGATGGTGACCTTTGTTACTTTGGTCCCAGCTCTCTGCAGGTCATTCACCAGGTCCCCCCGTGTGGTTCTGGGATCTTTGCTCACCGTTCTCATGATCATTTTGACCCCACGGGATGAGATCTTGCGTGGAGCCCCAGATCGAGGGAGATTATCAGTGGTCTTGTATGTCTTCCATTTTCTGATGATTGCTCCCACAGTTGATTTTTTCACACCAAGCTGCTTGCCTATTGTAGATTCACTCTTCCCAGTCTGGTGCAGGTCTACAATACTTTTCCTGGTGTCCTTCGAAAGCTCTTTGGTCTTGGCCATGGCGGAGTTTGAAGTCTGACTGTTTGAGGCTGTGGACAGGTGTCTTTTATACAGATGATGAGTTCAAACAGGTGCCATTCATACAGGTAACGAGTGGGGGACAGAAAAGCTTCTTACAGAAGACGTTACAGGTCTGTGAGAGCCAGAGATTTTCCTTGTTTGAGGTGACCAAATACTTATTTTCCACCCTAATTTACGAATAAATTCTTTACAAATCCTACCATGTGAATTCATGGATTTTTTTTCACATTCTGTCTCTCACAGTTGAAGTGTACCTCTGGTGCAAATTACTGACCTCTGTCATCATTTTAAGTGGGGGAACTTGCACAATCGGTGGCTGACTAAATACTTTTTTGCCCCACTGTATTTGAAAGACTGAGTGTAAACACACAAAATATTTTATTTTATGTGCTGGAATGTGCAGAAAATAGTTTTAAATGTTAAACAAATTTCTTCCAGTCAGAGAATGTTGCATATAATTTAATTTTTGCTTGATGCATAAAGTTAAAAGATTAAAACTAATAAAACAAGTTTTAAAAAAAGAGACTTTTCCATTTGATTACATTTTGTATGATGGATTATGTAGAAAAAGTAGAATTGGGCTGAAAGATCTATCGCTTTATCACCTCTTCAGGTTGTAAATCGTGTTTTTAAAAAGTAACTAAGTAACTAAGTAATTAATTACTTATGAAAATAAGTAATCAGTAAAGTAACGGGATTACTTTTGGGGGGAAGTAATCAGTAATTAGTCACTGATTACTTTTTTCAAGTAACTTGACCAACACTGGTTGCCACCAGGTGAAAGACCGCCAGATGTTGTTGAAAGCGCTCAAAAACATTGATTTTTTTCCAGTATAACATGTGCTTGTAGTCAGAATTTTACACCTCTTATCTTGCTTTTACTCCAGACATGCTTTTGAGTCCTGTGCCTTCACCTGGTTGGGCGCTGGCGTGTCATCCGGTGTCAGCTGGATGGTTGGGATGTCCAGTTTCAGCCATGGTGGCTTCTTCCTCTGCAGGCTGCTGTTCCTGCTGCTCGGCTCATCCATGCTCGCTGCCTCTCCTGACACCTGCCAGCTGGGCAACACAAACAGAGAAGGAAATGGGTTTTTGGAAAAAGTGCTCAGACAAATTACCGAACTGTCACAAGCCAAAAAATCCAAAGTGACCAGCTTGGTCGATTAATCGCAGACAGTAGACAGAGCGTGCTAACAATAAACAGCTGTAATCCACGTGATGTGACCTCGCACAGACACAGTACTGAGGCAAATTCCTGAATAATCCAAATTATGAGCCACTAGTCTGCCAACAACTTGAAGTCTTTTCCTAACAAACTGAATCACAGTGTGGAGTGACACTGAACCACAGTTGAGCAGATCTACTATATGATCTTCTTTCAGATGATTGTGTCAACTGAATTACTGACTGAAATAAACATGCTGATATTATTAGGAGCAGCGGCCCACTATTTTCTTATTCTGGCCACAAGCAAGCTGCACCGTTCCGCCTCCGGTGTCCTGAAGTTTAACTCCTCAACACTGATAGCTTCAGTTTGCTCCTTTGCTCCAGGTAAGGCTCAAACTCACAAACTTAGCATTACTCTGCTGTTTGCCGTCTTACAAGCAGCACTGCAGCACATTTAGATAACTTAATGCAAACACATGACACATTATTTCAGCTGAGCTTAAACTTTTCCCAAACACCAGTTAATATTTTCTCCATTCCCACAGGATACTCAGCATTTATCTGCAAACTAAGATCTACCAGTACTTACTCCTCCCCTGGAGTTTTGGAGGCACGTTGGTGCAGCTATGTTTCACAACCACAAGGTGGCACTAAGCTGCTCACATGGAAGGCTTGTGCTCAGATAAAACACAAGCACGCCACTTGTGTGGAGAGAAATGGATGCTGTTGCACTGCAGGCCGCCCGTTAACAGACAGCATCAGACAGAAAATTTGACCCAAGCTGAGCCACACCAGCAGACGGAAAGATAAAAAAAAGAAAATAAAAGGCCGAAGCTTCCACTGATCTCAGTTGCTCACTGGTTTATGACTTTGAAGGCATTCAGAGAGTGAAAAGGGGTTTTCCTGTTTATCTGTTTCCACAGCAGCTGTATGGGAATTCATGAGACATTTCCTCAGTTTGTGAATGTTTGCTCTGGAACTTTTTAATAATGTGCAGAACCAAAACTGTCATTTGTTTCTCAAAGCTGCTGCTGCTTGATGATGTGTGCACATTTTGTCTGTTTACTGTCTCACTGTTTATTTAGTTACTCTACTCTAAAAACGATCCTGACCTACTGGCATATGTGAATTATCTGATTAATTATCTGTGTTGGTGTAATTGATGTTCTATATGTGATATATTGTGAAAAGTTCTTGCTGTGCTGAAGAGTCAAGCACCGTCTTTAGAGTAATTTTTAAACTACTTTGTGCTCATTGCTTAAAGAATATCAGACAAAGTATTGTGTAGCTATCAAAAGCCAGCAGTGTGTTTGTGGGGTTAGAGTTGTCATCAACTTAGCACTACTCTACCCTCCCACGCACGCACACACACGGTCTGGCTTAAATCTCATAAACCGAAGAGCCTAAAACTTCACTGCTCCAGGTGAGGCTCGAACTCACAACCTCGGCATCGCTCTGCAGGTTACTGTCTTATAAGTACCGCGCGCTGACCGATTGCGCCACTGGAGCCCCTGCAGGATGTCTGCATTTCAGCTCATTTTGAGAAGTCTTTCTCAGATCACAGTTACAGCCTGTGCCAAGTGGAAGTCCTTATGCATGAGTGAAGGGGACTATTACTGCATAATAGGACATCTGCATGGGGCTCTAGTGAGAAGTAATGAGCGACCACCGCCGAGGTTTCTGCTGCGAATTGTTCTGTGATTCGTGGCAGTGAGTGAAATTACAGGCTCTCCTCTTTTGCCATAAAGTCAACAATAATCTCTTCCATCATAGGTGATCCCGGAGCTGATATTCAGACTTCTGGCCAGAAAATCAAAGGCGGCAGCAGGAGTACTTCTTGATGCAAACGAATCCAGACAGGATGGCATGTACTTCCAAAGCCCAAGAACTCCTGCACACAAACCTATAGAGTTGCAGCAAAAACGCGAAGGAATCTCTTTTTTGGATAACTTGGCTTGTCATTTCGAGAGTGTATTTTTCAGTAAAATCCGATTTTCTTGTGTATCTGCTCTCAGGCGAAAAGGCCATGTCTATTTTGATAGTGATCTTTACATGGCAGTGCCTACAGAGCAGGTGTGAACTCGATGTTGTCAGTATAGGGTGGGCGTTTGCACAAATAAAGCGTGATTACTCAGCTGCAGATGGTAGTAGGAGTAGTGACACAACAAGGAGCGTGAGTTGTGCATGTTCTTTGTTGTAGACAGTATGTTTAGCTGTATTATATGCTGGAGCTATTCAGGTTGGTGGAGTCTGGGAGGTTTGGTTTGGCTAAAACAAACTCATTTCTGCTAAGCACAGTTTATTTTGGAGGGGTTGTGACAGATTTAAGTGAAAAGTGGAAGGGTTCACCACAATCATTTGTCTAGGTGGTAAAAACGTCAGTCCTGACAGAATAATCGTACCTTCTGTTAGATTGCTTCAACCTTAACTGTATTGTTCTCTAATACTCAGCCTACACTATAAATATTCATGTTAAATATCAACACAAACCGTTAGTGACAGCAGAACATAAGACTGAAGGAGCGGCAGCGTCATCCCTTATCAAATAATGTATCTCAATATTGCATTAGACTGCCAAATATTTTGTGCAGACATTCATGGTTCCCAGGGGATAAGTCTACTGACTTTGACGATCCCCCCGATTGCTCAGCCGCCACCATGAGGTTTATATTTGTGGTTTTGCATGAGCTGTCTAGACTGCCATGAAATTTTGCACAGATGTTTCTCTCTCGAGGTAAATCGTTAGGCTTAATTTTCACCTTATCCAATACTTTGTTTTGCATTTAAAGTCTGCAAAACTAATCACACCCTCATCAGCTTGCTCTTTGCGCTTTGTCTTTAGTCCAGCAAGATTTCTTAATGACCTGTTTAAGATGATTATAAATGCTTTTTAAGACTTATTTCACATCCATATTGGCAGAAGAAAAGGATGAGGGATACGAATGAGAATCACAGAGCCAGAATTAGTCCAGAGCACCACCACTTTAATGTCAGCGTAGCTCCAAGCACTGTCTGGAGTTACAGGAGTGATGCTGCTAATGCAGAGTGGGTTTCACTGGAGTGGGATTTTCGGTACTGCTGTTGGTGTGTTATGGCAACCGATGTTTTTCTGACTTCCTGCGCAACTGTACAGCTTTAACACCTAACATGTTCACTTATGAGTGGGTATGTCGCATTAGCAGACACCTCACACTGCAAAACAAAACACAAGCTGGGTGTTTTATACACGCTGTAGTTTCCATTAGTGGCTACTGGCAACATGTTGGTTTTAATTTATAGTTTTGTTACTGCATGGTCAATAATACCCCGCCCCTTCCAAAAAAAGATAATTAACAAATGTATAAAAAAAAACTTCAGAATGTGGAGGTTTTCAGACACTTTAAGGCCCAAAATTAATGTGACTGGAATTTACACTTTAAAGACCCTGTTATAAATACCTACTAACATGCTAAAACACTAACAAAAATCCATTGTGTGGTTTTCTATCCAGAAATGGAAATTTTTACTGTATTGGCAGCGTGTTTGGGATCATTGTCATACTGGCTAAACATACAACAATACTTCAATCTTTCTGGATCAGTAATTCCATCTATTTTGAGAAGATCTTCAACACTGCTGTCTGAAATGCAGCCTCAACCCATGAAAGAGCCTCCACTGTGTTTTACAGATGGCTGTTATTTGACCTCTTTCCTGACCTAGATGAGAATCCGAAGCAAAAAATTTAGACCTAAAAAAGACCTAAGGCATAGGTGTCAAACTCTGGCCTGCGGGCCAAATTTGGCCCGTAGCCTAATTACATCTGGCCCGCGAAGCCATACAAAATTACTATTAGAGCTGGCCTGCTGGTATTATACAGTTCATGTACTGCTAATACTACAATTCCCAGAATGCTCTGTTGGTGATTTGGCTGCAAATACAATTTTTATTTAAGAAATGAATTCCACTGATGTGTTATTTAATTGGAATTTCGATTTTGCATGTGTGCAATATTAAGTTATATATATACGTTTATATAAGTTATATATATTGCTTAGTATTAAGCTTTGCTTGTTCCATACTCAGTTTTTCAGCAAAACTTGTTTGAGTCCATAAGAAAAGATTCATTCTTATATTTGGAGGAAGATTTTTTTCAATGAATATTAATGTTAGCCCGCGACTTTGATCCAGTTTTGAATTTTGGCCCACTGTGTATTTCAGTTTGACACCCCTGACCTAAGGCAACTGATTTTAAATCCAGTTCTTGTGTAATTTGGCACATCTCTGTCTTTTCTCCCTGTTTCCTTTCCTTAAGAATAATGGCTTCTTGACAGCCACTCTTCACTGAGACAGACTGATGAACCAAAAGGCCAGATGCATCTCTAAGGTCCTGTGTCAGGTCTTTGTTGGATTATTTCCTATTTCTGTAAGTCATGACTTTCATGTACTGTTCATCTGCTGTAAATAGCATTTAGGCCTGCCACTTCTTCTTTTCAAACTTTTCAAGGAAACACTGAACAGCATGCTCAGATTAGACCAAGTTTTAGGCTTTTTGTAAAAATGTACGGTTTATTGGTGCAAAAATACTGTTTTACGTCTGTCAAACATTTTTTATAGATTCAACGAAAGAAAACGTGTGTTTTTTCAACTGGCTGCTAGCAAAGTGATTCAGTTTAAAATGGGTTCTTTGCTATGTTGTCTGTTATGTGTAGACACAACACTCTCTCCTCCTTTGAGTTGGGTTCTTTTTCATGATTGAATGATTCGTAGGTCAGTGTTAAGTGGTTTTACAAACAAAACATTCCTCTGAAAAGGTCCGGTACAAGGACTGGACTGAAAATAAGTGCTGATGAAAGACTGAAAGGCCTTTAGAAAGCCTGCAGAACAGTTGCTCAGGACCACTTTTTAAAAATTACAAGAAACTCTGGGACAGTACAGTATACAGTAAACACTAGCGTGCTACTGCCAATTTTCAAGGTGATCAAACAGATGTAATTACAATGTGGCTTTGAACTCAGATTATCTAATAAAGTATTTTAGAATTCTTCTTTGTAAGTTGAGAATGCACATGTAGATGTAGAGTGCATTCATGCACTGGGCCAACGCAATTTTTGGTCACAAAGTAAAATATCAAACAAAAGTTGGATTCTGTTCTTTTCGCCTCTCAGCTGCCTGTGTCAGTGTTTTGGTGCCTCTGCGGTCACATGAAGGAGTCTGCGCGTTCTTTTATAAACACACCCCTGCAAATAGAAGGCTTCACTAAAATCCTTTGCTTCACCACATCCTTTGCTTATTTTGTAGTGGTGATATTGTGTGTGCACGGCAACATGAACTCAGGCACTCTGATATGCACTTTTCAAGTAAGGTCAAAATTCACTCACATGCATGTACTACACAGCGCTCGCCTCAGCCCCCCCGCATCAGGTCTTTGTAGGTCTCTGCTAGAAGGTGCAAAGCGGTCCAAAATCAATATCCCCATTTTTTATCTGGTTTTGTAACATTCGCCATTTGTTATTCCATAATCTTGATCTCTCTCCTCTTTTTTTCCTCTAGTTGGATTTTTCATGACAGGCAGATTAGGTTATGTAATCCCCGTGCTGTATGCCACATGACATCGCCCTGCTGTTCAGCCACAGAAGCTTGTACTGCCCACGATTCGATGGAGGTGATGCTGTGATAGTGTCGTGAGCAGGATGTGGTGTCACTGATATCGGTGAGTCAAATTGAGCAAAAAAGCAAAAGATAGTGTCATCACATAATCCAACTTGCCAGTAAAGAGCCTTCATATTTCAGTTCTGAAAATTATCCTCTCCTTTTGAAAGCATTAAGACTGACTACTTGCTCTGGATGAAGTAGCATACTTTTTATGATAGCAAAAAAGAACGTTTAAAGGCTTTTAAGTTCTTATTTTGGCTTCAATTTGCCATCAAAACTCCAATGTTGTCATGTCAAAGTGTTACCTCAAAGGAAATATGAACTTCTGTGCACAGCCTGCTGTGCTTTCAGGGGACTGCAGCAGAATGGTAGCGTAATTGGATCTGCTTTACATGGAGTGACATTTGCTGACGTGTCGAGACAGAATAAAACAAAGGCATCTCTTTGGCACCGAAGCAGGACTTGTCCTGACACTGCTCCCTGATCCTTTGCCTTTGGGGTGGCTGTACCTCAGGCGGCAGAGCAGGTCATCTACTGATCGGAAGGTTGGTGGTTCAACTCCTGGCTTCCCCTAGTCTGCATGCCAAACATCATTGGGCGAGATACTAACCCCAGATTAGTCTCTAATGCATCAATCGGAGTGTGAATGCGTGTTATTTAGCTAGAAAGCATCGGGTGAATGCACAAGTTGTGTAAAGTGCTTTGAGTGCTCAGAAGAGTAGAAAAGCGCTATATAAGAACCAGTTCATTTACCATTCTGGTGTTTGAGGCTGCAACCAGTAACTGTACCATGTAAAGCTACCGTGACTGCATGTCAGTAAGCTTTGATATTCAGTGGCTCATCATGTTAAGCAGGCCACAATCTGCTCTCTGCACTGTCTCCCTTTTATTCTCTAAATCTCTTGCCTTCTTTGTTCTTTTTCTTTCTTTTTGGCTCCTCTTTGAGGGAGCAAGACTTTCATTTACTCTGCTTTTTAATATTCAGTGTACTGCACAAAAATTGTTTGGGTGCTTTGGTAGGATGGCTAAAAAAAATTCTGTATATTGAATATTTAAATCAGAGTGCTGTATTACATCAACTTCTTTCATGCAAAGACCGAGTAACACAGTTAACTTAATCCATGCATCTTTAGAATATTTAGCTTTAAAAACTCTGTGACAATGTGACACTTGGTAAACTAGCGTACCTGCCAGCCCAGCTGCTGCTGCTCCTGCCAGCCAGGCAAAAAACAGTCAATTAAAACACCCAGGCATCAACTGTTTCCTGCTGTCCAGTATAATCTCTGGGCACTGGGTTGGTTTTAGTGTTACTTTCCATTGTTTCCATTGGCAGGATCCATCTGAGCTTCTTTTCTATTTTCTCTCCGGTAGCACATTTAGCACCCCTGGCATTTTATCTGTGATTGTACAGAATTTCATTCAGCAAGAAGTCAGAGAAGAGCAAAAAAGGCTTCTAGAGTTCTGGGAAGTAAGCAGGCTTAGCTTAGCTAGATTTCCACGACACAAGACGTCAATGCGTCTCTGTATCAGTGACTCCAGGCACTGTCTTCTACTTTTTGTAACAATTCATGTTCTCAGAGAGAAATGTTTTCTTCATTTTAAAACCCTTGGCTCGCTTTCCCTCAAAGATCAATGATGTCTGGCTAAATTTCTGTGCTTTGGTTTCATTGCTGGAAGCAAATCCACAAATCCCAATGATTCCACTTGATTTAAATACACTTGCATGGTGTGGCCATGCCTTAATACCAGCATAATTTTATTTTTACATATTTTGAATTGTGGAAAACCAATAAAAGTTTTTCAGCTGGCTGAAGCCAGTTTCATTGCAACCTTAATATACTGACTTTTGACAGATTGCCCAGACTAATCTTTTGCATTACTGTTGCCTTTGATAGCAAAGCAATAGCAACTCAAATAACAGTTCGTTACAAACCAAGATGTGCAGAAGAGCATCTTTGAATGCACAGTATACTGAACTTGAAGCAAATGGGCTACAGCAGCAGAAGACCACACTGCGTACCTGTCAGCTAAGAACAGGAAACTGAGGCTACAGTTTGTACCAGCTCACCAACTGCTACCAGTTGGACAAGATTGTAAAAGCATTGCCTGGTTTGATGTGTCTTGATTCCTGCTGCAATATTCTGATGGTGGGTCAAGGATTTGGCGTGAACAACATGAGGACATGGATCCATCCTGCCTTCTAGCTTGCTTCAGGGTGGTGATGTAATGGTGTAAGAGATATGTTTTTGGCAAATGCTGGGCCCCTTAGTACCAACTGAGCACCATTTAAACATCACAGCCTACCAGAGTATTGTTGCTGACCATGCTCATCCCTTTATGACCACATGGTATCCATCAAGATCACATAGTATGTCACATTCCTCAAATCAACTCAAACTGGTTTCTTGAACATAACGATGAGTTCACCGTACCTAAACAGCCTCCACAGTCACCAGCTCTAAATCCAACAGAGCACTTCTGGTATGTGGTGTAATGGGAGATTCATAACCTGAGTGTGCAGCCAGCAAATCTGCAGCAACCGTGTGATGTTATCATGTCAATATGGACCAAAATCACTGATGGATGCCACGAAGGATTAAGGCAGATCTGAGGGCAAAAGCAAGCTGTACCTACTACTGTATCCACTGAGTGTTAGTGAAGTTGTTACTTGGATTTTATTTGTGCAGTTCTTTCTAATAATAATGCCAGACAACTGTTAAATTTCAGGTCATATGTTTATTTTCATTTGAAGGATATATGGTATATTTAGTAAAGAGCCCTGGTGTTTCCTTTGCTCTCCAGCAAGAATGTGTTATAAAACTGACAATTATCAGTGCAGTTCCAAGTTGACTGGCTTGGACTCAGCATAAGATTAAAACTCAGACAGCCCAGGAGGGTTTGAACTTTATTACATTGGCACTGCTCTGTTCTAATAGGCACTACAACCTGCCAAACAGCACCACTGGGCCCATTTCAACTTCAGTGTTAAAGTAGTTTTTCTTCGCAGGGCACCGCTTTTCTGATTTACTGCCATTTCATTGCATTCATCTGTTCCTACAGATCCTTTTGCACACAAAAACCCTTCTCCCAGAGACTTCCCACAACTGTGCATCTCAGTTCTTTTAATTATTTGTTATGGTTATGTAACAATGCATGAAAATTGAATTGCATTGAATTATCTTGCGTGCTTCTATCATCCTACCCTCAATCCCAACCCCCTACAAAGGGACTACATTTGCTCTGGGCTCTCATCTGTGCCAGATGTTAGTCATAACACAGTAGGTCATTTCCTTTCTGTTTGCAGAGTTTGGATGATGAGTGCATGCGTGTGTTTCTCTAATCTGCTACTACCTCTAAACAAACACTAATAAATGATTAAACATCTGCCGCTACAGAAACAGAATTTCGGTCATGTCAGTAAGTAAAAACAAGAAATGATGAATGACAAATAAAAGAGAAGAGCAGTCACGTCTTTCCTTGCCAAAAACATTAATTAAAATTGTATGTTGACTTTTGGACTTCCTGACTTTCTAAATTTGGCAGCATTAAATGCTTCTTTTAGAGGGTTTCTTACTGTAAAAACATAAAAGTACTGTGCTGAATAAAAGATTTACAATAACATGTATAAAAGTAATTTAGATCTTTAGACATTATTAAGAGGAGACTTTAACTTTTGTGTCTATACCCCAACTCCTGGTTATAAGACGCAGCCTTATTTAACATTTTGGCAGCCACTCTGAGGCCGAACGCTGGCCAGAAAAGATTATTCACCACAGAAGTCTAAGTTGGACTCATTGCTAAATCGTGTTCTCAGCTGCATATCCAAAACATGCAATATGTTTGAAAAAGAACAAATAAACGAATAATATGAACATAACAGTTTATATTACCATCAGTCTTTGTGCCATAATCCAAGCAGCCACCTCCTCTCGTTGATACTATTTTTGCTTTTTCTTTCTGCAGCCTGCTTATTAAATGCGCTGGATGACAAAATGATTTTGCCCAGGTTAGTTATAATTAGGCTCAACCCAAATAAATGAGACTCAAATTTGACAAAATAAAAACATTGTAAAACAGAACAAGACTGTAAAGCAGCTCCTCAGAGACATCAGTGTTCAGAGTATTCAGCTGCACTGAACTGAATTATCTGGACTCACGATCAGATGAATTCAGCTATTTATCAATTATAAAATTCTATAATTTTAGAAGAAAACCACAGCCCTCACCTTCCTCTATAAGCAACCTCCCTCTGTGCCATAAAACTGCTTTAGTCAAACGTGATCTGGTTGCACACTTTGTAAAACAATTTTGAATTATTAAATGAAGCTGCAAGGCTTCTTATTGACAGAATCGCTTGTTTACAGCAGTTTGATGTTTCAAATGTCACAAAAAAGAATAAAATGTCAATTGATTTTATAAACTTTTGAAACTTTGCCTTGAGGACACTGGTACAATCAGAAGCAGAATTAAAATAAACAGAAATGTGCCGTGTTCATCCTGTCTGCCTTTCACAGCTACACTGTAGGCTAGGAAATGCCTCACATTCCTGGAAAGTACCTTGCAGCCTACTTCTACTCTAATTTGTCAGCTGCAGTATGATAAGTGTGAGAACCGTGACCGATCAACATCAGACTAGATATACGATGATCAACTTTTCCAAGGAATGTGTTACTAAAAAGCAGATTTTTATTCTTGTGAAACTGAAAAGCTGACAGGGAATAATATTGACTACAAGAGATGCGAAATCTTTAAAAAATTCAATTTGATATTGTGGTTTGACACATATTAATAAATGTAATAGGGGCAAGTTTTATTATCTCTAGTAAAGCTTTATTGCTCTCCCTTAACAATGGGTTAGAGGTACTATCACCCAGTAAAGGCTAAAAAAAAAAAAGACACTTTTTATTCAGTTTTATTTACAGACCACCAGTTTGCAACAAAAGCCTTTTATGCTGTAAGGAAAAAAACTTACATATATGGAGAGTAACCCATGAGTCTCCTGTAGGCAAGCAGAGAAATGTTCCCTTTTACTCCAAGAACCAGATTTTATCATTACTTTCTAATAATTTATACACTCTAAAATCTAAATGCAAAGTTTATCTGCTTACAAATATGCTTGAATGCTAGAATGTCCTTTTGCCTTAATGCAGAGGGCAACGGCATAAAAAAGCTGCTTAGCTATACAAAGATAAACAGAAGCCCAAACAATGAGAGCAGGTCAGAGGTCAAATCTGCCTCTTAGTACAATCATGTCTCTCAACTAGTGAGCTATCGAAGCAGGATGGATTTAATTGGGGCAGAAGCGGGAAGTAAAAAATCGACACCTACACTTCCTGCACTCTTAGTTTTGCATAATCCAAAAGTCTCAGATGTGTTTCACAAAGGAAAAAAAATGTCTCCTATGAATGTCATTAAGAGATTAAAGGATTGGCACAGACTAACGGCATCAAGTGTTTCCACACTGTAGATTGACACGTGGCCCGTGGGGAAGCAGTTTCAGACTGACAAGCAGGAAAGGCACGCAGACGTGCGTGCATTCAAAATCCGACCCGCTGCACTTTAATTCACACCCACACAATTCTGATGAAGCAGTCTGCATAGGAAGACAAGCCTTTTTATCTGTGCAGAGCTAGCGATCGCGTCGAACCTCAAGGTAACCATTGCTGGGAAGCAAACAGTTCATAACACATCAAACTGTGACAGTGATGCCAGTAAAAAAAAGTGGCAAAAGTTGCAAGGATGCATTCATTAAGGCTGGGAAAAGTTCTCCAAGGACGTTATAACGTGATAATGGGACGCGACCTCACGCTGCCTCTTGACTTGAGATGACCTGGAATGCATCAAGGCAGAGAGGAGAGGAAAAACAGAAAAACAGATGGAGAGAAAATGGTTTTTATGTCATGTTGGGAGAAGATGAAAGATGGGTAAGAAAGAAAAAAAAAGACATGCTGCACCAAGTCAAAGAGCATAAAAAACCCAAAGGAAATCCAGTGCAAAGCAGAGAACAAACAGTGTGATACTGTGTGGAGAGGAGATGGACACAGAACACACAAAATATCCCTCTGAAACGAAAACAGTCATCTGCATGTCCAAACAACATAAACAAGCTGTTTGTTGTGTATGTGTATGCATCCATGTACACGTCTGTCTGTCTGCTATGTCAAACGTCTGCATCCGTTTACCTGTTTCTGCCTTTTAGTTACAGAGTTTCGTTTCGGTGCATGAAATCCTTCACATGTTCATCTTGTCAGAGCATTGAGAAGCCTGTAACTGAATTTCCTGAGCAATGCAGATACGATCAAGCTTTGAATTACACTGCACTATTAGGACGTTATTTACACATTAAGCAAATGAAGCATTCGTGTGGCAATCGCCATCTTTGTGTACTGAAACTGGATGTGACAAGCGGATATGGATCACACTGTCAGACAACACATCAGTCGGCATTTGACTCGTCAGTCTCAAGTCCGAGGCCCACTTGTCCTGTAAACTTTCCACAGACTTGTAACCACAGCTATCGTCCCCCTGGTGGCTATCAAAAACATTGCAAGCTTAAAGGCTAAAAGCACTTCTCTTCATTTCGCTCAAAGCACTGAATCCATCTTTTATAGTTTTACGTATAATCTTTTCGGATTAATTGATGGTATCATTATTAGTTTAAACAGTAGGTAATTATTGGCAACTGCAGATAATTCAACACAAAAGACTCGATGGAAAACCTCTCTGTAAGAATTAGCCTGCAGCATTGCCATTCATCACTTTAAATGTTCCAACACCTCATAGCTTCATAGCATATATCGCTGCCAAAAATGCAGCTGGAGAGAGCGCAGCAGTTTACAGCCCCTGTGCCTGGTATGGGACTTGAGATGATGGTGCAGAGTTTTGCCAGCAAGAACGGAAGACTGGTTCCCCCGCCTACCATCCTGGTCTGTTATAAGGTGGCAACACCAGACTGAACAATAACGTGAGGGAAGAAGAGACAAAAAGAAAGGAAGAAAATACTGAACAAAAAGTCAGTGACAGAGGGTAAGAGAGACAGAAGCCAAAACAGAGTGAAAGAGACTACACAGTAACAGCCCCGGGAGAGCAGACTGAGACTGACGATGGGTTTTATGTTTCATGGCATCTTAGAATCAGTGATCATTAGATCCTCAATAATAAATAAAAGGAGCACTTTATAAGGTTGATTCTGGGCGCTTTTAGGACTTCCCTTTCAGCTAAAAACAGGACTAGCCGACCAATCACCATGCCCTCTTCTGGGGCGGGCAAGGGGAATTCATGTAAAACCAAAGACTGACTTACGCCAAATAACTCTGAGTCTGATGGTTAACCTGGGTTAGAGCACTGCGTTCTAGCTGAAATAGCCAGAAAACACAAGATTTAACCCTCATTTAATGTCAAAGGCAAAGATAAGAGTTATACATAACCAGAGATGGGAAGTAACGCATTACAAGTAACGCGTTACTGTAATCCGTTTACTTTTTCAAGTAATGAGTAAAGTAAGGGATTACTATTGCAAAAAAAGTAATTAGATTACTGTTACTTTCCCGTAAGCACACTGCGTTACTGCTTTACTAAACTGTGATTTTGTGAGAGTGTCTCATGACACATGCGACGTCTGTGGCGTGTGATCAACAATAGATAATATGGAGTGCGGGAGAGAGTACGACCGTGCAGCGTTTAAAGCTTGGAGGTACTGACATTACTTTGAGTTTGATTGGTTAAAAAGTGATAAAAACATTAGCATCTGCTGTACAATCTGCGTGGGAGGAAAACTTCTTCCTAAAGTGAAAAATTTAACTTCAAATCTGAGCAAGCACCTAGCACGCTGCCACGGGAATGTGAGATTCATAGAGAAACCCCCGGCACCGGGCAAACCTCCACTGGCTCCACTCCAGCTCAACAGCTGAAAATAGACTTAAGGGCAACAGGACTTAGTGCTGCTGAATCTTTGATTTTATTTGTTTTTTGCTGTGTTTTACTTTCATCTATTTGAAAGACACAAAACATTTTATTTCATATGCTGGAATATGTAGACAATAGGTTTAAATGTTAAACAAATTTCTTCCAGGTCAAGCCAGTCGCATATAATATAATCTTTGCTTGATGCAATGTGCATGAAGTTAAAAGATTAAAACAAATAAAACAAGTTTTAAAAAGAGATTTTTTTTTCATTTCATTCAATTTTACATGATGGATTATGCAGAAAAAATAGAATTGGGCTGAAAGGTTTGGTGCTTTATTCAGGTTGTGTTTTAAGTTTTTAAAAAGTAACTAAGTAACCTGCCGCTAACCAGTGAAGTAACAAGATTTTTTTCTTGGAGAAGTAATTAGTAATTAGTAACTAATCACTATTTTCATGTAACAAACTAAACAAAGCATTAAAAAATGACTGCTCAGGGAAGAAAAAACGAATTTCCACAATAAATTTTTACCACCATTGATTGCAAACACTCACATCAAGATAACAATTTAAATGTTTCTTTAAATGTGGTGTTGATGGCCAGTCTGAGCCTTGCACAGGTGCAGACTAATCGAACAGCAAAATCTGTCTAAAACAAATGAACCCTTGAACTCAAGCCAAAAGGACTTTAGAAGAACACTCATATACTGTAAGTCAGTGACCTTAACTGGCTAATACTGTCACACTTGCGATAAATAAGTTACTAATTAATTAAATAATAATATAATACAATAACTGTTAAAAGGGGCTTTAAACCAGCCAAACACTGGGGCATTGAGAGAATGTAATAACTAGGAAAAGAAATATTAATAACGACTAAAAACGAGACCAAGGGAAGGGTTGACTCGCAGGGAAGGGGACAAACAGCACATGCGCCTCATATGAAGCTGTTTTGTGTTAGCTGCATGGTGACAGGAAGGTCACCACTACAATAAGTGTCTAGTCAAGTGTGGGCTCGCCTGGAGACATGAATAGGCCTCCTCAGCAGCCGTCTAACCCTCCTACTATTCCTCCTTCCTGCCGTCTCTCTACGTTGCCAGCAAATCCATGCTGTGAGCGCCAATACAACAGCTTCCTCTGTTGGCTGGCCTTGTATGAAAAGTTAATGGTAATTGCCCACAGATGCCACATTAGAGTAAGATACCGAGGGGGATAGAGAATTGGCTCTGAAAAGAATATGAAGGAAAAATGGTGGTCATAATTGTGGTTTCAAAGAAACACAGAGGAGTTATTCAGGATTTTCATAAAGCAGTCTGGCCGGGGGAAAGCATTGTCATCAAACAGACACTGAAGAAGTGTTTGGAGGCCACATAATGGCCAGATTAAAATTCTTTTTTGACAGGCAGCTTTCTATTCATCCGGACTTTTATTTTTTAAATTTCGAGATAAAGATGATCTTTTCTCACTGATTTTCTTTTCATGCTGAGTGAAAGTATTCTCGCCAAAGTCACAAAGAGGCCGGAGTGATTTGATGTTCCAGCAATCCTCTACGCTTTATGATATTACCACCTGCAACAAGTCATTTAGCAAGTATGTCTCCAGTTAGAGTGCAGTAGCTGTGGAGCAATAATTAGCCAACAATGATGGATAAACAGATAAAATATTTGTCTTAAAGTTAGGATTAAATAGTAAAATACACTGGATACACAGCTGAAACATGCTAGGAATACTAATACTGCCTAAGAATTCTGGATAACTAGGTAAGATTAATATTGTAATACTATATTTTCCCAGCTGGCCATTACAAAGAACACAGGTTTAATTTTGGTACCAACTGAAAGACCTCCATAGTGGGTACACTGCTAGCTGTTCATTTTAATCCATGTAGAAGCAAGTCTCACCATTAGGCAACCATTCTGGTAGCACCTCTGAGCAATTATTATCTAAATGAATGGAGAGAAAGTCTTAACTTTTCCAATAAAACTGCTTGAGTAGAATTACAAAGGATTATTACTGGGAAAAAAACAAAGCTTGTTCCATAGTGTTGACATGAACAACACCCCTGGTGCATTCCAGAGCTCTTGAGCAAATGCCGTGGTAATTCAGATTTTAGATTTAGTAAGCCAAGAAAAACAATAAGTAGACTTACCTGCATTTATGCTAACAAGCACATGTGCCTCACGTCCTTCCCTGTTTGTCTGTTTATTGCTTCTTTGGAGGCAGAGGCGAGGCAACCGCAGCCTTTGTCATTCCAGAACTCTCCTAAAAATTTGATTCAGGATACTTGGAGCGCCATCTCTTTCACTTTTAATATTGAAGTAAGGTATTGTCCCTCCAGTATCACTGCACACCCACTGCAAGTCTACTCTTCAAAGACTCAACATACACTCGGGAAATCTGTTCATGCAGCTCCTACCCAACTCATCCTGAAACAAATGTTTCACAGTAACTGCAAGACTGCACATCTGCCCATCGGTCATCACCCCATCACACACTTATCACACTGATCCACTCATGACTGTTCCGTGACCTGCATGTCCGCACTTACACTGTATAAATAAGTGAACCCACAACAATCTGTTGCACGGTACTTCATCGAATTTATGGAGTCTGATTTTTATTTTTACGCGAGACTTGAACGATCGAGGAAACTTTAGAGAATATTAAAATCAAACTAAAAATGCATACTTATGTCAGAGTGCAGAGGTTTCTCTCTATTTATTGCTTACAGTAAATAAAAATAACACACATATGAATGTGAACACCTTTTTTTTTTATTATCTGTCACTACTTGCATGGTGCACTGAAAGCACCTGTCTGATCTTATCTGAGGGAAAAAAATGAAAGCGCAAGCACCATGTAGTGACAGGAAAAAAAGAAAAAAGAGGAAGAGACACAATAATGGAGAGAGAGGATTAGAGAAATCCCCGTCCAGATCTGTGCAGATCAGCTCAAATCTTGATCATTTGTTTCTTGGGGGGTGGGGGGTGGATGCAGGGTAAAACAAGCTGCACATACTCAACTATTTAACCATTACCTGTTAGTGCACATTTAGGAAAGTCATGTCATCGTACTGTTAATCATTCATGCTGCAGCTGAAGGTCTGAATTTGTTGCCAGCCATGAAAGGCAGCCGCGGTCTGCTGCCCCTCTGCACACTCTGACTGTAAAAACAAACTTTTTTATGCAGCCAGCACCAGACAGTTACCAAACAATCAGACAACTCCTCTGTGTACACTATCTACCCAAAAGTATGGGTTAACTCATGTTGGACTTGTTAAAGATGGCTAGAGGATTCACACCTTTTACCTGGCTTCACTACAGAATTTGAGCTAATCTGCTGATGCCTCAGACTTTCCTCTTCCAGAAAAACACATAGGTAATTTGTGTGGTACACGTGCATGTAAATCATGTGCTGTGCTGTTGTCATTTTTAGATGTAACAGCATCCTGGAAGGGCAGGAAAGGCAATGGAGGCAAGTGTTAGTGCCAGTATGCAATTGCATGTGCACGTGCAGGCACACAAACGGAAGTGCACAAGAATAACAGAGATCGTCAGCTGCCCCGGCACAGAGAGAGGAGACTTTAAGTCTACCTTTTTAAAGTAAACCTTGTTCTGCTCTGCAGCTAACATGAGCCTGACGTAGCAGCACACACTCAAGGTTCTCCCTAAAAGGGCCTTCCATCTGTTAGCTGATCTCCATGACAGTGGAGTAAAGATACTGCATCAACACAAAAGAGCTTCTGGAGAAGCAGCTGAACAATATGAAGAACTACCACAACAGCAGCCAAGTCAAAAATGACAGAAAAGGCACGGAGAAGCTGGTTAGCAGCAACTCAACTTTCAAAATAAGAGTCAGGGGATGACACAATATTCAATATTAGTACAACAATTGTGATTGGATAAAGAATATCTAAAAAGCACTGCAGAGTGCACTTGTGATTCTATGTGCAAAGCTGAGAAAGCTTAACTATTTAAAAAATCTAAATATTGTGACAGTACGATTCAAAAGCTTTTTGAGTTTTCTCAACTCGTGATAGTTTTTGTTGATTTTACAAATATACACACATTTAGACAAGAGTTCTGACAACTTGAACTTTCTTGTTCACATAATTGCACTATACTGATGGGCTTAACAATAAAATTTAATGTTAAAAAGCTAGTATTAGAAACATAAAATTTGCAACAGCCGGCCAGCTGGTTGTATTCTGGTTATATTCCTGTAGAACGGGAAGTTTGCTGTGTGAAAATGTGAATGTCTGTCTACGTAAACAGCAACAGATGTGCGATTTTTGACAGTTTATCCCAGTTAATTACTGTATTATCAGAAACAGACTGCATGTAACTACCAAACTTGACCTTATTCAATTGCAGATATCTGATAACACACTGACTCCAGCATGTGGCAACATTTACGTCAGGTTTTAGTGATAGTGTTGGAATACTTAATCACCTCATTTTGGAGAAAAAAAATAACAGATGTGACATAACTTTATCTCATTGGATAAAACAGACAGCTGGGATAGGCTCCAGCCCTACGATACTCTGAATTGGAGAGTAGAAGAAAATGGATGAATCACTAGCTGGAACAGATATTCCAAAACTCAGCATATTGCAAAATGTTAAAAATCTCAATAATATTGTATCGTGAGTGAGGCATTGTGACAATACTGCATCATATATTGTCAGCAACTAGGAGCAAACACAAACCCAAAGGTCAAAGCCTAGTGCACTCCCACTGCCAATCATAAGTCTGGAAAAACAAGAATGGATTAACCTCACGGGAATATTTTAAGTAGATGAACAAGAAAATTCAAGCTGCCAAAACTCAAAAACGTATTGATTCAATTTTTGTTGATATTTTGCTTTTTCTCAGCTTTTTCTTTTTTATGTTGTGTGGAAAAAACTGCATGTAGTTAACCCAAACTGGGGGTTTTCCTGAACTATAACCAAATAGGTTTTGTGCCAAACCCTAACCAAACCACAAGTGAAAGCAAAACATAAAAGCAGCCAAGACAAAGCTTGAACTCCACTGTCAAAGGAGCTTGCAAAGAAAAGCGTCTGGACTTCTTTAAGTTGCTTGAAGACGTTTCACCTCTCATCCGAGAAGCTTCTTCAGTTCTAAGGTCAAATGGTGGAGAGTCCCAGATATAAACCTAGTGGGAGTGACCCCCCACAGAGGGACAAAAGGACCCCCTGATGATCCTCTAATCGCCTGAGCCAAGGTGTGAAACTGGGTGTGGGTCCCCATCAGCCAGAACTCCACTGTTGATCAGAAGTCAAGAGTTTGTGTGTGTCTGCCACTTAGACTGCAGACTGGCCAGGGATGCCTGCAGCAGCCAGCTGAAATGACAGGCACAAATCGCCAACACAACCATTTAGTTGGAGGGTTTCTTGAGATGTTTAGGAGTCATCAAAGATTACACTTTCACTGAGTTAGTTTAGCATCAGTATACCATTGTTTAAATACTTCTAAACTGAAATTGCCACTAAGGCTGGGGAGAATGTTGCTTCTTTTGCAGTTATTTGATCAATTTGACCTCCTTTTGTAAAAACACGCCTTTAGAAAAAATGCCTTTTAAAAAACGGACGACCAAAGGAACCACGACACCTCCCATTCAAATTTGCGCAAACCTATTTACCGACATATCCTACATGAATGAACTAGTTGCCCGATAACAAGTAGTTGCATAAATCACATGAAAAATGTAGAGTATGGCTTGTAGGCACTAGAGATGATCCACTCCTGGGCAAGCTGCCATGAAAAATGAGTTGTAGAAAATGCTTGAGGGCTCCTGTAAAACCAACGCAGTTTTCCACCCTGGTGCACCCAGCGGAGAGGGCTCAGTATAAACATGAAGGTGCATTTCACTTGTGAGAGCAGCGGCCCAGAAATAAACCTGCTATTGTCACCGTCGCTTTTATGTCTAACTTGTTCAAACAAGCTCGATGCGGCAACCTCAGTGCGCCCAGGCAAGAGACAAAGACACACCTGCGAAATGTCTTCATGCTTTACAGATGCCTACCGTTTTACATCTAGGTTATGCTGTTGGCTTCCTGTTTAGCGCTGTGGGTGCATGTGTGCTGTCGTACTTTTGTCATCAGGTTATATTAGGCGCTTTCAGTTCTAATTTAGGGCCACCATCATAATCAGGACTTCACAGCAGAGGTGATTTATGACACCATGAGCTGCTTTTCCACGTGTATTTATAACAGAGTTGTAGAGTGATGAAAGGATCTGTAATAACAGCAATTTAAAGCAAAGTTTAAAATCACCCACATATATTTCCTTTAACGTGAGAAATTGAATGTTTTTCGCTTTAGAAATGTTAGTTTGTTTTGATTATTATATTTTAAAGATCAAATGATATGTACAATCTCCAACCACTCTCTTTGGTATGCCTGTTCAACTCAAACATCCAAGCAGCCAATCACACGCCACCATCTCAGTGCATTAAGGCGTACTTGGTCAAGACGACCAGCTGAAGTTCAAACTGAACATAAGAATTGAGAAGGAAGGGTAGTTAGTTGGCTTTAGTGCCAGACGGTCTGAGTATTTCAGAAACTGCTGATCTTTCGGGGGTTTTCCTGCACAACCATCGAACCAATGATGGCCTGAAAAAGTGAAAATATCCAGTGAGCAGCCTTGTTGATGTCAGAGGTCAGAGCTCACAGGAAGACAGCAGGAAGTCAGATAACCACTCTTTTAACCTGAGGCATGCAGAAGAGCATCTCTGAACACGCAAAATGCTGAACCTTAAAGTAGATGGGCTACAGCAGCGGAAGACCACACCAGATGTCACTCCTGTCAGCTAAGAATGGAAAACTGAGGATAAGATTCACAATAATTGGACAAGTTATGCCTGAAAAAACGTTGGTTGGTCTGATAAGTCACGATTTCTGCTGCAGCACTTGGATGGTAGTGTCAGAGTTTGGTGTAAACAACACAGCAGCATCGATCCAGCCTGCCTTGTATCAACAGTTCAGAAAATCATAGAAAACAGCAGGTTTACTTGTTTAGAAGTGGTATAAATCTAGACATTTTTCATAAAATACTTCATTGTATGTCCAAATTCACTGCCAGATCCATTTCCCTCCAAAATAAAGAGCATCCTGCATCCTGTCTTATTAGTAACATCAGGTACTACTAACATACAACACAACACAGTTACAGCTGAAAGAACAGAATCTTAACGAAACATGTGTTTGTGACAGCTGAGCAATGAATTTGTTTTTGCCACACTCCATTAAGTCATCACTGAGATCGCAGGTTTTAACCCTGACCAAAACTGCTGTGTCCCTCAGTAGGGAGTTTTTTACAGCTGCGCCAGGTGATGTGTGTGTGTGTGTGTGTGTGTGTGTGTGTGTGTGTGTGTGTGTGTGTGTGTGTGTGTGCGCGCGCGCGCTTTACAAGTGTGTGTGCAAGTGTATGCTCCTGCCATCTGGCCCAAAAATTCAGCTCCCTACCACGTTTCCGAACAGGAAGGCAAAACAAATCCTTGATGACACGGGTCAGTGGTTTAATTGTCTCTGTGGGATTCCTGCGCAGCCAGCAACTCTAGCAGTCCCCTTCATCTCAGCAACAGACGAGCCTGCAGCACTCTGAAATCAATTCATCACTCTTAAAAACCTGCAAGTGCCCTAGCGTGTGTGTCTGTTTGTGTGTGTGAATCATCCAACCCTGCCTTGACTTACTATATCATTTAAGAGTAGACAACATACAGAGATATTTTGCCAGTGGGTAACAAGGTCTGCCTTATTCTGACTTTCCCTTCCTCTCTTTCATACCTCATTAGACCCGCTAATGGTCCTTATGTCTTGGACTTCCACCCATTTGACAGACCAAGGTATGTGTCACACACATTTGCTACACAACAGCGTGGCGTTTTAATTCACAAGGCTTAAACTCCCTTAGTACACACACACACACAACAAGCATGAACGCACAGTGCCACCAATGGGTGTTTGGTGTGAGCCTCGGGAGACCCCACCCAGAGAGCCCGTGTGCTGCAAAGCAGTTAAAACACAGCGTACCTGCACCACGAGTGAGATGCTGACAGCTCAGCTCCCGCCTTATAAATACTACACGGTGTGTATTCATTGAGCAGCGACGATGTCCGCTATGACAGGCGACGTTATTCCCACCTACCTTCAAGATGAGGCCGGTTCCTTCTGCCGAGTACAGCACAGAGGGGTCCCCGCCAGTGAAACGCTCACTGCCCTACATAAGTTCTACCTGCCTCATCACGCGGCCAAAAGGAAGAGTGGTCTCCCTGTTAAGCGCGAGCTCCAGATGTTAGTGAGGGCGGTACCGTGTTCACGTGCCATAAAAATGTGAAACAGCTGCCAGCTGAAGCCTCCGTACTATAGCGCGTACACCGGATTCTCCGTCAGCCACTGAGCTGCTCATGTGTAGTCTCTCACCCGGTCCGCCTACTTTGCCGCTGCTGCCGCCACCGCTGGATGGACGCCGACCGACAGACCGACCTAAGGGCGACTGGAGGGCGCCGTCTATCGGCGATAACGAGCAACTACAGGCTAGGCGATAAAACGGGCTAAGAGTAATCTACATAGTTGTTTTTTTAGTCATATGCAGTATTTTAACCTAGTTGCCATAGGGCAAGAGGCAGGGTTCTGGGACAGGTTACCAGGCTAACACATGGAGACAGATAACTATTTACACTTATGGGCAGTTTAGAATCACCAGTTAACCTAACCCCACTAACTGCATGTTTTTGGACTGTAGGAGGAAGCCGGAGAACCCATGCAGACACAGGAGAGAAGAGCCAAACTCCACACAGAAAGGCAGGATAATGGATTTGACCCCAGGACCTTCTTGCTGTAGGGTAGCAGTGCTAACCAACATGCCACTGTCCTACCCCTCATTCCATCAGTTACAGCATGAGCAAGGTCGATATAGCAGAAATCCAAATTTCTGCTAATTTGGATCTGGAAGCAAAGTGATGTATGAAAAAGTACTTTCCTCAACATTCCTTTATAAAGCACCTTGAACACTAATTGAGAAGGATATATAAAACTCCTACAATTTCTTAAAGCCTATAAAAATGTCACAGCAGTAAAAGTATGTGTATGATCAGGAAATGCCCTTAAAGCATTACAAGGAATAATAATTCAATTCAATTCAATTTTATTTATATAGCGCCAAATCACAACATAAGTCGCCTCAAGGCGCTTCATAGATACAGAGAAAAACCCAACAATCATATGACCCCCTATGAGCAAGCACTTTGGCAACAGTGGGAAGGAAAAACTCCCTTTTAACAGGAAGAAACCTCCGGCAGAACCAGGCTCAGGGAGGGGCGGCCATCTGCTGCGACCGGTTGGGGTGAGAGAAGGAAGATAAGAAAAAAGACATGCTGTGGAAGAGAGACAGAGGTTAATAACAGATATGATTCAATGCAGAGAGGTCTGTTAATACATAGTGAGTGAGAAAGGTGACTGGAAAGGAAAAACTCAATGCATCATGGGAATCCCCTGCAGCCTATGTCTATTGCAGCATAACTAAGGGAGGATTCAGGGTCACCTGGTCCAGCCCTAACTATATGCTTTAGCAAAAAGGAAAGTTTTAAGCCTAATCTTAAAAGTAGAGATAGTGTCTGTCTCCCGAATCCAAACTGGAAGCTGGTTCCACAGAAGAGGGGCCTGAAAACTGAAGGCTCTGCCTCCCATTCTACTTTTAAATACTCTAGGAACAACAAGTAGGCCTGCAGAGCGAGAGCGAAGTGCTCTAATAGGGTGATATGGTACTACAAGGTCATTAAGATAAGATGGGGCCTGATTATTTAAGACCTTGTATGTGAGGAGCAGGGTTTTGAATTCAATTCTGGATTTAACAGGAAGCCAATGAAGGGAAGCCAAAACAGGAGAAATATGCTCTCTCTTTCTAGTCCCTGTCAGGACTCTTGCTGCAGCATTTTGGATTAGCTGAAGGCTTTTCAGCGAGTTTTTTGGACATCCTGATAATAATGAATTACAGTAGTCCAGCCTGGAAGTAATAAATGCATGAACTAGTTTTTCAGCGTCACTCTGAGACAGGATATTTCTAATTTTAGAGATGTTGCGCAAATGGAAGAACGCAGTCTTACATATTTGCTTAATATGTGCATTGAAGGACATGTCCTGGTCAAAAATGACTCCAAGGTTCCTCACAGTGTTACTGGAGGCCAAGGTAATGCCATCCAGAGTAAGAATCTGGTTAGATACCATATTTCTAAGCGTTTCAGGGCCGAGTACAATAACCTCAGTTTTATCTGAATTAAGAAGCAGAAAGTTAGCGGCCATCCAGGTCTTTATGTCTTTAAGACATTCCTGCAGTTTAACTAATTGGTGTGTGTTATCTGGCTTCATGGACAGATAGAGCTGGGTGTCATCTGCATAGCAGTGAAAATGTATGCTATGTCTTCTAATGATGCTGCCTAAGGGAAGCATGTATAATGTAAACAGAATTGGTCCTAGCACTGAACCCTGTGGAACTCCATAATTAACCTCAGTGTGTGAAGAGGACTCTCCATTTACATGCACAAACTGGAGTCTATTAGATAGATATGATACAAACCACTGCAGTGCAGTACCTGTAATACCTACAGCATGTTCTAATCGCTCTAATAGGATATTATGGTCGACAGTATCGAATGAATCCACTGTCAGAGCCCATAAGAAGATCATTTGTAACCTTCACTAAAGCTGTTTCTGTGCTGTGATGAGCTCTGAAACCTGACTGAAACTCTTCAAATAAACCATTCCTCTGCAGATGATCAGTTAGCTGTTTGACAACTACTCTTTCAAGGATTTTTGATATGAAAGGAAGGTTGGAGATTGGCCTATAATTAGCTAAGACTGCTGGGTCTAGAGATGGCTTTTTGAGTAAAGGTTTAACTACAGCTAGCTTGAAGGCCTGTGGTACATAGCCGATCATTAGAGATAGGTTGATCATATTTAAGATCGAAGAATTAATTAATGGCAGGACTTCTTTGAGCAGTTTTGTAGGAATGGGGTCTAAAAGACACGTTGATGGCTTGGAGGAAGTAATTATTGAAGTTAACTCAGAAAGATCAATTAGAGAAAAAGAGTCTAACTTAACATCAATGGTACTAAGAGTAGCTGTAGAAAAATAAGAAAAATGCTCACAATTACAAATGCCGCCAGTGTCCCAGTAATTCAAATCATTCCAAGAGCAAATTGTACTCATATTGTAGGATTTAGAAGTGTTAAAAGAGACAAAACATTGTTAACTAAGAAAGCATATTTAACAACTGGACATATCCCTCATTATTAGGGTCTAAGTGAAGAAATAAAGTTTATTATGTTCCAGAAGCACTAAACATGCATGAAATCTATATTTAAGATCCCGCTAGACCCCAGGAATATTTGTGTACTGTTAAGCTAGTGAAACCTAATGTAATGACTGAAGAGCAGAATTGTCACGATCAGAAATACATAACCGATATGTTATTGCATTAGTTCAACAAGGTTTTGGAGAGATGAAGATAATGGCTTTGGCTTTTTTGTTTGCCACCAGGTAAAGAAGTGAAAATACCTTAAATCTATTTTGCATATATTTTGGCTCAATGATTCAGTCAACATATATGCAAAGACTTGAAACCGACAACAACAACACAATTAAATGCAAAAATAAAATACAATAATTTGGGTAACTTCAAGGTTAAATATTACAAAAACATATGCATAAAAAATAAAAAACAAATCAAAGCATGAAAAAACAGGTCAAATTAAAAAGAGGGAATCAATACAGACTAACCAAATGCAAAAAAACGAAATAAAATTATAAGTTTATCACATTTCATAAATGAAATAATGTCTGCATGAATTTTATTACTATTGCTGATGCATTAAATGGCATTTTCTTTATTTATCTTAGATATTGGCGTTTTAAACATCCATATTTCTCTGTATGTCAAGGATAAATCTATCCAAGGGTCCTACATATATGCTGGAACAAACATGTCATATATATATATAGTAAAGTAATTTTATCTTCTTGGTCAGAGATCTCTTCCAGCACAGGTACTGCAGTAGTGATTTATTCGCCCTAAAACAGACTCCCCTTCAGGGTCAGTGTCTTGGTCTCCTGGATCTTCTTACCATCCTCTTCTATACAAAGCCATCTAAAGTCTTTAATAGGTTCATCTGACCACTGTCTCTCATCATAACCCCCACAACATTTAGTTCACACGGCGATGTGATTGTTGTAAGCGAAACAATATTGCCCACAGGTCATAGCCTAGAAAACGGATCATATTTGCGGTCACAGGTTGTGCAAGCCTGGCCAGGTGTTCCTGGGTGTGTTAGGGATAAATTTTCACTTCAGTAGAAATGGAGGTTACATGAAAAAATAAAGAATGCAAGGCAGTTATTTAAACCTGCAGAAATGGTATAATGACTAGAAATATGCATACACAAAAAATCAAAGCAAGAAGCCATTGAACCTTTGGAAATTTGAGGGATTACAATGTCCAAAAGTAACTTAAAGAACTATTCAAGGATGGATGGAAAGGAAAGAAGCTAATGTAGAATATATTGTATTTTCAAGTTGCTTTTAAAATTAGGTTACATCTAGTTATACACAAGAAAATGTAAGATGTTAAAATGAATTGGGAACCAGTTGCTAAATAAAGTGTTTCAATTATGCTTAAATAAACATGCTTACAAATTTGCACACTAAACACCGGTCTCCTTGAAAAAAAGAACCATTGCCAAAACTGTTTAGCTTTGCTGAGGTTTGAAAAGGGATGTTGTGTGGTAAACAGCTGTGTGCAGTTTGTCTTTTCTGAGTATTGGAGAGCAGGTTTCCTCCTGCTGCCTGTTTAGTTGTGAGTTGCTTGGCTGCATGCAGCACTTCAAAGGCCACTTCCTTCTACTGCTGGAGGCCAGAACAGGAAACATCATTTGCCAAGTTCTTTTTTCTCAGCACTATACTGAGAGGGACAGAACCTCCGCGATCGTAAATGCTGTATCGACCATCCAAATCCTGGTTTAAGCTCATTTACAGACACTCAGGTAACAGCACAAATACAAGAAGCCATAAACATGTGCACACATGTCACTTAAAGCTATTTCCAGTTTGTTGTGTGGCACATCACGTGGGAGTACAAAGAACCGCTTCTGTCTGTAAAAACTGCTTGTGTTGAGGAGCTGCACCAAACTAGCTTTGAGGATAATTACCTTGGGTAATCAGAACAGACTCGTGCTGTGCTTTTAGGAGACTTTTATCAGTGTTAGAGGGAAATATGTTAACTTTTTTGAGTATTATTTTAAAGGTTGAGATTTAAAAAAAACATTAGAGTACAATTTAACACAGGATGAGTGAAAGATAAGTAGCTAATGTAAAACAATCATAACTGTATGGTTGTATTTATTTTACTGCTGACATGCAGTTTATAAACATTCAAATCACACAGTCTGGAAACATGTTGGAATGATTGTGCTTCTTGTTGCTGGATTGAAAACTGCTGTGTTGCCAAGACCTGATTATTCATAAATGCAGATGTTGTACAACCTGGAATTGTACAATCACACCAGTGAGTTAGTGGTTACTAATTTATATAAGGCAAACAAATGTAAATCAACAAATAAAGTCAACAGCATACAGGTTTGTTTGGGGGTTTTTTGCCTCATATTGTTGGACTTCATTGAACTGTCATTAGATGGATCCCACAGCTTATTCGGTTTATTTGGTTTTGAAGGCAGCAAACTTATTTATTATTAATATTATTTCTCTAACAAATAAAGGGCTCTCTGTGTGTTGTACTGCTCACTGAAACATGTACTCCTGCTGATGCTGGCTTTTTTTGTTACAGCAGGTAGAGAAATCATTTTATTCGTAAATAAAGGAATCTCTGTATGTGTGTTCATCTTTCTTTCATGCTAGTCTAAGTGAGTGAGTTTGAAGTCATTTAGGTAAGCGGTGGTCTTTTGGGGCGGTCTTTTATTGTTTTGTGAAATAAACAAATAATTTATTACACATAAACCTCCAGCAGAACTAGGCTCAGGAAACGGCAGCCATGTGCCATTAAAAGCCAGCAAAACTATTTGGTTGGTTTAATCAACAGTTATCAAAAATTAATAATTGATTTAATCTTTATATTGCAACTCAGCTCAGTGGTGCAGCTAGTCAGCGTGCAGTGTTTCTAAGGCAGTAATGTATGAAGAAATACTAAGGTTGAGGGTTCAAGCCTCACCTGGACTCTTCAGTGTGGAAATTATGTTACATGACCATAAATAGCAATTTAATCTGTGTTAGTCTCACTACTTGATTTAAGTAAACGTTCATAAAAATCATTCAAAATCTTCCGTTTTCATTTAAAAGAGCTTAACAGAATTTCAACACCATTAAGGAAATCTTCAGTCACAGTCTGGTGCTCCAGTGGGGCAATCAGTTAGTGCACAGTACCAATGACTTAATATACTGGAAAGCAGTTCTGAGTTCAAGCCTCATCTGGAGCAGGCAGCTTTAATCAATAGCAAATATGGTGAACAACAAAGAGCACATTCTAGAAAACCTAACAGTCCACCTATGGACATAATGGTACCATTCATTTCTTAAGCACTACAGGACACATACTCTACATTAAAAGGCTTTTTAAATCCTCATGGCCAGTCAGTTTGAAGCAATAACTGGAATATATGTCTCTAACAAAAAAACTGCATACTTGTTTTAAGAATACAAGCTTGGTCTTTGTAGGTGTGGACAGATTCACACTTGGCACCTGAAGACTCAGAAGACTGTTGGTGCTTGTTTGAAATCATATATCTTGCTCTATGGTGGTGTCATTTTAATGTATTTACTTTTATTTTAATTATCTGTGCATGTTCTCATTTTTGTGAATTTGTGATATTATTTATAGTGTGGCTACAAACAGTGGTAGGGCTTACCTACTGACAGGAGACCATTATCAAAACTATGTTCCTATAGATGTTCAGTGTATGTAGGCGAGTAATTGTTTGGAGTTGTTTCTTTCAAACTGAACGATTCTGGCTTTTTTAATCTCATCTCTTTGTTTTTCTATTCAGCTCAATTCGTGCGTTAACTTACTTTGGCACAGTATATGTGTAACACTAAATTCAAGTCGACAATCATAATAAAAAGGTTATTTCTAATTTACCATGTTAAGCTTTGGTAATAATTTTGAGCCACATAAGAGGTTTTATGTGACTTTTGACATGAGAAGGGTTTTTTTTTTTTATAGCTTATTATTCTTCCAATTATTATTGATGTAATGTTATTTAATCACTATAAATATTAAAGGGCCACTTGAGTAACTGTGACTCTTCAGCATTAAACATCACTTTTAATGTATATTTACCCAAACAAAAAGACACTCTTGCTGAGTTTTTTTGGTTCACCATATAAAACTGCTATGGACAGCTAGAGTCAATCAGGAGAATTAGGAGTGGCTTAAAAGGAGAGGAGCTAAAAATAAAAAATAGCTTGTTTCAGTGGATGATCTGACGAGCTGTTAAAAAAAAAAAAAAACGTGGATCTGGAAATGAGCAAAACAGCTCCCCAGTAAGTTTACCATTGCTAGAAATCCAAAGTTTACAACTCTGAATTTTGGTATCCAGAAGAAACGTTTAGTTTCTTTATTTGTTGTTTATTTATTTGTTTAAACTTCACTCAAGCTTCAAATTGGAAACAGAAACAAGTCCAATAAACAATATTAGCTTACATACAAGGCTCACTGAGTCCAGTGAGGTAGTTTTACACTGGCTCATTTTCACGTCTTGTGTTAAGATCAGCAGAGGCATTAAAACTTGGCTTATATGTATGTGATCTCTATGTGCACTGCAGTGTGGTTCATAACGTTATGGGCTGGGCTCACACCCACTGTTCTGTAACCGGCAACTTGTGGACCTGCAGATAAGAGCAGCTGAGACAAAAAAGATTATCATCCAAATTACACTAGTATTGACTCATTTTCTTTATTTTAATGTTGCTAACAGAAGCACTCAATTCTGTTTTAATAGTTGCTAAGGTTTAGAGAACATATTCATTAAAATAAACTTATGATTCAGTCTTAGTTTTTTAAAATGTTACTTTTTAGTGTGCGTGTGTGTCTTTGTTCATTACATGGGAGCAAAAAGCCCTGAAGCAGATACAGCAACTAATCTGCTGAAATGCCTATAAATTAAAAACTATTAACAATAGGCTGAAGAAAAAGAATTCTACCATCAATGAAGGGGGGGGGCTCAACTACAGCTGCACCTTGAGCTCTACCCCACCAATGATATGGTAAATATGCAGTGTGACGCACATACGGTAGCAGATAGTGTGGTGGTGTGTCGCCCGCACCCTGCCCTGGCTGCGGTCTGATAACACAGAGGCAGAGAGAGACAACACATCTGCTGAGAGGTCAACCAGTACAAGCTGTTTTCTTCAGACAGTAGGAACTATTACTTTTGCTCTTTCACTCATCCTTCTTTTTTAGCATTTAGGTTAACAGGTTAATGCAGCGCAAAAAATGGTTGATTAGTTTCTTGTTTGTTTTTTTGGCTGTAAAGACCTAACACTTTGCATATTTGGCTACAGTGGTTCTGTGTATGATAGGCCACAATGTTGTCCAAGAAGGAAAAAGACTTAATTAAGGAAATATGGGAAAGACTGACTCCTGTGGCAGCAGAGATTGGAGCAGATGCACTCCTTAGGTAGGTTGAGACTTACCTGTGTAACCTTCATACTTTACTGCATTGTCTTTAAATGGTTTTGCATGAAGATTTAGGCTCCTACACACAAAGTAACATCTCCAGTAAGAGTGTGTGTTGTGATAAATAGATTCCTCTACCAATAAGCTTTCATTTCAGTTTGCAGATGTTAATATTAGATTTTAGTATTGTTACAGGATTTCCTAGCCATTACTAAAGTAAGTAGTTACTGCAAACAAATCCCGCAAGAGAATGTAACGCTTATCTAGTGCTCACTGCTGGGTAATTCCTGAAATCTCTAATAGGGATTTCAAGGTGTTGGCAATGATCCGAGATCATTTTAGAAACTTGTGGGCCTCGAGTTCACACAAATGATAGTTGGTGACCAAAGACAGTCAACATGTAGCACTTACTCTGTTGCTCCTATCATATCAGCATGGAAATAATTTCACTTTTCCCTTCTTAAGGATGTTTGCCTCTTATCCGGGCACCAAGACATATTTTTCCCATCTAGACATCAGTCCTAACTCCTCCCACCTGCTTTCTCACGGGAAGAAGATAGTCCTGGCTATAGCTGAGGGGGCCCAAGACATCAGTCAGCTAACTGTCACCCTGGCTCCCCTGCAGACTCTGCACGCCTACCAGCTTCGGGTAGACCCCGGAAACTTTAAGGTGCCTAAACACCTCAGACCTATTTACAGCCCTTCCATCCCCTTCTTGCATTGGATTTTTTTTTAATTTACTTTTAATCTTTTAATCAGAGATAATCAGTTTTTTGTTATTCAGATTTTCCTATTAAGTATATCTACTAATCCAGTAAAGCCTGAACCACAAAATAATTGCCAGAAACTCATGTATCAAATATGATGCACTTGCTACAGGGTTAATATATATACTTGTGCAATTTCTTTGTTGTATGCTATAAGGCGTACAGGTGACTGCAATGTATGAAATTGTATTTATTTGTGCATTTTAATTCTGCATGCAAAAGATAATCCTATTAGTATGTAGGGATTTTTTCAGTAATTCTATAATAGAGTTTAACTGAACTAAAAAGAAAACAACAGATTTACTAACTGTAAGTCTGCTGCTGTTTTGTTTTTCCAGCCTGTTCAGATGACAAATCAACTAGTTTGTTTTATGGAGGAGGAAAAAAAATGGAAAAATGTTTTTTTTAATCTTTTGACAGCACTAATTAAAATAAATAATACATTTGATTAAATGGGTTCCTCCAGGAATATTGAAATGGGGTGCAAAAAGGCAGTATGTGAACCAGTCGGGAAATCTGAAAAATGGTTAAAAAAAAATTATAAGTGAACAAAATGACAATGTGTATAAGTATACGGTATTGTATTATACATATATGACAATTGTGGATGTTTGGGGAATTACAAGCTGTGAAACTAGCCGTTGTGAGGCGAGAGGGTGAGGAGGAGACGATATTTTTAATGCATTGTTTGGCACTTAAAATTATCAGACATGCTTTCTGTGCAAATTACACAATACTACATCACAATATTAACAATAACACACTGAGGACGACAAATGGCAGTGTGTGGGTTCATGATTTTCAGAAAACTGACACATACTATAAATTATGTAAGTATGTTGTTCACTTTTTACCAATCTTTTGTGTTTCTCCTGCAGCTGCTGTCGCACAGTATGCTCGTCAGCCTTGCCTGTTACTTGGGGGATGAATTCACACCGGTGGCTCACGCCGCCATGGACAAGTACCTGTCAGCGTTTGCTGCTGTTCTTGCTGAGAAATACAGATGAGACTCAAGCACTGGGTTTCCAGAAAGCATACGAGGCATTTATGATGCTATGTAAAATCTTTTTGTTTTTCTCTGTATGTGTCTCTGTCATTACTTTGTTACATTTTTAATGGTAAAAAATGTGCAATTCGTGTGTTAGTTTTTGTACTGTTATATTATCAAATAAAAACAAATCGAATCTGTGGTGTTTCACGCATTATCATATCACGTTCAAAATGCATTGTGTTGATCATTTTCAAGGAATTCATCATTTGACTGAGTTAAGTTTTTTTAGTTGCTCACCGTCATGTCAGCTGATAATTTACATTATTTTACTTAAGCAAGCTTTCCTACTGTAAAATATTTTCATAATAAATAATACATTTACAACTACAAAGGCACATTTAATATTAAATCTAATCTGTTTTTTGTTTTATTGTTTTATTTTTCTAGTATTACAGAAACAAAGGATTCAGGTTTTAACACCAGTGAATTGGGAGGACTCTCCAGGTTTATCTATGGACCTCAAATAAAGTATTTACGGTACACAGAGCAACAGTGCCCCCATTTGGTAAACTGGTGGTAATACAGACGCATGCTGATGCAATATTCAAAGCAGCTCATAGACAAGATGTTAAATGTCAGTTTTTTAGATATTTAAGTGAAATAAGTTCTGTAATTTACAAACATCTTTGTTGTGAGGTTGATTACACAAAAATTAACTTTTTTTAGGATTGCCAAAACGTGCTAATACTCTTTTTTACTTAATGGGAGTGTAAATGTTTTTAATATCATGACAGCAGAATGAACTGCATTCATTTCTTCATCCTTGCTTTTACCTTTGCTGGGTTTTTGTTGTTGTTGTTGTTGTTGTTGTTGTTGTTGTTGTTGTTGTTGTTTTTAACATTTTGAGTTGATTGTAGCAGTCATCTCATGTGAAGAGCATGAGAGATAATTTATGCCTTCTGTTTGTATCTGCGCACAGTTACGCACGGTTGTAATTTTACAATCTACATTTTACAGGCTACATAGTCCAAATAATGCCAAATTACTCATAATTTAGGAGCTGTACTACGCTTAAGTTAAAATCCTCAGACTTCTTTCCCAGTAAAGTAAAAATGCACAGGCTTGATAGTTCCTGTGAACCCTAAACTTGCAGAGACTGGTGTTCTCACCTTTGGTTCTTATCTGTAGCTTCGCGTACGTGAAAATCCATGAGTCAGACAAGGTTGAAATATTTTTAATGAGAGGGAAAAAAGACAAAACATCAGAGACACAGATGAAATTTTTATACACCTGACATCTGTGAGGACCGTGCCCTGTTGGCCTGAAGTAAGAGTCTGCTTGAAGCAATCTTAGCATTAAAATAACTGGGAGACTGCGCAATATGTAAGGAAGCAGTTACAGTTAGAGCACATGCTGAAGAGTAGGTGGGGTGTGGGTGTAGATGAGATTGGTAGAGGAAGGGCAGGTGATTGGGGGGATTTGAGAAGATGAGAGTTGGAGATAGGGAGGGTGAAGGGAGCTACTGTTGTTCAAACGTTGAGCAATCAGCAGTCTTCTCCACCTTTCGGCTGCTGTATTGAAATGTAGTACTGTGGGACACCCTAAAACGTACATTTTTCTTCATAACTCACTAATAAATAATACATTTTCTATCATTTTAATAATAATAATATTACAGTAATATTACATTTAATGTAAGATGTCAGAATATCTAATTATGTGAGGGTTTTTAAAAAAAAATTAATTTTTATATAGTTAAAAACCAGGTGTAGATGTCAGGTACGCAGTGGGGGGAATAATTATTTGATCCTGGGGTAAATTTGTACGTTTGTAATTTGCAGGTTTACTGTACAGTGACTGTACAGAATATCAAACAAAAATCTAGAAAAACACATGAGACAAACATTATAAATTCATTTTCAGGTCACTGAGGAAATGATTATTTGATCCCTACAGTCCAGCCAGAATTCTGTTTGTGCTCATTTCTTTGGAAGTGAGAAAAATACAAATTCACCAGAGAATAAAACAATTATTTCCTCATCTGTACCATCAGACTTCTGTTCTAACGTCATGAAATGTGACGTCCTTGCAAGTAAAAGTGACCCTAGGTAATTTTGAAGAGTCTAATTCAATCGTTAGTATCATAGACATGTTCACAATTTCTCTTAAGAATATTGTTTGAATACATGAATTAGATACTTTTTAAAAAACCCAAATAGCCTGTGTTTAATAAGGAGCTGTGATTTAGCTCTTCAATACACCATTTTTCAATGTCGTTTGGTGAAAAATATTTTTTTATTGACAGAAAAGTTTATTCTCATGGAAAGATAAGGTCCTTTTGTTGGGCCTGATTTTACAGCCATGACTCCAGATGTACATTTACAAAAGTTACTAAAGTGGAAGAAAATAAAAACTGTAACTGGTGATCTCTCTCTGGGCATTTGTTCTCGGTAGGTTATGAAGATATTCTTCGATCGTTATGTGTTTGTAGTTTTACTTTTTCAGGGTTGAGTTAGCACGTTTATTGTGTAATGTATTTTCTGAAATTATACGTTTTTGTTTTCCATTATTTCCTCAAATGTGAAAAGCATAAATATCTACTTCTATCTTGTTGATAATGTTTAAAAACACAGAAGGAGCCCGTTTAATCTTTCGTATTAAAAATGAAGCTGCTGTGAGGACGTTGAACACGGCGCTGTCTCTGGTGCTGAAATTAGTTTGATTCCACTGCACTTAGCTATAATTTTGTATTTTCTAATTAGTTGTTTTTGTATTCAATGTCCTTTTTTCATTCATTTTTTTAAGTGTAGTGTAGGTTTTTTTCTGTTAATTCAGATTTTTTTTCCACACCTCATTTTATTTTGTAGCTTAGCTTCGGTTAACTACATTAACTCTTCTATAAATAAACACAAATATCTTTATGCCCAGTTTGTGGTGTATAAATAGCTCTATTGTAAAGATGTGTAGAGGTGAAGGGCTAATTGATCAAGTAGTGGGGCGGTCACGTGCCCGCCCAAGTCCATGGGTTCACTGTTGAGTTCTCATTAATTTCTGGGGCTATTCCGCCACATTTGATAGTTTGCGTTATTCAGCTATAACTAAATAAACTAATCAAATGACCGAGTGACGTAAAGTCATCCGCATGACCATTTTTATCACTGCCAATTCTATCACAGCACCCTGCTGCTTTTCTGTTTCTTTCCCCGTAGGATTGTCTCCCACTTCTTTAATGTCATTTCTCTCCCTTACCTATCCTCTTGTGAATTATGAATTCCGCCGCTTTTCACAGGCTTAATGTCAGAGTTACAGATATATGGGACAGCTCAGGAACTGCACTGTATCACAAAGTCTTCCACCGTGTAAACCTGAAATCAGTGTTGCACCTGACCTGTTCCGCTGTGGAGAAGAACAGCTATTGAACGGCTTAGATTTAGGACATTAATCTTAGACACTTCCACCCTTTGAGTCCCGTCAAAACTTTCAGTTTTGTTTGTTACAGATTAGAGGGAAGAAGGAAACAATAGTCTAACGCGAAACTTACCGCTGTGGGGAAAGGGGGGGAGACGCGTCATTTCGGTTGTAAGATATGCGATAGTTGATGTGTGTTCATTTATTGGAAGCGAGTGCGTAATTGTGACTGGTGGGTGGCCCAAAGCTGTGAGCGGAATGCTAAATCTTTGGCTCTGTCCTCTAACTTGGTCCTTCCTGCTGCAGTGGGCAGACAGAGATTTTAATGTTGCATTAATGTATTTTCTATCATTAAAAAGGGGTAGGTGTCAATGTGACTGTGTTAGTGCGCAATCTGCAGAAAAAATAAAAAACATGGGCAGTGTGAGCATTTACGCATGAGACACATTAGCTATGTCTTCATTGCTAAATAGAGGGGTCGGGATCTGACGGTAAATGATGTTTGGTGTTCTTCTCGGTATAGCACTGGTCAGCTATACACATGGATGTCAGGTTTATGATGGAATAGTTTATAACAGTGTAGCTCTCCTCTGGATAAATCTTGCGCTCCACCTCAGTCTTGTTCCCCTGGAACACACTCATTCGCGGTGCTTTCTAACAAAATACTTCAACCTTACAGAAAACCATGCTGGTTCTTCTTCCGCCTCCTCTCATTTATCTTAACAGCAGAGACAAACACCTGCAAATCTCTCATTTGCACTCCCTCGTATGGTGTGTACACTTTTGAGCAACTAATCTGCGCTGGACTTTGGCAGGCAATTATGGATTACTGATTCCATCTTTGCAATTAAATTAGCCCAATATTATATAACCCAAAGAGCGTTCCACTCATCATTCTGACAGCTCTGATAGCTATAGTTCAATTAAACTATTGACCTAACTAACTGCAGTTATTTAGTGTCACTCCGATGCCCTCAAGTAGCACCACACCTTTACCTATATAGCTTCAAAGATTATGAATTAATAATTGTGGGAAAAGGTACAGTTGATACAGATTTCAGTGCTTTCATTTTTTTCTCTCTTTTCTAAACATAATACAGCGTTCCTGCGGGAAAGTAACAGTAATCTAATTTTTCTGCTCTTGCTCTTGATGAAGGCGGTCGCACTTTTCTCCTCTCCTCCTCTCCCTTAGCTTCCCTGCTTAGCCTCTTATGTCCTTGTCTAGTGTCATGTTTTTTGTATTACTTTTCCCTGGAACACTCTCTCACAGTCTGTTCTCTAAAACCTAAAAGAGGAATTATGGATTGGATCAACTGGTCCCTAGATGCAATTGACACCCCTTTCTCAACGAGAAGTTTGGGCTTGGGTGGGCCTGAGTGCTGAAGATATCTACCTATTCGGAATCATGGTAACAGGGTTCTGGCTAATCGGAGCTGGCTTGGCCCTGACTTATCGAAGAATTAAGAAATCAGAAACCGGCTGTTCAAACCCCCACAAGGCTGCCCGCTGGGATTGGAACGATGGGAGAGGCGTGAGTTTCTCAAAATGGGCTCATTGAGTGCAGCACGGATAAGATCTTGGAGATGCTACGGCTGCTAGCTCGGAATAACATCTCTGGGCGCAAATTGGATAACATCTCGGGGAGGCACGCTGCCGTGAGTTCTCAGAAATCGGCTCCTTGAGCACAAGAAATGACAACATCACAGAACCCAAGTATGGCGAAGCTCGCGGCTCTCCAACGGGAGATTGAGAGACCAGTGTTGGACTGTAGAACTGCTTTGAAATTCATATGAGCTGTTCGCACTAAAGTAAAAACACCATCACTTATGCGGATACCCGTTTGGCGCCAGCTGCAAGGCTGGGGCTGAACAACAAGGACACCTGGGTTGGCTGGAAGACTGTTTACTTAGCCTAGCAGGGCGAAGGACACTGTCTCAGCTGAACTCACACATACATATACACTGATATGCACACACTCATCCCCCGTCCCTTTCCAAACGCCTTCGACGCTTATTCCCTTCCGATGCACTGTCTAAATCGGCTGTCTCTCACCCTTTACCCACCCCTGTTGCTTGTCATGTGTTTCTTTGGTGTATTTAGAGTTTTTTCATGTGCAGAGGTGTTTTTTTCTGTTCTCAAACTGGTCTCCCTGTTGGAGCTCAGTCTGGGAGGAGTTATTTTTTTCTCCTTATCTTTCCTCATGTGGTGCATTTTCCATTGTTATACCTCTCTGACCTGTCTTCCCCATGTGATGTTTGTGTAATGTATGTGTGGTCAGAGGGTAAGATGGCGCCTCCATTACGTGCAATAGGTCGGCAGCCTTAGGAAATTTCCCCTTGTGGGACCAATAAACGTTTATCAAATCAAATCAAATTACCATTTTTGCAATAGTAATCCCTTACTTTACTCGCTACCTAAAAAAAGTAATCGGATTACAGTAACGCGTTACAAGTAACTGCCCATCTCTGATTGAGAGTGAGGAGAGCGGCATAAACAGTGAAATAGAAAGTGCAAGCAAGATAAATAAAGTACATTTAAAAAATATAATCTTAAAATTAAATGTATGTATGTTTGTTTGTTCCAGTTGTAATTTACAACAAATCCCCAGCTGTGCACGCAATTCATCGCCCAACAGAAAATGAAATAAACAAAGTAGTATCTAGTATAGTGAAAAACAATAGGGTACTCTCGTTAGAATGAAGAACAGCCTGTTACTGGTCATTTTGCGGTTATGGTTGTTTTTACTTACAAATCCTATAAAATATATGGTTTCTATTTTGAAGTTGTTATTATTTATTAGTTTAGTTTTTATTATAACCTTTGCAAGAGTGAAATCCGCTCTCATATTTCGCCATGTTACAGTCTAAAAACCTAAAAGTACAAACGAGATCCTTTATTTGCCCTCTACTCGGCATCCAGCCCCCCAGTGTGATATAAGATATAACTTATAAGCATGTGTAAAATTTAAAAAAAAAAATACAAAGGGAAAACGTAAACTTTGCTTCAGTGGGCCTTTATTTCTCTTTTGAGGTGATCCATAACATATTGAAACGGGCGTTAGATCTCCTTCTGGCTTCCAGATGCAGACGGATCTACATTTTAGTGGTACTGCTTTCCGAGAGCGGACACCACCACGGCCAAGAACTTCTGGAAGGTAGCCTGAATCTCTGGGGTGAAAGCGGAACCCAGTTTTCCAGCAACAACAATGGTCAGGCAGTCAGAAAGCAGCTGCATGGAGAAAGAAAAAAAGGTATAAGAAAATGTCGTGTTTGCATTAAAAAGAAGAAGAAGAAAGGCGGGTTCTGAGGTTTACCTTGAAGTTGTCGGGGTCGACATGCAGCTTCTCTGAGTGCAGGACGCTCAGCTCGGCGTAGGTGGCTTTAATGTTGTCCATGTTCTTCAGAGCGCGGTCCAGACCGTGGAGCACTTTGATTCCGTGGGCAGCGACTTTCGGGTTGGTGCTGATGGCTTCGGCGTTGTAGAGGTTACCGAAGGAGGTGAAATACCTCTGAGTCCAGGGGTAAACGATCAGACACCTGCAAGGGAGAAACACACGTGAGTTTGGCCACAGGGCACGTCATAGGAAGGATTGTCCTCTTGCAGAGGTGTTCCTTACCTGACCAGAGCCTTGGGCCCAATGTCGTTATAGTCCAGGTTGGAAAAGATGTTGGAGATGATGCTGCGTTCGTTTTCGCTCCACTCAACCATGGTGGCGTTTGATTATGATTTTTTTCTTCAGGCTTGAAGGAAAAGGCTGAATAGTGCTTCACTAGACCCCCTGCATCTATTTAAATGCGTCGAAGCTCCCCCACCCCAAATGAGAAGTCTGCTGTGATAGGCTGGAGATGGTGCGCGTGAGATAAACTGCAGACTTCACCAGAAGTTTCTGGATTTGTTGATACGGTTTTGTTATTCGTGTCCTGCGCAATTTAAGCAAAGCCAAAAACAAAATTTCAATTAGCGCAGTTATTGTGCGGCCAAAGATTCCAAAGCCCAATATTTTATGCGCAAAATATTCCCAACATATTCTATTAGAGTTATTTCAAATGCAGTCCTCAAGTCTCTGATAATTCTTCTTATTATTTTTATTTTATTTATTTTTATTTATTTTATTTATTCAGCTGTTATTAGCTGAATCCTGAGTTGCTGTTGAGTTTTTTTATTTTATTTTATTTATTTATTTATTTATTTATTTATTTATTTATTTTACTTTTAAACAAATCACACAGAGGATAAAATTCATAAAATGCGAAAAAGGCCTTTTGAAAATTATCTGTCAACATTGATTAAAGTGCGTCCCCCACTTTTTAAAATCTAAATAAAGTGTGTATATATTTTAAATGTGAATTCAGATTTTTTTTTTAAATATGGAAATGCATAATTCGTCTGTATCTGCCTGATATTATACAAATAAAGGTTCAACAACTTCACATCTTCACAAAAATATCAACATTATATAGAAATATAAGTAAAAAGGCTAAACATTTATGCGGAGAAAAATGAAAGAATTTATTTATTTATTTAGTCTTTATTTGTCTTTATTTTAAATGTGAGGAATGGTTGCCAAGCAGCTCGAGAGTGTTTGACGCTCTTTAAGTTATATCTCGTAAACCACACCGGTGTTATCTGCAGCAGCGAACCCCCCTCCACCCAAACCCCCCTGCGTCCACAGATGCATGTGTTTTGATTAAGAACGCTTGAGCTGGCTGATAAAGGCCGTCTGCTCTATTTTCTACCACTGATAGGAACTTATTTTATGAACCGAGCCAAAAAAGAAAAAAATTCTGAATTAAAAAATTAAATCTGATAAATCTGAGAAAGCTTTAAACAGCTTCAATTTGATAAGAAGAGCTGTTTTTTAATCTTGTATTTTTAGTATATCCTAGATCCACCGAGTGTACTTGCATATATTATAGAATTTTGCGCTCTTTTCTGTAAGTGCGTAATGTGCATGCACGCATTTTTGTAACTCCCACCTGCATCCATAAATGACCCACATTCTTTGCGATCACGAAATCTGTTTTTTTAATAGATCATTTTCTTATACTTATATTGTACTTCATTGGTAAAATTGTTTAAATGATGATCACATCACGAAAATATACTTAATTTTTTTATTGATTGATTTAAGTAGTACGAATCGAATCGAATTGTTTTGTAAATATTCAAAATTATCATTGATTGATTGATTGATTGATTGATTGGTAATTTATTTCAACATGTGAACAATATACAAGTACATTTAGAAAAGAAATGAGAGAAAAAAAATATACTATACAAATTACATACAAAAAAACATTCTGATTAATTTACATGTTGAAAGGGAGTGGGAAGAAGTATACACTTATTTAATCCCACCCCTGTCCCATAAATTATCAGTGAATATTTAGTCAGCTTCCTTACTGATATAATTTGTAATAAAAATAGTGAACAGATTTCTGATATACTATATACTATAATATCACATCATGAATTTTTTGTTTGTTTGTTTTTAAATAGAGACATTCACTTAATTTAAATATTTTCCTTTTCTTTATAGATCGAGAAGATCATATTTTTATAACTCTTTTTGAACAGTTTTATGTTTGGACATTGCTTTAATTCCATATTCAGTTTGTTCCATAGTTTCACTCCTTGAACAGAAACACAAAAGCCTTTTCTTGTAGTACGTACCTTCATTGTTTTGAAGTTACAAAAACCCCTTAAATTATAACTTCCTTCTTTCAAAAAAAACATACTCTGAATATTACCTGGCAGTTCTTTATTTTTTGCTTTGAATAGAATTTGTGCTGTTTGGAATTTCACTATATCGTCAATTTTCAATATTTCAGACTGCAAAAATAGTGAGTTTGTATGTTCCCTATAACCTGCATTGTGGATGATTCGAATTGCTTTCTTTTGAAGAGTAAAAAGTGAATGTAATGTGGTTTTATAGTTAATGCCCCAGACCTCTGCACAATAGCTTAAGTATGGTGAAACCAGTGAACAGTAGAGAATATGAAGTGATGTTCTGTCGAATACCTGTTTTGCCTTGTTTAGTACTGCAATGCTTCGTGATACTTTGGAATGAATATATCTTATGTGAGCTCTCCAGTTATTATTATTACTACTACTATTACTATAATTTACTTGGTTCAGGCCTCAGTAAAGCTGGAAGTAATAGAAAAATGTGTTCAGTTTTATGAATCAATCAGTTTTATTGGCATTAATTTCACAGCAACTCCTTAGACACGAGTTCACTCATTGTTCTTAGAACTTTCTGCACATGATATCACTCCGCCTGAGATGTTCTCCACTCATCAGTCATCAGGGGACCATGTGCTTCACCTCTAACTTCTCACAAACTTGCAAAGCAGAAAATGTGGTTACGTTGCACTTTTGGTATCCTACACGAAAAAATGCAGAGTGTTTTTGCAAATTCACACCCAAGATGTCACCAGCAGATATCACCCTCTGCGTTGGCCTAAAGCCAAACAAGTTTCTATCAGGTCCGGTGAATGAGTCCTATCTGCGTCACAGCTTGTGGCTTGGTATCAGATGCCCTGGGTGTGACCCAGGGGGGCAACTGAATTTAAGCAGAGCTCCTCGTCGGGTAGCATCATCAGAGAGAGAGAGACAACCGATCCAACATGAGTCTGACTGAGAAAGACAAGGCTGCCGTCAAGGCACTCTGGGCCAAGGTCGCCAAGGTTGTGGATACTGTTGGAGGCGAAGCTTTGGGCAGGTAAGGCTGTATTGGCACTTCTTTATTGAATTCAGTACAATTGAATTTTATTTATACAGCGCCAAATTACAGCAACAGTCGCCTCAAATATTTAAACACACTTCAGATGTGTGTTTCCACTACTTAAAATAAGCTCGTGCTCCAGGTGAGGCTCGAACTCACAACCTCGGCATAACTCTGCAGGCTACTGTCTTATAAGTACCGCGCGCTGACCGATTGCGCCACTGGAGCTTGTGACCCACCATGTTCATCTCTGCTTCCACAGGATGCTCCTCGTGTATCCGCAAACCAAGACTTACTTCTCCCACTGGCCGGACCTGACTCCCGGTTCTGAGCCCGTGATGGTTCACGGAAAGCGGATCTTGGGTGGAGTCACTGAGGCCGTGTCCAAGATTGACAACCTGAAAGGCGGCCTGCTGGAACTGAGCGAGCTGCACGCCTTCAAGCTGAGGGTGGATCCATCTAACTTCAAGGTAAGACGCGGATCATGTGCATTTGCGATTTCAGTTATAAACAGAGGTTATTGTCTGTTCCTATTTCACGCACGGTTAATTTATGTAACAAAGTAATCCAACGTATTGAAAAGATTGTTCTTAAGAAGATCGAGTTTATTGACTATGCATTTGTACTAACAAACAGTCTGTTTATTAAAAGCGATTTCTACCGAGCAAACTTCATATTTGGTGTAAACTGTTTCCTCTCTCTGCAGATGCTGGCTCAGTCCCTTATGGTGGTGATCGCCACTATGTTCCCTAAAGATTTCACCCCGGAAACTCATGTCGCCTTCGACAAATTCTTGGCCGCCGTGTCCCAGGGTCTCTCTGAGAAATACCGTTGAGATGTCGGCAGTGAAAAGCGCAGTTTGTGACCATTAAAATCATGGTTGGAAAACGAAAATAAAGCATGTCGCCAAAAATAATCCTGCTCTGTGTGTGTGTGTTTTTCTTTTTTTTAAATATCTCACTGTGTCGTTTCACACCTGCACACGTGACACTGCAGAAAAAAGTCCCAATAAAGAGTTTAGTTTAAATGGCAGTGTTCTTTTTTATGGGGAAGAACTGAGAAAAAATGATTTTATGTATTTTTCTTGATTTATTTTATACTAAACAACAATCCATAGATTACAAACTGCCATGGAATAACAGTATCAAAAAGAAATATCCAAAAGTATGCCCTTTTTTAAATATATGGAATGAAAGACAGAGCTTATGGATATATTGAATCCTGCACCACAGCTGTAAATGGAGTCATTTCATTATGATTCGGAGTTTATCATCACCCAGAATGATCCTGCAAAAACAGGAAGAGACAGTGACACTGGTGTATCATTCCTGTGGTTTAATTTAGTAATCCAGTTATGTGTAACTTCTCTTACCTGACCAAAGCAGCGGCCACAAGACCTCCCCCAATGGGACCGACCCAGTACACCCAGTGGTAAGTCCAGTAACCGGTCACCACAGCTGGACCAAAAGCTCTGGCAGGATTTAGACATGTTCCTGATATATCACCCCTGCACATAAGTGATAAAGTTAAACAAGAGGAAAAACAAGTTTTTAAATCATTTACTTAAGCACAATATAAAATCCTGCTTAAGTAGGCCAATAATGCAAAACACTTTAGAATATGCCTAAAGCACCAAAAGCAATCAGACCAGGATATCATATATTTTTACAATATTATTAATGGGTCAGGTGAACAACACTAGAGGATCTACCATGGATCGCACTACCAGAAGGAAACATTGCAGACGTTGAGGACAGCTACACGTATCTGGGAATCCCACAGGCAAATAGCAAGAACAAGATCCAGGCTATCAAATTAATATCACCGCCCTGCCTGTGATCAGGTAAAATGGTAAATGGCCTGTATTTGTATAGCGCTTTACTAGTCCCTAGGACCCCAAAGCCCTTTACACATTCAGTCATCCACCCACTGGTGATGGCAAGCTACATTGTAGCCATAGCTGCCCTGGGGGGCACTGACAGAGGCAAGGGTGAAGTGTCTTGCCCAAGGACACAACAACCGAGACTCGAACCGGCAATCTTCCGATTACAAGGCGAACTCCCAACTCTTGAGCCAAGATCGCTGCTGGACAGGGCCCTGTGTCTCACCCTGCCAAGACATTGATTATGACCGTACAGCCCACCAGGAAAGGAGCCAGTGGGGTTTTCGTCCTGGTATTGACAGCCACCAGCAGCACCACCAAAGTTATCAGGCAGGTCATGGCCACCTCTCCGAATATGGCTCGTGACAGCTGGCTGTCTGACTTGAGGATAGTAAACGCTGCTCCCGTGGCATTGATGAAGCGTTCTGGAGGGGTCATCAGCTATGAAACAGTAGAGTTGTGGTGAAAATTTCACAGGATACTCAAACATGCATTTAGAAGATGTGAAGGTGCTGAACCTTCAACTGACCTTGGCCATTCCAGCTCCCACCACTCCTCCAATCAGCTGGCAGACAATATAGAGCCCCGCCATCATCAGGTCCATCCCTCCACACAGGTAGATGGCAACAGTGAAGGGAGGGTTAAAGTGAGAGCCACTGGGAGGAGGCAAAGGAGCAACAAAGACAAAGTTGAGAACAAACTGAGCTAACTCCACTCAAATCTGGTAAATGTCTACACCGTAAACCTTTAACCCAGAGTTATCAAACATAAGGCCCAGGGGCCAGAATGGGCCAGCAAAGACTCCTGATAAACACCTCCCCATGAACACTCATGCTACTTCAAAGTAAAACAAGGTGATAGATTAACAATGAAATGACAGAAAAGTTATTTTTGTCACTTACTGTAAAAATTTATTTTTGTTACAATGAAGCCACAGTCAAATAAATAAATCTGTGCATTAACAAAAATGGTCTGTTTTATAATTACAGGATAGTTTGGGCGATGACCTATAAGAAATTGTTATTTGTTATGTGATTTTACACATTTAATTCAAACAATTTAACCCCAAAGAGTTATGCCGACAGATTTCTTGCATTTTCTGCAGTGACGCACTGTCGAAACTGACCTTCCTTTTCTTATATAAAGACATCACAAGGATTAAATGTGTCATGTGGCACGCTACGTCAAATCCCTGCTTTACCCTCTAGATTTTTTAAATTGATTTATTTGCATCAATCATACATACACTGCCTCGTTTATCTACAAAAGATATCCTGAAAAGATTTAAGGTAGGTAAATGAACTTTATCTTTAACCTTCAAGTAACCAAGGTTAAAGTTTGACATAAATGATATTCAAACAAACAATCCAACAACTAAAACATAAATGCCAACGTTTGACTTAATAAATAACTTTACCTGATTTTATCCATGACAGCCACCAGCACGGCTACAGCCAGACCGTGCACCAGGGCTGGCTGTAGCCGTCCAGCTTCTGGTACGTTCTCGATCACAGACACACAGCCGATGAAAACAAAGAACAAGGTCCCCACAATTTCAGCCAAGCAGGGCTGGTACAATCTCTCGTATTTGTTAGGTTGAGGTTTCAACACGGGTTTAGTCTTCATAGGCTCCATTAGAGCAGAATCTCCCATTTCAATTTGCTCCTCGCCCATTGTCGCTCCTTATTTGCCTGCACCTGCAGCTGGCTTCTCTGTACTCGGACCAGTGTGCCGAAGTGCCGAAGGTGCTGCAAGGTGTTGGGGTTTATTAATAATCATCCCCCATAACCTGCACACTGCAAACATATTGCATCACTGGTCATAAAAGCATAAAGAATGAATTATTGAGCCATATAAATGTTCTTCACACCTGTTCAGCCATGCTTGGCAGTGTTTGAAGGAGTGCACTTAAGTGACATCTTTAAAAAAAATAAAACATAAAACGCATAAAACATAATGATGCATGAGGGAGGGGTGGAGGTCACAAGTTCCAGAGTTAAAGTATTCTTCTGTCATAACAATCATTGTCTTTGCTTTATTTGCATCCCCTGCCAAACCTAAAGCAATCGCCAAGCGTCTATATAGATAAGCTAGATTAGAGACTTTGCAGAAAGTTATGGTCCAGGGTAGGTGGATTTTACACTCTTGGATAACAACACTGAACTTTAGATTATGTCAGACTAATTACATCCTAAACTAAGATAAACATGTATGTACCGAAACATATTTATATTATTTAATAGACAAATGGCATCAAAGAGGCCAAACGTCACAAAGAACAAAGAGAAAAGAGCGGTCAGAATCGTGCATCTGACCGTGAATCAAAATCCATCCATCCATCTTCATCCGCTTATCCGAGGTCGGGTCGCGGGGGTAGCAGCCTAAGCAAAGAGGTCCAGACCTCCCTCTCCCCAGCCACCTCCTCCAGCTTGTCCGGGGGAATACCAAGGCGTTCCCAGGCCAGCCGAGAGATATAATCTCTCCAGCGTGTCCTGGGTCTGCCCCGGGGCCTCCTCCCGGTGGGACATGCCTGGAACACCTCGCCCAGGAGGCGCCCAGGGGGCATCCTTGCCAGATGCCCGAACCACCTCAGCTGGCTCCTTTCGATGTGGAGCAGCAGCTGCTCTACTCTAAGCCCCTCCCGGATGGCCGAACTTCTCACCCTATCTCTAAGGGAGAGGCCAGCCACCCTTCGGAGGAAGCTCATTTCCGCCGCTTGTATCCGCGATCTCGTTCTTTCGGTCACTACCCACAGCTCGTGGCCATAGGTGAGGGTAGGGACGTAGATCGACCGGTAAATTGAGAGCTTCGCTTTTACACTCAGCTCCCTCTTCACCACGACTGACCGGTGCAGCGTCCGCATTACTGCAGCCGCAGCCCCAATCCGTCTGTCGATCTCCAGCTCCCTTCTCCCATCACTCGCGAACAAGACCCCGAGATACTTGAACTCCTCCACTTGGGGCAGGAACTCATCCCCGACCCGGAGTGGGCACTCCACCCTTTTCCGGCTGAGAACCATGGCCTCAGATTTGGAGGTGCTGATCCTCATTCCCGCTGCGTTACACTCGGCTGCGAACCGCTCCAGTGCGAGCTGGAGGCCCTCACCCGATGAAGCCAACAGAACCACATCATCCGCAAAAATCAGAGATGAGATTCTGAGGCCACCAAAGCGAAAGCCCTCCGCCACTTGGCTGCGCCTAGAAATCCTGTCCATAAAAATTATGAACAGAACCGGAGACAAAGGGCAGCCTTGGCGGAGCCCATCACCCACCAGGAACGAGTCCGACTTATTGCCGGCAATGCGAACCAAGCTCTTGCAACGGTTGTATAGGGATTGAATGGCCCGTAGCAATGGGCCAGACACCCCATACTCGCGCAACACCTCCCACAGGACACCCCGAGGGACACGGTCGAATGCCTTCTCCAGGTCCACAAAACACATGTAGACTGGTTGGGCAAACTCCCATGCACCCTCAAGTATCCTCGAGAGGACAAAGAGCTGGTCCAGTGTTCCGCGACCAGGACGAAAACCGCATTGTTCCTCCTGTATCCGAGGTTCGACTAGCGGACGAACCCTCCTCTCCAGCACCCTGGCATAGACTTTCCCGGGGAGGCTGAGGCTGAATCAAAATCTTGTTTCTCAAATTTATAACACAAGCAGCTCAGCCAGTGCAAATACAGCAGAAAATAATCAAACAGTGTCATATGACAATATATCAACCATTGGGACGTTTTCTTTTTCGGCAAATCCTCTTTTTTTAATATGTGTGACATTTTTTTAGCGTTTATGCACTGCTGCAAGTACTTTGATACTTTCCCTCTATTGACCCTGAGACGCGACGGATTCAATAAAAAGAACTGAGAAAGTAAGTAAGTAAAAATATTATTTATATAGCACCTTTCAGGACAAAGATCACAAAGTGCTTCACAAGAAAAAAACATAATGTTGGTCTGTGCTGTTTTGACTTTGTTTTGTATTTTTGTTTCCTTATATTGTTGGAAATATGTTAAGTTCTTGTGTTGCCGCTAGTAGTTAGGATTTAGTCGAGTTTCATTCTCGTTTTACTACTTTTATAACATTTATAAGTCTTCTCTTGTCTTCAGTGTCAATATGTCGTATTTCTTGTCTGCGTGTTACATGTCATCAAGCTTGTGTGTCACGTCTTCATTTCTCTGTTTCCTGTTTTATTTTGAAAGTCTCTTGTTTCTCTGTTCAATGTGTTTACTTTTCCCCTGTGAGGTAGTTATGTTCATTTGTGTCAGCTGTTTCTACTTCCCCTGATCACCTCCTGTGTGTATTTAATCTGTTTGTTTTCATCCATTCCTTGTCAGGTCATCTGTTGTTTCTTGCCATGTTTCCAAGTTTCTTGTCCAGTTTCATGTCAGGGTTCTTCATGTTGTTTTTTTAGTTCTCCCAGTTTAGGTTAATGTTTAGTTTTGTATCAGTGTGCCTTACCTTATGTTCTGCTTCTGAATACTGTGACAAATACCAGGGCATTTAAAACAAAGACAAAAAATTAACCAAATGCAATTCCAAAAAGATGAGTTTTTAAGTTGTTGGGGTTTTTTTTTTTTAAAGAGACTACTGAATCCACAGATCTCAAGCTCACAGGAAGAGAGTTCCTTAATGTGGGGGCCACAGTGTCAAAAGCTCTGTCTCCCTGATTTCACAGCCTTGTTTGCTGTATAACAGGGGTGGGCAACTCCAGGCCTCAAGTGCCGGTGTCCTGCAGATTTTAGATGTGTCCAATTAAAAAAATTTAAACGACCTCCTCAACATGTCTTGAAGTTCTCCAGATGCCTGGTAATGAACTAATCATTTGATTCAGGTGTGTTGACCCGGGGTGATATCTAAAACCTGCAGGACACCGGCCCTCGAGGCCTGGAGTTGCCTAACCCTGCTGTATAACAAATAGGCCCTGATCACATGACCTCACGGACCTGCTAGGGACACAGGGCTGTAGAAGTTCAATAATCTAAGCTGGTGCTTGTCCATGAAGAGCTCTAAAAGTCAGAACCAGAATCTTAAAATGGAGCCAATGGAGCTGTATTAGCAATGGCGTCACATGCGAGTACTTTGGTCAGAAGCCTTGCTGCAGCGTTTTGAACAACCTGCAGATGTTCCAGGGAGTTTTTGCTTAGACTTATAAATGATCAATTACAGTAGTCCAAATGTGATTAAATAAATACATGTATAGCAGCCTCCAGTTCAGTACGTGACACAATAGGACTTAGTAAATAAGTAAGTTAGATTTCTTGATTGTTTCATTGATTGATTGATTGACTAAAGCTTACTTACAAAACACTAGAAGGTGTTGCGACCCAACTTGTTTTCCTTGAAGTTTACTATTTCTGTTTTTAATTCGTACAACCTGTTTCTTCAATCTTATCACATCTCACAGTGAGGTTAGATAAGATTATGAGATGGAGATCAAAAGATTATAGTGATAAGATTGTACTATAATGTTATGTGTATTATACAACACATCTATTGACAGCATTCTTCAACGGAGTAATTGTACATCCACCTTTTTTCCTATCTTAAATCCAGTACTGTGCAAATGTCTCATTTCTTTTTATCTTTTTTTATATCTTTCTCCCAAGGACAGACTTTATTGTTTTTTGGTCTGGAAGTTCTCCGGGCTTCCTAAAGGTCTTTCAAAGTTTTTCTTGGACATTGACTGCTTTTTCACTCACTTTTAGTCAACTGCTTGTACCTGAGCATTTTCAGAGAAAACCAGAGCCACTTAACACTGACTCGTGAGTCGTGATTTATCTAACCACTTAAAAAAGCACATAACTCAAGGGATGAACCAGTGTTGGGTTTTCACATAAAACACGAGTTAACAAATAACCTATTTTAAATCTTTAGGCACTTTGCTAATAGCAACCTGTTGAAAAACACATCATTTATTCCTTCCAAAAGGTTGATTCTGTTCATCTGGACGTAGCATTTTCAGCATAGCGTAGCGCAACATAGCATTTTCAGCGTAGCGCAATGCTATGTCCAGATGAACAGAATCAAACCTTTTGGGATTTACTTACCTGAATGATTGAGCATGCATCAAGACATTATTTATTTCTATTTGTACAGTTAAATGATGCTGACATGGTTTGACGGGCATAAAATTATAGTTTTGCTCCACGAAGCTGATTACCAAAGAGCTATTAGCTAAAAGCCTGACATATCTCAGCATTCTGTGGAGGACAAAAACAAGAAGTGGCAGGCTAAAACCTAAAAAACAATCAACAGTAGGGGAACAGTATCTGAAAGTCATGTCCTTAAGACTTGACAAAGGCCTGTTCACTGAAGCCTCATCAGAAATGGTCTCTGTGGAAGACTGGCTGGAAACTGGAGACTGGAAAGGAGGGAGAAAAGGCTAAGGCATGCTAGCTTACACGAGAACTGGACTGAAAAACGGCGGGAACGGGTTTTATGGTGTGTTGAATTGAGAATTGAAGCAGGTCAGGAGAGAGGTCCAACAGCGAGTGCTTACAGCCATCTGTAAAACAGGTGGAGGCTCTGTCATGGTTTGGAGAGCCAGTGGTGAGGATCTTGTCAACATTGATGGAATTATGAAGACAGACAAGAACAGTCAGATTTTGATCTGCCACGCAGTAACATGTTTAAGGCATCTGATTGGCAAAGGCTTCATTTATTAACCTCACACCACCACTGCAGTAAAAGCATACGTGTATAGAAACACACACAGTGGACACTATCAGTCATGGGCTGGTCTACCTAGGCAGAGTATAAAAGCACTACATAAGAAGCAGTCCTTTTACTTTCAAACTCAACAGAATTGTACAAGCTAGGTTTTTTCGTTATATGCTGTCTTTCATCAACATGTATTAGCACGTTTCAATAATTCCCCAACGAGATTTACAATGAGTGACTCAAGACTTTTGTTCATTTTGATTATGAAATTTTCACTTGCAACGGAGTATTTTGTCTTAAAAAAAAAGAAAAAAAAGAATCTACGTTTCAAGTATCATTGGATCGAAGTACACCAGTTTATGATTCTAATCTGCCTTTATATTTTAAGCCACTGGCCTGTCCTTGTACCGTCATTTAAGTAATAAAACTATTAAAATACTCCTTGCCATGTGGGACTTTGATTCAAACAAATACAAAAGACTCAACTAAGTAGTGCAGAGAGCAGACAGTGTGAGCGTTTGAAAGAAACTTTTATTGTTAAATATGCCTGGACTTTTTCCAGCCAAACAATAGAAGCCAACAGTTATGGTGGATATCTGTAGGCACAGATTCTTCCCATGTTGCTGAGAAATGTATGACCATCCGAATGGAAAAGATGCCAAGATACCCATCAACTGGTTGTGGTCTCTGCAGTCCTCTTTAATGAATTAGGCCTTCACTTTAGCACAACTCGAGTTTTATGGTCACCGATCAACAACCTGCGAAAAAAGATAATCTTTACTGGTTGTTTCCATCACATTTATTATCCATTTATTGTCATGACCTTTCATTCATCTAAGAAAGATTTGCTAAAATGCACATGATGTGGTACAAAGCCACTGTGTGCTTTTTACACATATTCCATCTTTTGTAGGATGTGTGTATTCTGAATACACAGATTCTTCAAAGAGGCATAATCTAAATAGAAACAACATTAGAGAGACTTAATGTAACTGCAAAGTGTTTCTCATAAGACCCCAGGAGTTCCAGTGTAGTAGGTGTGTTGGGTCTATAAATGGTTAAGAAGGATTTAATACTTAAGCATTATGATTGGCCTTGCAGAAGTAACTAATAATAAATAAATAAGACCTACCGAAATACTAAGAGTATTTAAAAAGGTGAACGTAATATTGTGGCTGACTATCGTACTTGAACTGACTTGCCACCCACTTTCATCCCAACAGTAGTACTGCAATGCTACATGAATATGGCCTTTTTTACGAGGAACTACAAATCTATACTAGACATATGTGAAATGTGCACGTTTGACTTTTGGACGCAAAAGCAAATAACATGTCCTGAATCTTTACCTGATGATGCTGACAGTTAGCAGTGCACCAGCAACGGGTCCAACCCAGAAGACCCAGTGATTGTCCCAGTGGTTGGCAGCCATGGCAGGACCAAAGGCACGGGCAGGGTTCATGCAAGCTCCAGACAAAGTCCCTCTGAAATAACAGTCATGACAAACCAACACGTTAATACAGCTGGAGATCAGTGATGCAGATCAGCAGCACACTTCTCATGCAAGAAAAACAGGATATACAAGCAATGGGATAATGGTCCACATGCTTGTGCATGACATAAAGACTCATTTAAAAGGGAAACTTGACAAAGTTAATAAACTCATGAGGATACATTAGAGGAAACAGAGATTAACCTGTTCCAGTGGTTCTCAGACCTTTGCTGCCATGTCTTGCTTTATGAGCTGAAAGAAGTTCACACCCTACATCTTTTAATTTGTATCAGTGATTTAAGTTAAAAAAAAAAAGTTTAATTTTAGTAAAGTAAAAAGATGATGTAGTAGCAGTAGAACGCTCTTGTTTATTTTCCCTAAAAAAAAAAATCATATTATCATATCATACTAGTTTCACTTTCATTCCCCCCCATTAGCAACACCCCCCAAGGTGGCACTGCCCCACAGTCTGAGACCCCCTGGGCTATAATAAGAACCAGTATCTTTAGGTTCTGCCATTTTGAATTTTACTTTTTCTCCTTTTCAGTACTTATTACAAAAGTCAACCAAAAGCAGGACAAAATAAACAAGTAGACCTTTTTTATTATTATTATTATTTTAAATCTGAAACCACGGCTCCTATCAATGCCCTAATAGTGATCAGAGTCTAGCTCCCAGTGATTCCTCCTGAGATTCTTACCCAGCAAGTATGTTGGCAGCCACAGTGAGGCCAATGCAAAAAGGAACCCCGTCTGTTTGGGTTCTCCTGTTGACGGCCCCCAGGCACACCACCATGGTGAGGATCAGGGTCAACAACATTTCTACCAGGGTGGATCCACCAGCGTCAGCAGAGACCACTTTAAAGGCTCCTCCGAGGGAAGCGGTATAGTTATTAGAGGGATACACTGCCTAAAAGCACAACAAGTAGAACACATAGGATATAACATGACTGGAACCTTAACTCTTTTTTCAGTAAATCAAAATATCATTTAATGATCTTAAATTACAATCTTGTATGGTAAATGTTTTTGGCTCAGTCTTGATAAGGTCAAGTCAATGATGTTATCAATCTTGAAGTCAAAGTGCTGCTTGGTAAGTAATCAGAAATCACAATTCTGAACTGTCATAGTGTGTCATCCATATTTATACACAGCAAGTCGAAAATATTGGGTTCAATGATGTAAAAATGATGACATAACCTTGTAAATTCACATTTTACATGACAAAACATTAGAGTCATGCCAGAATAAACAAACGCTGACTTACTCAAAACTAAGATCAAAGTAAAAACGATGAAAAAATGAAAATTCAAGTCTTGAGAGCCCATTTTGACTGATTTTTACAGATTTTAAAACATATCACTCCATCAGTTAATTCATTTATTAATTATTATTATTTCTGCATTGCAAGTTTTTTTTTAACTTTTACATTGAAATATAGAAATAACATAATTAAATGAAATATATAGTGATTTGCACAACTTACAGAAAACTATTTGTAACAAAATAAAACCCTAAACATATTGTTGACATCTTCTTACCACTATCTAAAGGCCAATGATTACAAAGAAAAACAAATTTTCCACACTGGCAGTGCATGAAATAACATTTTTTGCATTTTAGCATTTAGTTGAAAAAAATCAACAATTAGACTGACGACAAAATTTAACATCTTGACTTATAATGAATTTGCATCTTTAGTATTTCATCTTTTATTTAGACTATATCTTACCTTTGACAAAAAAGCACCAACCACTCCTCCGGCCATCTGAGCTACGATGTAAGGTACGAGCAAAATCAGCTTCATCCCCCCGCACAGGTAGACGCTCAGCGACACTGCAGGATTAAAGTGTCCCCCACTGCAAGAATTGGAATTAATTTTAGTCTATAAAGTGATCAAGCAGTCACAACTGTCCGTCAAAAATGGATGAATAGATGAAAAAGGATCAAAGAATAGAGTGGGATGAAAAGAGCATTTGAATAATGTGTTTATGTGTGTGCTACCTTTGTTGTATCAAACTGAGGCAATACAAAGTGTGACAAAAAAATGCATCAGAATATTTTTAAAAGGGTTTTTTTGCTGTGGTTTCCAACACCTAGATGCTCTTTAAATTAAAGCAACTTCTACAAGTTAGGGCTTTTTACTCTAAGCACTAAATCCTAAAAATATCCATAAATTTCTTTTTTCTTTGCTTTTACACTAACCAAAATCCCCCCAAAATTCTATTTTAATACTGTAAGAACAAGAAGAAAAAACAGTATATAATAAATCTGTACCTGATTTGTCCAAACACTGTGATCAGCACTCCCAGGGCCAGTCCATGTGCCACGGCAGGCTGGATGACACCCCCCGTTTCCACGTTCCCGATAACAGAGGCACACCCCACAAATACGAACAAGCAGGTTCCCAACAGCTCAGCCAGACAGGGCTGCACGTACAGCTCATATTTGCATCGTATCTTACTTCTGTTGCCAATGTCTTTCTCCACCTTCGGCTCCCCCATTTCGGTTACTGTGAAGACCTCTGTCTTACTTTCTAGCCCTGACATGCTGTATTTGAAACCTTCTGCCCTGTGCTTGACTCCCTCCACTTCCACTGGTGGACTACAGTACGATCAGCATATAGTTCTGTATATAAGCCACACATATGATGATGCAAAAGGGAAATGCGTCCATGCGTTTTCGCTGTGATGCCCCTCCTGCCTGCAATTTTTTATACTGCCAAAATATTTAAGATGAGCTTGTTAAATGATTAGTCTTGTCGTGGAACATCAAAGTAGTCAGGGTGAAGGTCCTGTTACACAATCAATGTTTAGTTGTGTTTTTTTTTTTTTTTATTGCTGAACCTAAGCTCATCAATAAGCCTACAGATACCAATACAAATAAATAAGTAACTTTTATGATCTATAAGGTCCCCTAAATAAAGTCATCAGTCAATGATACAACCCAACACAAAGTCTACTTGCGCAATTAATGCAATCAAGAATTCTCAGAACTTATCGTGGTGTTCACTCCCAAGAATATCGCACGCACTCTGGATAAGCCAAGGCTTTAAACATAATCGTTCAGATATGACGTCCATAACAAAGTAGATAACTGACAGTTCAACGACATCTTACACAAAAGATTTTCTTTAATTATCTGCACTTGATTGATCATCAAATATAATCAATAACAAACTAATCTGTCACTTTCTCTCAGCTAGGGTCAACATTTTGCAGGTAAATGTGAAATTAACGAGCATTTGTATGTATTTCACTATTTATGGCATGCAAGTAATAATCTGATCAATAAATTAAATTAAAATGGCACATGAAAATCAGGAAAGCACAAATAAGTAACATCTGTGATTCTTAATACATTCTTTCATCTCCATCACACAAGAGCAGATTTGTTGATGTTTTGGACATGTTCACAATTCTCATCATGTCTTCGACACATACAGGGATATCAAGGATGCTTGTGAAACTGCATTTTGCTGAGGCCGGGACTTTTCACACCGGAATGAATCCCAGATGAGGGGCTCGGCAGAGAATTAATGACTTCCTCTTTCCTTAGGCCTCCTTTAACACGTCTTCTCCCGCTGTTGGTTTTGGCGGACACACACAAAAAGTGGCGCAATTTAATGCTCAAAACGCCAACTGAGAGAGACCTGTGGAAAGAGAACATGACCTGTTCTTGTTAATGGCCACAGCAGACATTCAAACTGATGAGCAGGGGATCTGAAAAACACGCACGAGTACGACAAAGTAAACACGCTGACAGTCAGTTTGTCACCATTGTAGTCAGAGAACATCCTAAAACATAGCGTCTGTCACTTTGATGTCCTCTCACAGCTTACGTGTCCATTCATAAGGCTAACATTAAAGTGTGCATTACCCAGATTAAGCTTATCCTTGGTGGCCCAGCAGATATTGTAGTGCTGAAGAAGTTGTTGCAACAGTTCCTTCTCATCCAAGAACTCCAGACGCTCAATTCTGAAAGAAATGAAAATCTACTCAAGACTTTGTCTTAAAATGTGACTTTTCATTTCAGGAAGCTACAGTCATGTAGACTGTGGCGGGACCTTAAAAAAGCTAAACTGAAGCAACACTGAATGATTTCAAACTAGGTTTCAATAGATTGCTGCACTCAAAAAACAATATAAATAAATCGGGGGGGCTTGATTCACAGTACTGGATAATGCAACAATCCTATAAATACCTTTCACCGAGGCTTTTTCCAGATGAATTCCTCATAGTAAAACTCCACAACATTCCATATACAATATTCAATATTCTCGTTATCTCCAGTCAGAGAATCCATAAAAATGGACATCAATTATAATGTCAGGACTTCAAACTTTACTGGCCTTCACTGGCAGCTTTACTAGCGCATAAAATGGTAACAGTCGCAATTTAACTGGATTAAGATGAAGAAGCAAGACAAGAACCCGAGCAAGTGCACTCTACGCTCGGCGAGTATCAAACGTAACCACCAAAGCCGGACCTATCGACAATAAGAAAACTGGAGATATAGATTAAGCTTAAAAATTCTTTAATGAGCTAAAAATCACATAAAACTCAACTAATGTATATAAAGACATAAGACATAATTAAGTGAAACAATTTTAAAAACATTTCCATATTTTAAAAAAAACAGATAAAGATGAATTCATAGCTGAAAATGAGGAAAAAATGTGGAACATTTGATTTGCTAAATATATATTTGCTTACTTAATCCAGTGTAAATGTATAATGGTAAAATAAGGAAGTGAAAGCACTGTGGGAAAAGAGCAGAGAGGTGGAGAAAGGGGAAGGATTTGAAATAAAAGAGTGTTTTAATGAGTCAGCAAGGTCACGAGTTCATGGACGACAAGAAGCGAATTTCGGGTAAATGGCCCTGGAAATTTACCAAAATGTGTAAATCATGACTCTGCCACGGCATTCACAGCACTTCCATTTACCAACTGCAAATGAGCTAAAAGGGTTATAAACATTTAAAGCATTCAAATAAGTTCAGAATCGTCTGCTTCAGCACAGCTGAGCTGCTTTATTTAACCAAGATAAATAAAGCAGCTATATGTTGATATGTTAGAGGACCTGAATACTGGGACTGAATTTAAGTCCCACTAGAAATCCCTCCACCATCCACACACAGGTGGAGATGGGGAAAAAAAGACAGTAAAATAAACTCTTTTCCACCAACCTAGAGCCATTGCTGGTGCAGAGCCAACACTCTGACAGTACTTTAGTGCATCATGACATAACGTAACCAAACATTACATAGAGTTACATAATAAGTGTTTGGGTAATTTCTACAGAAGCACAGATCAGATAGCAGATATCAGATAAGCAGATATCCATCCTTCCATAGAGAAAGCATTTATATAGCCCCAAATAGCAACAACAGTTGCCTCAAGATTCTTGATACTGCCTGCATTACCTTGCCACATCATCCTGAGGGAGCATAGTGTAGACCGTCATCATATCTAGAGCGTCAACGTGTTCCCAGCCAGTTTTCAGAAACCGATCCTTCTGCAAACAAAGACAAATTAATGTCCTCCCAAAACAAAATAAATAATACAACCAGCAACGCAGTGTCATTTGTTAGTGTACACAGCATCTCTTGGATGTTCAATTCAATTTTATATAAGGAGCTTTATTATTGTAAGGTAAAGACCTCACAATAATAAAGAGAAAACCTCCAAAATCAGCCGACCCCATGTGAGCAAGTACTTGGCAACAGTGGGAAGGAAAAACTCATTTTTAACAAGAGAAAAAAACCTTCTCCAGGCTGAGTGAGGGGACTCAACTTGTTGGGGGTCTGTCTAAAACTTGACAGCTAGTTAACCTGCTCATAATCCCTCATGATGTGTATTGATGCTAACAAAGTCACTGATGAGATGGAGGTTACCTGAGAGTCCAGAGTCTGGCAGGCCTCCACTCCCGCCAGGGTGCACTGGCGACGCTGCAGGTTCTCGATCATCACTTGACCAAATCGATCGCTCATGTTGACCTGGACACAAAGACAGCGCATAAATCACATTTTGCTCCCTGTTACTCAGCTCCAATCTACATGAAGCATTTCAAATACTCAGTGTGTCGTACTTAGGTTGCAAACAGTTGATGACTAGAAAGGTACAAAAGAATTTGCAACTAATGCTTGGGAAAAAAAAAAACAAGTACTTAATTATGAAGTTGTTAAATTTGTTTACCTGTTCATAGTTGATGAACATGGCAGTGTGAAAGGTTTCTGCTGCCCAGTGAACAAGGTTGGAGGAGTGAGATGGTGTCATGTAGACCAGCACACACTCTGACAGAAGCAATGTCGGTAACCTGGAGACGAGACCAGCACGTAAAAGAACAACATATCAAGAATGCACTTAGTGAGATCTCGGCAAAGACAAAACATTTATCCACATGCAGAAGAATATAATGTGCAGAAATGTCTTCATTTAATCCAGTGTAGTGGAAAAAAGTGAAGGTGCTCATATTCCTGTAATGCTGGTAGATGGGGAAAAAACAGCTTCCTGTTCTTATGCAAGCTTTCAATAGTAAATTAGGCCAAAAAAAAAAAGTTCCCAGCTATCTCGAAAAGGTCCACTGGCCCTGCTGCAAAAATGTCCTTGTCTTATCTCTCTATGCCCTATTTTCATTCAACACAACTGGTAAAGTGATGCTACAGCTGAAATCTAAATATCAAACAGCTGAAGGATAGAAGGTGGCTGTAAAGATTCCTCATAAAAAAAAAATGTATTAAAGTGGTGTCTAAGGTTGTAAAGGCAACCACAATAACTTAAAAATGAATAATCTATTATGAGGTACACATTCATATAATAGACAGAACAGGAAACCATAAAAGCACACCACTGTTAAGGTTCTTTGTGTTTCATTTATAAAGCCAATTACTGTGTAAAATGTAAATGAAAAATTAAAAAGCAAATGATTTCCAAATCTCACAAACCCATATTTTATTCACAATAGAACACAGAAATGTCACAGTAAGAAAATGTAGCATTGTAAGAAAAACGTTTTTTGATGGCAGTAACATCAAAAAGTTCAGAAAATCTGTAGGAATCTCTGTGCGCAAGAGACAAGAACGTACATTTTGCACATCGTTTACAGGCTCCCCAATTGCTCAGTGACCTCATGGTTCTACTAAGAGTTTTGGGCTCCTAACGCACAGGAAGTGCAAGACACAATATTCTAAACTCTTATTTCAAACATTTTTTTCTACAGATCTTAAACAGAATCCTGCATAATTTTAAACTTAAAAAAGCTCATTTGTAATAAGTCATAAATAATCTACAGTGCTGTGTAAAATATTTCTTTTAAAATGTATTTATTTGAGACATGTGTCACACTTGCATGTTTCACAAATGCAATTTTTAAATGATCATTTCTAAAGGGACAAAACTTTTGCTTGTGTTTCTCGCTGGCTCTTTTTGTGTGTTGCAGAGTTGTATGTGTCATGTACCTGTAAATGCAGTGGTGTGTGGCATACAAAGAAACACAATAATATAAATAAACTACAACTATGGCGGTTAAAATGAATCTTCCATGTCGCGTTTCGCAATAGAACAAATTAGCGCTCAGATCTGCTGTTCATGAGTCATGCTAGCTCCCCGAGTTAGCATGTTTAGCAGAATGTAAGCAAAACCATGACTAAGCATACAGACGCATTTTAAGTCTGACTGAGTTTTAGTGTTTCATACTCAAGCGTGCCTTATGGGCGTGGCATGCAAGCTGCAGAAGGTTGACATTCCATCTGCTTTGCAGCCACACACATCAGTAGGGTGCCTCTTGTTATCTTCAGCTACTTACACACAACAAAGAGATAAGCTGCAATTCTTGAGGCCCTGAGCGAAAACAAATTACAACTGATAGAGAGCTGTAAAAGGTACTAATAAAGTGGAATGATAGGGAGCTTTTTTAAAATAGATTTTTCCATTTAAGAGATAAAATACAAAAATGTATAACACATACTCTGGGTTAAGTTGAAACTTTTTCAGTTTTTCATCCAAACTGGAGATGTCTCTGAGGTCCGCCCCAATGATACAGTAACGATCTGATTCGAGGCTGTGGGCATCTGGAGAAAGACAGAACCACAGTTAGAAAGAGTTGGAGTCATATAATTGGTATTTAAAGCCACTGAAGCATCATCTGGATACCAAAATAACTGCACCAGTTACTGCGTACCTAGCAGTAAGGAGTCTGTTGAGTGGGTTTCGATGATGGGTTTGGACAGAGGAGGTTTTGTCCTAATCAAAGAAAGCAAAGTCATAATTAAAACAGAATATCAGCAGTAAATAAGTATCCAGGTGTTCATACAAACTAGCAGAGATTTTCAGTTCCAAAGTGTTAAAAATGTATTTATACATTATAAATATACAAATCAGAACTATATAATTATTAGTTCATTAAGTGCATGTAGCTTTTAGTGTATTTTTCAACTCAAATTCCCTGTTAGTAAATTAATTAATGTGGCGTTTAAATTTTTCTTACAGGCTGATTTGTTTTGCAAATACAGTTACGATGTCACTCCAGCCCTTTTGTGGCCCAGCTGTAAATGATCTTTTTTATGAAACAAGAGGCTCTAGCTCCCTCTATGGATCGCTCCTCTACATTACAGTCACCAAAGAAACCAATATAAACATGACATTCACTTTCCTTTCATTTAGTCATAATTAAATCCGCAGAGGAGGTTATAAGAACCATTCTGTATGCAAATATCATTGAATGAGGCTCGCTTCATTCCCCTAGAAAAATCCCAGATCCAGGCATTTGATTCTTGCATGCATGCACAAAAGGTTCAGCCTTGGGTGATCTTGTTATATATTTAATGGATATAAATTAAGATAATTAAACCTAAAACGATGACTAATATGCAAGTTCAAACTTAGAATTTTAAAGACTGGAATACAGCAGAAAAATCACGTTGTCTTACTTTATATTGTGTATTTTCCTTGCCACAACAGTTGGAAAGTCAACTTCAAAGAACTTCCGTGGCATGAGGTTTTCATCCTATAACACATATAAACACACAAGATTAGCAGTAAGTTTTTTGAGGGCAAATAGAAGGTATTTGGATGCAGTCACGTCACAACATGAGACATGATTAAAGTCACAGATTAATGAAAATCAGATTTAGAGCAAGCTGATTGCTTGCAAACCTTTAGCCTCCAAAATGTGGTATCCAGTCCAGCACCCAGGTTGATGACTTGACAGTCACACTGTGTTTTCCTTAGAAACGCATCGAGGAGGTGGTTCACTCCCTGCACACGGGCGTAGTAACCTGTCAAATCACATGAGACACGCAAAAACTAACTAAACTGTACAACAAGTGTTATGAGCTGGTTATATTTCACCAGCTTATATGTTAAATGACAAATTATGAAATTATATTACAAATACTAGACAGAGATTGTCCAACAAGCTATAAAAGGCCACGTGGTTTTAAGGAAAGCTACTTCATTACTTGCCTCTGTTGATTTCAGGGGCCTTTCGGTCTCCTACAGATCTTACAAAGTATTGGATATAAGGGTCCTTCCAGTAGCCTTTACTGGTAGCAAACCTATAACATAGATTTTATATACTACATGAAGCTGTGTCATACATTCAAAGCCAGATTACTCATTGAAATATTAAATTGATGCTTATGATAGAAACCCACAAACAATACTACTAAACAGCCTAGTTGTGTCAACAACAACCAGAGAGGAGTTTCTGTATTTCAATGGTGTTGCTGTAAATAACGATAGCATTGAAATATCAGGGTAACTGACTCATGCAGAATGAGCTTTAGCCTTTGACTTCTTCGCCTTACGTTACCTTTACTGACTCCAAATGATGTTGTTACCTTTTGCATGTGGTTGCATCGTCACACGTCGCCCTCACTGCTTCATCAGCAGTGTCCGTGTCTGTGAAGGGTTGCCGAGCTGCCATTGGTGATTCCCGTCCTGCTGCTCGTCCACCTGCTGGGCTCTGGTTACCTGCTACAAGCTAACTAGTAAAACTGCAGAGAAAACACCGCGAGCGTAGTCGGGAGGCGGAAGTCCTGGTGAAAAGCCTGCAAGTTACGAGATGGCAGAAATAATAACCGGTACGTAACGAGGTTATAAATATCGCTGCCTATTTACAAACTACTTGGAGCTGAAAATGTATGAATAAACAACTGCCCGGAAGCAAAATATAATCACCTCCGGCTTGGGTTTGCTTTTCAGATTAAGAGTACTACAGGTGCTCTTATTTTGAAAAAGGAGGAAATAAACCTCGAGAGGTTAAAGGGGGGGAAAAGCAACGCAGAGTGCTGCAGTACTTTTGTGCAGTACTGCAAATGTTAGTATTGATCATATTGTGGTGGACCACTAGAGGGCTCCACTCACACCCAGTGTAGAGGAAGTGTGTTCCTGTGTTTTGTGGCGCGATATGCGCAGTTGATGTTGGAGACGAATAAAGAAGGAGTGAGAACTGAGAGCTGTGTCGTTGATGCTTACCTCCACAATATACCAAATAAATAGAGGGTCAGTACAGACAATACCAATACCAACATTAATACCTTTAACGTATAAAGACCACTTATGCAGGGGAGAACGGTGTGTCGTGATTTATGAGATGAATCATGACCAATTAGCACATTTTTGACACATTTTAATGGGCCACTGAATCACTGTGATTGTTAGTTTCTATAATAATTAGTTAATACATGGGGGGAAACACCTTGAAATATTTTGAAACTGGATTATTTATTTATTTATTATTTATTTTGAGACCTGGGATCCAAATGCACCTGTCTTTGAAGCACTTTGGGTCAGCTTCTGTTGTTTCAGTGTGGTATAGGCTATAAATAAATTAGACATGACAGTCGACACAAAAATGTTCAGACATTTTTTATTACGTATGTTTGAGATATCCTCTTCATCGGATGATACCCTAGACAAAATATGTTAAATTTGGAGCTGCCAGAGAGGACGTTCATGCAGAGGGCTGGTGTGACAGAAAGCTCTGGATCGGTTCAGATGGGAGGCAGATGATCCGCAGTAGCGACCCCTACAGGGGACAGCTGGAAGAAAAAAAAAGGTGTGTGAGGTAAACCAGCTCTTACAGGATAACACTAACAAAACCACAACGATCAAAAGAGTTAAATAAGCACGTAGGCGTGCATATGCAGAACAATAACATATGAAATTGGACCTCTGACACAGGTGTGGGCAAACTGAAAGGGAAATCCCACCACGTTAAAGTCAGTCTCACTGAGGACACCGAATGTCACTCAGGTGATCAGACAATTAATCCTTTTGAATTCTGCACAGGAAGATAACAAAGTGTACAGCTGCTGAGATCATGAGACAAAGACTGTAATAAGCAGCTGTGAGGTTTGCATTAAACAGTCTGATACTGTCAGAGTGATTTCCGAACAATCCACATGACTGCATTAATGAACAGCTGAGTGGCAAATCTTTAAAATCCACAGTTTCGATCTTACAGAAGCGTAATGCATTTGGCTCTTGGCATAAGTCTTTTGGAGCCATTTCACTGGTGTCGGTTACTTGAGTTGAATGGCATTAAGGGTGAATATATAGCCTTTTTTATTGCTGCATAGCAAAAAGGATGTGGGCTCCATTCCCAGACTTGGTGATGCCAATGCTTCCTGTAAAATCCATCTCTTTCTGTGTATTGTCATTGCTTTCGTTTTATTTATTTATTTATTAGAAAGAACATCTTTTGTGTTCATTCTTGGTGGGTTTGACATAAATTTGAGATCATTAAACCCTGGAAGCCACGTTAAAAGAGTAGATCTTTATCAGTTGAATGAAATTCCTAATTATTATTAACATAAAGCCACATAAAAAGTCTGTAATATCAACAGCTTTGAAAGTGTCTTTTGCAGCAGCTGCATACCCTGCTCCCATTTTTTTCACTTCCAAGCTGTTTAGTCACTGGTCTTTGTGGAAAGTCCCATCTTTACTTGCATTTTTTCCTTATCTTTTTGTTTTATAATGTGCCTAATTTCTTTTGTTTCAGGTCAGTGAAACTTTTTTATTGTATTTTTGACTGGCTTAGGTCAGAATATATTCAAATGGTAATATGTTTTTTTCTTTAGATTTTAGTGACTTGTCGTTTAGGAAAGCAGCAAACCAAAGGCTCTTATCTGTCCTGCCAGTTTAAATTAAGTCTTTTTTTCCTTTGCTTAAATACAATGAGTCTGGAGACTTTTATTAGATTTTGCATAGTGAATTTTTGGTGGTGTGACTGTAGTTAATGATGTGGTCCATCTTCATGTTAAAGAAAAGGAACATTACTGGAGTCAAAGTTCATTACTGGAACTTAAAACAAATTCCTATAGTTTTAAGTTTTACAGTAGAACAAATTATCGGCCAAAAAAATATACTGCGTGAATGAGCATATAGAGGGCTTTCAAGCCTGCAGGAAACATAAAGCAGGAAATATTTACAAATTCACAAACAAGCTAACAAAGTTAAATCTACAGTTGTGTGAAACAAAGAAGGTTTTTAAGCACACCCTCAACTACTTCTGTTGGAATTAAGAGGGTCAGAAGGAGCCAGCTGCTAATGCACTTGATTCATTGGCCATTAGCAAGTGTGAGCACCTCTGTTTTGGCAGTTTGTAGGTCTGGAGCATTCAGGTGCATTAACATAATACCACAAGAGAGCACATTTACTCCGAGGTCAAACCGTGCAATGCTCAGAGAAACTGAAAAACAAAAACCCTTGAGCTACATCTTAGACTCTGCAGGCTTCAGTAACTCATTAAATATTAAAGTTCATGACAGTACAATTAGAAAAAAACAAGTATGACTTGTTTGGAAAGGTTGCCATGAGCCCTTTCTACCCCCCCCCCCCCCCAAGAAAACAAACAAACAAACAAACATGGAAGCATGGTTTAGGTTTCCAAAGTTGCATCTGAACAAACCACAAGACTTTTGGAACAAGGCAAGAACAAAGTGGAGATGTCTGGCCATAATGCACAGTGCCGTGTTTGGCAAAACCCGAACAAGCACAAAAACACCTCAGACCAGCTTTCAAGCACGGTGGTGGAGGGGCGATTTGGGCTTGTTTTATAGACACAGGATCTGGGAGCCTTGCAGTCATTTAGTCGGCCGTGAACTCCTCTGTACATGCAAATATCTGGAGTCAAATATGAGCTCCAACAGAAAGACTGAAACAGGAAGGAAAGGTGCTGCAATCACTCAGCCTGACTGAAGTGCTGTGGCGGGATCTCAAGAGAGCTGAGCATAAGAAACAGCCTGCAAACCTCAATAAACTGAAACAACACTGTAAAGAGGTTTGGGCCAAACCTCCCCAACAAATATGCAAGAGACTGATAAACTCACACAGAAAGCAAACACCTGAAATTACTGCTCCTAAAGGTAGCTCTACAAGCGGCTCAATCACTTGCACTTAGTTTTTCACAGAACTGACTGAAGAAAGAAAGCTTCCTTTTTCACACCATTGTAGATACTATTTTTTAAACCATTTTAAGCTGCTGGGAAGAGGAAAGAAGGTTGAACAAAATGAATGTGGTTCTATGTGGAAACCCTGTGAGCAAACTCCTAGATGCTTTATATTAACTAGATCCACAAGGTTTAAGTGCATTCAACCCATTTGAGCTAAAACCAAAAATGTGTCTGTTAATTTTCACTATATTAGTGATATTATATGATAGTGATATATATATTGCTAGAAGCCCTTTGTACCCCCCCTTCCCCCATTTTCCACTATACTAATATTAGTGATAGAAATGAAAAACAAAAACAAACAAACATCCTGGTGTTTTAGTTTAGGAGGGCATTGTTTTGAGTAGGTTTCTCCTGGCAGTGTCCAGGTGGAGGTGGTGCTGCCTGGCAGATGCTGGCCGTGCACTTACGTTACTTCCTGCCGCTGTGTGTGTGTGTGTGTTGGCAGTGGCAGAGGTGAGGTGCTGCTGCTGCGCATTCAGCTCTCAGTCATCTGCTGTGCTCTGGTGGAAAAAAGCGGCCGACGGATTATCCAGCTCCCCTAACAGTGTTAGCTATTCGGCTAACAGACAAGCCAGCGACCGAGAGGAGCCATGAAAAGCCGCCGGAGCCGGTGAAAGTTAGCCACGGGTTACTTTGGGACTTTAATGCACGCAAGGATACCAAAAAGGAGGTTCGCGGGTCATGCCGTCGCCCCCAGCGGGAACTTTTGCCTAGAATTTCCACTTGGGAAGGGCTAGCTCGGGGGGCTAGCTCGGCTACGAACTATTTTTAATTGGCTTTGGGCTCAATGGCTCTCGCTTGTTTTTCCCTGTCATAGCGACAGCTTGGAAAATTGGGAGAGGCCCCCTTGTGAAGTTCATGACAAACCAAAGGCCGGTTTTGAAGCTTAACTTCGGACGACTAAACTGGCAAGGGAGCGAAAATGAAGAAGCAGTTCAATCGGATGAAACAGCTCGCCAATCAAACAGTCGGCAGGCAAGTATTGTGTTCAGCTCCGAAGCTTTACAGGCGAACTAGCAGACACACTTTTCTTCTTGCTGTTCTGAGCAGCTTTCTAAAGCTTGTTGGACCGGAATTTAACTCTTAACCTTATTGTAAATTAACACCAACTTGTTTGGTAGCAGTTCTGACTGTGAAATTCAAAGAAAGAGAGTCACATGAACTGATATTAATTTTAAAAAACCTAATAAAAGGAAAGGCTACACTGGCAAGTAGAGCAGGTTTCATGAATGAATCGTTTGACAACCAGACTGAAGGATGAAAAACTCTTAAGGCTGAACTGATTTAGCAGCTTTTCAAATGTTTTTTTTGGTAAGTGCTTATGTAGAAGAGGGTGAAGATTTCAAACCTGGCCATTTATTATTAGAGCATTAAAAAACAGTTATAAAAGATACTGGGTTTCCTACCATATCAGCTGTTAGTCATATAAAATGATAAGAGGCTGTGTCTGATATCTCATGAACACTATACTGATTATGTCTGTGACAAAGGGGTTAAACCTTTGCTGTCTAGTCCATGTCTTTTCCTGCTTGCCCCCGTGCAGCTGAGTGTAGGCATCAAATTCAAGCGCTGTGCTGACTCTAAAGCCTATGAGACCGTGGCAGTGGCTTTATGTGCCGCCTCCACTTTTATTTTTGGGTTGTTTTACAGTTAAAAATAGCCCTCTTTTATTCTTGACGGAGCCCTTCACTCAATAATGGGTCTGAAAATCAGTGTTTTAGCTCATCTCTCTTTAACACAACGCTCTTCTGGTTGATTGGCTGACCCTTGCAAACAGAAAGTTTGAGCAGCTGCTTCAGCGCTGGCATCCAGAGCTGTGTGGCTGAGATCACTCCAGAAGTGATATCCTCAATTATTAAAACCGTCTGAAATGGAGCTTTAAAGCAGTCCAAAGCCTGAGATATGGTTTAATATTCACATCCGTCATTGTAATCATATATAAAGGAAAGAAAACAGAGAAGAGCATAGCAAATCTCCTTTCGTCATTCCTTTGAATTTGAGGCGTGCGGCAGTGTTGAGGCTAGATCCGTTCTTAGAAAAAATAAGTAAGGGTTTATTTTGTCGTGTGTGGACCTGTCGGCAAGTGCTTTTATGTTTCTGTGTGATGACACATGCTGTCCCTGTGTAACTGGATATCTAAAGCTGGCGATAAGCTCAGCCTTGTAAAAACATGAGGGTGAGACATGTCAAAGGATCTTTTCACCCTCAGAGGTTTTTCTCATGATGTCAGGTGTTATGGGTATGCACCTTAGGCAGATATTGGGCACAGCCAACAGTGGATGGTACCAGATAAAAGACCCTAACAGGTGGGTTCAAGGATTTTTTATTTTATTTTTTTACAATGGTTAACAGTGGTTTAAAAAATAGAATATATAAGTTGCAAAATCCAAACTCAAAGCGATTTAATTTCAGTTTTATTTCTATTGTACTGTTTTATATGATTTATATATCAGTCAGGCAGTGCAGATATAGGATGACAGATGTGTGTTATACACTTTGCCTAATTTAGAAATAATTTGTGTAGTTTGGACTTGTAACATTTATAAGTAATAAATCGACCAACTAATCAGCAGTAAATGAAAATGCACATGAGCAGACAGGGCTGGCAGAAAATAAGTTGTTGGCAGCTTTGTTAAGTTGCGGTTATTAGTGTGTTGATGCGCATTCTGTGTTTACTTTAGCAACAGCAGCACTGACATGGAGGTCTATGGAGATATTCTGCTCCTAAAGCCAAAAACTCAGGACCAGGAGAAGCAGGACAGCTGGAATACTCATAATTCCCTGTCTGCACTCAGCAGCAGTAAATTAGAAGTGGAGAGAGTGTAATGCAGAAAACAGACACGTGTGTGCATGCAGTAGTTACTTGCTCTTATGTATGCACAAGTAGGGTTAATCCCTCATACACTCATATGCACGGCCTTCTGAGTGAGTGGTCTGTCAGCGGTTGGATTTGGAGCAAAGCGAGCATGCTCTGTTTCGTCCATTATGTTTGTGGCTGCTTGAGTCTGCAAAAAGCCTGGGAGTGCAAAAGGCCGTCTCGGCCGGCCCCCCTGGGTTCCTGTGATTGTGCGAAGGCAGAACACTGTGTCCAGCGAGCAGCCGCTCTGAGGAAATCTCTCCTTCTACAAACAGGAAGCTGCGTCCCAGAGCCACGCTTTCTAAAGAAGAAGGAGAGAGAGTTTCGGGAGAACTGATGTTGAATCAAGACAGTGAAACAGAAAGATAGCGGCATGTGATTCATGTTGGGGATTTTATTTTCTCCTCTCCTTTTAGATTACTGTGGCTTGCTGTCAATGAACTTTCTGACCCTTTGTCTATCTTTGTTTGCGGCAGGTAATGTGCTCAGATAGTGACACCTTTGGAGGAGATAACTTGGCAATAGGAAGTTATAGACTATGACTGCTGTCTGCATTAAAATGAACGCTCACAGACCTTGAATGAAGTGAGAATTTTACTCCATATAACTTTCAGTTAATGGGGACTTCATATGCTTTTCCTATTTTTTTTTTGCCATACAGTTGATGATCTGCATATTAAACATGAACAAAGCCTCCGGTGAGTTAAAAGTTACAGCTTCAGGCTGCTCTAAACACTTTGTTTCAGATAGTTTTTCTGCTTGTGAGAGAGCGTATATCCTTAATATCTTAGGCACGCATCAAACCCACAAACCTGCCATTCAAAGTTGATGAAAGCATAGCTTAAGATAAGAATTATTTTGAATCGGAGATCTACTCTTGTTAGAGAATAAAGCATAAGGAGCTGGAAATGCACGTCACATGTCTTATCTGTGTTTCATGTCAGTAACTAGAGTGACAGTAACACTTTGGCAATAATGGGTGGTGCTGAAGTGTGAGACAAGCACATGTATGTGTGGGAACTCGGACATAGATGAACCAGAAAAACATCTCAAATGTTTAGAGTTTTTCAAGTTAAGCATGTTGGCACACCCCACTGCCTACCACCTCAACTAAATTTAGATGTGTGTGACATAATCTGGGTTGCAGAGGTAGATTGCCACAGTCACTTGCATCTCTTTTAATTATAGCTGCTTTGTTGTGTGCCTCTATTCTCCCAGGCGTGCGGTCAGCACATTGACAAATACTTTTAAATATCATCCTCTCAGCTTGCACTGTTTTCATCAACGCTTTTATCCTTCTCCCCCATTGTTAATAATTGACTGGCTTTATAAACAACAATATTATATAATCCTCTTTTGATGGTATATCTAACAACATAGCTGAGTGTTATGCAATTTAATCATGCATTGTATTTGAAAGTCCTTGATCGACTTGAAGAGAGGCTCAAGTTGAAAAGAAACTCTCCCTACAGGAATCAACAAAATGTCACCGTAGAGCTAACAAAGATAGGTGACTCTGGGCGTTCCCCCTCCACATTAACAATGGCATGTATCAGCTGGGATGCCTCTGTGGCACTGGTAAGCTATACGTGCAAGGTTAGGCTGCTGTTTCCAAGTGTTGCTTAAAACCAAGCGCTACATCTCAAAGACTGAAAATGACAGTGTACTAACAAGATCACTACCATGTGTCTCAATAATGGTTCCATCATAAAAAAAGTTCAAATAACTTAGAAAACTGCCTGTCACCAGGGGAAAAAACTGGTGGTTGTCAAGTGACTGCACTGAATATTTTTTGCATTTGGTGATTGACTAAAAGTATAGTTGCTTGCTTGGTTGAGTGTGGAGTCAATTCAATTCATATGTTGCCAAATCACAACAGCACTCACATCAAGGCACTTTATATTGAAAAATACAGACCATACAACTTTACAGTGAAAATCCCAACAATCAGACGTCCCTCTTTCAGCAAGCACTTGGCGACAGTGGTAAGGAAAACTCCCTGTTAACAGGATGAAACCTTTAGCAGAACCAGGCTTAGGGAGGATGCAGCCATGTGCCGTGACCAGTTGGGGGTGAGGGGAGGAAGAGATGACGAAATAAAAAGCACACTTTAGAGAGAGCCAGAGCCTAGTAATAACTAATGATTGAATGCAGAGTGGTGTATAAACGCATAATGAGTAAACAACCCAGCGTCCAATTTATCACAAGGTTGTCTGGTCGGAGGTCACCTGTCTCCACCCAGCTGCAGTCTGACTCACACTGATTGCTAATTTGCCGACGCGTTGCAGTCAATCTGAGCCAGTCTGCGCTGAAGAGCACATCTCGTGTGCACACGTGGCTTTGTAGCAGGTGACTCCATCTTATAGCAGTTTAATCGCCGCCTTGATGCACCACAGTCACTTTGAAGATGGCAGCTAATTATGAGTGGTTGCTGCAATTTCAAAGCAACCATTTCAAAGCCAATGAGATGGCACTTCATTGCACACAGCCACAGTAATTACTCTAATAGTAAACATGGAGCTTATTTAAGTTTCAGTTTGACAAAATAATTTTTAAAACTCATTTTCTGCAACTTTCTGTCATATTTGAGACTTTTGAATCAAGAAAATAATTGTTGTTTGCATCCCTTTTACGGTTTTGCACACTGGACTGTAGTTTAATTACCTAGTTATTATTAGAACATTTGGATATGAATATTGGTGGTTAGCTTTATCTTGATCTGTCTCTATACATCTTTGCTGTTCATCCCCATCTTATGCTTCAGGTTAATTTATCGGCTTACGTAATCAGCCACATTAGATGCGCCGTATGAGCTGAGTCACTCCATTATACCTCCAGCTCCTTTCATCTAGGCCCAGTATCCATTACCGTATGCCTTAAGCTGCCAACTGTTGCTGCTGTAAGTGCAGACCCTTTTTGGCTCCTGAGTTTAGTGACTGTGTTGAGTGGCCGGTAACAGCCGCTGTATTGTGTTCACGGCTTTACTTAATCGCTTTCTGCGTTCATAGTAGATCACCATGGTTACCATTCTGAACAAGCAGCATCCACGGCCGTGCAGCGAGGCGCTCTTGTTGTTAAGAAGTCACATGCAGCGCACAGTTGACACACTTTTCTCCAGAGGCTGCTGCTTCAGTGAGGCACGTCGGGGTCAGCTCTATTCACTGTCAGTCAGCTGATGCTGGCAAAACAATTATTGTTTTGTTTGTTGTTTGTCCTCTGATCTGGCTGCACACAGCCTATTTTTGACTCTGTGACACTGCATTTAAAGGTTTAAAGTGTTGCTTTCAGGTGAAATACCAGCGTCTCCACGATTGGGCACGTCATAAACACACCTCACCAGGTTCCTTTGTTCACATCAGCATCAGGAAGCTTAGCTCAGGGATACCAGTCAACTTCTTGTGTTTCTCTTGGCTTGTAAATGGTTTAGTCTGGTTTCGATTCAGCTCATAAATCACACATGTCATTAATTGGGCCAGTTGCAAAATGGATTTAAATGGCATGAATATGGCAGTGAGTTTTTTAAGTGCCTTTCCCGCAGTTTTTGTTGAGGTACCCTAGAAGTGTGGCTACTTCTTATTTTTTATTATTAATATGATCCTTTCTGTTAGCAATCAGAAATATGATGCATATTCTTTCAATCAGCTACATTTAGGCCAGCAACTGGAAATTGCTGATGCAATCGCAGGGCTGTGAGTGCAACACCTCAACCTTTGCATTCATTCAGGTTTTGCAACAGAAAAACAATAAAATGATATATTTAGGGGTTTTTTGTTTCAAAACAGGCAAGGGACCTAAACCAAGGGTGTCTTGCAAGCATCTACATGAACAATTGAACAAACTGGTTGGATAGTATGCCCTGTTTAATGATCTGTGAAACGGTAGCGCCACTTGGCCAGCTTAGGCCTCAATCACACAGGCCTGTATTTTCCAACTGGTTGGCAAGTGTTTTCTGGAGGTTGCTGTCAGTCACTGGTTGGAATCAGACACAAAGAGGGTACTGCTCTCAAAACCTCCTTATGATTTCTTTGGTTGCTAACATATTTAATCTAAAATTAAATTAATTAAAATGATTCTAGACATAACCAAGCGGCACAAGGGTGTGATCTGTAGTGTTGCAATGAAGGGAAAAGTACTTGATTTTTAAGATCAGGACCACACCAAGAGCACTCCAGCATGTACACTAGACCAAAACATGGATTGCATATTGTGGTTTTGTAATCACTTTTTGCATGTGTGCACATTACTGTGTGTGTGTGTGGGGGGGGGCGTTTGCATTTTTCCACATCTATGTTGAAGTCTTGTCTGTAGGTTTCTGTGGGTTATTAGATGTTTTACTGTGGCTTTCTTCTGGAGAGCATCTTTCCATTCATCTCAGATTCCAGATTATTCTGGTTTGGAGTCTTTAACTCCCCCCTAATCGCCTCTGAAAAACATAAATAAATAAATAAATAAATAAATATTTGTGCGTCTTTCCTTCGGACCCCAAACCTATGGTCCCTTCTCTGTCAGTCTGTTTCTCCTTGCTCCCTGCCTCTGTGTGGTAATTGAAAGCAGCTGTGTGGAGGTTACCATAGTTCATAGAGAGCAGTTTTTGGAGGAGGGCCCAGGATTTGTTTAGAGCTCAAATCTCCCAAAATTCAGGCAAATGACCGTCTTCAGGTTCTCTCAGTTGGAGGACTGAACCTGCACTTGGAAAAGTTTGCACAATAATTGGGCACAACTGCATCAGTGTAGACTACTTAAATGTCATGCCTCCCTTGCTTGACTCACAACTAGGGATGGGTATCGTTTAGGTTTTATCCGATACCAGTACCAAACCGGTACTTTTGAAATGGTGCCGGTGCTTAAACGGTGCTCGAACCGGTGCTTAAAGAATGGAGAACACACACTTTGTCCAAAAACCTCTCATGTTCAGCTGTTTTTTTTGTAAAAAAAAACAAACAAAAAACAAAAACAATGTTAGCCTTTTCTGCAGCTATAGGGGATTTATGGCATCACTCTTGGCTGGAAGCAGTGCTTAAACAATGGAAACAACACAAACTTTGTCCAAAAACCTCTCATATTTAGCTGTTTTCCACTTTTTCTTTGGTCATTTTAGCCTTTTTGGCCAGGGTGAAGGGAGTATCTGCCATCAAACAAGAAGACAGCCGCATGTAACTACGACGGTGTTTGCTAGTTCACCTTACGTGCATTAATGTAATAACGTGGTTAGCCTACTCAACGTAAATTACACACGAACAACATTAAGCTACTCACGCAGAGAAGAACGGCTGCTGCTGCCATCATCATCCGTCATCATTTCTGCTACACTGGCAGGGCTAGGGGCCAGGACTCTCCTCTTCGGGTTTTGGGGGGATGTTGCTAACTCCGGGTCTGATAACAGACACCACACTCGCAGTAGATGTGCACGGTGTGAGGTCTCGCAGCAATCTATCAAATACAGTGCATTTCTTGGCTTTTAAAAAAACCGCTATGCATCGCCAGGTGTTTCATTGGATTTGAGGTGTTACCTCCTTTGCACAATATCACCTTAAAGCACTTGTTGCAGGCTGCTGAGTTTGCATCTTTTGCTGTGAAGTACAGCCAGACTTTTGGGCATTTTTAATCTGTAGCTCTGCTCTAAAAGAACGTATGTACCTGGGTCCGCCTACTATCCTCGGAAACACAAAATGATTGGCTAGAATTCAAAGTGTATCACAGCTCAGGAAAAAAAAGCACCGAAATAAAGCACCGAAATGTGCGCTGCTTTTTGGTCTGGTTACTACCGTTTATGTCAGAACCATACCGGTACCCATCCCTACTCACAACCATTTATTAGTTCATCCCTAGAAATTCAGATGTTGGCTAAAATACAGCACTTATTCATTGGAAGTATTGCTTGTATGAGCTTAATATAACTATGGCACACAAGGAAAAAAAATAACAATACAGCAGGCAGTAAACTGTCCCTTCTCTCTAACAAGAAGCCACCACCCCGTGTGAAGGCATTAACAAGCAGTCTGAGGTGTGCCTGTGTTTTCCCAGCCTTCTCTCTTTAAGTGAATCTAATCTGTCTGACCTCTTCAAGTCCAACTATTAGTTTGCTATTAATAGTTCAGGCAGAGCAGGGCTGCATGCTGTGCGCATGAAGACATGAGTCTGAGCTCTTGCAGCTTAAGGAAATCAAGGCTTGTTGAGCAAACAAGAAAGCAACTGAAAGAGTAAACAGAAACACACCTTCTGTATTGTTGCTCGTTTTATTCACTTTAAGGACACACTGAAGTTTGAAGAGAAACATGACTTGCTTGACTGCTTGAGCCATGGAAACAAACTAAAAAGATCAACACACTCTTTCAACATTCCCACAGATTCCAAGGGCACAGCTTTGATTTTAATTTAACTGTGGAAGCCAGCGTTTCAGGGTTAACGTCATTTCCCTCAGATATTTTTCAAAGTGTATTGAACCACTTGTCTGCCGTCATCTGTCAGTGCTAATTTGTGCTCTCTTGTTTATTTTTTCTCACCCACAGAGCAGAGAAAACAGAAGTTCTCAGTGATGACCTCCTGCAGGTAAATCATTAACCGGACACTGTAGAGCTCTGACCAGCTCTCAATGTGGGCGTATGTGTCAAGCAGGGGTTGTAGCTGGTTGTGCCATTGTGTCTGTGTTTTGTATGAAATCAGTTTTTATTTACATCTCTACAATTAAAATATTTGGAACAGGTTAATTGATGACATGTTCCTCAATAAGGAACCAGGAGTGCTCTCAAATGCACTGAGTATTGAATCCAGCACTCCACTGTGGTGCTGACACTGAGCTTGAGCTTATCGTCTACTGAAATTTCTAAAGTATTGTGTAGTAGTGTATAACTGATTGTCATTAGTATTAGATGTACAATGCTGTGGAAAAGTCTTGAGTCACTCCTCATTTCTTTATGTTTGACTATAAAAATAAACAATACATGCAGTGCTTTGTTGAAATATCTGATGTATAAGGCTGCTGCCGATTGGGAACCAAAAATTTCCCTTTTGAGTTCATCACCTCTTGCTACCGATTTTAAGTCCTTGAGCCTTTTCTCCCTGTTTCCCTTCCCTACAAATGGCTTCTTGACAGCCAAACTAAAATTGATACCATTTCAGATTCTGCTTTAGCAAACAGTAACTGGATCAACTGAAGGTCCAGATGCCTTTCAGGTCCTCTGTCATTTCTTTTCTGGATTTTGTTCTGTCTCTCAAGGACATGAATTTGCTCTAGATGGTTTTTTACACCTGCCAACTTGTGCAACAAGTTGAAAAAAAAATATGTATCTGAAAATGGGCATCTACAAGGACTGGATAGAAAATGACTGAAACCAAACCAGAAACACTGCAAAACTTTCAGAGGGGCTGGAGAACAGTTGCTTAAGACTTTCTCAGCTTCAGCAGATTAATACTATAAATTTGCCATTCTGTTGCTGCTTCATGCGACAGTTACAGCCACAGTGTAGGACGGATCGCTGTCGTAGGAACTCGATCTCAACAGCAGTCAGACTGTACAATATCCACACAAGATAAATGCTGTATAAAAGCACATGTATATTTTATCATTCCCACTGCACTTTATGTACATTATAAAAAAAAAATATTGGTGTATTCTGGCTTTTCTTTTTTTCTATTTAAATTTTTCTAATATAGCTCTAATTCGCCCTTTCTTCCTGTCGCTTGTGCAGCTGTAACAAGTGAATTTCCTCAGTGTGGGATTAAATAAAGTCTATGTTTATGCCAGTTACTTGTCTTGTCTTCTAGGGTAGTCACTGGGAGCACTTTGCTGTTGACTTCTCGGTACTATGAAGTGACGAGCCAGGACATGAATTTCAACCACGGAAGCGTTAATTTTTAACTTAAAGAGTGACTTCACTGAGTACTGTAAAATTTAGCAAAGAGTTGTCATGACAAGTGCTGGGTGAATAACGGTATATCAGTGCATTCATTTGAGTAGTACTTGTGTAACTCATGTGGCTGTTGCTGGTACAGGTGAGAGTCACCAGGCACTCTGAGACACAATATTGTGATTTTTAACATTTTGAGATATGCCGAGTATTGAATAACATATATTATAACATCTGCAGTACTGAATATTGTAATAACGTATATTGCAATTTATCACCTTTTAAAAAACTGCTTTGTCTATATCTGTTTTAAACGATAAGATACAATCATCTCACTTTGGCTAATTTTTGCTGCAAGATAAGATTGTCAAGCACGCCATCACTGTCCATAAATGTCAGTCAGTCTGCAATTGAATGTTGCAGTCGAGTTGGCAATTACATGCAGTCTATTTCTGATAATATAGCAATTAACTGTGATAAGTCTTGAAAATCACGTATCTGTTGCTGCCTACAGAGACAGAAGTTCACAACACCCTCACATTCCAGACACAAGCTGCAGTCGGTCACAGAATATGTAAAAATTCTGTGCAGCCACTGATTTTTGTAGATGCAAGGAGGTTGCTGTCTTGTTTTTACTCATGTGACTGAACAGGTAGGAGACAGCTTTGTTAGGCTAAGTTTGTCCAGTGTTGAATGGTGTTACGATTAAGCTGATTTAATGTTTACTTGGGTAACGTTAATGTGAACGTGCTTGAGATGAGCTCTCTTGTTTGTAATATTTAATTTATTTCATAAAAAAAATTCAAATACTACATTGATACAATATCACCATGCTAAACATTGCGATACTATGATCTATCAATTTCTTTCCACCACCTCATTGCTAGAAAAGTGCTGTGAAGCACATGCAAAGTACTTCTGAACTCTGCGTGCAGAGCAGCAGATATATCTGTCTGCTGCCTCTGAGCTGATCTGAGGCAGACAGCAGGTGGGGCTGGGGCAGAATACTGGCTGCTCAGCAAAGACATTCCAGCAGTGAACATGGTCTCTGTTTTAATGGGAGATGAATATAAACTGTCAAGGAAGCTCGGCTGCCTTTGCGCTACTTCCTGCAAAGAGATGCAATGTCCATCACCCTCCATTATTTTCATTGGTCTCTGCACTGTCACCTTATATTGCTGATTATCTAAACCAACAGTAAATGAGAGATGATGGACGTGAAAATGAAGTGAGCCTCATATGGACAAAATGCACATTTGAGTGACAGCTAGAACATCAGATTCAGAGCCAGCTGGACTTACTATAATTCAAGTGGACAACAGTGGTGACTTTAACCGCTTGGGGTGCTTTTTCACTGAAGAAAGGAAGTTATATTTTTCTGACAATTGACTTTGACCGCTCCTCAAAGACACTGTTGTTCTACGTCTGTCTGGAAATCAGCTGTTGTTTTCCTGGAATCAGTCTCTAGGATCTTTCTGATAAAGAAAAATGGAGTGAGTCACTCAGAGATGGCGACTCAATCACCTTTAATTTCTCCGAAGGCTGCTTTCACTTCTTGTCTTGAAATAGGAATTCTCTGTTTGTTTCTTAGTAAACTTTTGTGTTGTCCTAATGTTTTTGCAGAAGACAGTTTAATTTGTTGTGGTACATCTTCTGTTAATACCCAGTGATAATGTATAATTTCCAAAAATGGTTTTAATCCCACCTACTGTATAGCCACTACAGCAACAAATACTCTGCTTTGGCAGTAGATGTGTTGAGTATTGTTAATTTCTCATTTCTCTCAAGGGCCTTCTGAGCATGACTTAAAACGCTAGTAAGATACATTAGCTAACATAATGATTGTCTATACACTTAATTAATATCCACTGAGGTTCTAATACATACCCTCATAAAAAAACAACAACTTTGTTTGGATGTACTGTATAGAGCTAAGTGTGGCCACATCAAAGCAGTAAGAAAATCCTCATTGCATCTTTGTATCCAAGCAGTGAGTCGAAAGAATTCTCATTCATGTTTTTGTTTTTTTATACTGTCATGTTGCACACCTTGGTGCCCATTTGCAACCACTGTAACTCACTCAAAATGCCACTGGTAGAATATGGATGAACAACAAGTAAAGATAAACCAGTGCTCCAGTTTTTTTAGATCCTTAAATAGCTTCCAGTTAAATATCGAGTTTAAGTCTCATTATAGATAGATGTCATAGATGTGTTTGCTTAGTACATCCCCAATAGGAACAAGGACCAGTGATAACAATAATGACCACTGTAAGTCCAGGCAAGTATTCTTAGTAGTTTATTTTGCTCCAGTCCACTCATAAAATCCAGTTAAAGCCTGCATGTTGGCATGGTAACCCACTAGTGTTGACTCAAACCTACATTAGACGAAGGTGGACAGTTTGTTCCTGAGTGTCTGGCTAGAGATAATCGAATTCCCTACGTAATCACTGCTTACTATTAATCTGCTATGTGCCTATGTTCATGTTTTACTTATTTGTGTCTTTATTAAGTTTGTCTGTAATATATTTGGTTTTAATTAATGGCACTTTGATTAATCTCTTTATGTAATAAGGGATGATGGAAGTACTGTCTGAGAAGCAGCTTAGATTAGAACAAAATAGAATAGAAAAGAATAGCTCTTTATTCGTTATACATGTAGAACAAAATTGTGGTTGCTCAATGCCAACTATGCAGGAATAAAATATAAATGATAAGACAGCAGGCAAAAATAACAAACAGGGGAAATGTACAGAATCAAGAAGAATATATGCAAAGCAAGAGAAAGGCGCAGAATGCAGAACAAAGTGCAGTCAGGTTCAAAAAGTATTTGAGCAAAGACACAATCTTTTTTTTGCCTCTGTACACCACCACAGTGAGTTTGAAATGAAACATGGTGCGATTGAATTGCAGACTTTCAGAACCATTTTTATATGTAGACCCACATTTCAAAGGCTTCGGATGGATAAAATTCCTTTGGAGTCTGTGACTGTCTGAAGTCAAGAGCCCATGGACGTCACTAAATGCTGTATTTCCTCTCTTGGGATGCTCTGCCAGGTCCTCAGCTGCTGCTTATTTGTGGGCCTTTCTCCATTCTGTTTTGTATTTAATAACTGGAAAGCATGCGCTGTTGGACTGAGATCACATGACTCAGTTGGCTATTGAAAAGAACCCACTTCTTTTCCTTGAGAAACTCTTGCTTTTGCTGTAAGCTTTGGGTCATTACCCATTTGCACTCTGAAGTGTTGTCCAAGCAGTTTTCAGGATTTGAAAGCTGAGCAGAGAGTACAACCCTGTGCACTTAACAATACATCCTGCTACTTCTATCAGCAGTCACATTATCAGTATATCTTAGTGACGTAGTTCCAGTGGCAGCCTTACATGCCTCCACTATGTTTGACAGGTGTTGTGCTATGCTTCAGATCATGAGCTGTTTCTCTCCTTTTCCATCTTTTCAGTTGTCAGTCCAGTACTTGTGGAAACTAACCAACTCTTTACAGTCAGCTTCTTTCTTAGCTCGATTGCCTCAAAGCGGTCCTCTGCTTGATCCTCTGAGGTGGGAAAGAGTCAGCCAGCATTCCTGTGCCAGCTGCCTGCCCATTTCTTCTTCTCTGTATATAGCATCAGTCCACATGGGTACTGCAGAAGTACTTCAGAAATATCGTGTTGCCAGTGTAATAAGTTCGGAGCCACCTGTTTGAACACTTCTGTCATTGATCCCTCCTGCAAACAAAGAATATTTTGTTTCCCATCCAAGGCTTACAGAATAATTCCACCCTTAATGCGTCATCTCAAGCTATTTTTTGCTCTTTCAGGACATGTTCAGACATGTTAACATCATTTCTCTTAGGAACCAATAAATAAACACATCCACTGTCTGTCTTTTTCCTCCCTGTCTGTCCTACATATTATTGGGATTCCCTTTCCTATGACGCATCATGGGATTGACCAAGTATTGACCTCATCACACGGCAGGAGGGGAAAAAAACACGCCCCGCTGCTTTTCAGCTTCTTTTCGGATCTGCCGAGACTCCTCAGGATAATTTATTCTTTCTCTGGCCCCACTTTCTAACAATGTAAGGAAGAAAGTTCCTGCCATGTAATCCAAACATTTCCCATACACCCACACAGGAATTTAGGCCCTTCTAGAGCATAGGGAGGGGAATCCCCTGAATGTTTTTGTACCAGGCACTAAATGAACTGGGTCTAATCACTGTTCCCAAGCCTATAACGCGTGTATCCTTGTGTTCATGTGTGTGTTTTGGTTAGATTGTATTTAAGCCAGCTGTTTTAGGAATGCCGGGGGCCACCATGGGTCGGTACTGACGTAAGAGCACAAGGAGAGGGGAGGGAAGGGGCGGCACACGGAGGCGGATATCTGCTGTGCAGTTCCTGCGTTCCGACTCCGTTCTGTTTTTGGAACACAATTGTGCGGTATTTGGTTTATCCTCCTCCTGAAGTCGCCTCCCTCCATTTCTGCTCGTGTTACCGTCTAGATCTCACTGTTCCCCTTTATAATTTGAACATCTCGTAAGTGCATGTTTAGCGCTTTGAGACATTTATAGAGTTCTGATTTCTCACTTCAGTAGAAACCTGTTCTGTGAAGTTGCTTTCCCATTTTTCACAAGTAAGGCCAACTTTAACCAATCCCTTGCGTTGTCACGCTGTGTTCACCAGGCTTCTAAGTACATGTGAACAGTAACTCGCCATCAGCCCTTCCATTCCATAGCGACAGTCGGCCTAATGTTGACGCTGACCATCGCAGTCAGACACCTGGCACGACAAGCACAGTGAATAGTGACCCTGGGGCGTTTCAGTTGGCCTCTGTCCTTCAGCCTGAATAGCTGTAACTTCAATCAATGACAGTATTATATCTGGTGTCAGGCTAAAGGCACAGAGTGGATCTGTGGAGTCAACTGAGTAAACAGGAGAAAGTCTGTGTAATCAAAAAAGCCTTTTCAAAGCCAAAGAGCTGCTCGCCATGGGTCACATCTCGGTGGGCGCTGCTGGGAAGACATTTCCGATGAGTCACGTGTTTCGAAGATAACATTCCAGCGTTGCTCCGCAGGAGCAGGCCTTATCAGTCACGCTTGAACTTTGACCCCTGACCCTGACAAGGCCATCACAAATCATATTTCTGCATGGAGCTGGAGCTCATTAGCCCTCAGCTGGGCGCTCTGCCATGTTGGGTTGTGATGACAAGTTAGTGGGGTTGATGAGATTAATCTAAAGTTCTTTAAAGAGGCTGGTTACACTTTTCCTTTTACAGTGGTTGACACTAGCGTAGTTGATACTACGTTTAGTTTTTGCATAGGCCAGTACAGACAATAACATCAGTGACAGCACTATTAAATTGTCTAACACAGTGGTGGACGTACAGTAACATAAGTGTAATGTATTTGTGACACAGTTCAATGTTCTCTTAGGTAGTGCAGAGACGAGGAAAATAGTTTTGTTGTCTGAGGTCGTGCTGTGCTTCTGGTTACTTGGCATCATATTTCCACGCTATCAGAGGTTGGCTCCGACTGCTTGTCTAGCCGCTGATAGACTTCCTCAGCTTCAGTCTGGGATTTTAACAGAAAACGACACAAATAACTGCTAATCGGTTGAGTTGACAGGTTATGGGCAGGATTCATCACTTTTGCTGCCTAACTGCTGCATAATTATTCTGTTATTAGCCACAGCGGCTATCGGGTATAGTGAATGTTTAGCATTTAACATGTGCACTTTCCAAGTTACCTTAAAGTGTTGCTCAGTGTTGTAAACATACGCTACTTCAGCTGCTAGTGGGGGCCAGAGCTGTGTCAAGTTGTGTATCAACTGCATTTTCTCTCTGTAATCTTCATTGCTGCGTTCCAGTTACCTTGGAAGTTGGGTGTCGGTCACTTCTGAGTTATTTAGCTTGTGGCTCTATATAATGTTAGTGACAGCTAATATCCGTCTCATTGGTTCTGACTGTGATCACTGCAGACCCACCCAGCTGCTGTTTAAACCTTCTGTTTGGGATGGGCAGCCAATCAGAAGATAAATGAAATGTAGGCAGGTAGAGGATGACGTGGTGGCTATGAGTCATGTGAAGTACTCTAAAGGAGTGCCTGAGCCTGGTTCTGCTGGATGTTTCTCCTTCCCACTGTCACCAAACTGCTTGCTCATTGTGTTTTTCTCTGTTGCGTTATTGTACGGTCTACCTTACAATACAAAGCGCCTTGACACGACTGTTGTGGTGATTTGGCGCTTTATAAATAAAAATATGGTTGTCTCCTTTTCTAATTGTGATAAAGTATAACATTTCTTGTAGGGCTGCTCGATTATGGCAAAAATGATAATCACGATTATTTTCACTGAAATTGAGATCACGATTATTTGACGATATTTATTTAACCCTTTAAGACCTACTATAGAACCAAGTCCACCAGAGCTTATATTATTTTTTTTACATGCTGTAGTGCCATTTGTGGGAGCATTTCAAGTTGCTATACATCAATACAACTGTTATAGCCCATATTTTAATAATATGTATGCATTAAGTCCATAGTAATTACATAAATTGCAAAAAAGTGCAATAAACTACAAAAAAAATTGAAAATCTCTTTTGTTTTGTTTACATATATTTCTACTTGGAGAAATTTAAGAGGTTTATCCCTCAAAACTTTAAATACAATAAAGTTGCAAAAAATAGTTTCCCACCACAGGAAATTTATTTTGAGTGTCTTCATAGTTTTATTTTGGAGATACAGTTTTTATATACTGCAGGAAAAACAAAAAACAATCCTATGATGCAAATTTGCAAAGAAAACAGCAGGTGCATCATTTCACTGTGGGAAGTGTTACGAACAGCTGATCGAATCGGCAAAGCGTGTTTCTGGAATATTATGTTTTTGTTCCTGCAAGCGCTTTTTATGCAATTTTTGCAAAGCTTATATGTGGAAGGAAACCGTGACCGAGGACAAGCTGATGGCATCAGATGTAAGTACAACTCCTCCGGTTTCATATGCAAAACAAATTATTGCGCTAGCTTACACGGTTCAGGTTCTACAGGGATTTAAAAATAGTTACACAACACGGAGCGTGCTGCTCTGACCGGCTTTAAAGGGTTAACAATGACTTAAAAAAATAATATAAAATAGTGTGCAACACCACTGAAGTTTTTTTTTTTAAACTCTTTTCAACCAACAGCAGTCACTCTCCTCTCCAAATAACTTCTGCTTAGCTTTCCGAGCTTCCCTCGGGTCCTCTTAATCAGCGGTCTCCAACCTTTTTTGCGCCACGGACGGTTTATGCCCGACAATATTTTCACGGACCGGCCTTTAAGGTGTCGCGGATAAATTAGGGAGGGGCTAATAATCGGCTCAGTCATTTTTAATGATCGTTGAAAGCCCAGATCGTAATCGTGATTAAAATTCGATTAATTGAGCAGCCCTAATTTCTTGGGTGTTTGTGTTCTCAGTGTGCTCTTTCTACCTCAGCAAAAAGCTCTTTATTTGCCTAAAATCTCTTCTTGTATGTCTTGTGCACAGATTGAACGGCGCATGGAGCTGGTACGCGTGGTGTCCCACAACACACACAAAAAGATGGTGTCGTGTCTACAGGGACACATCGGTGCAGAGGCAGAGAAGAGACATGTAAGCCATCAAGCTTGTGGCTATAAAACCTGTTAAAGCAAATCAAGCAGCTGTTGCAGGATTTAGCTGTTCCTCCCACACACGTCGGGTTCTTTTTTATTTATATATATTTTTTCCTTGAATGTGTCCACAGTAGGAAGCACAATCTATAATTTCTCTTTTGTTTTGTTTTTCTACCCTACACCACCCAAAATATCCACCTCAGTCTGTACCACGCCTCTATACAGGAAATGGTCAGGTAAAAGCACTTATTCCACTTCTCCAATCCTCAGCACCACTTGCTCCATTTCCCATTTCCAGCATCTGTCATCTTCATTCACTATGCATGACACACTCGGCTTTGGGGATTCTCTCGATTAAAAACAGGATGCTGCACACACATCAGTGTTTATTCGCTGATGTAAATCATATAACTGTAAAAATAAGCTGTCATTTAGCAGAAGTGTCACTTCCTTAGTTTTCGTCTTAAATTGTATTCATGGTCTATTTTTTTTCCTCTTCTGCTCAAAAAGCTCGCTTCCTCTTTCTGAATTTACGCTTGATATGTTCAATGGAAAGTCCTAAACCAGTTTTCCATTGGCTTGACCTTGTATGCATAAGTTCATGTGTTTGTGCACCCGCATCTAATCACTGTTTGCATTTTTTCCTCCACTAAACACACAACAGAAAAAGCTTCCCCTTACGGCACTGTCCCAGGCAATGACTGAAGGTGGAAGCCAGTTGGGAGAAGACTCCTTAATAGGGTGAGTGTGTGATTGATTGACACACCAGAAATCTAATTGCCTTGTCTGGGCAACGGTTGCCGATATAGAGCAGAAGCACCCCAGAGAGTGTGAAATGCAAGGTCTCACATTCAGGGTAAGCGGCCTTCCCGGTTCTGTTTGTCTGTCAGGGGCTTTCAGCAGTTCCCTTACAGAAGAATCAGATCAGCTATTCTGGTGCTCATACGCAGAGTAGTTGAGGATCTAGAAAGTAGATGTCTACAAATCTACACTGCAGCTATGAGTCTGTCTGGAAAGAATAAGGAAGGGGAAGTATGAGAGTCTGCTTGCACATGTGATTCAATCATGCCAACAGTTTTATTGATATCTGGAACTCGCTGTTTCTCGTGTCAAGGCTTATAGGTTTCATATCTGGGAAAACTGCAGCTCAAAACTGATTCACTCGTAGATAAAGTGTCACTAGGTCACTTTGTGCTCCTGGCTTTGAGCGGCTACAAATGATGACATCAGTGACCTGGTTTTGTTCTCAGCTGTTGGCTGTGGACAGATGAAGGCCTGGTTACGCAGACTGTGGTCCTTCTGTGTTGTTATGTAAATTCCATTTTGCAAAGAACACGTGTGATTACACTGGTTACAGAAGACCTAACATCCACATCTGTTAGTGCGGATATGTTAATGAGGCATATGTGTGACTTTGCTTGATTTTAACAGGCCTGTCTCTCTCTCTCTTCATGTGCTTGTCAATAGGAAAATGATGGAGGTGTGCGGAGATGCAGAGAATCGTCTGGCATCAGAGCTGATGCAACATGAGCTGCAGATAGAGAAGGACGTTCTGGATCCACTTAGCCAGTTAGCCGAGGTCAGAAACCCTACGCATTAATATTAACTTAATATAAAGGAACTGCTTTTTGAATGGCTAAAATATCAGCTGCACCCATTTCTCCACTTTAACTGGTGTCATTTATACTTTATATGATTAATTTTCTCTTGCTTTGTGCTGCCCAACTCCAAATGAACGAAAGCTTTTTAGTAAAAAGCAGCTAGTTGCTAGAGCAGTGACCCATTATGGTGATTGTCCTGTGTTTTTCGAAACATCCCAGCCCTCATAACACTAGCCAAAGTATCCTTGTCCTAGATACTGAACCCCGAGTTGCTCCTGATCAATTCACAAGAGTGTGAATGTTGGATAGTAAGCACTTAGGCATAGAAAAAGTGCTTGTGTGGATGAGTGAATGAGACGTTTTTTAAAGCTGTTCTGAGTTAGTAACTAGAGTACAATAGTGCTATATAAGAACCAGTCCATTTAACAATTACCATATTTTATTAAACCTCCAATAGTCATGCAGGAAAATCAGTGGCAGTGCCTTGCAGGTCTTCTTCAGAGGTATATTTTCTTAAGCTTGGTGTGTTTTAACCATTCATTTAGGTGGAAATCCCTAACATCCTGAAGCAGAGGAAACAGCTGGCCAAACTGGTGTTGGACTATGATTCTGCCAGAGCAAGGTGTGTCTGAATGTCTTTCTGCTTGTTAGGCGATGCATTCTAAAATACCTGGAACTGCTAACACAGTAGCATAAATCACATTTATTCACAGGCATTAACTTTTTTACAGTGCCCACATTTCAGATTGCCGTCTGCATTTCCTGCTTTTTCCTCTTTTCTTTCCGTATTCAGATGGTTGCAGGCAACCAAGTCAATAATCTCAGGAACAAACACTCAAGCACTGACGGCCAAGGCTGACTTACTCAAGGAAGAGGTGGATGAGGCCATGAACAAAGTGGAGCTTTGCAAGGTAATCTTTATGTGCAAACATACTGATTCATTTCTGCAAGTCTATATCAAGGCAAACTACCAGTCATGTCAAATCATCAAATCAGGACCGTATCGAAGAAATGCCACTTGCAAGGTCATGACCTGATTGATAATGTAACTCAACTGATGCCATTAAATGTAGACTACTTTATTCATGGCTACTTGTTGTGTTTAAGACTACTTAGGCTTAAAAGCAATCACATAGCAGAGTTAAAGTGATCTGAGTAAAAGAAACTGGAAATAGGCCTGGGAGTAAACTCATTAGAGCAACAACTGGACATTCCAAGACCCTTGGAATGGCCGGTTTGCTGACGCATGCAAACTGACTCTGTCCTGTCAGCTCTCTGTGTGTTTGTGTGAATCTACTGAACTGAGTCACTGGTGACTTTAGTGTCATGACTCCATGATGTGTGTTTCTGTCCAGGACGTACAGAACTTTCTGTAAAACTTAGGATTTATGAGTCGTGCGAAGCTTAACCGGCCACTGACGCCTGAACTTGTGCCACCTGAAGCACTTTTCCATTCGAGGGATGACATTAGTAGATATGATCCTCTTTAATAGCCTCACTAATTCCCCTGTTTTCCCTTATAAATGATAACTTAACATCATCTTTATATATCTAACATCATGCCTTTTTGTTTCTTCTACAACAGGATCAGCTTGCTGCCGACATGTACAGTTTTTTCTCAAAAGAAGGCGACTATGCCCACTATTTCGTAACGGTGAGTTCACTGTGTCAACAAGCCAGCGCTGTTGTTGCATGACTTTCCGTGGGAACATTCACAGCTGCAGAGTAGCTGTGGGGCGGATGCTTGGCAAGCTGTTTGTATTTACTTTGCTGTCATGTACTTTACTGCTCTTATTATTCTGCTGTGTGTGTCTCTCTGTTTCTGTAGCTCTTAGAAGCTCAGGCAGATTACCACAGAAAGTCTCTCACTGTTCTGGAGACTGTCTTGCCAACCATCCAGGCTCAGCAAGGTATAAGATATGCAAACATGCTTTAAGCACACACACCTGTTTAGCACAAAATAGTGCAACGTTGTTATGGGGAAAATAAAAGTCACTTTCCCATGCATAACATGTGACGTGACCCTTTTGCTTATTTCTTGGAGGAACCTCCTGTACCTCCTTCTCAGCAGCAACCTCTGTTTTACCCGTTTTTTTGGCTCCCCCTTTTAAATATCTACTTTACATGGAAATTCACTCATATGTGTCCTGACTTGCAATGAGGAGAATCAAGTTTTCATTCTCAGCTGACTCTAGAAATCCAAAACCGCTGCTTTCAGTTACATCCCGCCAATCTTTTTCTTCCCCACGTTTTGACATTGTTAAAGGTACAGCGTGTAAAATATCACCACTAGATGGTCAATAGATTACAGATTGCAGTCAACTGAATTCTGTCTTCTTACCTTGTCAGATTCGAGTGCATAATCTTAACGACGCTGGCTGCTCTAGGACAATCACTTGGCCCTGTTTCTATTACTATTTATTATAACATAGTTGAATATTATCAACACTTAGCAATAGATCAGGAATAAAATGAAAATGGATATGTGTTAATTAAATATTTTGGAGTATTTTGCATATTAACTCCATGCCTCTAGCTACGGTGGCCGTTTTAGGACAAACAACTCTGGCTGCCGTTCATCTGTAGTGTGTAGGCGGTCAGTGCGCTGTTTACCTCAGCTGCTCATCCTCGTCTATTCACGGGGAGAGGAGGAGACTGCAAAACTTTGAAAAAGGTATCCAATGCAGTGTGATGAGTCAGGAAAGCTCACTTAGCTGTTGTTGTTGAAGATGGCGGGGCTTCCACCAGTCTGTGCCCGCTCCTTTGTATATTTAATGGGTTAATTCTAAGTTCAGTTTTTTGGAAAATGTAATAAATAATCATATTTATGAGTACGGTATTTTTCTTTTCTATTAAATAAACTCTAAAAATGACTGACTATACCTTTAAAGGGGTCCTGACATTAAACAACAGTCCTCGACTCTGAGAATTTTAGGATTGTGATGTCTCCTCTCAGTTTGTTTTCATCTTACGTGCACTCTTTAGCTGTGTCTTGTTCAAGGAGTTTGTTTTTTCTGCATTAAACACATGTGGTCTTACACAGACTAGCCTGGTCTCCCAGCATGTGGCAATGACTCATGAGCTCCACACACACCCACCTGGTTTTGGAGCGCCCCACACCACCCCAAAATTCTTTCCCCGGCCCTCCCTCCTTACTTGCCTTTAAGCTCACGTGCTCACACTCGCTCATAAACACATAAAGATTACAGAACAGTCACTTCTGTTGGCTGAGAGCCTGTGGTTATTATTTGGCGACACCTTGTAGGGGGAGTTTTTTTTTTGTTTTGTTTTGTTTTTTTTAACAAAATGGCCCAAAGGGAAGTTTTTGACCCAGATATCTACCATCCAAACCAGTAACAGGCCTTACTCACACTTATATGTATTTTACAATTATAATAATCTGGTCTTTCATGTGTTTCTAATTCCACTCTTTGCTCCTTTCTTCTCCTCTCTATTTATTATTAACTCTCTTTACATTCAGATTCATGGACGGAAAAGCCGGCGTTTGGCACTGGTTTGGATGAACACCTGAAAAGGAGTGGGAGGGAGATCGCCCTGCCAATAGAGGCTTGTGTCATGATGCTTCTAGAGACGGGCATGAAGGAAGAGGTATGGAAGTTATAGATTGTGGCAGGGAGTGAAGACGAGATACTGATTGAAATTTAAGTGCTTTGGATCATCGAAGTAAGATATACGGTCACCAGATCCTTTCAGTTAAACCTTATTAGTAAGTGGTTGCTTTATGGCCGAGATTCAGTAAGGTGCTCGCAACCTTCCTCAAAGATTTTGGTTCATATTGACATGATAGCATCACATAGTTGCTGCAGATTTCTTGGCTGTGCATCCATGATATGAATCTCCCATTAAACAACATCCCAAACGTGCTCCATTAGATTGCGATCTGGTGACTGTGATTTGAGTACAGTGAAGTCATTGTCACGTTCAAGAAACCAGTTTGACATGATTTGAACTTTGTGGCGTGGAGCATTATCCTGCTGGAAGCAGCTAACAGAAAATGGGTACACCGTGTTCATAAAGGAAGGTCAGCAACAATACTCAAGCTGTGGCATTTAAACAATGTTCAGCTGTACTAAGTGGCCCAAAAATATCCCTCAAACATTACACCACCATCCTGAAACAATGTTTTTTACATCCGATTCACCATCCAAATGTTGCAATAGAAAACAAGACTCATTGGACCAGGCCATGTTTTCTCTTATGAAATGTAGCCTCTGTGTCCTGTTCTTAGCTGACAGGGGTGGTGCCGAGTGTGGCTTTCTGCAGCTGTAGCTCATCGGGTTCAAGGTTCAGAGATGCTCTTCTGCATGGAGTGGTTGTAATGAGTGGTTATTTGAGTTACTGTTGCTTCTCTGTTAGCATGGTTGTGTCATTCGACTTGTGGCACTGTGGTGGAAAATGCCAGCAGATCAGCAGTTTGTGAAATACTCAGACCAGCCCATCTGCCACTTAAACTGCCTTGATGCTTCATTTGACCTTCAGCGGGTCATCTTAATCATGTCTATGCACATAAATTAATTCATTTGCTGACTTATGATTAGATATTTGCCTTAAGGGGCAGTTGAACAGTGTATAAGGGAGCAGCCCAAAGCAGCTTTAGAAGAATTTCCATTTTTGTCTTGTTGCTGTTTTGCTTGTTTAAAATGTGCTCGTCCGTTTGTTAATATCAGTTGGAAATAGTGCAATAAGGGAGTTGTCATCTAGCATGTAGCATGTATCAGCTGCATAACTACGGTGATTAGTGCTTTGCTGTCTCATAGGGTTGCCAAGTGGCAGCATGCATAATGAGAACAGTAACTGATGAGACAACTGCCCGTGCAGAACCACAGGAAGTGTTACGACTGTTTGACAGCTGATCTCCAAAGGTGCTGATATGTGATCTAAACCACTCAAGAACGTTATTGGAAAAACGTAGACGCACTGCTCCAGAGAGTGAGCGAGGATTTTGGGATCGGTCTTGTCAACAGCTGCACTTAAGCCAAATAAATAAGAACAGCAATCTTATTAGCATCATACCGCAGTGAACACTTACTATGGTGAGGGCAGTTTCTGTGCTCTTTATCAGACTGGAACCTATCAGGGATGACATATCGCTTTAAGAAAGCACAGACTTCCATGTTGTTCTGCATTTACTCAGTGTGCTCCCGCCAAAGTTTGATTTCTATAAGAGGTTTTAGTACAGCCTCTTTTTAATGCTTTTGATAGGTTGTCGATGCTCGTTTTAGAAATCAATTCTTATCTAGTTTGATGAGCTTATTGGCTTTTACTTTATTACTCGTTTTAACCAGTGAACTAAAAGTAATGCTGGCATTTTAATTAGAAGTGGCATAAACGGCTCGACTGGTCATTGAGAAAATTGAAACTAAGCTTTTAATTGTTTGTTTACACGAACATCTAAGGAGATGGGCAAATTGCAAATGATTTTCCGTAACGCTGTTCCAGAGAAATGGTCGCCATGTTATGATGAACGCGAATAGACATGAAATGTTTACGTCTCTCCACCCTGATACAAATTTAGAATACAATGTGCTGGGACGTGGTCGTCTCCTGTCCATAAATCAGAAGGTTTTGTTTCCCCTGTGATTGTGTAAAAAGGGAGGGAGGAAAGAGGGCAAGTGTTAACTCCAAAGCACATTATTTGTTTCCTGATTCATTCCTCTGTGAGCCCAGTCTGTGTCATTATGGTGTGAAGACAGCCTTTGTTTATGTGTAAAGTAAATAGCTCGCTATGCTGTGACTGGTGGGTGTGTTTGTTTGCCTGCTTTAAGGTTTCATTGTGTGCAGCTGGCAGAGGGAGTATACGTAGTGGATACAGAGTCCGTCTGTAACTCTGTGTGTGTGTGTGTGTGTGTGTGTCAGGGTCTATTCAGAATTGCAGCAGGGGCATCCAAGTTAAAGAAGCTAAAGGCGGCGCTCGACTGTTCCACTTCACAGCTGGAGGAGTTCTACTCTGACCCCCACGCTGTCGCTGGTACGTTCCAAACCGGCACCGTTCTTCAGCTGTTGTATCTCTTAGTGTAAAATTTGGACCAAAATCTAAAAAGCAAGCAAATATTTGCTGTTTATTATAATTAATGTTTCTTTCAAACTTTGTCTTTTCTTCTTCATATTTCAGTGACAAACTCAGGGATAGTTCAATTTCACTCTTCACGATTCTAACTGATAAATGGCGTAGCGGCTCGATTTTATTTCATCTACATTTTTGCCTGTAATAGTGTTTTTAAATAAAACTATTGTGCACATGTGTGGTTACAGGAGCACTAAAGTCCTACCTGAGGGAACTCCCTGAACCTCTAATGACCTTCCAGCTTTATGATGAATGGATCCAGGCATCCAGGCAAGGCTCTAAATAGTCCTGCTCAATCTATCTTTGCACAGCACATGACAGATTCAAGTTTTACTTGCCATCTGGAGATTACACCAGCAATTATAAAGGACGGAAACTTCAAAAGTTGATAAATAAACATGTAATCAAAGGTTTTTAATATGCTTCTTTAAGTTTCCTGTATAATGTGAGAAGTGAGAATGATGACAAAAACTCTCAAATGAATTTGATTAAAATAAAAGCAGGGTAGTTTATATAAACAATTTTAAATTTGCCATGTGAAACCTATAAATAATTCAATTTTAATGCTTTATTTTGGTGGATTTGAAATACATATTTTTATGTATATTTTTGGCTTCTTATGTCTTCCATAAATAATGAGCTGTGCTGTTATTTATCTACTTTCTTCTATCATTCTAGTGTGTCAGACCCAGACAAACGGCTCCAGGCGCTCTGGGTTGTATGTGATAAACTACCAAAGAACAACAAAAACAACCTGAGGTCAGTCGCTGAAACCTACATAGGGACTGATTTTGCTTTTGTCTGTCACGCAAGACTATTCTCAGCTCTCTGCCCTCCGTGTTTTCTTTTAGGTATCTGGTGAAGTTTTTAGCCAAACTGGCTCAGGAGAGCGAGCAGAACAAAATGACCCCTAGCAACATTTCCATTGTCCTGGGACCCAATTTGCTCTGGGCCAAGACTGAAGGGTGAGCGGGCAAGACAGAATAATCTGTTGCAGCTTACTTGTCAGTCATGTTTAAAACAAGGGAGATGTAACAGTGTCTGGGAGGTCAGAGCCTAGTCTAGGGTGGTGAAGAAAACGTAGAAACGATAGTCTGTTATTTAAGCTTATTTCAGTTCATCCCTCATTATGTCAGAAAGCATCTAATTTTTGCACATCTATGTATGCACACCCAGGAGTCTGGCTGAGATGGCTGCAGCTACCTCTGTGCACGTGGTGGCCATTGTTGAGCCCATTATCCAACATGCTGACTGGTTCTTTCCTGAGGGTAGGTCTTGGGTTTCCTCTATAGCTGCTTATTTTCAGTCTGACCTTATTTACCTTCTTTGAAGCCATTAGTCCTATCAGTATATAAGGCAGTCATGGGGAAGGCAGCTGATATTGATTGCCTTGCAAGGCCGATAATCAGGAGTGAAAGGGGACTGAGATAAGATGACCAAGGTCAAACAGTTTTCGTACTTTAGAGGCTGGCTGGAAGATGTCTTATACATACAAGTTGCTTTAAACACTCACCAAATCCAGTGAACTGAAGAACTAAATGAAAGTAAAACTCCCTCTTACTGTTAATATGTAACAGAGTCAGTAGTTTACATGCTGGGTTAAATAAACACACACGCCCCCACTAATATCTTAGAGAGTCACACCTCGACCAGGTGCTTTTGGTGGATTCCAGAAAATCCCAAAGACTTGTTCATCCAATTCTTGTTTTTTAAAGTCATTAAGGATGGATGGTGTGCATTCATTGCATCCTGGAAAAAAACTGTTTAACAAAATCATGAAAAGCCAGAAATACCATGACATCCATACTGATGTTGGATGTATGTAAAGTTCTGAGGCAGCTGCATATTTGTCTGGGTTGCACAGGCAGGTTAGTTAAAGCCTCTCTTATAGTCTCTGTTGAGGGCCTGTATCTTAGGCAGAGATGATATATTACTAGTGTTGCCATAATTGAGCATCTCTGGTGCACATACAGAGAGGGATGATGAGACAGTGGGAGCTATCACCTCACAATAATAAGGACTTTGGTAAATTGCTGACTCTGTTTGTGGAAACTCCTTTCACAGTCTGTAGACAAACACTTTCAGGCAAATCTTTGATTCTTAATTTCGTTCAGTTAAATTTGAATTGTCTTTTTGAGCAGCTTATGAGAGGTTTTTGGAGCATTCCAGCCTAATGTAAACTGAATAATAGGCTAATGTTTGTGTCAGAATAAACAAAGTAAACATCTGTCATCTGGCAACATCTGCTTCTTCTTACACATAAAAATGAGTGTTTTCTGTGTTTCAGTCTAACAAGCTTGGATAACGACCCGAGACCTCCATGGTCTTGTTCAGTTAGGTTCTCCCTCTATCACAGGTCACAAGCTAGCGTAAAGTAAAGAATGCAAACATGGATTGATTGAACATTCTGTGCATTACAGTGAATAACGTTAAATTTACGTTAAATTGTTCGTTTGCTGTTTTTTTTTTTTTTTTTAACTAAAAGGGGGCGCTATAACACCCACCTGCACTCTTTCTTTATACAGTTTAACCTGTTTTTCTTAACTGTGTTTTTATAGACGTGGAGTTCAATGTTTCTGGCATGTTTGTGATGCCCACACCTGCATCCAACCACAACAATCACTTAGATTATGACTCCGGCACCATTGAAAGGAAGAGACCTGGCAGCATGGTGGGACCAGAGAACGACACAGGACGCAAAGACAAGTAATCCTCCAGAAGTTGCTCGCTGATCACTCTGATTCATTTGTGCCTTTTAATCCAGCTGCTTTCTTATGCTTCTAGATAATGTTGGTGTAAATAATCCGGTCACTTTTCTCGTTATGCTGTGGTGATTCTGCCCTAATCATGAATCTCTTTTGGTGGTTTTTGTTTCTCTCCTTCACCGTCTCCCTGCTATCCCTGTGTAGTACCACTAACAAGCACTCGGACCACACCCTTCGTAGAGGCAGTAACACTTTAGGTAGAAAGCAGCACACTTCACCTGCTTTCCAGCCTCCTTTACCCCCCGTGGAGGCTCAGGGACAGGGACACGGGGCTGGGCAGGTTCCCCAGGCCTCGGCTGAGCCCCAGTCACAAGCTTCACCTGGGGGTTCAGGGTCTGATCCTTTCCAGCAAAGTTTGGCACAGGGTCTTGCTGCTCTTGCAGCTGCTCAGCAGCTTCTAGCCCAGCACACAGAGGAGCTCAGGTAAGAGGTGTTTCCCTGCATCTCTGCTGCTGGTGGCAAAAACGTAGCATGCCTTACAAGCACACATGCATGCTTTTATGTTTTCAGGGTTCGAACTGCAGGAAGACATTAGTGAATTGTCGGTAAACGCACAACGTCAATCTGATTAGTTGCATAAAGTGGAGAGGTTTATTAATGCATGGCTCACTGGCACCTCATAGACATCAGCTCTTCTCTTGGTCACCTTAGTTCAGCTGGTGGTTTCTCTAACAAAACCACAAGTTTTCTTACGCCACCACCAGTTGCAGCTATGCAGACGACTCTAAAATCAGCCCACTGAAATGGCACAACAATGGCCTCTGTCATTCCACTAACAGTCGCTCTCAGGGCCTCTTGACTTCCCATCCCTCTGCTTTCCTCCCCAAATCACTAGAATCAGCAGGAAACTCACACTAACTGGCTCAAACTGCTTTGAAAAGCCTGGACATTGGCGCCTGTTATGCAAAGACTGAACGAGTGTCTTTGATTTAGTTGCTGAAAAGACAACATTCATTTTCAGACAGATGACACTATTCAGCTCAGCTTTTTTGGCTCTACAGACTCCACTGGGAAAGCAAATTTAGATGAGCCTCCCAGATTATATTTGTGGCACATACTATGCAGCACATGAGAGGGGTTTGCTACTACTAAAATAAATCTGATTCTACTTTAATAGCTCTTAAAAACATTCAAGGCTGGATGCTGTTGCATATGTGCTACTCAGTTTCGGCCAACTTGATGGTTTAAAGCTTCTTTTTTTTTTGGTGTGTGTGTGTTCTTTCTCTTAAGCAGCCCAAAGCTACGTGACTCTACATCCACCCCAACCCCTGCGCTCCAGAGGAATGGCTCTGGAGGAGGCAGCCAGGCTGCTGGCCAGCTGGGCACTGGAACCCCTGCGGCTGGATCCATGGGGCCCAGTCCACATATGATGCGCAGAGGTAAGAATCTACACCCTAAAGTGGTGCAATAAGTCAGTCATTCATTGCTTAGAAATACTAATTAAATAAAGATCTAAATATGTTTAGGACATCAGTACAGCTTCTGCATGGGTTGAATTCCCATAATTCCTCCCTCTGAATAGCCAGACCCATGCAAACAGACTTTAGGGTGGGACCATCACTGTTTTCATGGCTCTTGGAGATGGTATGAGATTGATGGCTAGTGAAAAATTAAGCCAGTACCCAAGTCCCAAAAAAATACAGTTCCTCTAATGGTCACTTCAGGTTCCAGCAGCTACTCACAATTGATCAGGGAATGCACGTCTTTCCCTCGTGACCTGTGGTTGGCAGAAGGTGCCTAGGCCTGTGGGACTGGGGCCTAGATTTTCTTATACAGATGGATATCGTATGTATACTTTTGGACTTTTATTTATGTTTCCCACCAATAATGGCAGTTTACCTTTTGCTTCCAGGTACCAAGAAGCAGGCTCCTGCTCCTCCCAAACCCACAAACCCTCCACCCAGTCAGCCCTGTAATTCTGTAAACCACTCCTCATCCTCTGTCTCCTCCCAGACTTTCAGTTCCACCCCCAGACCCCTGTCTAGCCACTCGTCCACCTCTGTAACCTCCCCCACCTCACATCCAAGTGCCACACATCGGCGCCATTCGAGTAACCAGCCCCCGATCCAGGCGCCGAGCCATCCACCCCCAGAACCTCCGACGCAGGCCAATCCCTCTGTGCAGCCCACATCCCTCGGCCAGCCCAGCGGAGACCAGCACAGCGCCGACCCCTCACCCCCGGGAACCCCAACCCCTCCAGACACCCCTCCACCCTGCACTAACAGCCAGGATGCAGTTACCCCTCCATCCCCATCTCCATCTCCCTACCAGTCGGGCTCGCTTCCCCGGCCGCGGCCTGTCCCCAAACCACGGAACAGACCCAACATCCCCCCGCCGCCCCAACCCACCACAGTGACCAATGAGACCAACGGGATCTGCACCAAGATGATGGGTGGGTACCGTTTCTTATGTGAAGTGTGTGTAACAGTGTCATTACTAACCTAATACTAATGTACTGTAATTCTAACACTCTTCACTGTAATACCTCTGCAGGTTAAAGACACACTTGTGAGGTTTGTTGATAATTGACACTTGCAGTAGCACTTTTTTTTTTCCTTTTAAATACATATCATCATCACAGCCTGCCGGCTCTTTCACATCCTTTTTTTTTTTTTTTAAACTTTGATGCACGACTGTCCCATGATGTGTGATGGATTTTAGTGAGAAACCCACTTCTGATGTGAAAAGCAGATATTTGATACGGTTGCACTTGCTGCTTCCAGTCGAATGATGAGGAAGAAATCTGCAGATAATATTTGTTCCTCTTGAGATCTTTAAAAAAAGAAAAGAAGAAAATGTTGTGTTTTTAAACACTCAAACTTCAATTCATCAGTTGAGTTGCAAAGTATAGAGGGAATATAGCCTCACTGATCTTTACCCACTTATAGTGGGCCATTCATTCGAGTCATTGAGACACATTTCACCCCATGTTTTCTAAGCACCTCCCACAGGTTGGATTGGATTAATGTCTTCTTCTTCTGTACCATACAGACTTTGCTAGCTACTCCATTATATAAAGAAATACCTGAAGGTGAAACACGAATCATTAAAATCTTTCCACCGAATTTTTTGGCTTATGTTTGTTCACTAACTTTAAAAATGTTGTGTTTTTTCCATTAACACGGAAAGACACCTGAGAGCTTCACACTGATGGACTCGATTAAACTGTTCACTTTATCTTCCACTGCTTCTCAAAAACATGTTTCTAGAAGTGAATGTCTCACTACAGGTAATACGGCAGTCTGGCATCAGAGCTGTCATTGCTCACGAGTCATTTTCATCGGCTGTCACTGTGTAATCACAAACAAAGGGGTTTGAAACTCTGATCAGCTCTTAGCGAGGCTTTCAAACCCTTCACTGTCCGGGAAACTTCAGATTTTCAGAAATATGAAGTGATCCGTGTTGTGGAGTTTTTAAGCTTTTGTATTTTTTTAACTCATGTGCACCTCTAACATGCATGTTTGTGTTTCCAGTATTCAGAATCATGTCCACCCCTCCACCCACCCCCAAAACAGTGTAATGCCCTAGTTTTAATAATTGCATTCAAATGCAAATGAGTTTTCCAGCTAAAATTAAACAGAAACATCTTTCCGGACTTTACATTTTCTCTCTGCTTTCACTGGTTTGTTGCACTGCTGCTTGTCAGTCTCTGTTGCACAGCGCCACCTGCTGGCTGGAGAACTCCTCACTTGCCAAACCTCTGCTCCAGTTTAGTTTTAATCTGCGGAAAATGTGACACAGTTTGACTGCTCTGCAGCAGCTTTAAGTGTTTTCATACGTCGGGCACGTGTTTGCCATTATGGCTGCTGTTTGTCATGTGGGCATTTATCTTTTTGGGATGTTTATGTAGCGTTTTATATGAATTCCTACATGCATGGGAAACCCATTTGCAGTCCCTTGCTAACATAAACAGTAAGTGGAATTATCTGCTTCAGCTGTTACCACACACATCTCCTTTTATCTAAAGATTATTTGCTATTGTGACTAAGCTTACGTGTTTCCTCACCGCAACTAATCTGTCTTCCATGATGTGTCCCGCTTTGTAGATCCGGTGATTCCTTTCAAAGGTTTGAGTCGAGCTTTGGTCCCTGACCTCACGGCAGTAGACCAGCAGCTGCCGACTGCCACCGCCTTCTCCTCCTCCTCCTCCTCGCCGCCTCTTCCTAAAGACTGTGACCTGGAGAGCGAGAGCACTGTCCTATAAGGAGGCGCCTGCCCATATCTGCAGCCCTCGTATAAAAGATGAACCTCTCCAACTGTGCCTGGTCATGAAGGACAACAAACTAATGGTGGCCATCATGGAGGTCAAACAGCTTCCTGTCAGCAAAATACATAAAACATTTCTCCAGTCACATGATTAATCTTTGACATGCTAGTTTATTATATGCGAGCTCTATTAGTATTTTTACCCACTACTACACACACATTTTAACATCACATTATTATAGGGGGTAAGCTAGATGAGTGGCAGTGTGTCTTAGAGCGTTACTACTGGTTGTCTTCACTTTTATAAATGCCATAAGTACAGCTTACAGTCAGTATAGTTATTGATTATATAACACATCTTTAAGCTAAAAGGGGTAAAACATCACTATAAATTAACAGAACTGAGCTGATCCCAGCTCACATCAGCTAAAGGATCTCACACGCAAGCCGCTTTGCAACCCCCAGCTCCTTCGCTTCATTCTGTTTTTAATTTAATTCATACGTGTGAAACAGTGTACTAGGAAATCTAGGAGTGATAGTCATGTAAATGCCAAATTTTTGGTTTATAGTCCACATGCAATTGGTGTTTTCCACTGTTTCTACTGTTGTTTAGTGCAGTTCGTGTGTCTCAGCTGTCATCGGCACTCGCTTCCCGACAGTCTTTTCGACCTCCATGATGTTGCCAGATGTGATTTTTGCAGGGAGACTCGTGATACAAAGCCTTCACCCTGCGACATGTACCGGCCCCTCTGTCTTTACACCGCACTCCCTGCAGATCAAGCTCCAGACAATCGTCAAAGAAGAGCGTAGCAGAAACGAAGGGCAGATGTTGGATCAGCACTGCTGTTAGAGACGGTGTTACGGCAATATAAAAGAACACGGTGGGGTAATGTGGGGCAGCTGCCAAACTACGGACTGATAGGACTCAGTTGTATTTGGTGTGAGGTGGGGGTTTTCTGTGTGTGAGTATTTTTCAGTGTTGAACATGGCCTTAGATCAAGAAATAAATAAGTTGTATTTTTAAAAGGTGGATGGAATAGAAACCAAAACAGTTGAAGTGTAGCTGTGACTGCAGGTTTCCAGTCGTCTCAAACACTTAACTTTCCCTTTTCTCCCCCTTTATACTTTTATTTCTTTTTCCTCCTGCCTGTATTTATTTACCAATTTAAAACAAAAATACATTCCCTAGTGGCTTGACATCTTTAATGCAGTCTTTAAATATGCACCATGCCTTATTGGTTCCTCCCAGAACTATGAAATACGCATTTACTGTATGGAGGGGGGGGTATTCCCTTCTAGTACCACAGTATTTCTAAGAAGCTGTGTCGGTAGCGGGTATATTTCAGGCCGTGTCCGATAAGAAACTGTGCGCGTCTGCATTGTTCTGCAGAAGTTGTGTATTTAAATATATTTTGGGTTTTCTAAGCAGACGTAGCAGGGGTCGACCTGACCCTCCCAGCCTGAATGCAGTCAGTATTTTTTGCCTTTCTGTTTCTCCAGTCTATCTTAGTGTGCTCTCCGGCGTTCGCCAGGGCATTACACACAGCGGGGCTGAGCGTGAGCGAATGTAGTGAAACATCACCCTGAGCAGAAAGATGCATAAAGAGCTGATTTTGCACTTGAGCGCAGGCCAGACTCATTGAGTGGTTTTCTAGTGAACTCGGTTATAGAGGGCTTGGGTTTTTTCCCCTCTCTCTGTCTTTCCCACTGAGCTGAGTGAACACGGTGCTGTGATATCTCAGTAGTGATGTGGTGTTAGATTTTTGCCCGGTCTGTTGTTTTTGGATTTTTTTTTTATTTTAAATGGCTTTGTTATATTTTCTGTGTAAACTTTGCTTTATTGTTATTATTATTTTTTTGGCCTCTGATAAATGCAGATTTTGGTTCTTAGAGAGCTGACCCAACATGGTACCAGGTGAGAAGGTCTTGGATGCTGGAGTTGCCCTGAAAAGAAGTTGAGTTGTTTTTCAGAGACAATCAAAGCATTATGATCCCCTCCTTTCTCTCTCTGTGCACTCTTGTACCTTGCTGCCTTATCCTTGTGCGTTGAGAGAACAAACAAATGCCATTAAACTAGAAATGATGATAATGATGCTGCATTTTTAAGTTCCATAGTTTTATATGTATGCTGTCTGGTGAGCTTAAATATGGGGGGAAAAAACATGTAATATGAATGCTTTCCTTTCCAAAGAAAATAAAGTATATGAAGAAACTATTTAAATCTGCTCCAGGTTGATTGTCTTGTGCCTCGACTCTTGTCCTGTAACAGCCTTAAAGAATGAGGGTTAAAATATTCCTGTAATATGATTTTAAAAAGGGTGACAAATTGCTAATAATAATAATAATAAGATTATTTGGGTCATTAAAATATTTCAGTTGACTGTAGACTGAGCTGTTCACATGACGACCATCCACGCTTTCCACGAGGAGGGTAAGCCACAGAAGCCTGGCCCTTCAGAGTGCTGCCACAGAGGATATTAATGGAAAGATGACTGGAAGGGGAAAGGGTGCACAAGCAACAGGGATGACTGCAGCCCTGAGAGGATTGTTGGAAAAAGTCGATTCAAGAACTTGGGAGACCTTCACGAGGAGTGGATTAGAGCTGGTGTAAGTGCACCAAGAGCCTCCGTCACGCTGCTGTCACGTCCCTAATCTCAAGCCACCAAAGACCAACCAGATGAAGTGTTTTACGTGGGCTGTCGCTAAGTTGTTCCCTTTTCAGATGAAAGTACATTTTAAATTGACTAAAGTCTGGAGTAAGAGTGGAGAGGGTACTGTTTCCAGTCACGTCAGGTGCTGCTGCTGGTGGCGCTCTGTGTTTTATCACGTCCAGAGTAACAGCTGTATATCAGCAGGTCGATTTATGATACTTGATATGCTTTCTTCCTTTTACTGCAGATTAGAATTCAGCAGAGATTTGCACATGGACTGATTCATGTTGATACTTATATATCTGCTATCAGCTGATAATAATGGGCGTTCAACACGTGGGTCACTCTAAACCTATCACCTGAAAGCACAGATAAATCAAACGGCGTTACTTTCAGGCATTTGTTTTTATTTAAAACATTTTAAACATATCCTCCATCTGAAAGCAAACAGAAAGGTAAAATGATCACAAAACATTAGCAACTTTTCATGAAAACATATAAAACAGTTATAAAAGAGAACCAATAAGTTAACCTAGCTAGACTAACAGAAGTGTATTTAAACCTAAATATCCAGGGAGGGTAAATGCTACCAGCTGCACAGCTTTTATACATTAACTGCACCGACATGCAAATGACGGGGACGAGAAACACCGTTACTAGACCTGTAGCAGCTAGGAGTGTATTTTTTATTTGTTTATTTTTACAAGGTCACAGTCACCTCGTGAGCCTGACTAAAGCTATGCATTAAGAATAAATAAAACGGTAATTTCCTGGTGACACACTTGGATAAGAAAGTGAACTGGGACTTGGAGGACAGGGGAATACAATTTAAAAAAAAGAAAAAAAGAAAGAAATGAGCAGTGCATAGCAAAAAACAATGAATTTACAATTTCAATAGTTCATAAACAGAAATACAACACAGCTACAGGTACACTGTACTGTAGAGGAGTCATGACATCACCATGACAACCAGAAATGCAGGAAATGTCCATTTACAGTGTGTTTTTCCTCCCCGCACCCCCTGTTGACGCGCATTCATCCAGAGGCCGCCCACTTGTTGGAGCAGAGATGCATTCAGAACACTAGAAAGACTCGACAAAGTGCACAACCATTAGCCGTTTGCCAGAAGCAAACAGCTCACGCTTCACAACGAAGCTGGCTTTCACCTTTGAGTACAGCCAACAACAAAAAAGGACACTAATCACCCACATGCTCTGAAACTACAGAATTTGACGATGTGCCGATGGCGGGCCGTAAAAGGTGCAGCATTGTTTGCAAAACGTCACTCAGAACCCTCAAAACAAATGTGCAAATGAATGTGGATTTCACCGAGTCCTCACAGGGAGAACAGCAGTGATGCTGGATGAATACGAGCGGACGTTCACAGGCTTTAGTTCGGGTGCAAATGGGCTGCATTTACTCAGTTGGTCAATGCGCATGTTGCAATGGATTGTAAGTTGCAGTGACCAGCTGCTGAGGAGTCACAAGGAGACTGCAATTGTTTGGAGACCGGTTGCCTGGTGGGAGGCAACATGTCTCCAAACAATTGCAGTCTGCATCTAATTTATAAACGCAGACAGATTGCATGTTACACTGACTCTGAGTCAGTCTACGCCAGTGTGCGCAACTCATCTGTGTGGTTTCTCTTTGCAGTAGGGAATTCAACTCAACAGTTTGCCAATTGGTTGTATTCTGTTTATCTTCCTGTAAGGTTGCCTAGCACCTATTTGATTTGCAGTTAAATCGCCAACCTGCAGCAACTACGTCACTAGTGGTGGAGGAATTTATGGGCTTCTGGCTGGACTGGGAATACAAGTGGTTAATTTTTGTTTTATGTGAATTTTGACATCAACAGATTTCATGCGATTGCCGGCTTGACCCCCTTCAATCGCAAACTGATAGCAGTCAGACTCCATCTTATTGCCGTTTTATTTCCATCCGAGTCTTCAACGCAACAATTCAAAGGCAAAAAATTGATTGCGAGCTGTCATGGTAGAGTGTTTACACTTGACTGACATAACAATGTAACCTTAAAGGATGCAGGCCAAAGAATCCTCTTCAGATCTGTTTGTTTGTTCAAATGACAAATTTGATTTTATCACTGCAAGATGAGTTTTGACATTTTGAGTTATTTTAACACATTTTATAATAATAATAAGAAGAAGAAGAAGAAAAATTAAAATATTAATAAAACTTAAATTTGTAAATTTCTACAATCTTTACGGCCTTGCTTTGCTTCCATAGACATCAGATCCTCAACACTTTAGGACCAGAGCTGGGTGTGTGTGACTTTAACTCGCCTCTATCAGAAGAGAAAAGAAAAAGGATTTTCATCATAGATGTCACAGTAAAGGAAATAAATATGACTACAAGTCATACAATTCATGTTCTAGATTCACAATTTGGACATAAATTGTTTAAAAACTCCTACCGTCTACTATTTCTGAATGTTTAAAATATATCCTGCAGTATGGGAGGCAGTGAGCGCACCATCAAACACTAACACTGAACTACACCTGTCAGTCATCTTGAGTCCAGATAACTGTCATCAGCCTACATTTATGCTTCGTCTTTACAATTTTCAAATATGATCTGATAGAAAATATAAACTTTATATAGTCGTATAATAAACATGTAAATAGTCATACCAGTTGTTGTCGTTGCTTAAACCTCACTTTAATGCAGCATCACAATCAACGGCCTTGAAAGGCTTCCTTCTAACAATCTTTACAAATTTACCAATTAATGCGCATTAAAAAGAGATGTAAATAACGTTGATAAGTGGCGGGAGTATTGCGTGTGTGCTGTGGAGTTCCTATTGATCTGTGGACACCTGAATAGTCCTGCTCTACCAGCACCTGAAGTAATAGCACTGCTGCACACGGGGCACTCGTTAACTTGTGGTTTATCTACATACAGATACAGCGCATTTCCATTGTGTTTGCTATAGATGACGTGGTCTCTGTTCCCGTTGGTTTGAGTGTCTGTGTGTGATCTTGGCACTTTGGTTATGGAGAGCAGAGTGAAAACTGAGCCAGCCGGCCTTTTCGGTTTGGCCCGACATCTGCCCGCATTTCTTGCTTCTACCAGGCCAAAGGGGAAGACAGTCTGGGGCTTCTGGGGTTTTCCGGAGTCTGGATCTCACTGAGAGCTCTCTGCAAAAGAAAAACCATAATCTCCTCTTATTTATACTCATTTTACCCCATTATTTTCAGATTTAGAGCACATTCATTTATTCCATAGACAGGGCCGCTTTGCAGCCTAATCAGTTTATAGCTGCAGGCAGCCGGTCTGTGTGAGAGCACTGTTTGAATGCCTCATTGTTTAGTAGGTTTGAGTCTGTCACACGCCTGCTGAATATATCCAAAATATGACTGTCACCTTCTGGAACAAGTCAAATTTAGCCTTGCTCATCTATCAACACCTTGACAGAGAACAGTGGAGTAATAGCTCACCTCAAACTTGGATACGAACTCTGAAAAAATGCCAAAGAAGGTCTCTGTGCTGGAGGACTTGCTGTCCTCTCCAAAGTAGGAGGCCACCTTGGAGAACTCCTCCATGGCTCTGGTCTGCAAAGATTCAAGAGACTGGATCGCAGGGTGGCTGTTCTCCAGGAAAGTCTGTGGGCACAAACATACAAATATACAGGGGCTCTTAATGAATGGTGCAACTGGGTGAAGATTTAGAAAACAATTAGTGATGCTGCCATGATGCCCTGATTTCTCTTGTCTCTATATTTACACTCCTCCATGATAATGGATGGGTGCTACAAAATTGTTTGAGGCAAAGCAAGGTGCCACCACCTGTACACTAACAACTCTTTTACTGAAGTAGTCCTGGTTTGGAAATGTTATTGATATCTATTGAGAGTCCATACAAATATGTCTGGACTTTCCTCTTATACTCCTGGTTACTGACACCTAATAACACGAGCACAGGGAATGTATCGTATTGTTTCTTTGTTGTTTTTCTCCAAATACCCTGCTTTCCTCCCACAGACCGAGGAGCTTGCTTGTTAAATTCGGATTAAATGATGAACTAACCATAGCTGTAGATGTCAGACAGATACAGTGCACAAATAAATGTTTGAATGAGTAGCTTTGTGGTCAATTAGACTGTTGAAGTGCAACATTATCATATTATTTGTGTTTGTGTTACTATCCTAAACAACCAGGAAACGGTTAGCTTAGCAGTGCGAAATGGGCAAGTCATTATGTCGCTTGTTTCAACAATATGGAACCCAGACAACAAAACCAGCTGATTTTGTCAAGTTTTTCCTGAGCTTTTATAATATTTTTTACACTTATATTATAACCTGTATGGTAGTAAACATCAGAGTGCTTGTATTCGATGAGAACTGGACAGGGCCAGCCAAGTGATTCCTTTGCTAAACTGAAACTGCAAAGACACAAGAGTGTCTCTTTAACTCTTAACCGTTGATAAACATCATTCATTTATTTACAGATTTTACTGTAGGGGTGCATGGTGGAACAGCGGTTAACACTGTCACCTCTCAGTATAAGGGTTCAACCCTGCTGCCCACCTGGGCCTTTGTGTGCATGTTCTCCCTATGACATTAATCTGAGTGTCGTTCCTACTGTTTCAGCTTTGTGATAACATGCAAACTACCCATTGTACACCCTGCGTGTGCTGGAATAGGCTCCAGCCTTGAAAATGGATGGGTTTTATCGTACACTCATGACTGAAGTGAAGTGATCGTCAGGGGTAGACTGGATCTTCTGACAGGCCGCCCTGATGTCCTGCACGGTGGAGTGAAGGTCACTCAGCTCTGTTGTAATGGCCCTCTGGTTCACTGTCACAGGGAAATATTGGAGATGAGGTAACAAACCCATTGAAACTCAAAGGAAATATGCAAATCAAACTGTAACAACAGCATAAAATATGCAAAAGAAGCACACCTGATTCTACTGTATATTAACTATTAACTAAGAGCATTGTACCTTTAGCTGCCAGAGGCACTGTTGTGAGGTCTCTGGGAAAGCTGAGCAGCTCTGGGAAGTGTTGGCACAAAGACTTGGCCAAAATGTGGAGAAAGGTGGATTTCCCGTCGACTGTTTTGGTTGTGCTTAGCTAAGAGACAGAAGGAGAAGCGCATGAGCGACTAAACACTGAACTCGAGCTTACCGTGTTGAAGGCACAGACATCTGTGCTGTACCTCAGTTAGGAAGTTGATCTTAAAACTGGTCGTCCTGTTGCTCTTCGGCTGCCCGTTGTTCAGGTAATTTCCCATTGCAAGAACAAACTGTTGGTAAAGTAAAGCCGTAAGTATTCACTGCTAACACAGATATTCACAGATTTATTTTCATTTCGACTGCTCATTTCATACCTCCAGGATCTTGGCTAATTTCTTGCTGCTCCTGAGCTCCACTGAAGCCTTGTAGATGTAATCGTACGCGATCTTCATCTCCTCCGTCCTCTCCTGTAGGGTCGTTTTAAAGTAGAGGCTCCGCAGGCGAGTCTTATAATCAGGCACCATTAGCATCTGAAACACAGACAATGTTAAATCATTTAGTTTTACTCTTTAAAACATGTCTGATCATCTCTGACATTTTTCCCTCACAGTCACCTGGAAAATGAACTGGTCCGGCTCGCTCAGCTTGCCCGGGTCCTGATCAAACTGTTCGTACTGTTTCACCTCTTCTTCGTCTGGGGCATACAGCAGCAGCTGCTTGATGTGGGCCGGCTCCAGCCTGTCGGTGGTCATGTTCATCAACACCTGACGCAGCTCTTCGGGGGAGATTTTCAGATGGGCGATGAGGATGGCTGCAGGGAGGAGGAGGAGGGTGAGTAGGCAGGGGAAAATGTGGAGAATTTATGTACCAAAGAGGATCAGTGTGTTCCCGCTCTGCTGACAAACCCTTCATCTGCGTGTCTTTCACTCACATTTATTACCATGTGTCTGTAACATGTAGCTCTGAAACCCAGAGTCACATCATAAACCCGCTAATTAACAGTGAATTAGCAGTGCCGTGACAGAAGACAGAAGTTGCTGTGCCAAAGAGTCCAATCTGGATAACTGCAGAGAAGCAAGGCATCATTTTTAGACTTTTCATTGTCTTGCTATATTGCTACACTGGCCTCTATTGTTACACTGACGTAAGATGACTCTTTGTAATTCTTTGATCAAATTTGGCCAAATCTGATCCACGATCTAAGAAGAACATAAATATACATGTCTTTTTCTTCTTGTAGAGACTCACTCTTTTTCCTTGTGAATGAAACATGAACGACCTGTTGGTACTGTTAGGTTTGCCTACTTCGTGACTTGCTTGCTGTGTAATTATATTGTCCTCAACGTTCCAGCGAATAGGTTCAAGCTACAAACCTATCAGGTACCAGTTAGCACAAAGCAAATCTAGAGAAAAATCTGTCAGAAGGTATAAGGAGAGAGCAATGATCTGTGGCCAAATCCATTTTCTTTAAGGGAGTTATCTCGCTGCTACTTCTGCAGTGCACTTGTTTTCACCTTCATTCCAACCAAGGGAGGTGAAATGGACTCATGATGGTTTATAACTGATATTCCTGAACTTTAACTCACTTGGATCATCCAGTGTTCCTTTAATTTACTTGAACAGTGTAACTGTATCCATTACGGTGGCCCTGAGAGGTCAAATGCAACTTAAAATGCAAGCAGGTAAAAAAAAATGCTGCAAAAGCACAGAGCACACATGGGAAGCTGAATAAGTAGTAGCAGAAGTTTAACAGCTGCAGAGTCAACTCTTGATTCTGTTCCATTATCCTTGTTATGCTAATATATATGTCTGAGTGCGCTCTCACCTGAACCCTGCCCTTCGATGCAGCGTTACTACTTCAGGCTAACATGTTTTTATCAGGTTAATCACTTTATCAGTTAATTTTCATCAAGTTTATCAGCTATATATTATCTTGTGGGCACAATGTGGATTTGATACCTTGTCTAAATAGTGTCTATAATTCCTCTTCCACATCAGTTACGCAGAAAATGTTTGGCCTTCGTTAAGTGATGTTCTTTGTCTTCTACTTGTGCAACGTTTTTGTAACTATAAAAGGTATTTTTGCTGCAGTCTCACATCCTTGATCCTCGACCCTTGTGTCGTGTTTGTGTGGCACTCACAGGCATTGTAGGCTTTCTTATGAGACAGAATCTCCACCACGTCTTTCTTTTTTAAGTTCTCTGGCTGGAAGGCTGGCTCTGGAGGAGAGACTGATAATTTTAACAAACAGTGTAAGGATGCGTTCTCCTGGCACCAGGGGTCAATACGCAAACTAAGTCTAAGAGGCTGAACGTGGCGGGTTGGTGGGTTAATAACACACTCTGCCATTAGAGGCCAATAAAATGATTTTTAATCGGTAACAGCAAGTTGTGTGGTTTGTTTTTTACATAGGCAGATCTGTGTTATTACTGATAATCATGACAGAAAACAAGAGGGGGATATGGTGCCGTATGGAGAATGGATTTGAGGTGCAGGTGAATGAAGCAGCTCCAATGGAGAACATAACTGTGAAGGTACAAACACAACAGGCGACGTCAATAAAGACACACATATATTCAGATGCAATGCAAATGTATCGTTTTAGACACAAAGAGGTTAAGATGACTTGATGTGAATGAATTGATGAAGACGTGACAAAGTTACAAAATCACTCACTGGATCTGCGTTGAGTCCCAAAGTGCAGGTCCAGGTCTAAGTGCTTCACCATGTCGGTGAGCTTGTCATACTCTGAATCCTCCCCGAGCTAAACACAGACAAGGACACACTGTACTCTCCGAAGGCACAGTCAAACTCAGCTTTTTTAACTTATTTCTTTTATGTTTGGTGTTCAGATTTTATTCATGTCTGATAGGAATATATGCTGGGATCAAAAAGGCTCAACGTTTTAACATCTAAAAGCAGATCAAGTCTGGCACAGCCTCTGTTTACAAAAACAACATTGTTGCCTTGATGACTCATCGGAGACACATAAGGAGGTTTTTCCAAATATGGATGGAGATATGTAGGAGTAGTGAGAAAACTCACAGTCCGAGTGGGTAGATTCACATGTTGTTTTCTTTTTTTACCGACAGAGCCATACATATACGTATCCGTACAGCCTCTAACCACAGGGTAATGCAAGATAACTGGAGATCACCACTCACCTGACCCCATATTGTTCCCTCAGAGTTCTCCACCTGCTCCCAGCGGAGCCTCTTTACACTCATGTGGTTAACGTCTGAGGCTTGCTGGCCCGGCTTGGGCAGCGGAGGTGGGTCACAAGGAGGAGGTAATGGTGGAGGAGGTGGTGGTGGAGCCTTGAAGATGGAAAAACAGTTACTTAACACTTAAGCCATAGTGTTCTAGTTCAGCACAAAGACAGCAGTTCTCACTACTGAATCATATTCCCACTGTGCGCATGGACCTCACAAGTTTCTTGTATACTCTTTAGCAGTTGTAGACAAAGAAATTATTACTGCTATTATTAGTTATTTAGGGTATGGGTCTGTCGTGGAAAGCAACAGCAAAACCGGGGACAGAGCACGAGGTTAAGCTAGAAAGAGCATGGCAGGAAGTACTGGGGTTGAGATGGGTTGCAAAGTGGCTTACAGCACACTGTGGACAGGATAAAGAAGATTAAAACAAAATAAATAGATTTCCCACTCAGGTCTATAGGAGAATATCAGCTGAACTGTGTTGCAATGAGATCATGTGACCTATCGGGATGCTGTTCTCGAGTAATGAAGTCCAATTAAAATCTGGAATCATGTTAAATTCACGAACAGTGTTGGGGGAATTTGGGGTTTTGGTGGAAGAATACAGTCTCAGACTGGTCATGTAGTCCTTTTATTTCTCCTTATCCTCTGACGTCCCACAGGTCAAACCACACAGAGTCAAGGTTGGGCTACACTTAACATACTGAAGGCGTTAACTTTCAAATCAAGCCTCTTAAGTGGTTTTTGGCCTAATAGATCTTCTGTCATAAAAGGCACATTTGGGGATGAAATAGATTTTAAAAAGTTGATTATAGATCAGACGGTACATCAAATCCGAAACTGGCTGCTGGCAAACATGAGCGATGTTAAAAGGTTAAAATGGGGCAAATGATGCAGAATCTTGATTAGCACCAGAGTGTTTAAGTGCTAGTTTGCACCTCTGTTGCTAAGCGCTCTTGGTTGCAGCACTGATGGAGTGAACCTCTTTGTGTTTTCATTTTCTATTTCTGTGTGCTGATGTCTTATTTGTACTTCAAGTAACAAGACAAAAAACAAACAAACCACAAAGTGCAGATGTTACCTGTTTGGAGGTGTGGTGTTCCTGCCTTGTGGTTTCCAAGGTCTTCATGTGACTGGGGAGGGTGGAGTGAGAGGTTGGAGGCTGCGAGAGCAGCGAGGAGCCCGCGTGGCCCTGGCTTTGACATTGGGATGGGCTGTGCTCCTGGAGGGACGGCGGCAGTGGGCCCTGGTAGCTGTGTTGGTGGTGGAGCTGGTGGTGCCTCTGCAGGACGAGCTGGCTCGGCCTCAGCAGCTGCGGGGAGGGCTGCGGGGAGGGCTGGCGGATAGGCTGAGGCTGGCTGAACTGTCGTGGGAGGTAGGTGGGGCGGGAGCGCAAGGTTTTGGTGGAGGTCAGGGTTGTGTGGCCGAGGCGGGTGGTGGGTTGGAAGCGCTGGAGAGTCTTCTCATTTTCGTCTCTGCTCGGGTGCTTTTTGTGTAGGGGAGAGCGGCTGGACAGGATGGTCCTCGGAGGGGGTGGAGGAGGAGGGATGATGGGGTGGTGCGGTTGGAAGGGCATCCGGCTGCGGGGCACGTGCTCGGGTGAGAAGCGCACTGGTGGGAGAGGGTCGGTAAACGGAATGGGAGGGGGTATGAGAGCCTGCAAGGGCGGAGGAGGCGGGGGGCTTTGGGTGGGAGGTGGTGGGATCGGTTCGGATCCAGAGGAGTAGCAGGGAGAGGAGGCCTCGTCGCTGCTGCTGTGATCCTCACTGCCGCTGCTGAGCTGCCGGGGCATGAAGCCGATTTCCTGGTCCTCCTGGAAGCTCATCTGGAGGGAGGAGGAGTGCACCATCAGCCCCGAGAACCACCTTCACCTCCACATAGTCTAGTAAACGGCTAATAAACAGCTTCTACGTTTTAAAATCCAGTCTATTCAAGCTGATTAGGTTATTATTAGGTTCATTACGGCTTTGACGTTTGCTTGAAATGTTGTACTGAAACTTACTCCACTGCCTGTTTATATTTGAACAGAAAAAGCGACACGGGGTGCGATCAGAATGTTTTGGAACTCTGACAATTTATTTTAAAGAAAGGTTTTGTCTTTGTGCACCTCTGGACTACTTCTAATAGTGCTGCTTTTTACGTCCCATTCATCTGTGATTTCTATCTAGACCACAAACGTTGGCTAAAAGCCGACATCTGTGTCAGACTGACCCAGCTTTAATGTCCTGAACCATCTGTGCTGGTGAGAGGTGGGTGTCCGGCTACCACCAGCGAACCAAAAAGCAGTTTTCAGTACATAAAGTCCAAGCTTGCTCAGGAAGGTCAGACTGTTCACACAAACTTCTACTTCAGCTCCATGCAGATCTGGCTCCCTACAACTCTATCTTTTCCCCAGAAATAAAGTTAAAGTTAACTAGTTCACTAAAATCAATGCAGAGGTGCACGAAGATGCAATCTTGAAGGGGTGACTAGCCAAATTCAAGTTTGCTTGTTTAAAAAGGAGATTTTAATTTACAGGTGTAATCCCAAAATATATTTATCACACTTCATAGCAAGTTCAGAAATTCTGCTTTTTTTTTTCTCTCTTTTTGACTTTTAGAATAGAAAATATCTACAAAATAACATCAAATCAAAGTGCTGATCTACAGAATTTAAAACCCATGCACTTAAATATCTCCAAACCTCTATATAAAAACTATGAAAATAACAATACAATATATTATAATATAACATAATGTGAATGGAAAAGAACCGTGACAATGCTATAAAAAGCCCAGTACTTATTCTAAATACAGATTACTAAACAGAAACATGTAGATAAAACTATGATATAACTGAGTATCGTTTTACTTACAGGCACAACTCTTCTTCTGAAACCATGACAACCACCTTGATATATCTGTTCGTGTGACACAAGTGTTCATTGTAGCGTACATTAGAGGTGCTCTAATGTAAACATGCAACACTACAACGTTAATACTTCTCTAAATGTTCAACTTGCTTACTGTTTATTAAGGAGCAAATGCACAAACAACAGATTTTCTCCTTATCATGCTAAATATATAAATCGAGATCACGGTGGTCTAACAGCTTGCACGCCGCAGCGGCGCACATTCTGTGCAACTGAGTCAGACAGGATGACATTTTCCCGTCTGGCCCAATCAATATTGTGGCAGTGAAAGTGAAAGTATGACCAGCATTAGCTTTTATTACAGCATTACTCGCACTCTGCATTGAAATTTAAACTCACTTGTAATTTAAAAGTAATGAATGTAGCAGCTTTAAATGTGAAATATAGACAATAATAATAATCCTGTGATGCATGACGCACGTTAATTGCAGGCACGGCTTCCAGTTATTCCTCTCACTGAACCAGCACCTACAAGAGTCTGAAGGTTTAATCAATGGAGATTTTATACTTGTAGAATGTAAACATTACAGAAGCTAGCTCCTTCTGCATAGGCTGCTGTAGGCTGAATAGTAAGTCACTCACTCTTAAGGTTAGGTCCATAAATTGTTAGACAAGTCTGGTTTAAAATCCACTGTGGGCTAGGGGTCAGGGCTCAACAATGAGAGCGTTCCACTTTTTCTGCTCCTGCTCCAAATAAAGGTAAAACACTTGTAGCATAGTTCTGCCTCTCACAGCTGGCAGCTCAGCGGTGGAATAACTGAAAATCACGTCTTAAGAAACAATAACGCCTGTTTTTCTTCCTCACCTCCTCGTAGTCGTTCTCCCCGGGCACGAAGTCATCCACCAGAGTGACCCGGTGGCCCAGCTGCTCGCTCAGGGAGTCCAGGAACTTGTCTGTGTCTCGGCTGCGTGGCGGCCGGGAGAAGGTGAACAGTTTTTTGCGGTGGGTCAGCACGTTGTGGCCGCTGTCTGAGTGATGAGGGGAGGCCGGGGGGCTCTCCAGACTGACATAAGGGTTGGAGTCTATGCTGCTTTGATGGTGGATTTCATACACGGGAGTGGGAAGAGGCTCCTTCCAAGACAGGGACAGGCCAGATTTACGATTACCTGTAGAGACGCACATTAACAACGATGGCCTCGATTTATATTTAGGCCACCTTGACGTGAGGATCTTTCCTCTTAGTAAATATCTGACATTCTAGACCATGTAGTCACCAGGAGGATTATTTCTTCTGAGAGGTAACCATTGCAAAATAAATAAAAAAATAAACTGAAAGCTTGTGTGTTTGAGTGGTTGCCATGCCATGTTCACATCAGACTGGCAAAAAAATAGCATCACTTAGCAGCAATTCTGCTTGTTTGCCACCTATAAGGACACATCGTCCACCACAACCCCCCAAATCTCATCATGATGTAAACATGGCATCAGTCACGTGCCACCAAGGCCCAAAACTGATCGGCTTCTATCACTTTGCATGTCATTTTATCTGTTCATTATGCAAATATGGGACCCTGGTGGCTTAAAACAGCAAGATGAAAGCATGTATCTGAAAGCGTGTGGATGCGGTGAGTTTTTAGGAACCCAGAATACCTGTGAGGGTGGGGAGTGTGAGGGGAGAGAGAGGGCTCTCGGGCTCTGGTGAGGAGCCGCACTGCAGTGGAGGCACACTCTTTCCTGCGTACACGTTCTCCAGCTCCGTATACACACCTGTCATCTACAGATGAAGGCATGATCATCTCATTAGCACATTATTGCTGGGCACATTTTCTTTGAAGGTCTGCTGCTTATTAGTGTTTTAATTTTTTTTTTTTTCGGTTAAGCTGCAGACTCACATCTGACCAATTATCAAAGTAATAGTAATGATCAGCAAACCTTCAAATCAAGTGAGACCAGAGAGCACAGAGATCATAGCTAGCGTTCCGTAAATGCCAGTCGCTGAGGAGCTAGGCGCGGGAAAGCTGCGGGTATACCTACATGATTGAGGTCAGGGGACTCGGGGAAGGAGGTTCCATCTCCTGACTGCCTCTCCTCCGGGCTCCCGGATTCATCGATATGAATTCCTAAAGCACAATAAAGCATGAACAGTGACACGTGTTCATCCACCATCCACCTCCAGCCTGGGAGGAGAGCGGATGAAGCAGAGCAGAACAGCGCAGAAGGAGCAAAAAAAGCTCAGGTCCCGCAACGGGGGTTAGCAATGGTAATGGAAAACTGGGGAAAAGTAAAGTACCTGAAGCCTGAAACAGCCAGGAAATAAACACTGTTTCAAACTGAGAGGTTGGGGAAGTTTTTAAAAGCAAACGGATGCTGAGAAATGGATGTAATGTATGACCTGGTGATGACTTTTTTTCTTTTTGTTAGTAGCAGTCCTATGTGAGCTCAAACACTTACACACATTCCCACCTGGGACTTGGCCACTGCAAATAAAGCCTCATTACTTATCTCTGATAAGACCTGGATCAATGGGAATTTAGGTAGCGGCGGGTGAATAGTACAGTAACTTCATCAGGAATCCCCATTTACTGTCTCATCGTCGATTTCTCTTGTATGAGTTGTGTTATAACGATGGGAACACAGATTTAAATAAGCACACAGCTTATTAGCAATAACAACCCCATTTAAATCCCTCTTGCTTTACAGATTTCATTAAAGCGGCATTAACATTCTGTGTTGGTCACCTGGGGCAAACAACCTTGTTACGACACCATTTCAGTTCATCCAGCAGTGACGAAGCAACGTTCCCACTCAAGTCTCTCTTTTTTTGCCTCCCGAGGGAAAAAAATCTTCATCTTCATCAGCTAAATGTTCACCGGCTCTACCTTTAATTGCTAACTTTGTCTTCCAGCTGTCTTTGCGCTGTAGCCTACAGTGGCTTATTAAAGCTTTTACATCAAAGAAAGGTTGCCCGACGACAAGATAAATTGCTTAAAGTGGTTATATTGTAGCAGATGTGTTGCAGGAAGGAGCTCGAAGGCTTTTTAAAACCTTTGTATCAAACCCAGCTGAACAATTTCTGGAATTATAATGATTTTGTGCTAAAGGACAACAGGCTCTCATTGAACATGTTTATCCCGCTGGGACGTTGCCGTGCATAAGCGTACCCATTCCTAGGTGAGTCCCGATGATGCAGTCATCGGAGCTCCTCTCTCGGGCGTTGTTGCGGTACGACGACCCCGTCACCCGCATGGAGCTGCTGCGCCGGTGGTGCTCTGGACCGTTGTCAGGCTCTAATAATGCTGCAAAACACACACACACACACACACACACACACACACACACACACACACACACACACACACACAGGGTCAGATTGGCTCTACTTTGCTATTTATATAAAAAGCACGATAAACATCGATAGTACATCATGATAAAAATCCAATTCAACTTCTCATTCGTTTCATGCCTCACCGTTGCTCTTGTAGCCAAGGAAACGAGACAGCTTGCCCTGGCAGCGCTCCTGTTCATCGTAGGTCAGCAGCTGGTAGATGAACTTCCAGATCAGCTGCTTGGCTGGAGTGTCCAACACTGGAAACACGTCCACGATCAGGGTGTCCACGTTCCTGCAAACACACGTGCTCCATATCCACTCACTGTCTTCTTTATATAATTCCTGCTCATGGCTGACTATCATTCAGTGCAAGGGTTTATTTTATATTCTTTGTACCATGTAAAGCTGAAAAAGAGACGCTGGGAGAGAGCAATGAAAAGGGTGGGAGGATAACAAAGATGTCACTTATGGTATGATTTATGTTGTTGGGTGTACGCTGTATGCATATAGAGTTGAATAACAGTGGTATTTTAATCCTGCTGCCTCACATGTTTGCATCATGTGCTGAGCTAATTCATCATCCCGTCTTTCTCGATCCCTTCATCCTATATAGGAAATAATATCAGAACCTAACTTAAGCTGTAACTTCCTGCTTCCGCTGCTAACCCTTCATTTGCTCAATAATCCATGTCTTCTTTTGCTAACAGATTCCTCTGTAACCCTGTAACCCTCTGCTCCCTGTCCCTTCGCTCACTGACCTGTGCTGGAAGAATGTCTCTAAAGCTTTGCAGACACTGTATCTCTCCTGGATGGTCAGCAGGTGCTCCAGCTGCTGGCTGAAAGTCCGCCCGTGGACTTTGATGCTCGGTGGAAGAATCTCTGCAACCCACTGCAGAGAACTGAGACCAGGAGACCTGGACAGCATGTATGGAGGAAACCAAACATTAATTTTTCCATTCCTACTTACTGAACTAATCCTTCTCCTTCATTCAAAACTAATACACTGCTACAGGCTAGGTCTAGTGTCAGATTTTTGGTGTGCTAACCTAGAGCGTGGCAATGTGGTGGGGGCCAGACTAGAGGATTCATCTGCATCTGTTTGGTCTGAAGAAAAGTCAGATGGACCCTCCTCCACCACGAGAGTGGGCACTGCCCCGCTGCCCTGCAGCATAGACACCACCTTCTCATGGGAGCAGTTCCTAAAGCAAGGGGAACAAAAAGGAGAGACGATGGCTGTTAGCTGTATAATAGAAGGACTGAAGCAATGTGCACAAACCAGCAGAATCACTGTGTTATTATGTAATACTAAGATAAGTATTGAAATTGAAAAATTATGTAAGCAGACATACATAAAAACTACATTTAACAGGATTATATAATAAAAAATATTTTGTTTCAGTCTGCCCAGAAACACTGCTGCTGCTCTAAGACACCTTGCAAGCCACGAGAAGCTTCCCACACTTACTTCTATATTTTGGTACAATATGTGAGAGCATCTTGTTCTTTATGTGATGTACACAGACACTATGAATCCAAATATAAGCCCTGGTAATCACGTACTGCAAAGTTTTAACAAATACACGTTGTTTTTTTTTTTACCTTAAAGGTATGAGGACTGCAAAAATAATTGTTTCCATCATTATAACAAATATATCATTTTCCACATTGTTGCAGACGCTTTGTAAACACTAGACTGTAACGTCCAAATCTCTTGTACTTTCTTTTCCTCCTTCTTGCTGGCGAGCACCTCCCACTGTTTTCCTGATCACCTCCTACGGCTGCAGCAGCATGTTATCAGGGAGAGCAGCGAAATTATACATTGCCAATCAAATGAGTACATCAAGCAGCCTGGGAGATGCGCTGTGACTCTTCTTTCACATGGTTATCAGGGTGACAGGATAAGTAGTGCTGTTTCCTCACATGGAAATACTGTCTGATGTATTGCTTGGTATAGTGTATCTGCTGAGCTCGCACATGTACAGTTCAAATTCAGATTTCTTATGTGCACTCCCACACTCACTCACGAGAAGGAGAAGGTCAAGAAGTTGTCAAGTCTACAGAAGAACTACAGTGACTCCCACGAGGAAAGTTCAGTTTACATAAAGGCTGTGATCACGTTCATCAGCCCATGCGCGCATAGGGCACCTGCACACGTGTCAAGGTATGTGAAGGAGCGCTTCATTCACATACCCCTCAGGATGGGCTGTAAGAACCCATTTTTCCTGGAGATGTAATTACTTGAAAATGTGGAGATCTGATTGTCAAATATCCAATAAAAAAGAGCTGAGTACTGTGCAAAAGTCTTGAACCACCAGTCATATTATCATATTTTGCTTAGAAAATGCGAATAGGTACATCATTTTGTTTGCACAGTTTTAATTAGCTTTAAAGTCAATATTTGGTATAACCACGTTTTTAATAAAATCCGACTTTACTTTTCGGTGCTCATTATTAGATCCCCTACTGCAGCTGTAAACATGACAGTCTCCACTGTGTTTTACAGATGGCTACAGACATTCACTCCAGCATCTTGCTTCTGACGTTCTCTACATACTGGCCAAAATCTGATCCAGACCTGTCAAATTTCATCACTCAGACCTGTTACCACTGCTTTTCAGACCAGTTCTTGTCTAATTTGGTATACTTCTGCATTTTCTCCCTGTTTCCCTTCCTTGAGAATGGCTTCTTGACAGCCACTTTTCTTATTATCTTATCTTATCTTATCTTTCCACTGAGAACCCTTCTGATTGGACATTATGTGTTTTTGTAACAGGCTGCTAGTAACAAAATATCTAAAGATACAATTTAAAATGGATTCTTTGCTTAGTGTAGACACAACACTGATTCATCCCTTCAGTTAGATGTTTTTTTTTAATGCTTGAATGACTCATAGGTCCGTGTTAAGTGGTTCAACATGAAAAAAGTCCCCAAGACCACAAAGAAAGTCTGGCTCATTGGCAGCAAAATATAAAGAATGAGGACTGACTCAAGGCTTTTGCTGAGGGCTGATAAAACGTGCTGGTGTAAAAAAAATGCTATCTTTGTGGGTTTTTCAAAACACTAAAAATTCTGCTCATATATAAAGATAACAGGCGATAGATAGTAACAGATATAGTTATGGTACACATCCCTGAACTAAATAATGACTCTATGAAAACACTGCTGTACGTCCTGACATTGAACTTAATGCCAGAATTTAGCCTGAAAACGGTCACTGTGTAACAAATTTAACAGTAACACCATCATTCGTGCTGTGAGTTGTAGAAATGAAAGATTTCCTGTAAGGTCTTGACTCGTCTTATCTTGTGTTGACTGATCAATAAAGTTAGTGCTGCTGTGCAATATGTAAAAATGCAGGCAACTCCCTCAGAGTGGGGATACTCATATGGATCCTGCTGCTTTAGATCGTTTTATGAAACTCCAGGTAAATCAGAGGAAGAAATCCTGTAAACAGCTGAAAGCAATAAACACTGTTCTCTTACAGACAGCACTCAAGCATGTCTAGGGCTTTCTGTGTTTTCTTTGATATACATATGTTGATTTGCATCAAAGTAAAGAGTCTGATAACTAGACTTTAAATTGTGTGCCAAAAAAACTGTCTATTTAATGTGAGATTTGTTTGGGTAGTGATGAACAGTTACTAAAACCTATGGTCTTGCAGTGCACAGCTGAAGACACAGTCCACAAACTGTTTCTATGATGAAAATCTCATAAAATTCAGCACAGAAACTATGAGCGTCATGTGCTTGTGAAAATATCGAGGAGAATCTACGTCAGAAAAAAATCAGAAGGGTTATGTGTTTGTGATGGATTATCTGGCTCAGTGAGAGCTGTTTTTCAAACTGAGGCAGAATAAATGGCAGCAGATGGCTTCTGCTGGAGAAAGACAAGTGCTGATGTCTAAATATACTGTGTAAGGTCAAGAACTCGGGCAGCAGGGAAAGGCAAAATACTACAAACTACTACTGCTGCTAACAATAATTTCCATTAAAGACAAACCTCATGTCCAGTCCGTTGAGAAAGAGGATACGGTCGCCTGTTTTCAGTCCACATTCCTCGGCAGGACTATCTGAGAGGTCGACAAAGATGGCAGAAAATCAAACATCAATCAGAGACTGAAAAAAACCCCTGAAACCAATCCTTCCAGCTAACGAGGTGCACAGAACAGACGGGCACAACGGGGGGAGAGATGGTGACTAATGTGATGCTGTCAATCTGTGTATGAGAGCCAACAAAGCCCATCAACAAACAAGATGAGCTCCATGCTAAATCTTATTACGTAAGGAAACAGTGCTGTCAAAACAATCCCTGGCAGAATAAGTTCTGACTGCACTGTACCCATCGCCTCCTCATCTGTCAGCACACTGCGGATGAGGAGCTGTCATGTCATTTGTTTTTTTTTCTTGTTCTTTTGGATGCAGTAAAGTCTTAATGGGGAAACGGGGTTGTGGCTTCCGGGCTATCGGCAAAGAATCTGTGGTCAGATCACGATGAGAACTATGCCACCCACCTCCACAAGGGCCCACTGAGTCAGTCCGCTCTGGCTGTTTCAGCACATGTTGGTGGGGGATGATGGTGGGCGGGAGCAGTGCCGTCATCGTCAAACACACACACAACGCACACGCACACCGCCTTCCTCACCAAGGAACCTGGCAAATTCCCTCAGCAGTAGCTTCACAGCCTCCTTGTCTGCTAGTTTTGCTTCAAAAAGCAATAACTGTGAATTAAATAACCTTTTACTGCGGGAAACTTAAGAAAGTAATTATGAATATTTCACATAAGCTCTAAGTGGAAATTAGATTTAAAAGCTAGCTTTAATAAAACAAGCAAAAACCACCTGTGAGAGTCGTTCAGCCTTATAGTCACCCTATATGTTGATGCAAGTCTATAAAGGAAAAACATATTAAACCACGGCTGCTTGTAGAAATAGTCGACAATAAGAAAAAGAACAAATGGGAAATCAGCCTAATTGCATGTTTGGCCAGAGTTAGACAAGGAGATCAACAGCTAGGCTGGCTAGATTGCTATCAGGCATTTAACTGCCCACAAAACCCCAAGCTGACAGCTCTAAGATGACGTTTTCTGCATGGCTTAAATATTAACGATGAAACCTGTTGGTAAGTAAGCTCTAGAAGAGATGATTACCACAGCAAGCTGTTTTGTCTTGTCCTCAGTCCCAGAAGCATTTGAGTGCCCTTCATTGTAAGTATATGACACTAATATATTTGCAGTATGACTTGATGTACAAAGGATTTACTCCTCCACCCTATGACCAGTTAAACTGCACAGGAAGAGCAATAAACAGAATATAAAGTACATCTGTGCGGCACTGACTGACCACAGGTGTACCTGCTGCCGCACAGCACAGCCTGTTAGCATTTCACTAGTGAGTCAGATAAGTCCACTTCCGACAACACTCACAGTCTCTCACACACACACAAACGCCTCCTGATCACCTTCGGCCCCGAGCGGCTGGCACCACAACAGCCTCACCCGCGTAAAATACATCTGCCCCCCTCACCGCCCACAACGCAGAACGGCGCACGAGTGAAAAGCCGCCACACAAAGAGAGGAGGCGTCAGTCAGGACTGCACTGTACTTGGTTTCATTATAGAAGCAGTACCTGGGATGACGGAGTCGATGCAGACGGGAGCGTGACCCCGCAGCGTGAAGCCAAAGTTCTTCTTCCCCCTGTAGACACGGACGATCCTGAGGAAGGGATGCAGGCAAGAAGTGAGATGAGCAGTTCATTCATTCGGATTTAGAGCTCTCTGAAAAACCTTCGTGACTAAATGTTTCTAACAACGAAAAGCTTTGTGCCTGTCTACTGGCCTTCAACTTTCAAAGAGGGTGACACAAACTCTACATGAAGCAGAGCGCATTCATGGCATTTATGTCCAAAGCATTTTTCCTTTGTTCTGAACACTTTCAGCCGACGCTCTCTGCTGAATCACATTTTCGAATTTCTTGTGTTTGCGTGAATCCATCCTCCAAAAGCAGCACCTTTAACCGACTTAAAAACTTTCAATTTGAGCAGTAACCAAAACCTGTAATTTATTTTTTGGGCTTTTTTGATTCCCTCATCACCCATTTAGCCAAAATCTGAACAGTCTAAAACGCAAACAAAGGAAGAAAAAGCTGGAAGTGGAAAATGTGTGGAATTTGTAAAAGTGATCAGTCAAACAAAATCGGACGAGCGAGTTCTCAGTGTTGCTCGTGACGTCATTTAACAGCATTGATGGCTGTGAATGAATGAATGGGAAGCCCAGCTGTCCCTGGAGTGAGCACTCACTCGCTGTTGTTTACAATCCTGCCTGCGCTTCGTTTTTGCTTTTGTCACTTCCTGTAAGTGGGAGTCTGAACAAGCACAGACGTGACCCTCTGTTTGCCTCGATCCAAGCTGACATTTTTCTAACGTAACCCAAATCAGTCCTGTTTGAATGCCAGACATTGTTTTTTGTTTCCGGCTTTAATAAAAAAAATTTGGGACATGTTCAGAATAGCTTTGACATTTTGCTGAATGCGGGGCTCCTCTCTCTCATTCACCCCAGTCGGAAGAATATGCGTCGGAAAACCTCCCGGTGTATCAAAGATGAGGCTCGTTCAGTCTATCCGTGGAGCGTTGCCATGGAGATAACTAAAGGCAACACTGCTTTGGTATATAAACAGGAGGAAGGCAAAAAAGACAACAAGAGAAAAGAGACAAACCTATTCTTTGATAGCCGTGGTTATACGCTCTTATGTAAGCCAAGCTAAATGCAGAAAGGCACACTGGGTGCTGAATGTGGATTTGTGTGTGTGTTTGAGGGCTGAATAGAAAAAAAGAAGCATCAGCTCTGAGCACACTTGACAAACTAAGTGTCTGTGACTATCAGGCTGCTTGAGGCCTCTCCTCATTCCCTCCGGGCTACACCAGCAGAGCTTCATACACTTATGTATAATTTCACATGACCTCAGCTGAATGCACTCTGAAAAGGTATCAGTCAGTCTGCTGGTACATCAACAACCGTCACATTGTACACACACTATACAGACAGCTACCACACTATAGTGCTTGATTTTGTGTATCAATAGTCAGTAGAACATTTTGTAGAACAATACATCTGGGGGTGGATTTACCCGAAATGTTATGTCGACATCTCTCTCCACCTGTATCCCACTGGTCTATCGATCCCTTTCTCCATCTCCCTACCGAAATGTCACCATGTTTCTCGATCTATTTCTATCTCCCTGCCTTCAGCCATCTGTCTGTCACTGTTTCTTCACCTCTGCCAATCAGCTTTTGTGGTCGGTTTGTTTGTCTGGCAGGATTACTAATGAAGTTATGGACAGTTTGGCGCAACTTAGAAGCAACTAACTTTCACAGTCTATCTAGATCCACATCCAAAATCTAGTGTTTTTGAAGGGTTTTTTTTGACAACTCCTTAGTATTGCCAGATAACTGGAAATGGGGAAAACTGGGGGACATTGTCCTGATGATGTCAGGAAACCTAAATAATCTCTTGGATTCAGAGGCTCACTTTAATTTATGCAGATTTTCAGTTTTCAGTTATGCAGTCTCTTGAATTCTCTCGTTCCTATATGTTTTATCTATATTTATTTCCTTCTGTCTATATTATTTCGTCTAGATATAGATATATAGACTGCATCTATATCATCACCTCATATCACTCTTTATCACTCCGTTTACCTGTATTCCCCATCTCTCTATTCTCATTGCCATCGATCTCCATCTCTACATCTGTTTACTCCTTACTTCTGTTCGTCTCTTTTTCTGTTGATATCTATATCTATCTCTCTGTTCCCACCTCTAGCTCTGTCTCTCACTGCTCTATGCATATTTCCAGTTACTGTGGAGACACAACAGTGTTACACAACAGTCTTTTGGGTTTATTCAGTGCATGGAAGGCACCAGCAATGCAGCGCGACTTCTTACTGACACATGATGCCCCTTTAACACAATCAGCTCACTTCCTGCTGCATTGTGCCCGGCCTGTATGATCACATTTGTCATAAAGGGCCACATGTTTTTTAAGACCTCCTGTTGCTGAATACTCAAAGACCCCAGGATTTTATTAGTTAGCTCGCTACAGAGATTTACTGCCACAGTCCTGTGCTGCACCATGTCCACTGTGGTGTTATTAACTGGACAGTCGTGTAATCAAGTGTGTTAGTGGGTGGAGGAAAAGTGTCAAATGGTTAGGGGGGGGGGGGGCTCTACCCCATGTAGGATGGTTGCCAAGAAACAACCAAGAAGATGGTAGAAGATGGTTACAATGTGATGTTTTGTTAAATGAAACAAATACGCAGCTGTGTGTGAACATCTTCGTGCATGCACAGACTTGCTCTAAGTGCAGCTTTATAAAACTCTGAGGAAGAGGAGTTTTAGCACACGTTAACAGATAAAGCAGTCCCTGGATTCTGCTATAATTTTTAAAAGGGACTTCTCGGCTCTTGAATTATGAATTAACAGTTAACAACACTTAAAACAGAGCGAAAGGACTCGTGAAACCTGCTGTGTTTGATATGTGTGCTTACCTCTGATTGGGTCCAATGGGGGGATGCACGGGTATCCCTGAGACGGACTTCCTTAAGCCCCTGTCTCTCTCTGCTTCTCCCCTCCCTCCGGGTTCTCCTCCATCCCTTGGCACTGAGCTGGCCCGTTTGGACCCGCGGTGGCGGTCGGAGTGATCCTCGCTCCGACTGCGACGGATTCTGCCATGCGGCTCGCTGATGCTCTTGCTGCGGCAGAGTCGGTTGATCACGTTCTGGGAGACGGTGTCGTCGAAGCGCTGCCGGTGCTTCTTGGGAATGAAGATTCTGGCCAACATGGCAGCATATGAGGAAAACAAATTGGTTGGTGTTAACTGTTTTTCCATAAGAGTTCCTCTACGAAAAGCAAAGAGATGGGTAGAGGATGGATCTACATCACAGATCCACCTCGATCCATTTTAAAGACACAAATTCCACAATCACGACTCTGAGAGCGATGACAGCCAGTGTTGGAAGAGATTAAAAGTTATGATATACTTCAAACTCTACTGAGAAAATGTTCACAGTCCTAGTCGGCACAGATTCGGCTCAACAGGCTTCCATCTTCATGTCTCAGATCTGAAGAAAAGATGAAAAGGTTTTGACTGAATGGAGAGTCTTTCCCCTGACTGAAAAAGAAAAGAAGTTGAATTTGATGCAATCTTTCTCTGAGGAAATAGACGGTGAAGAAATCGTGGCGTCACTCACTGCTTGCTGGAGTCTTACTGCTGCAGCAGGGGTACCAGAGCCAGAATACAGCATGAGAAAAAGGTGTGGGAGTGAGTGAGCAAGGGATTTCTCCTCTCTCTCTCTCTCTCCATACAGCAACTGATTCTCGGTCTTTCCTACACTTCCGTCTACACATCACCTACAACTGAGGCAGGAAGCTGTCATTTCATCCACCTAGGCCCTGACAAGGAAACGCAAAGTGTAACGCACTGGGATAAAATAGGAGCAGGGGCATCAATTACAGTGAAATACTGAGTTAAACTGTATGAAATCACAATGTTTTTTTATTTTGTAATCCAATGTGATTTCCTACTAAACACCTACTGTTTTCATTTAAATATCAATATACAGCTATGACATCGATAAAAGTTATTTTCCTGAAGTCTTACTTTGAGAAAAGTCAAACACTTGAAATGTTATGCTTGTAATATAACATTTTAAACATAAGCAGTCACAGTGACTGATATGTTATAGCAGCTGAACATTGGTAGGGTTAGTCGTCATCACTCATGAGTGATGAGTAACTATCCCCTGTGGAGCCTACAGTTGGTTGCTGGGGTGCTGAAGGGTTTCAAACAGTAGCCGTGCTGGCTTGTCAGATGGAGGGGTGGGACATGCAGCTGGCATCGAGAGTGGGAGCATTTATCTGGTTTATGCTGTAAAAACAATAAGACACATTGCAACAATCCAGAGGGGATGAATTCATTATTTTAACCGCTTACAAACGATGTATCTAACAATGGAATGTTTTTTACATAACCCTAGCCCTAATCCTAGCCAATCAGAATTGAGATTTAATGGTATTATTCTCCCAGAACAAAGAAAATAATCTAATAATCTAAAACTATACATCTGTTTTTCTCCCCCCAAAGAGTTAGGTTTTGCCTTTCTCTAGGGTTATGATCTATGACGACCGATATCGAAAGCTACGTTATCCACACACAATAATAGAAATAAACATTGTGTAACACTTATGAATTAATGTGCATTTAATGAGGTATAAGTATTTGATCACATTTGTTACTTGGTGGAGTAACCATCCTTAGCAAGCACAGCTTTTAGATATTTCTTATAGCTATTGCTAGGTTTGAGCTAAGTTTTCAGATCTCCTCTTTCCTGATCTTCTCCAAATTCTTAATGCTACTTCACCTCGAGACTATGATGTGCTTCTTCTTCTCGAGGGACTCCTTTGTTGTCTTGGCATATGCTTTGGATCAGTGTCCTACTGGACCTGCCCATGATGCGTTTGTCGGGCCCCGGCTGAGTGAAGGAGATTCTTGTCCAAGATTTGTCCATCTTTCCAATTGAGCGATACAGTCATCGTGTAGCTTTGGCAGAAAAACATCCTCAGAGCACAAAGCTTCCACCACCATGACACTAGGGATGCTGTTCTTTGGGTCACATTCACCCTTCTCTTCACTCCAAACACAATGAGTGGATTGATACAAACCAAGTCAATTTTGTTCTCATGTAACCACATCACATTCTCAGAAGTCTCACCTGAATCATTCAGGTGTTTCTTTGGGGGTTTGTGTTCTTTTTTTTCTTTTTTCTTTTTACAAGTTTGTAAGAATTTGACAATTTTTGCTACGTAGCGTTACAGATACTTTTCGCTGGTACCGAAAACATGTAGAGGTTCTCTTGCTCGTCTTTCTGAGCAGACTGGGAACAAACTAAATATCAAAGAGGGGGATAAGAGTGAACTGTACATGCTGTTTCTTATGGAGTGCTGCAAACAATAGCAGTGACTAAGAGACAAAACAAAACAAGTCCCCACTCACCAGCAAACACACACACACACACACACACACACACACACACACACACACACACACACACACACCAGAAAACAACTATTCATTCAAAAGATTAGAACTGCTGCCAGGAGACAAGACAGCCACCCACACACACATACATGCACACACACTTTCTGGAACTATATTTCTTAAATGTAGATGATCTAACATTAAATGACTGATCATCAGGTTTTATGATATGCATAGCTCCAAAATAAAAAACAGTTGGAAAAGTCAATTATCCTAATATTAGGTATACAAAGTAAACAAAGTATCCAAGAAAACTGGAGTAACAGGAACCCCCCTCCCATGTTTATGTGGTTATTCCGATCATTTCTACCTTATAATAGCAGTTGAGCTTAGATTACATACTGAACACAGTGGGAGAAACAGCTCGCATAGCACCGTCCACTCGTTTAAAGTGGATTTTCTATTCATTTCCTTTTTTTTTTCATTAATAGATAATTACATGCTCATACATTTAGGGCGAGAGGTGGGGTACACCCTGGGCAGATCGCCAGTCTGTCACAGGGCTAACGCAGAGACACACAATCATTCATACCTATGTCAGTTAGATTGGATATTCTTAATATGGTGGTCATCACAGATACATACGTTTGTAGCTGTGAGCACAAAAGTTCCTTCAGCTTTTTCTTTACGAGGGGCAGAAAACTGAAATGTAGGGAGTGGGGTAGCTTTTTTTAGTAGATGAATTTAGGGATCCCTCAAAGTCCTTGTATAGAGTCTGACTGTTTGTCTATATAGATAGTTATTTATCCCCACATGAATTCGAGGAGATCTAATTCTATAAGTATGCTAAGGCTACTTTCAGGTTGTCACAGGAGGTTGTCACAGCAGATAGGCTCTGCCTTTTTGATTTGGCAGATTGTTTTAAGCTGATGCCCTTCCTTATGCAACTCCCAGGGGACTTTTGTCTCCCACCACTGGCAGGAATCTATCATTTGTTAGGTGAGTGTGTAAACCACTACACTGTGGAGCTACTCCTTTCAGTACACCAAACCAGCTCATGAGCGGTGAGAACTGGAAAAAACCCCAAAAGAAATCACGCCACCTCTGAGAATTTATTAGCACAAGCACATACTGCCACAAGAAGGCAGCAGCCTACACATCCTGAAAACAATGCATGCTGTATAAAGTCTATTAACACTACGCTTTTTCTTTACTTCTCAAGGACCACATGTGAAGGACGTGTAGAAAATTCAAAGAGCACCAAAAACATTTGAAGTTAACATTTGATGATTGTTGGATCAGTGAGCTGAGGCCGGACACATATTTGCACAAACAACCATTTTGATTCCCACCTACACCAGCCTGTTGTGCTCTGACTGTCTGCTGCCGCTTATCTGCTGATCAGATGAATCAGTCATTAGCAGACAGGGCACAGGGTCGGTGAAAAACAGCACCAGTCAAGCAATTAACCACGAACGCGCAAACAGAAAGGAGGGAGGAACAACAGCTACCACTGTTCATGTCCACGCGGAGCTAATTAAGCTGCAGCAACAATTCTGACAGCTAAATAAAGCAATTAGGACACTCGTTGGACAGAGAGAGAAGCAACTTCACAGCAGATGTGACTTTTCGCCAGCGTGCATTTAATTATCCATGGCTGCTGAAGTGCTTTATTAGGAGGTATTCAGGAAAATATGCAGCACCTTCAGCCCTGTTCTGTACTTGTAAGTGAGGCAAATAATGAAGACTCACTCACATCCAGAACCTACCGGTCACAGCTGCTGTTAACAACTTGTCAACTAATGAAGAGCTTGTTTTTGAAAAACCTGCCCAAAACATTTTCACTCTTTATAAGCTGTAGAAACAGGCCTGTAGAGATAACAATGATGTCATTAGAGCCTGAACCATTGTCCTTCTGGCCAGTGGTGGTATTTGACACTGTAATAACTACAAAACAGCAGCTGATGTTGACAACCAGTATAAACCCATCAGGCACATTTCAGCGGCAGTCTTTAATGACAGCAGCCGCCTCCAGCAGGAGACGCCACAATCTTCCAAGGTCACAAATAACAACACCAAAAGCATCTACTACCAACGTCCCACTGCAGCTATAGGTGTGGTGTTTGTGCCCCAACCTGTCACAGCTGTTTTGCCAGCATGCACAGGGAGTACACAATCTTATACTAAAGGTAAAATAACTATTTAAGTAAGGCAAGGCAAGTTTATTTGTATAGCACAATTCAACAACAAGGTGATTCAAAGTGCTTCAGGAGTAGTCTTCAGGAGTAATTTTCCAGGCCTCTTGAAGGACTTTTTGGATGTTTGCTGCTTTCTGATCTCTTCTCTACGTCAAGATGATCCCACACTGCTTCATTAATGCTCAGGTACAGGCTCTGAGGAGGTCAATCCATGACTGATACTCTTCCGCTGCGTGTTTTTCTATCCAGGTACGGTTTTACTGCATTGGTAGTGTTTTCTGGGAGCACTGTCATTGTCAAAGATGGTGCTGGGAAGGGCACGCTCTACTCCATCCGCCAACCAACATCTCTAGGCAGGCTCTCAGGTGGAACCCTCAAGGCGAAAGAGAGGCTGCCCAAGAAACACCTGGAGATGAGACCTCGAGGCAGAAGTAAAAAAGATGGAGCCAACTAGAAAGAATGGCTCAGGACAGAAATCTCTGGAGATCTATCTTTGGCTGCCCTTACCCTGGCAGGGGTGATAGACAGTAGTCGTAGTAGTCATGCTGAAAAATGAAGCTGTTTCCAGACACCTTTCAGATTGCATTGCATGATCTGAAGGCATTTTTTTGCATTCATAATTCCATCAATTTTAACATGAGCTCCAACAATACTGGCTGAAATGCAGCCCCAAACCATGACACAGCCTCCACCATGTTTTACAGATGGGTGTACCCAGGGGTAGGCAACTCCAGGCCTCAAATGCCGGTGTCCTGCAGGTTTTAGGTGTGTGCTTGAACCAACACAGCAGGTTCAAATTGTTAAATTACCTCCTCAACATCTCTTGAAGTTCCCCAGAGGCCTGATAATGAACTAATCATTTGATTCAGGTGTGTTGACCCAGAGTGAGATCTAAAACCTGCAGGACACTGGCACTCGAGGCCTGGAGTTGCCTACCCTTGGTATAGACATTCAGCGTTCCTCTCTCCGTACATCCAGTATTAATGATCTGAAGGAATTTGTCAAGATTTTTGCACAAAAATACACACCAAGATACAACTGTTTTAAACTAAATGGGCAGGCCGTGTGGGGCCTTGGTAATTCAAACAATTTGCATCTTTTTTCTAGACGCTTCTGTACAAATGCATAAAGAATTCAGACATTTCCAACTTGGTCCAGTGGTTACCTTGCAAAATTTCCCGGGAAAATCGAACCACAACTCCCATTTAAACTGGAGGTTTCTTCCTGTAAGAAGGGACTTTTTACTTCCCACTGTCACCAAGTGCTTGCTCACAGTCTGACTGTTGGAGTTTTTGTGCAGTCTTTACCTCACAATATTAAGCACCTTGAAGCGACTGTTGTTGTCATTTAGCACCACATAAAAAAAACTGAATTGAATTGGAAAAAATTATTTTTTTTCCCCGATTTCAAGGGTGTCACAGAACACATAAGAATAGAGTGATCAGATGAAATCAGCAAAACAAATATTGTACTTCTGACAGCGACATATGTGAAATTTTAAGTGTCAGCTCCTTCCTATAAGCTCTTTGGTCTTTGGTCAGCTGATAGCTGATGCTGTGGAGAAAATGACACTGACTGTGTCATGGCGATGATATCATGTTGTCACTGTGCCTGTGTGGATGCATGTTAACAAGCTAACTGGGAGTTTTAAATTGACTATAGGTGTGACTGCGAGTGTGAATGACTGATTCGTCTCTTTGTTACCCCTCTTTGTAACGGACTGCCCTGAATCTCGCCCAATGACAGCTGACACAAGCTCCAGTCTAGGTTAAAAAAAGTGGATGGATGGATACTAATTCGCTAAATCGTTAAAACGCTAACAAGCTGCATTATGGGAAATGTGAAATACAAGGTTTAGAGTATGTGAACCATAAAATTCAGGATTACCTAAGCTCTACTGTATAAGCTTTGAGGTTTTTCCAACATTGCTAAACAACATAGTTTACAGGTGTAATTTTGCACCCATCTGAAACCACACCCAAAAGTGATGTCAAAGTCCACAGGCATGCCTGAGAGTACACTCCCCCATCATCACAGCAAAGTGGGAAATTAAACAGCTGCAGATGCGCAAGATCAATGTTTTCTGGGTGTTTTGAGGTACAGGGCAAAATATTCACAGAAATAGTCTCACCAAAGAAGTTTAAATAAATATGACTTTTCAGAAATATTACTTTTTCCCCTCTAATATAACCTGCCATTTGCAGAAAACTGCACAATCGTGCTTCCAAAAATGTCTTAATCATCAGCCAGGCTCCAGGTTTAGCAACATTATTTTTAAAGGCTTAAAAATCCACATGCTGCAACTTTAAGCGACCTGCCATCCTACACCATTTGTTAAATCTTCTTTGAGGTTTTTTCCTATCTCTTGTTTTAGAGAAGCTTTTAAGCGCTGGTGTGTACCGTCTCTTTGAAACAAATCTGCTCAGTTAAAGATATAGGACACATATTCTTAGCCCGCTGTCACTGTCTCTGCAGACTTTGATCAGGCTGAGGTGTGGATGTATCTGCAGCCTGAGACAGTGTTGCCTGAGCACAGACTACTGGCTACAATAAGCAGACTCCCTAGATATAAATAAATGTTCTCTTAGTGCCGTAGGTGTTGCAGCCCACACAGCCCTTCTCTGCTCTCTGTGCCCGCCTGCTATTTGCCATTTATTCACATCACAGCACTATTATGCCCTCCCATCTCTCACACAGAGATGTGGTACCTGTCTACGCAAGGCTAATCTCTGTTGGTGTGTAGCTGTGGCTATTAGCATCTTTTTATATATATGCAGCTGTTTACCCACCATATAAACACAGCTATCTGTTGCAAACAACAACAACATAATCAAAAGAAGTTTTCCGCGTCAACTCTTGGAAACTAAATGAGCGCTCTGATTTGACCTCATTTATAAAGAACGGAGATCTATAATTATCTGAAGGAGGGTTGTGGAGGAGGAAGCAAGCTGGGAGGAAGGGACAGATTTCTCAGAAGGGAGGAATGACAAGCAGAAAACTACAAAGACCTCATTTCATTTTGAGTGTCCAGATGTGACTCTGATGCAGAGAAGGAAGTTTGGTGCAAAGCCTAAATACATATAGGTTGGATAAGTAAGATGGGCAGATGATGTGATCTGTTAAAGTTAGCAGAGCATCTGCCCTTCTGACCTTTTGAGGGCAGATCATTAAAAACACTGCAGTTTAAAATTAAAGTGTTGCAATCAAACTATGACCACAGTGATGAAAGAAATAGCAATTCCAGATAATTAATATAACATAAATTATTTACAAGGGATATACACTCACCAGCCACTTTATTAGGTATGCCTGTTCAGCTGCTTATAAATAAATACCCAATCAGCCAATCACATGGTAGGAACTCATTACATTTAGGAATGTAGAAATATATTGAATAAGGAACAAATTAGGACATTAGGAAGTAAACTTAGTCTTTGTCATCTTATAAAAACAAAGAGTCTATCTTGGACAATCACTCTAGCACCTCTGCGAGGCTGTTCCTGAGCAGAAATCGCGCTTTAATATCCTCTCACGCTCGAGGTGACGGCGCTAACGCACTAATTCAGCAGGTTCGTGGTAGCATATGTCCGCTATCCAGATAGTGTGTTTGCCATCAAACTGACTGGATAGTCTGAACATAAAAAAGTGAGTGATGATTCAGAGCACAGAAAATAAATGTTGTAAAAGGATCAGAAACTTAATTTAACTTATAATTTCCACGAGGCAAAAAAAAAACCACACAAAAAGGAAAAAGGCTGCTAGAAAAAAGGCCGTATTTAAAAATACTGCAGAATCCCCCAGAGCCTGCAAGCTGTGCATAAAGGACAAGGCTCAGAAATGCATGAAGACTAATACTCACTGTTCTAGTCGCACAGAAATGCTATCGTGATACACAACGTGGTTCAGAAAAATGCGTGACACTTGTTCATTGATGATCTGGGTTTGCCGTGATTAACAAGGCTGGCCCTGTCAGGGGCCTCGGGGGTCTTATAAAGGCCATCTGCAATGTATGCAGTTCTTAACTGATTATTTCTTTCATGCAAAGAAAACTCTTTCTTTGGTGCCTTTCAGAGGACTTCCTGCATGATACTGAACCATCGCCCTGCTACAGAAGACCACAGAGACACCAAAGACTCGGGTACTATGTTAAAGAGACTTGAAAGACCACCATCATTCCTTTTTAACCTGTGGAGAATCTGTGAAGCAATCACACTCGGAAAATCTAAAGGTCAGACAGTATACCCTGAGGCAGCTGCTTGCTTGGAAGGCAACTGTCATCCTCAGCTGGATGGTGGTTGAAGTGATATCAAAGAAGTTCATTTAGCGAGAAAAGCTTTCTCTAAACTGAAGAACATTCTGTCATAAAAAAATATAACAGACATCTGTTCATTACGATCACCTGGATCTCTCCAAATAATCAAATGCCATCTGCATTTTGTTTTGTCCCGCAGCTATTTTCATACTATAACATATTTATTGAGTATCGATCTTCTCCGGCAGACTGTTCTGGAGGAACAAACACATTCTGCAAGTGCTTAATCATTTGGAACAAGGTTTACACTAATAGAAGGAGGCAACTTGTTCCACTCTTGACTGTACCCACTTTGTACTTTGTGTTCACTTCATTGAAGACGCTGTACAAGGCTCCTGTGAGGAGCTTCTTTTTTTTTTCATGTACAGAGTACAGTGCAGCAGTAGCTCGGGAATCGTTAGAAACAAGCTCCAGCCTCTGATTCCTGCAGTCAGAACTAAACACCATCATTATCAGCACCACTAACAAAGCAAGATTTGTGCTCAGTGTGCAGCATGATGAGGCAGACTACTGCCTGCGACCACATCTGGATAATTGTTTTTAATGTCTGAATGGCAACAAATGAGAGATTTTTTGACTGATGTATACATTTAGCCGTTAAAAAAATAATAAACAACATAATAAATATTTTCAACTGATTATTTACATAATCTCAGAGTCAAAACGATGGTCCAATTCTAGCACACAGACATTAACTGAACCACACCCTCTCCACACCCACATGTGAAAAGAGAGTACACCTTAAAAGCAGAGACTTAGTGATCCTAAGAACACCCAGTCACTTCATACACAGACACGAAAGCGTTGCATTGTTAACTGTGTTGTTAACCACAAACAGTTTTTATCAACCCAAGTGAGACTGCATTACATCAAACTATATGAATAAACTGCCAATGGTCCAAATGAGCTTTGTTATCCCCGAAATCAGGGGGATAATGAATTTAAAATCTATCAAACATCAGCAGCAGCTGCAGCATCAGCCTGTCCTATACTTTAAGGACTGCATTAAACATCCACTCAAGCTCTCACATTATTACACCTGCACAGCCACCAGCAGATGGGAGGTGATAAAAATTCACAACGTCTGCAAAAACACACAAAGAAGCCACATTTCACACAACACTGGAGAATATCAGCAATGAGAGGAGGATATACTCACCCCAGGCAGTTCATTGCTTTAGCTGTCAGCCATAGCTCAATAATCAGCTAAACGTCTGCACAAGTCTAAAAGCAGCAGTGAGCAGAATACTGGGCTCGTGCACTGCTCCTGAGCTGCTCCTCTGTGGGGGATAAAAGGTCTTCTGGGACCTCGGTGCGGCCAGGAGGCCGTCTTCACCAAGTGTCAAGAAAAAAATGGTCACCGCACAGAGAAAGCAGGGAAACAGTCTGAGCGGTATAATGAGAGGACAATCTATCAGTGCTAAACACAAACACCCCTTAAGAGAGAGGGAGAGTGAGGTAAGAGAGCTGGGAGACGGGCAAGGATGGAAGTCCACAGAGAGATGCTATTAATGCTGGTATCGGTCCTTGTAGCAGATAGGAGTGTCCCTCATTGCACAAATACCAACTCTCAGCTTTGGATTATTCATGCCTAATTGAAGGCACTAAAAATCTTGTTGCCTATCTCAGCAGTGACCTCATACAAATGGAAACCCTTCTTACGGTATATTAATATCACGAAAGAGAGTTGAAAGTGGTGTAGTAGTACTGGAGGAAGGAAGCCAGCGTAGTAACAGAATAAAAGCTTCAATTGGCTGGACTTGTGGATGGAGAGGAATCTGTGGACACACTGTCTGGGGATTTATTTTGGCACACAGACAGCCCATAACTAAAGAGTTGTTCACATTTGGTTACCTGGCACAATTCTGTCTGGTAGAAAGCCACCTCCACGCATCTTCAAAAAAGAAAAAAAAACCTGCTGGATGTAGCTCCAGATTTTATTTTAATTTTTTTTTTATTTGAAAGGGCTGCAGAGACAGAGAGAGCAGCATGGCTACCAGTAGTTCCACGAAGCGAGTACTCTACTAAATCTGTGAGTGGCTCATCATCACAGGCACCTCCATGCAGTGAATGCAGAACATTTTGCCAATCCTCATTTCCCCCCCTAAAACTCTAAGCTCCCAGTTATAGACCCGTCCTTGTCAGTTTAGTCTCTCAGTTTCTCTTTAAATGAAAGTTTAAGAAACTCGGGTGGGTCACTGTGGATTTACCATGTGTTGCAGATGGAACCCACACATTTCTCTAATCTGCAACCAAATGTGCAGGAAAATCCAGTTTACAGTCATCATGAATTCAATCCATGCAGATTATTTCAGTCTCACTAGGACCAAACACGTGCAAATCTCTGTGATGCAACACAAAGAGATGGCCTAGTATGGTAGCGTACTTTAGAGAGCATTTGACGTTTACAGCTCACTCACAAATTGCTTGCATTGTTTGCATCTTTTTGCATCTTCTCCAATGAAGACTAATCTACTTCCTACCTGTGCAATGTGAGCTCAAACCTCTGTCCCCTACCTGATGCTGGAGATGAGCTGTCGATGTTCGTCAGTGGTGAGTATGTCCGGCAGGACAGAAGCTAACCACTCAACTTTCTTCTCTGCGGCGTACTGCTTCAGCACAGCAAAGAGTCTCTCTTTCACTTCGGGATCGTCACCTAAAATCTGGTCGACCTGTTGGAGATTCAAAAGAGGGTAGCTTCTGGTAGAGAGGAGGGTAGTCAGTAAAAGAGGAAAAGCTATGACCTCACTGTTTTTAGCATAGTACCAAACAGAAGTATTTATTTTTGTGTATATTTTATGCTGTAATTTTCATTTCTCTTGTCATTATTTAACCAAAAAGCAGCGTATGAAAAACTAGTACACCCCATGATTCAGTAGCTTGTAGAACCACCTTTAGTAGCAATAAGTTGAAGTAATCATTTACTGTATGATTATCGTTGTGGCATTCATTCATGCATAGCTCTGTTAACTACAGCACTTTTCAGCCAAGATTTTGTAGAGTAAGGGAGATCATTGTTTTTTTGCATGACCCAGTTTGAGACAAGTTTTAGGTGCTGGACAGATGGCCTCACCTTTGACTCTAGAACACTTGTGCTATACAAAGTTCATGGTTGACTCAGTGATTGCAAAGTACGTAGGTCCTGTAGCTGCAAAATAGGCCCAAACCATCACCTGTCCATCACCGTGTTTTGCAGTTGGTATGTGGTGTTTGTACCAATATGTTGTGTTTGTGACGCTATACATTATAGCCAAACATCTCCACTTTGGTCTCTTCTGTCCAAAGCACATTTTTCCAGAAGTCTTATGGTTTGTTGCAGGAGTACTGACAGGGACAAGAAAGCAAGCCTTCAGCTTTCAGGCCAGTCTTCTGTGGAACCAGCTCCAAGTTTGGATTCAGGAGACAGACACAGTCTCTGCTTTTAAGATTAGGTTTGAAACATAGTTAGACTTTGATCATAAACCCTCCCTTAGTTATACTGCAGTAAGCCTAGGCTACTGCAGGCTTCACTGGGTGTTTCTTCTTCACTCACCTTTTTCACTCACTCTGTGTTTATACACTTCTTTGCATTTAATTACTAGTTACTATGAAGTTCTGGCTCTTTTCCACAATGTGTCTTTTGTCCTGACTCCCTCCACTGAACCCCAACTGGTGCTGGGAGATTTTCCTGTTAAATGGAAGTTTTTCCTTCCCACTGTTGCCAAGTGCTTGCTTATAGGGGAATCAGATTGTTGGAGTTTTCTCTGTATTATTGTGGGGTCTTTACCTTACAATGTAAAGCTTCTTGAGGCAACTGTTGTTGAGATTTGGCGCTAAAGTGAAATTGAATTCAAATGCAACTTTGCAAACTTAAACCATGCTGCCATGTTCTTTTTAGAGACAAGAGGTTTACTCCTCGCAACCCTTCCAAACAAGTCACATTTGTTCAGTCTTAAGTTTAAGATTTAACATGATAAGTGAACCCCGAAGAGTCTGAGATTCCTCTGACCTTGGGGTAAATTTACTGGGATGTCCAATCCTGGGAACTGGCAACTGTCCTGAATGTTCTGTACTTTTGAACAATCTTTCTCGCTGTAGAATTATGTACTTCAAATGCAATGGCCTTATAACCCCTCACAGACTAATGGGTAGCAGCAATTTCTTCTGTTGAGCACCACATTTCACACAACTAGAGCATTCAGGTGTGTTATAACAGACAAGCTACCAAATCTTTTGCTTTTATAGAGGTGTTCATTCTTGCTGATGACTATTTACATCTTTATACTTAGTGAAGCAGTAGAGTACTTAGTTTTTCACACACTGATTCTGGATTTGTTTTTCTTAAACTAATAACAGCATGGTGTAATATTTTATGTGCTGCTTTTTTATTTTAAGTTATGTTTAAATAATTTGATAACCTGGTACAAACCAGAATAATATTTTCATAGTGACCTGACACATAAAGCCTTCAAATTGAAAGAGGGTGTGTTTTCTTTTCCACATGACTGTAAACAGAACGTTGTTGAATTTTGAGTGATTTTATAGAGTTACTATCTGGCCTGTCATAAGAAGGTGGATAACTATAGACTTTCATTCATTCTGGTCTCAAAAACATGTCGACATTCTACATTCGATTACATTAAATATTCATGAAATAGGCACTAAAAACACATACAACTTAAAATTTAAAAAACAAACATTGTTACATGACATCCCCGACCTCATCTGAAGTGTGTACAATTGATTAGTATATATATAAAATGTTGGCAAGTATATAAAAGTAATCCCTTTTAACCCAAAGCTCATATTCTGTTGAGCACCAGGCTTCTCTGATCTTTGACTGTCTAAAGCACTCTGATGATACAAATTTCTTTATATGGTTATCTGCAGTAAGCACACAATATACAGACAGTACAGCTCAGAAGCACTGGGTGCTGCCCTTCATGTGGCTTCTGGAGGTTGGCCAATCATAAGAAAGACAGGTTTTAGTAAGGGAAGCCTTGAAAATAAAGGCGCTTGTTTCAGACACGGGACAAATTGAGGGACTTAAGGATAAATAAGGATTTTATTTTAACCATGAATCATGCAAAATTATTCCAGTAGAGGCACAGAAGAAATAAACAGCAACCATAATAGGTCCTTAAATTCATATAAGGTTTTGCAAAACTCTGCTTGGTGCACAGAAATACTTGTTTATTTTTTTGTCAAATAAGCCCTGCCCTCTCCAAAACAGTTGCATGGGAACAAAAAAAACAGCTTAGGCAGAGAATGTTGTCTTTAATTAGAAAATACCTTTTAATGCGAAACCTACCTTCCTGTTGAACTCCAGAGCCTTGTGTTTGCGGTCCAGTCTCGCCCCCTCTCCACCCATCTGACTGTCCTCTATGCTGATGCTCCATTTGTGCCTTGGCCCAAGGCACAGCACTCCCAGGCGGAGTGTCCTCCCCTGGGATGCCTTGATTAGTGCTGCAGCCATCTCGTGCTGCCTGACTGGGATACCGTTCACTTCCATGACATAATCCCCAGCCCTCAGGCCTGCACGGCCAGCTGGAGAACAAGGAGAGCAGTCCTCCACCAGTAGGGGGCAGTCTCCCACAATGGTAAACCCAAAACGACCATCTGGACCTGGCGTGATGTCCATCTGTACGAGACATTTGCCTCAGTGTTTGACCACAGAACATATCCCCCAACAGGTATCCACAATAGTGCAGATCTACTGCTTACTATATTATGACATGCATTTCCACACCCATTAACCTACGCATGCAGTATAGATCTGAAGGATTTGAGAGCTGCATGACCTGCTGTATGCGGGACACCACTCCAATGCTGGGAGGGATGTTCTTCTGAGTCTGGGCGATGGCGATGACAGCTTGAGGACCTAGCGTCGACACATTGTGGCCTTCGATCTCCAGGACCTGGTCCCCTGCCTGCAACCCTGCCAGGTGGGCACTGCTGCCTTCCTCCACTGACAAGATGTAGCTAGGTCCAGCCCCACCAAGGTGGAAGCCAAAATCCTCAGGCCAGCCCTGGTTGGATGTCGGCATGCTGAGGACTTTTAGAAACAGGGAGAAAAGGACAGTGAGGTTTGCTTCAATATGGAGTCTCGTGGTACTTAAAAATACTTACCCACTGTAGCCAGTGGATTCAAGTTCAGCGACATCGCAAGAAAACTCTATGATACAGTCTTTTGTTTTAAAGATATTCAGTTTGTTCTCTGTCTCCTTCCCTGTCTTAGCTGTACATCAAGTGTGGCTCTGTAACCCTCTATGCTGAACCATGACACACTCAGCAGTCCCTGACCTGGTTCATAAACTCTTTCACAGCCAATCAAATTAAAGCATTGAAAGATTGTGACCTTAATTAGCTCAGGAGACAGAAGTTCCTCTTGCTATTTTTTGCACTCAGAGCACATTCATGTCTCCCCTTTCGAACGGTAATTGAATGGAAAAGCAATAACGCGACAGAGCACACCACTGGCTGCATGGATGAACAGGTAAGAGGTTGAATTCCAGGTTAAATAACAGGATTATTTCCAACCAAATGGGAAAATAGCAGGAAATATAAGGCTTTCAGAACCACCTCTAATGGAACAAGTACAAATTTCACAGCAATGAATTGCTATAAACCCTGTTGCTCAGCTGTAGGCTAATGATGTGCTGCACAGCTTTCCAAAAGCCACAGCGCAGCAGAATTCACAGAGCTGACGAAGACGAAGGTTATAAAGACTTACAGAAATCTTTGGCTGGATACCGAGAGCCCCGTTTGCTCTGGCGGAAAGAGTATCTGCCCTTTTTGTTTTGCAAAAATTTCTTCATCTTGAATGTCAGATACCCGGTGGCCTGCTAGGAGGCTGTTATCCAGTCTTCTCAAGTGTAGTGTTTTTAAAAAAATAATATCCCCACCACCCACAACCCAAAGTCAAAGAGAAAAGGTGACAAACTCAAAATACTGCCCCATTCCTCCTCCCTGAAACCACAGCAGTCTCCTCATGAGCAAAGGGTGAGTGTGCATGAAAAGCAAGTGCAGTCTCTTCCTGTGAGTATGTCAAGGAGTTGGTCCTGCATCTCATCCCTGATTCATCCTAGGGCCAGCCTGCTTGCACAGTGTTAATCAGAAAACTGGGACACGTGCACCCGCGCACCTCGGTTCCTTAATAATTCTCTCTCCAAAAAGGGTATTGTAAGGCCTCATTTTTCTATAAATACACCCATGTGTCTTTTCTTCCTCCCCCTCCTCTCTTGGCAAGGTGGCTCTCCGTGGGACCGCTCCTGGCCCAGAATCACTCTGCGTCGATGCGAGAAAGCCCGAGGAGCTCTAATTGGAGCGTCTGCATGCCTGTGATTCTCTGCGTACTCTGAAATGGTCGGTCCATTGATAAGGAGCGGGGGCAATTTAAGACTTTAGCCTGTGGGATTAGTGGGATTATCAGCTGAATCTGCTCTTCTCCACCCCCCCTTGTTATTAATACTGTAGGAACACATGCTCCCCTCCCGTATTAGATATTTAGAGTGCCTCTAGTGAAGTTTATTTTAGCACTGTGCACACTTTTAGACGTGTATTTATGATGAAATAGGCTAAATGCTGCTCTAGTTCAATTCAATTCAATTGTATTTATATAGAGCCAGATCAGAGCTGAAAACTAAAACTTAAAACTGAAAATTTATGGCGTCAGTGTGCTGATTAAAAATTAGCCCGGTGGATTTATCAGCAGATATCAGCTATTTGCCAACATATCAATATCAACATCAAGAAGGAAAAACCCTTCAACCATGCTATGGGTGCTGATGTTGTGCTCTGCAACTTCCCTGTTGGCAACACACGTTTACCAGCAGAGTCGAGCAGAGCATGAAGATCTTGTTGTGACGGTAAAACATGACTATTTTTTAAACTGCAATGCTTTATCTTCTTAGTAAGGACTAATGAATCAATACACATAACAATTGCTAATCCATTTATGTATGTGCGTCTGAAAGAAAAAAAACATATCAGCCAATATATCAGATTTTTTAAATCACCAAATGTTGGCATAGGTCTTAAAAATCCTATATCGAGCAGACTCTAAGCTGCACGTGTGACTATCTGCTTATATCCTTGAACTGAAGCTCACATCAAGTTTTACTTTTACAGTATTACACGTATTTTTTAACTGACATGCATAACAGCTGGAGAGGAAGCTGAGGAAGCGCGCAGGTGGGCTTATTGGAGTGTAAACTGTCATTAGTGCCAAAGCGCACAATAAGGAACAAACAGTTCAGTGCAAACTGAATAATTAAACACAAATGACTGCATCTCCAAACACACTTTTCACTTCAATCAAACTCTCCTCTTACACTTACAGTCTTAAAGACGATTGAGTCGTCTATGACAAGATGCGTGACAGAAAAACTTTAAACCACCTGAAACAATTTATCTTTTGACAAAGAAAATTGTCATTTCAGGTATAAAGCTGTAATTTTGATTTCAAACTGTAACAGCAGATACGCTCGTGGCACTGTAACTTGATTTATCCGACATAAGAGACAATAAAAAATGATTAAGGCCCCCAGCACAGCACATCCAAACATTCAGTACCTGTTTAAGCAGCATTCGGAGATGAGCCTGCGCAGCTCCCGAGTAATGCTCCCCTCTGCAGCTCTGTGAGCTGTAATATGAGTGTTGGGCCATGTCCGCAACAGTATCCACTGACTGGTGTCCTGTGGTGCCTTGATGCATTGTGTGGAGGACTGGATTGCAGAGACAAACAGCAAACAGTTAATGATTTTATTCAGGCACCAAAGTCAAACACTATAGGCCTATATTAACCTCGATGGCGGGTATCAGTCTATAATCAAACCAGATGACAGTAGCTGATATTTGTTTGTCATTGTCGGATCAATTTTTGAACAAAATACATGTTCAAAGCTAGTGTAATGAGGAGTTGAAAGACATTTCTTCATGTCTCTGGCACAAAGGGTGGGATAAAAGCATTGCTCACAGCACTGTAACTTGATTTATCTTATATAACAGTCAATAAAAGATGATTAAAGCACCAGCACAGCGCATCCAGGCATTCAATAAACAAAAGGAAGTTAACTGTTGTTATACTGAAATTATATATTTAAAATTCTCCTTTTTGAAGTTTGTGTGCTAACTTTTAGACAAAACCTTTTATGCTTCAATGCATGTTTTGAAGTCCCAAAAAAGAGAGAGAGAAAGTATAAAATACTCTAATTACTCACATGTATTTTGGACACAGGAAACAAAACATTACTGTTGATGCTATCTCACACTGGATTCCTCAGGTAGCAAAGCTCCAGACATCACCTCTCTCTTTCTTGAACTATAGAAACTGCAGGCAGAAATTCTCTCAATGAAATAGTGAATTAACCAGTAACACATTTAACAGTAAAATCAAGAGTAATGCATTTATAAAACACGTGTATTATTGGCTCTGGCAAAGGCCTCAAAACTTCCAGTTTATACACTGACCAGTCACTTCGTTAAGTACACCTTGGACACCCGTTTGCCTTCAGGGCTGCCTTCATTCTTTGTGGCACACATTCAATATTCCTCCCATGATCCAGCTAGAAGCAGCCATCGTAGAGAGATGCACATGGTTGGCAATAATACTCAGGTGGGATGTGGAATTTAAATTATGCTCATTTGGTAAAGGGGCCTAAAGTGTGCCAAAAAATGCCCCACACACCATTACACCAGCAGCAGCAGCAGCCTGAACCATTAACACAAAGCAGGATGAATCCCTGCTTCATGGTTTTTACTCCAAATTCCAACCTTAACAATTACATGTCAAAGCAGGCTCCAGGCAACATTTTTCCAGTCTTCTGTCCAAGTTTGGTGAGCCTGTGAGAATTCTAGCCTCAGTTTCTTGATCTTAGCTGAGATGGCACCTGGTGTGGTCGCTGCTGTAGCCCATTTTCTTCAAGTGTTGATGTGTTTTGAGTTTAGAGTAACTCTGTGATGAGTTATTTGAGTTTTTATTGCCTTCCTGTTAGCTTTTTCTTTGACATCTAGCATCAACAAGACATTTTCACCCAGAGAACTGATGCTCACCGGATATTGACTCTTTTTTGGTACCATCCTCTGGAAACCCTAGAGATGCTTGTGTGGTGGAAAATCACAGTCAACCAGCAGTTTCTGAAATGCTTGGACCAGCCTGTCCAGCCCCAACAGTAATGTCACATTCATAGTCACTTAAATCACCTTTCACCCTTTTCTGATGCTCAGTTTAGTGAACTTCAGCAGGTCGTCTTGGCTACGTCTGCATGGGTAAATGCACTGAGCTGCTGCCATAGGCTGATTTAACATCTGTGTTGACAATGTAGTAACCAGTGAGTGTATGTGGGTAGTGATGTGCATCATAGCTCTCTCTTCTTTTTTAAATAGAAGATGTTTAAGCAAACTTTAGAAATGTCTGAAGCCTATTTTAGATATTGGGATGGGGATGTAAACTGTCGAAAAATAACAGGATTTTCAATAAAAGAAAGAGCTGGCTGAATGCACTTGTCTTGCACACCTCCTTGTATGGCTATTAATACACGTTTATAACAGGAGACAGGGACTTTTAACGCAAAGTATACTTACAACTTTTAAAATTAATAATCCCCTCTCTTAATCAGCCGAAAAAAACCCAAAAAAACAAAACACAATGTTCATTTATATCAGTGTAAAGTAAAAAGGAGTAGGACACATTTCCACTGTCCTCTCACAGCGGGGAGGCTTCGACGTTAGCCCAGCCCATTAGCGATGCTAAGGAAGTAGCATTGTTTACAGGGGCAGGACGTGAGCATGGAGCAAAAGTAAAACTAGAAGCCTCCTAAACCGACTCTGTTGACTTGAGACAAACACTAAAAGGCAGCTATGTGTAAACTCGACTAGATGGTAAGGTGAGAGCGAGCATGAAAATGGGTTTACAAGGAGAAGAAACGAAGACTTGGTTCAGTTTTGCTAACGCTGCAGTGTGGGTACTGAGAGGTTTCAGCGGATGCTAATGTAACTTGTTCACCTGAGTCTTTAACGCGTTTAAAGGAAGTAACTATGACTGAAATTTAACTGTAACAAAGCCTAATTGTTTCTTTTTAAGCTTGCTACCTGCCGTCGGTGAGTTTGTACCGTAAACACCTGTTGTTTGCCTCTCTGCGATGCTGCCAGGTGAGATATGGATTTCCTGACGCTGTTTGGCATTTACGTTGTGGTGGTGCTCGCATGCATAGCTCTAGTGTGCAGATACTCCGGCCAGCAACACAGCCCCCTTAATTCACTCTACAGCTTTGCATTAAAGGTAAGAAAAGAGCAGAAACGGGATGAGTATGAAGCTTTTCTTTTCATTCAATTCCAAAGACCGACACTCTGTGGCGCTGTTGTCTCAATATAAAGAAAACGTATCCACTTCACTTACAACTATGTGCTTTTTTTCACAGAGACTTTCTTCGATTACTCCAAAGTGGCTGCAGACGTTTTCACAGTGGACTTTGCACAGACTGTTCCATCAGAGGTTTGTAGTTCTCTCTTAGCGTTTACAGAGTTTAATGTTTATTTGAGGCTTGATTCAGTGTTATTTGAATTTGACTGCAGGAGCAACGCGTTCATATACCTGCACATCCTGCTGGAGGGCGCCGTGTATGCAGAGTTCACTTACGAGGTGTTTGGCTTCTGTAGGGAGATGGACACCACTCTGATCAGCCTATCTGTGCCTTATATCCTGTTGGCCATCAAGACCTTCTTCTTCTACCTCTGCATCAAGACAGACCCAGGTTCATTTTAGTTTGACCACATCTTGTTTAAATGTGCGGTGGTGGTGTCAGCAATGGCAGTGTGTTATCTCACTTCTCTCCATCTGTCAGGCACAGTGACAAAGAAGAAAGTTGCCGGTCAGCTGCACATCTATTCATACGATAGGAGGTTGTTTCACCCGGGAATCATATGTTCGACTTGCCAGCTTGTCAAACCAGCCCGCTCGAAACACTGTAGTGAGTGCTTTTTAATTTGTCAATGTCAGCACCTGAGGTACTGGGAGAAAAAGAAACGTAGCGTGTCTCAGTGCTGACTGTAACTCCTCCTGTGATTCAGGGGTCTGCAACAGGTGTGTGCAGCGTTTCGACCACCACTGCGTCTGGGTGAACAACTGCATCGGTGCTCAGAACACACGTTACTTCCTGCTTTACCTCTTCAGCATCTGTGCCATGGCGTGCGACATCGCCCTGTTAACGGTGGACATGCTGCTTCATGTCGTGCTGCGCACAGGGCTCCTGGGGGCCAGTTACTTAGATGAGAATGGCCAACGGCAGCCAGCAGGATTTCTGTTTGTCGTGCAGGTACTGCTGACACACTGAATATTGCACACAGCTGTTTTTGCTTCTAACTGAAATTGAATTTTAATCATCCGCCCCTCCTCCCACTTTTTTCTTCCAGCATCTCTTCCTTACTTTTCCCCGAATTGTCTTCATGCTGGGCTTCTTACTCTTTGTATTCTTCCTCCTGGCGGGTTACACCATGTTCCATTCCTTTCTTGCTGTTGTGAACCAGACCTCCAATGAGTGGTACAAAAGTCGAGGCTACGTTTGCCAGCACTGCCACCCATCTACAGCGGCCGATATTCTCTGTAGCCCCATCCCAGATCACTCTAAAAGATACTACTACAGCAGGGGGGTCCTCCGAAATCTGAGGGAGATTGTCTTCCCTCCACGGCTTGTTCAGAAAAAAGACAATTGATTGGTTCCATTTACTGTCTACCATAACTACTGTAAACACTACTGGAAAATAAAGTTTATTGGTTTCTTTATGGCCTCTGGTTTGTGAATTGAAGATTGTTTTAATTAACTGTTGCAGCTACAAGCTTACCAAATCAAACACTTAGAGGTAGCTTCTATGATTATGTTTAATCTCAAAGTAGCTGCTGCTTGTGGGATTAATGGGGATGTATTTACACAAGTTATTTTGATGGCTGAGGAGGTTTTTTTTTATGTTATTACATTTAAAAAGAAGTCTTTACATTTAAAGAAAGGAGAAAAAAATGGAATGTAAACTTCAGACCATGAAGAAACAAAACAAAGTCTTGCAAGTAAAGCTTAATGAAGCACTGCACAGAAATGTTTCACGATGAAAGTCTCATAAACCAGCAAGACGAAGAAAATAAAAATACACAAAACCTGCCCGGTGTAGATATTGTAAATAAGGGCTGGGAAATAATCTTTATTGAAGATCCGCAGCATATTGCAAGCCTGATGACAACAAACAAGCAGAACTGCGACCAGTTAAGAAAAATGTCCTACCAGCTTCAACAAACAGAAGCTATTAATCAGGAGCTCTATGGGAATCTCAAAGACACTGAGAACAAGAATCTGCAGCTTCACCTAAAACTTGATGAAGCCCTGGAGAAAAACAAAGAGTTTCTTCAAGAGAAACAGCAACAGGAAAAAATGCAGAAAAAGACACAAGTTATTCTCCAAGACTTAGAAAGGAAAAATCTACAGCTACACGCATGTTCTAATGAAATGAAGGAGAAAATCATGGAACTAGAAGGAGAAAGGGAAAAACTGATAAAACAACACTCAGGCGCGCAGCACATTTGCAATGAAATGCTAAGCAAGAACTCAGAGCTTGTGGAACTTTGTAACATCTTAAAATACAAAATTGATGAAATCCTGAGAAAGAACACAGAGCTCGAGGGACAGAATAAGAACTTAAACTACAAATACAGTGAAATCCTAAAGAAGAGCACAGAGCTTGAGGAACTTCATAACAACTTAAAATACAAAAACAAGAAAATGCTCAAGGAAAACACAGAGCTCGAGGAAATTAATAACAACTTAAAATACAAAAAGAAGAAAATGCTCAAGGAAAACACAGAGCTCGAGGAAATTAATAACAACTTAAAATACAAAAAGAAGAAAATGCTCAAGGAAAACACAGAGCTCGAGGAAATTAATAACAACTTAAAATACAAAAAGAAGAAAATGCTCAAGGAAAACAAAGAGCTCGAGGAAATTAGTAAGACTTTAAAGTGCAAAAACAATGAAATGCTCAGGGAAAACAAAGAGCTTGAGAAACTTAATAGCAACTTAAAGTGCAAAAAAAAATGAAATTCTCAGGAAAAACAGAACTTAATAACAACTTGATGTCCATACCAAGTGCTTCTGACCACTCCAACTGCCTGCAAAATTATTATTTAAAATTATTTGGACAGTTTAAGTGTATTAGTTGACATCAAAGTGACTCTTTAAATTGGCTAACAACAAACGATTCAAACAAGCTAATTTATTTCACATCCAATGAGTCACTTTAAAAATCCCACGACCGGTCGAGGCAGATGGCCGTCCCTCACTGAGCCTGGTTCTGCCGGAGGTTTCTTGCTTTTAAAAGAAAGTTTTTCCTCCCCACTGTCGCCGAGTGCTTGCTCAGGGAATTGTCAGATTATTGGGGTTTTATTTATTTATTTGTCAACTAATACACAACTCGGGGCTCGCAAAATCTCTAGCCCGACGTCCCGGAGCTAGCGATATCTCCGGTCGGGCGACCAAAATCTATCTCAGCCCCGCCCGTCGGGTTATCATATAGCCCGACGTGCGATTTTGCGAGCCCTGCGATCTTATTGGGCATTCCAAATTGATTTTTTTTTTATTCATTAATAAAGTCCTAAAAAGATTATATTGTGAATATTGCATGTTTTCATTGTCACACAAATGTGTACATTTTCAGCCTACACTGAAAACAAACTAATCAGTGGGATAAACATAAAAAAATTATTGTAATCGGTTGCACGAAATTAAGTTATGTTTGGTTAACCTTAGTTTTTATGTTATACCTGCACACATTTTTCTGGTAACATGAACATGACTTTGTTATGTTGTTGTTATGTTTTTCATTCCGGTCAAATATTTATAGAAACCACTTGTTTATCAGACATGAACTTTTTGTGTTAATTGTATTGGACTACTATGTGGTATAGTGACAAGATTATTTTATGGTAAGCTTATTTTATTTTATAACAAATTTCTAATATATAATATATAATCTAATATATAATTGAGTGTTCAATAAATAAAACTAAATTAAGGCTGATCTTACTGTATGTACTGTACACTTTCTCTTCAATCAAAGAAATAAGCAAAACATTTTTGAACAATGACCTGTATCTTTGAAAATACTACACAGTTGTAACAATGGACTTTCAATTCAGGCTTCCAAAATATACATGAGTCATATTTGTACAATGCATCTCTTGAAAAACATTCCACAACATTCCTCAAAGTTATCTGCTGTAACCTGAATTCAACATTGTGGGGCCTTATGACATCGCGCTTATGTAAAAAATAGTTTTTTAAATGTAAGAGCCATAAGGTAATATGGCAACAGGGGTGTAATTATTAAAATGACACAAAGAAGAGACTTAAAATAACATTATAACCCACAGGCACACAACCAAGAGACCTAAACTGATTAGTATTGGCTTGCTTCTATCACTAAACATCACAATCACTATACTAGACGATGCAATCTGTTTGTAGCGGTGCACCTTGGGAAAAAAATTGCAAACTGGTGAAATTGGTGCAAGGCACCATTTCCATTGAGAAAAATGGACATTCAAAGTTTGAATTTTTTTTTTAAACGAGCCATGGCTTGAAAAGTGAAAACTGCAGTAATAAAGGCCCCAAGTTGAAAAATGCCAGAAAAATAAGTTTCACTATGTCCTGCAACTTTACCAGTGCTGGCTTAAAAGAAAGGATGGCACATATTCGAAGAGGTAAACATGTTGTTCCCACATCATAACTGGAAAACTGTTCAATCGTACAGTCTGGTCCTGAAAACCTGGGCCTTCTTTGAAAGGCTGTTCCTTTTGAGCTCCATAACCAGTTTCTATAATACCTCGAAGGTATACTTTTCCAGTGGGTAGGTGAGGTTCAAAGTGTACATTAGTCCAAACAGCATTGCAGCTGCTAGGGTATAGTTATCCAAATCCTGCCAGACTCTCTGACCTTCAAGGATTATCCCGATGTCCTCAGGGGATAATCCTGCCATCTCTTGACTTTATGATGTAAATTCCCATGGTTGTTTCCTTATTAGATCGTTGGATAATGGCTTCATCTGTGGCCTAGAAAATGCAGAATTCCGAAATTTAATTAAACAGAACACTAGTCAAAGAACATTATACCAAATCTTATTTTAATCTGTGTCACTATTCCAAAAAATGTTAACATTAACACATTAGGTGAACAAAAATGGATTCATTACAGCAACTGATTTGAGTCCTCAGAATGCTTAAAAAGGTAATGCATGAAGTGAAATCTCCATGCAAAGAAGCAGAATACTGTCAGAGCATAGAGAGGTGTTCAACTATGAACTCCACACATAGTTCTAATGCAGGTAAAACAAAAAACAAAAAAAACGCACCCATGGTAAATTGTGAAAATCCCAGGTGATTTTCAACATACTCCTGGCATAGAGTGACAAGCAGCATTTTGTTAAAATTATTATTTTCCCTAAAGTGTATACACAAATTAATTTTTTTCTTACCTGGGCCATGGGCTCCAGAATGTTCTGAAGTCTTCTTCCTATTTGTCCTCCTCGCCTTTTGAAGACCTTTATTAGTTTGTCAGATAGCACATCTATCTGCGAGAGTAATCTGGACTGCAGTGGCATGGTGGTAATGCGCTTAAACTCTGCATTTATCTAAAAAGAGAAGTTGTCACATAAAAATGCTGTCAAAATGTCAAATCTCACAAGGTTACATCCACACAAAGTTGTTATTTTTTGTCATATTACTATTTATTAGCTATGGGTCCCATGTTGCTGAGCAGTTCCATAGTTGCCCTTACTTCCATACCACCCAAAGCCTGTTTGCAACCACAGCAGTTGCCTCCTTCTGGCCATTTTGCAGTTCTGCCAAATGACCCAGAAACTACATCTATTATTGTCATATACACATCGAAGTCTTTCATTAATACTTAGTTAAATTAGTTAATTTGACCTTTCCAGAAAATTTACCTTACAGAATGTGAGATACCATATGCAAATCTTCACTAGTAAATAAAATAATGTTATTAAAACCTTAACTGTAACACCTCTACGTAACAGCGCTAGAGAATTGTTCTGAAGCAACACCAATCTGCCCTTCAGCAGGGATAAGCACCATATACCGATACAGAAAAAATAAATTTAACATATTTATATTGTCATTATTTTTATCTCTTTAAGCCCTCCTCTCAGTCTGTCTATAAATCAGTTAAAATAATTTGTTTTTGTGTGTACAGTACATTACATTACATTCACTGCCCCAGAACATGAAATAAAGCCCCACGTCATGCACTTCCTCTCCTAATGAGTACTGCATAGGTGTCATGCCCTAAATAGACCCACTTTAGACCCACTTACTGTTTTCTGTTATTTTGATATGACTGGTTTTAAAAAACTGAACATCCTTCTAAAACAAGTGAAAGGCGTGAGACTTAATTATGTTTAGACCAAAAATATAAATGATTCATGTTGGATATATTTACTGTATTTTTACTAATTTAACAACCTCATCATTGCATTAGTCGCTTTATGCTATAGCATTACGCTTACATTAGCTTGAAGCTCAAGGTCGTCATTTTATTTAATTTCTTTTTCTGGGTTTACAAACAGGACACACAACATTTAGATAACCGTTACACTGAATCTTGGGTCTGTGTTGAGTCTTCCAGCTGCTGACTACAGAAGCTAGACTGACCTTTCAGCATGTTTATAGCGGCTGTGGCTATGTGCTGGTAATGTTACCGTGTGTGAGCAGTCACATTGGCAGCAGACATGTTTCAACAAACTAGTCATATCCCGGCCCTACATTAGCTTGTTTAATGGTTAAGACACTGCAGGTACCACCACTTACTACAGACACCGATGCAAGTTTGTAATAGTCTGTTAATTTAGACTGAAAGAATATACAAACAATATTAACTCACATTATATATGTTAATTACTAATTTGCTTATCGCATAATTTCGGTTACCATTTGCTAACTGGAGCCTAACATTGGCCTTTCATGGTTTTTGATAAACAGCCCAGTAAAAGTCCACATATATAAAGGGTCTACACTCTTTCTCACTGGTGTGTTAGCTTTAAAATCTTATTTACCTTCAACTGTAAAACTCCAGATGATAGTAGATTTTCCAAAGCGAGAAACAAAATGGCGGACAGTGCAGCCGATTTTTCCTTTCCAGGGGGCGGAGCTTGAGGAGAAAACACGACTAACATGTGAGTGAGCGCTTTGTTTAGACCCCCAAAATGGCGGATCGGGCCAAAATCCTTTCCACGCCCACCCCCGTGACATCACACTCCAAAGCCCTATGACATCATATAGCGTGCATGCAGATCAAAGGCATCTGATCCATTCGAAAGGTATAAATAGGGGTGAGAACTGCAAACTTTTAGTCAGTTTATTCGCAGCACTCGTGTTCGCAGCATTCAAACATAAACCTGAGAAACATTTTGAAACAGTTGGATCATTTACACAGTTGTTTTACTAAGATTCCAACATGTCTCAGAGAAAACACAGCAAAAAACAACAAGCTTACGCTGGCCCTCTGCTCGAGGGTCCATCCATCCAAAGGGCATTAGCTGAAAGTAGGCAGGAAAACCAAAATCTACACAACATGATTGAACAAATCCAGGCAGAGAAAATTCAGCTTGTAGAGAAGTGCAGACACATGGAGGCCCTAAATAACCAGTTGGAAGAAAGGCATAATGAATTTGTCAAGAACCAACGAGAAAAAGAAAATAATCGAAGGCAGCCCAATGTGGATAATATAAATGAGGGCTGGAAAATACTATTTAATCGAGCACAGGAGAAGATTTTAAACTTGATGACAGAAAACAAACACAACCGTGCTGAATTAAGACAAATGTCCCACCTGCTCGAAGAAAAAGAAGATATTAATCAGGAGCTCTGTGGGAAACTCGAAGACACTGAGTTTAAGAACCTGGAGATGGAAGCAAAACTTGATAAAGCCCAGGAAAAAAACAAAGAGTTGCTTCAAGAGAAGAAACAACAGGAAAGAAAGGAGAAAAAAATGGAATGTAAACTTCAGACCATGAAGAAACAAAACAAAGTCTTGCAAGTAAAGCTTAATGAAGCACTGCACAGAAATGCAGAAATGTTTCACGATGAAAGTCTCATAAACCAGCAAGACGAAGAAAATAAAAATACACAAAACCTGCCCAGTGTAGATATTGTAAATAAGGGCTGGGAAATAATCTTTATTGAAGATCCGCAGCATATTGCAAGCCTGATGACAACAAACAAGCAGAACTGCGACCAGTTAAGAAAAATGTCCTACCAGCTTCAACAAACAGAAGCTATTAATCAGGAGCTCTATGGGAATCTCAAAGACACTGAGAACAAGAATCTGCAGCTTCACCTAAAACTTGATGAAGCCCTGGAGAAAAACAAAGAGTTTCTTCAAGAGAAACAGCAACAGGAAAAAATGCAGAAAAAGACACAAGTTATTCTCCAAGACTTAGAAAGGAAAAATCTACAGCTACACGCATGTTCTAATGAAATGAAGGAGAAAATCATGGAACTAGAAGGAGAAAGGGAAAAACTGATAAAACAACACTCAGGCGCGCAGCACATTTGCAATGAAATGCTAAGCAAGAACTCAGAGCTTGTGGAACTTTCTAACATCATAAAATACAAAATTGATGAAATCCTGAGAAAGAACACAGAGCTCGAGGGACAGAATAAGAACTTAAACTACAAATACAGTGAACTCCTAAAAAAGAGCACAGAGCTTGAGGAACTTCATAACAACTTAAAATACAAAAACAAGAAAATGCTCAAGGAAAACACAGAGCTCGAGGAAATTAATAACAACTTAAAATACAAAAAGAAGAAAATGCTCAAGGAAAACACAGAGCTCGAGGAAATTAATAACAACTTAAAATACAAAAAGAAGAAAATGCTCAAGGAAAACACAGAGCTCGAGGAAATTAATAACAACTTAAAATACAAAAAGAAGAAAATGCTCAAGGAAAACACAGAGCTCGAGGAAATTAATAACAACTTAAAATACAAAAAGAAGAAAATGCTCAAGGAAAACAAAGAGCTCGAGGAAATTAATAAGACTTTAAAGTGCAAAAACAATGAAATGCTCAGGGAAAACAAAGAGCTTGAGAAACTTAATAACAACTTAAAGTGCAAAAAAAATGAAATTCTCAGGAAAAACAGAACTTAATAACAACTTGATGTCCATACCAAGTGCTTCTGACCACTCCAACTGCCTGCAAAATTATTATTTAAAATTATTTGGACAGTTTAAGTGTATTAGTTGACATCAAAGTGACTCTTTAAACTGGCTAACAACAAACGATTCAAACAAGCTAATTTATTTCACATCCAATGAGTCACTTTAAAAATCCCACGACCGGTCGAGGCAGATGGCCGTCCCTCACTGAGCCTGGTTCTGCCGGAGGTTTCTTGCTTTTAAAAGAAAGTTTTTCCTCCCCACTGTCGCCGAGTGCTTGCTCAGGGAATTGTCAGATTATTGGGGTTTTATTTATTTTTTGTCAACTAATACACAACTCGGGGCTCGCAAAATCTCTAGCCCGACGTCCCGGAGCTAGCGATATCTCCGGTCGGGCGACCAAAATCTATCTCAGCCCCGGCGATTTTGCGAGCCCTGCGATCTTATTGGGCATTCCAAATTGATTTTTTTTTTATTCATTAATAAAGTCCTACAAAGATTATATTGTGAATATTGCATGTTTTCATTGTCACACAAATGTGTACATTTTCAGCCTAGACTGAACATGTGTGTTTGTCTTCTATTCAAAATCAAACATTTTAGTAGCAACTACTGTATTAAAATATGGCAGAGGTTTTACTCTGATTACACAAACTTTATGTAGGAGTAGGTTATTTGTAAATTTGACCTCTGACCTCACAGAGACACAGGATGACAGGATATGTGATATTAGAATCCACATATATTGGTATATAATCTCCTAAATGTTGCCAATGGCAGTAAGGAACATAGCTCTAAATAACATTATCATCTTTTTGACCCTCACTATCCGGTCGTTCAGTCTGACGTCACTAGCCGTGTCTGGACCTAAACTCCGCTGCAGGTCCATATATCAAGCGATCACTATGGCATTACTGAGAGTTGAAAAACTGTCCAAAGTCTTTCATCTTTAATAAAATGATCAGCATTCTGCTCTACCAGGTGTAACAATTGAGTTTGGCATCCAGGCATCCATGAAAACCGAATTTATGACATTTAACGGAGTTAGCAGGGAGTTAGCTCGCTAGCTTCTATCTAAATACAATATAGCATGTCCTGACTGCGGGGTTTTGGAAACAAATTAAAACGTACAGCTCTGTTATCACTTCCAACATAAATGAAGACAGAAAACATTAGCTTGAAGCTCAAGGTCGTCATTTTATTTCATTTCTTTTTCTGGGCTTACAAACAGGACACACAACATTTAGATAACCATTACACTGAATCTTGGGTCTGTGTTGAGTCTTCCAGCTGCTGACTACAGAAGCTAGATTGACCTTTCAGCATGTTTATAGCGGCTGTGGCTATGTGCTGGTAATGTTACCGTGTGTGAGCAGTCACATTGGCAGCAGACATGTTTCAACAAACTAGTCATATCCCGGCCCTACATTAGCTTGTTTAATAGTTAAGACACTGCAGGTACCACTGTAACCAATACGTCTACTCACCAAAGAATGAGTGAAGCAATATGGATAACAGCAGAGGACGATTTATTTAGGGTCTGATGGCAATTTACCATCGGTGTCCAGCACTTTAAAGGATTGATGGACTGGAGCACACCTGTCCTTAACATACCCTCTTAAACATCAGCTTGACACTGATATATCAAAGGAAACTTAACTGACTTTAAGTGCAAATGTTTCAACCTGAACAACTTAAAACTTCTCTGGGATACAATGTAAACAAAGACAAGAAGAAGAAAATATTTCCATCAATAGTCACTTCTCCTAACCAGGAGACAAGTGAATATATTATGTAAAGAGTCCTTTTTCTCAGTCCTGGGGTTGTAACACCACAACCTCCTCAGTCCGTAATCAGAGAGTGTCTATTTGACAATAACCAAAATGTCTTTGGATAGTCTTTGTGAATGCAAACAAAAAACAAACAAACAAGGGTATTAGCTGGCCAGCAAAATAAAGAGAGTGTATGGCACTGAGTGCGGGCGTGTGTGTGAGTACTTCGGTCCAAATAATCAAAAATCTCTAGCCCGACGTCCCGGAGCTAGCGATATCTCCGGTCGGGCGACCAAAATCTATCTCAGCCCCGCCCGTCGGGTTATCATATAGCCCGACGGGCGATTTTGCGAGCCCTGCGATCTTATTGGGCATTCCAAATTGATTTTTTTTTTTATTCATTAATAAAGTCCTAAAAAGATTATATTGTGAATATTGCATGTTTTCATTGTCACACAAATGTGTACATTTTCAGCCTACACTGAAAACAAACTAATCAGTGGGATAAACATAAAAAAATTATTGTAATCGGTTGCACGAAATTAAGTTATGTTTGGTTAACCTTAGTTTTTATGTTATACCTGCACACATTTTTCTGGTAACATGAACATGACTTTGTTTGTACATTTTCAGCCTACACTGAACATGTGTGTTTGTCTTCTATTCAAAATCAAACATTTTAGTAGCATCTACTGTATTAAAATATGGCAGATGTTTTACTCTGATTACACAAACTTTATGTAGGAGTAGGTTATTTGTAAATTTGACCTCTGACCTCACAGAGATACAGGATGACAGGATATGTGATATCAGAATCCACATATATTGGTATATAATCTCCTAAATGTTGCCAATGGCAGTAAGGAACATAGCTCTAAATAACATTATCATCTTTTTGACCCTCACTATCCGGTTGTTCAGTCTGACGTCACTAGCCGTGTCTGGACCTAAACTCCGCTGCAGGTCCATATATCAAGCGATCACTATGGCATTACTGAGAGTTGAAAAACTGTCTGTAATGGGGACCAGGGGTTCCATTACCTGGTTGGTATTGTTAATAATAAATTGTTGGATTGGGAATTTAAAATGGGGTAATAAAGAAAACACATTAGTTCTTATGGAGTCTTTTATTAGGTTATTTGATATACAATTAAATTGACAGCTTGTAACAGAAAAGAGACAGTGGGACTGGCCATTAGTGATGGGACGTTCTGTATCGAGGCTTCGGAGCGTGTGTCGAGTAATGGAGGGGGCGTTTCCGCGAAGCGCGTATCGAGGCTTGCTTCATTTATGGGAGGAGCTGAAAATGATGACGTCCGAAGCCGCGCTGCCCGGCTGTACCACGTGACTGGTTCATGAAGTGGTTCGAACTTTGCCGCGAGATATGACAGCGATATAAACCCCTCAGACTTCATTCAAAAATGTGGGTGTTTGATGGAGAGTTGCGGTTAGTGAGAGTTTGGAGACAGTTTGGAGGTTTATGAGAGTGAGGAGAGAAAGTCAGGAGAGAATGGAGCCAGCTAAGAAGAGGAGGATGTCCTCCCCTGTGTGGGAACATTTTGATCTTATTCCTCCCAACAAGGTATGTAAATTTCTACAGAAGATGTATTTTCATAATACTGATGGTGCAATACAATTTATGTTGAGCTGTCTTGACTTTTGTACAAGGTGAAGTGTTTGCTATGTGCCAGGGAGCTGGGATATAACAACAACACCTCATCCATGCTTAGGCACTACAGAGCTTTGCATGAGAATAAGGGGAACACCGATTGTGGAGCAAGACCAGGTGAGCCATCAAATGCAATGATAATATAGCATGCAGTAATGTTACTAAATGATATAACAATATTATACAACTGTTATAAGTTACGTGTGTGATATTTATATTTGTGCTTTATCTTTATTGTCTTTCCTCAGGAGAACAATCTCAAATAGATGAAGACCTGGTTAGCATGGTGATTGAGGACTCCCAGCCATTTAGCATTGTGGAGGACAAAGGATTCAAAAGATTTGTTAAATCATTAAATCCTAGCTATGTTCTCCCCACTAAAAAGGTCATAAAAGCAGTGAAAATGTAGTTTTTATAGAATAAAATGTGAACGGGCAGGACTGAGGCTCAGTGTGTAGCTGTCCATACCTCAACGTTACAAAAGCACAACTACTGTCCACACCCCAACCACACCTCACCTCACAGTAAATGATCATTTCCATTTCAAGCATTTCCAAATAATCATTTCCCATACTGCCACTATAAATATACACAGTATACTGCCATCACTACAATATACATGTTTTACACACTCCTTTTGTTGTTGACATTTACAGGCTGTGTGCAAAATGCCACTCTCTTCAAATTCATGCCAGCTATTATTTTTACGTCCAGTAGGTGTCCTGCTAGAGCAAATGAAGCTTCATGAAGCTTCGCGTTGGGGTGAACCAATTGGATGAAAAGCTTCAGTGCTTCATGGGGCTTCATCTGCCCATCACTACTGGCCATCCTACCTGTGTCGGAGAAGAGCCAAAGTTAGAGCTGCTTGCAGTTAATCATTTATCAATAACCTAAACATATGTGAAATGAGAACTTGTAAAGGTACTCACCTGTCCTGGTTGCTTCTTGCAGGATGTGGAGCAAAAGCGTGAAAGCGGCTCAATCACCTGTTTAAGAGCTCTTGGAACAGACCAGTGTGCCGGGTTAGGGAGTGTGGTTAAAGAGGGTTTTAATTTAGATAGAAATGGGTGAAGCTTATGTTATTGGTTTGTTTATAGTATGTGTTGGAAATATGTATATGTTTGTGATGTGCTTTAATGTTATTGTACGTGTGTTTGTGTGGAGGGTTATGTGTTCATTTTGATTAGTTAACCCCCATACTTGGGCTATTCCAGATGCTCACCTGAAAAGGTAGAGTATAAAAGGAAGCCATTTTGTTTAGTTGTAGTCAGTGTTTGTGCTGTTATCATGCGCCTTCTTTAATAAAGTGCCAATCCATCGATGTCTTTTACTCCAGTCTCGCGTCATATTATTGGACAGAACCTATGACCGCCGGCCAAAACTGACACTGTCTAAAGTCTTTCATCTTTAATAAAATGATCAGCGTTCTGCTCTACCAGGTGTAACAATTGAGTTTGGCATCCAGGCATCCATGAAAACCGAATTTATGACATTTAACGGAGTTAGAAGTTAGCAGGGAGTTAGCTCGCTAGCTTCTATCTAAATACAATATAGCATGTCCTGACTGCGGGGTTTTGGAAACAAATTAAAATGTACAGCTCTGTTATCACTTCCAGCATAAATGAAGACAGAAAACTAAACAGCAGTGACGTTTGCAGGGTTACTGAAGTTGGGCTAGCTGGTATATAATGATGTGCTACGTGACCGCTAGCGACACAGCTATGTTAGCATAATATAAACAAGCTACCTTTTTTTCCACTCGATAAAAGTTAACGTGAGTGTTCTCGGTGGTCATGAACAAATGTAATCGCATGGCAGGATGCTGTAAAAGAACCAAACTTCAGCCAGGAGGACAACTGAGATAATCCATCCACAATACGGGGTTAGTCATTCATATACTGCTGCATGGGCTGGGCTGTAGTTACATCCTAAGGTTTTAAAAACTGAGCTTAAATAAATGATTAGCGGTAATAAAAGCCGAGGGAGGTCAACAGTGATCACTGACTGTTTTAGGAGCTTTTTGAGATCAAATAGAAGAAAATACATAACATTAAACATGTTAACAACACAAAAGCCATATTAAACGCAGACTACTTTAGACCCGGAAGTAGGATTCGTCGCGTCATCACTGAACAACCGGATAGTCTGTATGACAAGTCAGAACAAAAGGTCGGAGGTCAAATGTGGCATCAAATCCTAATGCGGTACATTCTTATGTTGACAATATACACCACACTTGTAAGAAAGTTATAAGTTAAATTATAAGGCTTTTTATAAGGTCTTTCTCTATGAAAGCAGTTAAGATCATTATGCAAATACATAGCCTCAGTATATTGGGGTCTGGAATAAAACTAGAATGAATTAAAAATGTGTAATTAATTATTTAAAAATAGAAATACAGAGCATTTTAAACTAAGTCAATGTATATTTTAATTACTTATTTATATATCTAGTGAACTATTTCCTGACATATTCAGTTATTTTGCTACTCATCAGCAGCAGTGCTGTGCATCTTGCAAATTTCGTTATCGAGTAAATTAAGAGCAGTATTGCAGATACCGATACTTTTAACCTATAAAGGGAGCTTATGTAGGGGAGAGCAGTGTGTTATTATTTATGAGCTGAATCATCGTACATTTGCCAAGTTTGGAACACATTTTCATGAACACCAACACAACAATGTTGTAAGTTTAACAACCCACAGTAATATACTAGTTAACACAGTTTTCTTGTGTATTGATACTGTGGATTTTTAGAGACCTGAAATGTAAATGTGCTGTCTTTAAAGGAGTTTGGGTCAGCTTCTGTTGTGTAAGTTTGTTATAGGCTATAAAGACTTGGAATGAAAATATTTTTTAATAAAAAACAAGATTCAATTAAATTATCAACAAAATTTGAATGGACTCTTTGGTGGCTGAAACTCACCGCGCGTGATCACTTGTAATGTAAAGACAGACATGTGACCATTCTGTATCTGCAGGTGAATCAGTGAAGCTACATAAACATTTACATTAGCATAGCTTTCCAGCCATCATGGAAAACCCGGTAAGAACACAGTGGGGGGGTCGCTTGACATTCTAACTTTAAACCGAGGATTTTAAAAGTGTTTGGTGTAGGTTAAAGCAGTGCACCAGTAGGCTACATGTTTGACATCCACCACACAACTTTCACTGAATCACAACAACTGTGGATCGTCATTGATCGTCAGCATCCAGTGTTTTGATTTTTTTTCTTAAACTTTATTAAACCACGATACAAAGTAACATAGCAATTAAAAAAAATCAGAAGGTGGGTTAGAAAACAAATGTGTTTGCTGATTAAGTTATTCACACCATCATAAAGCGCCTGTTCTTCTCATTAAAAAAGAAAAAGAAAAAATATTTTATTACTTTAATTTTATCAAAGCGGAAGTTTGACCGGTGTTGTGCCAAAAAGTGATTGTCTGCCAAAAACTGATTTCCAATGTTTCTGTGTATTTTTTATGTGTAATATCTTTACGTATGTTCGTAAATAGACTTCGGTGAACAGGGTTTACAAAGGGGTTATATAGAGAATTAAAACAATATCTGTTTTTCAAGTATCTTTACAACTCTCTGCTATTGTACTTACATTATAACCAATCCGGTCCTTTATCCCCACTTAAAATATTTTTACAGAAATATTGTAATATTTGCTGCCATTTCTGCTGTCCTCTTGGCCAACTTACTCTTACAAAAGACATTTTTAATGTTAATGAGATTTTTTTTAACTGGATAAATAAAGGTTATATAAAAGTCACTGCCAAAAACTGATTGCGGCTTCTACCTTGTTACACAAATGTTGTTTGTGGCTCAATAGGACTTTGTGTCATCCATGAGGGATGCATTTGACATATGTTTCACATATTATAGCCCAACAAGTTACTTATAGCAGTTTAAATACGAGCAATCACTTTTTGGCAAATACCGGAAATCAGTTTTTGGCAGACAATCACTTTTTGGCACAACACCGGACTTCTTAGTGTGTGGCTCCTGTCACTTTAAGCCGGTGCGGAAGTAGTCGTTGCATTGATGCAACACTCGGCGGTCAGAACGTCAGCCTGCTTCTCCGGAGCTCCTCACACAGCACACCAAAACCGGTTGTTTTGACCGGTTATTAACGGTTAACATTTACAACTCGCCTCTTTGACTCCTGACATAGCGCTACTACTTTACTTGAGTAAGTAAGCTTCCCGTTTTTACATTTCTTCACGCTCCGTTCACCGCAGTCTTCCCCGATGTCTGTGTCAAAATGCACCCGGCTGAGTGGAGCTCTGGTGAAGCAGCTACTGGACTCTGTGGACAGCATCCTGTTCGACTGCGACGGCGTCATCTGGCGGGGGGACCAGGCCATTCCCGGAGCGCCTCAAGTCATAAACCTTCTCAAGGAAAAGGGCAAGAGGGTGTTTTTCGTCACTAACAACAGCACCAAGTCCAGGAAAATGTACGCCGATAAAATGACCGCACTCGGCTTCGACGTGACGGAAGATGAAGTGTTCGGGACCGCGTACTGCTGCGCTATGTACCTGAAAACGGTCTGCGAGCTGGAGGGCAAAGTGTACCTGATAGGAAGCAACGCGATGAGGCAGGAGCTGGAGGCGGTGGGGATCCAGCAGACCGGGGTGGGACCCGACCACATCTGCGGAAAGCCGATTGACTGGGCCAACGTGACCTTGGACCCCGAGGTGAAGGCGGTGGTGGTCGGTTTCGATGAGCATTTCAGTTACATGAAATTGAACCGAGCCATGCAGTATCTGACCCAGCAGGGCTGTCTGTTTGTGGGGACCAACAGGGACACCAGGCTGCCCCTGGAAGGAGGCAAGGCCGTCGCAGGTAAACAGTTACTCTGCACTTTGTTCCATTTAACGCATTTTTAAAACCTTTTATTTGCTTTTATTTAGGCCAGATAATCCACAGAACTGTTTTCAGGGTGATGTCAGCACAAGGGATTTATTGTTCAGCCGTGTTTAACCCTAAACAGATGTTAGAACACCTGAATAGAGGCAGTGCAGAGGCTTTTAAGTGTATTGGCAACAATTTATTTTCAATTTTTGACTTTCCTGTCAATCTGAACAGACCTGTTCTGTTGGATTAAAGAGTAAACTGTCACCTCACCTACTGACTGTCACTCTTAACCCTCAGGTACCGGCTGTCTGCTTCAGGCCGTTGAGACGGCAGCCCAGCGTGAGGCCCGGACTGTTGGGAAGCCCAACCACTTCATGTTCGACTGTGTGGCCTCCCAGTTTGGTGTGAAAGCCGACCGTTGCCTGATGGTCGGCGACCGTCTGGACACTGACATCTTGCTGGGCTCCAACTGCGGCCTGAAGACCCTTCTAACCCTCACGGGGGTCAGCACTGTGGCAGATGCCGAAGCCCATCAGAAAAGTGGCTGCCCAGAGAGGCAGGGGATGGTGCCGGATTACTATGTGGAGAGCATCGCGGACCTCCTTCCAGCTCTGCAGGGATGAGACTGAGAAACCTGCACAACACTCAGGATCCAGTGTTTTTTGTTTTGTTTTTTTCTTTTAAAAAGGGAATTTTTTTGTTTTGTGTTGTTTTCTGCTGCTTCAGCACTGTAACAGCACTTACCTGCTTGGACAGGAGACTAAAGCTATATATATCTATATTTTATTTTATCTGCTAAACCTAATTTTAATATGTTTTAAGTGATTATTAACAGCGTGAGAACAATAATCCTCAGTATTTTTTCAATGTATTTAAGCGTTGAGTTACGCTGCAAAAATGAGTGTGTTCCTTTTCTTTTTTAAAAAAGAAGTTGTCAGTGAACTATAAAGGCCCTCACCAGATATGCAATGTAACCTCTTGAGCAACTACAAGTCAAACTTTGGAAGAGAGGTGAGCACACATGAAGTGTCAACAGTTTAGTAATAAGGTTTACATCATTGTTCCAACGGACAAAAGCAGACTGAAAGGCGCTGAACTTGAGCTTTGTTTGTTCTGTATTCTAAGACCTCAACACAATGTTCCGATATCTGCATTTAGATTCAAGGGATTGTGCAAGAGTAATATTTGGATCCGTCATGTTATTTATTACTTCATAAAACAATCACATTAACATTTTAAAAAAATGTCTGACTTTCCTTAAGGGTAAGTATCATATACAAAAAACACATGTTAAACTCAAAAATAAACTATTTTTACATGATCTACCATACCCTCTGCCTGGTTCATGTTTCTTGTTTTTCAACACATTCACTGATTTCCTGATTATTACTTTTAAAGTTGTTGAAACTTCTTATTTTTGGGTGGTTTTAATTTTCATATAGAAGATACTACAGCAAAATTCATCAGCTTGATAGACTATTGACCAGGACATGTCCTTCAGTGTTCATAGTAAACACGAATTGTTTTCATGCATTTGCACAACATCTCTAAAATGCATGCACAGGGACTAGAAAGAGAGCATATTTCTCCTATCACTGGCTTGAATAATCAGGCCTTATCTTTTGTTGAAGACTTCATAGTACTGTATCACCCCAGTAGAGCACTTCACTCAGACTGGTAGCCTACTTGTGGCTATTTAGAGATAGAATAGGAGGCAGAGCCTCCAACTTCCCGTTTGGGCTCGTGAGATAGACACCCACTCTGCTTTTAAGATTAGACTTAAAACCTTTTTTGATAAAGCTTATAGTTGGGGCTGGATAAGGTGACCCTGAACCCTCCTTTAATTATGCTGCAGTGGTCTAGGCTGCTGGGGGCTCCCATGATGCACTGAGCGTTTCTTTTTCACTCACAATGTGTTTATAAATCTTTATTTCACCATTAGTTATTATTAATCTCTGGCTCTCTTTTGCAGTGTGTCAAACTCACAGTGTGTCAACAAAGAACACGTTTTACATGCTGTTTTTAATCTAGGCCTGAACATCAAGTCCATTTATTCTGGCCACTTGTGTGTTCTTTTTTTATTCACTTACGATTTGAATCCTGTTACTGGTTAACATATAAATACAGAAAAATATTTTTTATCATCTTTCTGCACATAGGTTTTCTGTTGTTTTTAACACTGATAATGCCTTTCCCCTTCCCTGGACAGCCAAGTAAATTCAATTGTGCATTCTTTTAATGATCACTGTTTTAAATAAGGTAGCTCCTTTTAAAACCAGAAATGCCCCCTCTGCTAAATCCTTACCCTGGATGAGTAACAGTATTAATAATTGATAGCATTCAACAGTGGAACGTTTGGACCAGGCAGACGGTGCGGTAGATGCCTTGATTATTATAATTTACTGCCTTGGCTGACAGCTGGTGTCATTAGTCACAATCTCTGTTCAGTGAGGATTGTGCACAGCTGATATAGATAGACTCCTTTACTCCTGAACCTAACTCCTGTGGATGCTGTTCATACCTTTGAAAAGAAACTCAAGAACCACCTGTGATGGCATGCCTTTAGTTAGTTGTATCTGTTTGTAGCATTTTAGTTGTTGTATCTTATTCTGTAAATCACTTTGTGACCTTGCTTCCTGTAAAGCTCTATATAAACAAACCTTACATACTTACTTCCTCGTTGCTTTAGGTTTAGAGCTTCTCTCAAAGTCCTCAGTCACCTTGAGCTGTCATCGGCTGGATGCAGCACCAGCGGCAGCATATCACCCCTCACCTGACGAGAGAGGCTTCCCAGCCCGTGCCTGCCTTACCTCTTTGTCCATTGTTTGGACTGTTGGGGAGAAGCCAGTTCCTCTCGTGTAAGTGTATGTTGGAGCAAGGGGGAAAAGGAGTGGGGGGACAGGGGCAATAAAGAGATGGATCATGTTAAAGAGGCGTATTAAGCCACATTAGAGAAGACATAAAAAAAAAATGAAGGTAATTTCTGGAAGGCAAAACTTGGAAATTGAGTTTGGCGAGGTTAGGAAGTTTTGGGTGAAGCGTGACTTTTTTTCCCCGGTTTTTGGGGGGAGGGAATCTGTGAGACCTGAGGAGGGGATGAGGGGAGGGGGAGGTGTGAGGTTTGTGAGGACAAAGAAAAGAGAAGCCGCTCAGGTGTGCCGAGTCTCAGTCCAGTGCTGGTCATGACCACCGCTCCATGCCGGTAGCTACGAGAAGGGAGCAGACCGAGTGAGGAGCCGCCAAGGGACACAGCGATGGTGAGGTGCTGGAAGCGTTCAGAAAACTGCCTGGAGGAAGAAGAGTGCACGGTAAGCGCGTTACAGACAAGATGGAAGATTTGAAATAGCTGGGATATGTTGGTTACTTACAGACCCCACTTTTGTTGTATTACAAGTTTACAAGTTTATTGCTGGGTGGGTTCCTGTTCTGCCACAGCCTGGGATTTAAATACCCCAAATAACCATCCAATAGGTTTTTTTAAAGCCTGTTGCTGGTTCATGTGTTCTCAGGATGGGGGCCCTGAGGAGTCCCCTTTGTTCCACTTCCCGCACAAGGCATTCTGGGTCAGCCTCTCAGCCTGCCTGCTCCTGGCCATCCTCGCCCTGGGTTTGACGGGGCACTTCGGGAGGTCTCAGCCTCACACTCAGGTATGACACACACCTTCCCTTATCATGCCCTGGTTTACATTTTCCAACTTCTGATTTACAAATCTCTGTTTTTTCAGCCTTTGCAGACTGTGAGGTTCACTGTTTCAGATCAGACTGGTGCGCTTATCAACCAGTCAGCAGTTGTTGACCAGCAGAATGACTTGGTGACCTTCTCTGTGACCTCGTCGCTGAATCAGACGTCCACTGTGCTCTTTGATATAAAACATGTATGTCCAGATGACTTGAATTACTCTGAATAATTAGAAAAAAGGGGGAACATCTGCGAGTTATGATGGGTAAATGTGTTTCTGTGTTTCAGAGTCTGATCTGCTACAAGCCCGTCAGCCAGGAGAGCTGCTTCCTGAGAAAGATGGAGCAGTCAGACTACAAGAATGTGAACTCCGTCCTCCACGAGTCGGCACGCAAGGTAGCGGGCAGGGGATATGTTACATAGTATGGTCTTCCCCACTGCATTACTGCATTACGAGAGACATCAAAGTGCACCAGGCATATTAAGAAAAAGTTGCCCTTTTAGCTCTGCCAGGTGTTTCTAAGGTAGCAGCCGCACTAATGTGTGAACTGGCATTTCAGTGCACTGCACCACTGAGCCAGGACTTGGTGGTTTTGCATGACTTTGTTGGGTACGCCGCACAAAGAGAGAGGTGAAGCGTACAGGGCCTTGAAGAGCCTCATAGTCTGTCTCTGTTACTCCGATGGCTGAATTCCTCAGCACATCTGATCCCTTCAGCCCCCTCGGCGTGCCCGAGGATATTCTTACAGGAGGTTACGGCAGCGAGCCCGAGCCCTGGCCTGGGCACAATGGCCGCTCTGTGTGAGGGCTTTTCAACTTTTAAGGCGCTTCTTTTTGGATTAAAATACAGGTTGATGCATTAAAGGGCCAGCGTGTATCTGCTTGTTGACAAATGCCTGGATCTTGAACACTGACATCCAGTCTTTAAAAAGTTTTCATCTGTGTCATTATCTGATTCTTAATTATGAATTGACAATATGATCAGGTGAATGGTGCTGGCCCTGGCTGAATGGAGACCTTGAGATGAGTTGTGGGACCTTGGAGGTAAACTGAGAGGGACTTCTTATCATCTTTTTACACAATACCCAAGTTCCTCGTCTCAGAAGCTGCTTTTCTGTGATCCTGTCTCATGGTGTCACATATCTCATACAGGCTCTGTGTATTCAAACGTAGCTGCTGTAGCCATTTAATCTATGACATTGGGGCTAGCAGACGTGGCTTGTTTGTGCTGAGGCACAATGGTCTTATTGGTTCTTTTTAACAGAAAAGGAAAACTGGTTGCTGTGTGAGCTACTCGAGCACAACAGGACTTTAAGCGGTTTGTTATCAGAGCCAATCAGAGTTGTAAGAGGCGCAATTACGCACAGTGTTTGGGGTGAATGCGAGCACAAATTCAAAGTTGGCCTCATCAGTGCAGATATCAGGCTAATAGGAGCTCAAGTTTCCATCTTTTTTTCTCGCTTTTTCTCCTTTATGAGTTTAATATGATTCCTCACAGTAATTAAAATACTTTCCGCTGAAAATAAGAACTCTTTGTTGTGGATATTGATACTGCGGTGCTGTCCTCGGCAGAGCCAGTTCCAGCTGTCTGGGAATGAGACCCAGAGGCAGATGGAGTTCCTGGGAGTCCTGGCAGCCAGTCAGGTGAATGTGTCCTCGCTGGAGGAGCCTCTCCAGGCCCTGTGTCAGGACAGGTCGGTCCACTGGACCAGGAGGACCGAGGGTGAGGGGGCTGCTTTGGCTCAAACGTCAAATGTTGAGTTAAAAAAGGTTTACAATTATTCTGATAAGGTTTAGAAAACAAAGTTAAACTAGTGAAAAAACAAAGCTGATATATTTTGAATTTTACCTGTTGTCAACAAATCCTCATGTTTTCACTGTGTGACATCTTTTTGCATTATTAGAGGTGGGATATCAATAGTATCAGTATCAATACATCCAAATATCAATAGTATCGATACCAGCTTTAGTATCGGTACTGGATTGATACTTTGTTTCTATCCTATCCTCTATCCTCTCAGTATGTAGCTCACTGAATTGTGGTGAGAAAAGTATTTTTTGGGGATATGAAAGAATATACCTCAAACATGCACCATGAAAAATGTCTGAACCGGTTTGTGTTGACTGTCACACACAGCAACAACAGAAGGTGACCTAAAGTGCTTTAGGAACAGGTACATTTCAAAATACATGACCACGCTCTGGATTTTTGATGAAATGTGTCTTTATTTGGAACAAATAAAAACTGGTTTCACAAGCGCTTCAGATTCGGCTTAAAAAGCAATTTCTGATGCTGTTTGACAAAGCTGCACCAAAGAGCACTGCGGCGTCTTCTACTCTGATGATGATCCCCTTAAATATTCAGAAAACAGTGGAATTTTCTATAACCACCCCAGAACTGTTCCCTACTAGTTTCATAGACTCATTTATGAATCGATTCTTTTTTCCAGACACCTGAGTCACAAATTGGGAGAACAGAACAGAAATTATGCTGAAGTTTTCACACAAGGGCTCATTTGTCAGGGTCACCGGAGCCTGCGCGCAGAGAGGTTTTTCAATTAGCCCTGCGGCCGCTCCTCAACGCTGCAGCGTGTCAGGCTGAAACCTGATTCGTGGCCTAATGTGACCTTTCCACGGGGTGAAAGTCTTTTTATGTACTTTACTGTGTGCTCCCTCAACAGCATGTACGTGAGCCCATTCTGAACACCAAACTAAATCTGGCTGCTTTTAAACCATGAATGATTCATGCAAATGACTGCATTTCTAAATGATTTGTTTTCAAGTGACACTTGAATCTAAATTTGTATTTTTTAATGAGTCACATGACCTCTCATTTTCTCAGGCCCAGGCAAACAGAGGTTGGTCTACTTCTGCATCGACATCTGCTTCCCCAGCAACATCTGCGTGTCCGTGTGCTTCTACTACCTTCCAGAGTGACTCTGCATTCTCTCTCGATCCTCCCGGCAAAAGATCAGGGAAACAAAGTTGTCCTTTTTTTTTTTTTTTTTTTTGGCTCCCTCTTCAAGAACAAAAGCGAGCTTTGACTGTTTCCTTTGTGCCATACAGCCACCAGTAAACCATTTTCTTCCTTCCGAGAAAGAATTGAGCTGGAGACGGGCTGTCACAGTTATCGCCAAATCCCCATCATCACTCTCTTCATGTATAATACCCTCTCTGGTGGCACGCTTCAGAGATTAAAGAAGAAAGAACCCCCGCTCCCCCTTTTGTGTTGTAAATGCCTCTAACTGTATGTCCTGTAACGGACTGCTGTGTGTAACCGTTCCTGTTACAACGTGACTGTTTTGTTCTGAGAATAAAAGACACAACCTGTTGGGTATAAAGACATTTCTGTACACCATTTATTCAGCAGTCCTCCTCCACATGACGAAGAACAGAACAGCTATTCAAATAAATCATACATAGCACATGTAAGAGATTAAACAAGTCTGCTGCACACACAAAGCACCTGCGATTAATGTGGTCTTTTTTACAATAAATACAGCGCTCTGTAAAAACAGAGTTTTGCAATTTGAATTTAAAAAAAACCCCCCAAACTATTATGTCTGCCTCGTCATTGACAGATTTCTTTCTGTACGTCTGTGGAAACAAAATAGGTCCATTAAAACAGATTTTAGCTTTACAGATTTTTATTTTGGCTGTTTCGCTCGGCATATATGCCAGAGATGGCCACTGTGCCTGCTTCCCCGAGTCGATTGTTGTACTGGCGCTGACATACGCGACATGAGTGGCATCCTCATAAGAGTCTTTAGTTCCTGTCTGACAACCTATTATCTCTTCCTTCTGCTTCCTCCTCCTTCTCAGCCGAGCACGCTGTCATTAAAGGCCAGACACACCACGGCCTTCTGGTGGCCGCTGTATTCCCTTTTGATCTCACCAGTTTCCACGCACCACAGGCGAGCCAGGTTGTCTGAGGAGGCTGTGGAGTGAGTGAAAAAGTAGAATTAAAACAAAGCAATGTCTAGCCTTACATGAAAGTGTCTAAAAGTTTAAAAAAAAATCATAATCTGAGAACAAACTTACAGCCATGTTTAAACCATTTTAAACCCCTTTTACATAATTCCAGATGTAATGGCAGGGCAGGGGTTAGTATGACAAATGAGGACAAAATCAGAAATGAGACGTCCTTTTTATCTTAAAAACAGCCACATTTCAAATCTGCAGCCCTCAGATAGACTGCAATGTTTTACTTTAACAACTCTTATTCAGTTTAGAGATCTGGTGTTGCTGTGTGCTGCTGTATGGACCTGTAACAATATACTGCGAGTCTCCGGAGAAGGCGCAGTCCCACATCCAGCCTCTGGATGTTTCTCCCGGATTATTGCTCTTGATGCTGAGCTCCGTCATCAGTGAGAAATTGGACGTCCTCCAGATCTTACACGTCTGGTCTGCCGAGCAGGTGGCCAGCAGCCTGGAAGCGACGACGAATGCAAAATGTCAAGTCGTATTTTCGGTGGGGAAATGAGGGGTAAATGGGAGAAAAAGGTTCACTCACGTGGAATCGGGGCTGAACTTGCAGCGGAGGGAATAGCGTTTGTGTGCAGGGATCTTGGTCTTGGGAATGAGCTGAGTCACTTCATCCCCGATGCCTCCAGCGAGGTTCCACACATAACAGTTTCCCTGTAAAAGACAGCCGGGGGACGGACGGACAAGGTTTTCATTAATATAACATGCTATAAAAGAGTGAATGTATTATCCTGCGCCACATGTTCTGCAGATTCTTTTAGGCAACTGACCGAGCTGTTGACTGCTGCCATGTAACTCGCATCTGGGTCAATGTGAACTGAATTGATTGAGACCTCCGGCTCTGGAATCAGCTGCTCATTATGGTCTGTCTTCAGATCCCAGATATGGATCACTCCACTCTGGTCTCCAACTATCAACTCTGCCTAAAAAAACATAATGAAATCTTCGGCATTAAGTGCAAATGGGCCAGATAGTAACCAAGAGTACAGCCTCACCTGATTCATCTGTGTGTACTGAGTGTCTCACCTGGTTAGGATGCAAGCACACGCAGTTGATTGGAGCGTTTACTTGGAAGATCCTCTGACACTGCAGATTTCTTGACCTACAAGGTAGAGCAGGGATCAGAGTTTAGTTTGCTGATCATTAAATAAACAAAGACCAGTGAGCTTGTCCTTCAGTACCTCAGATCCCATATGCGAGCCATGCAGTCCTCTCCTCCTGTGTACATCCAGCGTCCATCTTCGTGGAAGCCCACAGATGTGATGTTCTTGCTAACTCCATCGTAATTGATGACCGGGTTGGGGTTGTTGGAGTTCAAGTCGTACATGCGGATATGCTGATAACCTTGAAAGCACAATGCAAACATTACTATGAAGCAAAGTAACATTAAGGTGAGAAATGAGAAAAAGGATTGTGGGGAAAATTGTAACCAACCTGCAGCTGCAATCATACTTCTGTCAGGTGTGACCTCGAGGGAATTTACTTGCTGAGAGTAAATGTTAAGGAAGTGGACAATGTAGGTTGCTGCAATAATATTTTACAGCTCATCAAATTTAAAGGTCAGGGTACTACTGTCAGGTGAACAGATGACATCAGAACGGAGTCTCTGTGGACTATGATGTTCACAGACAAGGTTGTGATCTGTAGTTAAATAAGTGGAAGAGTGTCTGGAGAGAGGAAGAATGAAAGTCAGCAGAAGCAAGACAGAATACATGTGTGAATGAGAGAGAGACAGCCATAACAGTGAAGGTAGCTGAGTTTAGATACCTGAAGTCAACCAACTAAAGTAAAAGACAGTCCACAAGAGATGACAAAGAGTGAGCAGGCAGGCTGGAGAATGTGGGGATGAGTGTCAGAAGGTGGCAAGAGTGAAAGTGAAGGTTTATAAGATGGTAGTGAGACCTGCTATGATGTGTGGTTTAGTGATGGTGACACTGACAAAAAGACATGAGACAGAGCTGGATGTGGCAGAAATGAAGATTTCAAGATTCATTCGGAGTAAAGACAGCGGTTTGGAGACAGGTTAGAGGCAAGGCTGAAATGGTTTGGACATATGCAGAAGAGAGATAGTGTAAAGGAGACCTGTGTAGTGTGAATATGGAGCTGCCAGGCAGGAGGAAAACAAGAAGACCACAGAAGAGATTCTTGGACATGCAGAGGGTTGGTGTGACAAAACAGGAGGCCAGGGACAATGTGAGATGAAGGCAATTAACCCACTGTGGCAAACCCTAAAGGGTTTATAGAAGATCTATAAACACAGAACTAAAACAAAAGCACTTTTTGCGTTCACGTGGATTTTTGTGAGAAGCTATAGATAACATCTGATTAACTTTGAACTTAAAACCTGAGATTTATAAATGGTCATAACCTATAATTATTCAAATATGACAGTACACATTCTGCGTAAGCCTCCATATATCAGGGTAAGGATACTGAGTCCTGGTGCTGGACCGTCCTGGTGCAGATCCCGCTGTGGGCCTGCCAGAAGCGGACAGTGTGGTCGTATCCAGCCGTGGCCAGAATGACCGGGTCGCTACCCACCGTCCCCTGATTCACATTCATGACGAACTCCTGGCGGATACTGCAGGGAAATTCAATTTGCAACAATTAAAGTAAAATACAAAACACAGCTAAAGCACAAAAAACGGTTAAACTGTTAACGTATCATAAGCTAACCTTAGCAAAAGAGGCTAGCCAAACTTATAAGCTGTGCAATAAACAATAAACGCTTCTAGTATGAAACCATTAGATCCCTTAACTGTAACAACACAGCAATAAAATTAAAAGGACAAATTTCTTTAGTTACCTTTGTTGTTGTTAGTGTTGAAGTCAACCAAGAAGTACGTCTCTTTAACTCGTCCCTTAGAAACATAATAGTGTTTCAAGAGTTCCGGTTTAATCACTAGATCAGTATTGCCCTCTGCTGGTGTGTCCACGAGGAATAGACATGCTGCAATTAAATACAATGATTTTCAAAGAAGTGTACACCAATAATTCATAATATTAATTATGACTAAGCGGATCTCATTATGTAATGTTGCAACATCTTTTAATTTCAGCTTTATCAGCATCGTCTGGAAAGTTGCTTGTGTCAATATGGTGACATCTCAGTCCTAATACTCGGTACTAAAGTAAAAGAAAGTAAATAATAGAAAGTTGAAAAATGCCATTGAGTCAATAGGATTTAAGATGATTGCTTCTATCACTGTGTTATTCTAAGTACTACTAAACTTTTCGTACATTTCAAATGGCAAGGGTTGAATAGAAACATAGCTGGATGTATAGAAACGTGCCAATATAGATACACGATTGTTGCTTAACTAGTAAGGGTTTTTTTCGGTTTATAAAAAATTACACTCCAACCTCGTGACATCATCCTCTGTATGTCCAACCAGTTTCTAGAACCGCTCAGAAAACCCTCACAAATACTGTACTCTGTACCACAATCAACAATAGCTGTAACAGGTATTAACTACACATCTAGTATCAACTTGACAGTTATGAAAGACTCATTATTAACAATGTAAAAACCAAAATGAAACAAAAACTATTGCAAAATGATATAAAACTAAAGACATTATAAATCAAAAATCGTCATGGTATATTGTCATATGATCTACCGTCTGGGATGCATTGATGTACAAAATATAAAATTATTAAGATTGAATTAAGATTGATCATTATCTAAAAATAAAAAAACAAACAACAACATAAAAACTCAGGTGATTAAAAAAAATAAACATGAGGCACAATCAACATGCTTACTATTTGTTTTTTTTCCTAGTTTAGTATTTATTCCTAATTTTTGCGTCAATTTTTGGTGTTTCTTTGGGGCAGATCTGGTTAGAAAAGTGTTGCCAGTTAAGCAACATTTTGTACAAAAAGTTTAGGTGCTGTAAACTTAAGCTTCAGTCTCCACCTTTTCAGCCAGTACTTTAATGATTAAAATATTAGCTTCAACACACCCGCTATCAATAGTTTCTTGGGCACACATTAAAATATTATAAGATACATTCTAAGAATAAAAAAACTTAAAGGGATGAAATTACTGTTTAATAAAACAGTTCTTGCTCTTCATTGTCATCATCCGGTTTCAGAATGGTTGCTGTTGGTTACAGCTTCACGTCAGAGTTTGGCTCATTTACCTTTGATTGGCCGAAGTGAAGGTGAAGAGGAGAATTCACAATCAGAAACCTGTGAGTCTGTTTGGGGGGAAAATGTAACTTAAGTGTTTTTGAAAATGTAAAAATGAACATTTTCAGAGTTAAGTGTAATAAAGTAGTTTTAAATTTGTTTAAAATAAATTGTACCATAATTAGGGTACAGAAATGTCCCCAAAGCATTGTTGGATTTTCTGTTGATTGATTGATTAATTGATTGATTGAGCTAAATTAGGAAAGGGTTTTCCAAGTTTTACTATTGTATGTTTACTGCTGAACCTGAGGGTAACATGTTTGCAAACTGTTAAATGTTTGTCTCCAGTGCCTATAGTTATTATTTAAAAGAGGCTAGTTAGTTAGCTAGCTAATGCCATACGCAACTCTTTTATCCAAAACCAGTTAGCTAATCCAACCAAATTTGGATAAGTAGAAAACAAATTGAGAGTTTATGATTGTGTGTCGCCTATTCATGTCTATGACAGTGTCATACTAACAGCCCCATCATGTAGCCTCCAATGACTGTAGCTTTAGGCTAATGCGAAGTCACTAAAATGTTAGCATGTCGTCTAAATAAGGTACACTTAAGGTTAATGTGTTGAGTCACTGCTCTTCCGGACATACAACTTAAAACAGTCAAAAGTTGTCAATTCATTTCAGTGAGAACTACAATCATTTTTTTTTTTTTTACATTTATTTGACAGCTTTCCTAACTCATTGGTTCTGACATGTTGCTAACACTCAGCTATCATTACCCAGGTTGATACTTTACACTTATTTTACATTTCACAGTAACTGGTACAGGTGTCATGCCAAACATTAATCCTATGATTTTATGTGCGCGCGATTATTAGTTTTATTATTATTTGTCTAATATTTTTATTATATTTCCAATTATTAATATAATTAATTAATTCTCCATCTAACACACTGTAAGCACTGTAATAGATTTTTACTGATTAACGTGTTTTGAAAGGATCCTTGCAAATGGCTGTGCGCTATTTCATCTACTCTGTATTCTACATTATAATCAATACAGATCCTTTTGGCCACTGGATTTCTGCTGCACCCTCGGCATTTTTTTATAACTTTCTTCAAAGAGATTTCAAGACATTTTTAATGTCAATGGAAGTTTTTACCTGGATGATATATAAAAGTCACTTTGACAGAAACTGATTGCAGATATGTCTGAGAGCAACAGTTTCTGAAATACTCAGACCAGCTCCTCTGGGGTCAACAATTAGCCACATTCAAAATCACTTAAATCCCCTTTGTTCTCTATTATGATAATCAGTTTAAATTTCCACTGTTATTCTTGACCATGCTTGCATTAATAAATCCACTGAGTTGCTGCCATGTGATTGTCTGATTAAGTATTTGACTTAAGGAGCAGTTGAACAGGTGTAATGAAATGTATCCAAACATTTAACAGAAATCCATATAAAGCCAACTCTATTAGTGTGGGACTACTTAACCTTTTTATGCAAGAAAACACCTCGCCATGCTCTTCATACTCTGAAAAATTATGCAGGAAGTTGTTTCTCCAAATAGATCTGTATATCATGGTTTTCTTTACCCCTTTTTCCTGACCTCTCTCAGATGCGGTTCTGGTTTCATTATGCATGAAATCCATGAGAGATGTAGAGGCATCATTGTAGAGGAGCAGCTTCCCTTCCCAGAGGTGGCGCCTGTGTGCTTCAGACTAAAGCAGACGAGTAGACCCCGCAAATGGTTCCTCAAAATAGTCTCTGGCCCATATCCTTTCTGTACTGAATGAAGTAAGAATGTCATTAACTCAATTTCAAACCTTTTTATTTATTTTTATGTTTTTTTTTCTCATGTATATCACTCAATATGTCCACGTAAAATACTTTTAGTATGAAAGCTTCATCTGTTGTTGATGAATTTTTTTGAATGTGTTTAGACCTTAACCTCTTCTTCTTCTACATGGTTGGATTATTTGTCCATACTGGTGGTCCTGCTCAGCTGCGTGAATGACGGCATGTACCAGCCTTGTGTAGAGGTGGAAGAGGAGAGCATCACCCGAGAGGTTGTTATAATGAGCTGAGCGTCAGAAGAAGAGACTAGCAGACTAGAAGTGTTTACTAGAGACCTGCTTATGTTTTAGTCCAATGCTTATCACTGTGCAGAAGAAATTATGCATCTTCATCTTCATCATCTTTGGTTGGCTGTTCTAGTTCTGTAGAAAAAAATGTAAATTTTGGGAATCATGAATATTTTGCTAATATTTCTACGGCTGAACTTCAAATCATAGCAATTTAGATGAAGATGGCACAACAGGTCCAACAGAAAGTATACAAATGTACAACACGTGAACTGTCCCTTTAAAGACTAATGATAAGCTGTAGTTTATAACACACTTCGTAAACTCTCTCATTTGTTAGTACCATAATGTGCTTGCGTAATCTTGATTCTTGGCTTCATGATGTCCCCGCTGAAAAATCCTGAAGTGCTTTGTCAAGGACAGGTTTTAAGTTTAAAATGTGAGTTTTTGTACCATATATGATACTAACAGTGCTAGTCCTACACTTAATATTTCAATTCTGCAGCTGCTTTTTAAATGTTCTTCTTTAAAAACTGACAGGATTACTGACATCATTTAAAAGATTTGTTGGTTTGTCTTATTTGTGGCCAAAAACAGATTTAACACAGAAAGAGAGAATTTTGAATGACATACATGTATTTCATTTCCACATATTTCTGTTGAATGACTTTAATTAAAATGGTTATCTCTTTTTTCTTAACCTGACATAAGTCAGCATTAACTGCGTCAGAACAGTCACTTAACAATATGTCATCTTAAAGTGGAGGTAACTTATTGTAATAAGTCAAATTAAACAGTAAAATCTTGTAGGAATGGATCAGAGCCCATAGCCTGACCCCAAGACCCCCTTAAAAGCTCAGATGCAGCATCTGGATATAGTATGTTATATCTGTGCTACTGCCGTTGTTACCAGTGATTGTATGTTAACAGTATGCCTTGTATGTTTTGATATTTGATATGACGTTTTTCGTTCTCTGTATACAGATTTTGGGTTCTCTCGTCTTTCTTTACTTCATCATGGAAATGCTCATTAAGACAATAGCCCTGGGATTCATCGGCCATAAAGGAAGCTACCTGAGCAGCCACTGGAACAAGTTTGATCTTTTCATCATCTTTGCAGAGTTAGTATCCATGTGTCTATATCTATGTGTCTCTAGAATTTAGTTTCAGTTTAAAAACTTTTGCAGGGCAACTCCAAAAAGATGCAGTTTTACATTATTGGAAGGCACACTTATTTTTATGAATGAAAGAAAGTAAAGCTCTTCTTCTCGTTTGTGTCTGTAACTGCCCCCTCAGGCTAATGGATTATACGTTTAGATTCTTTAATCTCCACGTAGAAGCATCTCATGCCATCAAGCCAGTGAGACTAATCAGCCGAGTACCAAGTAAGTCGATATTTACAGAGTTTGGATAGAACAGAGGCCTGATGATTGTCATTATTTAGATTAGTATGGTTATTTTGAATGTACACTACATTGTTTAGACTGGAGGGCTAAACAAGGAGAGTTTTAAAAGGCAGGCGAGCATGTAGCATGGTCATCCAAGTTTGCGAATTTGATAACTCAAGTACAAAGTGATGTATGAGTTTCAGTACATCACCTATGATATCATAGATGTATTTACTAAAAATCTTGGACTAGTTCAAATCTCAGTGACCTTGACCTCAAGCTCAAGTTCTCTGAAAATCTTGTGATTGCGATAATTCGAGAATAAGGTGACGTAGGATTTTGTAATTGAATCCATAGGTGTGTCTACTGGGAGGTTGAGGGGTAGCAGTGTTTTTTCTTTGTTAAAATCAGATTTAGTTTAAAATGTTGAAGCACTCCAGTTAAACAACAGTAACAAAGATTTTTGCTCCACAGGTTGTTTATTTGTAACTGAATACTGTGAATAAAGGTATTTGCTAAATAAAGTATCTTTTAAATATTTAAGATTTCACAGTAAGTAATGTAAGTAATTAAATTCTGAGACGTTTTTCGTGGAATCTTTTCAAAACAATAAGAAAACAATGTAATAAGAAATTAGTGAAATTTCTCACTTTCGGATTTATTTCTTCAGGATGTTTGGTTGATTTTCTGTCCCTCTCCAGTAAAATGAAATAACCATATGTCACGAAGTGGGATGGACTCAAGCGCATACTTCACAAAAAACACAGCACACCAGCAAGCCCGCACACCAAGGGTTCCAGGGAAACGGAATTCCTGTTTACAGACAACAAGTGATAAATCCAAAGGGTCAGTGATACGAAAAGGCAACAAGAGACTAGTACTTCGGAGCTTACTACCGAGGTTACTCAATAGTCCAGCGACGACATGTTTCCAGCCACTGCCTTAAGTAGTGGATGAGTTCAGGCGATGAGCCACAGGTGTGTGATTAACTTCAGGTGCGAGGGCCAGGGGCGGAAGCCCGCAATGAGCTCCGCCCCGGCGAGACACGGCAAGCGTGAGAGAGGTAGATGTAAACAAGAAACATATGTAGCCAACCTGAGTCAGCCGGGCAGACACGGGGACCATGACACCATAAGACCACAGAGAGCAAACTTACAATTTCAGGAGGGGATCAAATAATTATTTCCCCCAGTGTATGGATTCGTTGTTTGGTCATCGTCGAGCATATGGAATGCAGTAATTGAGTTTCTGTTAAGCTTTTTACTATGATCTATACAATTACACAGTACCTGCTGGATCCAAGGAGAAGGGTTTTAGTCCAGAATTACAAAACAAATTAAAGTTTTCAGAGAAAGTCGAACTATTATTCACGTAAGCTACCATTTTCTTGCTCATTTGTGTAGGTATGCGGATATTGGTGACAATACTCCTTGAAACGGCCCCCATGCTTGGTAATGTTCTCATCCTCTACGCGTTTGTCATCCACATCTTCGGAGTCATTGGAGTTCAGATGTGGGCGGGGAAGTTGCGCAACCGCTGCTTCCTGGGCGACGACATCCTGACGTATGTAAACTGCTTCATCTGCTCTTCTAAGACTTTCATGTTTTTTCTTTTCTCTCTGGGCAGCACAAGCTTCTAACAAACTTTAACCAATTATTTAATCCAACTCTCTGCCTATAGCAAATAATGTCTGTAAGTATTAAATTTATCAAATGCCTTCCATCCATTTTCTACTGCCTATTGGGGGCAGGGTCGTGGGTGCAACAACCTAAGCATAAAACCCAAACCTCCCACACCCCAGCTTATCCAGTGGAACACCATCTGACAGATGTAATCTCTCCAGTTTGTCTTGGGTCTATCCTGGGACCTCCTCCCGGTGGGGACTGCTTGGATCACCTCACCCAGGAGGCATTCCAGTCAGATGCCTGAACCATCTCATCTGGCTGCTTTCGATGTGGAGGACTAATGGCTCTACTAGTGAACTCCTCAATCTATCTTTAAGGAAGAAGCCACCCTTTGGAGAAGTCCCATACACTCAAAGTACCCCCACAGGATACTCAAAAGGACGCCGTCAAATGCCTCATTTAAAAACTGTGTTCTTTATTTAATGTGGTCATTTCTGTCTAATAGTAAGTGTAACAAATATGCAAAAAATGAACAAATCGGGAAGGGGCATACATTTTCATGGCATTGCAAAAACCCTACAATATTAGACAGAAAACCTCAACATCTGACATGAGCAAGTACCAGATGACTGTGGGACAGAAAAAAAAACATTCTTACAGAAAGAAACATCTGGCAGAGCCAGGCTCAGGGAGGGGTTGCCATATACAGCAGCTTCTCATACATACAACACTGAAATGATTGACTATATTTAAATGATTGTTTTACATAATATGTGCACATTGTTATCTGTTTCTATCTAGAATTTATAACGTGTCTCTGAGTCCATACTTTGTGCCCATCTTTGGTGGACGGTCCTCGTTCATCTGTTCACCTGACGACAAGGGTGGAGGACGCTTTTGCCGTGATGTGCCGCCCTACCAGGAGCATGGCAAAATCTGCACACTGGCTGCAGACGAGCCGATCCAAGCCGGCCAATGTGTAAACTGGAACATGTACTACAATGTATGCCGTGCTGGGGACCACAACCCTGACTTGGGAGTTATTAACTTTGATAACATCGGCTATGCCTGGATAACCATTTTCCAGGTAAGAAATTGTTGATATGCACAGAAAAACATCTGGATTATGTCGACCTCTGTATGGCAGTTCATTCAAAGATTCAAAATTCATAAAACAAATGCATTTTCTTTGGCATATAGTGCAGTTTATCTGTTCATCTGCCTGCTGTTTTGCCATCTGTAATGTAGAGGGATAGTATTTATGTCTCTCTGTGTCTCCCTGCTCCCAGGTTGTGACACTTGAAGGATGGACCAATATCATGTATTATGTTATGGACTCTTATTCCTTCTGGAGTTTTGTGTTTTTCATACTTGTCACTATTGTAAGTACCCACACCTGTTAAATCATTTTTATTATGTATTCAATAACAAGTATTGACGTGCCCTTCTGGAAACCAAAACTACTAAATCAGAGGATGCTGAACTTTTTGTTTCTTATGTGTAGATTTCAACAACCCTTCATAGTTGGTTGTGCAATTTCCCCAGAAACTCTATAGCTAATTCTTCATCTCCTCAACTAGATTGGCTCCTTTATCATAATGAATGTGTGTGCAGTCATCATTGCAACCCAGTTCTCAGAGAACTTCGCAAGAGTCACAACAGAGCAGCATGCTGGTCCTCTGTCTTTTAAAACTCTCTTCAGGAAGTTTGTTTCCTTCCTGAAGATGATGACCACCAGGTAAGAAAAGTACTGTGGCTTTAAAATCTAGACTTTGTTGTGTTTGAGGTCAGATTTGTAGTTTACAGGGTGCTAAAGTATGTAAGACTGTGTCAGGAATGTAGTTTTAAAAGTATTAGTCATGTCAGCTAGGTAAAAAAAAAAAAACAAAGTTGAGCTTTCTTTACAAATGGAAGTAAAAAGAAGAAATATTTAAGAATAAGAATACAGAAAGTACTAGAAGAACATAGGCCACAGCTTAGGTCAATGTGTGTTTACATCATAACAGGGTGCAGCCCGTCAAGAGCTCAACACATGTCAAACCCACACTGGTAAGACCAGTTTGCAACTGGGTGCAGTAACATCAGTCATAATAGCGTTAGCTGTTTGTGATTCGCCTAACCAACTGTCTCATCTTCCAGCATCAGGTCTGGATCCCTTTCAAGGAAAAGTTTAACATTCTCATCAACACTAAATTCTTTAATCGAATCATCATTATTGCTATTTTCATCACTATTGTTACCATGGCGATGGAGCACTACAACCAGGTGAGACATGTTTGCGATTATTTATCACATAAATTTGATCTCAGTGATATAAGAAGCTTGCGCTGTTAGATTAAGAGTAAGAAGAGATAAGAGGCGTCATTAAAAAAATCCATATTTACTTTTGCATCTAATGATGACTCTTCCCTTACGTTCATGCATTTAAATGATTCTTATTTCTCTTGTCTGTGTGTGATTCTGTTTTCTTATTTATTTCCATTTTCTCCTCCTGCAGCCTCAGGAGTTGACGCGAGTATTAATTGTCAGTAACATAATTATTACCATTATATTTGTGGTGGAGATGATAATAAAGCTGATCGCCCTCTCGTGGATGTACTTTGCGGACCTTGACAACATCTTCGACTTTGTGGTTGTTCTCACCAGGTATAAACCTTTATCCTTTGACTTTGAAACTTTGCTTATTGTTTTATTGTGTCACATTCGCAAACATTTCTTTGTTTCTTTAGGGGTTTCTCAAGTTTAAATAAATGTAACTTTATTCTCGCTCTTCTTACTTTTGTCATTTTTATTTTTCTTATAAATATTTCTGAAGCCACATCCTAGTGTTTGTATCATGTTAGATGTATTTCCAACAGGTCAGACTAATGATATCAGTATAATAAAGCATCATCTCAGCATACGGTTATTAGTCATTGTGGACAAAGTGATCTGACAGAGCTGCACGTTAATGTGTTTGTTTGTGGTTTTCAGTTTATGGGAATTAGGCTCCAAAGCTGATGGCAAGCTGTCAGTTGTTCGAGCATTTTATGTGATGCGCTTCGTGAGGGTGTTTCACTTCCTCCCGTACCTGAAGAGGCAACTGCTGGTCCTGAAGAGGACGATTAGAGAGGCATCCACTCTGTGCTGGTTAATGCTGTTTGTCATTTTCATTTTTAGGTATGTATCCACACACCAAGAGTCTCGGTGTACACATTTGTGAGCTCTAAGATGTTATATTCATAGACTGTATATAAACGATAGACGTTGTTTACTGGGCTGAAAAGTAAAGCCAATACCAAAGTTCCTTTAAATTACATTCTGCCTAACAGCCACCAGGGGGCGACTCCTCTAGCGTCAAGGTTTTTTGGACGTTTATGGGTCTGTGAGTGAGCCTACTCGCATCAGTAAATAATCTCCTGATATAGACATTATTTAAAATTCTTAATACATTGTGGTGCTAATTTGATAAATTATGAAAAGTAATGATGGAGAAAAATGATTTTAAAGCATTGATACTTTGCGCCTGCCAAGTGATTTACATATGAGCATGCGGTGTCCTTCACTCCACAGTCAGAGCTACTAGTTACAATTTAAAAAAACTTGATGAATAAATAAATATATTTAAGAATTTGCACAAGTTGAGGCTTCAAAATGACTGTTTGCTTCTTTAAATACAGTTCCTGATTTAGTTGTTATATTTTCTGTCACCCTTCAGATGCCATATTTACATACATGTGATTCTCACTGCAGCTTGCTGTTTGTTTGCAGCATTGTGGGCATGCACCTCTTTGGATGCAAATTCCACTTCAGGTCAATATATAATGAAACCGCTGATGATCGAAAAAACTTTGACAGCCTGCTGTGGTCCATGGTCACTGTGTTCCAGGTGAGGTTTTGACTTTGGGATGTGTGTTGTTTCATTGTCATGTGCACTCAATGGGCGCTTTATTAGGAACATGTGTCACCATCAATAGAAACCTCCGGGATGTGGGGGATCATAAAGTGTCCAGTGAGTGTATGGCCGGAGTCTTTATGCATGGAAAATGATGTGCTATGTGTTAATAGATAATCTTTTATTATACTACATATTATCAAAGAACTTCTAAATATTCAAGAACATGGAAAACACAATGAAAATGAGGCTGTAGTGTAGGATGTGGGGGAATGTCATCAATGTCATTGATGTACAGCTGACAAATCTGCAGCCCCTCTGGCCATGTGATGCTCTCATGTCAATTTGGACCAAAATCTCCAAGCTGTGTTTCCAGCACCTTGTTGAATCTGTGCCACAAAGAATGAAAGTTTTGTTAATCTATCTAGATTCTGACTCAGGACGACTGGAACGTGGTGCTTTATAATGCCGTGGCTGCCACCTCCCCGTGGGCAGCTATCTACTTTATTGCCATCATTGTGTTTGGAAAAAATGTTCTTCTTAATGTACTGGTGGGCATAGGGGTTGACAGCTTCCAGGCCAGGGTAAGAACTGTTTCAGTTTTCTTGAGTTTAATGTTAAGTTACGATAACATTAAAGGTGTGTGTGTGCACACACACCGCTGCCGATCTCTGTTTCCTGATGTACCTTCTGACAGCCCAGTGAAAACATTCATCAAGACTCCTCTCGCTGTCCCAGCTTGGCATGTGAGGCCGAAAGCTCCCTTGAGGAGGTACTGAGAAGGCTTTTAATTGACTTTGCTATTTGCTGATTTATAAATCCAGCAACTGGCTGAAGGTGCCTTTGTTCAAACATTCACACTGCCACTCACACCTTTGCTCATGTTATTCCAGGGCCCCAGAACAATCACAGGAGAATATTCTGTTCCTGCCACTGAGCCCAGCAGACCCAGTGGGAGTGCCTCAGCCTCTGAGATTCCCTCCACACAGACAAAAAACAACAGTTTCACTGTAAGTATAAAAATGATTGTTTTTAAGGTCTAGGTTGGCTTTTTTTCAGTATTTTATTTATGCTTTGGATAAAGAGGAGTGACCGATGTGTGACCGTTGACTCCTGCAGAGATTTTTGAATAGGATTCAGAAAGTGCTGCTGTGGTGCCAACAGCATAAAGACTGGTCATTGTACATGCTGTCCCCACAGAGCAGGTAAGTGATTCACACACAACAAGGGACACACACTTCATACTTAGTTTCATGAGATTTTTTACTCTGTACTTTATTACGTTTGACTGGACAGAGCTCCACTGACTTTTACGTTTTTACTAGCTGAGATTTCCTTAACACTGAAGCTCATTCAGGTCCACTAAACTAGTTAATAGTTACTCAGAACTTAGAAAGACTTTTCCTGTGCGGCTCCACAAATCTATAATTTACTTGGATACAAATCAACAGTCATTTAAATTGTATTTAATCCGCCTTCGCTCCTGTCCTATCTGTTGCTGGCATTAACGCTCTGGAGTCACCGAACACGGCAGCACTTTCAGATCATTCACACGTTAGCAGCAAGACGCTGAGTCTTTGTTTCAACTGGTGTTTGAACAAGTTTTAATCCTAACAGTGCAGCTATGTGGATGTTAATGGCACTTTGATGCAAATAAGTCCTACACCATGAAAATAGATTGACGCTAATAAGATAACCATGCTTACAGTATGATGAAAGTGGCCTCAGAGGGCTAACAGCAGCATGTTTAGCTGGATAGACAAAGTCCTAATGACGGTACCTGAATAGTGTATTTACTGTCCATGTCCTGTTTGTTATGAACTGCACAGGTTCTCCCTGATTTCCTTGACCTTGTAAGACAAATCAATATTTTATAGAAAGTAAAGGTAAAAGTATAAAATTCTACACTTCTGAGGACCAACTGGATTCAAACATATACATATTTTACCTGTATATTCGATGAAAGGTGAATTTGTGCATACACATACCTAAGTTTAAAATTAGTTATCTAAAATATTCAAATGGTTTTACAGAACAGTGAGAGGAATCCTCGGGACATTTCAAGCCTCATGTTTTTCTGACCTTAATTGTGTTTGTTTCGTTCTTAAACGACTGTAATTACAGTGTCGGTGTTTGTTTTAGGTTGCGTAGATTTTGCCAGCGTTTGATGTCTCACAAGGTGTTTGACCATGTGATTCTCTTCTTCATTCTGCTGAACTGTGTCACCATTGCTATGGAGAGGCCCAGTATAAACCCTAAAAGCATGGTGAGACCCACATCTGGAGCAGTTACAGATATACTCACTCAGAGAAGCACAAATATATAGACACATTTCAGATGTGGCATCTGTGTGGCGTTACATGCTGCCAAGCTGGGTGATGAACACTTCAAGCCTCTGTGCAGTCCTGTAAAAAAAACGTAAAAAGATTTAGCCTGTAGAGTCTGAGGTCTTTGAGTCTCGCACGGTCTGACTTTGGGGCGAACTTGCTCCTGAGAAGATTGTGGCATTGTGTTAACACTCACTCGAACTCCCCAGACCAGCAAACGGACAGTACTTTTGCTTCTATAGAGGTTTTCACACTTGCACGTAATGTGTGAAACTTCTTTAGTATACCTAATGAAGTGTCAAGTGAGCGTATGTTTCTAAAAGAAAACACATGTAGGTTACAAGTGAATGTCGCTCTGCTCTAAAGGAACGCTTGATCCTGAATGCATCCTGTTCTGTTTTTACTGCCGTCTTCCTGATCGAGATGGTTATTAAGGTAAACACCAGATTTGCTTTTATTTATTTTTTCAAAATAATGTTCTTCAGTTTTGATCAAACATTTTCAACCTCAGATTGTGAGTACTTTCAGCTTTGGGAATCAGGGATGTTTTGAATTTATACTGTTGATTTATTGCTTTAACACAAGGTTATAGCTCTTGGCTTGGTGATCGGGAAGGGCAGCTACTGCCGGTCATTCTGGAATCTCATGGACGGCTTTTTGGTGATTCTGTCCTCAACCAACTTTATTATCACTTTGGTCACTTCTGACAAAAAGAACATGCTCAGCATCCTCAAAGTTTTTCGGCTGCTAAGAACACTTCGCACGCTGAGGTACCGTGTGTACACACACGCTGTGTAAATAGATGTTTGTTGTCATATGCAGCACCTCATTTGAGATTTGTCTTACTTTTCTCTGTATATGTCTGTGTGTAGATGTGCTGGCGTTAATACATACATGTATGTTTGTGTGTCCCAGGATGATCAAGCAAACCCCAAAACTGAAGCTGGCTGTCAAAGCTCTTATTGCCTCTGCTAAACCAATTGGGAACATTGTCCTGATTTGCTGTGTCCTCTTCTTTTTCTTTGGGATCCTTGGGGTTCAGGTTAGCCCCCACCCCCTCCCAAACACACCACACACACACACACACAGACTTTTTGAACAAAATTACAGCATGACTGCTTGTTAGCTTTTAGCCAAAAATTCACAGTTAACACCCAAGAGTGTGTACTCCTTTTGGCATCAACAGTGTAATAACCTGACATCACAATAAACCCTCTGCCTCTGTCTTTATTTCACACTCACGCTGCAGCTGTTCAAAGGAAAGTTCTTCTACTGTGAGGGTGAAAACACTTCAAACATCACCAATAAGGCCGAATGTCTCTCTGCTAATTATACGTGGGTTCGGAAGGAGTACAACTTTGACAACTTTCCTCAGGTACGGACTAGTTCCACATTGTTGTTAAGTACAAGTATAGAAACGATCAACAACTCCATATTTAACACAACTTGTCCATCATGTCCACATTCCCCCCTCTACACATGTCCAAATCATCTCGGCCTTCCATCTCTACCTTTGTCTCTAAATCAAGTTTCATATTTAAGTCAACCTTCCCCTTCCCCCTCTCGTCCTACTTTGTCTTCGGCTAACAGTAGCATGGTTTCCACTGGATCTGTTGCCCAACAGCACTGTAGCCATTGTTAACAGTTAACCCTCCCCTTTTATCTGAGGTTGAGATAGGTACAATAGGTACAGCCTCTCTGTGGCTGAGTTTAAAACATTTCATCTCAGAAGTAGGATTCAAACTCAGACCTCCAGAGGAGACTGTGACTTGTTAATATTAATGTTCAATTAATATTGGCACCCGGAAAATAAATGTATGTCAACTTAACAGCTGTTTCTGTGTTTCTTATTCAGGCTCTGATAGCCTTGTTTGTGATGTACTCTAAGGACGGCTGGATGAACATCATGTATGATGGACTGGATGCTGTGGGAGTAGATCAACAGGTAGTTTTGCTACCAGTACTTTAATGTATGTTTTGCATTGTTGCTAACACACATTATGAAGTAAAAGGATTGTGATTATATGGGATGATGTAACTAAGTTCATGGTTTGAATTTACTTTTTTTGTTTTTCAAGCAAGTTTCATGGGTTTGCTAACTGAGTTCTTAGGATCCAGGAAATAAATGAAGGTCTGAAGGACATAATAAAAAACCCATCAACAAATTCATGTAGAAGAAGTAAGGGTGCCCTTAGTTTTTCACATACTATTTTTACATTTTTGTTTAGTTTTTGTAAATTAATAGTAACACAGACTAATGCTTGATGTGCTGTTGTTCATCTGAGGATATATTTATGCCATTTTAAGACCTGGTGGTGTCATGATCTATGAAAATTTGAAAATTTGACATCCACCAAGGTCTTCAAGGTCACCTCAATAATTTAAAGGTCAAAACACTGTAACTTAGAAACTACAGTTCCTAAGACTGTGGTGTTTGTTGTCAACATATAGAAAGTACCATACAAAAAATTAAAATATCATGTCACATGACCTCTGCAATATTTGTATTGCAATATTTTCACTGCACTCCAAACTTTTTTGCAATACATTTAAAAATAACAAAGAAAACAATGAATATATACAAAATACAACACTATTACTGTTACTATTACAAGTAAATACCTCCCACAGAGTGAGGTGCCCTGACAGAGGTTTGCTCTCTGAGCGCTTCTTTATATGTTTCCAGTCCTTCACACACTCTAATGTCCAGTCTAATGTCACTATAGAACGATTATTAAAGTCCGATTATTTAGTTCTTAAATTTCTCACAGACTTTCCTCTTGTGTTTCTTTTTCAGCCTGTGAAGAACTATAACGAATGGATGCTCATTTATTTCATCTCCTTCATGGTAATGAGTTTTTTCCTCCTCGACATGTATATCGGCGTCATGGTGGAGACCTTCCACGTGTGCCGGCAGCAGCAAAAACAATCGCTGCAGAGAGGAGGAAACTCACGGGATAAAAGTAAAGTTGATGAAAATAAAGCATCGTTGGGCAAGATACTGAACTCTGAGACTTCCTCTCGATGCACCTATCAGAGTGTAGATGTTGGTGGATGTTTAAATACCTGTACCCTTACATGTGTGCATGTCTCTTCCAGGTAGAGAGGAGAATTATTTCAGGCACTACTCCCTCGTGCGTCGCCGTATCTATGACCTGAGTACCAGCAGATTCCTCGAGTTATTCATGACAGTAGTCGTCTTCATTAATGTCGTGTTGATGGCTTCGGAACACTATAATCAGCCTTTGGTAATGCAAATCCACACACACACACACACACACACACACACACACACACACACACACACACACACACACACACACACACACACACACACAATCCTTTCAAAAAATGCACATGTATCTATGATAGAAATGTGTGTGTGTTCAGTATGTAGATCAGATGATAGAGTACTCCTTCTATGTGTTCACTGTCCTCCTGGTCCTGGAAATCATGCTAAAGGTTGTGGCGTTTGGCGTACTGAGGTTCATAAAAAACAGGTAACACAATTATGCCCAAGAATTTAACTTACGTGGTTTGTTGGGTTTTGTAAAGGCCTGATTGACTGCATGATGTGTGTTTGTCTTTAGTTGGAATATGCTGGACATCGCTATAGTCTTGGTTTCCTTCATCGTTATCATTTTCACCAAGATGAATATGGAACACCGTCTTCCCATTAATCCCAGCATCCTGAGCGTCACTAGAGTGCTCAGACTAGCACAAGGTACACACACACAAACACACACTTGACAATATGAGATCTTTTTTATTACTAAGGCATTTGTGTGTTCTACACATCTACAAACACTTTGAAGACAACACTTGTTTCCCTTTTCAGTGCTGAAGGCCAAGAAGATCAGAGTTCTGCTGAGAACCATTACTAAGACACTGTCACAGGTAAACACCCAGAATAAACTCACTAAGACCAGCTGATTTTACTTTCCATGCTTAGAAGTCTTTAAAACAAACCAAAAGTAGGATATATAAATATATACATTCAAATCTTCAAAGAGGATTTCACAGGCATTTTGGTTCCAGGTTGGAAACCTCTGTCTGCTCTTTATGTTCTTCTTTTTCATCTACGCTGCACTGGGAGTGGAGCTCTTTGGCAACCTCGGTCAGTCAAACTACTATCATAACAGTCACACACACACATAAATGTATTGTGCATGATGCAAAGGAACCTGATAGATGATTTATTTTATTTGCACTGCATCTACGTTGTTAAGTAGAAAAACAAGGAAGGGAGATATTTGCGTAACTTGTACAGCAGTTTGGTCAACTGAGGTTGTTAGAAATGTGCTAAACTGAATTATTGCATTTATCAAGGAGGCAGTGCAGAAAAATCACTGTGTGTGTGTGTGTGTGTGTGTTGTCAGAATGCACCCCAGACTATCCATGTGAAGGCATAAATCAGTACGCTAACTTTAAGAACTTCGGGATGGCGCTGCTCACACTGTACAAAGTGTGCACAGGGGACAACTGGAGTGGCATTTTGAAGGTACGCTTGTACTCATTCACCCATGCACACAAACTCTGCACATGTTGTCTTTTAAACAGTGAAGTCCAAAACCTGTAAGTAAGGAATAATCAACACTTGAATCTCCAGTCAGGGTTTTGTGGTTCATTTATACCTGCTCTGTGTGTCTAAAGGACACATTACGCCCATGCCGTCCCAATGATAAAGCCTGTCCCAGCTACCTGTGGTGGGCCTCGCCAATCTGCTTCGCCACCTTTGTGGTCTTGGTTCATTTTGTTCTGGCAAACCTGGTGGTGGCAGCTGTCGTGCAAGCATTGGAGGAAAGCAAAGAGGTAGTGTTGCTACATGTGAACAGACTTAGAGAGCCCACAATCATGCAGGTATTCACCAATAAGAAGATCTGGTTTTGAAACCAGGATCACGCTGATAACCAGTTGTTCTCTTTTAAAGCTCACTCACAGTAACACCAACTCCTCCATATAAGCTGGAACAGTGGGCATAAGCTGCTCAGCAGGTTCTTGATAAGAGGACATCAATTTCCTGTTATATAGATCCTATTCCTGCCCCATCATCCTTTGCTGTGAACCAGTTAATAGACAACCTGGTTGGTGCATTTGGTATCTGTCAGCTTTGATGGCAAATCACCACTCAAACACTAGGTCACTTTATGTGCTAGAGCGGTAACTACATACACAATGCCTCACCAGAGCTTTTGTGATTGTCCCCCCCAGAGGTTTGAAGGAGAAGTGCGAGTTGAAATTTGTTTTTAGGAACACACCTTCCATCTGTAATCTAACAGTACAGGCTAAACTTTAGCTGTTGTCAAGCTAGTATATATATGGCCAAAGGTTTATGCATATTCATGAATGTAGGCATGAATGTCATAATAATTTGAGGATTTTATTGATTTCTTTGAACAGTTTATTGATATAGAGTACAATTATTCTAATGCCTTGAAAAACAAGACTTTGTTCCTTGGGTTTGCAATTATTGTACACCTAAGTCACGCCTTAAATAGAATAGCCATCAATAAGCTCGTGCTAAAATTATTGCTGGACATTTGCTGAAGGTAATTCTTGGCAGAATTGATAGAATCAATTTAAACTGTTTGGTTTGTTGGCACAGACCCAGATTTCAAGCATAAATCACAAATTTTCAACATGTTGTGGCCGGAGGCTTTGGGAAGGCCATCCTAGAAGCTTAATGGGCCATTTCTAAGCAGTGTCATCCAGAGTCGTCAGTTTAAACAATTATGCAAACATACAATTTAATATAATTATTTGGATATGTCACCATTTTGGCAACTGTCACCCTCAGATGAGGGAAAATTGGTTAGTGGGTAGTCATTACAGGAAGTGGCTTTTGAATGGCAAGCCATCTAGGCCATAAACATTTACAAATCATTTAAGAAACAATGGAAAAATCAACATTTATTAAGTCAGGACACTGTAAAAGTTGGTGAAAACTCCACGCTAGTAAGTGGAGTTTTGAACCTCTTCTTCTGAGTCATTGAATGCCGCTTTGTACATCACACTCAACGTTTATGAGCACTGGAAAAAGTGTGCTTTTTCCAGTGCTCAGTGACAGCAGTGATGGTGCTTTCTTAAATTATGCAGGGCCCTACCCATTGTTTTCTCATCCACTTAAGTTAAACTTTGATCACCTGGAAAAGAAGAAGTGCAGACTACACCAATTCATCATGGAATTTAAATTAAGTGGATGAGAAAACCATGGGTAGGGCCCTGCATAATTTAAGAAGACGCTGTCAGAGCTGTCACTGAGCGCTGGAAAAAGCATGCTCAGTGCTCCAAAAATGCCATTTTCCCCACCACTCAGAAGGAGGCGTTCAAAAAGCCACTCGCTGGCATAAAATATGGTGTTCTGGCGGGGTTTTCCCCAACTTACGGCATCCTGACTTATTAAACTTTTTAAATCATTTCTTAACCAGATGGGTTGTAAAAGTGTTGATTTATGGCCTTTTGAAACCTGAAAACACTGACAGCTGTTAAGCATGGTGGTGGTACCATCATGCTCCGGTGCTATATTACTACCAGTGGTTTCGGTACATAAAAAGTAGGTGGAATAATCAAAAAGGGTGACTACCTCAAAAGTCTTCAACTTCACCTCAAGTCAACTGCCAGACAACTGAATTTTGGACACAGGTGTTTAACAGGATGATGATCGTAAACATCAGAAACTATGTTTGAAATAGATAAGGCAGGCTAAGATTAAGCTTCTAGAATGGCCTCAACCCAATAGAACACTTTTGGGATGAATTAGAGCGGAGACTGCGAGCAAGGCCATCACAAATAAAGATTCCCATGAACACACTTCTAAACCTGGTGGAAAGCATTCTCAGAAGAGAAGAAGCTGTTGTAGCTGCAAATGGCAATATAGTGCATGAATGTCTCAGAGCATAGCCTCTATTTTTCAAATATAATAAATCATTACAACACAGGAATCTCTGACGTTAATCATATAGTTCATTTTAAAAAGGTATTTAGTGGCGAACGTGTATAGTATCCTATAATATCGGAAAAATGCTAATAAAATACCTTGAAAACTGTTTTGTTGACCATGGATTATCCAGTATTAATTCTGCCACATAATAATAATCTAAACAAATCTTGGATTTCTCACGCTTAAAATGAAATAAAATCTTACACAACAATATTTAAATATTTCAGAAAAGGCCTAAGACTGAATCCTCAGACATCATGCAGCAACCCCAGGAGTCTCCAGGCGAACCCGTCATATCCAGCTCAGCTGGTACCACCGAAGTAGTCCACTTGTAAATCACTTCATACCTTAGACTTGTTTTTGTTTATACTTCTCTGTTACTGTGACATTTTCTGATATCCTGTAAATGTTAAAATTTTTATGCCTATGTACTTTTATCTTACTGTAAACATTTTTAACGAAATTCACTTAAATGTTAACAGTTCCTTTGTTAATAGTTGTTTATATAAACTATAGGTAAACACTATATATAGATAAATACTACAGACATACACACGTTGTTTACAATTAGTAGTATTATAGTAACTGCATTACAGGTGTGTTTAAACACCAAGATCCATGATCTTATGCACTCTTTTAAATGATCAAACCTTTAAAATGTAAAGGAATAAACTTCTTATAAAAAGTAGCTGAACTGTCTTTATTCCAAAATTATTTCGAAATGAATTAAGATTTTTATAGATTTATCACCACACAAACACACACTCATGGTTTACGGTATAAGTGCTTTCACTGTATAATTAAGCAGTGTCTACATCATGGCTCATTCTAATTTAAACGAGGTGTGAAAATGAGTTGAAATTATAAAACACATTGATGACTAATATCACTGAGACAACAAACTGATCCAATCAATAAAAGTCACTTTTGGACGTTGACGGACTAGTTACACAATATGGGATCAACAAGAAAAGATTTTTAGAATATCAACAAATTAAATCCATAGTAAAAAAGAAATTTAAACCGGGTCAAGTTGAACTACAAACACCACCAAGTGTGGTTCAATTTCTTACTCTTAAACCCCCCAAATTACTATCCAAAATATACAGAATGCTTTCTAAAACAGATGAATCAATATCACTTCCTATTGCAAAATGGGAAGCGGATTTATCAGTTAACTTAGACCTAAACTTCTGGTCTCAGATTTGCTTAAAAACCTTTCATCTAATTAGAAATCCCAGTCTTCAATTAATTCAATACAAAATATTACATAGAGTGCACTATACAGGTCATCGGATGTTCAAGATGGGCTTTACGTCTACCAACAACTGCTCACACTGCCAAACCAATTCACCGGACAATTATATCCACGCTCTTTGGTTCTGTCCACCAGTTCAGAAGTTTTGGCGCGAGATATGTGAAGACTTATCGAAGTGTCTGAAATGTAACATTCCAACTTCCCCCTTAGTGTGTTTGTTGGGCAGCTTAGATAATGTCACTTCAGAAAAGAATATCGCCCATATGGTTTTCACTGCCCTATGCATAGCCAAGAAAACAGTCCTCATGAACTGGAAAAATAAAAATAATCTTAACTCTAACCAATATAGAAATTATCTATTAGATTACATTAGTCTTGATACAGCCTCTGCCACCACATCAGATCAATTGCTCTGGGCTCCTTTGATCAGCTCCATCACCTAGTGGGGGTGGGGGGTCATAGTTTGGTCCCGCCTTCACTGTTGTGATTGGTGTGGGGGTAGGGACAGGCTTAGGGCGTCGGGGGGTTCCCCGGAGGCATCTTCCTTGGGGGGCTCAACCCGGGGTAGCGGTCATGTCCGGTTAGGGGCTCTGTTGGCTCTCAGGTGACTGTTTCCTCGCGGCTGCGTGCAGCGGGGCTAGGGGAGGGTCTGTGCTGACGGACGTGGGTTACTGACCTGGTAGCCTGGCTGCCCCTGGGTGGGTCCGGGATGGGCGTGAGGTTCTGGGGGCGCTCCGTCTCTGGGCTGGGACCCGGACCGGGCCTCGGGGGCTTGGGTCCTGGTTGGTGTGTTGCCGGGGTTGTGGGCGGGTGGGTGCATGGGGGCCCAGCCCTGGAGCAGGGTGCCGCCGGTGCGTCGAGCCACCTGGGGGGCTCTTCAACTGGTGGGGGAGATTGTCACATCTTGCAGGAGCTTTCCTCTCCTCAGGAGCTCCCTCTGCAGGAGGGGGAGATACAGGAGAGGTGGAGGAAGATCTCAGCCTGGGTGTTTATTGTCTTATGTAGTCTGGAAGATGAGTGGATGGTGGGGTGGGTGCAGTTTTCTCTGTGGTGGGGTTGGGTGGACTGTCCCGGGCTCTGTGGGGCCGGGTGGCGCTGCTGCACTGGGCCCGGTCTGGATGGGCCTGGGCCCCCTTTCCCTGGCGGGTCGCGGAGTATGGGGGTGCCTACTGGGGTCAGCGGGGGAGCTGGCCCCAGGGAGGGGTCACTTGCCCCTCCCTTCCTTCCCTCCCCATCTCCAGCTGCCTCCCTCTTCCCGCTCCACCACAACCACCCACACATGCAGGGCCTTGGAGTAGGGGTATGTCACCAGGGTGCAGAGGAGGCTACCCCCCCCTCTGTCCCCTTCTGGCTGCCTCTGCCTCAATTTTATCCCACAACTTAGACATTCACATTACTCACACTCTCATTACACGTACATATAGGATCTTGGGGGTGGGCACGATACACGGAGTCCAAAGTACCATCAGGGTGTACACCCCACCCCTGGCATCGTTGCCCACCTCTCAATTTTAAATACACGTAGACATTGAGGGCTAGCAGGAGGGACCATGCGCTTACCTGCTGCTCTCTGGCAGGTAGCTCCAAGCCCTCCTGGGTTTTAAATGCACCTTAGAACACACATGCATCAACATTACAATGAGCGGGTGGAGGGAGGTTTGGAGTCTTCTCACCCCCATTCTCTGCGACCTGCTGGAGCAGGGGGGCTAGGACTAGGAGGAGGAGTTGGCCGTCCGACTGCGGTCTGGAGTGTGGAGCCTTCCTGCTGCTGCGGAGTCGGGGTGGTCTGCCTCCCCCCACCGCAGGGAAAAGGGAAACACCACCTGGGTCTGGGTGCAGTTCCCCCTCCAGGGGCGGGGGCACCTAGACCTGGTTTGTAGAGTACGCTTGGGGAGTGTGATCGTGTGTACAGCGTCTCTTTATGTCTGTCTCCACGTTGGTTGAGTGTGGAGTAAGTGCATATGAGAGCATGAGGGTGGGAATGGATGTTTGTGTCTGTGTGTGCCTGTATGTCTGTGTCTATATGTCAGGTTGGGTGTCAGGCGCCACCTCTCTGGGGACATCTCAGGCCCTCCAAGGTTTGGAGGCCTATCTCCCCCTACCACCACTTCCCCTGCCAGTGGCGGACCCCCTCAGACATCGGTGCGTTGGTGGTTCTTTGTGTCCGGGGATGGGCGTCCAGGTACACACCGGCTCACTCCTTGGCGGCCGCTTATCGGGGCCTGGAGCCTGGGGCTCGCTCGGGCCACTTCGGAGGTGGGGTGCCCCCGGCCTCTCGGCCTGGGGCTCGGTCACTCAGGCACGGCTGGCTGCCGGCGGAGCTCACGGGCGCGTCACTGCAACTCCCCCTGGCTTCTGCTCCGCGGCTGCTGAGTGAGCCCTCATCTGGGACTCTCCTCAGCTCTTTCCGGGACAGTGGCGCAGCTGCCCCTCTGTTGGTCTTCCTTGGTCTCTTGTGTTCTGGGGGCCTCTGGATGTCTGGAGTTTTGATCTCCTCCACACCTGCTTCATGCCCTGGAGGACGGGGCTGTGGCCCCCCCACACCCTCTAGCAGATTATTACATGAAGGAACCTTTTAAAAAACAAAAAACAAGCGCGTCCATGCTCACAGGTGTACACACGGGTGATCACACCCACAAACTACACCCTTTTTGGCTCCTACCTCAAAGCACACTGTGTTCTGTTGATCTTATGTGCTGCACAATAATGTTTAACATTTAGTATTTACTGTCATATTCCCATATATCATTGTGATGTTGTTTATTCTATTACTCTTGTTCTCTTCTGCTTGCTTTCTTTTTTCTTTCTCAGCAGGTGATCCAGGTGATTGATATATGCATTTTTTTTTCTCTGCCCGTTCTGTTGGTTTTTGTCTTTTGCCCTTCTCCCCCGTCCCTCTTCTCAGCTGTTTCTCTTTCCTTCTTTCTTTCTCCCCTTCTTTCCCCCAGTCAAGTCTGTCCCGTATTCAGTAAGTGAAAATAAAATAAACAATAAAAGGTGAATCAAATGGACCATTACGGCAAGGCTGGGATGGTCAGTTTGGTAAAGTAAATCCGTTGGGCATCTTTCTTTGCCTTTAGACAACAATTCTGATGGCAAAAGAGCCAAACGGGACAGGCCCAAAAAAAAAAAAAAAAAAGTCACTTTTTGGATCACTGGAGAGTTGGGTACAGATTATTGGTAATAGAACAGTACTGCCCTCTGCTGGTGTGCAGAAGTATGGCAATATTTCTTCTGCATGTTCATGCACCAAGTTTGGGTTTGATTGATTCCTTGTTTTGCAGTTTTTTAGAAAACTTGACAAATGAAGGCTAAAAAAAAGAAAACAAAAGACCAGAAAATCCATTATATTTTTATGACTCTTGGTCTGAAGAACAGAAAAACCTTTTCATCAACTAATGCATAAAATTCAGAGATTAAATGGTGTCAACTTGACTTAATTTTTTAAACAGAGCAGTACCTTATCTTTAAAAATGCCTCAAAAGTATGTATCACACACTTCTAGGGGCTCCAATGACTGAAGAACATGAAGAACACAGCTTATTGTCTAACTTGTGCATATTTGGAGATGTTTTGAACCCAGACTGCTCATTAGCTTTCATATAATGGAACATAAAAGTTGCAGTGTAAAACAGAACACATTAACATGGAGCTGATGAAGTTTAACAGCTTTAAAGTCAAACAACTTAGCAGCATGTTTATAAATAAATACTTTTACATAAATACATTAAATAATCTGGAGTCCTAATAAATAATTGGTAATAATTAAAACTCAAGGTGCACATGCATGAAAGCCTCTTGTTAACATGTGAGTCCAAAGACCAAACAGCAGGTGAGGCAGGAAGCTGAAACTTGTGAGTGAGGGTGCTGATCACAGGCGCTGCTGCAGCAGGGCAGACATGTGCTGCTTCACCTCTCCTGGATCTGCCAGCGAGCAGTCCAGGACCATGCCCCTGATTCCACTCTTCATCTTAGGAGAAGGAATGATCTACAGCACATGAGATTTTTTTCAACACTTTGTTTTTACAGCTAATAGCTTTTGCAGCTTGGTATCAAAAGCTAAGGTACCTTCACATATATTTTGCATCTCTCCAAAAGAAATTTCCACTTCATTGCAGTCCTCTCACCATCAGTCAAACTGATGAACTCCTCTGTCTGAATCAGATCAAACAGAAAAGGTGATGTGGCAAAGCTATCAACCACCGCCATTCATTTACTGGATTGTGGAGGTTCATCTGAGCAATAGCTACAAAATAAAGAATATTTACAGAATTTTGTAACTGACATCTGAGCCATACAGCACAGGTGTAGGAGCACAAGGTTTAGAACTGAGACTGGAGAATCGTCTTTCTATGAACTGATACTTACTGTACATCCCAGAGCCTTTTCTGCCACTGGGCTCCTGAGGCTGCAGGCGTGCAGAGTGCCGGTGTGGTCTGTGAAGTCCACCAGGAGATCAAAGCCTGTAGTGGCTGAAACAATCTGACCCTTTCCTGGACATAACTGGTTGGTGCAGCTGTTCAAGTCCTCAGTCACCAGGAATTTGCATTTCGAGCTGAAGCAAAGACAAAGCAATAAGCTGCTCTTTGTTCTTGTTCAAGGAAGTGGCTGTCATGGTTATAGTTAGTAAACAATGTGTGAATTTACCACCGTGTCTTGATGACTTTTGAAGCAGACGAGTCGAGGTCGAGCTTGGAGATGAAACTATATGTGATGCCAAATAAAGCCTCGGGATTCTCTCGGGCCTTCTGCATCAGCTGGCTCACTGTGTAAACGTCGGTGATGGACTCTACTGCAGACCAAAACAGCAGCATACATGTGTACTTAAAGGGCACTTTCTTAGGTACACCTGCTCAAAAGCTCATTAGCACACATCAGCAAATCACATGGCAGCAGCCTAATGCATTTAAGCATGTAGACATGATCAAGACGAAAGAGTGCCAAAGCACTTTAAGCACAAGATTGTTAGTTAATCATTTACAAATGAATATTGTCTGTATGGACTGCAATTTCCCCCCAAAACAGTGCACATGTAAAACTGTGGTGTTAAGCGATGCGGTTGAAAATTTGAGTGCGCCTAGCTTCAGTGCAACCATGGCAAAAAGTTAGTCTAGAGCCCTGCCATGGATGTGATGCCGGAAAATCTCCAGTAACTGTGTGATGTTGTCATTTCGATATGGACCAAAATCTCTGAGCAACGTTTCCAGCAACAATTACGGTGGTTTTGAAGGAAAATGGGGTTCAACCAAATTACTAGCAAGGTATACTTAATAAACTGTCACAGTCTGCAGTCTTTATACAAAGAAAATCCTGATGTGTTTCCACTGCAAAATAAAGGAGGCAGGATACTGATATACTAAATATTAAAAAAAGAAATTCCTCCTCAGCAATTTAATCGGTGGGAAAACATGTTTTTGGACTGGTAAGTCATATTTTCTATGTTGTTTAACACATCTAGATGTGGGGAATTAAAGCTAAAACTTTTGATCTCACACTCGCATGTCTCAGTGAACGGCAAAATCAAAAATGTATTGGCATCATAGTCTAAATACCTCCTCTGGAAACACTCTTAAAGCCTGAAAATCTTTACACCAGAAGGTCTCTATGTGGACTGAGAAAAAAAATAAAATAGATGAACTATTGGTTTTCATTTTCAAGAAGAAAAACAGCAGCTAGAAAAACAGCAGCTAGTGTAACTGTGTGGCTTGGTAATGTGCTTTTAATGAGGAGCTGAACTGACTGTGCTACCACTGGTCAGTGATGGAGGTCTAAGCCACAAGTTAGCCGTACTCGTCTGTCGGATCCTGTTAGTTTTGCTCTTTTTAGGGGATTTACCAAAAGTGGGGAAAATGACTTTATGATTTGATAATAGCATCTTGCATTCACCTTTTAAACTTTCCTATATGCCCTCTGTAACTGAAAATATAATTATTTTATATAATATAATCTTTTGCTTAAAGATCCAAGACAAAAGCAGGGGAAATAACAGCTTCTGATGCCTCAAATTCAAAGAGTCTTTTACATTTAGATGGGCAGACTGACTTATATGAATATGGGGAAGTCATGGCAGGAACTCATTATAACTTACCAGGGACATCCTCTGACATGTCATCTTGATCCAGAGCTCCAGACTCTGACACTTCTTTAGCATAACTGAACAGCAGGCTGGCCTCTCGGGTGTCTGAAAACAAATTATGATTGACTCTAGCATGTTTCTCTCCCTGCACAGCAGGAAGGAAAGCTCCATTTCTTTCACTGTCTACCATGACTGATTGGTTGTCCAAAACCAGCATTTCAGTCTTGTTTTAATCAGTTACACCATTTAAATCTCTATCAGAGCCTGTGTTTTTTTAAGTGCCGCTGTGATCTCTTACCAGGATTGACAGTGATAATGCTTTTCGAGTTAACAGTTGCCACCATGCCGCTGCGAAAGCTGTCAAAGCTGATCTTCGCGTCGGCTATGAAGAGCACTTGGAATGAAGAAAAACAGTTGAAACAACAGAAAACCATCTTAAACGCAAACACGCGGTTGGATCTCAGGTAACCACCGCTGTGTTTGTCTTCAGCACAGTATGCTAATGGGACATGACGAGCAGGAATAACAGTTAAATAAAGATTCATTTCTGCGGCGGAGAAAGAGCAGCAGCCCTCAAACCTACCCGTCTCCCTGGGTATCAGAGGTTGCATGAGCTGAATGGCTTCTCTGTCCCAGCTGTGAGTGAGACAGAGGTCAGGGAGTCACACAGGGGAGAGCACAGTCAAAAATCAAACACACATGTAGTTCAGAGGGGCAATCTAAGACGTTGTATCGCTAATGTAAATTTGTGGTCGCTTAAGGAGACACAGCGGTGATACAAAAGGCAGTAAAGATGGAATATGGCACAAAAGCAACAGAAGTAATAAATCTACGTTCATTTTCCAAATTAATAAATGCCTTTGACACACCAGACGAGGGGGAAGGATAAGACGGAGTCATCAAAGAGCCTCACTTCCAGCCTCTGCCCTCTGCGTCCGTCTGAAGTGGTGAACTGCTTTGTGTCTCCGATCTGAAAATGCAAACACGGTCGCTTGAAGTTCCTATCACACTATCTCCCTTTCATGTGACACTGAGATCAGGGCGGGTCTGGCCCGTGTGTGAACTTTGGGGCCATTATGGTGAGCTGGTATGTTCCAAAACCAACAACCATTCACCATGAAACCACACGCACACAAACACAGACACAGTGTAGGCTAATTGACAATTTATAAGATGTAAATGAAAACTCAACTTATTTGATCGCTCACTCATCACACTCATACACATCAGGGTTCCCACCACAGCGTCTCTCTGACAGGTTATGTGGCTTTTCCGTGACTGACTTTAATAATCCAACATCGAGCCACTTTTTAACAACCCTCCCTCTCTTTTCTTGTTAAAGTTGTTTTTCAGCTCAGGAAACTTTTAACAGACTATTTTCCACCATAGTTCAGTTTATGGTAGAGGAAAAAACAAAACCAAACAAACACCATCTAATCAATGTGGGAGCAAAGTTGGAAAATACATATTTTACTAACTGAAAACCACCTCTTAAAATATGAATACATTTAATATACTCAAGTTTATATGATTGCAATCTGTTACTTGACAAAGAATCTACTAAGCACGTAAACATGCTATAAATGTTTCTACTGAGCGTTTTTTACTTTATTGCATTGTCTTTGGAAATCTAAATTTTTGAGCACACTGGGTCAAACCAGGTCAATAAGAATTTGGTTGATTATCGTTTATTTATTTCTTCTTTAGTGTCAAACTAAGTTTACACAACCTGTGATGCTACAGAACAAATAAACACAGGCTTTCAGTTCAATGTGAAAATCCTAGATGATTTTCAGAGAAGTTAACCATCTGACCTTAATCTGGAGGTTGACGTCACTGAGATTTGAGATCATATGAGATTTTTAGTAGATGCACCTATGGCATGCATTTCAAAATCCTGTGTTACCTGGTTCTCGAGTTATCACATTCACAACTTTGGGTGTCTAACAGGTGGCCTTTTACAGCTGAGGGGCAAAAACTATGTTTAGCAGATGAACAGTATCTGAGAATCTAGGAAACAATCCAGAAAAGACCTGACAGAGTATCTGAGAAACGCTTGATCCATCTACAGTTCACTGAAGCCTCATCAGAAATGGTCTCAGTGCAAGTGTCGCTGTCAAGAAACAATTCTTAAGGAAGGTAAACATGGAGAAAAGGCTGAGGTATGAAAATTACACAAGAACTGGACTAAAAGCCCAACAGGTCTTCTGGAGTGACAAAGACGAATTTGAAATGTCTGGTTCAAATCATCATCAGTAACACTATCAGTCACAGACTGGCCTCTCCAGAGACCCCACCTCAACATTATTACAGCAGTGTGCGATCATCTTGATGAACAATGGAACAATTGGCAGCCAGTTTTGAAAGTCCTTCCAGAAGCCTGGAGAACTGTTCCTGACTACAAAAAGAAGGAAAGCTGCCTAAGAGAGTTCAGTGTTAAAGACTGACGATGAGCAGTGGCACAAAACTTTTGCACGCTAATATAGAAAGAGAGAACGTTTTCTTTCCCACTTAAAGAGTCTTTAAAATGCCATTATGGAAAACTGGGAATGCTTTTGGAAAGGTCATTGCCTATTTGATTGCTGAGAATTTGAATATAGAATAAAAACTACTGTAATAATTAAACTGTAAATATATAGCTGCCAGGATTTAGCCACAAAACAAAATCCAGAAAAATGAGTTCAATAATCAACATTTTATGCCACATTCTGGCCACATTTTTTTTTAAAATAATCATCTTACAGAGACATTGACAGCAGTTTTTTAATCTTTAAATAGTGCAAGCTAAGCTACTGAGAGTAAATTTTCATTTGACATCAGAGTGAAGTTAATCTTGATACATGTCATTTTTCAAGAACTCAAATATTTATTTCCCTAGTTAGTGTAATGTTCATTGCCTTTACTGCACATTGCAGCAGTGTTCTCAGATTTGTCCATGCATGTATAGAAAAGCATTCTGGGAAAAACAGGAAAAAACACACTAACCTCAGTAAAAGCAGGTGAGGTGGGGTCATGAAAATTTCAGCACAATAAATATGTAAATAAAAAGTCTTTGTGATTAACAGCTTTCAGCACTCTACACAAAACCTTAAGTGTATAAAAGGGAACTTTTCTCAAACTCCTGTGTAACACTGAGCGACTGAAGCCTTAAAGTGTCCTACCGATTTTACAGCAGCAAGTATATTTATCACCGAACCATCCAGCTTTTGCCCGTTGGCCACTATGTCTCCCAGAGAGTAGAAATCTCTGGAGTCCTTAACAGGCAGGTGAATCAATGGCAGCAGTCTGTCAATGGTGTCCATATCAGCACACAGACACACCTGGGAATGAGCCTCCGTCACCAGCAGCCTGTAGTGGCTGAGACAGCAGATGCTATCATTACACATTACTCCCTGTTACACCGTGCTTTGCACAGTGTTACATTATGTTTGCCTCACTTGCCATCAGCTACCTAAAAGCACAGTAAGGAGAACATGCTTCTTAGATACCATCTGTCTTAAAATGCTAAATTACCTCGGTGTTGCAGGACAAAATCGATCTCCTTTCTCCAGGTCTTTGGTGGCAACTAAAGGGTTTTCAATTGTGACTGGAAAGGAAGAAAAAGAAGCAGTTCTGTTTCCAAGCATCATTATGTAATTTCTATAGGCAAGAAATACATTAAAAATATTTCAGTTTATTAAAAAATTACTTTAATCGGGAAAGAGGACAGTAAAAGAAATCTACACAACTTTGAGAGAGACTTTCTCACCACAGTCCCCAATGTTGAAGCTGCTGGCCAGCCCGTTGACATAGGCATCATTTCCCCAAGTGCTCACGTTGATGAAGAAGTCCGGAGAGTCTTTAACAGTGAAGCCAAAGGTGAATCTGTCCATACCAATATCTGTATTTCAGAAATGGAGGGTTAGTGTAGTGATGCAGTTCAACGGAGAAAAAAAGAAACCTAAAAATCACCACCAGGAGAGGGCGCTGGTGTACAAGACACTGAAGTGCAGAGGAGGAATATTGAAAATAATGATGCACTGATAGAGATACAGCCAGGATACGAACTTTTTCTGTCAGGGAAGCTTTTGACGTCAGTTTTTCCAATGATGATGCCTGCCACTTTCTGGAAAACATTACAAGGACAACGGGAGTGCATTATACTATTTAATTAAACTCGCTAAAACAAGCCTGAAAATGCACTGGGCTACATTAGGGTATAAGCCCTAGGAGAAAAAAAAAAGAAAATAAAGGACATGAAGTTAAAAAAAAAAATCAGTTGAACTCACTGAATGAGAGATGTTGGGATGCAGCTCAGAGATAGCGATATAGGTGTGAGCAGCCATTTTGTTTATAACCTCTGCACAGCCTATAAATAAAAAAAATAAAAATAAACAGAAGTCAGGAACTGGGCTTCAGCTCAACCTCTGCAAGACGGTTTCTACATCAGCTCTGAATACACTAAAACACAGTGAGTAATGTGTAAGAGCTACATACATACATACATTTACTAGCTAAATTTAACTTAATGCAGTAATTATATAAGTAGCAAGCTAACGCTGGATTATTTTTAGTCATTTTAACGCTAAATTTGATTCAAACAGACTAATATTACAGTTCTACTCTAGCCTTAATACTAATTAATTTAAAGCTCAGCATGTTTTTTGCTGTCTGCGGTTTTTACCTGTCTCCAGCAGTTCTCTTGTCACGTGACATAAGATTTTCGCGGTGAAGCTGTTGCACGCGACGGAGCTTTGATGCTGCCTTCATTGTTGCTGGAAATTTCTGCATTAATACAGCTGCGTCTTCAGGCTACAATACACACACAAACGAAAAAAAAAGACTTAAAAATTACCTTTCATAGTGGCATACATTAGTAAAACGTAGAGAACAACTGTTAGTGTGAAGTAGGAGTTTTCTTTATTATTTCGTAATAAAGGCTTTATGCCGGTTAAAATCACATAAGACTTTACTGTCATTGTACCACTATCACATGGTCACCGCTATTAGGTTGTGCTAAAAAAAACAACCCAATAAATAATCAAATACAAATAATACTACTACTAATAAATATAAAAGTCTTAAATACTGTCATATAAATAATCAAATGCAAACATAAAATATTTATATATAATAATAATATAATAACACACACAAATATATACATGCAATATTATTCAAGTCTTTTAGCAGCTTCACTTCACTGGTCCCCTACGATGTTGGTGGCCCGGTTTGGGCAGTGGGGCTTGAAGATGTCACTATTGGAGTTGCTGGATCCCAATGATTTTCTGGGTCTCCTTGGCAATCCTCTGTAGTGCCTTCTGAGCCGGTTCTGAGGTAACCCAACCTTCCTCAGGTTCCTCATGAGATCTCGGCGTTGCTGAGCCTTGACAGTGACAGCAGAGGCTCAGGATCCTCTGAGAAGGGGACACTGAGGAATTTAAATCCAGAGATACTATCAACAACATGGATGTTGACATTTAGTAACTAACTAACTTCTTTTCAACTAAGCATAGCCCAACAAGCAACAAAATATGTACGTGCTACTGAACTCCTCATTAGTTCAACTTCTTTATTCAGAAAATACAAAATGAATTAAATTTATTTCCCCAATTTAATCATCATTTTTCATGCTGATAAAAAACACTGACTGTTACTATAATTTAAGCAAATCATTACTGTTTCACCTTTCTGCACTTTAAACCTACTCTTTCTCAATTTCACTAACTGATCAGTTGCATTAATCTTGATTTCGTAATAACGAACACAAACCAGGCTCTATTCACCTAATGTTTTGTTAGTCACTGTTTAATGTTGCGCAAGATGAAATCTACAGTTTCAACACGCATTCAGTGTGGTAAACACCGATACAGCTGCGCAAACATGCATTGAAACAGGAGTAACAATGAAATTGCAAAGGCCACAATGACTGAAAGCTGTCAGTTATGCACACTGAAACACGCACACGTTTTATTTGAGTCATCTGTTTGTGTCTTTGTACCTTAGACTTTAATATTAGCTTGATGATCCTACCCAGCTATCATTCACAACATGGGATTTGTGCTCAGACAGCCATGCTGAGATTAATTTGACAGCTTCCTGGTTTGTTTTGATAGCACAAAGCCGTGTTTGACATATGATACTGTCTCATGCACCTAAGCAGGAATCAAAAGGTGTAACAGTAAACCCTCATTCAGCTTCACAGAGCCCTTGCTCATTTCCTGTGTTGACTAATCCTCACAGTCGGATCAGATAACTGATCCCTGTGACTAATGTTGATTTTTCAGACAGTAATGTCTCTGGTGATGTGATTTTATGGCTGCTGCTAAAAAAAAGAAGAAAAAAAAGAGAAGGCGGGGTACAGTAGCAGTTATGTGCGTAATAACAGAGTAAGAAAACAGCTAACACAGGTAGATTATACCTGAGCAGATAGCCTGATGTGTAACTATCAATCAGTGTATTCGTGAGCTTTGTATAATCTTGTGTAATGTTAAACTGAAGTGGTTAAATGCATTGAACTTTTATCTACACAAAAAGGAATCGATTTGCTTTTTGCAGCAGCGGCAGGCTATTCAAATGAAAGAAAAATTTCAAATTCTAATTTCATTAGGGTTTTTCTGACTAAACTTGGTGAGTCCATTAATCAAAGCACTGTAAAGTGTCATCAGATAAATCAAGTGAAACTTACTGTTGGTTTGATGAATTATTCATAACGAATTCACCTGTCATCAATCACACGCCGATCAAACGTTCAACTGGTTCTTTTGACGTAATTTGAATAAACTATGTAAATGTCTATACCAAAAGCAGTCAGCTAAGGTCTTGCTTGTCACCTTCCAAAAACCTGACTTTATGCAGAGCCGAGCAGGATGTCGCATGCACGCAGTCGCCGCAGGAATGTGCTGTGATCGCGTGGCCTCTCTGCCTCAGGTCGGCTCCCCAGAGGGCCTGCAGCCGTGTGGCCACTAATCAACTATTAATCCATCATCTCATGTGAGCTCCTTTCTGTAGATGCGCCATGCATCTCAGTGCATACAGCACATCTATGTTTACTGTCATCAAAAGGACAGTTCAAAGTTCATAAAGAATGTCTGTAGAAAACAAGAACGATAACTGCAATAATCAGAGGTGATGCTGCTTAGAAACAGATATTCAAATGGACAATAACGTTCATGCAGGAAATTTCATATCTTGCAGCTGCTGCATCAGTTACTGTCCTGATGAACTGTCATGATTAATTCAAGAAAATTGCTTTTCTAGATTCATATTAATCTGTAAACTTACAAAAAAAAAAAACTGTTCAAACAGCACATTTAAAAGCTAATTTCATAAAGAATAATGTCCATGACTGTAAATACTCCACCAGCTTAGCTTTTGCTTACATCTCGCATGCTTCAGTGTTTATCTATTGAGCATCTTAACAGACTGAAAAGGCTCGTGCTTCACATGATTCAGAATCAAATGCATTAGAGCTCAGGCAAATAAATACATTTAAAAAAACAAATGTAACTACATGGTAGTGCAACTATAATAAGTTTCTCATTTTAGATTTGCTTAAATTTTCCAAAATCAGGAGTCAAAGTCATTTACAGGTAAAAATTATTTTTCACCTCTACAATTTACCTCTTTTGAAAAGGTCAAAGAAAGTTATGAAAATACATAAAGTAACATGAATAAAAATATATTTGCATTGAAAAGGTATAATTAGGAAGACGTACATTATGACTCAAAAAGATATTGGGGTTTTTTACATTAAAAAAATTATCTGAGCACGTAAAATGTGATACAATAATATATCTATAGAGCTGTTTTACTCAGTGGTGAAAAGTTGTGTAAGCTTCAACCTCTAAATACTGCTCAAAATTTAATGTTAAAAAAACGGTGCCCAGTATAATCAAAATAAATTAAATAAGGCTGACAAGAACCTGCAGATTGTTTTTTCTCTTACAGTACTTGGATTTTTGTATTTAAGTATTTTTACATTGTGGTATTGCTATTTAGAGCAGCTCTAAAGCTCTTCCACTTCTTTCACAGCAGTCTCCTGGACCTTATGTAAAGGCACCAGACAGGAGATTTATAGTTAAACTGCAAACCATGTATAAAACATGAGAACACTGGAGGGAGTAAAACCACCACAGACCTGCTTGGAGACCAGGCGACACAAAGACAACACAAAACCAAGTTGAAATCCTTTAAAATTGCAGAGATTCAGAAGTGCAGATCTGTGGCACCTTCATATATCCTGCATGCATCAAACAGCAGAGGTTCACAGACTGATGGTTTGATTGAAATGACCTTTTGCAATCAGGAAGTGAAAGAGCCGGTGTTTACACTATATCCATATGTTTGGTAATGTACCAAAAAATCCTGTACAGGGTTTTACATTGCTGCAAAATGCTTTACAGGAAGTGGGTAGACAGGTTGTAGTATTTAGATGGTTTGCACTCACGTGTGAGAAGGTACCCATGATTGTACACATGCGAGACAAGGGAGCCATTGTTTAAAAAAAAGGAAAAAATGGGACCAATCCTCATTATTTTATTGTATCTGACCATTAAAACATATTGTTCTGCGCATGGTGAGCAATATCTTGGCATAACTCAGACTTCAACATCCAGCTATAGCTTTTGCAGTCGCTGGCAGGATCCTGAGCAGTCTTTATTGGTTTCCACAAGTGGAAGACGTCCAAGCTACAAGTATGCGTACACTGTAATTTCCCTGCCACCTGTGTGACTGACTATGGTGGAGCTGCTGCTGCTGAGCCACTGGGCCTGCTCAAAGCCATCAGATCTGCCCAGCTCTGGTAGAACAATGCGCTCCGTCTCCTCGTCCTCGTGCCCAGTGAGATGGGGATGTGGAGGAAACTTTAAATGATGTTAATAACATGCTGTTGAAAAGCAACACGAAGACTGAAATCGGTGGCATGCACGCATGATGTCAGCTCTCATCATTATGCCACCATGAGGTAATGGGAGGAACACTGCGGCGTTTGTCATGCGATTGCTTCGGCTGGCTTTTTTGATGTGCTGTTAGCAGATTTAAAGTCTTGTTTTTCAGATTAAACTTTGCAGGAGTTAGTTAGAGAGGAAGCATTTCAGTACAGCGAAGACTGAAATACTGATGAGGAGGAAATAGAAATATGAAGGAAAGGAAATTTGTTGAATATTACAGCACAACAGGAGCTTTTATGAAACTGTTTTCACAAAACCGGTTACACCACTTACACACCCAGATCACGGGTGTTTTCTGTTTGTGAGGCTTGCTCACTTATGGCCTTTATCCCATTTGTGGTGTGCTGACTCACAGGTTTGACTGGACAGGTGAAGAGTATAAGCAAAACTTCATCAACCATTTTTCATTATTGAAGTTAAACCAAAATGTGACTATAGAAAGGCTGTTTTCTGCAAAAGAAGTTTCTGTTTTCGAGGCTGTGCGCCTTTAATTTTTTCTGTGAACGCAATCAATTGTAAGATTTTATTTAGTTAGGTCCAAAAATATTGGTTCCGTTTAATCAGGGTTTGGGTTATAATAGAGTATACAGTGTGGTTACAGTGATTAACATGTGGTTCGGGTTATGGAAAGGTTGTGACTAAAAATAATTTTGAAATATGAAACGACGAGGCTGTATAGAAGAAGGATGTAGCTGCAGTGATGTCACTGGTTTGTAGACTAATTAAAAAAAATAAAATCCTGCTCCGTTAATGCATCAGTAGCAAAAACTGCACCTAACATAATGGAAATTAATTTTTTAAAAAGGAGCTTTTCCAGGAGCCTGCAGACTTTAACTTCATTTTTCTGACTTTAAGACTCACATATTTCTATTTGAGTGTTTTTAAAGTCCCGAATACTTCTTCCACTTCTCTGTAAAGGCACCAGACAGAAGATTTATAGTAAAACCATGCAAACCATGCATAAAACATGAGAACAGTGGAGGAAGAACAGACACCAAAGATCCCCTAAAAGACATGACGGCACGAGAACAACACAAAGTCCAAGTTCTTTAAAGCTGCAGTGAGTCAGAGACTGTGACATCTATTCCCTGCATACATCTAATAGCAGATTTTCACAGACTGATGATTTGGTTGAAATTACATTTTGTAAACAGCGAGTCCATGTAGTGGGTAATGCATAAATGCAAGAAAAGAACTTGAACAATACCTCAAGTTTACAGCTTTCACTATTTTTCGTAGTCCGATGATTAGAACGAAGAGGCTGGTGGGAATGCCATTATTTCTGATGGCAGCTGGTTAGAAGTCGCCAATATCTGTTGAAACAGCCCAGAAAAACAGACAAACCAGAAATACTATGTCTGGAGTCCATGCAGTACTAAATCTTTTTCCTCATATGTAATACGCAAATGTCTGGTATGAAGTTGTGTGACTTGGAGCGAGTGTGTCTTTTCAGGTTATATGAATGAATATTTGCGTGTGTGTGTGTGTGTTTTGGGGTTTTAATATCAAGTCAAAGGGCATCACTCAGTTCAAACTTTTTATCCTCTAGGACAAAACTCCGGCCTGATATACAGCCACTGTCAATTTAATGTTACCCAGAGAGATTTTTCATCCATTCATCATTTTAACTGTGGAAAGACCTGGAGCTGTACTTCAGCTACATCAAAGCCAGTGCTGCTGTCCCAGTCCATCACAAACGTCCTCACAATATCCACTGCTTAGGTAGTTCCCCTCAGACAAACCCTGACAGAAATATTGCGCCCTAGATTTGACCCCAACGCTTTCAAATTAAGAAAGAGCCCCTTTTATTTTTTTTTATTTTTTTTGTTCCTCAAATATGTGAGAAACACATTTCTTCAATTATTGCCGAGTGATATATGAAACAGAAGCTTTCTTTTCTGTGCTGCATGTGTTCCACTGAACAATGAAATCATTATATTGTGGAGTAAAATGGCACTGAGCAGAACACAGTTTCATGCGTTATGACAATAATGCTATTTATTATTGTTTAATGATTTCAGTGTTGCTTTGATTAGGTGCTGATTTTTTAGCATGTGGAACCAATGTCCTATATAAAGAATCATCTGTACTGAGTTGAAATGCAGATAAACTCTTTCTGTATTATTTACAATGGAAAACAACTTTTCACTGATTTCCTTGGAATAAAAATCAAAAAGACTGGGTATCTGGAACGTTTTGGGGATGAGTCATTTGTATTTTTTTTTTTTTTTGCTCAAAAGCAGAATGATCAAACTGAAATTCACATCCTCTAATTTACTGGTGCCGTGGTTAGAAATCTTCAGCCTAGAATCTTATTGTAACAATTCAAAACAAAACATGAATCCCACATAAGTTTTTCGATGCCTATCTACTGTTTATGTTCATTGCGTGGTGCGTTCAAGCGTTGCACTTTCATTCTTCTCCGTTTTGTCATCGTTACGATCTGTTTTAAGGATTTAATATGAGGAAAAACAGAAACATTCATGTTCTGAGTTTTCAGGGGCCTCGTTGTTCTGCCCCTTAACAAGAGATACATTTTGTCTGCGCTGTGCTTATTTCTAGAGTCCAAGCGTGTCTCTGCAAAGGACATTGAGTAGAGTCATTAGGTTTCCTCTGTTTGTGCTTATGAGTCACATCCATTAAAAATCAATTCTATCCACTGAGAAGCAGCTTCATCCATCAGAAACCAATTAATTCATCAGAAACATTACACTTTTGGATCTACATTGTTTTAAGTTATCTGCCCAGTTTCCAGTGACTGACTGAAAAGTTGTCAAGCATTGGATGTGTTTGCATAAAAGGGTCTAAAACACAAAAGTGCTTGTTGGCACTTTTGGAAATATGCTCACATAGTTCAGGTTTTGCCATGTGACCCTTGAACTCATCTGCCATTTTGAATATATGATGCAGTGGGGTCAAGTAAGGCCACAGGAAAACAGGTTGGTCAGTGATCCCTCTGGCAACCACCTGTTGCTCGGGCAACTTGCCTAGTTGATGAAAGGTTATTGGAGGTTTATGGCAATTGCAATGAGAAACTGGTTGCAGAGAGGTGTACGGTGTTGCACTGAAAACCTTGCCTTTGCTTTGGCTGTTAGCACTTTGCCAAGGTCGCTTGCATGGAAATGCCGACATGTCTGTAAACATCCAATATGCTGGTCAAGTCTTGAGCAATATCCAGGTGACATCCCGTGAGAACTCTAAAAAACTGACTTTTCTTTATGCAGACTTTAAGTCGTGTTTTGCTATATTACTTTATCTGCCTGCAAGACCAAGACATGCCACTCTAATCCCAAATCCTATTGGATGTCATTTAGGGCTTTTTTAAACCAAACTCTACCATTAGAGGGAAAAAGGCTCCGCCTCATCTGTCTCTTCTAGTCCTGTCTCTCCTTTGGATGCTAGTAACATCACATATGGAAGACATCACGCTGTTACAGAGCAGCTCTCCTCACCAAACACTAATAACAGTGTGGCTATGGGTTTAATAAAAAGGAATGGAACGAATTATGGCCCCATCCTAGTCAGAGCCATCATGTACTGCAGCGCATTAGTGTGGCCTCAGCAGCCAGACCAGACCAGCAGAGACGGGGAGGGGAGATGGGTGGGCGTGGGTGGGCGTGGGGGGGGCTGACTAGGAACAACCAGACTTTCCCAGCAATAACTAGTCAGACTCTTGGGGTTCAGTGCTGTGGTATTGAGAGGGGGAACACACAGAGAGATATAGGGAGAAGTCTGTGGGCAGCTAAAACACAGCCTCTGCCAGAGGTAATGGGACATCAAGAGGAGTTTGACAAAGGTTAAACTGAGTCTTCCAAATGAAATTATGAAAAAAAAAATCACGCCCATCTAGAAAAGTGAAAACATAGGAATGCCATGGGAATGGGAGCTAAGAACTTGCTATGTTCTTAGCTAAGAACTTAAGAATGAGAGGAAAAACAAGCAATCCAGAGCTAAGGGAATGTGAAAGTGAAGAGAACTCATGCTGCAGACAGGTGATAGACCCCGTCAGTGACCCCCATAACAATTTGGTTTGCAAGAAAAAAATATCAAAATGGAACATCTTCTGCTTCTTAGCCATTATTACTCTGCAAGGTTTGCTTAGTTTCCTCTTAAACACACACACACAGGTCTGGCACATCCCACAGGTGCCTCAATCTAACTCGAGTGAATTGACATGTGGGGAATTTTTGTTTTCTGGCAGGGTACATTATCCTGCTGAAAGAGACCACAGCCATCAGGGAGTACCGTTTCCATGAAAGAATGCTTAAGTCGGTGGCATGTGTCAAAGTAACATCCTCATGGACCCAGGGTTGCCCAGCAGAACATTGCTGAATGAGCACACTGCCTCTACTGGCATACCTGCTTTGCATAGTGCATCTTGGTGCCACACAGGTGCGTAATTTCCAGGGGGGTTATAACCCCCCCCAATAGTCAGACCCAACCAATATAACCCCGCCAATAAATTTATGTATTATCTTGCATAAATAGGTTGTTGATTTTCTTTACTCATTTCAGGTATTACCAGCAAAATACAGTGGAACCCTGACTTACGAAATTAATTCGTTCCAGAGGGTCTTTTGTAAGTCAAAATTTTCGTAAGTCGAATCACCTTTTTCCATCGCCTTTTGAGTGAGGCGATGCTGGCCTAGACGAAGTTCATGGTGGAGGAAGAGGTGGCGGAGGTGGTGGAGGCTGAAGAAAGCATACGAGCATCACTCGAATCAATTGCAGAAAGTTTTTTCGGCCCCATTATGAATGAACGATAGGCTAATTGCTAACTGCAACAACAATACATCTTTCACGTGGAACAGCGAAACGCAAGTACGAAAGCCAAGGGGTTATCACATGATTCGGAAGGCATTGTGGGCATTGTGGGCTCAGCCAATCAGAGCCAGCGGATTTCGTTACGTGGGCATTTTTCCGTTCCACGGGCAAAAATATTGCCGTTAAGTGTCTTCGTAACTTGAATCTTTCGTTAAATAGAGTCTTCGTAAGCCGGGGTTCCACTGTAGTTGCATGTTCAATCATCAGGGAATTTACCAAGATTTATTGATTTATTTAGACACAGATCTTGACCCCCACCCCCATGTTCAGCACAAACTTACTCTGATTGTGCCACATGTTCCCCAGGTAAGCAATTTGCACAGACCCAACCATCCATGTGATGAAAAGTGTATTCTCTGTATTCATACACGTCTCTATTAGAACCAGCATTAACTTTTTTAGCAAGTTAAGCTACACGGGCGATCCTTCACTCTCAATGTGCATCAGTGAGCCTTGGCCACCCATGACGCTGGTTTGCCACTGTTCCTTCCTTGAGCAATGTTTGATAGATACTGACCAGTGCAGATGGGGAACATCCTCACAAGAGCTGCAGTTTTGGAGATGCTCTCCCCCATCTAGGCATCACAGTTCGACTCTTGTCAAATCTCAAATCCCTACGTTTGCACATTTTTCCTGCTTCTCACATCAACTTTGAGAAGAAAATGTTGCTCCCTGATATATCCCACCCACTAACCGGTGCCATGATGATGAGATGATCAGTGATATTCACGTCACCTGTCAGTTGTCAGAATGTCTGATCGGTGTACACATCCATGTTTACCTTTTAGAATTCTCCTTTATTGAATTTGTTGGCTTGCTTGTTGAATTGATTGGTGCAATAATGTTACCAAATGTTGAACAGAAAAGCTACTTAAACAGCACGCTGCCCTGATGTGTCGAGTGCTCAGCATGCTGTGTGCTGAATACAAATAAAATAAAGGCTTGCTTGCAGAACTTTGATTTCTTTTTCCGTGCTCCACAGAGTATCGGTAATATAATCTGTACTGAATTTAACCAAGATCCACTGAATGTGTGTCAATGAGGTACTTTCAAAATTCTTCTTACGACTTTTGATTTGATTCAATTCATAATAATAATAACTTTTATTTGTATAGCCTCTTTGAAAACACGGTTACAAAGTGCTTAACAGTTTGAATTAACCCACACATCAAATGTAAGTGTAGATGTGTAAACATACAAGCACGCAGTCAAACATACGCTCTTAGATTAAATCCTGCATACGCCCTTCCATAGACACATCAGGAGAACAAGAGCCAAAAATAATGGGCAGAAAGCTTAAGGAAAAGCTAACCAATAAAAACGAGTTTTCAGCAGTCGCTTAAAACAAACCACAGATTCAGCCGACCTGATAGACTGAGGAAGGCTGTTACAAAGCAACAGATTTAAAATAAAGAGCGTGGGAACAGTTAAAACACCCTGCTCTGGAATGAGCAGCGGGTCTGCTTTTTGAGCAGGAGCCTGGTCATGTAGGGATTTATATGTAATTAATAGAAAAAACGGCAGTACTCCATCCAGGTGCATCCACAGAAAGAGACAGAAACACACATATATCCACGTTTTAGAAGAAGTAATACAAGTACACACACCTCTGACACAGTTTTCGTTTTATTAAATCGTTAGCCTGCTGCCCCCACAGATGATCTGACCTCTTCCTTGCTCCTTGTGTGTCCCCGTCTCATCTGCGAGTGGATTATGGAAGATGCATGGAGAGCATTTTTGAGTGCTTGCACCACTTGTTTGGGAAAGAAAATATTACTCTTTGACATGTGAATATAAATTCTATATATGGCACTGTGGAGCAGATATAATGAGGAAAACACACAATAGTCACAGAATTTATGTATTTGTTTATTTATTGCTGGTGAAGCTTTCCACATGCGGATTCTTATTTGTCAAGATCATGGAGACATTCTGGCTCCCAGCTTACATCTTTATTTTGCAGATTTTCACAGAAATCCCAGCAATGACCCTTTGGCTTTAGCATATTTCTTTATGTAGTGGTCTCTGATTAAAGAGCTATTAAAAGTGATATATTGCACTAGTCAACATAACATAACAGATATTAACGTATAGTAGCTTTGCCGTGATTAATGTTGCCCTTAAATAGAGCAGATGAAGACGAGCAGAGCAGCTGGGAGCGAGAGTGGCTGCTTTTACTTCATGGGTGGGCAGATCTGGTCCTAACCCTTGTCTCTGTATGCAGTGACATGTCTGTCTTTAGCTCGGCTGCCACTGGAGGAGGTGACAGGTTAGTTTAGACCTACAGCACAGAGGGAATCCTAATGGCTCCATCATGATGTGAAGGCAGCAAACTTATGTTTAGTCAGTGGCAGTCAGGGCTTCTTCTCACTCAAGACTTAAATTCAGCAATTTTGCCACCATCTCCTTCTCTGTTTAACTGGGTTTTGCCACTCGATACTGCCTTCTATACCAGCTCACAGTCATGTCTGTCTTTAAAACCGGCCTGCTTTATTGAACCTACATACAAGTCTGTTATATTTGGATCAGGAGACACCGGCTCGCCTGATTTGCTCTCCCCACCTAAGTCGTTTTCCTCTTCACTGTCAGTGACGTTATACTTTGGACCACCAGAGTTGGACTTCTGGTATTCCACTCTGGCCTTGGGTTACCTACATTATATGTAAGAATAATTTGATGTAGAAGGATTTTCCCTGAAAGAACTCACTGCTAATCAATCCTGTCAGCTCAACTGGTTAACCCAAATGCTACTGCATACTGTACGATTTAAAAGAATAGCAGGAATGGTCACGGACTGTTCAGTAAATACAAATTTACTCACATTATTGACCTGAAAGCTTGTGCATCTAACAAATTCTCTGCTAAAATTCTCTGCTACTAACAACACAGTGTCTGTGTAATTGATTTCCTTTAGGCCTTATGACTACTCCAGTGACTCTGACTATTAAACCCCAGAGAGCTACAGTCTGAAGGGTGGATGCTGCAAATGCAAAGGCATGTCAGGCTGACCAAAGATACATCTGCGTTGTAAAAAGATATATTAACTCAGCCGCGCATGTGTGCACAGGAACACTGCATGCACATGCATACACACGGAAAAAATCACATTCATCTTCTCACCGTCCTTGTAATTGTGGCTACGTCAATAGCATATTACACCTTTTCCTTTAGCTGCTTATTGAGCAAGCCTGCAGCAAATGTTCATGTGTTGGTTATAATGTGATCTATTACCTGTGCCCTAGTGTCAGGCTCTAAGATCAGGGCGGTAGGACTGGGATGTGTCGCTATGGGCTGGGGGTTGGGAGGATTATGGTTTGCCTATAGATCTCTGGGAATGTGAAGAGCCACTGGCTCAGATGGACACTTTATAGCATATGAGGCATGTTGTTGTGGCTTGGATAGGATGTATGGGTTAGTTTTTAATCAGTATAGATTTCTAAAGGCTGATAATAAAAATGAGGGTTTTCTATTTAACATTATATTTTAAACTTTAAACTTTTCTAACACTGGAATATTTCTAACATTTTGAGTTATTTTCCAGTGTTAGAAAATCAGCACTGCTCAGTGTTAGCCATTGTTAATCTTCAAAACTGACTAGGTTACTTTTAAACATATAACACTGTCAAAAGTGTTAATTTAACACTCAACAGTGTTGTATTTAACACTCAGAGGTGTGGACCCATATAGACACTCTCCAGTGTTAATTTAACACTGGAGATTTTGCTGTGTAAGCAAGCTAGAAGACTGGCAATCTTGCTGGGTATCCAGTTAGTTACGGAAGCAACACATTAACAAGAGAATTCTGAGTTAAACCAAAGTTACTTTCCCTTGTAACTAGTTACTCTGAAAGTAACGAGTAACTTGAAGTAACTGAGTTACTTTTGATAGAAGTAACTAGTAATGTAACTAAGTTACTAATTTAAAGTAACTTACCCAACACTGGCAACAATCTCTCTCTTTATCGCTGTATATCTTCACCCCCTCTGCAAACTAATGTCCCTAAATCCCAAGCTGGTCAGCCTCTGTGTTCATCTTTTTTTGAGTGTGTGACATGCTCCTTATTGAACAGTGACCCATAAATCTCTGACCTCCTTGCAGCCTCTGAGTAAAGCACTCTGATATTAAATAATGAGACTCAGGGAGGTGATGTGGTCCTCTGTCAGGCCCCCCAGGGATGAGATGTGATATTGTTCCCATATCTGCCTCCAAAGTGGGAATTAACTATAGTCTGGATCCCAGCAGCACACAAGAAGAACACTGTCTCCAATTTGTTTGAGTAACCACTGTAGATAATAAAGCACGACGATCTTTTCTCATGCTGAGTCGTAATATTTGCTTAGACTGAACTACTCTGTGAGAAAACAGTGAGTCAGCATATTCTTAATCTATAGCGATAAGTTGGTTTTTTTCTTAATCTGTTGTGTGGCCTCTGATGAAAGCAAGAGAAATATACCTGAAGAAGAATATAATGTCCTAAAGAATTCGCTGGCTAACTTCTAGGGCTTCTGGTGTAGTCAGATCGTTATTAATGTATTTTTGTTTAGTTTAGTTTAGTTTTTAGACTTTTTCAAAATGCAGATAAATTAAATAAAAATGCAAAGTAAACAGTTTGCTTCAAGTAAATTAAATTAAATTAGATTTAAGACCCATAGGTTAAAAAAAAAACCTAAATGTTTGCCAGATGATAGCTGCTAATCCTTCTTTCTTTTTTTAAAAAACAAAACAAAAAACAAAATCTTGATTAATTGCAACTAAATCTGTTGAAATATTATTGGCCAACAGAACTCATTAAGCAAACGCCATAAAAAGGTCCAGGAAGCAAAAAAATCTTTACCTAGACTACTATTTAAATTCAGTTTTCAGATACTTTAACTTTCAGATACTGGGAACTTCAGTAGATGCTGCCATGTTTTTGGTGAAAAGCTAACAGCTTTTTGGGAACCGCCTTGTTCGTGCAAAAATACTATTTTATGTTTGTTAAACTGTGTTACTTTTGGCACTTTGTGTACATTCCACTGAAGAAGAGAGAACAAATTATTTGTTTTTATGACAAACTGCCTACAAGAAAGTCCCTAAAACTACAATTTAAAATAGTTTCTTTGCCAGCTTTTCTGTTATATGCAGACATGAGACTAAATGAATTCTTCATAGTTAAGAAGTAGTCTAACAACCAGATTACTCCCTTTACAATAGATACAAGATAAGGTCAGGATTAGACTGAAAATGAGAAAAATAAAAATATTTATATAACTGAAGAATTATAAGAAAGTAGAAGCATATATAAAGAAAGGTGAAATGAAAGGTGGATCAAAACTTTTGTACATTATTGTATTTTTAACTCTTATCTATTGAACTGAGGAGTGACAAACTGTCAGCTACAAAGAGAGCTTTTTATGAGAACAGGGCTCAAAGAGTCGACATACTTTTCACAAGCATTTATCGTCAGTTGAATTCGATTAGCTAACAAGCTAGCTAGCATCAGTGTTAATCATCTCCTCAGAACTTTCCTGCCTAATACTTTCATAACCAGTTATTAAAAACAACAAAAACAAACCTCCTTCAACACCCTTAAAGATTTAATAACAGTCCATGATTCATGATATCATGTTTAAATTTTATTGTTATTGTTTAGCTAGGATGCTATTTGAAAATGCTAGCGTGTTAGTCACAGAGCTTTGTTAGTAACTTGGTAAAGATACAGAAACTCAAGGATAAAAAGGGAAATGAAAAAAAAAAGAAAACACAAAAGTAGTCAAAAAATGTAAAATAAAAGCAATTTGATTATTTTACTGGTGACATAACAAAAATGCTTTATTTTATAGGCTAATCCCATTTACTTACCTTATTTGGTTATCACTAATAATTATTGATGAACTCAGCATAGGCTATGTTTTGCTTGTGTTATTGCCCTTTCTTTTTCTCTTTATCACTTCAGTGGTTTTTTTTAGGTTTTTTTTTAAAAAGTATTTTACACTTAAAATTCAAACAAACAATTCAGTGAATCAGTTAATGGATGGCTAAGTTAAAAGACACAAATAAAATAAATATTGTTAGTAAATATATTAATAATCAGTTTTTATTAGACCATGTGTTTCTATTTTTCCACTCTGCATTGTTCCCCAAGCTGCTGAAAGCTGATCACATCCCTAAAGACTTGCTCCATCTTCTCTGTTAGGGTGATAGGAAACTCCATCTGACCTAAGAGAGCTTAAGAGACACTGAGACAGTGTACAAGAGGTGACTTGACTCCCAAGACATCTGTTACTTTGAATGGCATCTAATTTACCTTTTGGTGCAGAGGGAAATATAAAGAAAGGGAGGTTTGTGGGAGGGAAGCATAGAAGTAAGCCTGGAAATGGGAGGTCTGTATGCATGTCTCTGTGTTAGAGTCCTATTCTGCTGCATACGTACCAAAACCCTGTGACCTTTTTCATTTGTATAAATGTAGATTATACCACTCTCTGTCTCTGACTAAAAAGTGTCCAATAAGAAATAATTAAATTTACTGCTGCATAGAAAGGTATAAATAAAAAAGAGGTTATCTCAGTGTGCCTCTGCAGTTTTCCCAACACTTAGTGGAAACACAGGAAATTGAGATTTAGGCATCAGAGGCTTGGATGACTTTTTCACTGTGCAGCAGTGTGTAGATCAACATGATCAGCGCTCGCTGAGATGTAAACTCAAGTGAGACTGTCTGAGCGCAGACTGAGCAAAGGATCTAGAAACAGCTGTTTAACAGCAGGTCGCTCAGGCAGGGTTACACACCATCATAGCAGGCTAAAGACTGACAGAGTAACTCTTTACACTGTACTTAGTTCCTATAGGAAAGAAGAAAAGCAAGCACAGGATGTGAATGGGTGGAGATGTTTTTTAGTGTAATTAAAATGATAAAAGTCTTTTATTTAGCCGTAATGGTCATTTTCATTTTCCTTTGTTATCAATTCGTTTTTTGTTGTTGTTGTTTTGTTTTTTTTTTGGTAAATTTCACTGTGCATTTTTCTTTTAATGGGAAAGAATTAACTTACTAATGTTATTTTTTTTATTTTCATATAAGTTAATAATACCACCCGAGGGATTAATAAAGTTTCATCTAATCTAATCTAATATTAAAAAATAATATATAATAATAATAATATAACCACAGTTCATGTTAAAACTAAATAATTGTTTATCCCCAGTATGACAACTAGCCTGTCTCTAAGAATTTGCCTGTTTCAGGATCTTGACATACCCTTTCAGGGTCAAAGGTGGCCCATAGATACCCTCTGTGGGATCAATTTCATTAGGTGTCAATGATCCTCTATATCTTGTAACAAGGTTGACAGTTGTTGGCTCTTCTTTCCACTTTTATTTCTAAACTTAGCTTCTTTAATGCATTAAAGCACCACATGTATAGCTTTTGTTATCTATCTTTTCTTTGATTAGTTTCTTTCCAAAATGAGTGAATTACAAAAAACATATCAGATGTGAAAAAAAAATGAACATATGATGAAATCAATGTGAGAGTCCATTCATTAAACAAACTGTCACCAAGAGGCCATTCCTAAGAAATTTGCCAGTGAGAGCATGTAACACAGGGACTTGGTTTTATTCCCAGTGATTAAAAAAACAGCGTATGTGTAAATGTATGTAGTCCATGTTTTTTGTCCGTCCCTTGATCTGCTAATTAGAGAGGAAGCATGGGTGCAGATTTTCTCTGCTTTGCTGCAGGAATGCAGCTTTTGCAGCCACAACTCAAACGTTTGCTCCTAATTTGAAGCTTGCTCGTCAAAGTAGGGAAGACCTCATATTGAACCAATCATGGTCTGTGTAATTTGGCATACATTTAGACAGTTATGATAAACAGATAACAGCAGGAGATGAGGTTTGAATGACACATTTTGATGTTTCTGGCTTTAATTTCAATTTGCTTATGAGATGACCAAGATCTTGTTAGCATGAATGTGAGCGAGTCTCAGTTTCTTAAACTTCCAGTGGAGTACCTCAGAGGTGTATTTTAAATTTTTGGATTAGTTTAAAAACACAATAAGAATTAGGTTTAAAGCCCTGGGTCTTCCTTAGCAAAATGAAAAAGTACATTACTATATCGAGTGTTAACGCTTGGTTTATTTGGCTTGTCCATGTGTAGTGTAGCGATCATCCATAATAAAGGCGTGTAAAAGGGTTCTCCCTGAGCTGTAATGACTAATTTAGTTCAATCATTCACAGTAAATTACTCCATTATTAGAATTGGTTAATAGATTAGTCACTTTCTACTCATCAGTCTCAGAATAACCTTCAGAGCACGGGCTTTAGTTGACCTTAAGTGACCCTGGCGGTGGAATGCATTTTGAACTTTGATCTCAAGGCGGGCCACAGTGCTGATCCTGACCTCCACAGCGAAGAGCACAGTGCAGAGGGGGACCAGAGACCAGTTGCTCAAGTGACTTCAAGAGTGAGAGGAGACGTTGTTTTGGTCATTAAAAGGGAATGTGGACAGTAGACGGTGGATATGGCTGTTCTGTGTTGTGGGAACAGAACAAGCTTGTTTTGAGTTCGGTTATTGAAAACAAGCTTAGACATTTTAGCGCTTAATTGCGGAATGCAACGGTGGCACGCTTTGGTCAGCCTACTGAGGATCATGTTTAACCTGCACTGAGAGGTTTTCATAGGAAAAATACTGTCACTCGAGTTCAGCAGGGCTTAGTTGGGCTGTTTGTTGAGAGCAAACAGGAAGCCCAGAAAGACTGCTTGTGGGGTAGTAGAAGGCTTCCCACCAAAACATACAAGTCCTGTCTAGGATTGCAGATTACAGACATTATGTTATTCTTCTTTCTGACTTTTCCTTTTTTATTTTTTATGTTTAGTTAGACTTAGGATTGAATTCTTCTTTGGATATTAAAAAAATGCTGTTAAAAGGGTACCCACTCTGGCTGAACATCAGAATAACTATTTGGAAAGATAAACAATTTGTCACAGCACAATAGGTTTCAAAGAAATGGTATCAGTTCCTTCATCACCCAGAAACTGCCAGCATGCACTTGCTACATGAGGCTGGGGATTGTGGATCAGAACCCAGGACTTGACAATCCAAACATCTCATCCCGATACCTAATAGTAGAGAAAGTCCCGGTGGCTGGCTTGTGAAGGTCCCTACATGAGTATCTCTCCTCAGACCATCACTGACCCACCACCAAACCAGTCAAATTAAACAATGTTACATAATACTGTCCTCAGCTGCTCTAGACCATGTCACGTCTGTCACATGTGCTTAGGGTGAATCTGCTCTCATCTGTAAAAACCACATGGACGCCAGGGTGGGAATGCCAATTCTGGTATTCTTTGGCAAATTCCAGTCAGACTCCACGGTGCCAGGCAGAGCTCTCTAAAAGATGTTGGGCCCTCAGGCCACCCTCATGAAGTCTGTTACTGAATGTTTGGTCAGAGATGTTCACACCACTATCATGGTCATTCTGTAGGGCTCTGGCATTGCTCATCCTCCTCCTCCTTACACCAGTCCTGCTGATGGGCTAAGGCCTTCTACGGGTCTGTCCAGCTCTCCTAGAGTAACTAGAGAGCTGGAATCACCTCCATGCTCTTGAGAGTGTGTTGGGAGACACAGAAAACCTTCTGGTAATGATGCCTATTGATGTGCCAGCCTGGTGGAGTGGGACTACCTGTGCAGCCTCTGTAGAGTCCAGGTATCGCCTCATGCTACAGTAACACTGAGCCCAGCAGCAAAAATGTCAGTGGCTCCACCTGAAAAACCATTCCTGTTTTGGGGGCTGCTCCTCTAGTGCACCTGCTGTTAATTTCATTAACACCAAAGCAGCTGAAACTGATTAACATCCCCCTCTGCTACTTTACTAACCAGATCAATATCCTAAAAGCTTGACTGACTAGATGATATACTCTAAATGAAAAGTATTCCTTTACTTTTTTGTTTGGCATATCAAAATGTGTGGTACAATTTGTCCAGTTGAACTACAAATTAATTCTGAACCAGTCTGTGCGTCTACCCTGCGAGAGTCGGGGTTTCAATTAGCCTCTCTCATCCTTCGGCTGTTGCACGCTTCACCGAACCCATGTGGTGCCCAGTAAGCAGGCTGGCAGAGTGGCAGGCAGTCCTCAAGCAGCCTCCAATCCACCTGAATAAAAACACTTGACCTCCTCAATAAGGGTCACCAGTCACTTTTATTAAGGGTGCAAAGATCTGAAGGGGTGACATTTGCCCATCCATCCCGATATCCGGGTTTTGCCTAATCCATGTGTTTTTGGATCCTATGCACAGTCAGTGGAGCCAGACGCTCAAATGGCCCATTGACGGGAGGGGCCATTGTGTCAGCGACAGTGAAATGTATAAGGAAAGAGCAGGGGGTTTTGTTTTTTTTATTTTGGATAAAGGTCTGTTCTGCAGACCTGAAGCTGAACCATCTAGTTTGCATATCAATACCTTCAGGCCTGAATAACTTCAGTCAGCTGATGAATGAGAGATTTGCTGCTATCTCAGGTCTCAGGGCTCTCTGCAGAGAGAGACATAAAGGAAACTTTTCAGCAGCGGAGAGCTCAACGACATAGCCCGGTGGTTCCCTTTACGCACTCCTCACCAGTGAATGGGATTGTGTGACTTGAAGATATTCTATAACTAGAGAGTATACACTGGGGAAAGTGAACACCACCCGCCTGTCAAACGTTAGCACGTTTTGGTTTAAAAAAATCTGCTGAGGTAACTGATCGCCTCATAACTCCTCTGAAAATGTTGCTGGCAGTGAAAGTGGCTGCAGAATTCTGAATGAAAAAGCATGTGGTCTTGACCTGAAACTGCAACTTGCTCCACTTTCATCCCTGTTTTTTACTTCTTCTTTTTAATCTGTTATAAAATCTAGCCGTTAAGCTGATAAAATCCAAACGCATGCAGTGAGTTCAAAAGAGAGCTTTGCTTAAAAAACAAGGTACTTAAAGCAACAGAAGCTGTAAAAATGGTAAAAATGTATCAAACCTGAAAGTTGCTCATGAAACTGTGCAGGGATCAGCGAGTGCACAGCGGTAGTTGACAATTCATTATGTGTACGCCAGCTTCAATTTCTGCTGCTAACACAAGTGTCATCCAAGCTTTTTCTATGTTAATGGTAATTGAATTGAACTGATACAACTGCTGATTCAAATCTAATGAAATAAGAATTTAAAATAATGCATAAATTCAAAAATAGATACATTTCTCAGGCTGCGCAGCTCTTGAAGGATTAAAGTCGTAATCAGGTCCAGCATCCTTGTGAGTACCCCCCCCCCCCTCCCCCACCCGTGTATTTGTGTTTAGGTGCTTCATCGATTAAAGATGCAGGAAAGATCTATCATTTGATAAATAATATTATACAAATACGATAAGTATGATAGTGACCCATACCTGACCCCAAAGCTAAATCACAACGACGCTGGAACATGGCACCTATAAGCTCATATCTCCACCACCTATAAACTAAAGAGGCAGCTATTGATTGGTAGCATCTCCCCTCAGTGGAGGTCCCAGAGGCTGAGAATGTAATATTAATGGATCAGGAGGGTGTTGCTGTGTGTGTTTATAAGTGTGTGAGTGTGTGCATGCTTCTGCGCTCGTAGTTCAACCTGGGTGACTCCATTAACCAGCATGGCAATAGCGGTCAGCAGTTTATGGTGACCAGGATCACAGGTCAAGGGGGAGAGAAGAGGTCAAAGATTGCCATCCCTAAAAGGTCTCCAATCACCCTGGTGAATTGATTGCTTACACATCAGAAGAGCCACTGTCCTGTGTTAACTTCAAATTTAACCGCAGACGCCTGCAGCTACACGACCCCTACAAAAAAAAAAAAGCCACCCCAACTACAGGGAGTGCAGAATTATTAGGCAAATGAGTATTTTGTCCACATCATCCTCTTCATGCATGTTGTCCTACTCCAAGCTGTATAGGCTCGAAAGCCTACTACCAATTAAGCATATTAGGTGATGTGCATCTCTGTAATGAGAAGGGGTGTGGTCTAATGACATCAACACCCTATATCAGGTGTGCAGAATTATTAGGCAACTTCCTTTCCTTTGGCAAAATGGGTCAAAAGAAGGACTTGACAGGCTCAGAAAATTCAAAAATAGTGAGATATCTTGCAGAGGGATGCAGCAGTCTCAAAATTGCAAAGCTTCTGAAGCGTGATCATCGAACAATCAAGCGTTTCATTCAAGATAGTCAACAGGGTCGCAAGAAGCGTGTGGAAAAACCAAGGCGCCAAATAACTGCCCATGAACTGAGAAAAGTCAAGCGTGCAGCTGCCAAGATGCCACTTGCCACCAGTTTGGCCATATTTCAGAGCTGCAACATCACTGGAGTGCCCAAAAGCACAAGGTGTGCAATACTCAGAGACATGGCCAAGGTAAGAAAGGCTGAAAGACGACCACCACTGAACAAGACACACAAGCTGAAACGTCAAGACTGGGCCAAGAAATATCTCAAGACTGGTTTTTCTAAGGTTTTATGGACTGATGAAATGAGAGTGAGTCTTGATGGGCCAGATGGATGGGCCCGTGGCTGGATTGGTAAAGGGCAGAGAGCTCCAGTCCGACTCAGCAAGGTGGAGGTGGAGTACTGGTTTGGGCTGGTATCATCAAAGATGAGCTTGTGGGGCCTTTTCGGGTTGAGGATGGAGTCAAGCTCAACTCCCAGTCCTACTGCCAGTTTCTGGAAGACACCTTCTTCAAGCAGTGGTACAGGAAGAAGTCTGCATCCTTCAAGAAAAACATGATTTTCATGCAGGACAATGCTCCATCACACGCGTCCAAGTACTCCACAGCGTGGCTGGCAAGAAAGGGTATAAAAGAAGAAAAACTAATGACATGGCCACCTTGTTCACCTGATCTGAACCCCATTGAGAACCTGTGGTCCATCATCAAATGTGAGATTTACAAGGAGGGAAAACAGTACACCTCTCTGAACAGTGTCTGGGAGGCTGTGGTTGCTGCTGCACGCAATGTTGATGGTGAACAGATCAAAACACTGACAGAATCCATGGATGGCAGGCTTTTGAGTGTCCTTGCAAAGAAAGGTGGCTATATTGGTCGCTGATTTGTTTTTGTTTTGTTTTTGAATGTCAGAAATGTATATTTGTGAATGTGGAGATGTTATATTGGTTTCACTGGTAAAAATAAATAATTGAAATGGGTATATATTTGTTTTTTGTTAAGTTGCCAAATAATTATGCACAGTAATAGTCACCTGCACACACAGTTATCCCCCTAAAATAGCTAAAACTAAAAACAAACTAAAAACTACTTCCAAAAACATTCAGCTTTGATATTAATGAGTTTTTTTGGGTTGATTGAGAACATGGTTGTTGCTCAATAATAAAATTATTCCTCAAAAATACAACTTGCCTAATAATTCTGCACTCCCTGTATATCCAGCTCCAGCCACCAACTTTAGTCAGTTTTTGGCACACACTTAAAACAAGTGTGTGCCAAAAACTGACTGAACATGTGTCTACGTTCAAATGACTACAGCGCATTTAAAACTGCTGAGAGGCTTTCTGCAGTTTTACGCTGTTAGAGCCAGAGTCACTTTGAAGAAAGCATTTTCCATCATGGACAAACGTATAGTTTGACATCCTGGTGAATTATCTTAATGCTGAAAGTTAGATGGGAATATTGATGCCTCTCTCACATCTGTTCACTAAATATGACGCTAAAGTCAGCAGATGGGTAACATAGTTTAAACTCCAGGAACTGACTGACTAACACTCTGGGGGATACAGTCAATTTTTCGGGTCTTTTGTGGCCAGGATGTCCTGATAGTAGATAACAGATATTCAGTTCCAGACTTCCTGTTCCATGTGCCATTTATTCCTTTTGAACAAGGATAAATTCCCCAAAAGCTTATACAGAGCTTAGTCATCAGGTGATGGCTGGTTGTTGATGATTTGTGAGAGAAGGAGAGCCGAACGATTGAAAAAGAAGGTTTACAAGGTGGTGGTGAGACCTGCTATGAAGCACAGGGGGATTGGCTGAGCTGAAGGTGGCCGAGCTGAAAAGTTAATAAGATTTTAATTGGAAATGATCATTGGACAGGATTAGAATTCAATTTATCTAGGAGAGATAATTCAGGCTGAGCAGTAAGATGGTTTGAACATGTGCAGAGGAGGAAAACTGGCTATACTGGACAAAGGATGTTGAATATGGAGCTGCCGGGTAGGAGGAAAAGAAGAGGAGAACTACAGTAATGCAGAGGGTTGATGTGACAGAGTAGGATGGTAGAGATAGGGTTTGATGGAGGCAGATGATTTGCTGTGGCGACCCTTGAAGGGAGCAGTCGAAAGAAGGCGACGGTGATGACTCTGTGATTATCATATTTCATCATATGTGATCTCTTTTCTGATCTCCAAAACGATTGCTTATTTCTATCAAACCAAACCTTTTTCAAATGTGATTTGAGAAGCTTTTGCATAGTTGCACGCATATATCTGTTACTAAAGATGAGCACAGTTTAGACTGAAAACTGGCTTGATTAGTAGGCTTTTTCGAAATTTAACAAATTTAGCCTACCAGCACATTTAAACCGCACTAATTAGACATGACATTACCTTTTCACTCTAACCCTAACATTTTTATTATTAAGTAATGATAATGACGATAATGATCTAAAAAAAACTGCCAGTGCAGTAAAAGCATGCCTGGAAAGAAAAACACTATCGTAGATTGGCCTCACCAGAGCTTGAACTTCAGCAATGTGGGATCATCTAGATGGAGAACAAAACAAAAGGCCGCCGACATCTAAAGAAAAGCTTTAAATGTCCTTCAAGAAGCCCGGAGAACGATTCCTAAACACTACTTTAAGAAACGACAAAAAAATATTGCCTAAGAGAGATCAAACTGTGTTGAAGAATAAAGATGATCATACTGTTTTTGCCTTGTATAATCTATTTTTGTTTGAATAGGCACAACAAAATGGATAGATGTCTGCCTGGATACTATATTCCCATTTATGTATTCATATATTTCAATAAACAGCTGCACCTATTTCCGTGGTGCAGCTCAAGACTTTTTGCATAGTACTTTACAGTAGCTGTGATGGATGTGGAACAGAGGCTAGCTGTGGTGTGAGATCATGACTGCTGAAGTGCCAATCTCATTTTAAAGCTGCTTTTTCTTTCAGGATGAAATATTAAACAAATAGTCTTTACAATTTCATATGATGTAAAGGAATGGGGTCATTCCTACATCATCTCTTGCAATAACACAACACCGATTAATTACGCGTTCTTTTCTAGTCATCACGAGTCTCGTACATCTTGTCCAGGAACCAGCAAATCATCTGCCCCGCAGATGTATGTTGTAGTCTTGGCAGCAGCAAACTCGGCATGTCTGGAATGAATACAAAGAGTTTGATCCGAATACTTCTCAGAAATAAATTGCAAAAAATGACCCAAATGCTTGTTTCAGAACAAAATATTTAGTCAGAATTTCCAGCAGAATTTCAAATACAAAAGTTTCAGAGAAAACATCTCAACAACACTGTGCCACCTTATAAATTAGACTTTTAGAAATACACAGTTACATGTAAGTACTGTACCATGTGACAGGGTAAGTGTTAATCAAACAAAGTGGAAAAACAGTCACTGGTTTACTGGCTGTAAATGTTCCTCTCCAGTCTTTAACAATGCACTCATTGCATTAATGACATAAATAACTGCAAATTTACAGCTTGTAGTTGACCATGGCTGGTTTCCCTCTCTAACCTTTTTTCATCAGAACCAGCTATATATCATCTTTGCTACATCTTGTATTTAAAAAAATGAAATGATAGTCCATAAAACAAACTTTAGACTTTTTGTAAGTGTATATAACCAGAGTTGAACTGTTATTTATGTTGATTTAGTGTAACTATTTCTGAATGATCAACTTGTGTCTCAAACCATTTGCATTTATTGTGATTGCACCATTGCGTATCAGTTACTGTCGTTTGGTTTCTCATGGCTTTGTTCACCCATCGAATCTCTTTTTCTTTTTGGTTTAACTTTGTGAACATCTCCCATTGTCAGTGTTTTGGATAGCAATGGCAGCTTAACTTGGGGTGTCAAGTGCTTGAAATCCTGATTTAAGTAAATAGGCATTATGCTTTAGTTTGCCTTCTGCTTGTCTGTATGAGCACAAAACAAGCCATTTGCACAAGACTTTGTCGAAAATGCTTGCTCAAGTGCTTCAAAGAATTGAAGTTTTCTAAACTTTGTTAGCATGGTTGTTATAAAGCCAGGTGAAGGCTCCTTTGTGCATTGGCATTCAGGTATCATACTTTAATAAATGAAAAACAAAAGGCAAGTTATACAGAGTAGAACCTTTGGCGACAAAGAACACACAGTATCCCTGCCTGTGTTTAACTGTTGGTGAATAGTGGTGGCAGTTTTTAAGAGCTTTGGTGAGTTGCCATTTGGTCCCAGCCAAAGTCGTGGCCAGTCATTTGGTAAAATTTAAGATTAAAAGGTCTGTAGAAGTCTCTGAGCCTGAGCAGGACTTCAGAGGGTATCTGTGGATGGGGCCTCCCCTTTGACTTCCCCAGGCAGCGAGGCCTGCTGCTCCCCTCAGGCTTCTTTAGGCAGGGGAAACCTTTGGTCTGGTTGAAGTAGAAGTGCTTATCTGTGACCACGCGCTTGAGCCCTAGGAAGTCCTGGACCCGACCCATTTCACCCGCCGGGTCTGTTACAAGGCGTTCGCCGCTGACAAACAGGAAGCGCGACATTGGAAAGTAGCGCAGCCAGTTCTCTAGGTGCTTGGCGTAGATGCCGATGCGTACAGCGCTCCAAGACGTGTCGATGAGGCCTGTGGTGGCGTTACGAAAAGCCAGGTTCTGAAAGGATGGAAGCCCGGGAGATTTGGACAGAGTCTGCGTGTAATCGGAAACAGCGCGCGTCACAGGGTCCCGAACCACCACGATAAGCCTGGTGTGGCGGCTCATGGAGAAGACGCGCCGAGGAGCTTCTTTGGTGATGAAGTAGCTCGGCGTTTTCTCCATGGTTATCTGGCCTTCCAGAGTACGAGGCATCAGGTTCCTGGATGAAAGAGAGAAAGAGAGAAAAAGCCATTTAACACAGTCGAAAAGCCCCCCCAAAAAACCCCACTACACTGTAGTTACTGAGAGCTCACATATTAAGAGTACATATTAGAGAAATGATACATTCCCTTAATATTTCCAGCACATTCCTTTGACGATGCCTCACTTGCCTTCGAGGCTTTTTGATTTCGGTTTGTAATTAGAGGGATAAATCGGTGATTAGAGAGAGATAAACATGGCATTAGCTGCTGGCACTGATGGAGTGACCATGTGAGTTTAGTCTGGGAGGGAGCTACTGAACGGCTACTGTAGGAAAACCGCGAGGCTATGCTAACCTCAGAAAAGTAATTTCCTCATCTCATCCGCGGCCTCCTTCTAAACAAGCTCATAACCGCTGCTCTTGCTCCTGTGTTCCTCGATGATGGGAGAATGTCCGGCTGGCCTGAAGTAATAGCCACACTGCTGTAATACCACTAGCATTTCTTACAGCACTGCTCTCACTGACACCTGGAAATCAAAAGTATAGCAGCTAACTGTTACCTAGCTAACTTTCATTATCTCGTACTGCTTGCTTTGAATTGCAAACACACTGCCAGCTGTCGGTCTACCGGCTGCTGTCGACTAAAACAGCTGCATGCTAACTACAAAAGCTTCCAGCAATCACGAGGAAGTTCCTCCAGAAATTTAGTTTAGATTACTACTTGAGTAAAATGTTATATTTGCAGTTTGGCCATCTTTGCTAATCAAAAACACTGCATTCACTCGCCAAGCGGGCATTTTTCAACAGCAGACACTTTGACCTGTCACATTAGGAAACCACAGGTGTTACTAATTACTGACGGTGCTCTGTTGTGGCTTTTCTCAGCAAGCCGAGACAGGACAGCAGAAAGAGTATCGCGCCGGTACCAGGGCCCCGAAACTGAAGCTGCTAAATGGAATTCAACTGTCATTAATCTTTTATTATTTAGATGTGTGCCTTTTCTGCAATGGCTAAATGTTTTTTTTCCAGAAAATGGTCTATTGCTCACATTCGGGAATGTGGGAAGACTCTTAGAAAGAACATGGTCAGATAGTCAAGTTATTTGGACAAACACACACTTTAAGGGTTTAGATAATCTAGAAAAGCTCCAATATGACTCTGCTGTTGGTTTCATGCATATTTAGGCTTTATAGTCAAAGCCAGTCAAAATATGTAATATGAAATATTATTTGAAATTAATTTGCACCGCTGTGAAATTTAAAACGTCGGCTCACAGTTTAACCCGAGGGTAGAAATGGCATGCGTTTGTTTTTCTCTGACTTGGAATGAAATGCAATGTGATGAAGAAGTTACTGTCAAGAGGCAACAAAATGAAAGTCACAGTAACTCTGCACCGTGCCCACTCTTTGACATTGAAGTACATTATGAAGTATGCTTCAGTTTGTCTCTTTTGCTCCCCATATTTCAGTCCACTCCTCTTTGCTCTCTATTTCCATTATCCCCGCCCGAGTGGACTGACCTCCTGCTCGCCATTGCTGCCACATCTTTATGACGTGACAGTTTATTTTAAAGAAGGATGCTTCAGCAGAACAAAAACTTATGATTAGACTTGCTTTGTGACTTATTTCGGCAGCGTCTAGGCACGGCAACACACTGTCCTCATGCACAGTGTCACGCTGATTTTTAGTTGTAATTTAGGCCCAATCAGCAATCACACAACATGTGTATGCCAATACAGCTAAACCATGCCAGAGCCCACCTCACCTCCAAGCAGGCAGTGGCACAGAAAACTCAACCACGCCTGAACGCAGTCAAAGAAAGTTGACTTTGCAAATGTAGATTGTGTAGAATGAGGTACGAATGAAAAAGTAACTTTAACCCCAGGCCAGTCAACTGATGAGGCTTGGGGCATTGGTGAAATAACCTTTACTATATCCTCTAACTTTAATGTCTAATATTTGTCTTTGCAGGAAGCTTAAAGTAACATTTTAACCCTCCATCACCAAGTATCTCATATTTGATGCATGAATTTCTGACTTTAAAAAAATCTAAATCAATTGCATAAGATGTTGCAAATATGATACAAATTAAAACTAATATATAGAAATTAATATTTGATTAATTTTTGCTTTAAGTTTTTTTAGAATGTTCAAAAAACACAAAAAAATTTTAAAATGTAAAATTTATGGCTAAATTTAATGTTTCAGGATTTACAGGGTTAAAACTGACATGATATGACCACCTTGTGGCCTAAAATAAAATAATTTGTGTTGGTGCAAATGGCTTTTTGGTTCATTACCTTTGCACCAATATGCCTAACAGACGCAAGTCTTTCACAAATTACTGGGAGCTGGATTTGGACAGATTCCTTTTATTTTATCGATCAATCCATGCTATCAAACTCAAGCAAAGTAATAACTAACAAAAATAAGATCCAAACGATAAACTGGGATTGTTATTTAATTTATGGACTATTTGGGCTGTGGTGGTGTAACTGCATTTCTACATTTCAATTATACTACTGCAGCAGTTATACTTGCGGACTGCATACAGCCCAAAGGTATCCTATAATAGGGCTCACCATGTCTTCTGGTCCAATCCTGTTATTGCCTTTGGCTCCCTGCTTATTATTATCAGTACTTGGGGTATTCTGGGCACACTTTGGCTTTAAAAAAAAAAAAAAGGGCTGCCCTCTTGATCTTTACCCCTACTTAGATGACTCAGACTGAGAGGACATACCTCAAAAAGTTCAACAAACCCTGACCGAAGCCTGTGTTTGACTGAGAGTCTCCATAACCTGCCAGAACAGATTGTATATAAATCGGGGGGAAATGGGAGGGAAAGGAAAACCTATTTGTCTCGTATCGTTTACTTCATTCAAATGCTACCGTAACACCAAAATGGAATCTAATAACCTCCGTTGTGAAAAATATTCTGCCAATTTTCCCTCTCCTAAAAAAAACAACAAAACGCACTGGTTTGCAAAGGAGATTCAAATCGCAGGCAGCAGTTTGTGTTATAGAAATCCAAGTGGAGAAGAATGCCAGTGTTGCAACTGTGAAAGATCCCTCAGCTAATTTCCATGCTTCCCCCCTTCCCTCCTCAGCAGGCATGTGGTGGCGGTTGGGTCGGAGTCTTCGTGGTTGGTCTGCAAGTGAGGGGCTTACTGGGGCTCTGGTGTGTGGTGATGGAGACTCCATTTCTCTCTCTCTCCCTCTTTCTCTGATCCAACACACACACTCGGCTCCAACTCCGGCATGTCCCCTGGCATGAAACTCTGAGGGTAACACCAAATACACAACTTATGGCATTCATAAGAAATGTCTGACTCGGATTATGGGGGCTGAGGCAAAACAAATTTGTGAAATGTACAACAAATACCTAAAGGAAAAAAAAACGATGCTGTTCCCATGAGTCCTCTCTCCATTAGGGCGTAGTGTAAGCTACAACCTATAGCTCAGACGTTTCTAAGCATGTCGGTCGCGAGTTTATTTCTGGTGACCACATGATATAAGTGGCAATATAGTTTTTATGGATCTGAGTCCCAGAAAAAAAGAAGCTGAAGACCTCGTTTGTATCCCAGGAAAGTTTAAGCACTCTCACATACAGTATGGGCAAAAGTTGTTGAAGCTAGGTTAAGAAGATGCTGAGAGAGCACTACAGATGTGATGTTTGCTTTGAGAGTGTTGATGGGGAAGTATTGAGAAGTGTTTTTGTAGAATACATGTATGTGAATGAGAGAGAGACAGGTGTAACAGTGACGATCCAATGAGTACAAGTAATGACGGAGGATAATTAAATAATTAAAAATAAAAATAAAAAAAATAATTAAATACTTGGACTCATCCACACAAAGCAATGGACAGAGCAAAAAGTAGGTGATTTGTGACAGAAGGATAGCAGCGGGAGCAACAGGGAAGGTTTACAACATGGTAGTGAGATAGTTTGGAGAAAGGAGCACTGAGAGAAAGACAGAAGTTGAAGAAGACCAGGATGGGACAGATTAGAAATAATTACTTCTGAGGAAATGACTGGAGGAGGAGGGATGGTGGATATACTGGGCAAAGGATGCTGAATGTGGAGCTGAAGAGCAGGAGGAAAAGAAGAAGAACTCTGTAGTGAAAGAGGAGAGGATGTTAGGGATAGAGTGAGATGGACGCAGATGACCCATAAAGGGAGCAGCCGAAAGAAGTGGAAGAAGACGATGCTGTTTTGGTAAATTTACTTCTCCTTATCCATCCTTGCCTACCTGTGTCACCCACTTTTTCCAATATGATTCCTGAAATCCCATCGGAAAAACATGTGCGATCGATTCAGCGAGTATTTCCAGCTGAGAAAAAAGAATAGTCGCATCCTTTAATTATCATATTTTCTGGCCCATTAATATTACTGTCACAGGAATCAGCCTGACACTGGAAAAACTGATATTAACACCATCGATACCCCCTCCCCCTCTTTTTTTAATTGTATTTTTCTGAGTTTCCAGCATGTTTGAACTATTTCGTGAGTGTGCTGCAGCACTAAATGGATGTTTCATTTCAGTCAGGCTAATGAACGCCACAGTAACCTGTTTGAGGCACAGAGGGGCTTCTATTGACGTCGTGTTTACATTTTTAGGCCACACAGTGATGGAACACAGGGTGGGGGGAGGAAAGGGACTGCCGGTAAGGGTGGATTACAGCTGAGAGAAGAAGAAGAGGAAGAAGAAGAAGAAGATCAGCGATTGTGAGTCTAAAAAAACAAAAGGCGAGAGCCACAGATGGAGAGAAGAAAAGCAGCAGCGAGAAAGCACAAAACAGGGGCATCTCATCTAATCTCCCATTATCTCATGAAGATGAGAAGAAAATCAAAATGTTTGTTCTTTTTATCTGATCACAACTGGTGTGTGTGTATGAAATGGTGCCAGAGAGAGTTTAGGGCGACCTAGCAACCTGATGTTTGTTTTCATCACACCTCTCCCATCAGCATCTGGAGCAGGAATGCGGTTTGGTCCGATAGTATGCTGATGTGCGTTTATCTGTGCATACAAATGCATCCAGGCACACACACTGTCTCTTTCGCACACACACACTCTCTCTTTCGCACACACATTTAGCTTGTGGTCTGTGTGGGTGGGCTGAGGTTTATTAGAGACTGTTTAAATGGCTGCAAACTTGTGGGCTTTTATTTATCAACAGAAAATGAGCACACATCAGTTTAGTAGTTTGTGCTGCCCTCAAAGGCAAGAGAAAAGCAGGGGCTACTTGACAAACAGATTATCTGAAAAAGTATTTTTCAGCCACCCCGATTAATCAGAACAAAATGAATAATTTTGGATTTTGATGAATGGAGGATAAAGTTTTTCTACAGTTTGATCATTACGGAATATAAGGCGGGACTTCTCGTAGCTAACACTACAGAGTTTGATCTTCTTTTATAAAAGCAAAAGGAAAATATCCCATGTACTAAATTGTAGATTAAATTGATACATCTATTTTCTTTCTAATACCCAGCAAAGATTATGCACATTCATACCACTTTTTGCAACCTCAACGCCTTATTTGTTTTTAAAAAAGCGGTTTGGTAAGGTAAGGTACTGTGAATGCTTATTATCACTTTTCCAGTGGTAAGCACATTCCCCGGCCATTTCCATTTCTGTTTGTGCACAACCCATCTTGCTCTGTCTGCCTTCTCCTTACACACACATATATAAACACAGCGCACACATGTGCACACTGTAACCATCTGAACATGCCCTCCACAGGATGGACCCACATCTGGGAGCAATGAAGTTCTTAGTTTGTGTGCGCGTGTTGGATGTGTGTGCGCATGGCGGAGATGAGGGAAGTGTTTCTGGTTTAGGAAGTTTCCCTCTGGTCCCAGGGTTCGGAGCTCTGAAAGCTGTGATCCATACAGGCTCTGCCGGGCCTGAGGCCAGATCCCCGGACCCTCTTAATCCCCACCAGCCTGCGCTGCACGGAAATGGACTCTTCCACCCCGAAGGTCAGGGGCAGATGGTTGCGTTTCACGGAGCGAGACCACCGGGGATCACGGAGATCATGTAATGCAACATGTCATCACGAGCAGACTCTCTCGTATGTGTTGCGTTTCCTTCCTCTATCTCCGACATTTTTTCTCGCCTCACCTCCTTTCTTCCACTCCTGATCCCCCTTTTTTTTTTAACAACTTCAAAGCTTCCCCTCGGCCTCTACTGTATCCTTCAAAGTGAGAATGTTATGAATGCATTTGACATGTGTGAAGGGATTTTAAAACACACTGACATCCTCAAACCACTACAGAGGGACGTCTGAAGACGGATACAGTTAGCCTGCGTGTGTTCAAAGATCTGTAAAAGCTGCTGCGTGGAGGGAGAGGGTTGTCATTACTGTCGGCAAATACAGGGCTGAGAAGTTTCTGTGGGCTGATTAGAAGTCAGCAGGGACTGTAAGCAACTCAATAAAAGGGGAGCTAAAGTAATGCTTCACTTTGTGTCTGTTGGAGTCGGGCCATTGCGTTAGTTGGATGATGTTTTTGGCTGCTTATCTTTATTTAAATGTACCCAGTGCCTTGTATAAATACAAGAAATCTTGCACATCTTCTCCTTTACTTCTTTGGCTGCCAAAAATAGATTTGATCAATAATAATAATAACAAAAGGAAACTGAATGTGGGATTCTTGTGTGTCTAAATGCAATTCAAGAGGCTTTTTTAAATTCAAAGACGACACCCTACAGGGTTTACGCAGCGTTCATTAAAAATGTAAGACCTTTAAAATATTCCAGGCAGTGATATTTAATTTTATATTACATTTTGTTAATACTTCCCAGCAGTATGTAAGAATTCCTAGCATTAAAAATTAATTGACGGGCTGACCGTAATCAGACAATGAGCTTCTAAGTTAAAATAGCTTTAGTATGAAGTATTGGTAAGAAGTGGTCAAAAAGCACTTACAATGCAAAAGTTACTGTCTCTGTTAGGACCTATAAGAATTTACGCCTGCTTACTGGACGCATATTCAGTGTTTTTAATGCTTCTTGGACATCTGTGCTATGTTATAGGTTGGCACAAGAGTCTTACACAATATCTGTGTGACATAAATCCATCACAGATCATGTTACGCTCCCTTCAGTTGTGTACGTGTGTGTTTTTGCGTGTGTGTGGCAGACTATTACACGCTCTGAAGGTTGCTGTCTGGCTGACGCACCAGGGTGGCGATGAGTATTTTTACCGAGGAGGTTTGCATCACTGGGGTAGGTCGGTAGGAAAGAGCTGAAGAATGCGTCTAGCTGAGGGGAAAAATAGAGGCGTAACAGTTAATAGACACATCTCAAGGCCTGAGAGCGGTGAGTGAGCGAGCGAGCGAGGAGCAGTCAGAGTTTCCCCTGAAAAAAGATCTGAGCAGATAATGAAAGAGGAAGCTCGGCATGGTTTTGTTGTCAAACCTATGTGTGAATTTCAATAAAACCACTAAGCTGTAGCATTCGGTGGAAACCGACTGCACTGAATGAATGTGTTTTATATTGAGCTTCTGCCTTTTTATAACACATTATATTTTTGGGGGAGTAGCTTAACATTTTGGAAAATACTACACTCGTAAATCTCTTAAAGAAGACAGAATGAAGATCAGGAAGAAAGGATGTGGTGATAAGATCTTACTGATAACAGAACAGCCCGTAATGACAGAAAGCACTAAATACGGAAACCCTCATGAATGTCTGGGCGTGTGAGTCTACTTTTTTGTGCCCGTACAAGTGAGTTTAAATAACTGTGTGTGTGTTTGCACGTGCATGGCACTTCCCCTGATTGCTCCCACCCTGCTTGACTTATCAAGTGGGAAAATCTACTGTTGTGCTCCTGCCGGGGCCCACAGCGGCCCGCTTGTGGGGCTTTATCTCCGAGCAGCTAGCCAGGGGGCCTTTAAGGGGCCCCGCCCTGCCTTTCCCCATCTCCCGAATGCAGGATGAATACGGCCAGATAGAGTGGGTGGAGAAAGCGAGGGACTCTTCCATTTCCTCCCTTCTCAAATGTAACCCCGGTGATGTCACAATGTCACGATCTCACCGACATCACAGGACGCTGCAGTTGTATAATTAGGCTGGCAGTAAGATGTCAACACTTGGGAATGCATGTGAGCATGAGAGAAGTTTCTTTGGATTAAGCAAATACTCAATGAACTGCCCTAACACCACTTACTCATATGAGAATGTTTGGTACTTTATCAAAGAATATCCAGAGGAAGAGGACACAAACACACGACTCAAGAGCAAGAGCGAACCAAATTGTGTAGAAACATGAGAAAAAAACAAAAGAAGAACGCTACAAGAGGGGAAAAAAAGAAACTGCTGGAAAATTTGAGTGTAATGAGAACCAGATGAGCGAGCAAGTGGGAGGCGGGAACAGGTGTGGTACATTAAACACAGGTGATACTAATGCAACTGAAGGTGGGACAAAAAAATCACAATATAGGGAAGTCAAAGACAGGAAGTAGAAATCACTAATGTACAAAAAAGACCACAAATTACAAAATAAAACAACAACCAAAAAAAAGCAGTTATAATTATGTTATTACTATGTTATCTATACTACGTATATATATTTATATTATTATTTGCTCTTGACTGATGTGCACTGTTTGGCCTATTGACTGAATGACAATAATTCAATCAAACAGTGCACGTCTACAGTTCATGTATAAGCCTGTTTTGGACATAATAATGAATATGAGCATTTCTAGTCACTATGTTCACTATAAAAATAATGAAAAAATTTGATATAAATATATTAAAACCATACGGCAAAATGTATATCATTTTTACAGCTTGACAAATCTATAATAACAGTAATTATAATTTTATACCACAAATATGACCCATTATAGCAAACAGATAAATTGCTGTTTATTGCCTTTTGACTTGCTGTTAGTTTGCCCTCGGCCCAGTTAGTCCAGTTAAATATTAAACATGTGCAAAGAGGTACATGCTGTAATGTTTACCCTTCCCTTTGACCGTGCACTAGAACCAGGGAACACACGCTTCCACTAATTAAACAGCTCCTCTAAATGAGTACATACACATGTGGGACAAACACACCTCAGCAACGCTATAATTGACTCAATATGGACTTTTGCTTGCCTGGCAACTCCCCAGGTCCCGACCAATAAGAACACTCGATACTGTACGATCGTGGAAACCCACTTCCGAGCAGTTGCAGCCTTCATCCCTGTGGTTTCTCAGCTCATTGTTAGCACTGTCTTAAGCTGAAAAACGGAAATTACTGCTGGCAGAGACTGGGCTTTTACAACTGGAAACCATCCTTGCAGCGGTCTGCCATTAGTAGCATCTATCAGGCTCTTTGCAAGCTTTGGCTACATTTGTCCAGACATCAAACATTCAGGACACAGAAGGCTTTTGGATGAACATGAAGCAGGAGCTGGTGTTGGTTTCCAGATTTCCACCCATCACCGTGTCTTGTTTGATGTTTTGCTTGTCCTCAAATTCAGCTGTAGCTCTCTCTGCCAGAGTTTCAGGCATAATTAACCTAATTTCCTCTCAAAACCCACACAGACATCACTAACAATCAACCAGTTATTCTAAGTTGGTTAGTTCCAGTTTAGGGGAGTTTTCTAGGAAGGTTTTGTAGCAGACAAAGAAAAGTGTGTTTTTCTGTGGCTGCAGGTTCTCACGACCCACCCACCCCCAAGCCCGTCAGGCAGTCAGACATTAAACAGAGATGGACACCAATGAGAGGTCAGCAGCCACACACAAATACACAAACCGTCAATAATTACCTGCCTCTCCAGTGAGAGCATTTGTGGCAAATTTGGTGTGGATTTGTGGATTAATATTAACTATGAATGAAAAGCAGGAAACATCGTAGAGGAAGCAGAATTAAAAGGAGACTTAAATGTCTGAGCTTTTATAGATTGTGGAGCTGACTAAAAATCCCCAGAAGATGGCGAATGTATAAAAGAATATAAAGACATTTTAAATATTTTTCTGTTGTTTTTTACAACAAGCATTTTGAACATTTTGGAATTCAAACTGTTTTACTAACTATTACTATACATTAGGGTTGTTAAACGTAAACGTATAAAATAAAAAAATAATTTAAAAAAAATTATTAAAATAATGAAAATAAATTAAAATAAATACAAAAAAATATATAATTGAAAATATATAAAATTAAAAATATAATAACAAATATGAATATATAAACATTAAATTAAGTTGAAGACATAATTCACCAGTTTGTGGTTAGAAAAAGTACCGAATTTTTAACATAATGTTAAATTGAAAAAAAAAAAGATTTATTAATCACGGTTAAATGAATATCAGTGTTGCATCATTAACATGGACGATGTACTGGAGTTAAAAATATTCATTTTAAAGGGATATAAAACAGTACTTATATCCCAGAACTGTACACAGCTTCAAATTTGCTTACCATAGTTCCTCAAATATGAGTAAATATGGCCAAGAGCTACAGATCAAAATGAGCCTATGACTAACTCTGGTATATTTAAAGTAATGTCCACCAATGTAAACTGGGGTTGTTAAAAAACAGTAGACAACATAATGGCCAGAGGTGTGGTCGACATGATCAAATAAAGGTCTCAAATAAGCAATAATAAGCTGTTTGTCTTGTATGTTTACCCTCCTTTTGTTCGTGCAGCGGTCATCAACGTTCACGTTAGATTAGCAAAGCTGTGACACCATGAGTGCAGTGGGTAGCTGCTGGCCTATGAGTGAGTGGAGCATATAAGTATAATAGGTGCTTATTTAAGTGAAATAAATAAAAATGTGTGCTGTATTGTTACTGTAACATGTATATTTTTAAAAAATGTAATGTAAAAACCTTTTAAAAGTAAAAGCCTACATCTAATTTATAAGTATATATATATATGTGTGTGTGTGTGTGTGTGTGTATTCATATGCACAATATGAAGAGTGTTACCATTATTATATAGTTATTGACTCGTTAGTTTTGTTTCTCTCCTCACACCTCTTTCATTTCCTCTTTTTCATTTATGAGTAAGCTACGTCTGCAGATCTTGCACTATTTTTAAACCCCCCCCCCCCCCCCCCAATCTTTCCTCATGCACGCTCATTTAATATAAAAAGACTAATAACAGTGTAAAGGGGGGAAAAATAAAGCAAGAGGTTTGGTGGAAATGAAGGTGAAGGAGGTAGAAATAGGATTATTATTTTGTCGTCTGTGGCAGCTCATCAGTCATCCTGATCTCGCAGGTCTCCTGCTGCCTCGTCTGCTCTGTCTGTTTAACGAGGAGAGGCTGATTTCAATGAGTCTGCGACTGAAGAACAAGAGCGACGCCCCCTCTTCTTTGAGTCTTACTAAAAATGCCCATACTCAGCACAGCAGTTTGGAATTAAAACCCCAAACAGAAGAATTAAAAACCAGTCTGAGCGATGAACAACACAAACTTTCTCTTTCTGTAACTGTGATTGAAATGTGGTAAGTTTCATACTTTCCCCAGTGATCCTTTCATTGTTCATCTCTCACCAGTCATCTGTTTCTATTAAATTTGACTGGATGAAAATGGCGTGCTGGCGGGGGGAAAGGTCGAACAGTGACGAGCTGTCAAAAAACTGATGACAGGGCTACATCAGGCCTTTTTTTGACCAAGTAAAAATCCATACCTCCTCCAGAACAAGTCTAGTTTGATTGAGTCACATTTAATTACAGCGCTTAAGCTTTTCCAGCTGAATTTTGTACTCGTTCTGATAATAACATCTCTCTATATATAGGTAAATAATCTCATGTGTGTCAGTTCTGACAGACATGTTGGATGATGCTACTAATGTTAATGGTTTGAACCCACTTGTTTATTCTTGTAGTGATACAGCTTCAAACATCCAAAGCACTGAACCCTGTCTTCCAAGGAAAGCTGCCTTTCTTTGCATTTCCTATTTTTCTGAATTCTTTATTGAAAGTGTCTCTTTCCCTCCCAGTCCTTGTTTACTCTAAAAAAACACTCCGTAACACGCAGCTTCCAAGAATGTGAGTACTGAGAAATTCAACCAGAGAATCCCATGTGATTGGTAGAGTGCCCTAACAGGAAATACAACCTGGACATTACTGTCTAGGTGGCGCATCTAACCCTCAGCTGAATTATACAACACGCTCCCTTGGTTTTACGACAAGAAAACGAAATGAGTCGATAAGGAAAGAGAAAGAAAAGTAGTGACTGTGAGGAGGCATAAAGAGAACGAGGCTCTAAAAGGAGTGAGAGCGTGTCCAGTGGCTTTACATTACACAGTTTGAGTGACCTGAACAAGCCAATAAATCCACTCCATCAACACTCAGACTGTGGGGCATAAATGTCAGCTGCGGATGGGAGTACGAGCTTCTTGTCAACAAGATGGAATATTCAGAAGTTAATTCATTTCTGCTGCAACAGCGTGATAAAGGCAGAGAGGAGGAAATCGATAGGAAGAACGTATTTTAGGTGATCAATATGGGGAAATGACATTTATATCTGCGAGATATTTATAGCGTCAAGAAATGGTGGGGAGAAGAAGAAGAAGAAGAAGAAAGTGGATGGAGATCAGGTATACAGCTGAAGCAGTGTGAATGGATCCAAGCTCACACACATGCTCACACTCACTCATTGCACACCATGGCTGTCTGAACCCCCATTCCCCACCACAAAGCCACAGAATCGTTTCCAGTAGATGGTACAGCCAAGGCTTTTCCACATATAAGCATTTTTTCTGAAACAATTTGCCAAATGCTTCCTTTAAGGATGTCCATGTGTTTTACTTGGTTACCAGCTGAAGACAGGGCCGTGGCTCTCTGAGCTCAAAGACACTTTGAAATGAAGAGCTCTGTCAGAGAATACTAAGTGATACTTTCCAGCACAATTTCAGATGATTTTGTTGGCTTCATATGCTACGGTTCTGTTTCAAATTGATATATTTGAATCACTAGGTACTTAGGCTGTAATTACACTTAATTAGTCATATTTTTTTATTACAAAAATAGATTAGATTTGGAATTATGGAAAAGGCAGAAAAGCAGGAAAATCAAAGGAAGGAGGGAAAAGAAAATATTAGAAGAGTGCGACAAATTTGGCATTTTTGAGACAGATAAATTGCAGATATTTGGCAATTTAAGTATTTGATATTCTGATATATCTGTTAATATTTCCTTTGAAACGTCAAATATAAAAAGATTTCCCAAAGTTTGGTATATGTAAATATTTATTTACTACTGCTATGCTCTGTCCAGCTCTGCTAAGAGCAGCTAGTTGTTGTTTAGGGCGTTCTAAACACAATAGCCATCAAGGAATTTGAAAAGTGCCCTCTGGTGGACAAACTGTACAACGTCAATGCTCAAAACATGGCTGAAGGGTGTTTCTCTAGTCGTTTCCTTACTTATTAAAATGTAATTTAACAGCTGTTATAAAACCAGTTGGCAAATTAGCAAATAGCTAATAATGGCTAATAAGATAAGCTCCAGATACTACAGTAAATGTACTTTTTATACAGACTATAATGTAGCATACAGGGAAAATGTGCTGATGTCAATAAATGGTTACATTATTAAAGTACCTATGCTGTAGATCAGGGGTGTCAAACTGAAATACACAGTGGGCCAAAATTCAAAACTGGAACAAAGTCGCAGGCTAACGTTAATATTTATTGTAATATATTTATTCCTCCAGATATAAGAATGAATCTTTTCTTATGGACTCAAACACGTTTTGCTGAAAAACTGAATATGGAACAAGCAAAACTTAATACTAAACAATATATACATTAGCTGTATAATACCAGTAGGCCAGCTCTAATAGTAATTTGGTATGGCTTCGCGGGCCAAATGTAATTAGTCTGCGGGCCAAATTTGGCCCGCGGGCCAGAGTTTGACACCTATGCTGTAGATAATATTTTCAGAAGGCTATTATGTCTACGATAAAGTTGTGTGTAGTTGCACAAAAAAACTAAAGAAGCTAAGTGATCTCAGTACTTCTGCATAACATAGTTTTTAATAGTTTTTACATTTGGGAAGATATATCCTTAAAATATAAAATAAAATCATTTGACAATACTTTTTTGCACTACTACCACCTGGACTGGCAGAAGGTTTAGCTATTTATTTTGTTAGTTTGACTTAGGCTCACTTTTTCAACCATTAGCAAAAACCTTTAGATGTGTTAGTCATTCCATCTGTTTATCCAAAAACTTTAGATATTGTTTATTTACTTATTTCAGTTATTTACTTATTTCTAGTACCAATAAACTTGTATCAGATGTTATGTATTTTTTTTCTTGTATTTTATCATTTTAACGATTTATTTATTTTTTTACCTGGATATAATAGTTACAATAATTTATCCATTAGTTATCTAGCCTTTTTGCTACTTAGCTAACCTGTATCCAACTTTGCGTGATGTTGTGTAAATAAATTAAAAAAAATTTTTCAACCTAATATTAATTTTACTAATATTACTTTTAGCTACTTAGCTTAGCATTACCAATCATCCTTTATTCAGAGGCATTAATCCCACAAAGTTCTGATGCATTATGTAGCATTTATTATATGTGATTCTACTTATTTATTATTTCTACAATGTGTTTAAACCACAATCTTTTTCACCCACCCTCCCCCCCAATACTTGAGTAACTCTATGGTATAACATGTACTCCCTCCAGTTTTAAGTAATGTATGATCTAAGCCTTGTTTGGAGTCACTGGACTACTTCCACTTCCTTTGATCATCTATCTGTCTCACATAAAATAAAAAAGTAGATACATAAGTCAGTGATTGTCTGTAAGCCAGAGGACTACATAGCCCTTGGGCACAATAAGTGTCCCCTGTTGCACTCAGGTGTAGGATGACTGCAGTTCTCATCAAGGATGAGTGCTACGTGGCGAGGCGGTGGCTGGATGGGAGGGGTGTTGACTAATGCTCGATAAGGCCTTGTTTAACTGCAGCTAGGAGCCTAATTCATCTCAGCCCCTTCATATGTCCCTGAGCTGTCCACGTTAATGCCTGACCTGTCATTACACCGGTCCAATTCGCGCAGTGTTGACAAGAGCTGTCAGCGGATTAGGATGGAGCAAAAACACACATTTCATTATATCTTCAAAGGAGAAAAGAAAAGAGAGACAAAAAACACAGAGATGTTTTACATCACATCTGTGTTAAAAAGAACAGGGGTAAGGTCACTTTCCTATCAACAGAAAGTATAAAGAACATGTAAAGGTCACTGATCTCTCCACATTTAATCCTGTTAGGTCTTGCTTTGTCATCACTGACACCGGCAAATGGCTTACAAATCGTGACATTTACATTTTCTTTTCTTTCTTTCTTTTTTTTTTACATCTCTTACGCAGCAATGTGCATTTAAAAATAGGTTCTTAGCAAACAGACTGCAGCCAGTAACACTAAAGAAAGAAGATTTTTTAGAAGATAGTCAGCAAACACAGCATAGCTGTAACGGCAGCACTAATCCACCTGATTAGTCTAGTTTTGCACCTCACTTATCTCATGGCTTTGGTAACATGTGAGAGGGAAAAGATATTAAAAAACAAACAAAAAAGGTTTCACCTTCACCTTTAAATCAAAATGCAAGCTTGAGGTTTTCATCAAGGTTACTGTGTATCTTTATCACTTTAGCAATTAATTAATTGATTTAAAATAAATAGAAAAAACTGAACTGAAATCTGCATTTAATTATAATTTAGAGATTACGGAGGACGGGTGAATAAAACAATTAATTTCAAGCCCAACTTTTGGATTCCAGGAAAAATAAGATGATTAAATAATTGATTACTAAGTAAATATACATATTAACTGAAAATAATATAAACAGTGTTCCACTGTTAATGAGCTAAAAATTCCAGTTTGTTTCTTTAACAGTTAATTTAGCATTTTTTTGTATTACCCATCTATTGCTGACTCTATTCACAGTGATCCCCTGTCTGTGTTTGTGATTCTCAGACATACTTATTACTCTGTCAGCTCTGTCTTTATCTGTTCTCTGTTCGTAATCTAGATTTGTAAGATAGGATCACAGCTGGTATTTAAATTTACAGATACCACCTTTTGCCACCTAACCATTTAACGTGCTTTTTTTATTTATTTTTGGGTGTATGTGAATCTGCTGGACCAGCACCTGACAATTCAAAGACACACCTGTTGGCATGGAGAGCAAATCTGTTTAGATAAAACTGCAATAAAAGCGCAGCTCACTCACTTCTAGATTTTTATTGCACTCTGCCGATAAAAGTGTCCCTTACTCTGGTGTGCGCTGGAATTTTTATTGTCCAATTAAAGGTTTTATGGGATTGAACTAGTCCACTTCTGTGCTGTGCTTTAATCGTCCCAAAGTTCAGCATCACTGATGATAAACCTATCTTCACATCTTAAACTGAAACTGCCCCGAGAAGCATTTCCCACATACAAAACTTCCCCCATCGTTCATCTTTCTCTTTGTTATCATGCATGCACCGTGCATTTAGCAGGAAATCCCCAGCCTCTTCCGCATTCAGTACCACTGTTAAGTGGTAAAAACGCCAGCCTACACTTGTGCATGCATACTTTGATCTCTGATGTCACTCAGCAGTTATTGCACCCTTCCAGCGAACAGCTGATTACCTGTCGTGTATTGACAACACCTGCCACCCCTCCACATTCACCTCTACCCTTTCCACATCTCTTCATCAAACTGTCATTTACTCTGCCGATCCTCTGTAATGGCTCTCATCTTTCCTCCTCCGCACACTAACTCTTGATTTTTTTCTGTCTTCTGCAAATTTGAGGTGATCTGTAACGTCCATCTATGTTGTTAAAAGACAGTAAAAAAGATAAATGTTAACATTTTTCTCTGGAGCGTGCTATCATTAAAAAAAACTGCTTCATTGATTCAGTAGAAAGAGCAACTTGTACCGAAAGAAATATGTCCTTTGAAATCTGGGCCACCATCAGATCAACGACACCACCAGCATCCACAATAACCCACCCTCTCTCTGTGTGATCAGGGGCTGATAGTGACGAAGGCTCTCAGGGGACCAGCATGGACACTTAGCCAGGCGGTGTGTCAGCTCAATAAACAGCAATTTATTGGCAGGGGACTGAATACGCTGCCATCCTTGCAAGCTATCAGCAGAGCATCTTATTGGTGCTGAGAGATATTAATGAAGAGAGAAAAGGTGAGGAAATAGGTTAGAAGAGCTCAGCTCTCCTCAGCTCTCCTCTTTCACTACAGCCTGGACTAAAAGAGACTTTATTTGCACTAATAAGGAGGGAGTGTGTTGAATTTGTTGTGTTATTGTTACATCATGTGCCAGGCAGTCCTATTTCAATATTTAGTGCAACAAGGAAGAGACACAAGAGACACAAACACATATTTTCAGTATGTGAGTCCCCCTTGGGATATATCACCTTTATTTCAAATGTGGCCTCAGCCTGAACACACACACACACACACACACACACACACACACACACACACACACACACACATATATATATATATATATATATATATATATATAAAATTTAAAATCCTCCCACTGAACCAGTTATTGATGTTTATTTCTTTGCTGATTGAAGGCAAAACAGATTCCAAAGGAACAATTTTTCCCCCCCTTCTTCTTCTTTTGATTTAACATCTGCCTAATCAGGCGTCTGCCACATCAAACTGCTCTGACAAGCTACATTAAAACCGCAGCTACTGAAGATAAAAGCCATATCTGGTTCAAGTTTCCATGACAGAGCAATCCAATATAATCCGGAGGGGAGCACTGATAGTACAGGCCCGTACAGAGGGGCTCGATTTTTAATTCCCGCACATGACCTGTTATGAATACACCACTGTCGTATTTAAATGTCTTTTATGAAGCTGAATATTTCATAAAATACATGTTTGCGTTTTTAAAATGCGAATTCGTGGGGGAAATGTGTCCGTGAACCAACATTATCAACGAAGGATAAATGGGGTATTCACATTTACGTAAAGAAAGAGAAAGCGTGTTTTTAAACTTATATTCCGGAAGTTTGAAGTCACCACAAACAGAAAGACTTCTTGAGTATTTTAAGGTCAGTATCCGTTTGCCCATTTTGCTGTTTGAGGACTGCTGGAACGAAACTTTTATGATTTTTATGAAAGATTTCATAAGTCCTTCAATAAAAAATAAAATAAAATAAAAAGGAAAACAAAATAAACACGCCTTTACCTGTACCATTCCAGTCCCTTCTCGTAGAAGCGATCGAAGAAGTGCGGCTCAGCGCCCACGGCTCGCACGTCTGGATGGATGCGCAAAAACTCCAGGAGAGCCCGAGTGCCACCTTTCTTCACCCCGATGATGATGGCCTGAGGGAACTTTTTGCTGCCAAAATTATTGGCTATAGAAATATTGTTGGACGGGGGATCACTGTTCGTCAAGTCCGACAGCTGTTCGCGGACAAACGAGACCGGAGACGCGTTATACGCGCCGAGCTGCTCCGTTTCTTGCCCATCTTTAAAGATAATTTTGGTTTGGAGATTACTTCGCTGGTCATACACGGGTCTTGGCAGGGATTCGCAGTAACCGTTGAGGCAGTAAAAGAGGTAAATGAAGAGAATAATCATGGTAAAGAAGACAGGCAGCTTGGAGTGCACCTTCAGGTGTCCAAAGTTGAACGCAGCTCTCCATTTACTACATCCCATGGGTCGCAATCCTGAGCACGGGGACACGACGCAGGAAACATGCCATATCAGGGGGGTTGGATACTAAAGTCAAAGCGACAGCAGCTTAAAAAGCGCCTGTTTTGTGCCACATGTCCAAGTGGCGCAAAACTTGTCCACCGCGCATCCAAAAGCTCCACATGTTCCTTATTATCCCTCTCGCCCCCCGTGACTGTCCCTGAATCCTGCCGTCATCAAAACAAAACAAACAAACAAAACAAAGTTTCTTTAACAACTGGAGCAAAAATCCACAAAATAAAAACGCAGATTCAGCAGGTTGAATCTGCCGCACAGCTCTCCGTGTCTTCTGTGCGCCCCTGCGGCTCCCTGGCAGCGGCTGTGTAGGAAACCCTCAGCGATCCTTTCCGTGTGACTGCCAAATCCACGCCCTGTTTATCAAGCGTACGCCCCCTTCCAATCCTCAGCTCGTGCCACGCTGAAAATACAGCGAAAAATAATTACGCGGGCACGGCGCGGCCCCTCTTCTCTCCGAAGTGACAGAGAGGAGAAAACGCTCATATCGCGTTATTTTGAAAGCAATTTTAGAGAAATATGGTAGTTAGTTTAATTGTATTTAATGCACCGGGAGAGGAGAAAACGTCTGGGAAATGATGAAGAGGGGATATTAGTTTTTTGAAAGCAATTTCCCTTCATTTCCCCTTTAAGTCACCACATCCACTGCTGAACTCTCCGCATACAGGAAAACCACGCACTGAGCTCCAGGTAACCGGTCGCTTTGAGCAGCTCTGTATGGCCAACTAGCGGCCACCTGCTGCCTGCTATAGTTGGGCTGCCGGACCACACACACCAGTCGTGCCAGCCATGACACACACACACACACATTTAACCTTGTCACCCCTGGCTAACTGTAACAAACAGGTGTCATCAATTTCTCTGTTTCTTTTCTCCTTGTGAGTGGGTGTGTGTGTGTATATGTGAGACCATACCGGTAAACATGAGATAATTGAGACCACCACCAGTCTGTCCCTTTATTTACTTTCTCCTACAGACAAATGCTAGAAAAAACAAACAAACTTGGAAATATAAAAAAGTCACGTATAGCAGCTCTTCTTTTTATTTCTTTTTGTTGTTGTACATGTTGGTGCAGGTTTAGGATTAGGCATTCATCTCCCCGAGACGTCTACTCATTTGTTCTTGAATCTTGCCAAGAAAGCCCCAGGATGCAGATGATATTTTCAGGAGTGACACAGACAGATAAAAAGTCCACATCGCTTCTTCCCTTCCTCCCAGTGATATTCATGAGGTGTACCGCTACACTGAAAAAACACCCAAGAGTCCCGGCTTGACCTCTGTAACCTGAGGATGCTGGCTGACACTCATCACGGCTACAGCTGAAGTGGCTTCAAAACCTGCTAAACACACTAAAGGATATACTATGGTTACTATGTTTGTGTGTGTGTGTTTGTTTGTATGATCCCAAAGGTATTCCAGCATTAAGCAGTTAGAACGCTGATAACTTTATTGGCACACTTATGATGTCTGTGCCTTTTAAAGCAATGCATTGTACTGCTGGATATAACTAACAAGTTCTCATATGTTATTACAGCTGTTTCAAACAAATCATTCTCTGGGTTTGAACACTGAGCGCCGACGGATTGTCATTTATGCCAACTAATATAAACTGAAAAAAGGAGCAGGTTCGGAGAGGAATAATCCACATCTGCAGTTCTCTTATCGGCCTCTGTGGACCTTTGCTGACTCTGGGTCTGAGTCTGGCTGCCTCGAAGTCATCCTTATATGGACCAGATGTCAGGTATGTTGTGACGTTTGGGGCACATCTGGCCCCTAAAACATATGTCAGTGATCTAACGGAGCTCTAAGTGCCAAAAGTAGCTCAGATTAGGCTGAAAAGTGTCCACTATCTGGGGTAGATGTTACAATCTGCCTGCTTCAGAGCACGTAAGGGCAATTCCAAGCACTTCTATGGCCTTTTTTCTACAAGTCAGTATGAAATCTATGAATAACTGCCCAACATGACATTACGTTAAATTAAAGGCTTGTAATCTGGAGAGTAATGAGAAACACGAGCGACACACCAGTGTTAAAATGAGATTTTTTAGTGTCCGGTGTACTCCAAAATCAAGGAATCGAGGATTGAAAGTGTTTATTTATGCACCGCAAACTGATGAGTATGCAGGAAGGATTTCACAGGGAAAGATTCATCACATAAGACTCAAACAGAGAGACTAAAACAACAACAAAAAAACAAGACACTCAACAGCAACACAGCTCCAGTTTTAAAAGTTTCATCTGCTGATTTGGCCTGAATTCTCTAAATCTCCAAATGCCAACCATCCAGTGTCAGAGAGAGTGCTCTGACACGGGATACTAAATCCCTTTACCTAAAATGGTGCAATCTAAATTGAAGAATATCGGCACCTTCGCCTTATATGTCGAAATATAAGTGAGGGTACATGGCAGCACGCTCTTGTGGATGATAAATCTGAAGGGGATGACAATATCTATCGACACAGGCATCCTCCAGTCCAGCAGTATGTCAATTTCTCAGTCTCTAAACAAAGAAGACATCATTTACTCTTCTCCGCTGCTGGAGCACTCCTCCGTATTGATCTGCCGTGATGTTGAAAAACAATCGGAGATGTGCCTTTCTCTCTCGTCAAAGTGATCGATACCGCTGGTTAGCCTTGTGTTGTTTAATGTTTAAGACCGAGTTTAGCTCTTTTCTCTTTTCTTAAACTGGTTGGCGACAGCTTGGCAAAGTGCGCGCACATTCAAAGGAAGTTAAAGTGAAAATCTTGAAATTACTAATGCTCTTTCAGCTTTCTTGTCCATTACGACAAGTTTGTTACTATATGTGAGTGTGCGTTTTATCTCTGTGTGTGTCCGTTTATCACATTAGGAGAGTGGAGAGGATGACACATAGCTAAATGTCCATCTTGGAATTAAATCAGTCTACTGTAAGGACTCCCGTCTGAAAATCAATATGTTGGCATATTCATATTAAAGTATTTAGTGCACTTAAATTCACTCACCGGCCGTTTTATTAGGCGGTGGGTTGGACCCGTCCCACCTTTTGTCTTCAGAACTGCACTAATTCTTCATGGCACAGATTCAACAATGTGCTGGGAACAGAGATTTCTGAGAGATCGTGGCCTGCTGTAGCCGTTCTGCTTTAAGGGCTGACATGCTGTGCGTTCAGAGATGCTCTTCTGCAGGTGTTATTTCAGTTATTGTTGCCTTCCTATCAGATTTTAAGGAGTCTTTTCATTTCCCTCTCCTCTCCAGCATAAACAAGGCTTTTTCACCCGGAGAACTGCCACTCACTGGATACTCAGATATTTCAGAGATTGATTGCAAACCATCTACAATATTTGGGCTCCAGTTCTCAATTTTGTTAAACACGAAACTTTCTTTCTTTCGCTCTATAATCTGCAAATACAAATGGGAACACGGTATATAAGAGACTATACGATTCTAATGAGCTTCGGAGTCAATATTTACCTTTATTCTTCAACACAGTCTGAACTCTGAGGCAGCTTTCTTGTAGCTTATTTCAGTACTTTTTAGGAATAGTTCTTCAGTCTTCCTGAAGGACATTCAAAGCTCTTCTTTGGACGTTGGCTGTCAACAGGATCCCACACTGCTTCACTAATGTTGTGGTCTGGCTAATAGCTGCTAATTTTGGCTAATAGCTCTTTGTGAATCACATTTTTGTGCACAAACACTATTTCATGCCTGTCAAACTGTGTTATCTTTGGCATTTTTCATAGATTCAATTAAAGGAATGGGAACAACCTAGGTGCGGGTGTAACAGGCTGCTGGCAACAAAGTTCCTAAAGACACCATTTAAAACTGGTTCTTTGCCATTTTTCTGTTATGTGTAAACGCGAGACTGGGTCCTCCTTTGAGTTATGAGCCTTTTTTTATTCTCCGGTGATTCATAGGTCAGAGCTATGTTGCCAAACAAGCAAGCAAACTAACAAACATTCCTCTGAAAACAGTCAGGTACAACTAGTAGACTAAAGATGAGAGAAAGAATTTCATTTAAACAAAGTCTCCTCGGAAGCCAAATATAAAGAAATGAGGGGAGGCTTTAGACTATTGCTTCTTGAGAAAAACATGTAATTACTGCACAGATAAAATGTGGAAATAAAAATGTCATGTTGTTATTGTATTGCATTGTATTTGAAGGCCATCAGCACAATTACAGTACATGATATGCAGTATAAATAGGCCACTACGGGGCCTGTGTACTATAGCTGTGTAATCATGAATGACAGTGTACTGTATGGGAACTTTGCTCAGTTTACAGGGACACACCTGAACTAAGGTATTAACACTCTTTCACATAGGCCCTTGTCTGAGTGGCATCCTGTGGGTTGAATTCCTACACACCTCTGTACAGTCTGAGGCAGTGGGAACACAGACAGCTGTACAAAGTCCCTCAAATGACCTGTGGCGGCTGCTTCAAAGACAGGATCTGTTTCACATCCCCCTGCTCCTGAGACTTAGGCGATCTTTCTTTATTATCAAATGAAACCAAATGACGTCTTGCCAAATATAAAACATCGTTTTTAGACAAACAATATGACCTGAAATGCATCTTAGATCTGAAACCACTGACGTCATATCAGCGATTTCACTGAGACATACACCAGACTTACCCCGATGTCGTGCTTTGTGATTCTTTTTAATGCTTCCAGTTTTGTGTTTCTCACAATAGAAAATCTGTTACTGTTTCCTCTCAGAGTGAATACACCATCATGACTTCTCAAGCTGTCCAGAAGGGCGTTGTAGTCATTGTCCCCCGGGAGAATACCGAGCATTGTACCTGTATTGTGCTGCCTCTCTGAAGAGACAATGGATGCGACCGGCAACTGAAGAGCTGTTAAGTCACCTGGATGGAATGTGTCTCGCTCTGAGCCTGGGACAAACACACACACAAAGAAATGTATCACCAAACCACACCAGACACCATCATTAAAGAGGACTGTGGATTAAAGGATGAGTTTCATGCAGAGCTTCTTGGGTTTTTTTTTAAGATAGTCTGACTGATTCAACCCAGAGTTCAGGGAACACTTTTGGAGTTTTTGTTTGACCTTAAAGGAATACTTCAGGAGTTTAGGGACCTTTAACACACACCTTCCTGATATTCCTCTGATTTTATATTTGGTTTGGCAGAATGTCAAAAAAAGCCTCATATATAGCATCTAAGAATATTTTTATTTTTTATAATATGCTGCACACTGTTGTCCATTTGACCTCAAGATGGCACTGGTGTGTCACTGTTACTTTTAATAAATGTAGACCAAATGATACAAATTCTCATTTTTAAACTTTTTTATTTATTACTTTTTATTGTTTTATTGATAATACGCAGCTCTACAAACTAGTAGGATACAGTGAGGGTGCCAGTGGCATCCTCCACCAACATCTGCCACCAAAGCTCATGCCAAAACCCCGGCCTATCTTGAATTTTTAAAGAATTTCCTCCCTTGTCAATGCTCTGTGTCACAATCAGGTTCCATTAAACCCGTTAAATTTGCTTAATTTTGCTGATGACCAATGATTGGTGCAATGATTTTTTTAAGGTGTTCCTGTTGCAGGAAGACACTGGGAAAGCTTTATTCAAATAGACTTATTGGTCAATCCCAGATATGAAAACCAGATAAGAGTTTTAAATCCATAATTAATTCTGTTTTGAGCAGGAATAACAAGTTAATGTTTCAACTCATTGTAGGATGGTTTCCTCTTTCTTGTGGTCACGTTTATAGAATTATTACCAACATAGGACAGTTTTTCCAGGGGTGCAATGGAGGAAACCACCAGCAATTTTTTTTTTTTTTTTTGGGGGGGGGTGTCCAGTACCCCGTGGCCCCCCCTTGGTGGCGCCCCTGGCTTTAGCCAGTGAGCTCCTACAAAGACAGAGGTGAATTTTTATGTATTTATTTATTATCTATGACTACTCAACAAAGAATCCAAAGTGCCTGAATTGAGGGCAAGTCAGACACCAATAGAGATAGATTGATACATAGATATTCACAGGTGAAAATGCTTTACTAGATTTTACTAGAAAACAAGTGGTTAATAATAATTAAGATTCATTCTCTATAAAATATGCACAGTTTCAATAGTTTCACAGTAATTTATAGAGAGAGTGCATTTTGAGCACCAGAGACTTTTTGTTCCATTCACACAATCGGCCCTGCTGATTTTTTGGGTGTTTAGTTGTCCTAATATACGTCACTGTATCCCCTATTGTTACTCTTCAATGTTTTGAGAGATAGAAAAATAGACCAATCTGGACACACTCTTTACCCAGTCAACAAAACATTTAAGGGGGGAAAAAGCTACACCAGGCAAAAACTTTGAATGACAGCGTCTCCCATTCAGCAAAGAAAACACTGCAGGAATTTGTACTCTATACAATAGCTGTCACCAGGAAAACTTCAGACACAAACAAAGCACAGGCATCAGCCAATGGGAGAGTCCATAGAGTCTTCACATCTACGCACACAGAGAGCCAGTGGCAAGGCCATATTCTCAGCCATAACTGCAGGGCAGAGCTCTGCGGCGAGCTGAGTAAGTATAGGGCACAGCAGCACTGTACATTATCACATGGGTGTGGCTATGAGCTTGCTACTTGAAAAATGTTTTCAATAGAGAAGGCACGTCAAGTGCCAGGCATGCCTGCACACGATTGTTGCCTCACTATGCGACCTGGGGAAATCAGAGGGCAGTTATGAAAACTGTTTACCAGTTTAAAGCTTTGCAGAGAGAAAAGCGAGAGCAGGAATTACACTCACCAAATGACCGGCTGTCTTCTCATATTTAGACTTTTACAACACTACATTGCAAGCAACCGATCATTATCTAAAATAAAAAACAAAAGAAAGCTGTTTTGGGGGGTGGGGGGGGGGAGCGCTCTTTTGTTTATTTCTCGTCTAATTGCTTCTCGATTTTTTTCTGATTTCATAAAGCAGAAAAAAGAAAAGGCCTCCAAATTTGAGAGAAAAACCGGAGGGGAACAAATGAATTTCAGATGTTTCCCTCTCAGTGGAAACATTCTTCTTTAACACTAAGGCAAATATTTTGATTCTCGTTCAGTCATTATGAATGCACTCCCTGTGTAATAGGATTGGGGAAATGCCATAATGATGTGTTGAGCTGTGCTGACAGCATGTTGACCAGTGACACACCGCCAGCATTTTGGACCTCCCCCTCCAGCCAGTGGAGTAACAACACAGGATGAGATAAGGCTTCAGGTGCTCCACGCAGGGCTGAGATTCAGACACAACAATGCAGACAGGATCGGCTCATCTACTGCTGACGTCTTCTAACATTTTTGTTGCTTAAAGAATGAGAGGGGAACGAGCCCCCCCCCCCCCCCCCTCAAAAAAGGCACATTAACCATATATATAGCTATTTGAAATGATTTTTCTGTTATAAAAGAAAATCAGTAGCTAGTCTCCTAATTCGTTTAATGATGTATATTTGAATCGTCAAGTTCCTTAACAATGACATCAAAAAAGTCTGTTTTTTATATTGTGAAAGTAATTTCAAATTATTTAGTATTTAAATGACTTTCATGTTTGACTATAATTTAAAAAAGGCACAGGTCATCTTTACACATAAGTAATTTTGCATAATGAAACCTTCCCACATACCAATGCATTACAAAAACCTACATAAAAAAATTAAGATTTATGGTACAATGAACTGTTATTAAAAATAAGGAATTTTTTTTTTTTATCCATATTTTTTAACCATTTACTTTTTACCATTTGCCATTTACAAATACAAAATTTAGAAAATTAACAGGATGTTTCCTGTTTTTTCACAGTTTTCTTTTACAGTGTATACTTTACAGAGTGGCATCCATTTTTTTCCCCATTTCTCTACAGCTGTGATTGCCACACATTTCAACAGCAGAATTAAACTGTAATTATCTCGTGACCTTGAGAGACTTTCCAGATGTTTTAAGTCATTAAGGGTCACTTTAAAAAAAAAACTGCCATATACAGACGAGTTCTCACGCTGCACATCTACATGGCAGTCATGCCTGTATAAGCAAATGATAAAAGAGAGTGGCCCAAAGAAAAGCTTTTGAGTCCCCGTGATTCTGATCTCAGCTACACACCTGGAAGGTTTCGTGACACTATCTTGTGCCCTTGTTACACCATCATGTTGAAATCGGTCCATAGATTAACAGACATATAAACACCTGCCAAAACATTCAACACCACTTTCATGATAGTTTCCTGATAGTTCGTGCTACACCGGGTTTCTTTAAACCTGAGAAGTGAAAATATTAGTCTCTTGCACATTAACGTGATTGTTTAACTAGAGATGGTCATATTATAGGATCACGCGAACTGTGAAGCCGATCAACATGTTGGTGTTTTGCCTCATGAATAACCCCCACCACTTAATCAGTAGTCACTGGCTGGACAGCATCCATCTTTGAACGTGCACTTCATTTGGATCTCAGCTACAATCCTGTAAAATTTCATGACTGCATTTGGCACAGTTTTGTTGTTATAGCACTGACAGACCTGTCCTCAGTTAGTCATATAAACACCTAACAAAGTATCATGTTTGTCTCCCTTCCCACTGCAGCACGTTTTGCTGTAATGATAAATTTTGCGATAATGACACAGACACCAAAGCAAATAGCCTGAAAGGCTGAAAGCGAAACCAGTCGCCGCTAAAATGTATATATTTTAACTTACTTTGAATTATCAACACAATACAACATCAAACATAAATAAAGTGCAAGATTTGCATATGTCTTCACATACATACACTCCTAAATCAGTCCTGAATTCCATGTCTTGGTTACAAACAGCATCAAACTGCCATTTTAAAAAATATACATATAAATTATTATTGCATTCTATTTATATATTCAAGAACTATTTTATTATTAATAACCGCACGTAAAAAAAACCCAAAATAACAAAATAAATAACCGGCGCTGTGCAGCCCCGTGCTGTGCAGCCCCACGCTGCGCGAGCTAACTTGCTAACCGTGCTAACTCGCTAATGGAGATTCACCGCGTTAATGTGGTTATGGCATTAACATCATTTTAATGAGATTAACGCTAGCAGCACTACAAAAAACTAAACAAGTAAATAAAGCCATTAAAAAAGTTTTTCCTAGTGGCAGCTTATAACGTGTCAAATTTCTATCAGCGCTGCTTGCTAGCAGTGATAGCTATGCTAACGCTGTCTGCGGCCTGTAGCCTCTTATTTATCAACAAGACATGAAAGTGGACTCAAATCCGTCATCTCCGTTAGACAAGAGTGCAAACATGTAATTTTATATGTGTACTTTTATGTGCACGCGCTTACTTTTCAGCTAAAGTTCACCAGGTTAGCCAACTTCTGGCTGTTTACTTTCATATGAATTAGAAAAGCAGTATTGATCTTTACCTCTACAGCACTTTTGAGCAAGAAAAAAACACGTTGGACAAACAAACAAACAAAAAAAAGCCCAACTTCATGAAACAGCCCACAATCAAACCCTGGAATGAAGTTACAGGAGACCTCGGGGACTTGATGGCAACAGAGCAATCGGCCTATCTGGGCTACAGTTCACAGCAGCAATTGTCTTCTCCGATACGTTATCTGACAGATGTAACTCAAAGTAATAAGACCACCCCATGATACGAGCAGATTAAAGCTTCACAGCGGCATCTGTGCTCGCAGGTTATGCGAGTGCATTTCATATGTGTGTGTGTTGGTGAGTCCTTGCGCGAGGGCCTCCTTCTGCCCACCTTCTTCTTTCCTCCGCATCAAACATTTAGCCCAAAATGTCAGACTGCACGCTACAGCTACCGTGCAATTTACTGCGCTGTGTGATCTCCAAAACCATACCATTCCTTGATCTACAATCATGATGTCATTCACAGAATTTGGGGGAAAAAAAGTGGTTTATAATCATTCTGGTCACTTCTTCTCTCTGCTGTGAAATTCCACAGAGATTTATCAGAAGCTGGAAACGAATATAAATTCAGACACGTGCCATGCTGTTAGATCATTTGGGGCTATTACAGTTACATGGTGTTTGCGTGAATGCCTGTGTTTTGAATACAGGAGCTTTATAGAGTGGCATTGATTTCACTATGTGGTTGTTTAAGCAGGAGAAATCGATGGAGCAAAGGAAAACTCAGAAAACTTGTAAGATCTTGAGCAGTTTCACCACAGAATTATACCTCTATAAACCTAGGCCGTACCCACAGAGGGAAAGACAGAGCCTAAACAAACATGACCCCCTCAACCACTAACACCGCACACACAAACAACAGAGTGTATGGCAGCACCAGTTCTGCAGCGATGGCCAGGAGAAAAGCCCCTGATTACATTTCTTTGGAGCGTGTGCCGCTGCGGTTCAGGAAGCTCGGCTGCTTTGAAGCCAGTCACTCGGTTTTTCTCTTATCTGCTCTTGGACTTAAGATAATGCAGTTAGACAGCAGTAAAAGACGATGTTTACAAACAGCGAGCGGTGCTGACAGGAGGAATCCACGGCGACGCAGAAGTGAGGCTCAGAAAGCAAACCAGATGGTGATTACTGGGCAGATGGTGCTTGAAACCTGGATGCACTTCTACCTGCTGCGGCCAGACATCCCATGAAGCACTTCTGCTTAAACTTTGTATCACATCATATTCAGTTCTTTCCTTCCCCCTGCTATATTTCTGGTAAAGGGTCAGTTCACTAAATTATACTAAATTAAGTGACATTTTCGTACTGAGGTTAGAAGTATATTCCTACTCACATAAAGCAGATTTGGATTTATTTACACTGGTTTTGAGTTATGTTTCTGGGATTTGTAAAGTCTAAGACAGATTTTTGGCCTGATGATGACACAGAGGGATGGATAGTTTTTCCTTTTTCCAATATGGATACTTTCCATTTTTCCTCTTTACTGTATGTTTGACCTTTAACCAATACACAGGGGGAGAATGAAACTTAACGTCTGATGCTTAAAATGTTGGAAAATGGTATAGTAAAAGCAGAAATGATGAGATAAAACACAGAAAGATGCGTAATTAAAAAAATACTTTTAATAATTTGACTCTTTAAAAGTGATGGCACTATTTTAAACACAAAGAGTTGTGGTCAGAGGTTTGAATACTTAGGTCATGGGCATAAATCTCATGGTAATTTGGGGCTTTTAATGATTATTTAACCTTAATCCTTTAACCATTTGCTTAATGACTTAAAAAAAAAACAAGAATTTGGTGCACAAGTTTGAACTTATCTATCTTTTCTAACACACACAAGGTCAATATATATGTACACACCCACTAATAGTTAGTTAAATGTTCCTTAGCACCTTGACCAAATGCATTTTGTGTGTCCTGTTGGAACACCCAACTGTGTCCAAATTTCAATGGTTTAGCTGTTGCATCAAGGTGAAAATGAAGAATTTGGAAGTAGACGTCCCTCTTAAGTTTTCTATCCACCGCTGGCAGCAAAACAGCCCCAGAGCACGATGCTACCACCACCATGCTTGACTGCGGGTGCAGTGTGTTATGGTTTTAAAGCCTGGCCTTTACTCCTCCAAACACACTTCTTGGCCAAATACCTAAATCTTTGTCTCGTCTGACCGTACAATCTTTCTCCAGAAGGCATTTGGCTTGCCCATGTGGGCAGCTGTAACAATGGTGGAAAGTTAAAATACAGAAAGCCACATGAAGAAGTAAACTTCAAAATAAAGCAAGGTCAAGGAAAACACACAAAGCAAACAAGAACTAAAGATTACAAAAACACACTGGGATCATCAGAAAGGCCACAACAATGAAGGCTTTAACTGTCAGTGTGCTTTAACTGCTCCTGAGATTCTCATTAAGAGCTCAAAATTCAGTTGCAACAATCGGGCAGGTAATAAGGACTGGGCTTCTTTTTCACTTGTTTTTTGTCTTCATACTTTCTGCCACTTGTGGGTTCAAGTAAGTGCAGCACCATGAAAATGGCACACCTTCATCCCAGTTTGAACGATTGCTGCCCTCTCTGTGATGGCAGGGTTTTCGTGCTGTCCCCGAGTGTGACCATTAAGGCGTAATTATGCCTTTAGATGTGGCTGAGTGACACTTTGCACAAAAGTGGTTTGAATGAACCGTGCATATAAACCGGCCTCAGCTTTAGTTCGCTGTACCGAGTAACCATTTGATAAAAAATACATTTGGTACACATCTGAAACAGTGTCTCCTTTTTAATAGAAATAATGAAGAATGTTGTAGTACATATTTATGAGCCCCATACCAGGACATTAACTTTATACAGATGCATAGCAGACCTTTTACAGAATCAAAGCCACTGTTAAACATCTGGCAAGAAAAGCACGCCAGTATAGCCCCTTGTTGCATTTTTAACTCAAATCCCATCTGGAGCTGAAAGTTGTCGATACCTCGCTGTCTGTGCTGACTTATTGAGCAGCAGCTCAATGCTCTGATCTCGCAGCATGATGTATGGGTGTGTACGTATGGGGTCCGCTGGGACCCGAGAGATGCCGCTGACACTGGGGACACACAGCAGGCCGAGGGAGCTGGGCGCTAAAGTCGACAGGCGTCAGGGCATCAAGATGGATGGTGGAGATTTGTCCAGAGGATGGAACGTAATTCAGCCCAGATGCTGAGTGACTTTTGTTCCACTGCCTGGCTGGGTAGCTGCCTGTGGGTCGATCCTGTTTGCAGCATGATTTAACTTCTGACTGCACGATCTTCACCCAGCAGGAACGGGTCATAGAGCGTGCTTTGTCTCTTTTTACTCAGATGGTTTTACATCTTCAGACAAATTTATAGCCTAGGCCTGCTTTTCCGAACTTCAATGCTGCCCATGCCAGAACACTGTAAATAAACAGCAAGTGGTTAGTGATCTGACAAGTTGGAGCTGCTTTCTATCTCCAGTATGTTTTACCTTGATTTACATCATTAAATGGCTATCAGGGGAGCCACGGAGAACACCATCAGGTTGTGCGTTTGAAGTGAAATGTTGCATAAATGCACCAGAGCCAATTAGAGGCTCTACCAATTTTACACAAGTAGGTTGGTTTACTCATCATTATGAGTACTATTCAGACTGCGAAAACACTTTGTAAAGTCAAATGACCATCGGGATGAGGTTATAACAGATTTGGCATGACGCTTTGAAATGTCTTTGATGATGCTCCAAACTTTAGGTGTGGCGCCTGAAGCACAAGGGTATTTACTTTCAGACATAGCATGTCCATGAAGGTAGTGAGTTGCACTAACAAAAACACAAAAAAACACAAAAAAAAGAAGGAAGAAAAGAAAAAAGTGTGCATCTCAGTCTCAAAGTCTTTGTGACTCAGATGGCAATATAGAAGTGACACTGCATTGTTGGAGTAACCCTTCAAGGCATCTATTTTTGTAGAAAAAAGCAAAATATTTTTTCTTCAAACTTTCTTTAGTACACAAGAAGGGGGTAAAAAATAGTTTATAACTATACAAACAAGTGCAGAAAGGCGAAAGAGACACGAAGAAGACCTGTAAAAAAACCTAAACACAGCCTTTCTGCTTCCTTAGGAATTAAGAGGATAAGGAGCAGCCAAGTGCTGCTAATGAAATGCATTTGATTGAGTGATCATTAGCAAATGAGAGCACCTCTATAAAAGCAGACATTTTGGCAGTTTGCTGGTCTCGAGCTTCCAGCTGCGTGTTAACACAACGTCAGGGAGGAATAACAGTGAGTGAGCAACCGTTATAAGACCACCGCCAAAAGAATCTGAAAGTCTGCCATTCTTCAGTGAGAAAGAAATAGGCATTCAAGACAGCTGTGAATCTTCCCAGGAGCAAACATCCCAGCTAATTCATTTGAAAAAGAAAAGAATCAAAGTGCTGCAATGGTCCAGCGAAACTCCAGACCTCAACCTGACTGAATTATTGTGGTGGGACCTTCAGAGAGCTGTGCACAAATGAATGCCAGCAAGCCTCAATTAAGTGATGTGATGTTTGTTTTTTGTTCCATTTTTTAGCATGTAAACAGTGCACAGTATGGCAAAATTCTGTATATATGCAGGATAAAAATGAGCATAAAAAGAAAAGTCTAAAGACTATACTTCGCAATGATGTGAGAGACTGATAAACTAAGAAAATGTTATTGCTGGTAAAGGTGGTTCTACAAGCTACTGAATTCACAGGACTGCATAGAGCGCTCTGAAGACTTTCTACCTACAGACTGCAAAAGCAACCGAAAAAACAAAAAACAGCATCGACAGACCAAAAAAAGATAAACATATAATAGATATTATTTAAAAAGTATGAAACAAATACAGAATCGTGACATTTTTGCTAGCATGCACATGTGTTTGAGATTTAAAGCTTCATATATAATATATCAAAAATTATAATGAGTTATTTTTGTTGGCATCTCAAATAGATTCATAGTGTGGGAGTCCAATATGGCTGCACCATTTAGCACATATATACCACATATTAGCAAACTGATAGAAATGCTATCTCTCATTGGGGGTTTTCCCATCTACTGAGCAAGTTGTTACCACCAAAACTCGTACTTTGACTTCTGGTACATTCAAAGTAAGGCGTTAAGGCAAAGTCTCTGACCATGCAATATATCATGACATGGACATAATTACAAGAATAAAATATTACAATAAAACACAACACTAAACTGCACCATCAAGTCATTCCTGCTCACATACTCCATTTTAAAATGCCTTCCTAATAGGAAGGATAAACATACCGCGATGCAGGTACAGGTAATTGTTTGTCGTCTAACAGTCGCCCCTATGGAGGAGGCATTTCTGCTGAATATATAACGGTTAAATCTAACTCTTTATCTAGATCGAGACAATAGAGTTTCACCGTCCCATAGCAAAACTGATATGTGGGTATGCATGTGCGTCTCGGCGTTTGTGTGTGTTTTGGCTCAGCAAGTGGCTCTAATATGCCCTAATAACCATGATGTCATCCACCTGTTTTTTGGCTCAGGGGCAGCGATGACTGATGGGACAATTTTGAATAATCATCTTATCTGATCTGGAGCCCGTGGGCTAGAAACCCAAAGAAAATAGTACCTATGAATGTGAAAAGTCGTCTATTCGGAAATACCCTTGGGATTTACTGCTTTGGGAAAAATTGGAGAACAAAGGTTTTTTCCATTAGGTTTCTCCAAAGTGCTGTGCAGAATGTCTGAAAAGTGTTTGTTTTGTAGACCAGAACATTTTCTTTTATAAAATACACTAATTTGGATTCATTTACCCTTTCAATTAAGCTGTGGTAGGAGAGCCCTCCATAAACTCCCCGTTTGTAATGAAAGATTCATCTGTACGGCCGGGGAAGAAAAGGTGTAGTTCTTTGAATACCCTTTCTTTTTTTTACAACACTGCACAGGTAACATATATTTGAGCTTCTTCACACCAGTACAGAAATGTTTTTTCTCACTGGATCAAACATTAGCTCGATCTTAAAATGTTTCAGGGCAGCCAGGTTAATGCGGCGCCTTTGCAACAACAGCGTGATGTCTGCCCTTCGGAGAGAGTCGCCATTAACCCGCAGACGTCCTACGTCCACACACCTCATTGAGAAAGCACTCTGTTTCTGTTTTGCGTCTTTCATTTCATCAGTGGTGAAACCCAAATGCAGCTTGATGCGTATGAGTCATGCTAAAGTTAATGATAGCTATGAGAAGATCAATTATTGCTGAATTATCTATCAAGTAGCTGTGCACAACATGCCAAGTGGAAGCCTTTTATGACGTGCAAAGATGTTCAGACCAGAAAGGTAGTTATCATATTTGTGGTTTAGAGGTGTGCAACTTTGTTTGGTTTCCTGCGAGATATAACTTCAGATCACTGACAGTAGTGTTATGAACATTTACAGATGCCAACTTTTAATAGAAAAATCCTTGTAAAACATGTAAGCACAGGCCTTTGTGAAGCAACTCTTTTTCTTGAGGGCAAAATTAGATGATATAGTGCCATTAGAAAACAGACATGTTTAGTCATATTGCAGAAAACGCCAACATAAATTAAAAGAAATATATATGATGACATTTTTTTTTTCCATAAACAACAAGAGGTGAAACTGTTTCTTTCTGTTTAGATTTTCATGGCCAATTACCAAATGTAGCATTGCGTCTAATATTAAAATGGTTATTATGTCTCAAATCAGACCCTTCTGTTGCCGCACTTTTATTTAGTACACTTTATATTTTGACCAGTGTAGTGTATCTCAAAAAATGGAAAGTTTGGCACTCAGTGGAAATGACAATTGCAGCATTTGACTGCAACACATTTTGTAAACATCTGAGATTTTTAAAGCCTCTGACCAAGAAACTAAACTGAAACAAGTGAAGATGGCAATTAAACACAAAGTAACAAAAAAAATGGCAGATGTAACATCAATGCCTGATAAAAACCTATGGATGTTATCAAGATAGCTAGCATTGGCATTGCAATTTAATAAGTATGTATGTCTGTTTGAATCTTCTTAATGTGTTGGCCAAAATTTCTGGACGAAACTTGCACAAACATAACCACACATACAGCAATTAATAACATCTCTATATCAAGTAATTGTATAATAAGTAATTGACGTGAAACAGTAATTTCACGTCAACATCAATCCAAGGCTTACAGGCTATATGTAGCTTGCAAAGATGATGAATCACTGTCACATGTATCTTTCTGTTGTGAATTTTTATAAACAACCAAAGTTTTTCTCATCTGAATATATACAGCAGCATATACATGAGTGAAACGAAAAAAGTGCTGCAGGCTAGTCCTCTTAATTGTTGTGAATAAGAGTAAGAAGTATGTAGTGTTCCACTATTAACTGAATTGTGTGTGAAGTCCTATTTTAAAGCCTTGAGATGAGCGTTTCTGGCTTCGCTATTTTGGCATTTTGAACTGCATGTGGTTAGCGAGGAGCAAATTTATCTGTGAAACAACATGCTCAGTAGCTAACAACGTTGTTAGCTAACAACGTTAGCCTGGATACTCCTCTTGGGGGGCTCCTTTCTGACACCTAGCATTAGTACTGACACCAGCATTAGTAATCCAATGGGATGCGGACGCAGTTTAAGAACATAAAAGATTTTGAGCAATAGCTGCTGACCGTAGTGACCCCCAGGAAACATTAGCATGCTATCACTGTTATTCCATGTTAGCATCATGGATAGCAGAACAGATGGGTACCTTCCAGATTTGATTACGAAAAAGGCGCTTTATTCTTTTCAACAGCCAGCAAGGGTAGACTCCTCAAGCACAAGTTGTTAGTCAGCAAGGGTGTAGCAAGCTTCTTTCAAAGATCGTCACATAGGCTTCCAAAACACTGAAATGCTAACACATAACAGGACTTCACTAACCATAAATGGATGATGTCTATGGTGGTTGATGCCACCTAGTGTTTAAAGATGACAATGAATAAGGAAAGAAAAAGATGATGCCCAGACCAAACTGGAAAGAGTTAGTCCCTTAAGATTTTTATGGAAAACTATTGTGGGAAATACGAGCAAATTTCTGCATAATATGAATGACTCGTTGAGGTACAAAGAGTGCATAAGAAAGAAGTCAATCATGACAGGAATGAACCACATGTCACAGCCTCGTGGAATATAACAGCAAAGATGATCCATGGGGCTCCTTTCTCTGTAATTACAGACTTCATCTCGGCTATCTGATGTCGTAATCACAGTCCCCTAGATGTATCTGCTTTTACCTTATCCTACAGGGCTGTACAGTATACCAGAGGCAGAGCATGACAACCACTGCCAAGAGTTATGGGTTTAACTCCTAGCGGGACCACCTCTGCTCAAAATGCTGTGCAGTGCGGCATCTTGGGTAAAAACATCCACCAAATAAGCTAAGTTATGTTGAAAGAATAAGCTGAGTGTCTGCCTGCCAAGACAACACAAGAGGAAATTCACTCAGCCGTAACAACCTCGGTGCAAGGTCAGGCTTCTCTGCCACTCTGAGGCCTGAATGCATTTGAATACCTTTGGCAGCGCGAACACGTGAAGTCGGATGGAATGTTTGCAGCTGAATATTCAAGCTGCGGACGGTGAGAGTTCATCGACATCTCCCAATGTTATGATGACCTCTCGTAATTGCACACTACAAGAAGTGATGTTTGGAAAGAAAATAGGCTTTAAACTTAACTTGTCTGTGGTGAGACCAATAAAATGGAGTTCAGTGTGTGTGTTCTGTGTGTGTTTTGGCATGTACAGCTCCATGTTTTTGCACATAGGAAAAAAAAGAAAGCGAGTCGATGCATGTGACAGCAATTAGGTGGGAAAAAAATAATACATCTCTTTGAGGTAATACACGTCTGTGACATGGACGAGAGAGGGTGGCGACTGACACGTTTGTCGAGCTTTGTGTGCACGAGGGTGTATGTTTACTTCCTTTGTAATGATAGCCCTCAATCTCTCACCAGGCGGCCGAGCTACTCCTCTGAACCTCAGGGTCTTTGCCAACCCCCGGAACCCAGAGAATATGGCCTGCAGCTGGGCCTCAGAGAGCGCCTAAGCCCCAGCTGAAGGAATTAATGCCAGAGAACTCCCACAAACACACACACAGATTTCTGCCTGTGCATCAATCACACGCGTAGGCAGTATACCAAAGCATACAGTACACCGTTTGCATCATATAGGGGCAAATGTAGGGAATCCTCACTTGTGGAAAACAGTGAATGTCATGTGAAAGGACAATATCGCCATCTAGAGCTCAATCTAAAGAATGACAGCTCTACCACTTTGAAGGTAAATTTAAATAAGCAAGTTCATCCCTAATGTAGCTATGTTAAGTGCTGCAAATGCATCTTTAAAGACAAAGACGGACTCTATCAAATATAATTTATTGTTTGGTTTTTCCTTCGCATAAGCAACAAAACACTGGAAACTGGAAGAACAAATCAGCTGAGTCATGATTTGTTTGCTACTGCATGAATTTCAAGTAACACAACAGCAGGCAGACTATCTGGACTTTGGTGCATAGTCGATATTTTTAAATAGACAGCAGTCTTTGGAAGTGAAACTGCTTTCAAGTGTGTCTACTCACATCAACGTGTTTCAGCTGAGGAGAGTAAATGACTAAATGCACATTAAATATGAGGTGTTCAAAATATTTGAACCATCTTGTAAAGGAATATTTGCAGAGATGCGGTCCGAGCTCGGCGTCACAGGCCCGGTCAAAGATTCTTCAGTGGACAGGACGTCCCTCCGGGGCCTTTCTCCCATCCACGTCACCCACCGACCCAACCTGTTCGCCGGATTCGAGCCGAGCAGCAGGTACAGCAGCTGGACACGAAACACTTCACTCGCTCTTTACTGCTTGTCCTTACCTTGGACAGAGAAGAGAAACACACTTGCTGTTGTTTGATTGCATGTGAGGCTAAATCTGAAAAATGCTGATTCACTCTTACAGGAAGCTACCAGTCAAATCTCAAACATCGAGCACTTTGTGGAGCAACATCAGGACACACGAGTTATTAGACGAGAGAACCGGAACAGCATTTGCTACCTCAGTTCATTTCAGATTCAATAATATTGTACTTTAAATCCACTATATTCTTCTAATAGCTATATTGTACAGTTGATTCTTTTTCCTAATGCTTATCGAGCCTGAATCACCAGTGGTGAGTGGTTTTTGCAAGAAAGGATTGTTTCATATGTGAGAGAATCAACTGACCTCATTGTGGACAATGCTTATTATTTTCTGCTTTTAAGAGAAACAGCTACCAATTAAAACTTTTAACAGGGAGTATTCATTTCACAGCTTAACAAAGCATTATTGCTAAGAAGCAGGTTTTATAATATAGGTGAAGTGACCTTTTCTGCCTGCATGCATGGATTTTCCAAGGTTAACTTGTTATAAAACAGCAGTAAACACAGTTCTCTACCTTTTCTGGGGACAAACTTGAGCGAGTGGCTGAATATTCAAAAACGCGATATTCCCTCCTCTGGACCGTCATTTACAAACTCGTGGCCTAGTCCATTGCCACACTTGCCGCACAGGACCTGTGTACACACAACACCAGAGTGCACAAACCTCCCGTTGGAACCAACAGGTGACTGTAATTATGATTTTTGTTGCTGCAATGCACACTTTGCTTGGTTGTGACTCGGACCTTGTAGGCGGTGAGGGTCTCCATCATCTTGGTTACACTGTCCTCCCTGATGGTCTCTGTGAAAGCCGGCCAGGGAGACGAGTGAGCAAACTTGGACCGACTGGAGAAGAGCGGATGGTTACATTTGGAGCACACATACACTCCTGCAGGGGGACATGCAAAAAAAAGCTTTGGTGCCTTTATTTATTTCCAACCTGCAAAAAGACATTCAATATAATCTAAAGATGTTTAAGTAGTTAGAGAGAACTGGGTTTATTTTGTTTTCTGAATAGCTGAGATCGTGCTGTTTTTTTGCACTTTTTTTGGGCTAAAATCCTTCCAGCATTGCTCCATATTCTACAGTTTGTTTGCTCATTAACAAAAACTAAAATCTGTGTGCTACAAAAATTCCTCCAAGTGCCATGACAACATCTGAAGAAATCGTTTGAACATACCACCCTTTAATAGCTGTAGCTAAATACTTGATTGGATTCTAAAGCTGTATCACTGCTTTGTTTTTACTATTACAGCAGCTTTATTCTATTGTGATCCTGGTAAAATCCAGCTACATTTATTTTATAAATGTACCCAGATTTTGCCACAGTACATCCTGTATCCTGCCACTGCGATGCTGCACAGGATTTACTTAATTTTACAGTCACATGATGCCTCAAAGTTCATTTTCATCCTTACTTATATACTACAGTCCAGGGGAGGTTACATCACATCACCGTTTACCGAATAACGGGACCGCCTGCTGCTCACCTGGTTTAAAATGATCCTTGTAGATCTCACCGCCGAAAAACTGACAGAAGGACATGATATTTGGTCTAAATAGATTAGCTGAAGGGAAAATTCTCTCTTCTAAGCTTGCTCGGTGTTTCTTCCTCCGTTTGGGAGCGATTACGGAACGTCTCCGGTTTCCCCTCCTCTCGTGTGACGTGATCCTGGCTTAGGATTTAACGGGAGCTCCGCCCACTGCCGTTATTACCACGGCCACTAGATGTCAGTGTCTGACAGCAGACGCACAGGTGGAGGTCGTGTTACTCCGAGTCTGATGTCTGAAACAGATGTGTTATCTCTAATTTATGTGTTTGATGGGCTGAGCAAACATTAACCAACATAACGTACCGGAAATGAAGCATCATATTTTCAATTGGAACCACGTGATACTTTTTTAAAATTCAATTACAGCCTTATTCATGGATGTAGTGAAGGAGGACATGCAGAGGGTTATGGAGGCAGATGAAGAAGAACTAAGAAGATTGATTTAATTATAACTTTCCACCACAGCCAGACTCGTTTTAACTTTACAAGGAGATTGATTGTTATTCTGAAATATGTAAATCTGAAAATCACAGTTCAGTGCAAAAAGTATCAAGCAACCCTTCATTTTTTTTTTTTTAGTTTGCTGGGAAACTGGGGAATAATTGCAGTCATCTTATTGGAACTTGTGCAAACATGGAAATATATAAGGCAAAAACAGATTGTTGACAAGTTTCCACTGAGACCATTTCTGACGAGGCTTCAAAAACTCATTGAAGAAAAAAAAATTGAAGTAAAGTGCAGTTAAATTAACTAGGTTGGGGCAACATATTCATTATGAGTAGGCCCTGTGCCTTGCTACAGGGTCTTTGCTGGATTTCTCCTACTTCATAAGGACATTACTTATAACTACTGTTTATCTGCCATAGTTTTTTTTTCCTCTGAAAGGCTACTAATGACAAAGTCTAAACATACAATTTAAAATGAATTCTTTGCTAAGTTCTGTATTATGTGTAGACACAACACTGGTTCATCCATGGAGTCAGAAAAAAAAAAATGGTGAAACGTGAACATGAATGTGGAAATGACTCCGTGTGACCAGATCATCACATGAATTTAACCCTCTGCTTGCAAGCAGCTGCACCGCAGCTGGAACAACTTTATTCATTACAGACACAGCGATGTGTGACACACCGATGCTCCCTGTGATGCAAACATTAAAACTAATCAATCAAACAGACACATAACAAACTATTTAAATTTACTTTACTTTGATCTTGTCATCTCAAACAATTCATGTCAGCTCCAAGTGAAAAGAGTGTAACGCTATAATTTATAAATGTCATCCAAATAAATATCAAATTCTTGATGGGACCTAGCACTTAAGTGATATCCACGTGTCCATGTGTCCTTCATTCATACTTGCAGTAGTGTTTGAGTGCCTCTGGCAGCTCGAGCCAGTCAATGGCCATCCTGTGAACAATGTGCTTCTGGATGGCCTTCCTACACAGTGTCTGCAAGGATGAGACTGGAGTGACAGAAAAGAGAAGAGGAAAATGACAAAAAATACAAAGTGTTTTAGCAGATTAAAGGCAATGGAGAAAATAAGAGATGAATAAAAAGCACTAAAGAATTTCTAAACATGCAAACTGCCCAGCTGTCCCTGAGCCTGAGCAACTGAAATTATTAAACAGTCATTAATATTTGATGGATGGTCAAATTACCATAGTGAAGCCCAACATGACAAAAAGGTGACGACCCTTTGGATGCAGAGAACAATCACGACAAGACACAACATGAACACAAAGAGATGCAAAAAGTCCAAAAGAGGCTAAAAACAGCCATAATCTGACTAAGAGAAGATAAAAATTATAAGCAGACACAAACACAACAACACAGAGACTCAAAATGACAAAAACTTGACACAACAGACTGCAAAGAGATGCCAGACAACTACAAAGAGATTAAATAACTACAGAGAAATGCAAAGTGACTGTGAAGATGACCACAAAGATGTTAATAAAGGAGCGTGTACACAATGACTCCTTTGTAGCTGTGTTGTATCTTTTTTTAGTGCTAATCAATGTCTGTGCCTTGCATCCTATTATCTCAAAATCATTCCTACACTCACATCCATACTCCACCTGGACAATCCGAACACACTTGGTAGCAGCAAATACATCCACCACAGCATAGAGAGGCCCCGCAGTAGAGATTCTCTTTGCAGAAGCTCCCATGTCCTCCCCATTAATGACTATGTGCATGTCAGCCAGGCCTTCTCCTCTAGGCACATACAGTACTCCTATCCTGCTGCGTCTGGCTGTGGGAGGCAGGGCGTTGGTTTTATACAAGTCGTCTAAAATGTGACTGTAGCGCCCGGGCCGGCTCCGACCAACCAGCTTATCTCTGGGAATTCGAACATTCTCGATGTACAAGTGGGTGTCGGTGAAGAAAGTCTTTGGTTTTCTGTTCCTGGCCGTTCGTTCATCTGCCTGATCTCCAGCCCCGTCTTCTTCCTCCCCTCGCCCAAGCCTCCGTCCCCCGACCAGTTCTCCCTGCCTGGGCTCTAGGACCTCAGCCTCCTCGACGATCTTGTTATGGTTGCGCGTGATAGCAAATATCCAGCTGTCCCCTAAATCTGTCAAGTTTGGAATGGAGTATTCAGGTACCACCTCTAAGCTCCTGGGGTCCCTGGCAGTCAGACCGATCCGGAGGTGGCCACACCATCCCAGCTCCTTATCTTCAATCTCTATTAGAAAAATCTCTCCAGGCTTCAGGGGGCATTTGCTAAAACAAACTCCGTTGGCAAAGCTCTCTACTCTTGTGGCCTGGGTTCCCGAGTGGTCCAGTCGAACATTGGTACCATGGATGGGGTGGAATTGCATGAACTGGTCAGAAACGGGCTCCATTTCCAGCTTTGGTTGCAGCACTTCAAGCAGCCACTCTGGATCAGGAAATGATCAAAGAACAAAAACCCCAGATGAACAGAGGGGTTAAAAAAATGAACAAAAGAAATGAACTTGCAGTGGTTTTAGAGTACACGTGGTCATTGTAGAGTCAAAACAACCTGCATGGACGTGGGACAGGAGCCCTCTCTGCTGATCTGCAGGCCACTTACGGAAGCTTCTGGTAGAGGGGCTATTTTTGAACAGCTGCACATGTCAACAGATGGCAAGATATGTGTGTGAGTGTGTGTTGAGGAGGGGGTGGCCAACACTCGCACGGCCACAGTCACTCACACGGCAGACACGGAGAAAGACAGGGACTGAGCAGGGGTTAGCTGGGGCGATGAAGCCTCCGGGGCCTGAGCGCTCATTTTTGATTTCACAAACCCACGTACTGAAGAAATACCAGCGTAATTATCCTAATACCATATGCCAGGCAGATATGTTAAAATACTGGCCTTTCATGGCTGCACTCTAAAAATAGCTCATGCAAACAGACTGGGATTTCATTCTTATGTAAAGCAGCAATTAAAGTAACATACCGAGGTAGACAGAGCCGTGGAGAATATGAAGAAGAATTACTTTTTTTTTTTTTAAAGGAGGAATGTGATGAGCGGTTTTTTACTTATTATGTATAAATAAAAGAATATAATGTGAAGCTATCTGGTTCTTTAACCAGGTCATATTAGAGCAGTTATGCAACTGTGAAAAAAAAAAGAAATAAGATGTTAGAAATGAGCATTTAAACTAATGAGAATAAAATACGTCACTTGGGTTACCGTGGCGGCGAGCTCATCGTGGCCTGTGCAACCAAATGTTATGAAAAGCACGTTTATATATTCTTGTGTTGCTCGGCAGAGATATATGCTATGAGATACGACTTTTCTTTACTTTTTCCTGTGAATACTGCCTACATGAACTATTTCCATTATGCAGCTGCTGTGGTGGAGATTGCATAACTCCACCACAGCGATTGTCTTTTTAAGGGACTCAGTTCTTTATCTGAGATTCAATATCTGAAGGTTAATATGATAATGTGATGAAAAGAAGCTCTGCACCAGAAAGCTTAAAAGAGTGTTCTTCCAACAAGTTAAACAAAACGTGTAACGCCATAATACCAACAGAGCAGAGTTAAAGTAAAACAGAACCATGAAAATGACCAAACTGTACACAGGCTGTAGCTCTTCACTGAGTCTCCTCCTCCAGGCAGTGATGGATGGGGGTTACTGTCTCTTACCCCAGCTGCAGCCTGCAGGCCAGTCTGCCCCATTCCTCACGTTGTCATTTCTAGGGCTCATATTGTGTTTTATGTAGGCCAAACTGCACAGAAGAAGGGAGCCGTATTTATTCTTTCCTTTTTAGCATCGCATAAAAGTCTTCTCTGGCATTTCACTCAAGCTAAACATACTCTTTTTAAAAATCGCACATTCCAGTATCAGTGTGTTCTGCTGATTATGGTACTTTTGATCGATAAGACGAGTAACGGAATTTAATGCAGTAGGCTGTGTAACGGTATTCAACCCTCAGGGTGTACTTCAGCTGTCACCCTGTGGTGTGTAGGATACAATTAGACGATTACTAGACACACACTGTGCCAGCGTGCGTGTGTGCGTGGGTGAGTTTGTGCGAGTGTCTGTTAGGACCGCAGAACTCTGTGGTTAATCTGGATTACCATGCCGCGCGGCCACGCTTTTCATAATCAGGCTGTTGAGCTGTGATTCTCAGCAGCGCGTGACACATCTGGAAACGGGCGGAGGGAAGGTGTGCGCGCGTGCGAAGACGGGAGAAAGAGAATTGGGGGGGGCAGGCAGACGAACAGAAGAGCGACACTTTCGCATTTCGCAGTCCTCTCGCGCACAAATGGAGAGGAACCCGGAGGAAGACAAAACTAACGAACCGGTTTAACTATTTTCCGCACACATACAATTTCCCGGGGTAAGTAAACGCCCCCTAAACACATTTTTATCTTCCTTTTATTTTATTTTATTTTATTTTCCAAACATCATAAGCGGAGGAGACGTGTCTGCTCTTTTAGCTAATTGTGCGCACTCGCCATCGTCTCTTTAACTTCCACCTCTCCCGCCGTGATTTCCTTTCACGCTCGTCTTGTGCATGCAGGGAGGGATGCAAAAGTGAAGATTTTACTGCTACACGGTCTGTATGCGCTGTTCCAAAGCTGCACTCTGTGCTTTAATAGTTTATATGAGACAACTGTTCTTGGATTTGGCTGTAAAGTCAGCCAATAATATTTTATATTTTCTTTCATACCTATCACATATGTTGGTGCAAAAAGGATTGTTCTTATTATTGATTGAATGATTGATGTATCGTTTATTACATTTATTGTTTGAACGTCGTGGGAGGAGCCCTGAGTGTCATTTTCAAACTCATAACTTTATTATTAGTGAGGTTGAAGTTGCTTTTAAACTGCTGCAAGAAGTCAGTTGTTACTTGTAATATTTAATCTAACAGGGACTGACATTCTTCGACTTTTCATGTGAAAAGAAAAAAAATCGCAGGGTATCTTTATATTGTTTGTGGTCTCCACCGGCCTCCATCTCAGGTTCATGTAAGAGCAGAATCTCCCATAAGTCCTCAGTCTGGATATGATTCCTGCAATTTTTTATTTGTCAATCATCTGGCTTTCACTTTAAGCCCAGGAAGATGACTCATAGCTAAGGGACTCTAAAGTATTGCACTGGTACTAATAACTACAATCAACATTGGGTCAGCTGAGATGAGCTAGCTTGGAAACACACTCCAGCAAATGTTGGTCTAGCCCATAATCCGGCTCTGTGATTTGTCAGATTTCACAGTAAAGCCCTGCATTAATGTTAATCTGAGATTGTTACTGTTTGTGTCTGATTGGCGCGCCACACAAACACACAAACCTCTACACTCACATACAGAGAAAGTGAGTGAAAGACACCCTGTCATTTGAATGCTTGGATTGCATGTTAAGATCTGTTATGGCCTAATTGTTTGACAAGTGAGCTTGTGGTTGAGCTTTTCATGTTGCCGGTTAAGAAACTGAAATGAGTTTCTGGAATTACAAATACAAATGAAAGGCTTTAGGAGTAGTAATGTTGAGACACCAAATTATTACTTTTTTCTTGCCCTTGTTTCACACAGTTTTCAATGCCCAACGGGGCTGCCACTGTCAGGGTTTCTGGGTTGTTGACCAGTATTTTCAGTTCATGTTCACTGTTTATCCTCTGTACGTTCCACTTCCTGTTTTGTGTTACGTTACTCTGTGTGCATTATGTTCTAGTTCTCTGTCAGTGCGCCCCAGGGTGGCTGTGGCTACAATGTAGCTTACCATCACCAGTGTGTGAATGTGTGTGTGAATGGGTGGATGACTGGTTGTGTAAAGCGCTTTGGGGTCCTTAGGGACTAGTAAAGCGCTATATAAATACAGGCCATTTACCATCACCTATCAGTCATTGTTCAGCCGGTGTATTTAAGTCCTCAGTTCTCTCCTGGTCGGCGTCGCGTCATTAATGTTGTCACTGCTGTCTATGCCCCATGTTTGCCTTCCAAGTTCAGATCAGTCAGCCGTTCATTCAGTTATTCAGTCAGTCAGCCATCTCCTGTTTTCGTCATTCGTCCCTCACAATAAACACCCTGCATCTTCACCGTGAGTCCTGCGTTTGAGTCCTTTTCTCCACATCCACTCAGCAACCCCTGACAGCCGCAGATGAATACTCCAAATGCACAGTTAACTAAGTGGACAAAAAGGACAAAGTCAGGGGAATCCCCAGAGATCACACAAACACATCATATAGGGATCTTGATATTTGTGTAAATGTTTCTGAAACATTAGACTTTGTGTCTAATTTTCTTCTCAAAAACACATCAGGGATCAAGTTCTGAGCCACACTTGTTATTTATCAGTTGGTCTGCATTTTGGTACAGAAGGAATAACCTCAGAAACTGTTTTTTTGCAAGTTAGCATGTAAACATACAGTAAGATAGTAGTGTAAGTTAAACAAACATGTAGTTAGTTGTACATGTGGATCATAAGCCATATAAAACATGGACATAGGTACTGTGATGTCGCCCATTGGTTTCTGAAGCCCTGTTTTAAAGTCGCAGTCATGCCCAGCACACTGGTGACAGTGAGCACGCATGCAGATGGGTCAAGGATTTCTTAACAAATGGACCACAGAGTTGGGAGTTCCCCACTCTGACACTCTTCCGGGGCTGTGTGCTAAGCCCACTTTGCTACTCCCTGTACACCTACTACTGCACATCCACCCCAGCACCAACTTAGTCATCAAGACTGGACATGGTACCAATGTCATTGGATTAATATATAATGATAACAATTCTGCCAACAGGAATGAACTCTGCAAACTATCAGAGTGGGGCTTCATCAATAACCTGGCATTCAATACCTCCAAAGCAAAAGAACTGATCACTAGCTTCAGGTGACAGAAATAGGAACCTATACAGAACTATTTCTGTATAGACAATCATTCTGTACAATACAATAATTATAGTTCTGTTCTGGTCTGTTTACAACTGTTTATTAATACTTACAATTGTATATCTACAATCTGTATAGTCTCATATTTTTAACCATATTTATATCCTGTTCATAGCCTGTACATAGCTTGTACACTGACTGCAGCCTATAGATACTTATAGTTATAGCATATTCATAACATAGCTTCACACCACGTACATTGTAACATACCTATAATAGATCCATATCTTGTAATATACCTATATTATTACTAAAGCGCTTTCTGGATGGATGCAAACTGCATTTCATTGCCTTGTACTTATGACATGTGCAATGACAATAAAGTTGAATTCTATTCTGTTCTATTCTAGGAACCTGTTCCATTAAACATAGGTGGAGAAACTGTTTGGAGACTATTCAACTTTAATTTTTTTAGCACACATGTTCCAGAACCTCACATGAATTATAAACACAACCAGTCTGGTGAAGAAGGCGCAGAAGTGGCACTAATTGAGACACTGAGGAAAGCTAATCTGTCAAAACAGTTGTTAGCATCAGCGCAGCAGGCATACAAACAAAAAGGCTTTTGAGAGAGTTAATAAATCTATGATCATAATATCTATGAAGTGCCTTGAGGCGACTTTTGTTGTGATTTGGCATTATATAAATAAAATTGAATTGAATTGAAATTGAATAAATCAGCACAGATGGCCATCAACACTCAGCTATTTTCAGTTGAGCATATGTACATTAGGTCAAAGACATCATCAACGATGCTTCTCATTTTCTTACATGGTTGCCCTCTGGAAGGCATTACACATCCTCCCTCTAGACTGAAGAAAAGCTTTTATCCAAACGCCCAAATATATCTTTTATACAAATGTCATAAAAAGACATTTGGCTCATTTTGGCTCTAAATTTTGTTATACGGGGCTCTAGAGTGCAACCAATTTGGTCGCAAATGTGACCAAATTTTTCAATGATGCGACTAAAAAACAATCTTAGGTCGCACCGGTGCGACCAACTGTTCGAGTAACAAAAAAAAAGTCTCTGCAATTCTGAAAGTCTCTGTGTGGTCAACAGCAGACACACATTATGCCCCTATCGTGGTCTAAACCAATCAGAGATAGTCAGGGGCGGGACCTCTCTGATTGGCCGTGGTCCAGTTGAAAGTGCAGGTGGATTTAGAGAGGTGAGCTTGAATAAAGCGATATCGATTCATTAAATCCTGAATCGACTTTTAAATATAAATGTATTTTGCCAGGAACCCCAGAATCTCAGGTTAAAGCTCACAAAACTATTTCAACAACCACCAAACAGTAAATGAGAGCAGGTACACGGATTCCGCACAAAGACACACAGAGCGGACCCGACGCATCAAAATCAGCTTTCTCTTTCTCAGCTTTCTCACCTGACGGCACGTAGACTGACACGCCGTTGGGGCTGAAAGCCGACAGCTCACTGATTCTGATGCGTCGGGTCTGCGCTGTCTTTACGCCTTTTTTGCGCTAGATTCTGAGCTGCAGGTTTTGTGTCTCTCCAACCGAAATTCACTGCCTGAAAAGAAACTATTGATTCTATTGAAAAGAACGATTGATAACTTTTTTGTTAAGTTAAGGCCTGATCTGTCTGAAATTCATAGGCAGTGCTCTGACACAGAGCCATCAATCTTTGAATGCTGAAAAAGCACAGTGTATCCAGAAAACACATTATATGTCGTGGTAAATGCGCTGCCCAAGTGTCCCCTCTCCCCACGGCCTTTCAGCAGCAGGTAGCAGCAAACAGGTCGTCAGGAGAGGCCGATGTGATGATTAAATTTAACATTGTCTAAAATATTGCCAAAGAGTGCCAAAGCACTTTAAGCACAAGCACAAGATTGTTAGTTAATCATTTACACCTAACATTTGTGCTGGTGCGCCTAAGAAAAAAAGTTAGGTGCACCAGTGCAACCGTGGCAAAAAGTTAGTCTAGAGCCCAGTTATATATCAATACAGTGACAAATTGGAGCATGTAACTTCTTCCAAAATGAGTTACTGAAAAAAATGACTGACCAACTGAATGTCTTTAGAGGTCAAGACAGAAAGTTGTTTTCTATAAATAGCCCTGGAAGTCTTTTTGCAACCACAGCTAGGGCTGTGCGATATGACCAAAATCTCATATCCCGATATAAAACATCTATCGTCCCGATAACGATATAAATCACAAAAAATTTTATATTTTCTGTAAATTCTGTGAATCTCGGGTAATTGAAGTGTTTCCAGCTGGGCGTCGTGTACCTGGAGTCGAGTGTTTTAACCGATGTATGAAACTATACATCTTTAGACATAAGTTGTAACGGCCGCTGTTTTCTTTGAGTATTTATTACACGCCGTGCTGCGGGGAAAAGCCTGTTCTAACGTTTGAGTCTTAAGGTTTATTTTTTAGCACCTGGCGGCTCTTTTTTTGCTTCTCATCCATCAATACGCTGCATCCTCTTTCAAGTGATTCCGTTTATTTTGAAAAGTCTCAACAGGATCTTGAGCTTTATTGTGAAAGGTTTATGTGGAAAATAAACAAGCGGACATGCGATGGTTTTACTGTCGTTGTTGCTAACGACAACCCATTAAAAACAGGCGCTTGTCCGCCCGTAGTGTGGTTATATTAAATATAAGAGAAAGAGAGAACTTTAAGAAATTAATATAGCCGCTACAGTGACCATCAAAACGATGAAAAAATATTGCCGTAAACAGTTTATTTTGCGACACCATGAAACAAACGATAGCGCAAAATGAAATGACGTTTTTATATCGTCATCCGATATATATCGTTATATCGAACAGCCTTAACCACAGCTATCGCCATCTGGGGTCCTTCATTTAGAATCCTTTTTTTACGACACTGGCTTCATTTTTCTGACTTGAAAGCTATATCAATTTTTTTTTTTTTTTTTTTTTTTTTTTTTATTAATATTTTTGGATGGACAGAAACATTAATAAATAAATATACAACTGCAATAATCATACTGTCAGTTCTCTGTCCATTTCTAAACAAACAAACAAACTAAGACAAGCAAACAAACAACACACTAACAAACAAAAAAAAAAAAAAAAAAAAAAAAAAAAAAAAAAATTACATAAATAAATAAATAAATAAAATAAATAAAACCCAGGAGAAACAAAATAATACACCGCCTCCTGGAAAACATCAGCAAAAACAAAAACGAATAAGGGTAAAACCCCCTGGTGCAAAAAAAAAAAAAAAAAAAAAAAAAAAAAAAAAAAAGACAACAACCAAAATACCAATGACACATGAAATATCCCTCTAAGAGACCATTTATCATAATGTCTAAGAGACATTGTCAATGTACCGCAAAAAGGGACCCCAGACCTGCTCAAAAATATCTTCTCTTCCCTTCATTCTATACATAACCCGTTCATATGATGCCATCCTAGACATTTGTTCGGTCCATTCCTTGAAAGAACAGGGGCTGGATGACTTCCAATGCCTAAGAATTACCCTGCAACCAGTTATAAAAGCCAGACGCATCCACAATCTCTGTTTTTTTGAGAGAATGTTATCGTCAGGTAGTAGGCCCAGGACGCATATAGCTGGAGATTTAGAAAGATTAAGTTTAAAAATATCATTCACCAAGTTGATGATCCCATCCCACAAATAATCATTTTTCCAACATGTATACAACATGTATACAACAAAAAAGCTATATCAATTTTTAACCTGTCCATGCTTGTGCTGAAAGCTGAGAGAAATTTAACTTCTGAAGCACCAGCACTGACATCAGCCAGTCAAGTCACATTCATTTCATTCGCTAACTGTCATGCTCCAGCATGGCAGTCAGCGAATGAAATCACGTTATGCAAACGTCCTTAGAGAACGGCGTGGACATTGTGTAAGATGTACTTCAAAATGTAGGAAACTGATCACTCTGTGAATAAGCAGCCTGTTGTATATGCACCAAGTTAGCAATAGCCAGCTCGCTAATGGGCTAATGCTCGGCTAATGCTACCTTCCAAGCGAAGCTTGGTTATCTTGGCTTGTAATGACTGGTTCTAGTTCTTATGAGGTTCCCACCAGCAGACATGTCCCCCCAAGTGACAGGAACAACTATAGACAATCACTGAAGCAACACTTCCACATGAATCCTGTATAATTAAGGTGTTTAACAGCAATTTCTGTACAGTTTTATTTTCTCTCTGTCTTATTTGAGACATATAGAAGACCTGCACATGTTTTAGCCTAAAGCCCTCTCCACTGTGGATTTTGTGTTATGCTATTTGACCAATACAATAATCTTATATGCGTTTATGCATAAAGCCGACTTATAGCTGCCGTGATTGTTATAAAAACATCTGGATTAGAACTACAGCAGCATCTGGAGTCCACAGCAGTTTCCTAACTCACATGATGATAAGACAACAGTCAGCTTGGACAAAACATTATTAGCTTAACAGTTGTTTAATGTGTGAGTGCATTTAGCACCTTGCAGCTTCTGGTCCCTCTTTCCATCCCGTTAAAGGTTGTGAGGAAGGAGTAAAGCCGCCTCAACACATCTGTGTGTGTTAGTTTATCTCCCCTCCGTCCATTTTGGGCAAGAGCAGATTAGTCAGAATCCACCAGCTGCTGGGGAAGTGGGTGAAACTGTGCCACACAGTGCCCTAATACAGTTACGTAAATCTGAACAGTAAGAGGTAGGGTTCAACTTGCAGGGCACTTGACCTCAAGAGACTGCAAATAAAAGGGCTCCCACTGGGCCTTTATGCTGGTTTCCAACTTGTGTTTTGGGACACAGAACTGCTTTTTTCATTCACTAAATCAGAGCTGATCTAATGCGTCTCTCCAATGTTGGTTTTTACTTGTATCATTTTACAAGTTTGTTGGTGGTGGCCGTGTTATGTGAAAAAGCGCAATGCTGTTGCGACACACAAAGGCCATATGCGGGGATGGAGGTGGGGGGTGAACGACAGAAAACATCCCCCCTCACTATTCATCTCAGGGTTGCATAAGTAACTTTCAAAGCAGCTTGAGAAGACATCACAGGGAGCGTTGTGGCTCAGTTTCAGTGGCTGACAGTAGGCTCTTTGGAGGGTGACGCTGGAGAGAGATTACATTCTGAATACTGCTTCACAGAATGAGTGGAGCTTTTTTATGTTTGTTTCTGCTTTAAAGGGATCTTACCATATTTAAATTACCCCTTTTTTTACTATCATGCACAGATTTTTCTGTTTCCATAAATGCATTCATATCAGGGCCAAAAAGCATATAGATCCAAGCCTGAGTTGCCCTAGTTTGTGCAACATTTGGGGAAGAAAGTCTGTCTTGTCTATTTTTGCATGCTTCTAAAAAACCTTCAGTATGTGGAGCGACAGCTATGGGAGACATGCTTACTTGGCTGTGATTCAGGCTCACTGGTCTTCAGATTAATGTAGGTTTCCACAGCTCTTCAGAGCTCAACTAAGCGGCATTCACACATTAATGCGCAGTTGGCATCAGTAAGCAGTTTCTTTGGAAATTACGCACTAGCACAGAAAAGATGCCCTTCCTCATTCTCTACAGCTCAGACCCTGACTGCTTTCATTTGTTCTGCCCTTGAGGCTTAGTGATGTAGCTGACCGTGTCTTTTTTTATTCTTTTTCAGTGACACATAAGTGCCTCGGCCTGGAAATGTAAAGTCAAGAAATGGCAGAAGGTGGTAAAAATGGAGAGAGAGGAAGCGAGGACAAAGGTGGAGCAGGTGGCAGATCTCCCGAGGAACCCCACGGTCTCTCCTCAGTGGGTGCCACCTCCCTCGGGACAAAGAGGCATCTCCCCCGAGGGATTGTGATCCAGCTAACAGGGACTGAAGGAGAGTGGGACAGCCTGGATGAGAGTGAGTTCATCTTCTCCCTTGAGCATGATGAGGACTACCCTGCTATATCGCTCTCAAAGGAGAAACATTTTTCTGTCGAGGATGACAGAGGGGTGAAGTCCGAAGAGTTCCATGTCCCTCTGTCTCCCTCAACGCCAGGTTCCCTGGGGAACTGTTCTGGTTCTCTGGGCCCAAGCTTCCTCTTGCCTGGCCCGCCCTCACCCACCCACCGACCCTTAGCGAGCCTGGGCAAGTCTCTGTCCACAGAGCTGGATCTGAAAGAGAGCTCCACCCTCAAACCCAGACCTTTTCTCAGCCTCGTCAAGTCAATCTCCACAGAGCTTTCCCGCTCAGAGCCCGAGGTGTCGCAGTCCAAATCAGACTCCCGACTTAACCTCCACCTGTGGAAGCAGCTGACACAACCGAAAACCCGCAGCAATGGGGACTCTCGGACTGCTCCCCCATCTCCTAGTTCGCTTTCCCCAAGCGGAGACAGCCTGAAAGGTGGTTTCTTCAAAATGGAACTGGAGGACACCAAGAGGAAGCTCACTGAGGTTGTGCACGAACCTTTGAGCAGCATGTTCAGTAAGATCAGGAGGGAAGAAAGCTCAGGCAGCCCCAAACACCAGTGTAAGAACCAGGGAACTCACCAGATCAGCTCCAGAGGTTTGGGGCGGGAAAGTAGCACAGACACTGTTCTGTCCGAGTCTCCTGTGAGAAGCGCCAGGAAAACAGATGCTGATGTTTTTTCTGTCTTTGAGTGGCCTTCTGTAAGACATCTCGGGAGAACTCAGCACTGCCCCTGCCCGGTGCATCACCACGTGCAGCAACACAGGGATGAGGAGCTGGAAATATGTACAGATGGTGATATGATGCAAGTGTTTGCCATCGAAACTCATAAGCAGGCGAGGAGGTTGCCTGGTTCTCAGGCTCTAACAGCACCCACGACATCTCCCGTTCCACAGCCCCCTCACCCTCTGCCACGAATGAATTTATTTTGTGTGGCAGTGCTTTCATACGGCTACTTTATCCTACCTCTCAGTCCATACTTCTCTGGCCTGGCTCTGGGATTAGCACTGGGCTTCTTGCTAGGGCTTTGGCTCATTCGGATGGGTTCCTCCAGGTCTAGCAACTCAGTCCATACCTATAGACTGCCACAGACGCTGTTGGGAGAAGGGATTCTGACAGGTGGCATTGTAAGCACTGAGCCTGACACACTCAAGGTAAATGGATGAGTCATCAACGATGAAAATGTCACTTTTATTTTCAGACACCTCTGTTCAGCTCCAGTACTCACACATTTTTAGTTTGTCATAAAAATGCCTGGGAATCAAGTGCGTTATGGCACTTGAAGGTGCCATAACGCACTTGAAGGTGCCATAATGCTCAACAGATACAGAATTGAATTTCTTTGTTTTCCTCATTCTCCAACTCACAGGGAACGGGGTTAAAAATGAGACTAGACCCGACAGCCAGTTGAAGTGTTAGAAAAAGGCTGGCAAAAGGGAGAACTAAGTAGTCCTGGATGAAAATTTTGAGGATTTATTTTACATTTTTGTTCATCAATCAGTGATCTTTACATATACCCCACATTGCACCTGTTTATAGTCTTTATACTATGAGCTCAACTGGCTCTATTTTGATTCAGAGGCTGTTAAGCTGAACAATTTTCCACCAAATGTTTGAAAACTGGCAAAAGCAAATGTATATATACTGTACATTGGCTTTTCCATTTTCTGCACTTATTAGCAAGAAAGTTCTTGGATTGAAGCTCTTAGTCATCTGCGGCCTTTCTGTCTGTCCCACCTTCCCTGGTATGGGTTATTTTTCAGGCTCAGATATGCATGTTACATCGACTGGAGATTTTAACTCTCTGAATTATAAGTTACTGTAGGTAATAACTCTAGTTCTGACTCTCAACTTAACCTAACTCTGTTTTTGAGATAGTCAAACGTTTTTTTTAAAAGGGAAGTAGTTTTTAATTTGTGTCAGGATGGTCATTTTCTTTGTTTGTTCCTTAACTGTCAAGACACAGATTTTTTTTAAAAGCAACCCAAAAACTATTCTAATTACATAGGTAGAGTTAAGGTTAGGGTTCGGTACTGCTGCTGAAAACTTTGATCTCAGAGGTTTAAATTGGCCATAGGTGTGAATGTGAGAGTTTGTGGGGCTACGTCTATACTAGCCCGGATAAATTTGAAAACGGCGTATACGTCTAAAAACGCTCTGCGTCCACACTATCGTTTTCATTCATTTTCACAGAGTTGTGTGTCCACATTGAAACGGCCGAAAACGCTTACGTTCCAGTACTGCGCATGCGTGAAATGCCAGACGATTCGACCTGCGTCATTTCTGTCTGCCATTTATTTACTTTTTGGCTCTTTGAAACTTTGCGGCAAAATGTCGAGGAAAAGTTTTTTAAATGGACTCACAATGAGGTGGAGTTGTTGCTGCGAGTAACCAAAGTACAAAGTTGCAAAAGTGAGTGAGAATTAAAGAATTTGAAGAAAAGCTATGTGGAGCATGTTCAGACTGATATTAATCTTTAATAGGGCTGTCAAAATTGAGAGCAAACAAAACAACTGCTGTCTAATGCCCTCCGCTATCTTAGTTTAATTGGTCACATGACTGCATCACATGACTAAAATGTCTAATTTACGAAAAGACTCCGAGTTCGCTGTCCACACTGCGACGCAAAAACTGAGTTTTCAAATGGATCCGCTTTGGAGAGTGTTTTCAAAATACTCTGTTTTCCTTGACCAAAAACGCCGTCTCAGGCCAAAACGGAGAGAAAAAGATGCGGTTTAAAACGAAAATGTATTAGTGTGGACGTGAGTCTCTGTGTGTCAACACTGTGATGGAGTGGCAATCTCTCTTGGGTGTAAAGTCATTTCTATCCAGCTTTGACAGGTTTTGTCTGCCTGTGACCTTGAATTTGATAAGTGTTCAAAAGAATGAATTGAACAAATACTGTTGTATAAATATTATGTGGAGATGGGATCAAGAGTTACTGCAAAATAGGGCATTAATAGTCTCAGAACAAATTCTGATTTTTGACCCCCCTGTGCACAGAGAGCTGAAACAGGTTCATATTGTAGTGCACAAAGTTTTTTCATGTTGGCATGTTCCTACTCTGTAAACAAACTTCAGTTTTGTCTAAAATGTTCACATGAAGCAGATGGATGGAAACATGTACCTCAGTATGGTCACAGTGGGATTATGGCTATTTCAAAATGTTTACCTCTTATACGAATGAAAATTTACTAATTTCTGAATTCACTTTAAAAAGCTTGTTAAAAAGTTCCTCCAAGTAAACTTCAGCACCCAGAGTATGCCAAGTAGTTGTTATTAGTCTTCACTGCTGCTCACTTGGTCCAAAATAACAATGTCATGCTGGCGAGTCGCTTCAGCAGGTCTGACTGTTTTGTTCTCAGATTAAAGCTTCTGAATGTGACGTGCTACTACCGTACACGAGGATCCTGGAACACAATTAAAACCGTCAATAATGAAAAGTGCTGGAGCCGCAGTGATAATTGCTGTTCTGCTCCTGGCTTAGCTTGACACGGGGCAACCAGGGAGGACTACACCACCCAGACACTGTCAGCTCCAGAGGCAATTAGTGGGAAATACAGACTGGAATAAGCTGTAATTTGTCAGGAAGCTCGGCAGACTAGGGATGGAGAAGAGTGGAAAACAATGTTTGCTGTCTCGCTATTGAGCTACTTCCCTTTTTTGGCCATTAGCAGTTGGGTATCAGTTTGAAAGCAATTAAAACGTGAAAGCTGGGGAGGTTTGTGAGGCAGTCTCAGAGGTCATAGGGTGACTCTGCTTTAAATTATTAAATTACTGTGTGTAATGTACCAGTTAGTTGACTGGAACTTTAAAGTGGAGTGCACAAACAGTTAATGAGGTACTTTTGTTTGTTGCCTTAAATTGAATCTGTAAGTCTGCACTTCAATCGCACATTGAGTATTTGTAAAGGTGAAATAAGATAAAGCATATCTTTAAAAATCAAGAGAGTTGAATATAATTTGCCTAGTTTGGTCCCGAGACATCAGCTCTCACTGAAACCTTCACTGACAAATAAAGCGTTTAAAATGCACCTTTACTTTTCGCTCTCCACATCACATCTCAGTCTGATTACAAAGATCAGGATTTTCACGGCTGGAACAATTTGAGATGAAGTGTTTACTTCTCACTTGAATGTGCATAAAAACCCCTAGTGTTGATTTTAAATCACCTCTTACTTTCTTTCTTTTCAGGGCTGGATGAATGAGATATTTGATTACGACCCAGAAACCAGCCATCTAGGTCTGACTCACTCTGTGTTTGCCACCCTGGAGGGATCGTGTCTCCGTCTGGAAACGCCACGATCGAACATCAGCCGCAGGGCCACGTATGACGAGAGATTCCACGAGCCCACCTTTGTCAAGTCACGCTGCTATCAGCTGGCAAATAGCAAAGTATGAGAACTCGCTAAGTAATAGTGTTAAGTGAAAGGTTTTACTGTATCTGAGGCCCCACTGGCTGAAATGAAATATTTGATTTTGAAATTAACTCTCAAGATTAAAATAAACTGTTTACGTTCCCCGTTTAACAGTTTTGCTTCAACGCCATTGAACTCTGCTTGCTTTTCCCAAAGGTATTCCTGCTGCCATCTGTGTTGGCGCAGAAGAGGATGTGGAACCCAAAGTATCCCATCTGCATCCAGCTAACCAGGGGGGCAAAATCTCAGGAGGATGAGGGGGGAAGGCGGGAGGAGAGGCGAGGATCGGAGTCCGGAGCCGAATCAGCCAGTCCAAAACCAAGATCCTCCAAATATGACCATGAGCTTCCCACCGTTCTTTACCTCTTCGGCCGTACGGGAAGAGAGAAAGAAGAGTGGTTCCATCATTTCCTGTTTGCATCCATGGACACAGAAAGGGAAAAGGAGAGAAACAGACAGAGCAAATATGTCTCCTGCACAAAGGGTATGACACATTGTTAATGCATTAGGAATCTGTAATATATGAGTGGAATATGGATTACGTGCTCTGGCAATCCATTTCAAGCGAACATGCAATAAAAAACAGAGACCAGCCTTGTTTTGGGGAAACTTGAAACGGTTTTACTACAAATATTCTTAAATCAAATCTGTTATTTCATCATGCTTCTGTTACACTTCCCTCTTCCACTGGCAGCTTTATTCATCCGAAATCCGCGGCACTAAAAGTATCTGTCATGCTGCGCTCTTGGGAAAGGCTGGTTTTTAATCTAAACGGTCATTTTAGTAAATTCAAATAGAGTAATAGTTGAAATAATTATGCATGATTATTCCTGTGTCTGAGGAGCTGAGAATACTATTAGCGCTGTCTCTCCTGTACTGTTCTAGTAAAAACCTGAAGCTAGGAGATGACTAGCATAGCTTAGCATAAATGCACTGTCGTACAGGGGCAACACTGCCCCTAGCTTTGTCGTAGTGGTCTCACCTACTATATACTCGGGAATCACAGAATACAAGAACATATCGGAAAAGTGTTCATCAATACTCCCACACCACAGGATGATTCAGGGTTCAAACCACAGACTGTATATCAAAGATGGACAGACACTATTTTTTGTGAACTCCAGTTTTGAAAGCGCAACTTGAGTAGTTTGGCTATTTTTTTGGTTTAGGGGGGAAGGGTGGACCCGACTAAGAAATTGTTGATACTACACCCAAAATGATGTTTTATTCTAAATGAGAACATTATTGATATACTGACTTCAAACTAGTGATTGAAGTCATGGATAAAGCAGTAGCGCTGCTGTCTTATATGTACAGTCGCCCCCTTTTGGTCATTAAAAAGATTGTAGGTATGAGGTATTTCCACTTTAGCTTCACTTTCACATCCTGAAAACTATGTCTGTCCGTTACATACTGTAGATATGATTAGAAACTAATGGTCAGCCAGGTTCCAGTGGAGTTTACATGGTCAACAGATTGTTCCTCAAAAACTGAAGATATATGCTTGCAAAGAATTTTCTTTCAGATACCATCATCTACAAGTCTGTCCATCAAAAACAGACTTCCAGCTGCCCTGTTCATGTGGAAAATATATTAGAGGATTAATGAGGAACTGCAACATAAGCGATGATATGATCACTATAAAAAAAAGCTTTCAGAAATTAAAACCCATAGTACAATATTTCTCACTCAAGATTTCCAAGGTGGATGTTGTGAAACTAGCCAAAGTAGCTTGCAAGTTATCCCTTGCTGAAAATGAGACAACTTGCAAGTTGCAAATAGCCCTTCTCCGCTAGTACCTAATCAGCTCGACATAACTTGGTTCTGGTCATTTTCCATTATAATCCAGAACCAGAACTTAATGTGCATGGGGTTGTTATAGCAACACGGCCGAGAGTATCACACGTATGTATAGTTGCATATATATGTACATATATTTAGTTTGTGATATTACTCTGCTCTTTTTTTGAAGTTTGTGTCCCAGTGACAGGTCGGCCACGCATTGACTGGGTAGAATTAGCCATTTAAATCCGTGTCTGTGTTGTTTATGTTTTTTGAATACAGTTTTCAAGAAATAAATCACTTTATTTTATATTTTAATTAGAGAGAAGATTTATGATTGGGCATGAGATTTTCTGGTTTTAAAGTGGGTCGCTTTGCTCTGAAAAATTATCAGAGTTACTTTTTGTCAGAACTATGATTAAATGATCCTGTGTTCTCCCAGGTGACCAAACACAGCGCACCAGTGTACAGGTTAATGTCCCGAGCAGCAGAGGCTCCAGCAGAGTGGGCAGCAGTGACGAGGACGCCCCATCCACACCCCCATTCCCCATTATCTCCGGAGCGCCCTCCAGTAGCACCAGGGGCCTTTCTGTGCTCGACTACCCCAGTTATATGGCCCGTCTCCTGGTTACAGAGGAGCTGACCCCACTCTGTAGTCCTGGAGCCAGCAGCACAGATGTAAGCTTTACCATTACAAACTATACAGCCTTTAATTTGATCTAAACTTGTGTTTTCCTTGTCTTTATTTTTTTAAGTGTACCTGTGATCTAGCAGAGTACCCAGGGAAAAGCCAAACTGCCTGGGCTAACGCTCTACTCGGTCGGATCTTCTGGGATTTCCTGCGAGAGAAGCGCTGGGCCGACGCCGTCTCCCACAAGATTCAGAAGAAACTCAGCAAAATTAGAGTGAGAGCAGTAGTGAAAGCTGCCGAGTCAGAAAGGTTAACCATAATTACACCACAGTTTTGCCCCCGTGTGATTTTAAATCATGCAATATTCTCTACAGCTGCCTTACTTTATGAATGAACTGACTCTGACTGAGCTGGATATGGGCAGCTCAATGCCGCAAATCACCGCTACCTCCAGACCAGAGGTTAACCCCAGAGGTGAGTGCAGAGAGGAGATTAAACACCGCAAAACATAAGGGCAACACAAAATGCAAAGAGATTTACACAAATACACAAACACAGCAAGCGATGACCTCAGCATCAGATCAGACACGGTTATCCTGTCGTAATCTTGTGGGGCAGGGCAACCATTACTCTGCAATTTGGGGCATATTTGCATGTGTGTGTGTGTTTTGAAATCAGGCCGTTTGGCTGCTCCTAACGATGAGGGAAATTTAAGCTTATCAGCATGAATGTAGCTGTGTGACATCATGACTTTCCCCTTTTTCGATTTCTCCGCCTCCTTCGCCGTTACGCAACCGTGTGTCAACAACTTTTGCTGTTTTCTGTCCTCCCCCACTTTTCCCCCCCACTCACCTCCTAAAGAGAATTAATAGTCTCTCGTAATTTACTATGAATTTAATTCCAAGCCTCGATAATCTCAATGAAAGCTGTTTAATCTGCCTACTAAGCAGCGTGTGTCCAGATTAGGCTGTCTCTAGCAGCATTTGTCTTAATTTTGGAGGTCTAGTTTTGACCTGTTTGGGGTGCCCTCTGCAGGCCTGTGGGTGGAGCTTCAGCTGGTTTACACTGGTAACCTGCAGATGACCCTGCAGACCAAGTTCAACCTGTCCAAGCTGGGTAAAGATGGCGGTCAGGAGACAGTGCACTGTATGACGGAAACCGGTAGCCCACGGTCAGTGCTGCACACATGTCCATTCGCACAGTGACACGTGACGCATCCCTGTAATCTTATAGAGTTACCTATCTATAGATATATTCTTACATATCACACACTTTCTTAAACAAGATGCTGTTTAAAATGTAATAGCCAGTGATGTCTGTGGATAATCTCCTTAATTAGCTACCTTACTGACTTTGTTTTCATATTCCAGTAACCCCCACAGAGCAGTGTATTAATTGCATCCTCATCTCTAATGCACTAATCACCGCGGGGGTGAAATTCACAAAGACAGATACATCCTGACTTACCTACTGAGCTGCCTCCTATTTTTAAATTCTGTCATGTATTATTATTTTAAAAAAAGCTAATAGTGTTTTTATCATCTGTAATGCATATTTCATCATGTTGCCTTGCCCAAGTAGCACGAGCAATGTAAAAAATAACAGTAAACATGGGTTTTTCATTCTAATCCTTTCTATTGCACGCACGCACACACCTACACATCTCTCTCCCTTGATCCCTTCTGCTTTCTGATCTACAGAGCCGCACATTATAATGATTAGACCTTCTTGTCATAAACCCACAGGGATTAAAGTCCAGGCAAAGCTTCACATTAGCCGTCTTTGTGCTGCATCTAAAGCTAAAAGTCAAGATAGCAAAGCTGCAGATATGTTCACTAATAGCAGATGCAAAATTGGCTCCTGCACATGTATGTCCCCAGTTCTGGAAAAGTTGGAACGCTGTGTGAAGTGTACATAGAAACAGAATGATTCGCAAATCTCAGAAAGCGACATTTTAATCAGAATAGAACAGGATATTTTAAGAAACATATTTGCTCTTTTTTCATTTGTTGGCATGAACACACCTCACAAACAGGGGTGGGGGCAACGAAACGAAGTGGTACTAAAAAGAAATAGCTGGAGGAACATTTTGCAACAAATTAGAGTAACTGGCAACAGGTCAGTAACACGATTAGATAGAAAACGAACATCTTAAAGATGCACAGATCCTCAAAAGTAAAGATAGGCAGAGGTTCGCCAGTCTGGAAAAAAATGTGTGTACAAATTATCAAAACAATGTTCCTCAACACAAAATTGCAAGGACTGACTATCGCATCCTGTACAGTACATAATATCATGAAAGGATTCAGTTTGCATGTATTGGATGCTGTGATCTTTGTCCCTCAGGCAGCATTGCATTAAAAACAGTCACGATTCACTTCATGGGATCAGAAACACTCCCAGAAATCACTGTTTGTGAACACAGTTCACCATATCAACCACAAATGTAGGTTAAAGCTCTGTCGTGCAGTAAATATGTCATATATGAACATGATCCAGAAACATTGCTATATAGTCTGGACCAAAGTCATTTTAACACTTACATCACCACGGACTGCCATTTGGCTTTTTCTACCTTTAAAACCCGGAGAGCAGCCAAATGGCTTTTAGCTAAGCTTTAGCTTCAGCCAAGTGGAAGCTAAATTGGCTAGTCATTCATATGTATATTAGGTTGTTAGCTGGGAATTCTGGAGGGAGGGGAGTGGGGGTGTGTGGATGAGGGGGTGGGGGAGCTGCTAAAAGCTGTGAACTTCCTTTTGTGTTTCATCTTGATGCATTCTCAATCATCCAGGGAAATAAATCTCCAAAAGTCACCAACTTGGAGTGTTTCAGTTTGCCGTCTTAGGGAGAAATCAACACACATGGGTGTAGGTCCTTTGTTGCTGAGATTTATTGATAAAAACAGTACAAAAAACCAACCATTTGTACACATATTTACAAATAATAATAAAAAGTGAGTGAGTACATTTCAACATTATACCAGTGGTCTGATTGATGCCACAATGGAGCAAATCGAGCAAAGACTGATAAGTTCGCTGCAATTTCCAGTGTGTGGGGATCATTGGTCACCAACTGCATCACGTGCTACAACCCTGGTCTACATATCACCGTTGATGAACAGCTTTTCCCATCAAAGACTCGGTGCTGTTTCCTGCAGTATATTGCAAGTAAACCTGACAAGTTTGGGATCAAGTTTTGGGTGGCTTGCGACCTAAAATCCAAGTACATTTGCAATGTCTTCCCATATCTTGGCAAGGACCCCAATCGTCCCACTGGGGAGAGACTTTCTGAAAATGTAGTAATGAGGCTGATGGAACCATTCCTAGACAAGGGCAGAAATGTTACCACGGACAATTTTTTCACATCGCTTTCACTTGCGCAAAAACTTCTTAGACTGAAAACCACCATCCTCGGCACAGTCAACAAGATTCGCAGGGAAATTCCTCAATCCACTAGTGGATTGGCTAGTCATTCATATGTAAATGTGGTGGAGCTTGCAAGAGAGTTGGCTCACTCTCATGTAGCTGAGAAGAAGGCAAGAAAAGAACAGTTGCTTCACACCTAGTCCTGGAAAAAGAGCCATGTGTCAGGTCAAACACAAATGCAAGAACAATCATGCCACTGTGCGATGTGTTCACTGCTACAGATACACATGTGGTAAATGCAGACTACAGATACCATGGCAGTGCCAGGATTGTGAGTGATTGCTGAAAATGTTGAAATGTACTCACTCACTTTTTATTATTATTTGTAAATATGTGTACAAATGGTTGGTTTTTTGTACTGTTTTTATCAATAAATCTCAGCAACAAAGGACCTACACCCATGTGTGTTGATTTCTCCCTAAGATGGCAAACTGAAACACTCCAAGTTGGTGACTTTTGGAGATTTATTTCCCTGGATGATTGAGAATGCATCAAGATGAAACACAAAAGGAAGTTCACAGCTTTTAGCAGCTCCCCCACCCCCTCATCCACACACCCCCACTCCCCTCCCTCCAGAATTCCCAGCTAACAACCTAATTTACATATGAATGACTAGCCAATTTAGCTTCCACTTGGCTGAAGCTAAAGCCTAGCTAAAAGCCTACCAGCCATTTGGCTGGTGGTGGGTTTTAAAGGTAGAAAGGTAGAAGCTCCTAGTTTAATTGGATCGAGGCAAACTGAAAAACTGTTCTGTGGTCAGATTAATCAACATTTTAAATTATTTTAATAACAATAATGGATTGCATTTATATATCGCTTTCTAGGCACCCAAAGCGTTTTACAATTCCACTATTCATTCACTCACACACTGGTGCAGGCAAACCACAGTTGTAGTCACAGCTGCCCTGGACACAACGACCAGGACAGAGAGAGCTGGGGGATCGAACCTTCCGGGTACAGATGAGCTTCCCAACCCCCTGAACTATGGTCACCCTATGTTTTGTTGGGAAACATGGATGTCACATAGTCTGGACTAAAGAGGAGAGGGAGGATCCAGCTTGATATCCGTGCTCTGTTCAAAAGCCTGCATCCTTGCATATTTCATATTTCTGCAAGACAAATGCTAAACCGCATATTGCATGGCTTCATGGTAGAATAAAAACCTCCTCATTTCCCAGATGTTTATGGGCTGTTGTTAAAAAAAAAGAAAGCGGTGATGCTACATAGTGGTAAACATGGTCTTTTTTCTCATTTTTTGAGATGTTTTACTGCCATCAAATTCAAAATGAGCCAATAAAATGCGATGTTTTCTCAGTTCAAAAAGTTTGTTCTCTGTTTTGCTTTGATTAAATTCAGGTCTATGAGATCACATCATTTAATTCTATCGTCCCATTGTCCCAAGCATTTAATTCTAAATCTAATGTCTCAATGTTTTAACACTTGAGATTGTATCCATGGTGATATAAGTGAGTGTTTCAAGCACTGAATTGCCTCAGAAATGTTTTTTGAATACTTGTATTATGCCTGTGTCAGTACCTAACTTGCCTGCCTGTTTATCCTCCCAGCTGCAGGCCGATCCTCAGTGTGTTGGCCGACAGTGATGAGGAGTCCTCCAGCGCTGGTTCATCTGACGAGGAGGAGCCGCTTCTCTCTGAGCCTCAGGGTCCGGTGGGGGAGAAGGGATGCCCACCAGCTACAGAAGGGTACATTTTGAATGATTCATGTCATCCATTCATGGAAAATATATCCTACTTTTGCATCATGCTTAGTAAGAGCTAAAAAAAAAGTTGCAGCAATGACATTATATTACTTTTGTGGAATGATCAGCAATAACGGCTTCTAAAAGGAACGTTTCAGTAAGAAGTGTGAAAGAAAGTGTTACTTCCACCCTGCTATCTTGCAAATGCTCTTTTTTTAAACCGTGCTGACATCACACCCCAGATGGCTGCTGCTCTCATTAACATTTCGAGGCTCTCGTCTCCTCAAAATTCTGACTCGGAGGATCACACAAACGCTGTCGTTTCGTCTCCTCTAATCCTCTCTAACAGGACAGGGGGTGGCAAGACTGGAAGGAAGATTTTGAGATTTGTGGACAAAATCGCCAAATCCAAGTACTTCCAGAAGGCAACAGAAAACGAGTTCATTAAGAAGAAGTTCGAGGAGATGTCCAACACGCCCCTGCTGCTCACTGTCGAGGTTCAAGAATTGTCAGGGACTCTGGTTGTCAACATCCCGCCGCCCCCTACAGACAGGATATGGTACGAAAAGACACGCCGCTGCCTTAGAGCTGGAACGAGGCACAAGCAGCCCTTCAGTGTTGATCCAGATTATTTCTTTCTGCATATAAACATGTAGACTAATTCAGAAGCCCTTCAAAACCATGTTGGATCAAAGTGTTCAGGCCCAGTAAGAAGATCAGTCGCTATAGCTTATTCAATAACCACATTAAAGATTAAAGAGGATTGAGCAATTCAGATAAACATGTATGTGCTGATAGGGCTTTGGAGGCTTTGGACCATTATGAGTGCACGTGTTTAAATAGCGAAAAACATACAATTGCGTATGCATGTGTTGTGATTAATAGTTTGAAAACAGTTTAAAGCATCCAAATATTAACAATGAATCAAGCGAACATGAAACGGCATCAAAGGCGTAATTACACTCACTGGTCACTTCATTTATTATACCTTGATCTTCACACCAGCTCACCAAAATTGGACAACAGAAAACTGGAAAACACAGCCAGGTGTGATGTGTCCTGATTTCTGCTGCAACATTTAGACGGTAGAGTGAAAACTTTGTGTAAACAGCATCATAGCATGGATCCATCCTGCCTTATATCAACAGTTCAGGTGCTGCTGCTGGTGTAATACTGAGGCAGAGATTATTTGGCACACTTTGGGCTCCTTAGTATCAAGTGAGCATTGTTTAAATGACAAAACATTGTTGCTGTTCATGTCCATCGCTTTGTGACCACAGTGTAGTCGTCTTCTGGCGATTGCGTCCATGTCACAAAGCAACTTTGGCAAATCTGCATTAACTATGTGATGCTATCGTGTCAAAATGGATACAAATCTCAGAGAAACATTTCCAACACCTTGCTGAATCTGTGTGTCATGAAGAAGCAAGGCAGTTTAAGGTGTAATAAAATGACCAGTGACTGTTAACCCTTTTTTGATATAAAAAAAAATAAAGCTAATGGAAGTGCCACCAATCGCTACTTGGGTTTGTCTTTAAAAAAAAATGGTGACACCTTCTAGAGTAAGATTTTCTATATTTTGCATCTTTAAAAATTGACAGAATGAAGAGGTGACAAACAAGTTGAGCTTAAGATTGATAAGCTTTAGATTGGAACTAATGCAAAAGTTAAGAAAAACATAAAATGCGGAGAAAAAAAATATGGAGAACATGAACAAAACATCTGATTTTACTTCAGGACGTCCTGATTAATTGATTTTCTTAAGATATAACACAGTATAAGTTTACATATATTCAAGGAAAAAAACACTGTGAGATTTAAAAGACGTGGTTATGCTGCATGCCATAAGTGCACTTAACAAATTCTCAAAAACAAATCAGCTGTGTGATCTGTTTCTGACTCTCTGTGGAGTGACTCACTTTTCACTGCTTGCCAAAGGAACATTTGTTTATTCGCCCGATAAATCTGTTCGAGCACTGAGGCTGTTTTGAAGCGCTCCAACAACGTGAGATCGAAATAGACCTGAAACATTCTCATACTTGTTATCATCTTGATGCATTTGAATATTTGAATGTCATCCGCAGGTACAGTTTCTGTGTACCACCAAAGCTGGATCTGCATGTCCGTCCTAAACTGGGGGAAAGGGAGGTGACTTTCTGCCATGTGACTGAGTGGATTGAAAGGAAACTGCAGGACGAGTTCCAGGTAGTCAAAAATCATTCGAATTCTGTGCTGCCATCAAATGTTTCTGATGCGTTTTCCTAGCTCACTCCTGCTTTTCTTCTTCAGAAAGTTTTAGTACTGCCAAACATGGATGACATCTACTTACCGCTGATGCAGTCCGGCGTGGACAGCACTCAAGCCTCAGAGTCCCAACAATCCCAAAGCTCCTCCACAGAATCCATAGAAAGGATCCCACCTGAGATCGCCGGGGCAGAATCAGACTAGTGCCACAGTGATAATAAAATAATGGAAAGCCGACCCTGTGAAGTGGATACATAACATGAAGCTAGTAGCTCTTAGGCAGACTCACTAACCTTAGTGTTTATGTCTGAACCAGGAGTTTCTATAAATTGCGTTTCACACTGTACGTGTTAAGATAACCGACCATGACTTAGAGATCTGCTTGTATCATCTAAAGGAGAATAACTGTCACAATGAATGCTATGGAGCAACTTGCAACTGTTTACATGTGAATGATCCATAGAAGATATATTTATTTATTTATTTAATTATCTGATGTTTACAATGTCCCTTTGGATAATAAGATGATGGTCATTATTAAATAAAGTTGGAAAATACTGAAAGCATCTCATCTTACTACAATACACAAAATGTGTGTGTGTGTGTGTAATGAACCATAGGAACATCAACAGTCCCTAGCATTAGGGGTGGTTAGTTATAAATAATAGAAATGTGTTAATTTATAACCAACCATTTTTTGTTGAATTCAGTCGTTTGCTGCTTAAAGGAAGCTGACATTTTTTCTAGTGATATATGATTTAACAGACGGTCCTTCTCCTGTACAGCGAAACGTCGCTCTGCACTGAAAAAAAGGGATTGGCCAACTCTTGGATTTACGTAAGCATCTTGCGTGTATTTAACATAAGTGCCTCATGCTTTAAAGTTAAGTGTAACTATATAGTGTAGAAACTACATGATATGCAGAGAGGCTAGATTAAATTGTTCATATCATGTTCGAGTGAAGTAAGTCAATAATTTACTGCGACACCGCACGGGATTTCAGTCTCGCACGCTTTGGATCGTGGTTTCAGGAAGGCATCCATCTCAGTCAAATCGAGCAACCGCCTCTAAGTAAATTGGGTGGTTATTGCATTAAAAAAGTCTAACTTGTAATTTAAACACAATAATTTCATGTTTCTATGAATGTAATTAAATCATGAAGAATCTGTACGAAATTCAACAACTTAATTTGTTCTTGTTGAGATGACATGATACAATCTAGTAAGAGTGGTTAGTTGCTGAACTCATGAAATTCACAAGATCGCACGAGATGTCAAACTGCAGGAAAATCACTGGAGTTATAAGAGGCAGACAACTACACACACACGACATGTATGCTATTGCTATTTATTGTGGTTTAACCTGTCAAGGGCAAAAATGTACAAAAGAATTCTGCATCAAGCCTTGAAATCATAGCTTTCGTTAAGTCTGGATTGGTGGCATGGTAAGAAGGTCCTGGGTTCAAATCCACAATCTGGCTAGTTTGCACTGGGTTCTCTCTGGGTATTCTGGTTTCTTCCCACAGTTAAAAGTCAAGCAGTTGTTAGAGTTAGGTTAATTGGTGATTCTAAATTACCTGTGAATGTAAGTGCAAATGGTGGTTTGTGATAGACTTGTGAGTTGTCCTGCCTTGTAACCTATCACTTCAGGGTTATTTCCCTGCACCAGAATAAGGTTAGGAGGATGGTAGCTATTGTAGATCCATTCAATTGTTATGGTAACCAGACTCTAGACTTTGAACATTATGTAGTATTTAAGTGACCAAGTAGTGCTGGGGTAAAAGTTATTGAATAGTGTTGAAATAAAATGACAAAATTGTGAAGGTGTTTCGAAAAAATGCGTCTCAACTGTTCCGATACTCCTGACACATATGGGATCACTACAGGTTTTCGCTTGGGCAGCGGTTGTCCTTCTCTCCTGGATCGGCTGGAGCTTTCTTTAGGTGCCTTTCCATGCATCAAGACATGTGGATAATACAAGTAAGGTCAGGCATCTACCTACTGACTTATTTCTATTTATCCATCTGAGGCGACACGAGCGCTCACAATTGATTCTGTCTGTCTGTCCTGGTCGTTGTGTCCTTGGGCAAGACATTTTACCCTACCGCCTACTGGTGTTGGCCAGAGGGGCCGATGGCGCGATATGGCAGCCGCGCTTCTGTCAGTCTGCCCCAGGGCAGCTGTGGCTACAACCGTAGCTGCCTCCACCAGTGTGTGAATGCGAGAGTGAATGAATAGTGGCATTGTAAAGCGCTTTGGGTGCCTTGAAAAGCGCTATATAAATCCAATCCATTATTATTATTATTATTAGACAATCCCCACACTCTTATTTTGAAAGTACTAACCAGCACTTAGTACTTTCAGGTTTCCTGACCAGGTGTGTTAGCTGGCTCGGTTGCTACCGTAGCAGTCTTTGACGACAGCTTTGACAATGCATTTCTCTTAAAATCTGCTCTCATGCATGAAATGGAGAAAAAGTGGGCGTTGCATCCGTATGCTTGTTATGCTCTTCCATGTCTGTGAGTCTGAATATTTTTTGAAGTCTTTTGTGACACAAAAACCATCTCCAGCATGTCTAACATGTGTCCATTCTCTGGTGACTCACTTCTCTATATCAAATAAGTACGAAACGTCATCCTTGCACAGTTTCTGTAACCATCATCTCAGACTGAGGCTTCCACAAAATTTACTTAAAAACCAAACAAACTTTAAATGTTCCTAAAAGCTTTCCGTGTTTGGAACGATTAGCAGAGGAAGAGCTTGACGTACCCAGGAGGTAAACTGGACCTGAGATCTCCCAGTTCGTTCTCCTTCCACAGTTATCTTCTGTTGTCCCCTTTTGTGGACAACAGAAGATTGAAAATGTTGCCTGATCTGATGGGTCTCAATCTCTGTAACATTCAGATTTTAGCTTCAGAATTTGTCTTAAAAAACACAAAAGCATGGATCCATCCTGCCTTGTATCAGGAAACGCTGATAAACTCTGAGCAAATGAAACCACAACTATAAAAGATTATTTTCCCTAAAAAAAAAATAAAAATAAAAAAATCAGAAGTTTTAACACCTACAGCAAGTTTGATAAAAAGAAATACAAGATTTTAAAGATCTTATTTTTCTTAAATTTAAGATCAGAGTTTGTAATAAGCTGCAGGAACCCTGCTCAGTGTGAGGGAAGGAAAGCCAAGTGTCCTCCGATAAACCTCCATCTGGGTCACTGAAAACAGTTAATCTGACTCTGACTGTAAACATGTTTCCATTCATCCCTCGAGTCTTTACTCTGAAATACAGGAAATGACATCATGGCTCAAGCTGTCATTAAACCATTTCTTTATTTAACATTTTCATTTTTTATTTAACCGTTGCAAAGTTTCATAACACAGACAGCCTGAACAAAGAACACCTACAGAACACATGGATCAAAATGCATTCAATAAAAACTTGATTACATAACAAGCTTTCTTCTTCCAACAAAAAAAAAAAAGCTAACCACTCGATAAGAGCACTAAAGTAGAAGAGTTTAGAAAGCTTAAGATGTAACTGCAGGAACATTTATATTTACAGCAGCCTCATCAGTTCTTTACGTGAGGTTCCAGCTGAACTCTGTGGAGCCTGATCTCAACACTTTTAAGTCTGACCCTGACACCAGATTCACCGTGATCACGCTGATGTTTGCACAGAACAGATAGTGAAGTGAACGTTTTTGCACATTTGTAGCAGTGAAACAGTTTATCTGCAGTGTGGGATCGTTTGTGTTCGGAGTATGAACTGAGATTCCTGAAAGTCTTGTCACACCGGTCACAGCTGTGTGAGTGTGACCGTGTGTGCACTTGTATGGTTTCTCTCCTGTGTGGACTCGTTTGTGTTTTAAGCTCACCTGCAGTGGTGAACGATGACCCACACTGATCACAGAGGTGCTTTTTAACCCCACTGTGAATGACTTCATGGTGTTTTAACTCATGTGATCTGGGGAAGCTTCTCCTACATTCTTTGCAGTATTTCAGTTTGTCTCCAGTGTGTCTACGTTGATGTATTTTTAGGCTCTTTGCATGACTGAAAGATTTTCCACAAAGGTCACAACAAAAGTTTTCCCACCACCACAGCGATGACAGGGTTGAGAACTGGACCCATCTGCACCGCTCTGCTTCTAAACAAAGACACAAAGACAGTGGAAGTCAGTCCTTCAACATTTGTATCGTGAACGTCGCCTGAAATAAAAAGCATCTCTGCCAACATCCAATTACTTTTTACTCCAATTACTTTCTCAGTTCACAGGGATACGATAACTACAATACTACCACCATAATACTACAGTAATATTTATTTAATGTTACACCATGCTAATATTTTCAGGGTACCAACACAGTGCTAAACTACTAATGTAACACTCCAATAATATTAATTTAATACTGCATTAGAAACACTGCAACTGTGCAGTTACAGTACTCAGCTGATTGGGACACAAGAAAAAACACTACTACCCCCATGACACTGCAATGATAATATTAAATGAGTATTTTAACACTGATGTCTAAAAGTACTTGAGCTACAAGGAAGCAGTGATACTACAGCTAAAGTACTACAACGCCAATATGTAACGATACAACTTTGTTAACATAAGAGAAGATTACTGAATGGTTTGGTTTTGTACTTATTTTGTGTTTTATTGTATTCCACGTACACCTGACAGAGGAATGAGCCGCTGTAAACCAAAGGTCATTTATGCTGAAATAACAACAAAACCATGATATACCACGAAACTCCCTGAGGATTACATTACAGCAATTTTAGTTTTTCATGACTGTGTAAGCAAAAACCATAAATGAAATTAAAATCTGAATAATCACTCAGAGCTGCTTTTCCGTCCAGTAGAATTTCCAACATGTTAACACAATTTAATGAGCTGAGTTTTCCCAAACAGTCAGGCTAAAATTATAAGATAAAAATAAACATACATACGTCACAGTAACTGCACTTGTAGAGTCTCTTTCTGGTGTGGATCTGTTGGTGTCGTCTCAGGTAACGTGGAGCTTTAAAAGTCCTCTCACACAGGTCACATTTATAAGGTTTCTCCTCAGCATGGGTAAACATGTGGCTTTGTAACTGTACATCTGTTATAAACTGTTTGCCACACTGATCACACCAGTACACAACATGTCTGGTGTGAATGCGTAGGTGTCTATTTCGGCTGTCTCGCCAAGTTTTTCCACAAATGTCACAGCTATATGTCTTAGTTCCAGAGTTGCCTCTGTAAGCTGCAACTGCGATCAAAAGCTCTGTCACACTGATCACAGCTGTACGCTTTCACTCCACTGTGGACGAGTTGGTGTTTTCTTAGGCAACTATCCCAGGGAAAAGACTTTCCACACAAGTCACAGCTGAACGGTCTCTCTCCAGTGTGGATGACTTGATGCATTGTTAGTGAAGCTTTGTGAGAAAAATCCTTCCCACACTCGTCACAGCTGTAGTTTTTCTCTCTCTTTCTTCTGTGAGGTTTGTCGGCCTCCTGAGAGCGCTGACTTCTCGGTCCATGTTGGTCCTGCAGCGACAGAGATACAAACACAGGAAATGAGTGAAATGCAGTCGCTGAACAAACTGAACCTTCAAAGTCCCTCCATTAACACTAATTTTAAACCTGAAGGTGGAGTGTGGCACCAAACACCTAAAGGTCTCTTATCACCACCTACTGGTAACAGTAACACATTACATCCAACCTGGTGTTAAAAATAATGAATGACTGTTCAAACACACTAAAATCATGCCCATCCACCCTGCTTTACACAAATATTAATGCTAGCATGCTAACACACTCAGAATAGTAATACATGTTTACCAGGTCTATACTTTCTTATATTTCTTTCCCCTGTTTCATATCATATATTTCTATAATTTGCTAGTTTATTCAATGATAATAAATCCAGTGTAATAGTTGCAAGCTTGGTTCAGTGAAGAGTCTGTTTGTAAACTAAGGTTGTTGTTTTTTAACATTTACTCCCTACATTAAAAATAATAATCTGTACTTTATACTCCTTACATTTCCAAACAGATGTGTTACTTTTGGTTTAAGGCCTTTGAGAGGAGTTAGTTCATCACAGCTTAAACAGTAACACATGAACGGCAATCCAGATGGTGTATTAATCACCAGAGTGTGACACATGAAAATGAAAGAAAGAAAACTGTGGGCCATAGTCAGGGGTCAAAGTGGGCCAGTGTTTTTTATTTTGGCACAACACTGGAATGACTGCAGCGCTCATACGTTGCTGTCACAGTACTTCAGCATCTAGCCACACACAAGATGAGCGAGCATAAATGGAGTAATAGTTTTTAAGTGGCAGCTAATTTCAAATGCAGCATTTTTATCAGCTCAACAAAAATTTGAAACGCACCAAATGTTTGCATGCAGTTTGTCTAACAGTGTTTTGCTAGCTAAAGGTCCAGCTGCTGTATTTCACAGGGAGAAAAGGTAGCTTCAAACAAAAGGACCAGTCAAAACAAATCGAGGACCTTATTCCTAAACGAGGGGTTTACAGATTTTATTGATATCAGTGATGGCCAAATGAAGCTTTCTAAAACACTGAAGCTTGTATTATAAGCAATGTAAGCCCAACAAGGGACAATGGTTGGAAATTAGCAACAGCTATAAACTCATGTGCAGTACATCAGTTTTATGTTTCATACTTGGACTGTGTTAAACTGCACTGTTCCTTTTAAATAAAGAATTATTATTATTATTATTATTATTATTGTCGCGCTGACCTAGTAGGTGTGGCTGTTACTCTTCTCTTCCTCCTCCTGCCCACTACCTGCTCTGTGCTGCTGCTTGCACGTGGCCGCTGATTAGACCTTGTGCAATCTACAGCTAAGCGCGGCCTGGTGCGCGCCGCTCCGCCAGGTGAGCTGAATTAGAGCAATCAAGGGCGGGCGTGCCTAGTAGACCTTAAAATGCATGCAGCAGTCATTTGACCTGGGTGTGACATACTGAGAGGACAGCAAACGAAGCACAATCCACTTTCCACTGTGAGGAAGGCTTTGAGCTAGACGGGCTATCGGTAAGCTCTTGGACTCATATTTGCTGCTTATATGTTGGGGAACTATGGAAGCTCAATTGTGGAAATGTATTTATGCTTTGGGAAATAGTTACTGCATTTAAGTTTAAAAAAAATTATATTGATATTAAAATGAATGTTTAAGTTTGAATAAATTGTTTATGTAGGTAGTGTTTCCCACATTTATGTTAATTAATACTAAAAATAGTTACCCCCCAAATCCTTGGTTAAATCTTAAAACTTGTGTAAATATGTTTGGTTTAATTTAAGGAAAATAATTCTTTGTAAAAGAAAATCCTTGGTTAAAGTCTCTATTTAAAATATTTGCAAACTCTAAAATGTATACTTTAAAAATGTAATTGTTATAAAAGTGTAAAAAATGCAAGGTAGACACATTTTGTATACTTTGTGTACTTAAGAACCACAGTTTATTTCATCTTCATTTTTTTGTAATTACTCAGCTCTGTGATTTAAAAACCAATGAATGTAAAACTAACTTAAACTGGGTTAAATGATAGTTTAGACAAAAGTATTTAGCTTTAGCTATGTTAAGTGGCTTTACTGAAGTGTATATATTTTTGTTATTTCATTTGTCTTCTGTATAATGCATTTAATTTATCTGAATGATTAATGAAATGTTCTTTATTTTTTGTGTTGAAAGGTTTTTCACTTATCTACATATCTATCCATCTACCTATCAGCTATCTAACTAGCTGGTCAAAATGAATTGAGCAAAATTCAAAGTCTGGTCTTTTTCAAGTGTGGGCACCTCAGAGACAGAACACTTGACAATTATTCCATCCATCCATTTTCATCCGCTTTGTCCGGGGCCGGGTCGCGGGGGCAGCAGCCTAAGCAAAGAGGCCCAGACCTTGACCTCTAACTTGACAATTATTGTTATTGAAAAAGGGTTCATTACTCAAAGCCTTTCAACACAGTCGTATGTGGGTGTATGTGTACATGTATGTATTAATTGAAATCCATTTGGTGAAACGGTAGCATGTTTTCCTCACCTTCTGTGTTGAGCTCATCGTTTTCTCTGTAGTAGCTGAGCTGAGTGCAAACGGCTGAAAATGTTCCTCTGCTGCTCCGTCAGACTTCTCTCCTCCTGCTGATCAGCTGGGACACAAAACAGATTTTTGTTAGGCTCCACACTGCACTGAACAGTCAAAGTGTCTCATATGTTCTTCTGACCTACTGCTGCACACTCTGGTTTAACTGCTGTACTGTGGAGGACATAGGAAACTGTAGTGGGTGGTGAGGGTGCCAGAGCGGGCAATTGGCACTTCACTAACCCCCCCCCCCCCCGAGACATTTATACTGGCAGACTTCAGCGGAAAGCCAGTATCATCAAGGACCCCTCACACCCTGGACACTCACATTTCCCCCTCCCTCTGGTCCACCAGGTCAAAGATAATCAGACTCAATAGGAGCTGCTACCCACAGGCTGTCAAACATGCCCTACCTCCACCCTGAATGAAGGTTAGCTGTGCTGTTAACACTCATGGACACTTGCACTGTACTTATAAACTGTACTCATTACAGTATCAAATCAAAATTTATTTATAAGCACATTTAAAAACAACACAGGTTGAGCCAAAGTGCTGCACATAGTAGAGATAAAATGGTAAACATGCATAGTAATTATTATAACAGACTAGTCTGTCGTGATGCGGATGCTGCACCGGTCCATCATGGTGAAGAGGGAGCTGAGTGTAAAAGCGAAGCTCTCAATTTATTGGTCGATCTACGTCCCTACCCTCCCCTATGGCCACGAGCTGTGGGTAGTGACCGAAAGAACGAGATCGCGGATACAAGCGGCAGAAATGAGCTTCCTCCGAAAGGTGGCTGGCCTCTCCCTTAAAGATAGGGCGAGAAGCTCAGCCATCCGGGAAGGGCTCAGAGTAGAGCCGCTGCTCCTCTACATCGAAAGGAGCCAGCTGAGGTGGTTTGGGCATCTGACAAGGATGCCTCCTGGGTGAGGTGTTCTGGGACTGTCCCACCGGGAGGAGACCCCAGGACACGCTGGAGAGATTATATCTCTCGGCTGGCCTGGGAACGCCTTGGTATTCCCCCGGATAAGCTGGAGGAGGTGGCTGGGGAGAGGGAGGTCTGGGCTTCTCTGCATAGGCTGCTGCCCCCGCGACCCGGACCTGGGTAAAGTGGAAGAAGATGGATGGACTAGTCTAGAGAGTGCAAATGTGTTTTCAAGCAGGTTTTAAAAATGTCAATTGTTGGCGAAGACCTAATGTGAAGGGGCAGAGTGTTCCAGAGTTTGGGTGCAGCGATCACAAAAGCTCGGTCACCTCTGTTTTCCCATCTAGTTCTGGGGATAGTCAGAAGAAACTAATCTGCAGATCTAAGGGCTCTAGTTGGATTTTTTTTTTTTTTTTTTTTTTTTGTCAATAGAGCTGGGCGATATAACGATATGTATCGTGATATAACTTTTACTCGATAGAGAAATTAAGCTATTGCGATAGACCTCGCTGCTCTTGTCCTCTGGGGGGGGGGGGGGGGGAAAAAAAAAAAAAAAAAAAAAAAAGGTCAGCCAATCCAAACTAAGTAGCGCAGAGCCGAACCAATCACAGCCGCAGCGTCACGTCGCGTGACTTGTTACGTACAGCACAAGTGCCAAGTCGCACGTGTTTGTTTGGGAAGCAGCCAGCGGGTAATGGAGGAAATGAGTGTGCCGACTAGAAAAATCAACCGAGCGTGACCGAAGAGAAAACAGATGATGGTTCCAATGCCGGAGAGATTGTTGAACGGAAGAGCCATAGAAGTTCCGTAGTGTGAAGGTATTTCGGCTATTTCAAGTCTGACAAAAAACAGAGCAGCGTGCACTGTAAATTGTGCCGAAAGCAAGTCTGGAAATACAATAAACTGGTGCATGCGTCACACTGTGCGCCACGTTATTGTTTCAGTGAAATGAATTTCTACAATACTGTTAATTGTACTCTCTGCGGTGTTTAAATGCTTACATATACACACAGTTACTGTCCGTCCACACATACGACTCTGTTCTGCTTCTATGCCCCAGCTTTGTTTACTTTTTCCCACCGAGGCTTCTAGACTTCTGATTGGCCAACATTTCTGCACGGTTAGGAATCTAGCGCCACCTGCTGCTTTGGCATGTTCATAGCAGCGTTTTCCTTCATTTCTGCCTTTATGTGTGGACGGGATTATTTTTTTTTAAAAACGAAAACGGAAAATCTCAGTTTTCAAAAATACCAGTGTACGTGTGGACGTAGCCTCAGTCTCTGACTGGAAGCGCTAATTCGTCATTCGGCTTTTGTCAGACTAAAGTAACTGTTACAACTGTTTGAAAAGCTCAGCTATACAACAAGGAGAGATTGAGAATTTCCTTTTAGTTCTCAGTTTATTTGATATTGACAAAAGTTAGTCAGTTTTGTCTGTTCTTCTGTAAAACAAACTAAGATTTATTTTTAGAATTAATATTTTGTTTCCAAGTGGAATTGACAATTTAGTCTGTTTCGTTTGTTCTATTTTGAAACTTAAACGCTTTAGTGGCTGCCTTTTGTGTAGTTTGCAATATTTGCCTTTATTTATCTGAAAAAGTCTCATGTTCCTTAAGTACATCTACCCTGTTGAACTTATTATGGGAAATAAATATTTAAATAAAAACAAGCTGCTGATTATTTCACATTTTACTTGTGAGCAACAGCACATTTAAATCTTACAAATATAGTTATTTGGCTTATGGTTTTTTTTCATTTCAGGCGATAACGATATATCGTGATATGAACAAATCTCATATCGCCCAGCTCTATTTGTCAAACAGTCTGCAGGCTCAAGCACACAATGAATTCAAACAGAAGTAAAAAAAAAAACAAAAAAACAAAACTGGACACTGAAAAATGTAACAAAGTGATGTGGGAGGGGACAAAGGGAAGCATCAATGAAAGAGCAGAGATTGCAAAATAAATCAGGAAAGGACTTCAGGCTTACTGAGACTAAGGCCTCTGTTACAAATCGGTCTCATACAAAAACATGTTGTACAGGTACAGTATGGTAAGCGCTCTTAGTAATTCATAAGCCAGCTCTACCTGAACCCCTTCAATATTTAAAAGTTTGTGGGTTTTTTTTTTTTTTTTTTTTTTTTTATTGCAGTCAAAGCACATACAGAATGTAAACTGAGCGTGGAGACCTTTTGTTAGTAACAAATGAGGCCAAAAGAAAAGTAGAGACGAGTTTATCCACTGATCCACATCACTTTACCCGGATGTTTTCTTTCAAGCTGGATGATGACTCCTCTCTCCCTCACTCCAGTTCCAGCTTCGCAGACCAGTTGCCCTCTGAGGTCACAGTGATCATCGGAGGCAGGAGACGGGAAATTCAGATCGGTTTCTTCCATCTTTTATCTCCATGTTTAGAAAAAACATTCCTAAAATACCCAAGCAAATAAATATTATTAAAGATTTACACACTTTCTGTAGGTAGGATTTCATTTTCAGCCAGCACCCCTGTTAAATTTGACTGGCGTCTGTCTCATTTATATCCAAGAAGCAACACTTTGAAGCACTCAGATCATGTTTTCTTTGATCACTTGTAGCTCAATGGAGAAACATTTTTGCATTTATGATCAGGTTCCCCAGTTTGATATTATACCATTCACAGCAGAGGTGTGGACTCGAGTCACATGACTTGGACTCGAGTCGGACTCGAGTCATAAATTTTATGACTTTAGACTTGACTTGAAAAAATGTTCTAAGACTTGTGACTTGACTTGGACTTTTACACCAATGACTTGGGACTTGAATTGGACTTGAACCGGTTTACTTGAAAAGACTTGATATTTCACCCCAAATATAAAATTTAACATACATATTATATAGAGATTGAAAATGTGACGTCATTCAGGGGTAAAACCGCAAAGGATTCTGGGAACTCGTGGCAAGAGGTACTAGCGCACGCAGGCTTTCAATTGAAATCAGTTACACAGCGATAAAAAGACACACAAAAACGCCAAGAAGCTGTTGTATTATTAACTGCAATAGCCGGTCGCATGACAGCCACGGGAAGCCGACGGGTAAAGAGATCGGTTGTTATCGGATTACGTCGTTGAAGAGAAATTGTTCGAGCCATGTTTCCGAAGTAACAAAGACGCGAGGGATGGCCTGGATTGCAGCCATTCAAAGACCAAATATAACGTCCCAGAACACTCCAGCTCACAGGTTAGTCTGCTCCAAGCATTTTCACAAAGGTCAGTCTTCTGTTGTAGTTAATGCGTCATTTTCATAACATAATTGGTGATATAGGTTACAAGCAAGTCTGGCGCTGAACAGAAATGGTCGCGCTATGCTCCTTTGTTTATTGTGCATAAATAGTGAATTGTCCTGACACAATATTGCGTTTCGCTTCTGTTATTATGGTACATTGACAAAAACATATACCGTATTTCCCGGACTACAAAGCGCACCTGAATATTAGCCGCACAAGCTAAAATCAGGGGAAAATCCTGTTTTGTACATACATTAGCCGCACATGACCAAAAGCCGCAGGTGTTTCAATATTGACTTATATGTAAGAGAATATGCACAAAGCAAATTGTCAGGAAAGAGATGGCTGTTTGGAGACACACCCCTTTTATTAATATTTTGAAAAACAAGTTATGAGTACATATTTGCATAACCTTTTAGGTATATGTACAAGTAGCAGTAATTACAAGTAGGAAACGTGCTGTGCTGTGGGGCACCACAGGGGACTGTCCTCTCCCCCTTCCTCTTCACCCTCTACACCACAGACTTCAGCCACTGCACAGAGACCTGCCATCTTCAGAAGTTTTCTGATGACTCTGCGGTGGTTGGATGCATCAGCAGGGATGATGAGACAGAGTACCGGGCTGTGGTCGACTCCTTTGTCACGTGGTGTGAGCAGAATCATCTGCAGCTCAACGTGGCAAAGACCAAGGAACTGATCGTGGACTTCAGGAAGACCAGGAAACACTTGACCCCTGTTTCAATCCAGGGGGTCAGTGTTGACATTGTGGAGGACTATAAATACCTTGGAGTACACATTGACAATAAACTGGACTGGGCTAAAAACACCACAGCACTTTACAGGAAGGGCCAGAGTCGTCTCTATTTTTTGAGGCGACTGAGGTCCTTCAACATCTGCCAGAAAATGCTGAGGATTTTCTATGAGTCTGTTGTGGCCAGTGCGATCCTCTATGCTGTTGCATGCTGGGGGAGCAGGCTGAGGGTCGCAGATGCCAACAGACTTAATAAACTAATCCGTAAGGCCAGCAATGTTGTGGGGATGGAGCTGGACTCCCTCAAGGTGGTGTCGGAGAGGCGGATGCTGTCCAAGATAAAGACAATGTTGGATAACACCTCCCACCCACTCCATGACATGCTGGTCAGTCACAGGAGCACGTTCAGTGAGAGACTGAGATTACCGAAAAGCACCACTGAACGACACAGGAAATCATTCCTGCCTGTGGCCATCTCCCTGTACAACGCATCCACTTAACACACTGTTTGCTGCTACAACTACACATGTTTCTTTTCCAACTATTTATTTATGAGTGACTTATGTATGTATGTATGTTTATATATGTATATATTGTACTATTCTTAGTTAGTGTATTGTCTGTCTTGTCTTAATGTTGGTTTAAAATGGAGCACTGTAACAAAAAATAATTTCCCCCAGGGATCAATAAAGTATTCTGATTCTGAAATGAGTAACAAATGTAGTACATAACAATAACCTACAGCACACCAGAAAAATAGATTCAGACTACCTTTTAGGCTCAGGTGCAGTGACACGGCTTTAACAAGAAGAAAAGTCAGTCATTCACCACCATCTTCCTGCCCACTAAAACCACCAAAGTCCTCTTCTCCAGTGTTGGATACGAACAGGCTCAGGGTGGCTTCATCATCCACTCTCAGCTTCTTTCCTTCGTTGTCACTTTCAAAACCAAAGAAATCCTCGTTGTCAGTGTCAGAGTCAAACACCCTCAGAAGGGCCGTGGCAGTGTCCTCTCCATCATGCAGCATTCAGCCCTTCGAAATCCGTTGGTGATCATTGATGTTTTCACACTTTTCCACGCTGTCAGATTCCACCGGTGGAGTTGAGCATAACTTGCTTTTCGCAAGTTTATCGCCGCACATCATCCACGACTCCCGCTGAACGTGTAGCGCTACTTTGAAGTTTGTTTTTCGCGCTACTTGTACGGCACTATGTTGTCTGGCGGATGGACACGTGACCAACACACCACTCTTGAACCCCGATACTGTGTGTCTGATCACATGCCCTTCCGCCAGGCAACGTAGTGCCGTACAACAGCGGAACAAACAAAACAAATCGTCTTACGATATGACAAAAATCATGGATAATCCATAGAAAAGCTGCACCTGACTAAAAGCCGCAGGGTTCAAAGCTTGTGGAAAAAGTAGCGGCTTATAGCCCGACAATTACGGTACTTTTATTCACAGGATAAAACAGGGTTTTTTTTTGTATCACTAATTGCCCAGTACGATTACAGCATACAATATTATTGTCACTGCTACATTTCTGTAACGCGTACCAGAAATTATTTCCACTACTAATTAATTACCCTTAAGCTCAAAGGTCCTATTAATAAACTGTTAACGAATGTGTATTTATGAAGACGATTTGTGAGACTGGAAAACTTATGATAGGTACGATGGTCTTTACTTTCTACACGGTGCATTTCAAGGTCCTGCACCCATCCGGCGGTAAACTGTACCTGGGCTTGTTGCAGTGACCTGAAGTTACTAAACTTCATGAGTGTATGCACTCACTCCAAGAACCGTATGATTATAAATATGCATATAAATATGCTACGATGAGATAGCTGACTTCATCTAACTAGCAAATGTTGTCCAGGCTACGTTGTTGATGCAGTTTTTTTAATATGTATGATATTTTTGTCATGCGATTTTAAAGCCGGTCCTACAACCGCATCCAAGAATAACATGCAGCTTATCTCAGAACTGTCGGTGAAAATTATTCTTGGAGCTAGGTTTAATTGAGCTGCATTTTAAAGAGGTGCAATTTCACAATTTGTGTATATTTTCTAAGTTCACTATTTTGTCATGTGTTGAGAAAAACACAGATTTAAAAATTACATGGTCTAATATTTACATTTAGCATATAACTGCAACATGCTTTTTTCGTGGTTGGTGTTTTTTTTTTTTTTTTGTTTTTTTTTTTTTTTTTTTTGTTTTTTTATAAAAAGACTCGAAAGGACTTGAAATTCAAAATTTCCGACTTGTGACTTTACTTGGACTTTTACACCAATGACTTGAGACTCGACTCTGACTTGCCTGACATTACTTGAGAATAAAGACTTGAGACTTGAGAATAAAGACTTGAGACTTGAGAATAAAGACTTGAGACTTGCAAAACAATGACTTGGTCCCACCTCTGGTTCACGGTAATACCGGTATAATGTTAGGCAACGATAGGAAAACGAAATATTGTGATAGAATATGAGTAAAACGCGCATGCGCAGTGCCTTTGTTTTCATACGCACATGGCCGATTGTTGAGTGAAACAGATGAACCATGATTGGTTTGTAAAAATGGTGCAACTTCAGTGATGTGGAACTGGTTTGGTGTTTGTCCGTCAGATACACGACAAAGCGCTTTTTTTTTTTTTTTTTTTTTTTTTTTTTTTTTTGCAGAACATGCAAGCAGCCGTCGTTATTGTTGGATTTGTCGGATTAAGATGCTCTTAAATCTGGGAGTAATCTGGGTCCTAAACTCCGTAATCTTCAGGTCAAACGAACACTGCAGCATCACTGAGAGTTAAACTGTCTAAATTCTTTCATCTTTAATAAAATGATCAGCATTGCTGCTTTACCAGGTGTAACTGTGAAGTTTAACTTCCAGGCATCCATGAAAACAAAATTTATTACATTTAACGGAGTTAGAAGTTAGCAGGAAGCTAGCGGAAGTTAGCTCGCTAGTTTTGCTAGTTACCTAAGCATGATATTGCATGTTCTGACTGAGAGATTTCTGAAAAAATTAAAACGTACAGCTCTGCTATCACTTCCAACATAAATGAAGACAGGAAACTAAACAGCAGTGACGTTTGTAGGGTTACTAACGTTGGGCTAGCTGGTATATAATGATGTGCTACGTGATCGCTAGCGACTCAGCTATGTTAGCATAACATAAACAGTGAAGCTGGAGGACGAACACTAACACTTTTCCACTTATAAAAGTTAACGTTAAGGTTCCTGATAGTTAGAGACAAATGCAATCGCATGGCAGGATGCTGTAAATGGACCAAACTTCAGTCAGGAGAACAACTGAGATAATCCATCCACAATACAAGGTTAGTCATTAATACAACATGGGAATAGAGCAGCTGCCAGAGAATTCAACATTAATGCATCAATGCTACAGAAGTGGAGGAAGCAAGAAGAATGAGTTTAATAAAGTTTGATTTATCTCAAATCAAATCACTTTTATTGTCGCATCACATGTGCAGGTACATTGGTACAGTACTTGTGAGTGAAATTCTTGTGTGCGAGCTTCACAAGCAACAGAGTTGTGCAAAATACAAGAATGGCTACATCTGAAACTAATAAATATATGTACAATATATAATAGTATATGCATTTCTGGATGTGTATATTAAATATTTTTCTGTGTGTGTGTGTGTGTGTGTGTGTGTGTGTGTGTGTGTATACACATATTTTACAAATTAGAGTAAACAATAAATATATAAAAATATACAGAGTTGAGACATGTGCAAAACAGTGGCATTACTGTACAGTATGGAGTGCATAATGTTAAAGTTCCAGTAGTGAAGCTGAGGTGTCTATGACGTGTTCAGCAGTCTGATGGCCTGGTGGAAGAAGCTGTCTCTCAGTCTGCTGGTACGGGACCGGATGCTGCAGAACCTCCTTCCTGATGGAAGCAGTCTGAGCAGTTTATGGCTGGGGTGACTGGAGTCCTTGATGATCCTCCCCGCTTTCCTCAGGCACCGCTTCCTGTAGATGTCTTGGAGGGAGGGAAGCTCACCTCCAATTATCCGTTCAGAGCACCGCACTACTCGCTGGAGAGCTTTGCAGTTGTAGGCGGTGCTGTTGCCATACCAGGTGGTGATGCATCCAGTGAGGATGCTCTCAATGGCACAGTGATAGAAGGTCCTGAGGATGCGGGGGCTCATGCCGAATCTTTTCAGTCTCCTGAGAAAGAAGAGGCGCTGCTGCGCCTTCTTCACTGTTTTGTTTGTGTGTACTGACCACGTAAGATCCTCAGCCAGATGTACACCAAGGAATCGGAAGCTGCTCACTCTCTCCACAGCAGCGCCGTTGATGGTGATGGGGGTGTGTACTTCTCTGCACCTCCGGAAGTCCACAATCAACTCCTTTGTCTTTGTGACGTTGAGGGTGAGATGGTTGTCTTGACACCAGTGGGTCAGGGCGCTGACCTCCTCCCTGTAGGCCGTCTCATCACCATTGGTGATAAGACCCACCACTGTAGTGTCGTCCGCAAACTTCACAATGATGTTGGAGTTGTTAGTGGCTGTGCAGTCGTAGGTGTCGAGTGAGTACAGGAGAGGGCTCAGTACACACCCCTGTGGAGCACCAGTGTTCAGTGTGATGGGGGATGAGGTGATGCTGCCCAGTCTGACCACTTGGCGTCTGTCAGACAGGAAGCTAAGGATCCAGCTGCAGAGGGAGCTGCTCAGTCCTAGATCCTGCAGTTTCCTGTCCAGCTTCGAGGGAACGATGGTATTGAATGCTGAGCTGTAATCTACAAACAGCATTCTTACATACGTGTCTCTCTTCTCCAGGTGTGACAGGGCAGTATGTAGTGTCAGGGCTATGGCATCATCAGTTATTATCTGACTGCTTTGTTTCGCTTAATGTGCCTTATAATCCCGTGCACCTTATGGTCCGAAAAATGCGTACTGCACACTGCAGTTTAATGTTGCAAAGCACCTCTTTTTAACTTCAGTGGATATTATACATGGTTATGCTCAGGATATGTCAGCCCATTTCTACTGGAAATGCCTTTTGGTTAAACTTTCAGCAAGGAATTTGCATTTGCACTGTTACATTTTTTTGTGAGGGAGCTGCTGGTGAAGATCTCTGTTAAAAACCCAAAGGACAGCATTACATTTTTTAATATTAAAAGTAACTCTGGACTTCTGTGGAGTGTGCAGCTGATCTCATTACTGTCTAAAAATGGAGAACAAAACCTAAGAAGTGCTGAATTATTCAAACAATGCAGAGTATTAGAGTAACAGGTGTGTAGCATGCTAACTAGCTAGCAGCAAGCCTCTAACACAGTGTGTATGCTAGCAGCTAATCTAGCAAACAAATTAACAGTGATTTTAGGTGTTGTAGAAGATAAGATGATAAGCTGTGTGTCTTTTTTTTTTTTTTTTTTCTATAATGATGTGGTTGTATTAACCTTAACTGACCGAGTAGTCAGTCGAGGTAAACCCATTAACAGATAAACTGGATCAGTCTGCCTACCTAAAAAGTGTACCGGTGTTGTGCCAAAAAGTGATTTCCGGCATTTGCCAAAAACTGATTGCTCGTATTTAAACTGCTATAAGTAACTTGTTGGGCTATAATATGTGAAACATATGTCAAATGCATCCCTCATGGATGACACAAAGTCCTATTGAGCCACAAACAACATTCGTGTAACAAGGTAGAAGCCGCAATCAGTTTTTGGCAGCGACTTTCATAGAACCTTTATTTATGCAGTTAAAAAAAATCTCATTAAGATTAAAAATGTCTTTTGTAAGAGTAAGTTGGCCAAGAGGACAGCAGAAATGGCAGCAAATATTACAATAGTTCTGTAAAAATATTTTAAGTGGGGATAAAGGACTGGATTGGTTATAATGTAAGTACAATAACACAGAGTTATAAAGATACTTGGAAAAACAAATTTTTTTTTAATTCTATATATAACCCCTTTGTAAATTCTGTTCACTGAAGTGTATTTACCAACATGCGTAAAGATATTACACATGAAAAATACACAGAAACACTGGAAATCAGTTTTTGGCAGGCAATCACTTTCTGGCACAACACCGGAGCCTGAAGTCAAGGCTCCAAAAGTGCAACGTGCAGCTCCCACAAGCGGGATATTTTGGCTTCATTTTTGCACAATGGGAAGAAGTGCTGTTGTGTCTTTCATCTATTATACACTCATTGCTCCACACAAGCACATTAACATTACTGAAACTCGCTGGCACTCTATAAATAGTGGGGGTCTGACCTGCAAGCTCTGGTATATCCACCAAAAAAGAAAGGATGTAAAGTAGTGACTGCCGTGTAGCTGCAAATGGTCTGCTGAAAAGAGGCAAAAAAGCTGAGATGTCTGCTCAAAACATACTGTTGCTGGGAGGTTTTGAACCAGGACCGCTAACGCCTTCTCTACTCTCTGAGCTAAACGTGGGCTACCGCCAGCTCTATGAACAAAACTTACATTTGTAGAGTACAATGAGAAGTTAAAACCGCCATTTCTTCCTGTTAAAAACCTTGTAACTCGAAAACTATCAACTAAAGAAAACTAACTAATGGCAATGAGGAATATAGGTATGTTTTGATGTCTAAATTGTGTGGATGGAGGGGAAATTGAGTGAGTTAGGAGCCTTTGTTAGGACATGAAGAACAGATTGAAAAGTTAAGGAGGGATTTGAAGAAAAGGGTAAAAAGGCAGAATGAGTCTGGAGCTCTACAGACTACAGATTAGGCTGGCTGAAGGTGTACTGAGAAGAGTACAGAGCGTAAGCAGATGGGAAGCATGGGATTCAAACCATTGCCGCTGGGGTTCAAACTTAGTGATGGGTCGGTCTCGAACGAAATGGCTCTTAGAGCCGGTACTTTGACGTGAACGAGGCGAGCCGGCTCCTTATGGCGAGCCGTTTTTTTTTTTTTTTTCTTTTTTTTTCTTTCTCTCACCCTCTCTCTCGCACTTTTTTTCCGCTTCACTCAGCACGCGAACCTTGTGCTTTACGCTGGGAAGAGGGGGGGTAGTTACACTCGCAGTAGCACAGGAACAGAGCAGGAGGGAGAGACAGAGAAAGAGAGCCAGGGACAACAACGTCACATTAGAAAGCTATAGTAATCATCCACAACTATTTTCAGTTGCAGATAATAAAGGATTCAGAAAGTTTATTCATGCAGGTCCATATGACAGAGAATATGCATCTTCTTTTTGTTTTCATATTATAATTTATATTTAATTGTGTTGTGGTTTGCAGTGTTTTGTGTTGTTTCACTTTAAATTTGTAAAAGGAAAAAGCTGAAAATTTAAATAGTTAAAAGATGAAATGTGAATAGTTGATTTTTTGTATTATATGATTTATTTATTACATTTTATGTGGAGTGAATAAATAAAAGTATATTTACGGTGGCCCCTAGAGACAAAGCACATACAAACTTCAAATCACGTACAAACCCTGAAGCACGTACTAACTCCAAAGCACGTACAAACTCCAAAACACGTAAAAACACGTACAAACTCCGAAGCACATAAAAACTCAAAACACGTACAAAAGACAACAGAAGTGCTCCAGGATGCTAGGGGCAGTGTTGAACTTTTGTTACCTAGTGGCTACACAAGCCAGCAAGTACCAGCGACTGGATTTGGTGTGTGGTAATAACAGGTAAATGAACTTTGCTTTTTAATTATTTGACTATATAATCTATATATGAATGCTTGTGTATAAATACACAAACAATACACATATGCTTTCAATTGTGTAATTTAAGTGATCTAGGTAGCTCTGCTTTGGAAGTTCAGTTCATGCTAAAAATGTGTCTTGGAGTTTGTACGTGCTTTTTGGAGTTTGTACGTGTTTTGTCTCTAGGCGCCACCGCATATATTTATATATAAACATATATAAATATATGATTTTTTTTTTTTTTTTTTTTTTTTTTTACATTAGTAATTCCTTTTGTGCATAATTTTATATTATCGTTAATAATAAATTAAATAAAGCAACAAAACAACCCAAAGAGCCGGTTCAGAGCTGAAAGAGCCGGCTCTTTTTAGTGAGCCGAACCGAAAGAGCTGGTTCTCTAAAAAGAGCCGGAAATCCCATCACTATTGCATGTGTGTTTTCAAACTGCTCCTCAGATGGGCAGGATATCAGTACTGGACTGTCCAACCTGCCAGCTTCAAGAAAGGACAGAGACAAGAACAGAGCAGCATTCAGGGACCACCACACATGAGCCTGTTCCTGCAACATTCAGCATCTGATCCTTGTTCGTCTGTGTGCTTCTGTGTTTGGTAAGTATAGTTACCTAACTACACAAATTATAATGCAGTCCCTCTAAACACATGCTGCCATCCATTTCTAACTACCTGGTTACTTCCTGTCAGTTATTTTACAAACCATGTGGTCACCTGACCTAAGTCTGCTTCTTCTTGTTCCCTTTAATGTTAAAGTGTCAAATGTCAAACAGCTGGAAAGGAAACTACACGAGTGCACTGGGATGTTTCCCCAACTCGTGCCAGACGCTGTTCCTGCCTGTGAAGGTAACATCACCAGAGACAGCCCGCCTACCTCAGGACCTCGCCAAGTCACGTATTAATCACGGTGATTATGAAGATGACAGCAAGCGGAAGACTGTAAAAATCCACCACCAGAATGTTTAGATGCTTTCTAATTATTAATGAATATCGTGTTTGTGTGGTTTGGGTTTTGTTTTTTTGGCCTCATTTTTTACTAACAAAGGTCTCCAAGCTCAGTTTACATTCTGTATGTGTTTTCATCTTTAGCAGCCACACTCTGACTGCAATTAAAAAAACACAAACTTAGAAATATTGAAGGGGTTCAGGTAGAGCCGGCTTATGAATTACTATGAGCACTTACCATACTGTACCTGTACAACATGTTTTTGTATGAGACAGATTTGTAGCAGAGGCCTTAGTCTCAGTAAGCCTGAAGTCCTTTCCTGAATAATTTTGCAATCTCTGCTCTTTCATTGACGATAATTCAGTGCTGCTTCCCTTTGTCCCCTCCCACATCACCTTGTTACATTTTTCAGTGTCCAGTTTTTTTTTTTGGTTTTTTTTTTTTTACTTCTGTTTGAATTCATTGTGTGCTTGAGCCTGCAGACTGTTTGATGGGCTCCTTGTCTTGTAACCGCTGCCTGTTTTTGACTAAAGATTTGGACTTTTGACTTTAATACAGCCTCTGCATGTCCTCCCTTTGTGTCCTCTGTGAATGTGTTCCACGTGTCACAGATGTTTTCATTTTAATAACACAGCTTTCCCACAGTGGGTTGCAGCAGCATTTATTCGCAGCACATTCGAGAAAGTTGATTCAGATGACTACAGTGATATTAAAGATTTATGAATTATTATCTTTCACCAGGTCAATTTTTAAACTTCAGCATTTCAAAGCAGGAGCTTTGAAGAATCATATTGGCATTAGGACTGTGACAATATGAGATTTTTACAAAGTCTCCTTTTTCTAATTGGGTTCAAAAACTGGAAGAAACGTATGCAATCAATAATACTGTTAGAACTTTGAGTGTTTTTTTGCATATGAATTATACTCAAATAGTTTGCTTCTTACGGAAGAGGATTAGGGCCACTGGAAAAAAAAAAAAAGAATTCTGACTTTAATCTCAGAATTCTGACTTTATTCTCAGAATTCTGACTTTTTTCTCAGAATTCTGACTTTTTTCTCAGAATTCTGAGATTAAAGTCAGAATTCTGAGAAAAAAGTCAGAATTCTGAGAATAAAGTCAGAATTCTGAGAATAAAGTCAGAATTCTGACTTTAATCTCAGAATTCTGACTTTTTTCTCAGAATTCTGACTTTAATCTTAGAATTCTGACTTTTTTCTCAGAATTCTGACTTTTTTCTCAGAATTCTGACTTTAATCTCAGAATTCTGACTTTAATCTCAGAATTCTGACTTTATTCTCAGAATTCTGAGATTAAAGTCAGAATTCTGACTTTAATCTCAGAATTTTGAGGTGGGCACCTGCAGGCTTCCAGCTTCGGTGACAGCGATGTGTCCAGTTTGGCAGGTGGAGAACTAATTCACTAAATATGGTGGATATAAGTGACTTTTTGCGTGGCCGAGGGGTCCCCGAAGATGCTATTTTATTAATGGAAGAGCAGAAGGTGAGTAACAAAAAAGAGAAATAGTTTGGTGTCTCCTATTTTTACAGGAAAACAGTTACGGTTAGCTGTTAGCATGCTTGTTAGCTTATAATGTTATATAGGAATGAACGTGTTTCACGATGTTACAGTATACTAGGTGAATTGACGTTTTAACTGTTGTTGATCGCAGGATCATCCCAGATGGGTTCGTTGCATTTTATTTTATTGTTCTACTATTTCAGAGTTTTTCAAGGCAGTTAAGCGGAGCTGTGTTACAGATGCTAGCCGCCTGCCAATATCACTGATATATTTGATGTGTACAAGTAAGTTACACTTAGTACAGCGGAGGAGAGAAGCTGTAATGAATGTTTATGCGGATATTTCACTCAGAAAAATGGGTGGCGTTCATACACAGCCACCGACACAGCCCCGGTTGTTGTTCTGACGGTGGCCGACTGACGATCCCCTCACAACATGTTAGCTAACACAAACTAATGTAGTGCATGTAACTGTGTATACGTTAGTGGTACAGTGTCGGAAGAAATGAGCAAACTGTTTATAATGTCAGAATGACATCATCTTTCTCCTATATATAAAAGTGCTGGCTGAGGAGCGCTGCCGGGTTGAACTTTGACCTCGGAGTGACGTGACGTTTGTTCGCACAACCAATAGAAGTGCAGAAAGTCGCAAATCAGGCATATTGTTCGCATAAACACAAAAATAAATAACGAAATAATCCCGATATTGTGCCAAAGACTGATTTACAATGTTACTTTGTGTTCTATGTGTAATACCTTTGCTTAAATGACTAAATGGACTGTGTATTTATGACTCTGCGTTATAGTCTTACATACATAAGTAACATTCATATGTACAGATAAAAATGTACAGAGCTATGTACACAAGCGTGTACACAAAAGTCTACTGCTGATCGAGCTGCTCAGTGGTCGTACAGTCTCATGCAGAGAGCGTGGAGGTGTTGTCCATGGTGGATGTTAGCTTAGACAACATCCTCTCCTCCCCAGTCTGCTCAGTGGACTTTAGCAGACCGCTAAAGCTGGCCCTCCCGACCAGTTTGTTAAGTTTCCCCCTGTCCCTCTCTGCCATTCCACCACTCCAGCAGACCACAACATAAAAGACAGCAGACGCCACCACAGTGTCGTAGAACATCCTTAGAAGACGTACTACCTACATCATAACCAATCAAGTCCCGCTTTTTTTTTAAATACAGAAGAGGATTTATTATTTACTGAAAGGCTATGCCTTAGTTTGCTTCTTTCATTATTGTGTTTCGCCCTGCATAAAATAGATAGCTTTTCTGATAACTACAGTCAATACTCTCCTACTGGCATTAACGAGGCCTAAGAGGCTTAACTGTAATATTGCTTTGCAGCGTAAATGTTGCAGAAAATGACTGTCTTTTCTTTCTTCCTGTGTGCAGATTGACTGTGACGTCATAGCGCTGATGGATGACGCAACTTTGGCAAACTACATTCCCTCGTACGGAGACCGAATTGCCGTCTTCAATTTCTGCAAAAGCAAGCAACCACTGTCAAAAAGAAAACTAGGACTTCTGCAAAAACTTCGTGAGAAAATGAAAACCAGAAAAGAAAGTCCAAAGGAGAACACTTCACATACAGATGCAGGAATAAGACAGACAAAGAAGCAAAAAGCAACACGCAATGTTGAGATAGGATGGATACATTGTGATGGAAAAATAGCCAAACAGGTGAGAGCGAAGCAGGGAGGTGGCACTAGAAAAATTCAAATGGCCACTGATGCTGGATTAAAAGATATTCTTCAGGAAGGAAAGAAACTTTTTTTTCCTAATGGCATATCTCCTAAGGGATGTGAAACAGATTTTGAGTTTGAGGTTTGGGACTTTAAACAGAACCACCTTACTGATGATACCTGCCAGTCTATTGGCAATATGTATGAGGCAGCGAGACTGACAATGTTACGCTTCTACATTGCAACAAAACCAAAAGATCCTGAAGAAGATGCCAGCGAGACATCTGAAGTGGTGTTTGTCTCAGAAAGCAGTGGCAGTGATATTAATCCATTGCAAGTGGGGGAAGTCAGGGGTAATTTTGATGAAGTCATCGCCGGTTCAGAAATTTTAGATGATCCAGAAATTACTTTTGGTCCAATTTTTGATGCTGAAGAAGATACAGAAGACACATTAGTCTATGAGGGTTTTCTTGTACCCCTCAGTCCACCTAATTCAGAGAACATAATAACAATCACCATACGTCATACTGACACTTTACATGACATGATTACTGCTTTCTCTGATGAGGAGATTTTGACCAAAACACTGAATGTGAAGCGCATACTTCCAGACAACACAGAAGAACCAGGCACTGGATCAGGAATACTAAGAGATGTACTCACATGCTTCTGGCATAAATTTTATGAGCGATGCACCCTAGGTGCAACCATTAAAGTGCCATTCATTCGCCATGATTTTCCTGCTGAAAAATGGAAGGCAGTTGGGCGAATACTCCTGAAAGGTTACCAAGAATGTCAGTATTTTCCAAATAAACTTGCAATCCCTTTTATGGAACAAGTGCTTTTCAGTGGTGTTTACAGTGATCTTAAAGCACACTTTCTACAGTTTGTCAGCAGCCAAGAATGTGATGTTTTGATGGAAGCAGTAAAAGATTTCTCTGCAGTTGACTTGGATGATCTTGTGGAAATTCTTGACAGTTATGGCTGTAGAAAAAGAATCACTGCTGAGACTCTTCCTACAATCCTTGATGAAATAGCACACAAAGAGCTAGTCCAAAAACCAATGTTTGTTATTGACTGCTGGCGGGAGATCATCGACCCCCATATCTCCCTCAGTCCGGAGGGACTGACCAAGTTATTCTCTGAACTGCAACCAACTTCAAAAAAAGTGTGCCAGCTGCTGAAATTTGCTGTGGATTTGACTCCACAACAAAAAGAAGTGAAAAATCATCTCAAAAGATTCATCAGAGAGCTGGATAACATTAAACTTCAGAAATTTATGCGTTTCTGCACCGGATCTGACCTTATAGTAACAAACAGTATTTATGTGCAATTTCAAGATATGACAGAGTTTACAAGAAGACCAGTCGGACGCACGTGTGGGAATGTTCTGCAGCTAGCTAACAGCTATGAAAACTTCCCAGATTTTCGTTCTGAATTTAATGCAGTTCTTGAAAGTAATGTCTGGGTGATGGACATTGTTTAGACTCTCACAGCAATGCGCTACATTTGAACTGCTCATGCACACTAGAGCATAACTGTAAAGAGATGTTAGGAATATGTATTTTTATGTATTTTGAACTTATACAGTATACTTTTTTTAATTAGAGAGAAGTTTCTCATCTCTGTTAGAAGTCTAGTTTTGGCTAATATTTCATTTTCTTTTATCATTTTGAGTTTTACATAATACAGTCACAAAACAAAATGAACAGGTACACTGTTTACTACCATATCCAGAGCTGTCTTCACCAAATCCAAGCTTTCCAGCTGTAAGACAGAAACCTTCAGCAAAAGCATGAAGAAAGATTACTTAAGATCTATAAACTATAATTAAACTGCTCTTAAACGTTCTTTAAAGCACCATGTGTGGTGTGAGAGCTCAGCACAGTCAAATACTTTTGTAAGTAATTAGTAGTAAGACTAATTCATTCAGATGGTATTTTCTTATTAGGTCAGGGCTAAAACTGAACATAGTTATAACGTAAAAGTAATGCTGTTATGCAACACTGTATTGTAAAAGGAATAAGTACAATTTTATACTTTAGCATTTGTCATGTCTGAAAACATTTTGCTTTACAGTATATGCAATTTTTAGTTAAGGTAGGTTAAGGTATCAAAGTTTGGCATTTGTTGTTGATTACAAAGGTTCCATATAAAGTTGGTGAAAATATTTTTTTAAATTCCAGTATTTTCTTAATGTCATATTGTTTCTAAGCATACCTGTTATTCATCCATCAAATTGATTCAAGCTGCTTAAAGGATTCAGTCTGTTTTGAAGATGGTTATTGATTACTGAGATCATAAATAAACACTGTACACTTCAGTGCAGTGGTCAAGTACTGTGATTATTCAGGCATCCTTTTGTAATGCCAAATTGTCATGTTCTCAGATATAGTATTAATCTTAACACCTGAAAAAATGTCTTGTTACTGCCAGAAATTATGCATTTTTATTTGTATGCATGTATGTTCTCAGTCATTCACACTTGTTTTTATTTCTATACCATAGATGACACTGAAGGAATATGTGATACCACAATAGCCAGTGTTCATGGTCTTTACAGTAAGTCACTGATGTATACTGATGCATAACAAGACTATATGAGATCTATAAGTTTGTTTTAAAAGTTGAGTCATTCTTGTTACAGGGCAGCTTATACGGTTATGAGTTTTAGCCATGTTATTGGCATTGGAAAGAACAGGTTTCTTGTAAACTTTTTCCAATAAAATGTTACTGTACACAGTACATTTGTATTGTTGTTTTGAATATGTTCATCAAACTCCATATCTATTTGAACATGCCAGAATTCAAGAGACTGCCACACATGAGCTCAGTAACATGGAAGAATACCATTTATTTTTAATTTCAAATATTTCATAAAGATACACAAATATAAATGTAAAACATGTTGCACTTAATGGGACAATAACTTGGTTCCACTTGCAGGAACTGTTTTGTTGCATTGTTGCTGGGATACTACAAATAAAAGTCAAAATATTTTTGGTATGTTTCTTATAATTTTAGGATTCATATCATGAAGGAGCCTTGTATACAACAGCTAACACTGAATCAGTATAGCAATGATTCGTGGTCATTTTACATGAAAAACCAGCTAAAATATCTTACAACTAACAGAAGTGAAATACATTAATAATTAAGTGATGGATCTTCATATGGGTAAATGATTATAATAGCTTTGCTTTAATATAATTGCACTAAAAGCTCCCCAAAAGGCATAACGACTTTAAATATTAACAATGATACGTTTATAGAAACATGCTGTTGTCAAGACCTAGAATTGTTAATGCTACTATGGTTTGCTGAAACATACCACAGATAACCCGGGCACTTAGCATATCATATGCTGGTGCCTGGGTTTCCAGCCATGAATATTAAGAGTAAAGGTTGATACAGAAAACAATGAGCAGGGAGCTGGTCAGTTTATATTTTATATACTATGCACATGTCTGGCAACAAAACACAGAAATTTATATTGCAATTTACTGGTAGGCAGGTTTACACCACTTATGATTCAATCAAAAATATAACATTTGTAAATGCAGTTTAATGTATGGCCTTTTAAAAGGATTGACATGTGTTTCATAACTGATTGATAATATCACAATATTCAGCTTTTTCAAGTAATATATAAACATTTCTGTTTAATGGTAGTGTGAATGTAGAAAAACATTTTTCATTTAATGCAGTGCAGAAATACCTGCATAAAAGGTACCTGTAAGACATGGCACCTACTATCAAATCACGTTATCAAGATAAAGAGAAATATTTTGTATTTATTTGTACATTTACACACTGAAGTTCCTTAAATACTTTGCAGTATTTCTTCTCTTAACCTAATGTACAGATCCGCAGCACCAAGTGGATCTCCTGGGGCATCCCATTCATTTTCTACCATAAGCAGACAACACAGTTCAAAGACTGTTTCATCACAGGGGTGTTGACCTTTTGGGCTACACTCTTCCATACACAAAGTGATATCCTCCATAGAAATAGGCTTCAGTCTATCCTCAGCACTGTGCAGCTCTGGAAATGAGTACATTACTACTGGTCGACCCGATGCTGCACTACCACTTGGCCGGATTTTGTGCGAGTTCCATGTGTTCACAACTTCATCAAGTTCATCCTACATGAAAAACAACACAATATAAGTACTGGTATATGAAACAGACCATGTACCAGTAGATTTAGCCAAAGTTGAGGCTTATTAACTCATTAATCAACAGACATAGAAACTGACCTCTAATTAATGTAAAACCAAGCAGCAACAACAAAAGAGCACTTTCACTAAACAGCACATGGACACAGAATGGTGCTGCATGATTCTGCTGTTGAATAGATAGCCCAACACTTTATACTCAGTGTGCAATGATTCTACAATAAATTTTCAATAGAGAATTAACCAAATGATAGGATTGCTTTCTGAAACCGTGCCCAAAGGACCACTAGGTAACAGACTCCATAGTAATTTAAACCATGTGGCAATAAATAAAAAAAAATGCTCCATGCACCTGTGCTGAGAAAGGTGCAGTTACTTCCACTGATAACATGAATACAATTCCATCAAAGTATTAAAATGGAATCCCAAAAAGTTGATTCTGTTCATCTGGATGTAGCGTTTTCAGTGTGAGAAATGTTCTGTCAAAAAACATTCCTTACCTGGCTGATTGAGCATGCATCAAGACATATTAAAATGGAAATAAAATTCATATTTAATTTAAAGAAAAAAAATGTTCTAACCATATTTATATTTTCTATTTATGCAGCTAAGACATTACATAGCATGAGCACATGCTTTTACCTGAATAAGATTGAGAAAGCAGAATTGGATAAGACTTTTGTCCAAAAAATCCCCTGTGAAGTGGCCATCATCCTGAAAAGTTTGAAATAAGTTCATCCAAAATTGTGCACTCTGTTTGCGTAGGGTAGCCCACCATCCTTCTATACGTTGGTTGGCCGTACTTCTTCCGTAAAGGAAACTTTTCTCACCTGCAAAACTGTCTGTGTGGTTTCTCCGTAAAAACATCTGCATTTGTTCGACACAACCATTTTCGGTACCTCGGTCAGCACGTAACCTTTCTGGACATCCGCTGATGCATGAAACTGTTTTCAGAAAATAACTTGCAATCAATTTAGGGTCACTGTTTGTAGTATAAGCCTCCATCCATAAAACATAGCGGCTAAAACCATCTATGCAGCCACTGATAGCAATACCATATGGTTTCAACTTGTCATAGCCATCCATGTGCCAGAGAGCATTTGGCCCTCTGCAGCTGTACTGTCGTCTTCTCAACCGTCGAGCTCGTCTCAGTTCCACACCTTGAGGGTCAAGCAATTTGATTATGCATCTTACAGTATCTTGTGACACCACAAATCCATGTTGAATTGCACGTAGATGTAGCCAACGATAACCTTGCATCTGTCCATTTGTCATGATCTCTTGTTGGACAAAGGCTAGCACTTCCTCCAAGTTTGATTGATTCTTCCTTCTAAAAAGCCCAAGTCTTTTACAAATTCTCTTTAGAGTTCGAACACTTATAATTGTCTGATGACTATGTGCTAAAATTGAAAGTATTTCTTTGTTACTGAAAGAAAGTCTGAAATACAGTCTTATTAAGTCATCCAAATCTGACATGTCAGCCACTGTTTCTCTCACTTTGAGAGGTGAACTTTTTGCAGAAGTCCTAGTTTTCTTTTTGACAGTGGTTGCTTGCTTTTGCAGAAATTGAAGACGGCAATTCGGTCTCCGTACGAGGGAATGTAGTTTGCCAAAGTTGCGTCATCCATCAGCGCTATGACGTCACAGTCAATCTGCACACAGGAAGAAAGAAAAGACAGTCATTTTCTGCAACATTTACACTGCAAAGCAATATTAAAGTTAAGCCTCTTAGGTCACCGCTAATGCCAGTAGGAGAGTATTGACTGTAGTTATCAGAAAAGCTATCTATTTTATGCAGGGCGAAACACAATAATGAAAGAAGCAAACTAAGGCATAGCCTTTCAGTAAATAATAAATCCTCTTCTGTATTTAAAAAAAAGCGGGACTTGATTGGTTATGATGTAGGTAGTACGTCTTCTAAGGATGTTCTACGACACTGTGGTGGCGTCTGCTGTCTTTTATGTTGTGGTCTGCTGGAGTGGTGGAATGGCAGAGAGGGACAGGGGGAAACTTAACAAACTGGTCGGGAGGGCCAGCTTTAGCGGTCTGCTAAAGTCCACTGAGCAGACTGGGGAGGAGAGGATGTTGTCTAAGCTAACATCCACCATGGACAACACCTCCACGCTCTCTGCATGAGACTGTACGACCACTGAGCAGCTCGATCAGCAGTAGACTTTTGTGTACACGCTTGTGTACATAGCTCTGTACATTTTTATCTGTACATATGAATGTTACTTATGTATGTAAGACTATAACGCAGAGTCATAAATACACAGTCCATTTAGTCATTTAAGCAAAGGTATTACACATAGAACACAAAGTAACATTGTAAATCAGTCTTTGGCACAATATCGGGATTATTTCGTTATTTATTTTTGTGTTTATGCGAACAATATGCCTGATTTGCGACTTTCTGCACTTCTATTGGTTGTGCGAACAAACGTCACGTCACTCCGAGGTCAAAGTTCAACCCGGCAGCGCTCCTCAGCCAGCACTTTTATATATAGGAGAAAGATGATGTCATTCTGACATTATAAACAGTTTGCTCATTTCTTCCGACACTGTACCACTAACGTATACACAGTTACATGCACTACATTAGTTTGTGTTAGCTAACATGTTGTGAGGGGATCGTCAGTCGGCCACCGTCAGAACAACAACCGGGGCTGTGTCGGTGGCTGTGTATGAACGCCACCCATTTTTCTGAGTGAAATATCCGCATAAACATTCATTACAGCTTCTCTCCTCCGCTGTACTAAGTGTAACTTACTTGTACACATCAAATATATCAGTGATATTGGCAGGCGGCTAGCATCTGTAACACAGCTCCGCTTAACTGCCTTGAAAAACTCTGAAATAGTAGAACAATAAAATAAAATGCAACGAACCCATCTGGGATGATCCTGCGATCAACAACAGTTAAAACGTCAATTCACCTAGTATACTGTAACATCGTGAAACACGTTCATTCCTATATAACATTATAAGCTAACAAGCATGCTAACAGCTAACCGTAACTGTTTTCCTGTAAAAATAGGAGACACCAAACTATTTCTCTTTTTTGTTACTCACCTTCTGCTCTTCCATTAATAAAATAGCATCTTCGGGGACCCCTCGGCCACGCAAAAAGTCACTTATATCCACCATATTTAGTGAATTAGTTCTCCACCTGCCAAACTGGACACATCGCTGTCACCGAAGCTGGAAGCCTGCAGGTGCCCACCTCAAAATTCTGAGATTAAAGTCAGAATTCTGACTTTAATCTCAGAATTCTGACTTTAATCTCAGAATTCTGAGAATAAAGTCAGAATTCTGAGAAAAAAGTCAGAATTCTGAGAAAAAAGTCAGAATTCTGACTTTTTTCTCAGAATTCTGACTTTAATCTCAGAATTCTGAGAAAAAAGTCAGAATTCTGAGAAAAAAGTCAGAATTCTGAGAATAAAGTCAGAATTCTGAGATTAAAGTCAGAATTCTTTTTTTTTTTTTTCCAGTGGCCCTAATCCTCTTCCGTAGCTTCTGTACTGTTATGGTCACAAACTCTAAGCCACTGACAAACATACATTATTGGCTCTGAGTTATTCACAGCACGGCTCATTAGACAGACCCCGGGTCTCTGTGTGAAACTGCTGTAAGGTGCAAGAGAGTTGTCCCGTTTCAGTTCATTGAAAGCACGAGGCAGGTTGTTGGAATTTGATCCAGTTTAATTAATAGGTTGTGCAATCGTCTCTGTAAGAGAACAGAGTTGAATTTTTGTCATATTAAACTGTGAGTATCGGCACCACGTAGCATCACCTGTGAAGACAATAGAGGGCAGCATTTGTTCATCATTTAGCATCATTTAAAACATGAAACTTAATAGACTGTACAGTGTAAAAATGTCTCAGTGGCCATTATAGATGAGAGAGACAACCACAATGCATGTATTGTGTATACTAGCAAGAGATTATTGTATTAAAAGAACTTGAAAAACTGGAACTGAGCCAGTTGTGTAACATGAGTGTGACACAGTGTGTCTATGTTTGTACAGATATGCTGTACTGTACTTTATAATACTGCACTGTTGTTTTCTCAGAATAAAACAGATTACATTTCATTTTCCAGTCACCATCAAATCCTGACAGCAAACACTACCCATCGGTCATAGCTCTACAAACCAGTAAGTTTGCAGAGCTACTATTAGAAGAACGACTAGCAGGAAGAATCTTTGTGAATGAAATTACCTTTAAGAAACATTACAAACCACATGAGTTAATAAATGAGACAATAAATGATCAACTGTTGTTGTTCGTTTTTTGTACAGGGTCCTTGCAGCTTTCTGCATGAGTGTTTTATAACATGGATATAGGGAGAGTCCTCGGGCATGTCTGTTAGCTGCTAACTCATACATCTGCTCCATCAGAGACACTGAAAGAAAAGTAGGTAAAAGGTTATTGCTGAACTGGCTCATTTTATTTATGAGGTTTGACAGGATACTTTTCATTACAGCACTTATAATCGACTTGTTTACTGTCAGTTATGCGTTGTGCTCCTTTCATACTTGCGGTTTCATGTGGGTTGGGCATCCCATCACTGTTACATAAAATAGGAAACAGCATAACCAGTTTAACTATATTTGTTATATAAATCTGCTATTCTGGTAAGTAAAAACATTTCCTTAAAAAATTCCCTCAAACAATGATCTAGTTTGGTGTGGCGCTGAGTCGTATGCCCAATAGGAGGACAATGCTCCTGATTATGATGCCCAGACAAGTAACAGTGACACACTGCAGTGACCTAACAAGAAGATGAGACAGACTGTAGCACAAATGAAAACATCTGAACCTATCACAGACTGAGTCAGAATCGTGGCATACTTTTTGACTCATTATATAATGATATGTTTCTCATATGACGTGTCAGTTGAAATACCGGCCATTGTTTTATCAAGAATGTCAGATAGAGATGCTTAGATAAACTGCTGTGAGTAAACTACCTGTAAATACAAGGTTAGCATTTTGTTTCTCTGACATGCGAATAGAATTTAAAGGTGGTTTCTGCTGGCGTTTGTTGTCAGTTACTCCAAACCCAGAAGATTAAAAACTAAAAAAGCTACTCCCAAGTCTGACAGTAACACTAAACATTCTTGAGTTTCTGGGTAAACTCTGTTAAAACCTCCCAATTCTTTTGATCTTTGGGCTGAAGGAAGGACAATACTCGGTGTATAAATGCTCAATCAACAATCTTTTATTCCATACAATTCAACACTTTATGCGCATAAACCATCCGGAGGGGAGATGAGTGCGGGTGGGTGTCCGCCTGATCTCGAAGTGTCTGAGCATTCCTCACATTCTTATAGCTTCAGCCCCTCCACTTTGTCATAAAACTCACTTAAGTCACTTAACCTCATCTTGTATCCAAACTCAGAGCTTTGACTTTGACGTGCCAGAACAAGAGATCATTTTATCAATTCCCTGATAACAAAGAGCTTGTATGAAAAAGCATGAAGTCAGGAACACTAATGAAAATGCTCTGTAGCAGATGCTCAATGCAGAAAAGACAAATATCTAAATGAAGAAATGCATATGAATAACAAAAAAGCATCCACAAAAACAATGCATGAAATGAAAGAATCACAGTGAGAAAGCAATGTGATAAATCTGAGAGACTGTGTGTGCAGCTGCTGAATTATTCGCAGCACGGCTCATTAGACAGACCCCGGGTCTCTGTGTGAAACTGCTATAAGGTGCAAATTCATTTCTGCAGTGAATAAAATTATTATTCTGCAGTGAAATTATATAAAATTGTATAAAAGACAACTCTAATGTCCTTTGTTGAGTTGTCCTGTTTCAGTTCTCCATTGAAAGCACGAGGCAGGTTGTTGGAATTTGATCCAGTTTAATTAATAGGTTGTGTAATCGTCTCTGTAAGAGAACAGAGTTGAATTTTTGTCATATTAAACTGTGAGTATCGGCACCACATCTGTGAAGACAATAGAGGGCAGCATTTGTTCATCATCTAACAGCGAGCACAGAAGCCAGGCACTTTTTTTTACCATGTCTTATCATCTCACGATTAAAAGATAAGCTCTGATTTTGTTATCTTAATACAGGTCAATTAAAAGTATTACAGATTGTTTAATGGTGTACAATTGTGTATCAACACAAAAGCAAACCAAAAAAACCCCATTTGATTGAATAATATGTTAACGAATTATTATAATTTAGCTGAAGCTCACATGGTTTTTGAGTTTGTTTTCATTTATCTAACAAAGCATGGCTTTGTTTGTTTCTTTGTATTTCTATTTTAAGTTTTAGTTTGACTAATAGAGAAACAAAGTTCTGTTCTTGGTTTCACTTTTGTTTCTGTTTCAGTCTTTCACCCAAAAATCCAAGAAACAAAAAGAAAAAACAAACAAAACCTAATCAATCAATAAATCTTCCTAAAATTATGACTTTAACTAAATATATATATAAATGTAAAATGAAATGTACTTGACTGATATAAATTGAGTTTATCCAAAGCACATTGTAATTAATGATAATTTAACTGAGTAATAAATTGATTTAATGAATTTAAGTTGCATTTTACTCTGAATTATTGCTTCATGTTTATTGAGGCTTAAAAACCTTTTGTTTTGTTTAGGGTGGAGACTGTGTGTGCTCATGTGTTCTTTAATGTTTAATGTTTAATGTTCATGTGTTCATGCCTTGTGTTTAGTGTCTTGTTTAGTCTCTGTGTTTGTCTTTGGGTCTTTTTGTGTCTCCCGATTGTCTCTCCTCCTGTTTTGTTTTAAAAGTGTTGTTCTCTGCGTTGAGTTTTACTTCCCCGTCTCTTTGGTTGAGTGCCTTCAGCTGTGTTTCTCACCTGTTCCTACTTCCCTCAGTACATTTTCTGTACATGGTCTCAGTCTCCTCTCGCCCTTTGTTGAGTTGTCCCGTTTAGGTGTGCGCTCCCTTGCTCTGTAGTCTAATGAGTTCTTCGACTTGTCTGCCTTTTGAAATCCTTTTGAATTGTTTTGGATGATGTGCTTTGGTGAGCAATCAGCATTAAAGCTGCATTGTTGACTTTACATCTTGCTTTCTCAATCCTGCGTTTGGGTCCACAATCCTGCCACACATCAGTTTTGTGACACACACAGACAAATCATCTTCAAAGTTCTGATCTTTTATAACATCTTCATTCTGGACCTTCTGCCACAGATGAGCAAGTCTTAGACTACAGTAATTCATTCTGTATTTGTCACTCAGGAAATGTAGACATGCTTTTCTAATTACTGTGCGTTCACATTGAATAAGCTGTCCTAACATGGTCATCTGAAGTAAAGTAGACTCAGTCAAAGACAACAATTTTGCATGTTCCTTTAAAACATGAAACTTAATAGACTGTACAGTGTAAAAATGTCTCAGTGGCCATTATAGATGAGAGAGACAACCACAATGCATGTATTGTGTATACTAGCAAGAGATTATTGTATTAAAAGAACTTGAAAAACTGGAACCGAGCCAGTTGTTTGACATGAGTGTGACACAGTGTGTCTATGTTTGTACAGATATGCTGTACTGTACTTTATTATACTGCACTGTACTCGCATTTTTAAATTATTATTGAGTTTAATTGTTTTTAATCGTATAAACTGTGTGAACTTGTTGTTGTTGTTTTCTCAGAATAAAACAGATTACATTTCATTTTACAGTCACCATCAAATCCTGACAGCACACACTATCCATCGGTCATAGCTCTACAAACCAGTAAGTTTGCAGAGCTACTATTAGAAGAACGACTAGCAGGAAGAATCTTTGTGCATAAAATTACCTTTAAGAAACATTACAAACCACATGAGTTAATAAATGAGACAATAAATGATCGACTGTTGTTGTTCGTTTTTTGTACAGGGTCCTTGCAGCTTTCTGCATGAGTGTTTTACAACATGGATATAGGGAGAGTCCTCGGGCATGTCTGTTAGCTGCTAACTCATACATCTGCTCCATCAGAGACACTGAAAGAAAAGTAGGTAAAAGGTTATTGCTGAACTGGCTCATTTTATTTATGAGGTTTGACAGGATACTTTTCATTACAGCACTTATAATCAACTTGTTTACTGTCAATTATGTGTTGTGCAAAGATGGGCAGTAACGTGTTACTTGTAATGCGTTACTGTAATCCGATTACTTTTTTCAAGTAACGAGTAAAGTAAGGGATTACCAGAGGTGGGACCAAGTCATTGTTTTGCAAGTCTCAAGTAAGTCTCAAGTCTTTATCCTCAAGTCTCAAGTCAAGTCTCAAGTAATGTCAGGCAAGTCAGAGTCGAGTCTCAAGTCACTGGTGTAAAAGTCCGAGTCAAGTCACAAGTCTGAAACTTTGAATTTCAAGTCCTTTCGAGTCTTTAAAAAAAAACAACGAAAAAAGCATGTTGCAGTTATGCTAAATGTAAATATTAGACCATGTAATTTTAAAATCTGTGTTTTTCTCAACACATGACAAAATAGTGAACTTAGAAAATATACACAAATTGTGAAATTGCACCTCTTTAAAATGCAGCTCAATTAAACCTAGCTCCAAGAATAATTTTCAGCGACAGTTCTGAGATAAGCTGCATGTTATTCTTGGATGCGGTTGTAGGACCAGCTTTAAAATCGCATGACAAAAATATCATACATATTAAAAAAACTGCATCACCAACGTAGCCTGGACAACATTTGCTAGTTAGATGAAGTCAGCTATCTCATCGTAGCATATTTATATGCATATTTATAATCATACGGTTCTTGGAGTGAGTGCACACACTCGTGAAGTTTAGTAACTTCAGGTCACTGCAACAAGCCCAGGTACAGTTTACCGACGGATGGGTGCAGGACCTTGAAATGCACCGTGTAGAACGAAAGACCATCGTACCTATCATAAGTTTACCAGTCTCACAAATTGTCGTCATAAATACACATTCCTTAACCGTTTATTAATAGGACCTTTGAGCTCAACGGTAATTAATTAGTAGTGGAAATTATTTCTGGTAGCATCACAGAAATGTAGCAGTGACAATAATACTGTATGCTGTAATCGTACTGGGCAATTAGTGATACAAAAAAACCTGTTTTATCCTGTGAATAAAAGTATATGTTTTTGTCAATGTACCATAATAACAGAAGCGAAACGCAATATTGTGTCAGGACAATTTACTATTTATGCACAATAAATAAAGGAGCATAGCGCGACAATTTCTGTTCAGCGCCAGACTTGCTTGTAACCTATATCACCAATTATGTTATGAAAAATGACGCATTAACTACAACAGCAGACTGACCTTTGTGTAAATGCTTGGAGCAGACTAACCTGTGAGCTGGAGGGTTCTGGGACGTTATATTTGATCTTTGAATGGCTGCAATCCAGGCCATCCGTCTTGTCTTTGTTACTTCGGAAACATGGCTCGAACAATTTCTCTTCAACGACGTAATCCGATAACAACCGATCTCTTTACCCGTCGGCTTCCCGTGGCTGTCATGCGACCGGCTATTGCAGTTAATAATACAACAGCTTCTTGACATTTTTGTGTTTCTTTTTATCGCTGTATAACTGATTTTAATTGAAAGCCTGCGTGCGCTAGTACCGCTTGCCACGAGTTCCCAGAATCCTTTGCGGTTCTACCCGTGAATGACGTCACATTTTCAATCTCTATATAATATGCATGTTAAATTTTATATTTGGGGTAAAATATCAAGTCTTTTCAAGTAAACCGGTTCAAGTCCAATTCAAGTCCCAAGTCATTGGTGTAAAAGTCCAAGTCAAGTCACAAGTCTTAGAACATTTTTTCAAGTCAAGTCTAAAGTCATAAAATTAATGACTCGAGTCTGACTCGAGTCCAAGTCATGTGACTCGAGTCCACACCTCTGGGGATTACTATTGCAAAAACAGTAATTAGATTACCGTTACTTTCCTGTAGGAATGCTGCGTTACTGCGTTACTAAAACCGTGTTTTTTTTGCGAGAATGTCTCATGACAGTGACGTAAGCAAGTGCTACGTTTGTGACAACAGCTGTGTGCAGATCAACAATGGATAATTTATCGAGTGCAGGAGAGAGTATGAGCGTGCAGCGTTTAAAGCGTGGAAGTACTGACCTTACTTTAAGTTTGATTCCATAAAAAGTGACAAAAACATTAGCGTCCGCTGTTCATTGCGTGGGAAGAAAACTTCTTTTTACAGCAAAAAAACCCCTAAACTTCCGAGCAAGCACCGAGTGCGCTGCGACGTAATGGGAAACTCACAGAGAAACTGCCATATCCTTCCACTGACCGCTGCGGCACACCTGACCCAGGGCAAACCTCCACCTACCCCACTCCTGGTTTACAGGTGAAAATAGAGCAACAGGACCACTAGTCTTTGACTTTATTAATTACTTTTGAAAATAAGTAATCAGTAAAGTAACGGGATTACTTTTTTGGGGAAGTAATCAGTAATTAGTTACTGATTACTTTTTTCAAGTAACTTGACCAAAACTGGTGTTGTGTTCCTTTCATACTTGCGGTTTCATGTGGGTTGGGCATCCCATCACTGTTACATAAAATAGGAAACAGCATAACCAGTTTAACTATATTTGTTATATAAATCTGCTATTCTGGTAAGTAAAAACATTTCCTTAAAAAATTCCCTCAAACAATGATCTAGTTTGGTGTGGCGCTGAGTAGCGTATGCTCAATAGGAGGACAATGCTCCTGATTATGATGCCCAGACAAGTAACAGCGACACACTGCAGTGACCTAACAAGAAGATGAGACAGACTGCAGCACAAATGAAAACATCTGAACCTATCACAGACTGAGTCAGAATTAATGCATCTTACACAAGTGTTATAATAATATAACATAACCCTGGCAACAGTGGGAAGTAGGAACTCCTTTTTCTCAGGAACTAACCTGGTAGAATTGGGTCCAGGGAGGAGACATCATCTGCCACAGCAGACAAGCAGGCGAAGGACGAACAACAAAGGTGGCAAGACAGAAACTATAGGAGGCAGATAACGTATGACATACAATAATGGCACGCAAATACACGAGGCATAAAAAGGGGTGTGTGTGAGAAATGCTCAGCCGTCAGAACAAATCTTTTCACCTAAGCAAAATGAATTTTCTTAATAAACTTCAAGTATTTATTAAAAAAAATATTAAAGTAAAGCTAATCAAATTTTAATTTAGTCGTCATAATAGAAGGTTTAAATTACACCTGACTCTCTTGGTGCTCGTAGCTGAGATTATGTTGCACCTTGCACACGCAAGATTTATGATGAGGAAGAAGAGGGAATGTTATTTCCCATCCTGGGGAACAAAGAAAAAAACATATAAATCTTTCTGCACTTAGTTGACTCCAAGAACAACAAGATCCATGTAGCTGTAAGGAAGGAAACCCGATCAACTTAATAAGTTCTCATGGTGAAATTTCAGTGTAAAATAAAACCTGTAAAATACATATTTGCACCATTCTGCGGTTTCATGCGAGGCATACCGTATACTAGAGATTGAAACGCTTGAAGTTAATGATTACCGCTTAACAGTCACCACATCAAAAGCCAACAATACAGCTCAGAAATCAAAGACTCTTTCCGAGATGTTTGGATCTGGCTTGTGAAATGAAAACGTTGCGTCGGTCACGTTTGACCAGAATTAGAAAATATATTAAAACTTCACCCTTCTGTCTGTGTCTGTTGTTCACCTCTTTATTTGAGTTGTTTCCTCTGTCTGGTCTGTTGTACGATTTTTTGTTGCAAGGGGTTGATTAGGCAGTAGACTCTGATCCTTGGCCACCAGTCTAATTTTACACTGCGTGTCTGGAGGAAAGAGACAACACTGCACTACCTTCCCTGCAAACGTCATATTATTTCTACAGATTAAAGCCAATGCACATGTCAGATTTGTGCATATCAGAAAAGTCACAAAAGCTGTGAAAGCATCCCTGCAAGGATTGGATCACATTTATATATGCATCAAAATATCCATTTGAAAACCTGCACAGACGCAGTACGTGCACCAGATAATGTATTACTAAATGTAGTTCTGAGTCATAAAGCACATTGAAATTATAGTATTTAATGTAGGCTAGCATGTTATGAGGACACAATAAAAAGAAGGGATTGTATTTTTAAAATGCAATGTGAGCTTATGATATCCTCTAACCAGCAAACTTACTTAATTTACTTTGCAAAGTGTCAATGAAAAAACTAATCTACCATAATTAAGTGCTAGAAGTGTGTCTTTTAACAACAGTCCTGAGAATTGATTAAAGCAGCTCAACACGGATAATCGTCGTGGCATACTTTTTGACTCATTATATAATCCCGTTCTGTTTCTCATATGACGTGTCAGTTGAAATACCGGCCATTGTTTTATCAAGAATGTCAGATAGAGATGCTTAGATAAACTGCTGTGAGTAAACTACCTGTAAATACAAGGTTAGCATTTTGTTTCTCTGACGTGAATAGAATTTAAAGGTGGTTTCTGCTAGCGTTTGTTGTCAGTTACTCCAAACCCAGAAGATTAAAAACATCCCGTCGGAGCTACTCCCAAGTGTGACAGTAACACTAAACATTCTTGAGTTTCTGGGTAAACTCCGAGCCTTGAGACTCATCCTCGTAACATTTTACTGGTCATGGTTCGAAGAGCGTGAAACTGGGATGGTCTTCAATTATCAGTGCTGATAAACTGTGATGATGTCCTGTAAATTACCTCTGCAAAGCTGCAGTAATGCTGGCATCAAAACTGCAATAGGAAGACAGGCCTGTAGCTGATCGTTGTTGTGATCAGTTAAGTTGTTTCAAATACTTATGTTTATATAATTGAATGAAGTCAATAAGTAATAGTGCCCCCAACTGCTGCCTAAGCAAAAACCTGTAGTGTTCCCGTACGTGTCAGGAGTATCGGAACAGCTGAGACGCATTTTTTCTGATGACCACGTCTCGGTGGCTTTTAAACGCTCGGCCAAAAATTAGTCCACCACGAGGATAGGGTCCTCCGACACAAACAGAGTAATATAGTGTATGTTGTTAAGTTCCAGGAGGATTGCCTGATTGATGATGTATACCAAACAACCTCTGGCTAAGCGGACAACACACAAGAGCTACTTCGTCAGGCCAGTCTATTTACACCTACAGGCCAGTGGACCCTCCTTCAGTGATGAGGATGTACACATCCTGGATGGGGAGGAGCGGGGTGTGAGCGCGGAGTCAAGGAGGCCATTTACGTGAAAAGAGAAAGACCATCTCTGAATCGAGGAGGGGGCCTAAGGGTACATCTTTAGCCATGTTACAATGCTGTGATTGCAGCCGTTCCCCAACTCTCTGTGAATGGGACTCATGGCCATTGATCAGTGGTTGTTGATCAATGGTCATAGAATTTGCATATTAATCATCAAGAACTGACCTCACAGCCCATTTTTCATTCAGGGGGCTTGTTTCAGTTATTGTGCAAATGCACTGTTTATGAGGTTGGAGAAACCTGCAGTCAGCTGAGACTGAAGAAGTCACTTGGATGAGTGATGAAACGTTTCTCTCACTGAAAATGTCCAGATGAACAGAATCAACTGTTGGGATTTATTTACCTGGATGATTGAACGTGCATCAAGACAGCAAGTCATAGTGGTCCACATTCATTTATTCTTTTTTTTCTTGATGTACAGCAGTGCCTGCTGCCTCAGCTTCATTACCCAGACAAGCACTGTGTTTGTGTAGGTGTGTGTGTGTTAGAGAGAGAGAGAGAGAAAGCGAGAGATCCTAGAAGTTTTATTTGTAATGAGTACAGATCAAGTTTTACAGGTGTAACAGGTCCGACAGGTGACTACTAAGTTGAGGTTTTCCATCTGTAACGCCCCCATAAGAGCTTTCTTTATACTATCTGTCAACATTGCCATTAAATCTGAAGTGATCACATTGCCAGACGGTGTGAGGCTTTGTCTTCTACGCTGAAACTTGATTATGTTGGACGTGCTGCAGTATATTCTCAGGTTACAGGGTAATGATCAGGAAATGGAGCTCTGTAGCTGGGAAAATGCTGTTGTTTGTTATTTGTCAATCACACATAATATTCACACCCATTGTCTCACTGCCAAAGCTGATGGGATGCTTTGTGCATTTGTAAAGTTGGTGCATTGTTGTCAAGTACCAGTCTTTTACGCATTTTACAGGGTTGCTGGCAGCATATCCTTGTGGGAAATAATAATTTGGATACATTTACTACTTTGAATCACAATAAAAAGACACTAAATGAGACTTTGATTTTATAGGAGTCTGCAGGGTTTTACTGTGTTTCTCACAACAAAGCACAAACTGAAAATGAGCATGAATATAAATGAAGATTTATGATTTTGAAAGCACAAATAAAACCCGGAGAATTTACGTTTACCGAAAAGTTGTATAATATTTAATTGAAAAACATGAGTATGTTTTCAATAAATGTAATGCAATACACTTCAAATTTCTCTACCGATTTGTTTTCTATCTCATATTTCTGCAAATTATGGAAAGATTGCTTTACGTGCAAAAAGATCCCCCAGTTTAAGACCAGGAGGACAGCACAAACGGAACCTGTGAAGGTAAAATCTGTATCAAAATGCTGATCCGTCTGCTGTGGTGACCCACTGGGAACGGTGGAAAGTACCAAGCATTTCAAAATGTGGAAATTCTTTTTTTTTTTGCATCACCTTTATCAACACTGTAAGCATTTGGAAAGTGCTCAGAGCATTTACTGGAGCCTTAAAAAGTGAAATATTTTTCATTCATTTTTAATGTAGGTATAGATTTGAGAAGCTCACCAGCTTAAGGCTTCTTATCATTTGTTTCAGTTGCTTGATAATTCTGGACTGCAATTGGGCCAGTTAAGCCAGTTTAGACTTCAGTTAAGCCAGTTTAGACTGACTACAGATCTGTGCTGGTGCATGCTCAGAATGTGGCTGGATCTCTTTTGTTGCCTTCCTAGAAAATGAAATCATCTGCATGCCAGCACATGTTGCCCCGTGTGCCACACATCATCACAGATGCTGGTTTTTGAGCCGTGCCCTGCTTGTCGCTCACATACAGAATTCATTCTTTTGTCCAACTATCGAAGCTTTTCATTTGAGTATTACCTGTTAGCAGGAAAACCAAATTACCTGGGAGATCGATACTTTTATCAAATGTGTGGAGGAAATAATTCGCACAACATCACAGCTGAAACATGCCCCGGGTCACTGCTCAAATAAACACGTGAATCCAGTGCCAGCAGCATTCACGTGTTAAGTTGCATTCGCCAAAGAGGAAGGTTATTCAGTTACAAATCGAACACATTGCTCTGGGGTTTCCAAGCTTTCATAAATGATACGCTGTTCTTAAGCAAATGCACCCACATCCCAAAAATGCATCACGTTCACAAGTGGTCACGTAGACTTGTTGTGCAAACTGAACAGTGCAAAATAAATCCTCAAGGGTTACAATTATTATTTCTTGAGACTTCCTTTTACTGCGGCTTCGTGATATTTGCCCCATAAAACGAATGCCATAAAAACACAGCGTCGATGCTGTTTTTCATGTAGTGCACTCAAAAGGAAATAGAGCCTCCTGCTGTGTCTACCTTAGAGTCACTTATCAACCAAGGATTAAATGTTTACTGACATGGGCAAGGAAACCTGGGGTGAATAATTAGCCAGAAGTGGGCTGCTGATGGCAAGATGTGCCACGTGGTTGACACACTTTTATCGAAAAGATTTTCAGTTTGCTTCTGTCATTGAGGCAGCTTCATGACCAAAATGGCAGTGTGTGTGTGTGTGTGTGTGTGTGTGTGTGTGTGTGTGTGTGTGTGTGTGTGTGTGTGTGTGTGTGTGTGTGTGTGTGTGTGTGTGTTTGTTTTGTCTTTACAGGAACCTTAAGGAAGTAACAGCAGTTTTTGTTGAGTTTTCTTCTTATGATTGCTCACTTATGTTGAAAATGGTGCAATAGATACCCTATTACACAAAAATCAGATTCCCATTGTGGTAATTATCTTTAGCCTATGGGAGTGTCTGTCTTAGCTGGGGTAAGACTCCCAACACGTATGTGGTTCACATTTGAGTATACTTCCTAGTTCTTGAAATGACTGATAAGTAAAACTTTATCTGTGGCTACAAACCTGAAGGAACTGAAAAAAGAAAAAAAAAGTCAACAAAAGGAGTCAAAAGAGTGAGTCATAAACGAATTCTTCCTTAAGGGAAACCTGTTCACATTTATTAACTTCCTGTTAATAATAGGGATAACTATACTTCCAAGAATCAAAGGTGGAAAAGCTGCAGTCTGGGAATGCAACTGATATTGGGGAGAGGTGCAGCTTCACTTTTGTTCTTAAATAAAGAGTCATGTGAGAAGAACTATTTCACTAAGTTAATAAAAAAGAGTGAATAAAAGTAAACAATATTAATTAGATTACGATTAGATAAATACAGTACTTTGCAAAAATCTTGAGCTATTCCTCCTTTCTTTATATTTTCCTAATAAAACATCAAATAGGAGAAGCAATTTTTGTAAATACAGATTTTAAGGGGAAAACGGAGTTATGTAATTGTAAGAGCTCTTCTTTGGATGTTGGTTGTTCCTTTTGGTTCCTGTTAAAATGATCCCACATTGCTTTAATAATGCTGAGGCTTCAGCCTTTTCTTATCGTTGTCCTTCTTTAAGAATGGCTTCCTGACAGCCAGCCTTCCACTGAGACATTCCCGATGAGTCTTTAGTGAACAGTGGATGGATCAACTGAAGGGCCAGATCTCAAGTCTCGTGTCAGGTCTTTTCTTCTGTCTGCTGTAGATCATTTTTTGTTTATTAGTTTGTTTGTTTTGCCATTTCTGTTGTGCCAGGTCTTTGGCTAATACCTCTTTGGGAATCAACTTGTTGGCACCAAAATATATTTTTATGTCTGTTGAATGGTTTTACATTTAGTATTTTTCACAGATTCAGCTTAAGAAATAGGGCCAAATTGTATGTTTTGATCAAAGGCTGCTTAAAATTGGCCATCAGCTAAATTAGCCACTGAACACAACCCTGGTTCATCTCTTGAGTTAAGACCCTTTTTATGCTTGAATGATTCAAATGTCAGTGTTAAGTGGTTCAATAGGCAAAAAAACACACCTCTGAAAATGGTTGGTTATGAGGACTGGATTGAAAACAAGCGTACCTTCAGAAACCCCGGAGAACATCTACTCAAGAGCACTTGTAAAAAAAATATAGAATAATTTTTTTGACTTTTTTGAAGCAAAATATAAAGGCATGAGGGTTTGTTTGTTTTTTTAAACTTTTGCACACGTCTGACTTTAAATTGGATTTTAATCGTTGACTTGCAAGTTTATAGATGGCCTAGATCTTTTTTTTATTTAGTTTCCCTTTAACCTCTTCTGTACCTGTTTTCTGCAGAAAATCTTGCAGTCAGGGAATCATGATTCCTTACATTATTACACAGACAAAATAGCTAGATGACAAAAGAAAAAGAAAACAATGTGTTCCTCATAAATCAAACAAGCAGATGCACTGAGTAATTATCCAAAGTTAATCTTATGAAAAAAGAGACAATACTAGATAAAATGCTGTGATTCAATCCACGTGAGAAAGGTGAAGCTTGGCTCTAATAATGCCCACATCGTCTCAGACCTATCAGAAGAGCCACAGACCATAAAATGTTAGTTTGTCATGTCTGGGACATTGCATCATCTCTCTCAACCACTTGCATCCACTCCATTCATTTGCTGTCTGAAACGAGGCATTTTAGCTCCGGCTGCCCCTCACACATTTTGGTTTGAACAGCACGTGGTACATAGTCAGAGCTGTGTGCCAGAGACGACTATATGAGGGACTTCTGCTCTTACTGTAATCATACATGGAGTTCCACAGGGCTCAAAGCAATTCTGTTTACATTATACATGCTTCCCTTACGCAGTATCATTAGAAGGCCTGGGATACAATTTCACTGCTATGCAGATGATACCAAGCTTTATTTGTGAATGAAGCCACATAACATACGCCGATCTAGGTGACCTGTAGGAATGTCTTAAAGAGATAAAGACCTGGATGACCTCTAATTTCCTAATTCCAAATTTGGATCAAACTGAGGTTATTTTACGTTGTCCTAAAAATCTTGGTACATGGTATCCAACCCAATGCTTACTCTAGATGGTATTACCATTGCCTCCTGTGAGGAGTCTTTGAGTCATTTTTGACAAGGATATGTCCTTCACTCCATATAAAACAAATATGCAGGACTGTTTTTTTTTTTCATTTGCACAATATTTCTAAAACTAGGAATGATGCTGAAATACTACTTGTGAAATGATCAGGACCCGCACAGCGTTTGAGTCTCAGTCGTAGCACCTTTATTTTAAAACAGTGTTTTCCACTGCTTTGACACCTTATGCTCAAACGGGAAGCCAGCTTTCCAGCTCCTTCCACACTAAAAAGGGTGAGAGTTCATTAGTTGCAGTCCCTCTCACCTGTCCTCCGACCTCCCGGCACCACCCTGTGAGCTTACTGTACCACCCTTCCACTGCAGCAGAGCTAGGGACCGCATCCCCGTCACACAACTTTATAAATGTAAATGGCCTGCATTTGTACTTTATAAATGTTTATAAATGTATTATTTCTAGGCTGGACCATTGCAGTGCATTATTATCAGGCTGTCCTAAAACTCCCTGAAAAGCTTTCAGCTGATCCAAAATGTTGCAGCGTGACTGGTGACAGAGAATAAAATGAGAGAGCAAATTTCTCTTGAGTTTCCTTCATTGAATCCCTGTTAAATCCAGAATTGAATTTGAAATCCTTCTCCTCACATACAAGGTCTTGAATAATAAAGCCCCAGCTTATCTTAAAGACCTCATAGTACTATATTACCCCAATAGAGAACTTTACTCAGACTGCTGGTATTTAAAAGTAGAATGTGAGATCCCTCTTCAGGGGAACCAGCTCCCAGTTTGGACACCCCTCTCTACTTATAACCCATAAGAGCCCAGAGACATTTTTATTGTCAGGGAAACTAAGTCAATGTTGAAACTTTAACAGGAACTTTCTTCAATATGTAAAGGGGCACCTATTTCACCGTGGGTTCTTAGAAGTTAATATTAAGCTTCAAACTTTAGTTAGGACTGGGTCAGGCAACCCTGAATCCTCCCTTAGATATGCTGCAATAGGTCAAGGCAGCTGGGGGCTTCCCATGATGCACTGTATATTTAATCAGTCATTAAAAGAGACTGTGATCTGAGAAGTACAAGCCCATATGGTTGCCCTTTTTGTTTTTTTGCACTCAGAATCTTTTGACACCCAAATTTGTCAAACACACGAGAAACGAACAAACATCGGTGCACATTCAATTTTATTGACCTATTTCATGCAGGATATAAGGTACATAGTGAAGCAGCAGCACATTCATACAAGAGGCTACTTCAAAAACAAACAAAAATGAAAAAAAAAACCCTACAAAAACAACACATCATGGCAGGAGACCCACAAGCCACCCCTCCCTGTTTCCCCGACAGCTTGTTTACCACGCCCATGACGTTTCAGTGCAGTCATTCAAAAGGCCTTTGCGTCAGCATTCAGTCTGTTCACTGATGCGTGCCTTGCTGCTCCTTTTTTTTTTGCAAAAGCTGCTTCACATGTATTAGTTTTTCAAATCTGTCAAGCACAAGCACTGCAGTGAATAAAGAGGAAATAATCATTTAACCATATTCACAATCTATTACAATATTTTTGAACCTACATGTTAAAACAGCCATAAAGCCCCTGTACATTTACAACCGCTTCAAGGCCACCGAAATTTCCCCAAAACACTCTTCAAAGCTAGAAAACAAACAAAGGTCACATACGTAGACTTACTTACTGCTCCTCATAATGCTTCACTGAAGCTACATTAGTCTTATACTTACACTGAAATATTCAATGAACAAGTTACATTTGCTTCTTATAAACACATAATGAGTCTAAAAGGTTTGCAGAAACAAGTGAGTATCATTAAGAATACAACTTATTGTAGGATTTGTAATGTATAGCACTGGTGCCGTGGTTTCCTTAACGGCTGTGAATGGACTTGGGCTGAATCTGGAGCCGAGCCTTGGTGGCCAGGGCTGCCTTGCGCGTCATGGTGGTGCAGCGGGTCAGGATCTCCTCTGTTTTGGGTCGGGGAGGTACCCTGGGGACGACTGAGGCGTTGCTGCTGCCTTTGGACTTGACAGACCCAGAACTCTCTGAGCCGCTGTTGAAGCTGACGCCGTCTAAGAGGCTGGGATCGGGGCTGCTGCGCGAGCTGTCGGGCTGTTGCGTGGCTGCAGGGTGGTCTGTGTGGCTCTGCGCCTCCTCCCTCAGACTGGAGGACGAGTCACTGCTTGAGGAGAACTCAGAGAGAATGGAATCAGAGCTGATTTGGCTCATGATGCTCGGGTGACTGTTTGAGGCTGGGGCTTCCCTCTCCTCCTCTCCCTGAGGCCAGGGATCGGAGAGGACATCAAGAGATCGAGCCTTGTGGAGACGTGCTGGCTCAAACATTTGTCTGGAGGGGCCAGCAGAATTCTGGTGTAGGTCATCTTCTTCGTGGATACTGGGAGGGTAGGGAGCCTGGCGATCCCTGCTGGCTGTTGCCAGATTCAGAGAGGAGCTATGCAGCCTGTTGTGCAGCCCATAAAGGCCTGCCCTAGGGTTGTTGTATGGCTTCAGGTACATGGTTGGGATGTAGCCTACTCTGCCATTGAATCTGTAGAGAACAAAACATGATGTAATTCAAACCTGTTAAAAATAATTAAATTGTCTACAAACTGCTATACTATTAAATGTGGACTTTCTAGTTTTCTAAGTAGAAGATGATAAGTTTATCATTTGCAAACAGACAAGACCGACATACCTAATGAGCCACCAGCCGTTGTCAGACTTCCTCAGCACCTCAACCACAGAGCCAATGGGCACGGAGATCTCATCAACCTTCTTAGACGTGTAACTTCTCACAGCACAGTACAGAGCACCTAAAAGTCACAGGCAAGAGAAAAAAAGCTTGAGCAACAAAGCAGAGCTGAAAAGTGGTCAAATAAGTCGCCTAAAATGCAAAAACAGCATCTAGATTTTTATTAAAAGGAAACATGCACTGATGAAAATGGCTGAAGACAGCTCTCTAGTGTTGGCTATTTGTAACAACAAGGCAAAGCTTCATCAGCACATATGTGGAACCTGCTCACAGGCATGTTCATTTATGTTGTAAATGTGTATCCAGTGCACTCTTTGAAGTCAAACTTTCCAGCGCAACGCAAGTACACACCTCTCAGTTGAAGCTCATCTTCATCGTCATCGTCGTCGCCTTCCGACAGCTCCAGATACGGAGCGGGAAACCAAGCCAGGCGCTTATCTTCATTCTCCACAAGCCACCAGCCTGGAGATGAATTAAAAAAATTAGCATGAGACTCTCTTGTTTAGTAGAAAGATAAGAGTCTCTTCAATAAAAATGCATAAATTTGAAAGCACTGACCTGCAGGGTCTTTGATCAGGACGTCCAGCTTCTCGTCCTTGGCCACCTTGAACGGGCGGTTCTTGGTGTCCTTTGTCTCATAGGCAGCCACGCAGTGGTATGTCTGGGTCACAAAAGGGTTAGTGATGCTGCCTCCATGGTGAAAGTGGTGGGCAGATCTGCCTCCTCCTCCACCTGACTCGTCATTCTGATCATCAGAAAGCAGCATCATGACACTGTATAGAAGAAAATTTATGTTACCAAAAATGGTCAAAGCTCTTATCTGCCCCTCACAGTTTCCCACTGGGCTGGGAGCATACCTGTTCTTGGTGTAGTCTGGCTGCAGGTCATGGTCTTTGGGGGTGAAGAAGCGGGTGACCTCGATGCTCCGGGTCACGCTTTGGTCGCACTTCAGCAGTTTTTCGAGGTAGCTTTCCAAGAACTTCATCCGTCGGACTGACTTCTTGGAGCCTTTCCTTTGCACGCTGCTCTTCCTGGCCTTCCCTGGAAAGAAGATGAGACAAAAACAAAAAAAACCTATCAAGACATGATTCGCAGAAGAGCAAAGTTAAAAAAAAAAAAAAAAAAGAGCTAAATGACAGCTCCACTAGTGTTTTACTCAAATTCTGAGAGACTGAGCTGCTAAATTAACCCAGGTTTGGAGACATGCTTAACTAACTTTACTCAAACTTTCCTCTAGTTGGAAGAGGGCTTCTGAATTTCATCCGATTAACTCAACACACATCAACAACAGCAGGTGAATCAGTCTCACCTGTGAACTTTGGGATCATTCTGTCGTCTTTCCGGAAAGGGTTCAGATTAGGAAATCTCCTTTTTAGTTGTTTCTGTTGAAAATTTAAAAAAAAATTAATTAAATACACATTTAGCCTCAATTATTTTAAAAGATCCGATACAAAGCAGCCAAGATCAGTCCCAATAGTAATAAATATAATAATAATAAGAAGAAGAAGAACAGATGAGCTTATATATTTTTTTGTTCCTTACATGAAATTCCTTGAAATCCTGGAATGATCTGTAGATAATAATTTCATTCTGGTCAGACCAGAGCACAGACAGCATGAACATCTGTGAAGGGGGATTAAAAAATCAAAATCAGCCCAAACTGTCAATTTTTACCCGTTTATTCATTTTATTGTATTTTTAAAGCTAATGTCTGGTCTTAGCTCACCTTGAGTTTCGGTGCGTCCCTGTGAACACCTCCAATGATGCGGGCGCTGAAAACAAAGCGATGTTCGTCAGCCATCGTTTGGCACTTCGTGTCTCAGCTCAAAGGATGAGTAGCTGCTACTTTTCTGACCTCAAGTATGCCGGTAAACCTCCCTCCGCTATTCTGTCTGCAAGGAGAGCCAACTGCTGCTTAATATACAGTCAAGGGGCGGGGGCGGGGCGGGGCGGGGGCGTGGTCTGAGAGGAAGGATGCCAGCATCCCAGCGCGTGAACAGAAACAGCTGTAAGAATCACAAACGGAGTAGGAGAATGCAGTGGAACCGGAAGCCCAAATGGAGTACGTGGTGCATGAAATGGGAATGAAAAGAAAGTCAAAACAGCCACTAAAAAAAGCCACTATTATGTGTTTATTTTTATTTTATTAAAAAAAAAAACGAGATAAGTGAAGAGTGGGTGCATATACCGTAAAGGCATGATACAAATAGCTCACATATTTGACCCTTGAAGCAGGTTTATTGACAATATTATGATTATTATTACATTTCCAGCTGCTCCGCTCCCGTCTTCCTTAGTCTTCCTGGAATCCTTTACATCCTCAGCTCTCATAATTACAACATTTTTGCACGTGCAGCCGCTTCACGTTTATCACCTGGCAGTAATATCCCCTTATCAGTAACAAGTGCAGAGAGCTGCAGGGCTAGGTGTGTGTGTGTGTCTGTTGAGGCTGACTGAACAGGTAAAGGTGTGTGTGTGTGTGTGTGTGTTGTGGGGAACAGGTGTTTCTTCAAAGTGAAGATAGCATGAAAGGGCCAGAGTCAGAGGGGGTTACCCCGACCAGTCTTGAGACAGTGCAGTACTGGTATGAAGCAATGCCAATCCTTTGTCTCAAACACACACACACACACACACACACACACACACACACACACACACACACACACACACACACACACACACACACACACACACACACGCACTGCTTTATGATCTGAAAGGTCAGGACTGTCCAGCTTTGTGAGTGACCTGTGAGGATGTCAGCACCTGAGGGTAAAGCCACATTGGGATTTTCAACAATAAGTGTAAACAACCGTGACTCGGATTTTTTCTTGTCTTTCTTTTTTTTTCTTTCATTTTTTTTGGACTACTCAACCAAGTGCAGGCAATCGGATCCAGGAATTGAGACACGTGTGCAAATGTGTACAAATGAAGGATGTTTGCACAGGAAATCAAGCACACATGCTCGCACCCAAAAACACACATTAATGCACACTATCACCTAACTGCACCCACAAATCACGTGCACATTGGTTCTTCTCACCTGTCAGTCGAATAGGCAGCACTTTTTTTTATCTATTTATATTAAAGGCCTGTTTGCTTTCTTAAAGGTTTCTCAGGTATTTCACTTGATTTGAATGCCAAAAAAAGCACCAGTGAAGCCATGTGTGTGTGAGCTGTGCGCTTTAATACGGTTTTTGTAGTGTTTGCATAGCTGTGCTGAATGCAGTGGAGCAGGTTAGTGTGTTGCCCTGTGTGACAGCTTTAAAACATGAATGTAATAATCAAAACAGAAAGAAAGAAAAAGGAATGCACATTTGAGCTCCGTTCAGCTTTTGAGCATCACGCCCTGCTACTGGGTGCTGTGACCATTTGCTATGTTCTATTTTTCTTTATGCACTCTCTGTTTTTATGTTGGCCTTTCTAAAGCTATATAATCTGTTAAACAATATGCTAAACAGTAGACAGAAGAAAGCTAAGAGAGAGAAGAAAGCTAAAGGCAATGACCTCCAAAGGCTGGTCGCAGAATTGCAAAAACAAGAGACTGCATGAAAAAGAGAAAGCTAGGCTCATGTTTGCTTTCTTATTCACATAAATGAGGCATTATGAGCAACAGCAGGACTTCCCTAAAGTGGAATGCAGCACCATTATTGCGGTGAACAAGGAAAAATGTTTGTGTAAGAAAACGGCCTATGATTGAACAATAGCTCTTTGACTGAGGATGACATAAAGCGATCACCTATTTTCTTTGGAAGCTCCCACTTATCTGGAGGCTTCTAGAAAAACTTCCCACTTTTAATGCATTCCTCAGGACAGAGGCAGAGGTTAGTCATCACCTAATAATACCCATCGGCTTACAGGTGAGGAGTATTTCATAGTCAGTTCATAGTTCAGCAGTGCCATCATCGTCATTATCAGCAATTATCGGTGTGCCGGGATTTTGAAAATGAGACGAACAGCCCATTCTCAGGAAAAGTGCTTCTTTTTTTAGCCAGAATTTTCCACACAGTGTCACACATCAGCATTTCCTATGAATTCGATTGGCGTCACAATCCTCTTTTTGTTTGGTTTTACTCTAAAACAGAGAATTGAAAGGAGAGAGCAAATAACCAGGTGCACGGCGCATACCTTTTGCTTTCCCCTAAGTTACTGGAAGACGTTTATCACCATGGTTTTTATGTGTGTGTGTTTTTAACCTGAGACATTCTTTCAATTTCAAACCTGTCAAATGTATCTTCACTTTAGTTTCAGATAGTTTCCAGAGCGAAACATCTTATTTCAGTTTAGTTTTTATTGTTTGAAAATTATTTGTTTTGGTTTAGCTTTTATTAGTTTTTTAGGTTTGATATGTCAGATGCAAGATTTAAGAAAATTGATACAGGTATTACAGTATAAAAACAAAGAACTTTTCTGTAGAAGTTTCATAAAATCTCAAGAAACATGTCCATCAAGGCGAGTTAAAATGAAAATTCCCCCCAAAACTAACAAACACTGAATTAAGCACATTACCTCTTTATTTTTATTTCCTTTTAGTTCACAAAATCATTTCAGTTGGTTTAAATTTTCCTCAAAAGTCCATTTTTTTATTTTTATTTTTATGTTGTTTTTGTTCACCTCTCGTTTCAGCTTAGTTTCCATTAACTACAGTACTGTAATAAAATGCAGCACAAACTGAAATGCATGAAGAAATGCATCACCTGTCACACAGACAGGAAACAAAGTGTGGACGTGCCAGTTGTCATGCTTTTATGACTTGCAGCACAACCCATAACAAACACTGCCAAATTCTTCAAGCAGAATAAACATGTCAGCAGAGCGAGGCATAAGAATGCAAACGCAACCTCAGGAAACAGCTCGACCTAGACATGCAACTTAATGTGAAAGCTGCTTAATGAAGAGCCTGAAACATGTTCGTGATGTGCAGCAGATGCTTTGTCGCTTACATTCAACATAAGAAGGCAGAGTTGGTTCATAAAAGCTTTTGGAAGTTCCTTACAATTGTTAATAGAGGAAGCTGCGCTGGAAGGAAACCCGTTACTGTAATTATATAGCCACTGCCGAGAAGTCACAGGTACGCCCACATAAGGCATTGTACGTAACATATGCTCTTAGGATAATGACTCCTCAAATGTGAGGCAATGCTGGCACTACCCTTGTAACTCACAGCTCCCGTATTATATCTGTCTGCATCTGTCTCCAGGCAGAGTCATTTGTGAACGCAAATTCCTCTGTTACAGCAACACATTAATCAACAGCCCCACCTTGTTTTTGTTTGACAGGCCGAAGGCTAAAACCTTCTTGTCTCAGGAGGAGTTATTTTAAACCACTTTTATCTCCATCGTTGTAGGCGTTTGGTTTAAGCTGAGAGTGCAGATGCTCTATTTATGGTGCATTTATGTCCCTCTGCTAAAAGGAGATCATGCTTACTTGCAAAGCTGCTGCTCTGAATGCAAAAGAGTAACACAGAAATCCATGATATATTAATACATCATGCAGTTTGCCTACAGACATTTCATTTGAACATTTCATTTGTAAACTTTTAACCATTGTGAGCTCATAAAGGTGACAGGCAATAAAAAAAAAGTCCTTCTTTAGTTATTGTTAAAGACACCTCCGCTAATCTGGATTGTCAGTGCAAGTAGAGACATTATAACATAATCGGGCTTGTGTCACTTGTGGTTGTGCAAAGCAAAAATCATCACTTGTCGTTTTATGAGGATGGCAACATTGCCTCGTATTGTTGACCCAGATGCTGATAATCACAGATGATTGAGCGCTTGGGTGTGGCTGTTGGTTTGAATGAAAAAAGAAGAAAAAGTCCAGTTACTTAGACAAAGTTTGGGTTCAAAGCCACAGATTGGAACTTTTGTGGATTAGTATGAAACTGTCCAGACGATGCTCACATTCCTGCCCTAAGACAGTTTTTTAAAATGCCAGGTAGGTCCAATCAGAGATGTCCTGGACTCTTAACTATACAGAGGAGTGACACTTTTCATAATCATCGTTATCTTCTCTTGCTGCCAACTTTAAGGCAGACTTTATGTCTGAGTGAGTGGGAAAAATCTAAGAATAATAAGCCAGTGTCACTGGCTCACATCCACCTACAGCATTTTTTGTTCCTGTCTTTGTAGGCGCTTCTTTTCCTAGAGTCACAACCACAATTGCGCAATACCAAGTCATTCAATATTTAGTTTAACAATACGCACAATCCTAAAGCCACTTCTTATCTCTGCATACATCACCTTTAACTTTTTACCCATTCAGTGTTTGCTTTTTCCTCACATTTTTAATGGTCTTTTTTTAAGATTTTCTGAGAAAAGAGACTTAACCCTACTGCTTTAAACCAGTGAGGCCTTCCAGAAACAATAAAATCTGAACCTGTTGCTCCCCATGACAATGTCAGCTGCTAATAAACAACCAGCTACACTTTAAATCATGTCACTATGTACAAAAGGTGGCAAAAATGTGTAATGTGCAACCCGATTTGCAGAATTTTATTACTGAAAAACTTATGAACATATGGATATGGGATGTTTGGCTTCTTTGGCCCCCCCCCGGAAGTCACTGCATTGGATGAAACATATGGGAACATGAACCTGAAACACTAAATCACCAACCCTGAGTCCTCCTGACTATCTGCGATACTGTGGGGGAGCATACACGTTTTGGAGCAGCATTTCAAATCAAATCAAATCACTTTTATTGTCACATCACATGTGCGAGCTTCACAAGCAACAGAGGTGTGCAAAAAATACAATAACATAAAACAAGCAAAATATAAGAATGGCTAAATCTGAGAGTAATAAATATATGTACAATATAAGAGTGTATGCATTACTGGATGTGTATACTAAAAATGTTTTTCTACGTGTGTGTGTGTGTGTGTGTGTGTGTGTGTGTGTGTGTGTGTGTGTGTGTGTGTGTGTGTATACATGTTTTACAAATTAAATAGAGTAAACAATAAATAAAATATATAAAATATACAGCTACCTTTCAAATGCTGCTTTCTTATCAGAGAAGGCCTTGATTCATTTATCCAGCAAAGACAATACCAGGCTATAATTTTGCATTTAGTGCAGCATAATAGAAAACTGTGGGCGTTAAAAAGAATGCCTTGGATGATGACCAACTGCGAAACATTCAGCCAATTACGAAATAGTTAATATAACACAGGAGGCTTGTTGTAACATGTCTCAAAAACAAAACCGCATTGTTAATTGATTTAAATTAGAGAGAATATGCTGCAAAATAGAACGACTATGGAAGAAAACCAAACTTGACGCACACAGGCTCCATCTTCGAGATCTCATGCTCTCCTTAAATGACACGGTGAAAACTGTTAGATCAGAATATTTTTCTAGAGTCATAACAAAAAACAAGAGAAATCCCAAGTTTCTTTTTGACAAAATTAGTGCTATTGTCTCCCCAGATGTGGTACCTTTAGATGTACACTCTAAAGTAGATAGTAACAAACTCCTCTGATTTTTTGTTGATAAGATTAAAAACATCAGTGCTAAAATCTCCCCAAAGCTTTCTTGTTCTCCGAGTCAGGCACTAACTTTGTACTCCTGGTCGACTTTTACAACTGTAACATATGATGAAATAGCAGCCCTGGTGGACAAAATGAAGCCATCCTCAAGCCCCTCAGACATTATCCCCACTAAGCTTTTTATTAATGCCTTTGACACCAATGGTCCTTGGGTTGTGAACCTTTTTAATGTTTCTCTTCAGACTGGGGTGTTCCCCAGCTTTTTTAAACATGCCACTGTGGAACCAAGGCTCAAAAAACCCAACCTGGACCCAACATGACTTCAAAATTTAAGACCTATGTCCAAACTCCCATTTATGTCAAAAATCCTTGAGAAGGCAGTAGCTGTCCACCTTACGGCATACTTGGAGAAATATAACATCCATGACCGTTTTCAATCTGGGTTCCGTAAATTGCACTCCACTGAGACAGCACTACTGAAAGTTACTAATGATATTATGATGTCAGCAGACTCCGGAGAATACAGTCCTAGTCTTGTTAGCTTTACCTCAGCCTTTGATACAGTCAACCATACCATCCTGATAAACAGACAGAGACCTGGTTGGGATGTCTGGCTCTGTTCTAGACTGGTTTTCATCTTATATATCTGAAAGGAGTTTTAGCGTGTCTGCAAACCAGATCAGGTCGGAATCTACAGAGTTGTTGTGTGGAGCTCCTCAGGGCTCTGTGCTGGGACCTATTCTGTTTTTAATATACATTCTTCCTTTAAGCCAGATAATACAGCAGTTTCCTGAAGTATCGTATCATCTTTTTGCTGACGATATTCAGCTATATTATTCTTTTAAGCCTGCTGAAGCTCATAAGCTCTCCAATCTGATTGACTGTTTAACCAACATTAAACAATGGTTGAACAGTAATTGCTTACAGCTAAACCCAGCCAAAACAGAAACTTTGATTATTGCACCAGGCAGTGCAATACCTGATATTAAACAGCAACTGGGTGACTGAGGTTCCTCACAGAAACATAACCTTAGAAACCTGGGAGTTATTTTTGATGAAGCTTTTTCTTTGGAGGGACATTTAAATCAGACAGTAAGAACCTGCTTTTTTCACTTGAGGAACATTTCTAAACATAGATCCATCGTGTCAACAAGTGAACTCGAGATGATAATACACGCTTTTATCTCTACAAGACTCGACTACTGTAACAGCCTGTTTACTTGTCTAAACATGAAAGGGCTAGCCTGCCTACAGGTTGTTCAAAACTCTGCAGCGAGGCTACTGACCCGCTCGAACAAGGGTGCTCATATGACCCATCCATCCATCCATCTTCATCCGCTTTATCCGGGGCTGGGTCGCGGGGGCAGCAGCCTAAGCAAAGAGGCCCAGACCTCCCTCTCCCCAGCCACCTCCTCCAGCTTATCCGGGGGAATACCAAGGCGTTCCCAGGCCAGCCGAGAGATATAATCTCTCCAGCGTGTCCTGGGTCTGCCCCGGGGCCTCCTCCCGGTGGGACATGCCTGGAACACCTCACCCAGGAGGCGCCCAGGGGGCATCCTTATCAGATGCCCGAACCACCTCAGCTGGCTCCTTTCGATGTGGAGCAGCAGCTGCTCTACTCAGAGCCCCTCCCGGATGGCCGAACTTCTCACCCTATCTCTAAGGGAGAGGCCAGCCACCCTTCGGAGGGAGCTCATTTCTGCCGCTTGTATCTGCGATCTCGTTCTTTCGGTCACTACCCACAGCTCGTGGCCATAGGTGAGGGTAGGGACGTAGATCGACCGGTAAATTGAGAGCTTCGCTTTTACACTCAGCTCCCTCTTCACCACGACGGACCGGTGCAGCGTCCGCATTACTGCAGCTGCAGCCCCAATCCGTCTGTCGATCTCCGGCTCCCTTCTCCCATCACTCGCGAACAAGACCCCGAGATACTTGAACTCCTCCACTTGGGGCAGGAACTCATCCCCGACCCGGAGTGGGCACTCCACCCTTTTCCGGCTGAGAACCATGGCCTCAGATTTGGAGGTGCTGATCCTCATTCCCGCTGCTTCACACTCGGCTGCGAACCGTTCCAGTGCGAGCTGAAGGCCCTCACCCGATGAAGCCAACAGAACCACATCATCTGCAAAAATCAGAGATGAGATTCTGAGGCCACCAAAGCGAAAGCCCTCCGCCACTTGGCTGTGCCTAGAAATCCTGTCCATAAAAATTATGAACAGAACCGGAGACAAAGGGCAGCCCTGGCGGAGCCCATCACCCACCGGGAACGAGTCCGACTTATTGCTGGCAATGCGAACCAAGCTCTTGCAACGGTTGTATAGGGATCGAATGGCCCGTAGCAATGGGCCAGACACCCCATATTCCCGCAACACCTCCCACAGGACACCCCGAGGGACACGGTCGAATGCCTTCTCCAAGTCCACAAAACACATGTAGATTGGTTGGGCAAACTCCCATGCACCCTCAAGTATCCTACTGCGGTAAAGTGAGCCGTCATTTGTGAGCCGCGGTCAAGCCAGCCGCCTCCTATCCGCCGCATAAATTTCCTTGCGCTTTTACACCAGTCTTTACGGTAGCGCCTTTTCGCTTTATATCCTGATTGAAAGCCTAGACTGGCGCACACACGCACGCGCGTGAACAGTCACACGCACGCGCGTGAACAGTCACACGCACGCGCGCACACAAATTACAATGGAACAGCTCAATACAGCCATCGTGACAGTCTGGTTGCATATTCAAAAATTCATTAAAAATCATTCTTAAAAGTTGATGCCAAGCTTTCAACACAATCCTCTTCTCGGACACCTACTTTACCTCTGGGCCAGTTTTTACCCAGATTTACTGTAATATTACTCAGAAATCACAGTAAACTCATATTCAGTGCAATACAGTCAATGCACTACAATTATGTTTATTTCAAAAATTCATTAAAAGTCATCCTGAATAGTTGAGGTCCAACTTTCAACACATCCCTCCTCTGGGACACCTCCTGTACCTGTGTGCCAAGTTTCAGCCAGATTTACTGTAGAATTCCTCAGAAATTAATGGAAACATTTACTCAATCTAATACAGTCAGTACAATAGAATTATGTCAATATTCAGAAATTCATTAAAAATCATCCTGAGTAGTTGATGTCCAACTTTCAACACATCCCTCCTCTGGGACACCTACTGTACCTGTGTGCCAAGTTTCAGCCAGATTTACTGTAGAATTCCTCAGAAATTAATGGAAACATTTATTCAATCTAATACAGCCAATACACTACAATTGTGTCAATTTTCAAAAATTCATTAAAAATCATCCTGAGTAGTTGATGTCCAACTTTCAACACATCCCTCCTCTAGGACACCTACTGTACCTGTGTGCCAAGTTTCAGCCAGATTTACTGTAGAATTCCTCAGAAATTAAAGGGTACTTGTATTCAATGCAGTCGGCCAATACACTACAATTATGTCAATTTTCAAAAATTCATTAAAAATCATCCTGAGTAGTTGATGTACAACTTTCAACACATCCCCCCTCTGGGACACCTACTGTACCTGTGTGCCAAGTTTCATCCAGATTTACTGTAGAATTCCTCAGAAATAAAAGGGTACTTGTATCCAATGCAGTCAGCCAATACAATTTAATTATGTCAATTTTCAAAAATTCATTAAAAATCATCCTGAGTAGTTGATGTCCAACTTTCAACACATCCCCCCTCAGGGACACCTACTGTACCTGTGTGCCAAGTTTCATCCAGATTTACTGTAGAATTCCTCAGAAATTAATGGAAACATTTATTCAATCTAATACAGTCAGTACAATAGAATTATGTCAATTTTCAAAAATTCATTAAAAATCATCCTGATTAGTTGATGTCCAACTTTCAACACATCCCTTCTCTGGGACACCTACTGTACCTGTGTGCCAATTTTCATCCAGATTTACTGTAGAATTCCTCAGAAATTAAAGGAAACTTATATTCAATTCAATACAGTCAATACAATAGAATTATGTCAATTTTCAAAAATTCATTAAAAGTCATCCTGAATAGTTGAGGTCCAACTTTCAACACATCCCTCCTCTGGGACACCTACTGTACCTGTGTGCCAATTTTCATCCAGATTTACTGTAGAATTCCTCAGAAATTAATGGAAACATTTATTCAATCTAATACAGCCAATGCACTACAATTGTGTCAATTTTCAAAAATTCATTAAAAATCATCCTGAGTAGTTGATGTCCAACTTTCAACACATCCCTCCTCTAGGACACCTACTGTACCTGTGTGCCAAGTTTCAGCCAGATTTACTGTAGAATTCCTCAGAAATTAAAGGGTACTTGTATCCAATGCAGTCAGCCAATACAATTTAATTATGTCAATTTTCAAAAATTCATTAAAGATCATCCTGAGTAGTTGATGTCCAACTTTCAACACATCCCCCCTCAGGGACACCTACTATACCTGTGTGCCAAGTTTCATCCAGATTTACTGTAGAATTCCTCAGAAATTAATGGAAACATTTATTCAATCTAATACAGTCAGTACAATAGAATTATGTCAATTTTCAAAAATTCATTAAAAATCATCCTGATTAGTTGATGTCCAACTTTCAACACATCCCTTCTCTGGGACACCTACTGTACCTGTGTGCCAAGTTTCATCCAGATTTACTGTAGAATTCCTCAGAAATTAAAGGAAACTTATATTCAATTCAATACAGTCAATACAATAGAATTATGTCAATTTTCAAAAATTCATTAAAAGTCATCCTGAATAGTTGAGGTCCAACTTTCAACACATCCCTCCTCTGGGACACCTACTGTACCTGTGTGCCAATTTTCATCCAGATTTACTGTAGAATTCCTCAGAAATTAATGGAAACATTTATTCAATCTAATACAGCCAATACACTACAATTGTGTCAATTTTCAAAAATTCATTAAAAATCATCCTGAGTAGTTGATGTCCAACTTTCAACACATCCCTCCTCTAGGACACCTACTGTACCTGTGTGCCAGGTTTCATCCAGATTTACTGTAGAATTCCTCAGAAATTAATGGAAACATTTATTCAATCTAATACAGCCAATACACTACAATTGTGTCAATTTTCAAAAATTCATTAAAAATCATCCTGAGTAGTTGATGTCCAACTTTCAACACATCCCTCCTCTAGGACACCTACTGTACCTGTGTGCCAAGTTTCAGCCAGATTTACTGTAGAATTCCTCAGAAATTAAAGGGTACTTGTATCCAATGCAGTCAGCCAATACAATTTAATTATGTCAATTTTCAAAAATTCATTAAAGATCATCCTGAGTAGTTGATGTCCAACTTTCAACACATCCCCCCTCAGGGACACCTACTATACCTGTGTGCCAAGTTTCATCCAGATTTACTGTAGAATTCCTCAGAAATTAATGGAAACATTTATTCAATCTAATACAGTCAGTACAATAGAATTATGTCAATTTTCAAAAATTCATTAAAAATCATCCTGATTAGTTGATGTCCAACTTTCAACACATCCCTTCTCTGGGACACCTACTGTACCTGTGTGCCAAGTTTCATCCAGATTTACTGTAGAATTCCTCAGAAATTAAAGGAAACTTATATTCAATTCAATACAGTCAATACAATAGAATTATGTCAATTTTCAAAAATTCATTAAAAGTCATCCTGAATAGTTGAGGTCCAACTTTCAACACATCCCTCCTCTGGGACACCTACTGTACCTGTGTGCCAAGTTTCATCCAGATTTACTGTAGAATTCCTCAGAAATTAAAGGAAACTTATATTCAATTCAATACAGTCAATACAATACAATTATGGAAATTTCAAAAATTCATTAAAAATCATCCTGAGTAGTTGATGTCCAACTTTCAACACATCCCTCCTCTAGGACACCTACTGTACCTGTGTGCCAAGTTTCATCCAGATTTACTGTAGAATTCCTCAGAAATTAATGGAAACATTTATTCAATCTAATACAGCCAATGCACTACAATTGTGTCAATTTTCAAAAATTCATTAAAAATCATCCTGAGTAGTTGATGTCCAACTTTCAACAAATCCCCCCTCTGGGACACCTACTGTACCTGTGTGCCAAGTTTCAGCCAGATTTACTGTAGAATTCCTCAGAAATTAATGGAAACATTTATTCAATCTAACACAGCCAATGCACTACAATTGTGTCAATTTTCAAAAATTCATTAAAAATCATCCTGAGTAGTTGATGTCCAACTTTCAACACATCCCCCCTCTGGGACACCTACTGTACCTGTGTGCCAAGTTTCATCCAGATTTACTGTAGAATTCCTCAGAAATAAAAGGGTACTTGTATCCAATGCAGTCAGCCAATACAATTTAATTATGTCAATTTTCAAAAATTCATTAAAAATCATCCTGAGTAGTTGATGTCCAACTTTCAACACATCCCCCCTCTGGGACACCTACTGTACCTGTGTGCCAAGTTTCATCCAGATTTACTGTAGAATTCCTCAGAAATTAATGGAAACATTTATTCAATCTAATACAGTCAGTACAATAGAATTATGTCAATTTTCAAAAATTCATTAAAAATCATCCTGATTAGTTGATGTCCAACTTTCAACACATCCCTTCTCTGGGACACCTACTGTACCTGTGTGCCAATTTTCATCCAGATTTACTGTAGAATTCCTCAGAAATTAATGGAAACATTTATTCAATCTAATACAGCCAATGCACTAAAAATGTGTCAATTTTCAGAAATTAATTAAAAATCATCCTGAGTAGTTGATGTCCAACTTTCAACACATCCCCCCTCTGGGACACCTACTGTACCTGTGTGCCAAGTTTCATCCAGATTTACTGTAGAATTCCTCAGAAATAAAAGGGTACTTGTATCCAATGCAGTCAGCCAATACAATTTAATTATGTCAATTTTCAAAAATTCATTAAAAATCATCCTGAGTAGTTGATGTCCAACTTTCAACACATTCCTCCTCAGGGACACCTACTGTACCTGTGTGCCAAGTTTCAGCCAGATTTACTGTAGAATTCCTCAGAAATTAAAGGGTACTTTATTCAATTCAATACAGTCAATACAATAGAATTATGTCAATTTTCAAAAATTCATTAAAAATCATCCTGAGTAGTTGATGTCCAACTTTCAACACATCCCCCCTCTGGGACACCTACTGTACCTGTGTGCCAAATTTCATCCAGATTCACTGTAAAATTCCTCAGAAATTAAAGGACATTTATATGCAATTCAATACAGCCAATACACTACAATTATGGAAATTTCAAAAATTCATTAAAAATCATCCATAATAGTTGAGGTCCAACTTTCAACACTTTCTTACTCTGGGCGTCCTACCGTACCTCTGGGCCAAGTTACATCTCAATTCACTGTAATCTTTATCAAAAATTGAAAGAACAATTATATGTCAATGCTGGATGTGTGTCCTTTCAAAGTGACACTAAAGAACAGAACTCAGGCACATCAGGGAATAATCCAAAAGGCGGATTTATTAAACAAAAACAACATACAAAATATCTCTAACCCATACTACATAACCTAAAAAGAAACAAAGGGACACTTAGAAGCACAAGGAAACAATACTGAAAGGGCAAGAGACACAGTCCAAACATAATCCACAACTAAAATGCCAAAAGAACAAGTCATCCCACATAGCAGACGGGTCTTGCCTGGATCTGGTGTCAAGCCGGCACTGCTGGCTGACTTCTGGCATGGTAAGATGGCACTGTTTATGTGATGGCATGCCACATTTGGCCTGATTGGGTGAATGTGACATGTTGTATAGAGCACTTTGAGTAATATGGGTGAGTAAAAAAGTGCTGTATAAGAATCAGTCCATTCACTGTCTGAACAGAGTTTCGTCATGTTACTTTTGCACTATTATGTTCCAGCACATGTTGTTATTACATGGCTTACATGGCTAAGGTACACATTAGGCTGACATCTGGGGCCAGAGCTGAAACTGTTCTGGGCCAGCACAGGGCCAGCAGTGTGTCTGCAACTGGCCTTGTGCTGGCTCATGTGTGGGCCACCTCTGGTAAACCAGATCTGGGCCACCATAGGGCCGTCATTCTTTGCGGTACGCAGGCCATGTGTAAGCACATTGTGTGGGACAGATCCAGGCCATACCAATTTTGCTATGTGGGAGGAATTATGTAAAAATAGAAACATCATAAAAATGAAAATGAACATAAAGTAAAATGTACTGAAAAGAACATCAGTATGGCCATCATTATTTGCTTGGAAAGTCTAAAGTTCCATGGCTTTGAACAGCCAGAGAACGCAATGCCCAGCTTACAATGACTAAAAGTAACTTCTTTTAACATTCTGTCATTCTGCTTCTATATCAAAAATCCACTAAAAATAGTCATTTGAAAAAAAATATTCGCCACTTTTCATCAGTTTGGGTTCCTCTGTTTATAGCAATTTTTAGAAAAGAACCCAATACCTTTGTCACTATACAGTTGTACAGTGAGATACAGAGCATCTCCTACTCATTGCAAACATGCTGGGAGGGTGGCTCTATCCGCCTTAGTGCAGCTGCTGTACCATACTGTGATGCAGTAAGTTAGTAGGCTCTCAATGGGCGAGTGGTGGAAGGGTGAGCTGTAGTCCACAAAGAGCATTCTGGCGTAGCTCTGCCGCTGTTCTAGGTGACTCAGCACCGAGTGGAGGGTGATGGCATCTTCTGTGAATCTGTTTGCACGGTATGCAAACTGGTGGGTGTCGAATTCTGGGGGGAGGTAATCCTTGGTGTGCTGAAGGACTAGTCTCTCAAAGCATTTCATGATTACCGGTGTGAGGGCCACAGGGCAATAATAGTTCAGGCTGGTGATGGGAGACTTCTTTGGTACTGGGATGATTGTGGCTGATTTTAGACAGGATGGGATGGCTGCTTCATCCAGTGAGAGGTTGAAGATTCTGGTGGAGATGAGGGTGAGCTGGTGGGCACATGGTCTTAGCACTTTACCACTTATTCCGTCTGGACGCCTTCCTGGGGTTCACTGCTAGGAACACTCATCTGACATCGTGCTCCGTTACAGTGAATGGAGCGGTGCAGGAACCAGGTGAGGATGAGGATGGGAGCAGGGCTGAGGCAGATGAATGCTGCTGTTGTGGTGTTTCAAAGCGGGCAAAGAAGCTGTTTATGTCCTCTGCTAGCTGCACACTCAGGTTTTCTGTTTTCACAGTTCTGCCTCTGTGGTTTATGATGTCTATTATTCCATGCCATGTGTTGTTGCTGGACAGGTGGGACCCCTTTTCAGGTCAGCTCGAGCAGACCTGTACAGAGCTCTGTCAACAGACCTAGAGGGAGTGCAGAATTATTAGGCAAGTGTAGCACTTGGTAAAGTGTAAAGCTAAAATATGTCCAAAACATTGCATAAATCTGTTGGTATTTGTGTTATTCAACTATATGTTTGGATTTTTGGCTGCTACATGTTTTTCCACCAGTAGGGGGCAGTCACGAAAAAAGAAAAACTATGTTCGAAAAAGGAAAAGAAGAAGAGTGTATTTTTGGGCTCTGTACGTGAAAGCCACGGTTCTGAAGTACCCAAATAAACTCGGTTCTGCTGTTTACACCAAGTTGTCCTGGAGTGGTGTAACATTTTGGAGGTCCCACCGAGATAGTTTTTGGGACTACTTCACACAGAGGAACACAGTAAAGGAGCGTGACAGAGCAAAGGAGCTAATGCTAACGGATTGCGACAGTCTAGCTAATGCCACGGAAACTGTGTTTTCTCCGGTCGGATACACTGAGAGAGTTTTACTCGTCTTAGTTATCTTTCAAGCATGTCTGTGAACCGTGAAGATTTTTTGTTGGAATTGGAGCAGAAGTTATGTGGACTTTCTTTGGAAGAACTGCTCAGAGTATGTGAACTATGTAATATTACAGAAAAGGGCAGCAAAGAAATACAAAGCAAATCTCGCAGAGCTCTCGTTAAGCTTATTAGCCAGTTTTGTGAACGAGAAGAGCTTTTACAGCGAGAGGATGAAGGCATGCCGGTGCTTCTGGAGCTAAATGATGTGCTGGTTTTGCTGGTGGAGGCGCGGTCAGCGGCTGTCGGCGCAGGAGCGGTGGTCCGGTCTTCATCTTCAGACAGCGGAGATGACGGTGGAGGCTGTGCACGAGGAGCAACTGGCAGCGGCGCGGGCACCTCCGGAGCAGCGGACAGGGCCGATGACATCGCTAGAGCATCAGGCGGCTCAAGGGACATCAGCGGAGCAGCAGGTGGCCATGAGGACGTCGCTGGACGGCGAAACACAGCGCAAGGGGAGAGACTGTATTGGCAACAGCTGCTGTAATGTTTCATCAGGTGGATTCAGAAAAGACTTCAGGATAAGTGGACATGTGGGTGAGTCTACAGCTAAAGACACGCTGAGTTTCAGTAGCTTAGAGCACCAGATGGAAAGCGGCTTAAAAACGGGCTACTCTGAAGCTGAGATTGTGGAGGCTGTCATACGTGCCATCAGTCCTGGGTTAAAACTAAGGAGCTATTTGGAAGGGAAAGAAGATCTCACATTGACCAGCCTGAGACAAGTTCTAAAAGCCCATTATGCAGAAACGGATGCAACAGTACTGTACCAGCAATTAACCAAAGCTACACAGGGGGCAAATGAAACACCACTTGAGTTCCTGATTAGAGTGCTGGATTTGCGTCAAAAAATCCTTTTCGCATCTGAGCGCACCCAGTCTAGCCTAAAGTATAACAAAGAACTTGTTCAAAGTCAATGTTTTCAGTCCATTAGAACGGGTCTTCTAAATGACAATGTCAGAGCAGAAATGAGAGCATATTTGCAAACTGTAGCGATGAACTCTTATTAATGAAAATGCAAACAGCCCAGTACAATGAAAGCGAGAGAGCGTTAAAGGCAAAAGCCCACAGGTCATTTAGAACAGGACTAAATGTAGTTGAGCAGAATGTAGCGCTTACTGATCCCCGTACAAGCCAGCCTGACACAAAACCGGCTAAAACCCTCAAAGATAACTCCTTATTTGCAAAAATTGAGGAAAGTAACTCAGCAATTAGGGAACTCACAGGACAGGTAGCTTCACTAGTGCAAACTGTCCAACGAGATAGAAGTGGTGATGGTGGTAGACAAGTCAGGGCGTACAGAAAGGCAGCTCAGAGACCAAAAAGGCGATGCTCTGCATGTCAACAAGAAAACAGGGACTGTGACCATTGTTTCAAATGTGGCAGTGACTCTCACTGGGCAAAGGGATGTAAAGTAAGGGGAGCTCAGAAGCAGGAAAACTGGGCGGGGCTGTGACTGCGGGACAAGCCACAGCTTTACCACCAATGTCCCAATGTGATAACATTCCCAAGGCCCAAAGCTTATCCCTAGCATCACCAACTGACTCAGGAAATCCTAAAATTAGGAACCAACCCCCAAACGTGTTAAATTTAAGTACCAAAAAAAGAAAAGTAGCACAGCTCGTGGGCAGAAAGTGTCTAGTATGGTGTAGAATGAATAACTGCAAAACACAGGCACTGTGGGACACGGGAGCCCAAGTTTCAATAATGAGTGCATACTGGAAATCAGACAATTTACCTCACTTAGAAGTTCACCCCATCAGCGATTTACTAAGTAAGGATGAACTTTTAGACTTGAGAGCTGTAAATGGATCTGAAGTCCCTTTCCAGGGTTGGGTAGAAGTTAGCCTTAGCCTTTGTGATTCGAGAGGAAAAGCTGTAGCTCAGAATGAGGTTCGGGTTCCAATCCTAGTAAGTCAGGATGTGATGCAAAAACCAATAATAGGGTTTAATGCTATTGAGGAACTGATAAAAAAAGACACTACTCAATCCAGTGAAAGCTTGTCTTTACTCAGAAACTCTCTAAGAGTAGGATCAAGCAAAGCAGAAGCACTGTTGAACCTTATCCACACCACCAGTAGCGAGATAGTTACTTATCCTATCAGATCAGGACGCAAAGCTATCCGGTTGTTCAGTGATGACGCGACGAATCGTACTTCTGGGTCTAAAGTAGTCTGCGTTTAATATGGCATTTGTGTTGTTAACATGTTTAATGTTATGTATTTTCTTCTATTTGATCTCAAAAAGCTCCTAAAACAGTCAGTGATCACTGTTGACCTCCCTCGGCTTTTATTACCGCTAATCATTTATTTAAGCTCAGTTTTTACCTTAGGCTGTAACTACAGCCCAGCCCATACAGCAGTATATGAATGACTAACCTCGTATTGTGGATGGATTATCTCAGTTGTTCTCCTGGCTGAAGTTTGGTCCTTTTACAGCATCCTGCCGTGCGATTACATTTGTTCCTGACCACCGAGAACACTCACGGTAACTTTTATCGAGTGGGAAAAAAGTTAGCTTGTTATTATTATGCTAACATAGCTGTGTCGCTAGCGATCACGTAGCACATCATTATATACCAGCTAGCCCAACTTCAGTAACCCTACAAACGTCACTGCTGTTTAGTTTTCTGTCTTCATTTATGCTGGAAGTGATAAGAGTTGTACGTTTTAATTTGTTTCCAAAACCCCGCAGTCAGGACATGCTATATTGTATTTAGATAGAAGCTAGCGAGCTAACTCCCTGCTAACTTCTAATTCTGTTAAATGTCATAAATTCTGTTTTCATGGATGCCTGGATGTTAAACTCAATTGTTACACCTGGTAGAGCAGAACGCTGATCATTTTAATAAAGATGAAAGACTTTAGACAGTTTTTCAACTCTCAGTAATGCCATAGTGATCGTTTGATATATGGACCTGCAGCGGAGTTTAGACCCAGACACGGCTAGTGACGTCAGACTGAACAACCGGATTGTCGTACCGAGTGGACAAATATACGGCGTTAGTTGTTCCATCAAAACAGACCTAAAGGTAAAAAGTGAAATGCTTTTTGAGCCAGATGAAAACTTGTCTTTAGATGAGGGTCTGAAATCTAACTGCCAGTTGCTGTCTATATCAGGCAGTACCCGCAAAGTCAATATCTATGTTACTAATGCTACCAAACATGACATTGTGCTGCCACCTAAAACCCTTCTAGGTAACATAGAGAGGGTAACACATAGTTATCCTGTAAATCTCAAAGAAGCTCAGATAGGCTCGATTGTAGAAAAAGACAATCAGAACCCACCTAGCTCAGCAGAAGAGCCTTGGGAACCACCTGTCAATTTGGGCCACCTTAACACAGAACAACAGGCAGTTGTCTTGGAAATGTTAAGGGAGGAGTCAGGCGCATTTGCTAAACACAAAGAGGAAGTTGGTTACATAAAAAATTTAAAAATGGATATCAAACTCACTGATCAGATTCCTGTAGCCAAATCCTATAATGCGGTCCCACGTGCTCTCTATGATGAAGTAAAAAGTCACATTCAGGACTTGTTAAAAAAAGACTTTATTCACAAATCAACCTCACCATATGCCTCTCCAATAGTGTGTGTGAGGAGGCGGGATGGAGGCCTGAGACTGTGTGTTGATTATAGGGGCCTCAATAAAAAGACCATTCCAGACAGACACCCTATTCCACGAATACAGGAAATCCTTGATGGACTTGGCGGCAATAGGTGGTTTAGTGTGCTTGACCAAGGCAAAGCGTACTATCAAGGTGAAATCAGCGAAGACTCAAAAAAATATACCGCCTTCACAACACCCTGGGGGCTGTATGAATGGAATAGAATCCCATTTGGACTCACCAATGCACCTGCAGCTTTCCAGCGGAGCATGGAGGAAAGTTTGGAAGGCTTGAGGGACAAAATATGCACTCCATATTTAGATGATGTTTTGGTGTACAGTCAAACATTTGAACAGCATATTGAAGATTTGAGATCAGTTCTCAAACGTCAGCGGGCTTGGGGAGTAAAACTAAGACCTGATAAATGTGACTTGTTTAAAAATGAGGTCCGCTATGTGGGCAAAATCATTTCAGCAGACGGCTACAAAATGGATGACAAAGAGGTACAAGCAGTACGAGCTTTGAAGGACAACCCACCAACAAACATTAAAGAGCTGAGAAAGCTTTTAGGATTTTTAGGATACTACCGAAGCTATGTACAAGATTTTTCAAGACATGCAAAGTGCCTATATGATTTACTCTCAGTTGACCACACCCAAACACCAGCGCGGTCAGCCAAGGCGGGGCATGCTGCACCCACCCAAAAAATCATATGGAGTGACAGCCACCAAAAAGCACTAGACTATTTGGTGGATGTTTTGACTAATCCACCTGTGATGGCTTATCCTAAGTTTGAGGAACCCTTCATTCTGCACATCGATGCTTCAGAAGAAGGCCTTGGTGCAGTTTTGTATCAGAGGCAGGACAGTAAATTAAGAGTCATTGGATATGGGTCAAGAACATTAACACAAGCTGAGAGGAACTACAGGTGGCACTCAGGGAAACTTGAGTTTTTGGCACTAAAATGGGCTGTGACTGAGCGCTTTAGAGACTATTTGTTCTATGCTCCCTCAGTGACAGTGTACAGTGATAACAACCCTTTAACCTATGTTTTAGGCACAGCTAAACTGAATGCAACAGGGCACAGATGGGTTTCCGAGCTGGCTGATTTTAACATAACACTGAAATACCGACCCGGAAAAAGTAACGTTGATGCAGACTTTTTGTCCAGAACACCTTCTAGTATGGATTCATACATGTCAGAATGTACTGAGCTGTGTTCGCCTGAAGTGTTAAGCGCAGTACTGAATGCCATTGAAACACAGGAAGACAAACAACTGGATTGGATATCAGCCATAACATGCAATCCAGAAGTAAACAAAATACTTACAGAAAATCTGCCAGATGTGAGGATCACAACGCAGGAGCTATTGCAAGCTCAAAAGCAGGACCCTGCCATAGCTTATGTTCTTAACTTAAAGAGTACTGGTGCGAGTCTTGACAAGACATCAGCGCTCAAAACCCCTACAGGAAAACAGCTACTACACGAGTGGAAAAAGCTGTTTATCTCAGATGACGGGTTGCTGATACGAAAGACTGTGACTTACACTCAGATTGTGATTCCGGAATCGCACAAAGAACTGGTGTACAAACACCTTCACTGCGAAATGGGTCACTTGGGGGTGGACCGTGTGATGAATTTGGCAAGGAGTAGGTTTTATTGGCCGAATATGTACAAAGATATTGAGTTTTTCATCACACAGGTGTGCAAATGTAATATTCAGAAAAAACCTACAGTTCAGTGTAGGGCCCCCATGTGTCACATGCCGGCTACTGCACCCTTTGAAATGGTTTCAATAGACTATGTCCATCTCGAAAAGAGCAGGGGAGGGTATGAGTATATTTTAGTGTTACAGGACAACTTCACCAAGTTTGCTCAAGCCTACCCTACACGCAACAAATCTGGCAAAACAGCAGCAGACAAAATTTTTAATGACTTTTCCTTGAAATTTGGTTTTCCTGGTAAATTACATCACGATCAAGGCAGAGAATTTGAAAACCATTTATTCAAACAGCTGCAGAAGTACACAGGAATAGCCAATTCAAAGACCACACCCTACCATCCACAGGGGAACCCAGTGGAAAGGTTTAATCGCACCTTGCTGTCAATGCTCCGGACCCTGGATGAGGAAAAGAAAGGAAACTGGAGTGACTATGTAAACAAAGTTGTGCATGCCTATAATTGCACAACTAGTGACTCGACAGGGTACTCGCCCTTTTATTTACTCTTTGGTAGACATCCACGTCTCCCTATTGATGTAATTTTTGGACTGAGTGAGACGAACAAATGCAAATCATATGAGGATTATGCTCACAAATGGCAACAACAAATGAAAGAAGCATATGACATTGCATCCAGAAACATTAAAAAGACTCTGGCAAGAGGGAAATCACATTATGACCTGAAGAGACAAAGTGCTGTACTCTCACCTGGGGACAGGGTACTTGTCAGGAACATGTCAGAGAGGGGAGGCCCGGGAAAGTTACGCTCCTATTGGGAGGATCAAGTTCACATAGTGATCTCTCAAAAGGGGGAAAACAGCCCTGTTTATGAGGTTAAGCCGGAGCGTGGTGCTGGGCGAGGCCGTATCCTCCACCGCAACATGTTAATGCCCTGTAATGCATTACCGCTTCCCACAATAACAAGAACTGAACGAAGCCACACTACACAGACACAAAAACAAAGAGACCTACAAGACGCATCGAACCATATAGAGAGCTCAGATGATGAAGAACAGTATTGGTCTCAGAGAGTGAGGCACCACCACTGTCAGCCTCAAGGGGATTTAATGGTGTCTGCACCTGCTACTGAACTGGACCAGGACCTTCAGCGAAAGAGCACGGAGCTTAGAGTGGATGCTGAAGAGTTTCAAGTAGAAATGGTGAATGGACAAGGTAACGCTGAACATGACACCTCAGCATCATCAGACACTGTTGCTTCGCCAGGTCAGCCCAGTGAAATGAACCCAGAACTGTCGGAACCGCAGCCGAGAAGATCTCAGAGGGAGAGATGTCCATGGAAAATATTGACTTATGATGCGTTTGGCCAACCAGTTCAAAGAGCAATTGGTCACAGTGTTAACCCATTGTATGCCAGTGCAGCAGCACTGCCATTCTATGACCAGTTTGGAGTACCTTGGGCAGCTCTACAGATGCCTTACTATGCAGCTTATGTGCCAGTTAGTTATTATTGAACTGTGAAAGAGTTTTTTTGAATTTAAATGATGTTACTTTTCAAAAATGTATGGGGACTTACAAGGCCTTACCAATATGGTGACACAAGTATTTGATACTTTTGGGATGGTAGCGTAAGACATTGGATCGTTATGTTTGATGAGGTTAATTGTGATTAAATGGTTACTATCTAAGTTGATAAGCTCCGGAGCACGTGATAAAGTGATAGTAATGTCTTAGAGGGTAATAATTGTATGTGGACTGCTGGAAACAACTCAGCATTGTTATAAGCCGATGCTTATCTGGTAAGAGAGTAACATGTGATTCTGTCACCTGAGGTCCAATAGTGCATCATGAAAGTGATCTTAAAGCACTGCTAAATCCTATTCCGACTTACGCCATCTCTACGTTGTCACAAGGAAAAGAGAAGTATAGTTGTTTATTTTTGTTTCTTATTGTCATGTTTCCTCAATGTTGGGACAACATTTATTTAGCAGGGGAGGAATGTAGCACTTGGTAAAGTGTAAAGCTAAAATATGTCCAAAACATTGCATAAATCTGTTGGTATTTGTGTTATTCAACTATATGTTTGGATTTTTGGCTGCTACATGTTTTTCCACCAGTAGGGGGCAGTCACGAAAAAAGAAAAACTATGTTCGAAAAAGGAAAAGAAGAAGAGTGTATTTTTGGGCTCTGTATGTGAAAGCCACGGTTCTGAAGTACCCAAATAAACTCGGTTCTGCTGTTTACACCAAGTTGTCCTGGAGTGGTGTAACACAAGTTGTATTTTTGAGGAATAATTTTATTATTGAACAACAACCATGTTCTCAATGAACCCAAAAAACTCATTAATATCAAAGCTGAATGTTTTTGGAAGTAGTTTTTAGTTTGTTTTTAGTTTTAGTTATTTTAGAGGGATATCTGTGTGTGCAGGTGACTATTACTGTGCATAATTATTAGGCAACTTAACAAAAAACAAATATATATACCCATTTCAATTATTTATTTTTACCAGTGAAACCAATATAACATCTCCACATTCACAAATATACATCTCAGAATCAGAATCGTGTTTATTGGCCAAGTATATGTGCAGACACATACAGGGAATTTGGTTCTGGTAGATGGTGGCTCTCAAGCACAGCAATGTAAATCTCTCTCACACACACACACACACACACACACACACACACACACAAGTGTCTATATATACACATACATACACAAAGCTATGTAAACCAACTATAAATAACGAATCTAAACTTATATACATAAAATACAGAAATGAATGAGGTGGAATGAATACTACAAAATGTACATAAGGTGCAGTTGCAGTCTGGCAGTGGGAGCAGTGTGACAGGTCAACTGTTAAGAAGGGAGATGGCGAGGGGAAAGAAACTGTTCCTGTGTCGGGTGGTCCTGGTCTGCAGGCTTCTGTACCGTCTGCCAGAGGGCAGCAGATCAAAAAGTCTGTGTGCAGGGTGTGAGGGGTCTGCGATGATTTTCCCTGCCCGTTTCCTGGTTCTTGAGAGGTACAGATCCTGGATGGAGGGCAGGGGGGCGCTGATGATCCTTTCTGCTGCCCGTACAGTCCGCTGCAGTCTGCTCCTGTCCTGTTTAGTGGCTGCTCCATACCAGACTGTGATGGAGGAGCACAGGACAGACTCAATGACCGCAGTGTAGAACTGGATCAGCAGCTCCTGTGGAAGACTGTACTTCCCCAGTTGTCTCAGGAAGTACATCCTCTGCTGGGTCTTTTTGAGGATGGAGTTGATGTTGGTCTCCCACTTCAGGTCCTGGGAGATGGTTGTACCCAGGAACTTGAAGATCTTCACAGTCGACACAGGGCTGTCTGATATGGTGAGGGGGAGCAGAGTTGAGGGATGTCTCCTGAAGTCCACTGTCATCTCTACAGTCTTAAGAGTGTTCAGCTCCAGATTGTGCTGACTGCACCAGAGTACCAGCCACTCAACTTCCTGCCGGTATGCAGACTCATCACCATCTTGAATGAGGCCAATGACAGTGGTGTCATCTGCAAACTTTAGGAGTTTGACAGCAGAGTTATTGGAGGTGCAGTCGTTAGTGTAGAGGGAGAACAGTAGTGGTGAGAGGACACATCCTTGAGGGGCACCAATACTGAGGGACCGGGTTTCAGAGGTGATCTCCCCCAGCCTCACTTGTTGCTTTCTGTCTGTCAGGAAGCTGGTGATCCACTGACGGGTAGCTGGTGACACGCTGAGCTGGGAGAGTTTGGAGGAAAGAAGTTCAGGCACAATGGTGTTAAAAGCCGAACTAAAGTCCACAAACAGGACCCTGGCATAAGTTCCCGGGCGGTCAAGGTGTTGCAGGATGTAATGCAGCCCCATGTTCACTGCATCATCCACTGACCTGTTTGCCCGGTAGGCAAACTGCAGAGGGTCCAGCTGGTGGCCTGTAATGTCTTTCAGATGGGCTAACACCAGTCGTTCGAAGGATTTCATGACCACAGACGTCAAGGCGACAGGTCTGTAGTCATCCAGTCCTGTGATGGTGGGTTTCTTGGGAACAGGGATGATGGTGGAGGGTTTGAAGCAGGAGGGAACTTCACACAGCTCCAGGGATCTGTTGAAGATGCGAGTAAAGATGGGAGCCAGCTGTTCAGCACAGGTTTTGAGGCAGGAGGGTGAGACGCCATCTGGTCCGGGGGCTTTCCTGGGCTTCTGTTTCTGGAATAGTCGGCTCACATCCTGAGTGTGTATTCTTAGTTTCAGGGAGGAGGAAAGGGGGGTGAGAGGTGTGGTGGAGGTCGTTGAGTCTGGGATGGAGAGGGTGGTGGTGGTCGTTGAGTCTGGATTGGGGAGGGTGGGGGTGGTCGTTGAGTCTTGATTGGGGAGGGGCAGGGTGAAGGGGGGAGAGGTGGAAGGTGTGTTGGGGGTCAATGTCTGAAGCAATGTCCCTGGGGAGGGGAGGGTGGGGCGTGGGAGTCTGTCCGTCTCAAACCTGCAATAGAAAGTGTTTAACTCGTTGGCCAGGTCTTTGTTTGCTTCAATAGTGGGTGGGGGGCGTCTGTAGCTGGTGATTTCCTGCAGGCCCCTCCACACTGATGCAGGGTCGTTGGCTGAGAGCCGTTCTTCCAGCTTCTGGGAGTAGATCCTTTTAGCTGCTTTGATCTCCTTGGTCAGTGTGTTCCTGGCTTGCTTGTACAGGACCCTGTCACCACTTCTGTAGGCGTCCTCCTTGGCCTTGCGAAGATGTTGGAGTTTAGGAGTGAACCATGGTTTATTGTTGTTGTATGTGCAAAAGGTCTTTGTTGGCACACACACGTCTTCACAGAAACTGATGTATGATGTCACAGTGTCCGTGAGCTCATCTAGGTTCTCAGATGCAGCTTCAAAAACAGTCCAATCAGTGCAGTCGAAACAGTCCTGCAGTTCCTGCTTTGCTGTGTTAGTCCACTTCTTCACAGTTTTGACTACAGGCTTGGCACGTTTGAGTTTTTGCCTATAAACTGGAATAAGATGGACCATGCAGTGATCAGAATGTCCCAAAGCTGCCCGGGGCACAGAGCGATAGGCATCTTTTAGAGTGGTGTAGCAGTGATCCAGTATGATGTTGTCCCTGGTGGGGCAGACTATATGCTGTCTGTATTTAGGGAGTTCGTGGTTTAGGTTTGCTCTGTTAAAATCCCCAAGAATAATTGTAAAGGAATCCGGGAATTTCCTCTCCAGGGTAGTAATCTGGTCAGCCAGCTCGCACAGTGCGTTGTTCGCGTTGGCCTGTGGAGGGATGTAAACTCCGACCAGCATGAAGGAAGAAAACTCCCGCGGTGAATAAAAAGGTTTACAGTTGATGAGAAAACTTTCCAAGTGTGGGCTGCAGTGTTTCTGTAACACTGTGACATCAGTACACCAACCTTCATTAATGTAGAAGCAGACTCCACCACCCTTTGTTTTCCCTGAGAGCTCTGTTTCGCGGTCCGCCCGGTGAAGTTGGAAGCCCGGCAGATTTAAGACAGCGTCTGGGACTCGCTCACTGAGCCAGGTTTCAGTGAAGCAGAGGGCAGCAGAGCGTGCAAAGTCCTTGTTAGTCCGGTTTAAGAGCAGTAATTCGTCGACTTTGTTTGGAAGAGAGCGGAGATTCGCGAGGTGAATGGAGGGGAGTGCCGTGCGGAATCCTCGCCGACATTCAAAAAAACAACAACAACAAATCAGTGACCAATATAGCCACCTTTCTTTGCAAGGACACTCAAAAGCCTGCCATCCATGGATTCTGTCAGTGTTTTGATCTGTTCACCATCAACATTGCGTGCAGCAGCAACCACAGCCTCCCAGACACTGTTCAGAGAGGTGTACTGTTTTACCTCCTTGTAAATCTCACATTTGATGATGGACCACAGGTTCTCAATGGGGTTCAGATCAGGTGAACAAGGAGGCCATGTCATTAGTTTTTCTTCTTTTATACCCTTTCTTGCCAGCCACGCTGTGGAGTACTTGGACGCGTGTGATGGAGCATTGTCCTGCATGAAAATCATGTTTTTCTTGAAGGATGCAGACTTCTTCCTGTACCACTGCTTGAAGAAGGTGTCTTCGAGAAACTGGCAGTAGGACTGGGAGTTGAGCTTGACTCCATCCTCAACCCGAAAAGGCCCCACAAGCTCATCTTTAATGATACCAGCCCAAACCAGTACTCCACCTCCACCTTGCTGGCGTCTGAGTCAGACTGGAGCTATTTGCCCTTTACCAATCCAGCCACGGGCCCATCCATCTGGCCCATCAAGACTCACTCTCATTTCATCAGTCCATAAAACCTTAGAAAAACCAGTCTTGAGATATTTCTTGGCCCAGTCTTGACGTTTCAGTCTTGTGTGTCTTGTTCAGTGGTGGTCGTCTTTCAGCCTTTCTTGCACTGAACATAAGTTCCCTGCAATTTCTGAAGAATATTACAGTAAATCTGGCTGAAACTTGGCCCAGACGTACAGCAGGTTTCCCGGAGGAGGGATGTCTTGAAAGTTGGACCTCAACTACTCAGGATGATTTTTAATGAATTTCTGAAATTTCCATAATTGTAGTGTATTGGCTGTATTGAATTGCATATAAATGTCCATTAATTTCTGAGTAATTTTACAGTGAATCTGGCTGAAACTTGGCACACAGGTACAGTAGGTGTCCCAGAGAAGGAATCTGTTGAAAGTTGGACATCAACTACTCAGGATGATTTTTAATGAATTTTTGAAAAATGACATTCTATTGTACTGACTGTATTAGATTGAATAAATGTCTCCATTAATTTCTGAGGAATTCTACAGTAAATCTGGATGAAACTTGGCACACAGGTACAGTAGGTGTCCTAGAGGAGGGATGTGTTGAAAGTTGGACATCAACTACTCAGGATGATTTTTAATGAATTTTTGAAAATTTACACAATTGTAGTGTATTGGCTGTATTGCATTGAATACAAGTACCCTTTCTGAGGAATTCTACAGTAAATCTGGCTGAAACCTGGCACACAGGTACAGTAGGTGTCCCAGAGAAGGAATCTGTTGAAAGTTGGACATCAACTACTCAGGATGATTTTTAATGAATTTTTGAAAATTGACACAATTGTAGTGCATTGGCTGTATTAGATTGAATAAATGTTTCCATTAATTTCTGAGGAATTCTACAGTAAATCTGGATGAAACTTGGCACACAGGTACAGTAGGTGTCCCAGAGGGGGGATGTGTTGAAAGTTGGACATCAACTACTCAGGATGATTTTTAATGAATTTTTGAAAATTGACACAATTGTAGTGCATTGGCTGTATTGCATTGAATACAAGTACCCTTTAATTTCTGAGGAATTCTACAGTAAATCTGGGTGAAACCTGGCACACAGGTACAGTAGGTGTCCCAGAGGGGGGATGTGTTGAAAGTTGTACATCAACTACTCAGGATGATTTTTAATGAATTTCTGACATTTCCATAATTGTATTGACTGTATCGGGCTGCTACATTGTAATTTGTGCGCGCGCGGGTATAGTCTTTCAATCGGCACATAAAGCGAAAAGGCGCTACCGTAAAGACTGGTGTAAAAGCGCAAGGAAATTTATGCGGCGGATAGGAGGCGGCTGGCTTGACCGCGGCTCACAAATGACGGCTCACTTTACCGCGGTAGTATCCTGGAGAGGATAAAGAGCTGGTCCAGTGTTCCGCGACCAGGACGAAAACCGCATTGTTCCTCCTGTATCCGAGGTTCGACTAACGGACGAACTCTCCTTTCCAGCACCCTGGCATAGACTTTCCCAGGGAGGCTGAGGAGTGTGATCCCCCTGTAGTTGGAACACACCCTCCGGTCCCCCTTCTTAAAGATGGGGACCACCACCCCGGTCTGCCAGTCCACAGGTACTGCCCCTGATCTCCACGCAACATTGCAGAGGCGTGTCAACCAGGACAGCCCTACAACGTCCAGAGCCTTCAGGAACTCGGGGCGGACCTCATCAACACCAGGGGCTCTGCCACCAAGGAGTTGTTTAACTGCCTCATATGACCCCTGGTTTAAAGTTGCTCCACTGCCTACCAATCAGATTCAGGTGCGATTTTAAAATTTTAATTAGACCAGGGTTTTTATGATGTATTTTATGATTGTATTATGTGTTTACCTTGTAAAGCACTTTGTGACATATGTCTGTGAAAGGTGCTATATAAATAAACTTTACTTACTTACTTAAATATATTCTGCATATTCTGATAAGTTGCATTAAAAAAAAGCTTCTGGGAAGCCAGAAATGTAGCTTTCACAATGCTAAGTGGCCTGTTGGACAAACCAAAATACTCTGCTCGATGAAATGAGTAGAGAAAGTGTGAAAGGAATAAAAAATGTGAAAGTGACCCAGCTCCACTCCTTCAGGGAAAGAATTCTGCACAACACATGCCATAAAACAAATACTTTGATCGCATATTGCAAAACTAGAATGGGAATGTTATTTGGTAACAAATCCCTGCCACTATTCTCGGAATTCTCAGGCACGCAAACCGCCCACATAGGTCAGGGTTCCCAGCCCTGTCCACCCTCAGACGGTATGCAGTCTTGGTACCAGACAAAGGATCTACAGAGCAGACCAAGATCGTAAGTCACAATTATTCCAGCTAGCAACAGGGATAAAGAAGTTTTTTGGGTTTTTTTTGCTTCCAAACAACCAGGCATTCATATACATTTTTTAAAAATGCACTTAAGTGGCAATTCTTGAGGCTTGTTTCCTCATTTTGGATCCAGTTCTTGTACCTAACCTCTTTTTTTTTTCATTTAAAATCAATCAAGCATAGAAAAGTCACCCACCTAACTCAGGGGATGAGCCAGTTTTAAATTGTACATTAAGGCACTTTGTTAAAGCAGGCTGTCACAAAAACACATCCATCCATCCATCCATGCATCCATCCACCCTATCAAAAAATCTGAGAATGCACATTTTGTCCTTTAGTTGATTCTGTGCAAAAAAATTGGAAAAAAATTTGGCAAAGATAATATAGAGTGACAGCTATAACCTCGTATTTTATAGTATTTTTGCACCATCAAATAAAATAATTCCTTGTTGTCTATCTTGGCACAGTTCTGCTTAAAAAAACTGGGATGTAGCATGACTAAAAAGCTATCTAAACTATCTACAGCAGAAAACAGTGTCTGAATGTCCTTAAAAGAGGGGGGGGGAATCCACTAAAGACCTGGAACTTTTTATTAATGAATCTAAAGAAGAATTAGCAGGTATCGCGTCTTACAGTGACTGCAATAAATGCGCAAACAGCAAAATCAAGCTACCAAACTTCAAATAGGTCCTTTTATTTGGCACTGGTTATGGAAATTTTAATAATCTGTTTTTTTGACCTTGTTACGTAATTAACAGTGGTTTCCATTGTAGTGGCTAACTGCAAAACGGTGTCATTGGTATTAGGAAATGTTTTCTTACAACAAGATATTCATTGGCTGATTTGGCTGATCTACAGCTTTGTCCATTGCTGGTGATGCTTAAGGCGAAGGAGCAGCAATATCTGTACCGGCTGCATAATAAATCACAGATGGGATGTAACGAATGTCATGCCGTGGAAGAAGAAGCAAAAAAACTGGATCACCTGAGGTTATGAAAACAAAAAAGGTCCTAGCTTCCGGATGACAAGAATTGGAACATTGCCAAAAAATGTAACATTGTCTACATTATTCTGAAAAACTGAAAGTTCAAAGCAGTGTGTTGTTTGGCAGTAGTCTGTAAGTATCCAAGGGCAATAATTAAAAGGTAATAATGCATTTTTTTTTATTGCTTTTTGCCTATTGACATGTAACAGTGATCGTATTCAGCATTTCTTTTGCATGGCTTTTAGCACCATCCAGTGGTAGCTGTAATTAACAGGATGGGAGAGGAGTCGAGCTGGTGGTAAGGCGGTGAATACAGGGAAGGGTCTCTGAGGAAGCTTTGTTTGTGCTCGTGTGTTGATAGAGGAAGCATCACAGTACAACAATCCTTTGAATCTGTGCTCAAAACACCACAAAAATGGCTTCATCTGTATTGTCAGTTGCATTAACATGTTAGTTTATCCATTTTTGGGGCTTGAGTGCCTCTGATGGTGGTGGTCATTTGTATTATAAATATTTGACTGTTGTAATAACACTTATCTTTTTTCATATTTTTGCTTCTGTTGACAGTTTGACAAGTGTTCGTATTTTTCCTCATCTATTCTTTGAAGGATGCAATGCTGAAGAATATGTTTAAATCAGGTGCACTACATTACCTGTAACAACAACTGTAGCGAAAGCAAATCTTTTAGATTGATGATACTACTCATTATTTTATTTACTCTTAGGGGAACCTAAAACATGGTGTTGGGGGATAACACTACAAAGTGCTGATAGGTTAGCTATCTTTCACCATTTCTAGTTTATTCCAATGAACACCTGCTTCTCACTGCAGTCACGTAGTGAAAATGATTTTGTTTATTCTGGGATGCTGCGGCCTCTAAACTAAAGAGAGGATAAACTGGAAAATGCAGTCCAGCCTGAGCTTAACACAACTACTCAGTTTCCCCATTTCTTAACCATCCGTAAGGCTTTCCTCTGTGTACTAACTGGATTGCTACATTGCAAGAATTCAGGCCAGCAGACAAGAAAAACAAACAATAATAATGAAAGGTGGGTAAATGTTAGCTAACAAATATATGTAATTAAAGCAGCTGCTTGATTCTCCTTAGGCGAGTAGAGCGTCTCTTTCTTACTTTTCAAACAATACTTTCTTTTTCAATAAAGGATGTGTGTTTGTGTCTCAGTCGGCTGAAAGCTGGTTTCTTTGCTGGGAAAATAAGAAATGAATACAGAAATGCATTCAAACATTTGCAAACATACAAGGAACAACATGGTGTGAACTCACTAAGACAGGTTTTCTGGTACTTTCTTTACTAATCTTGAGGAACAGTTCTCCAGGCTTTGTGTTCTTCATCCAGATGATCTCACACCGTTTCACAAATGTTGAAGTACAGACTCTGAGGAGGCCCATCCACAACCCACAGTGTTTGTTCTATTGTGTGTTTTTCTATCCAAGCATGATTATACTGTGGAAAAGTTTGGGATCATTGTCACGCAAAAATCTATCATTCCTCCGTTTTTCCTACCTGCTTTCCTTTCATTGAGGCTTCTTCCACTGAGACCATTTCTGATGAGGTTTCGGTAGATGAAACAAAGGATCAAACGGATCTCTCAGATCCTGCGTCAGGTCTTTGCTGGATTGTTTTTTCCTGTTACTTACAGACATGACATTCAGATACTTTTCATCATCTGCAGATCTTTTTTAGTCCTGCAACTTCTTATTTTGTCCTCTACTTGCCCAGCTTAGTCAGATTTCTCACAGACACAATTTACACCATGCTGAGAAGTTTGTAGCTTTTTGTGAATCCTTTTGTTGGTGCAAAAATACGGTTTCCTCTCTGCCAAACTGTGTTTTAAATTCACATATTTATATCGATTCAACTAAAGAAATGTGACCAAAATGTGTTTTTTTTAACAGACTGCCAGTAACAAAGTGTTTAAAGATTTAAAGTTGTCAACTGTTAAATTAACTGTGTTCGACACAACACTGGTTGATCCCTTGACGTAAGTGCCTTCTTTGTGCTTATGATTCATAGGCCAGTGGCTAAACAAACAAAAACAACCTTCTCTTAAAAATGGTTGTTTTTGCAGCCAAGCAGCAAACGTCCCAAAAAAACCCTTTAAAAGACCTTTGCAAGTGCGTCAAGACCTTTGCACAATGCTTCAAAACAAAGTCAGGGTCGATAAATCCTCAGGAAGGCTGCAACAAGTGTTTAGCGACACTAGAGGGCACCAGAGGGCAAGATGATCTTCCAGTTTATCACACCTTTCATCAGAGTTTGAAATGAACACGTACCACAACTTATTGTAAAGAGGTCAAACACATAAGACAGAACAAAGGGTGTTTTGAAATTGTTTTTTTTAAATCCATATTCCACTCTTTATAGTCACACCACCAATCAAATCCAATGTTAGTCTCAAACAAACACGTTTTGTTATAATACAACTCTAATAAGCTTTAAAAAGATGGCACCATCAAATAGAAGGGGAACATGATTAGGCAGGAGAGTGTTGTCACATATATTTATAACAAAAATATTTCCTTTTAATTAAGATAGTTCTTTTTCATATACTCTAAGGATAGAATCAAATTTTCCCGCTCACATATCAGGGCCTTACTTTTGGGGAGTGCTATCTTGAAAGTGTTGCATAGTTGAGGAGACAAATGTAGGGTGGGGGGGGTCTTAATTTAAAACGACACATGGGGAGTAAAAAGCTTTTCGTTTGATGCAGAGTGCAGGATAAAAAAATACTCTTCTGAATACTGTTATGGGATTGTACTGGCTCTAAAGCCTTCATGTAATAAAGAAAATGAAAAGTGTGAAACCTGCGGCCTTGAAGCTTGTGTACTGGGATGTAAGTGTAGAACGCTAACTGCAAGCATTTTAGTAACAAAAACAAAACCTGTGCAAACATAACTCAAAAGAATAAGATCCACAGCAATCCTATGTGATGATCTCCCAAGCGGTTTTATAAACACAGGGGAAAAGCTTGTGTCTCTCAGATTGTATCCATTTTTAAAAAATAAAGAAAGAAAAAGTGCCGCTCAGTGACCATCATTCAGAGTAAAACAACATATACTCTTGGCAGGCAAACAAAGAACCAGCTTAGCTTAAAAATACTGACTTTCTAGCTTATGAGCTTATTAAAGCTCCAATTGTAAAACCTGATAAACCTAACCTTCTGTGTTGGCTTTCCTCCACCGACATGGTGATTTACTTCTTTAGAGATTGTGTTTATAAGAACAGAGTCCTGCAAGGAATCCTTGTCCGACGGTCGCCGAACCCGTTTATTCTGCTCATTCCAAGTGAATGAAAGCTGGATACGTTTCGATTTGCAAAATAAGAAGGGGAATTCCCAACTCAGCTTAAAGTGTCTCGAGATATTGTGCCAAGCATTTTTAAAGCCAGACATTAAAAGAAATGAAGAAAGGGGCACACTATATGAACCGCACCCAGTCTTTGCTGCTGGTTCTGACTTTACAAGCTCCAACCAGGGAGCACACCTGCACTTTCTTCCTTTCCAGCATTTCCATGCGTACATTCATTTGTCCCTTATATCCTGTATACTCATCTTCGTCTGTCCACCCACTGGTTGAGAACATGTAAAAGTTTGTACTGCTCCAAGTCCAAATCCCTAGTAGCGTCTGCAGACCTCTGCTTTGCTTTTAAGTCTTAGTCCAACAAAAGAAAGATCCACAACGCCGACCAGGGTCACCGGAACTCGTAGATTGCTGCACTGTGCTCGGGAACATGGGTGAGGTTCAAAGACTGGTACCTGGTAGGAGATTGTATATGTCAGCATGTATATACATCAGCACTATGTGAGAAATACAGACATAAGAGTGAGAAGGCACATTTTTGTAGGTACAGGCTACAGAGCAGTGCTGCACTTCTGCGAATGCAATATTACAGCCAGACCTATATCAATCACCTATCTGATACTGGCTGGTTGCAAATATATTGGTATTGGCTTCAATTCTGTATAATATGAGGCAATATGAACATTTTTGCATAGGTACAACATACAGAAAGACTAAGGCAATGGTGCCAACAACCACACCTCAAAGACTTGGATGTTAGTTTAATTGGTGGCTGTAAATTGACTGTAGGTGTGAATTTCGTGAGATAAAAATGGCTTGGAGACTATTTTGAACAGCAACAGTTAAACTGCTACCACAGAATGCACAAAAACACTAGAGATGGAGTAAAAGTGGGGCTAAGTTTGCTTATAACCAGGCAGCATAACCACATAAATTAAACAGACCAAACTGCGGGTTGGACTGTTCTGCTTTGTTGTCAGAGATTTACAGTTAACAAACAGTCAGGTGAGTAAACAACACTGAGACACTTAAGATTGACAACGTGTGGCACGGGTGAAAAGCTGTCTGTGTGTGTAAGCTGTGTGTGTGTGTCACAAAGTATGTGTGTTGCAAGTCAATTTCTAAGAATAATATAATGCAAGTCAACTTCTGCGGATATGTATTTCTGTACTGGTCTCTTGTCAGTGTCACAGCTTCCTGTTTCAACAGAAAACTGAACAGAAAACAGAAATATGTGTAACATAACTTTTGAAGCATAAGCAAGTAAAACAATAAAAACTCCCTAACATTTGTGTATATAAAATTACACATTTTAAACTAGAGCTGTCTGCTAATTATCTGAGGAGCCACAATTGAGAAAACTTGAGAGAAGCTGACTGAATGAGTTTTCCCCAACCAGATTTTCAGCCAGTCTAGGATAAAGCAACTTTTCAGAGGTGAGCCAGCTGGTTAAAGCTCCTAATACAAGTCAACCTTGAATCACAATAACTTTTAGTGTGCTGCATCACCATTCGGAGCTCCTGTGGTAGTAGTAGCCCTCAATTGTTGCTGTGGATTTCTGGAAGCAGATGTAGTAGAATCCCGCAAAGGAAGCGCCGCTGATGTCCTTAATTGTGTGGTCAGGGACTAAAAACTGTTCCTAAGGCAGGCAGGTGAGAAAAACCAACAGAAATATAAGAGGCAACCTACTGCAGAATATAGTTAAGTTCACTGTTCGGTAATCGTACCTTCCACCTCATGAAAATATAGTCAGAGTTCTTCAGATCCTCGTAGTCAAAATCGTCAGAGTTGAATGTCTTTGCATACTGGTAGAAGGCCTGGAACTTGCCCTGGACACAAAAAATGTTTACAGGATAGGTCAGAATAAATCAGTCTGATGGAGAATAATTTTTGTAATTTACAAATAAAAGCGGTTTCACCATACCCAGTGCTTACGATCCACATCCTCATCTGCATCCCATTTCCGAGTGAGAAATGGCCGTTTCCTACTGATGATCTCTCCAGCAAAGAAAGTGGTCAGTGTTGGATATTCCTAAAACAACAACGAGAAGCAACTGAAGACACGTCTGGTCACTTCTACTCTTTGTAATTAAAAAGAAAGTAACATTAAATGATAACAAACGCATCGGTCTACTTAATGTTCAATTATATAAAAGACACTTCAATTCTAAAACACTACAGAAAGTGATCATTTAGAGACTGACAAATAAGAGGTATGTGTAATAAGCCAACACAATGTCACAGCTAGTTCACCACTGCATTCATACAGTGGGAATGTTCTGGATGCTCTGTACAGCAGGAACACAAAGACGTGAGCTGTTACCTAGTAATTACTTCTGTAATTCACTCGACCCGCTCCAGTTCGCATACAGAGCTAACAGATCAACTGAAGATGCCATTGCTACAACGCTCCACACCACCATCTCTCACCTGGAAGTGCAGGGCCGTTACGCCAGGCTGCTCTTTGTTGACTTTAGCTCTGCTTTCAATACGATACTCCCGGACAGACCAATAGTTAAACTGCTGGAAGTTGGACTTCCTTCCACCACCTGCCGCTGGATCAGAGCCTTCCTCTCAGACCGTGTACAGAGAGTTAGAGTGGGGCCTCATCTTTCCTCAGCCCTCAGCCTCAACACCGGCTCTCCATAAGGCTGTGTACTGAGTCCCCTACTGTACACTCTGTACACACATTACTGTGTTAGTTCCCACCCAGACAACACAGTCATCAAGTTTGCAGATGATACCACCGTGGTGGGGCTCATCTCAGGGGGAGATGAGACGGTGTACAGAGCTGAAGTTCAGAGGCTGTCAGATTGGTGTGTAGATAACAACCTGGACCTCAATACCACCAAGACAAAAGAACTGGTAGTTGACTTCAGAAGGAGGAAGTCCGAGCTGCAGCCTGTCAGCATCAACGGGGAGTGCGTGGAAAGGGTCTCCAGTTTCAAGTTTCTGGGTGTGCACATAGACACAGACCTCCAATGGAGCTCTAACACCTCTGCGGTCTTAAAGAAGGCCCAACAGCGTCTCCACTTTCTGAGAATCCTCAGAAAAATGGAGCTGAAGAAGGAGCTGCTGACCGTCTTCTACCGCTGCTCCATTGAAAGTGTGCTGACATATTGCATCAGTGTGTGGTTCTCCAGCTGCACCACAGCACACAGAAAGGGACTCCAGAGGATCATCAATATGGCCCAAAAAATCATTGGACATTCTCTTCCCTCCCTGAAGGACCTGTACAGCACTCGCTGTCTCAGGAGGGCACGCAGCATCCTACGGGACTGCACACACCCAGGACACCGGGTGTTTAAGATGCTGCCGTCTGGCAGGAGGTTCAGGCTGCTGAGGTCCCGAACAAATAGACTCATGGACAGCTTTTACAACAGGGCAATAGCCCTGATCAATGTAAATGGCTGACCTGACTGGCTACCTCCCTGGACTTTTTTAGGGGGGAGGTAACAATGTTTAAAACAATAACAATAATAATATTTATATTTATAACAAGGTGCAATAATAATTAATGTGCAATAATAACAGTGTGCAATACACATACACTTATTCTTCTTTTTTATACTAAGTTAATATACTGTGTTGTGTTGTTTGTTGCGTTGTGATGTGTCATATCGTGTCGTGTTGTGTTATATGTAGTGCCGAGTCCTAGGGCTGCCACAAACGATTATTTTGATAGTCGACTAGTCACCGATTATTTTTGCGATTAGTCGACTAATCAGATCATCCATTGGACATACAGCTTATTGCACCAGCAGCATCTGCTCTTATATAACTATCATTAGCTTACAGCTTTAAGTGTTTAAAGTATGTGCTAACTAAAAATAAAGACAAGATGATAGTTTATTAAATTTTAATGAAATCTGCAGATTGTTGTGGTTTAATAAACTCCTTGCTATCTAAAATATAACAGGACACCGGAGTAAATTCTTGAGCATCTCACACTTCTGATAATCAGCTGTCTGCTTGATGTTTATTCAGCTGTGTAAAAACTTTAATCTCAGCCAAACCGATTTACTCAGGAACAAATAAAATACTAAAAAAAAGCCAAACAATAACATTTTGAAGTTATCTAAGTGACTTATATATATATATTTAACCTGAGTAGCGAAAGACGGCGGTGGGTTTGAAAACGATTTGCCGGGAGTCCGGTGTTCTCATGGCTCTAGTTAGCCTAGCCTAGCCTCCGGCTAGCTATCGAGCTAGTGGGTAACAGACGTCTCTGAAAACGTTGGAGCACTTTTGAAAATATGTGGTGTCTTGATAAACTGAGCAGATATTTGAGGTTTACACAGCTACATTCTCGCCTGAAAATATGTTAAACATTTATTTTGTGACCCAGAAAGAATAATAAGAGTAAAACCAACTAGCTGCCACCATTGTTGGAAACTGAGCTGGGCCGCGCTATGAATTCTGGGACACAGCTTCTTCTTCTTCGGGGTTTAACGGCAGTTGGCATCCTTGTACATGCAGTGCTGCCATCTTCTGTTTCAGTCTGTTATTACACTCTTAAATCCTGCTACTTATTCCTGTGTCTTTCAGGATCTTACAAAGCTTCAAACGACACGTCGACTATTAAATCAGTCGTCGACGATTTTGATAGTCGACGTAATCGTGACTAGTCGACTAATCGTGGCAGCCCTAGTGCCGGCGTAGGACAGTTTTCCAATTTCATTGTACTACTGTACTATGTATGACTGTGCAATGACAATAAAGAGTTATCTTATCTTAATAACCGAGGACACTAATTATAGCATGTATTGCGTTAGCTGTAATTTACTCTGTGAAATAGATTTTAACACACCTCCTGCAGAGATAGTGTTATGGCCATTTTGCCAGTGTGCTGATAACATCTTATTCACACCATCTTTAAACGTTGCTATTAAGGCATGATTAGTAGTATAACATCCACCAATCAGAAGAAAGTTGAATTAAAATGACAAGGAAGAAGCAGAGGATGAACTAAAAGCCTAAATATAAGTTTTCAGGAAGTCATTTAACTTAACTACAGTCTTGTTTTGACTGTTTGTTTTCTTCTGGTTACGTGTGGCCATTCGAGTTCAACCTGTGATAAACGTTGCCTTTCCCGACACCTAGTGCACACAGCCTCAACACAAACTCAAACTGCCTGTTTGTGAGCTCAAAATGTAGCCTACTGAATAACACATGTTGGGTGTCTTATATCTTCTCTACCATTGCCATGAATCTGTCTGTGGCCGATCCCGACTACCCGCTCATTTCTGTAGGTATTAAGGTGTTCTGACTTTAAGCCGTTAACAAATTAAAACCTACAGGATTTCAAGAACCTGTGTGACAATCTCAAAACTACTTTTAAGTATTAAGCTAACAACATTTTTTTATTGATGAGACATGCATATTAGAACAATGTGTTCTCGACAGGCCAATCAAAAAGGAGTTGCACGGCCACAATAACTGGTGCGATCTGCCTCAGGGGAGGGTGCAGTCACTGATTCAACTATTTCAAAGAGCACTCAAAGAAAAGGTTCAATAGTTGAAATTAAACTAGAAATGTATATTTTATAGTGACCAGCAAATGAATTAGTAGATGTTTAATGGAAAGTGTGGACAGTATGTGCAAGAAAAACCTTTAAAAAAATGCAAAAAGCCTTCAAGAAGTTAGCCCTTCTACTCCTTTTGCTAAACAGCTGTACTTACGTTTCCCACTGTTTTAACATCGATTGATACTTTGGTTGAAAAGCCCAATACTCTTTGTGTTGTCTTATGTTATTGCCTTTTTCTCTTGGCACTGTTAGACATGTTTGCTACTACAAAAATAGTCACAACAATTTCCATGACAGCTGTGGCCAGACATGGTATAAATTATTTATGCTCATGCTTTAATGAAGGGAATCACCTCTCTCACCTCTGTTAGTCCTTTTATCTTCAGGTAGCCACATAAGTAGGAATCCTCCATGGTCACATGCTTTAAAAAGAAAGCAAGACATACAATAAACTACATCACATTGACATCAGTTCAGATCAAGTTATGGTTTTACAAAGCCAATGCTAAATATTTAATTTCTAACAGCAACCTCAAATACAAATAATTTTCTACTGAGGTAAATGTTTGTGTAGGCCTTTACACCAATTCTGAATGTCCTTATTAGTATTTATAGTAATAAATTACTTCAGCTGCATTAAAACATTGACAACAAATTTAAAATGTTTGTTTGTATTCAGTCGTGGGCACTGCTACGGGACAGGACAGGCTGATTTTAACACCTGTCAATCATCATGCCGCCCGTTTGACAGATGACCAAATGCCTCTGACATCTCGACTGAATAACGAAATAGCCGCTTCACTGCCCCACCTGCAAAACAACCTCCACGTCATAAGAGTTTCCTTTGCTTTTCTGGTGGCCTCTGAATTTGGAACCGCTGTACAGGAGCGAAGTGACAACACCGGGCTGCTGCGTGTTTATCGGGGGCGGCGGGATAAGTGAGGCCGAGGATGTGAAGGCCGCGGCGGTGGAGTCGCTGAGGTATCCAGCGGGGACAGGCATGGCTCCCGCTTCGCTGACCGGGCACCGACCACGGGCAATTGCCGTCGAGGAGAGGTACTCTGTCGGCGTCTACGAGGAGGTGGCAGAGAGCCGAAGAGGTCCAACAACATTCAAATTCCACTTAATTCCGCTACAGTTCAGTTTACCAGCAACCAAGCTCCCAAAGAAGTGGACTTCGACGCGGTGTTTTAGCGAGAAGTATCCGCCGCTCTCATTGGTCAACTGAGTCTGGCTTTCGAACATCTTCGAAGCTCATTGGTTCGACATGCGGAAGGTTTCGTGGAAATATTTGGGTGTAGTTTTCCAACTGTTGTGTAAGGATGTGTAGCGCACGTATAGAAGCGCTTTTTAAACTACATTTCCCAAAGAAACTAGAAGCCTCTACGCTGCTGTCAAGCGCCGAAGGTCACACGCGTGTTTTTGAACACAAGAGATGCTTAAGAATTGAGCAGCTGATAAATGGATTAAAAATAAGACTTGATGCTAATAGGAAACTATGCGTGCAGTGCTAACTCTTGTTAAATGAGGACGTTTCGGACACAGACATCTCGCAGGTGTGTTTTCTTCTCAGTCAGCCTTACTTAAAAGCATCACATCTTCACATACTTTCCGCTATGCTTAGGTGTATAGTTAGACTTCAGAGTCAGGTTGGGAATGCTTTTTCTCTCAGTAAAGTGTGCCCGAGAAATCAGTACTACGAATGTGTTGCGAGATACTCCGCAGCCACAGCAGGTAAGAGCAATAACCACATTGAATGAAAGCTCCCGTCATCTACAGAAGATTTGTGTCATTTCACCCTGATGTGGCGTTTTTCTGTTCACCAGAAAGGAAGAGATTTTATCAAGATGTCAGCATATCTCAAAGTGAAGGTATCTGTAGTTTTGTCATTAGTAATCCAGTCAAGTGTAGTATTGTAGTAGCAGGTTTTCCTGCCCCATCTTTATGATTGTGTCATTCTGGATATCTTTTGAAAAATATCTCTATATAGGTGGTTTATATGAGATAAACCTGGACCAAAGGAAGCTGAAAACTCCAGGAGGGAAGCTGTTCACGGTGCCAAATGAAGCCTTGGCCATCGCTGTTGCAACTGAGTGGGATGCTCAAAGGGACACACTCAAGTTCTACACTATGCACTTGGTAAAGCATTTGACATGGAGTTGTAGCAAAGTACTGGTGGCACCTACGTTACATAAAATAATGTTCAGAGAAAAGGAAAATTTGAGAGGAGTTTTATGATTTGATAGGTCATATTTATAAAAGGAATGTTACCCAGATCTTCCAACAACTTGCAGGACGTGTACCTTTAAAATAACTTTGCCATGATATTTATACAAAAATTTCACTGTAATATTAAGTTTGGGAAACTCTTTCCTCAGACTACCCTGTGCAACACGGCTCTCGACAATCCCACCCAACGCAGCAAAGAACAAATGATCACCGCTGCTCTCAAGTTTCTGGAGACTGACACCATCTGGTATGGCACTTGTTTATTTCTATTTATTTTAGGTTTGTTTAATTTTCTGAAACTTCAAACATAAACTCATATGCGAATGCATGTATATACATCTACATAGTCCGTATATCCTGTGAACGCCCATGTGCATTCAGAGATCCACGTATGCATCTGAGAATTATTTAAATTTGAATTTATACAAAATAAGACAGGAAATGAACTATTGTATGGTATTAATATCCAGTAACACTTATATTCGCCTTTTTCACCTTGGGAAAAAAATGTCCCTTTGCAGAGTGCTATGATACTTTAAGAACAGTTTGATTTGCACTACAGTTAATTGTTGTTTCTTTATAGCTTTAAATATGTATGCTTTCCTGATCATAATTATGATGGTATTCAGGTATTTTCCTTAAACAGCGTCACTTAAATCACAATTAAAGCCAACATTGTGTTGAAAGACAAATATGAAAAATTCTACAATTTGACTTAAAAAGAAAATTATTTTGTTACAGTAGCAGAATAAATGGATAGCTAACTCCTGTACCTGCTTATAAAATCTACTTGTGTTACACTGTTAAATATCACATTTTTAAAGCATTTTCCTCATAGGAGCCACTCATTTGTTCATTTTATTAATAAAAAATCAGTGTTTTAACACCTATAAAGAGACATTGACACACTGTAGACAAACTTAGCTGGTTATTTTCTGAGTTGATGTTTTTTATGTTGCTTAGTTGCCACCAATTGATTGGAGTTATTGTGACTTTAATGTTGTAGGATTTATGTTTTGTGTAGTTACAGAGTAGATGAGCCCCATGGTTTAGTCGAGCTGCAGAGGAATGAATGGGACCCTGTGCTGCAGTGGATTGAAAAAAGGTAAGAACAGCTTTAGCTCTTGTTGTACATGCTGCAGATTTGAAGGTAAAATATTCGTGTTCTTTTCGGGGTATCCTTTCTTTTCCTAATAACAATAATTAGGTGTAAAAGGCCTCATCTGTGGTGTTCACATTGCTGTACTTAATACTTAATTCAAAATAGTTAAAGAAAATCTTGTGTATGTTCTCCTTATTTTAATAGTGATTTTTGTAGAAATACAGGCATATAAAGATTTTGTGTAATATTATTAACAGAATGTTACACAGATGATGTTGTGCAATAACATAAGCCTTATAATGAGCAGCGTATCTGATACACATCAGTTCAGTTGTATTTATATAGCTCAATTTGTAACAGTTACCATAAGACACTGTTGTAAGATAAAGACCTTGCAATATTAGAAAGAAACCCCAATAATCATGCCCATTGACCAAGCCCTTGGCGACCGTGGGAAGGAAAAACTCAGTTTAACAGGAAAAAACCTCCTGCAGAACCAGGCTCAGGGTGGAGCAGCCATCTGTCATGTCACTACTCTGGCTGTGATATTCAGCAACTGAATGACTTTTCAAGGAACTTTTAAGGCAACCTTATGATAATAATGAGTACAGTATCAATAATAAATAATAATAAATTTGTTGGGATGTTTCTAATTTTAGGAATATTGCACAAATAAATGAAGTCATTCCTACATTTTTGTTTAATGTGCTCACTGAAGCACATGCTGTGATCAACAATGACTCCAAGATTCTTCATAGTGTTACCGAAGGCCAAGTTAAAACCATCTCAAGTAAATATCTGGTTACATGTAATGCTTCTAGGACAAAGTAAAAAAAACAAAAAAAAAAAAACACTTCAGTTTTGTCTGAATTTAGGAGGAAATTAGAGTTTGTAATGTAGTAGTTACTTCTTGTCTGTAGTTTAACTACTTGACCTGTATCACTAGGGATGGGTATCGTTTAGGTTTTATCCGATACCAGTACCAAACCGGTACTTTTGAAACGGTGCTGGTGCTTAAACGGTGCTCGAACCGGTGCTTAAAGAATGGGGAACACAAAATTGGTCCAAAAACCTCTCATGTTCAGCTGGGTTTTTTTGTAAAAAGGTAACAATGTTAGCCTTTTCTGCAGCTATAGGGCATATATGGCATCACTCTTGGCTGGAAGCAGTGCTTAATCAATGGAAAGGGTGAAGGGAGTATCTGCCATCAAACAAGAAGACAGCTGCATGTAACTACAATGGTATTTGCTAGTTCACCTTACGTGCATTAATGTAATAACGTGGTTAGCATACTCAACGTAAATTACACACAAACAACATTAAGCTACTCACGCAGAGAAGAACGGCTGCTGCTGCCATCATCATCCATCACCATTTCTGCTACACTGGCAGGGCTAGGGGCCAGGACTCTCCTCTTCGGGTTTTTGGGGGATGTTGCTAACTCCGGGTCCGATAACAGACACCACACCCGCAGTAGATGTGCTCGGTGTGAGGTCTCGCAGCAAGCTATCAAATACGGCACATTTCTCGGCTTTTAACGTTGCCAGGTGTTTCATCAAATTCGAGGTGTTGCCTCCTTTGCACAGTATCACTGTATCACCTTAAAGCACTTGTTGCAGGCTGCTGAGTTTGCATCTTTTGCTGTGAAGTACAGCCAGACTTTTGACCGCTTCGCCTTGGTCATTTTTAATCTGTAGCTCTGCTCTAAAAGAACGTACGTACCTGGGCCCGCCTACTACGCTTGCAAAGGTAAAATGATTGGCTAGAATCTAAAGTGTATGACATCTCAGGGGAAAAAAGCACCGAAATAAAGCACCGAAATGTGTGCTGCTTTTCGGTCTGGTTACTACCGTTTATGTCAGAACCGGTGCCATTATACCGGTACCCATCCCTATGTATCACCTGCATAGATAAATGAATTACTTGCTGTGGGGAGTAAATAAGTAAAGTAATGCAAAAAAGTCAACAGCAATTTCTAGTAATTATTTATTTATTTGAATACCAACCTGAACAATGGCCAGATTTGTTTCATGTTTCTTGACAGGTCTTGACACTAGGAGTATGTTAAGGGTCTCCTTCTGGTCTTGAAGCGGCATGTAAGGCAAATGTGTTAACCACTAGAAAAATTACAACATGTTAAAAGTAGAAATTTTAAAATGAGTGCTGTTTTTATTTTTTTTTATTTTTTAAAGAACAATATTTTTTTACTCATGTTCAACACTTGATACTTTGTATTTGTTGTATATTTCAGTTAAATCTAAGGAGAAGTGATTCATATTTTACATTCTTTCCAACTTTTTAGCTTTTTCACCAAAGTGCTGATGAGCTTATGCTATGATGACGTCTCCATCTGTTCGTCTGTACAGTCATCTGCTCACAGTTCACAAGAATCACTATTCCTCCCAGAGTGCTTGTTAGCATTTAATTGCTTGTAATGTTCATAAAATGAGTTTTGTCATCTGTAAATGCCCTTCTTCTTCTTCTAGTTCTTCTTCTTCTTCTTCTTCTTCTTCTTTTTTCAAAAATGTAGTCTTCTGAGCATGCTCAGGCCACAAAATCATTGCAGTTATGTTTTAAAATGATAAATTATAAAAAACAAGCCTGATGATTGAAAACAAGAACTAATAGGATGCCATTTGGCAAATTTCAGATGCTCAATTTGGGATTTCTCCAGTGTAACCTTCATGCACAGTGCTTACAGTTTCGCTAAAATCTCACTCCTGATGTGCTGAACAATATCCAGTTCGAACCATTTAGCGAAGCTGTTAACTTAATATTAAAGAAAGGACTACATGAAACACCACGTGATGTAATAGCTTGAAATATTGCTTAGTTGTGCACCACTTGTATCTTTTTAGGTGGTGCTGATCATGATCTTGTTGGTCATGATCAGGGAGGGAGTTGGTCCTGTTGGCTGACTCCACTCGAAGGTGTGGCTGGAACCTTTATAACACCATAAAGTCAGCATTATGATTAAATCTATGACATGCTGATATTTAATCATGTTTTTTTGTGGCCATAGTTACTACTGACCATGTAGTCATGGTACTCTTGAGCTCAAACACACACATTTGGTGCAGAATGAGACAAATTTTCCCTGGATATGACTTTTAAAATCTCATTAGTTTGTGCAATAAAACCAACCAGTGATACAGAAACAGCATCACTTTCTCACACATTACACTGACCTATGACATGCGATGGCGCGTGAGCTTGATGAGCTCCTACATCATCGACGTTCTCGTTTTGAAAGTGCTTTACTAATTTTTATTTTCCCCACAACTTCGCTGCAGATATAACGTCACTATTGGCTCCTCAGCCAGTATTTTGGGCCCTGAGATTCCAGAGGCAACCAAAGACACCTTACGGCAACATCTCAAGTCTCACAACTTCTGGTCTCTGACAGGTAACACAGACCTATATGCTTTTTTTGTTTTGTTTTTTCACTCTTTTGACCTTGTTTTAGATGGGATTTGCCTGTATCTAACATGTTTTGCTTGTTTGGTAACTGTAATGGCACAGCTGATGATGAGGAAGGGAAATGCTGTTTGAAGTGGAGATGGTGTGATGTTTAAATCACATGGTTTGGTTGATATGTGATTTGACTAAATTTTACATGCGTGTTGTTGTTCCTGTGCAGGACTTGAATATGTGATCACCCAGCTCAAGTCTATTGTATTGTCACTGGGCATGATTGACAGGCACCTGAGCGTGGAGCAGGCGGTGTTGCTCTCCAGACTGGAGGAGGAATACCAGGTAGGGAATTGCTGAGTCATATGCTTTTTTTTTTATATTACTTGCATGAGGATTTTTGCCTTTTTCAGTCAGTTTATGTATTGGCTTAACTGAGGAGTTGGACAAAACTGGTTTTGTACCGGATTTGTCATTACGAGAAGCTTCTAAGATTTGTTGTTTTAGCTTTACTGACGCTCTTACATGACACCTACCCTGGCAGTATATAATGTATAAAACGTGAAAGTTTTGCTTGTTTTTTTGCAAATGTCTTGATTTATGATGCTCTTCTGGCCAACACTCTTAACATATTCTCTATTTAATCCTATTAACGTTTTTCTCCCCCCCCCCTTCACAGATTCGACGCTGGGGAAACGTGGAGTGGGCCCATGACTACGACATGTATGAGCTGAGGGCACGGACTGCTGCTGGTGCCCTTTTTGTTCACCTCACATCCGAGAGTTCGACTGTCAAACATAAACTTCTGCAGGACTGAAAAGGATTAGGATCAACTACTGAGAACATCCCCAGCACCTATGTTGTATAAATGTCTCTGCATTCACAAAAAGGCTGCATATTCTGTCTGTTCTGTTTAGCAGTGACAGCTGCTCTGTTGTGATCTGTTATGCAGTCATCTCACTCCAGTAAAACATGCTGGCTCTCCTTTTTGCAGTGTTTACATGTAGCAGCTGCCAAGTGTGACACCCTTCACAGAGTTTCCAGTGGGTTCTCAATCACCCGTGACATTTTGGACAGCGACACATTGCCTCAGAAGAATAGTGAAGGTTTTTGTTGTCTCTGTGGCAGTGGAGCAATAATTCTGCATTTGATTTTGTTTTGTTTTTTTTGCTTTCTTTGAGCCACAGTGTCATTACTGGAAAGCAGATATGCTCATCTTAACTGCACACTATTCAGTCTGTACTGACTGCACTGTGTGCTGTCTGGCTCTGGCAATTACATGTGAAAAATATAAACTTCATTAAATTCTGAATTCTAATTATTTTTTGCTAATGAATTAACTATGTTCTGTATGTCACGGTGTTTTTCTTTGCTGGTGAAGTGTAAAACTGAAAATGTAGAGAGAACGCCTTTATTAGTAAAGCTTCTCTGCAAAGAGCAGTCTTCACAGGAATTGTTGTTATTACAGTTGATATAAATCAAGGAATGACATCATGCTTGTGGATATGATTCATATTCTTTTTTTCACAAAACATTTTCCCTTATGTCATATTTATCTGATAATGCACTTTATATAACACTTTTATAGTGATAAAGATAACTAAAGACAAATATTTTCTATAGTTAACTAATAAGCATCATCATAATAAATTAAAATAAATATATAGATATATATTTTTTTAAAAATACCAGGAATGGGTAAAAACGTAAAATAACTATTCAAAGTTCGCATTAACCAACAGAAGAGCTAATGCTACTTCCATAAGATATCAGTTTGGTTTATAAAGGGAATTAAAGGTTCCCTTTATTTACAATCGCCCAACTCTCATAATGGTTGTTCTTGCTGTCCAATCACACTGGAGCATAGGATTTTTTCACCCAATTACGTTGATGCGTAGGCGGGACTTGCTGGACGTTTCCTCAAGTATCATCGTTATCAACCCATGGACTGACTTGTTTGTTGTCGAGCAAGATGGAGTTCATTTTGGGAAATCCTTACACTACGCCAGTGGGACATTGCATTGGTACGCAAATAATTATTTAGGGGAGGACATTGTGGAGAGATGTATGTGTATATCTTAGAGAGGTGTCTATTTTATGTAATAGTCATTTACGGGTTTGCTACCTTTAGCATGCTAATGTCCCTGAATGAGTTCTCTACAGCTGGAAAGCCACCGTTAGCCGCCTAGCTAACTATTACAACATTTGCTGTCACTGTGTAAGCTCTCTCGTTAACAAATTTAATGTGTGCTTTGTGCCATTACGCCATTACCTGTGTCGCGCAAGCCGTTTACGTGTGCATCTGTAATAATGACAAGCAGCTAAGTTAGCTAACAGCTAGCCAACAGCCATCGTCATATATTCGGGGCGCAGTTTTTAAGACGTTATTAAGATGATTTCCTTATGTAAGTACGTGTGTGTGTGTGTGTGTGTGTGTGTGTGTGTGTGTGTGTGTGTGTGTGTGTGTGTGTGTTTTAGAGAGAGCCACTGATGGATCCCTACAAAGTGAAGACTGGACTCTCAACATGGAAATATGTGACATCATCAATGAAACAGAGGATGGGTGAGTACCTTGTGAAAATCAATGAATAACCACATAGGTGTTGATTAAATTCTGTTTAAACTGTGCACTGGTTTGGTTTTACCGGCCTGTGATTTTTACATTGTGGAGTGCTGCAAACACGATCAAGTACTTAATCTTTTCCCCTTTTCTCTACCATCGAATCATAAGTGAGCCAGTCTAGCCCTGGCTGCATGAGGAAGATTTATGCGAGGCCTCACTTCTTATCTCTGTGCTTCATTAACCTTGTACAGAACGTGTGCAACTGGTGTGTGAAGTCCACGTTTGATCAGTGGATTGCACTTAAGATTAGGTGGCTCTAACCTACAGAAGTGTACTGTAATAAGAAGTCTGTTTGTCTTTTGTCTATGAGGAATGCAATGGGTGTAACACATCCACTTATGCAAGGCGTGTTTGCTCTGTTGGAAGTAGAGACAAAGTTAATAATTTACTTCTTTGATGCTGTAGCTGTTCTGCTCTAAGAATTATTGGCTCATGCTTCTGATATTCAACTTTCTAATGTTTGTCACAGTATCTGACATCTTGTCAGTGCCACTGAAAATGGCAGCTAAAGCTTTAATTTATCAGCTTATTAGAAATCATGTGTCCTTCCCTGTGGGACATGTTTTCGTAGTCCATTTAAAAGCACACCAGGCAGGCATGCTATAATGTGGTATTTTTGTGTGTTTAATGTGGGTTTTGACTTGTGTCTGTATGTGTGTATGCAGGCCAAAGGATGCCATTAGAGCAATGAAGAAAAGGCTAAATGGCAATCGGAACTATAGGGAAGTAATGCTGGCTTTAACAGTAAGTTCACATGAGCAGGAGGAGAGCAGCTAATGTATGCTTTTTATATAATATATTAGCATATAACGTTAATATCAGTTTTCCTTATATAACAGTCAGATGAATTGGTCAAAGGTGCTTTGTTTTGGCATTTATCGGTAACATAAATAAAAGTATTATGATTGCATTTATCAGTACTAAGTTGATTGCATAACATAATTTGCATTTGCAGTTTTTAGTCCAACACATTATGTCCATTTTGTATCTTGGCTCCAAAACTTCTGAACCTCTCTGTAAGAGGAGCTATTTCAATGATGGCGTCTGTGCATCTGTCAGGTTCTGGAGACGTGTGTGAAGAACTGTGGCCATCGTTTCCACGCTTTAGTGACTAGCAGAGACTTCGTTGATGGCGTGCTTGTTAAAATTATCTCTCCCAAGAACAACCCACCTACCATTGTTCAAGATAAAGTACTCGCCCTGATTCAGGTAAGAACGGCAGAACTGAATGCACAAAGTTTGCATTCTCGTGTATTTGTTTTTTCCCCCTGTTTTTATGACAATATATAACTTCCAGAGAGAGTGCACAGTGTATGTGGAGCTCTGCACAAAGGGAAAGTAGCATGTGTATATATGGGGGAGGACCAAATTATGTTTAACCTTGTTTAAATATTGCATTTTAATAAGATGACCTAGTAAATTCCCAACAAATATTGAGATTCACCTCAGCTGTGTTATATATGTAGACACTATGTGGTAGAAACCCTTAAAGAAAACTAAATGAGCATCAAATTATTATTTAAAACATCTGTATCATAAGGGCCCAAAATTTCACAAACCACGCATCCTTAATATATTTGCTTCTGCAACGATGTACGTCACTGTGAGAGACCTAATCATTTGTGACTCAGTCGGTTTGTGGATTTTGTTGCGACTGTGGTGGCTGCCCAGGTGGTCTTTCATCCCCAGGCACAGTCTCAGGTAAGGCACACTGTCTCCAGGGCTTCAGCCAGTAGCAGCTCTAGTTACCTGTCAGAGCTCAGATAACCCAGCAAGGTTTGTGTGTGTTGCTGTTATTTCTATCAGGGATGCTGTATGAGCACAGCTTACAGCATGGAGGAGGAGCATGAGCATACAGTAGTTGTGAGAGAGAAGCTTGATGATTTCCTTTTTTGTTTATTTAGTAGTCAGAGAAACCAGTTTATGACTTGAAGGTCAACTGCGAAAAATGCATGGGAAACATTTATAGCGTAACACTCCCTTCATGCAGCAGCTGGAGTGTTGTTGACATTTTCATTAGTAAGAGAGGTAAAACCCAGCTGGGCAGCAGACTGTGGTTATGCTGGTGCATCTCACTAACCACCTGTTTCATCTCTCAGGGATGAATGTGTGCACTTTGGAGTTGATAAAAGTTGACAAGTGTGGACATTTCATAGCTTTTACAAGTTTAAAGTCAAAAGCTCTATGATCATTTTGGTAACCTGCATTTCTTTCGGGCTGTTGTGTTGTCTTGTATTTAAGCTGTTGTAATGGCTCGAGCCCAATTTACCCTCTGGTAAGAGCGAAGCCAAACGCTTTGTAGTTTGTTCGCCGAATGTATTCAGGGAAGACAAACAAATATCATCAGAGAACAGACTCCTTTTACTGTCTGCGCATCATTTGCTTTGTTTGCCTTTTCAGCCTTCCCTTTTATCCATTGTTTAAATTTCTTTTTTTTCAGTCGGTCACGCTCATTTCTCTTTTCTTTTAACTCTTTTTACTCTCTGTTATCTTTATCCAGGCGTGGGCCGATGCATTCAGGAGCAGTCCTGACCTCACGGGTGTGGTTCAAATCTACGAGGAGCTAAAGAGAAAAGGCATCGAGTTCCCAACATCAGAGCTGGAGACGCTGTCACCTATACATACACCTCAGCGTGTAGGAGAGCTCATGCTTGGCAGCCTAGTTTGCTAAAGTTTCTTTGCCAGAACTATTTGGTGTGGTTACGTTCCCAGGTAACATGTTGCCTAATGATATGTTTGTTATCACCTTCTCTGTTGTTTCTAGTCAGCCACTGCTCCGGAGGGTGACTCTACCTTACACAAGCACAGCAGCACTACTCAGCCCACACAACACTCTGTGCCACCAGTCTACACCACCCCTCAAGTCCCCAACATTCATGCCTCCGGAGCCATTAATCCCACACCTGAACAGGTACAGTGGTAATCCTATGACCACATTTTCTACAACCGTCCTACAAAACAACGATATTCTACGGTTTTCCTTTTAATATCCGCTCTCAAGTGTACACCATGAAGATTCCAAGAATCTGCCCAACTAACGATCTTTCTGTAATTTTGAATTGCCTCACCTCCAGTTTTCAAGGTCATCTTCTTATGCACCTCTGGACTGGTTTCAGTGCAGGTGATAAATATAGAGTACTTCCTAGAAGTCCTTTTGTGTCCCTTTGACTTTAAGCCTCTGCTGTGTCGCAGTGGTCATCCTTAAACTTGATTGTCAATCACATGGAGGTATATCTGGTGAGTGATGAGTCATGAGTATGTGTGTATCCAAAGGTCCCCCCACCCAACTTGAAAGCACGTTCACCATCATTGCTGTTCAGCCTGTTTCAGCTGAAGGTTACTATGCAAGGAATTCCCAGTTTACAATCTAATGAATGTCAGAAAAACAAGCACGTGTGCTGCCCTTCAAATGAAAACCACTCACTCTTGAAACAGAGGTTGGTGTTTGCTTTCAAAGCCCAAGAGTGAACAGTGGAAGCAGAGTGCAGAAAGCAGTCCAAATGTGCACAAAGAGATGATCTTGAAGGGGACACACCTTTATACTTTCGCAATTATCATTCTCTGGTGGTTTTCCTCGCTACCACAGTAATACTTGTGTTTTAAATTAAAATGTATGGAAATAATATAAAATTGACTCTTACTTAAGGTAATTTATGCTTTACTTTTTTAGTTTTTTGTTTTGTTTTTTTTAAATCACCCAGTTTCCAAGTGCTAGCATTTAGGCTAACTTGCACTATTATCATGTAGATTTCCCGGCTACGCAGTGAGTTGGACATTGTTCGTGGAAACACTAAAGTGATGTCAGAGATGCTGACAGAAATGGTGCCAGGACAGGAGGATGCTTCAGACTACGAGTTGCTACAGGCAAGACACCACTTACATTTTTATTTATTTATTTATTTAATTTTTTTTTTTTTTAGGCCGGCATGTACAAATGTGACTCAAAAGCAGACTGGGATCCGTTTGCATACGTGTGTTTTTGTAAGCATTTGTATTGTGTACATTTGTTTTGTGTAGGAGCTCAACAGGACTTGTAGAGCTATGCAGCAGAGAATAGTGGAGCTCATCTCCTGTGTTTCTAATGAGGCAGTAACGGAGGAGCTGCTGCATGTCAATGACGACCTCAACAACATTTTCCTCCGCTATGAAAGGTTAGAAAACGCAGGCAAACATGTTGCGCAAATGCAGGTGTAAACTTGTCTTTGGGTGCAAGAACGTGCACGTAGCCAAACTTGTTTTTGCCCTCTCAGCACAAATTGAGTTTGGTAAACTACAGGTGTTTTGTTCCTTCCTTTCATGCTATCTCTTTGTTGCTTTTAGGTATGAGAGGTTCAGGTCTGGAAGGTCCTCAGCTCAGGGTGTAAACAATGGGGTGAGTCAGCTCATAGTGTGATTGCATCACACTTAAAATTCCTGGAGTTCCTCTCCGAATGTTTTGAGCTAATTTGCACTGTTTATTTTGGACATCCACACCTTTCAGTGTCTGCAGTGTGGATGTGCATGTTAACATTATCAGTCAGGCTTTCCTGTGCCGTCTTTATATGTCAAAACGTGTCAGCTGTTTACCAGATGTACATGCCTAATTAAATGGAAACCCAACAAAGACCCATGCAGTTGGTTTCACAATAAAATATAGAGACATCTTTGAAGACGTTTATATTTAGTTTAGATTTTCTGTTCTCATTCGAGTGTCAGATTGCATTTCTACACTATAGTTCAAGCAGACCTGCTGTATTTAAGTTCTGCGGAGTAAGTGAAACAAAGACCATGATTATACAGCAGAGAATGCAAATTTAATTGCTGTTGCGCTGGAGCTGGGCTGCTTGTATTTTATTCATTGCACATTACAATAAAACAAGCAGCCCAGTCATTGCTTTGCAAGACGCAAAGCAGTATGTTCCAGAACAATTTCTAACAGCAGTGTGTTGTTTATTTAAAGCTTGCATGTGTCTATAAATTACTGCCTTGCTGTGTTTCAAACCTATCAGTAAAAAAAAAACCCAAAAAAAACCAAAACCTGTTTAAATAGCAAATTTATTTTCTGCTGCTTCCTTAACTTAATATGCCATTGATCACATGACTGGACCTGCTTATAGTAGAATGTAGGGTTGGGCAAGTATTGACACGATTGCACATTACGTTTAGAAACATCATCGATTTGTTCAGTTAAAACATTAAAAATATATCAAAGTGAATTAATAGACGTTATAAATGAACTGAATTAAACATAGAGCGAGTTTAGGCTTTTAAGGAGGGACACAAACAGTTGTAAAGGTGCATTTTTGGGGCACAGTGAGTTAGAACACTATTGTGAAACAGAATAATAGTTTATTTTTCATTAATTATAATCAATGGGATTCAAAATGAGAGCAGTGTGAGGCTGTAAACCGCTGCCAAAGCTGGAAATTTCCTGCATAGAAGAAATAATTGAATTTGGATTTGTTTATGTTTTCTGGAGAATTTCACATGATGTGACTTGAAATATCAAGTTGTTAAAAAGTCCTTTTGAATTTCCTGGATCCTGATTTATCCCAAACCTTTATTACACCCTCTAACTTCCATGCAAATCCTACTACAGTAACTAACTGACAGATCTGATAACGTAATATTTTGTGCTTAAAAAAAGGGAATCTTCTGTTGGAGAAGTATCACCACCTTAGTGGGTTTCAGATCGTTTAGGCATGATATATCTCCCACAGCTATCATGCCTTTACAGTCTGTCCATACACGGGCATGTTAATGGTATTCACTGTGTCTTCCTTTTCTGTTCTTTTCTGTTCTTCTGTTACTTTGGCTAGCTGAAACAGGCAAGTATGAAAATATTGTCACCCCCCCCCTTTAAATGATCAGTCACCCAACTGTGACATTCAATACATGACTAAAGAACATGGGGCCAGCATTCAGCGGTACCTTTTTAACCATATGGTATGTTTTCAGTCTGCAGCCAATGATATGTGAAACCTGGAGGCAGGCTGACAGCGACATGAGCTTAAGATGGCACCTAAATGAATGTATGCCCTAGAATCACTGTCATGTTGGCTTTCCGTCATCTCAGACCGTCAGGGTTTGAGATCTGCAAATTGGTCTTAACAGAGAAAGTTTCACAGAGCCCAAAGATTCAGTCTACCCTCCTCCCTGCCCGCTGTATTTCTGCCTTCTTAAGGGGGTTGTTTTCATCACTCTACGTTCATGATAAATGGCCTGATTGGCATTTGTCCTATATGAAGTGGAATTGAAGCATAACTATTTCTCTAGAATAAAACTGTATTGTTTTACCCCCTTAAGAAACTGTTTTGCAGAAATTGAGTTGATTTGCTGCTGCCCCGAGTCACAGACATTTTTCATGCTCTCCTGAAGCTAAACACTTTCGTTTTTTTTTTTCTCCACATTTGTTCTGTTAAACTAAAAAGCTAAGTACTGAATAACCCTGCCTTTAATAGCCTCCCCCCCCAAAAAATTATTTTGCTCCTCATATACGAAAAATCATAAATCCTTTGATTTTTACCTGAAACTGTTTCATCATTTCTCCTTCATCCAGGTCCTCAGTGAGGCTACAGAAGACAACCTGATAGATCTCGGCCCAGGCTCCCCTGCTGTGGTGAGCAATATGCCAAATGCAGCCCCAACCAGCTTGCCTCCCACTGTCACAGCCCCTGCAGGAAGGCCCTCCTCCCCAGCTACTCTGGCCTCCCGATTGGCTGGTCTCGGTATGCACTAAATCCCTCGAAACAGTTACATTTTTAGCTACAGCATTACACTGTATATTCAAATACAAATCTGTTCAGAACATATTGCTAAATTCATGTCAGGTAGACATATGGGCTTGGATTGGAGCAAAACTCAGAAACTTAATTTCCAAGTTAGCGATTGGTAGGTAGGTGGTTCAGCATCTAAAGCTTGAAGTATGGGGGGGGGGTGTCTGGATCTGTTAGAGTTAATGTTGTTCTTCAGATAAGTGCTGTTGATTAACAAACTCCCGGTTCTCTTGTAATAATTTACACAACAAAATACAGGCCAGCCTCCGAACAAAGAACAGGTAAAGGCATCAGTCTACGGGCGATCGTGGCTCAAGAGCTGGCAGTTCGTCTTGTAATCGGAAGGTTGCCGGTTCGAGCCCCGGCTCGGACAGTCTCGGTCGTTGTGTCCTTGGGCAAGACACTTAACCCGTTGCCTACTGGTGGTGGTCAGAGGGCCCGGCAGCCTCGCCTCTGTCAGTGCGCCCCAGGGCAGCTGTGGCTACAATGTAGCTTTGTGTGAATGACTGAATGTAGTGTAAAGCGCTTTGGGGTCCTTAGGGACTAAGTAAAGCGCTATACAAATACAGGCCATTTACCATATAGTTATTTTTCTCATGTTGTGACACTGTGGGTGCAGTGGGTACCATACCCAGGGTTCCTTCAGGTAGGTGTGCAGAGAACTTCAAGCTGTCTCAGTAATCTCTCTCTGGAAAGACTTGCAGCTCACCACAATGTTAACAGTGTAATTCAAGGAAAAGCCCATTGTGTAAACCACTATAATATGGAGCCATTAACAGTGAAATTCAGTAACTCACAAAATTCGAGTTATCACTAATGTACCATATAACTCTTGTTCACCGTCAGTTGTTTTCCTGTACCTGCTGCTGTCAGCGCCACCACTCAGTCATGTGGGTGTCACTGAAGGCATCACTGCTGAGTCCACACACTCTGCTCTCCTATCTGCCTCAAAACAGGGGCAACTTTCTCCTTTTATATCTTCTGCAGCTTTTACTGTGTATACAAGCTAAAGCTTAATTTCTCCCATAGCACAAAGGGATCTGTGTGGTCTGATGCGATGGTACATGCACACACAGAACAGACAGTTTGATGTAAGACTGTCAAAAATAAATCAACAGATAACTTTAGTTCTCGATTGTTTGGATCCAAACTGTTCTTAAAATGAATCTCAGTAGAAACAACCTTTTTCTCTTTACTTTTATTTTTGTAAAGTCTGATTCTCTTCTGTGCAGTTTGTTAGCTTGATGTTAAGGTGGTTTGTTTGTTTGTTTTGCCTCTTCCAGACATGGGAGCAGACAGTGTGAGCAGTACTCTGAGCTCCCTGTCCAGCTGTAAGCCTCCACCTGCCCAGGATGACTTTGATGTGTTTGCTCAAACCAGAACCGGAACCATGTCAGAGCCACAGAAGGTGTAAGAATCCAATGAGGAGTGGCAAATTTAGTTTGGCATTTAACCTACTTCCTTTTTATTTCTGTTAAAAGTGGGCAAATAACATTTGCTTGTATGTGTTTTGTCTCAGTACTGCATCAGAAAACACCCAGGCCGCTGAAGGCCTTCCTCCCACTCTGGATGTTCTACAGACAGCTGCTGGAGGGGTGAGTCTCAGTGACAATTTGGGTCTTAATTCAAAGTCGGTGTTGTCATAGTCTGTCGGAGAATTTTGATACTGAATATTTGTGTTTGTGCGCTTTCTGACCCTGACATGCTTTTTCATCCTTGCACTGTTGCTGCTAGATGCGACTAATCCCTTGATTAAAAAAATAAATAAATTGAGAAATACAGTTTCTTTGTTTATTTACATCTTACAGCTTAACAGAGAGGGTTTGAACACTGGAGCTGTGCATCGTCTTCTTAATTTCTTTGATAAAATCAATAATTTTTTAAGCCGTGCGTAGGGAGATGGATCTTGTCTTTCATGCAGTACTAACTAGAGTTGTAAGTTGTTTTCAGCTTTGTCATCTTCTGAGAAAAAGGAAGGAAATGCTATGCTAGCTGTATTAATAGCTATGCTATAGAGCTTCCAGTTTGATTTTATTATTATTATTTTGTTATTTATTTTATGATGGGGTTTTTTTGGCCATGGCGTCTCTGCACCGCGGCTTGCTTTATTCATTTTCACCAGCATGGCTCTGTCTTCCCAGCTTAACCTGCACTTAGATTTGTTTTTGTATGACTTGCGCACTCATAGCTTTATCACAAACACTGATTTTGGTTTATTCATTTGTTTTTCTCACAACTGTATTAAGCTGCATTTGAGTTACCACTGACGTTCACTTAAGTCATTTTCTGTTGTGTTTGGGGCGGGATTTCATTTCTGTTTTTGTTCTGGCCACCTGTGGCGGTCTCGATGCTGCCCCCATAGGTTGTCGGAGGCCAGTCCTCTGTCATGGATGACATAGAGGAGTGGCTGAGTACTGACGTGGTGAGCCCATCATGATTTTTTTTTTTTTTTTTTTTTTTTTTGGTTCATTTATGCTTGCTTCTTTACTTTTTTCACTCTGTCGTATCCCTTTTTAAAAATTTCATACTGGCTTTTGAAGCCTGAAATTAACACATTTACTCGATGGTGTTTTCCTGACTGATCAATCACATTTTAATTTAGTTCACTGAAATTTTACTAACAGTGTTGTGTGAGGGGCGACTGATATAATTATGGGAGACTGGCAAAATGGCATGAGGTCTTGAATGCAAATAATGTATGCAACATTTTGTTTATTTTGAGCTAAAGTGGACCTATTATGCATTTTCTTTTCTTCAGCATTGTTACTACACTTAAGTAGCTTTGCATTAGTTACAGTCACAAAATCCTTATTTAGCTTGGACTGGCTTACAGATATCTCCTTAGTTCATCTATTGTCCCTGAGAGCCCATCACCTGGCAGTGTGGCAGTTCAGAAAAAAAAAACCTGATATAAAAACAGTTTCTCATCTTTAAAGCAAAAGTCATGCTGTAATAAACATACTGCAGTCAACCCAGAGCCTTTTCCACCTTACTGAAGGTCCATTAGTGACATAAAAGGCTGCTTAGATATAAGCTCAAACTGTTTTGAAAGCTAAAATAGCCACACTAACAATACTGTTTAACTGCCTGAACAGTGATTTAAGCTACGTTGTATATGCCCAATTCAAATATTATTTAAAGTTTGGGCAACGATGAGGAAACAAAACCACAAACTTTGAGTCTAGCCGGTTGAAAACGTTTGTCAGGCCCATCAGGTGTTTGGAGGGTGCTGAGCTCAAAGCTTTTTCTTTGCTTCAGATGACTATATGAGGAAAACTGAATTTGTTATAGTGCAATCTGAAGCGTGAGCATTTGGCTCCAAGGATGACCTGTTTGTATGTTAACCTCATGATTTAAAAAACTTTTGCTATGCTATATATGACAATCCATCAGAATAGGTCTGCTTTAGCCAAAACATCTTAACTGCCAGAGCTGTTATAGAGTGATATTATTTATTTATCTAATCTGGGCGAGTGTTTGTGACCCAGAATGAGTAATAATGCATTCCAAGACTTTAGTGCTTATTTTGTGCAAATTTGTGCTTATGTTGCACAAATTTATCAGATTGTGTGCCGAGTGTTTTGGTTGGGGAGCAATGAGAGTGTATTAGAACTTCTAATATTACCGTCACAACCTTTGGTCCGTGCTAATGATGGGTAAGTGGCTCTTGTTATGAGTGAAATTTGACGGGTAAGTCAGTTTTGGGGTTTTGTGTTTTGTTTGTTTCTTAATGTGGTTTGAATCAGATTATTGGTCAAGGGGTCATAATTTGGCTTTTGGTTTGCAGTGGGTAATGTTTGTCACAGCGTGACATGGTGGGTTTTTCTTTTTCAACAGAAGGGAGATGAAGGTGAGGAAGGCGTCACAAGTGAAGGTACGACACTGTGATTCTTCTCTTCTAACACTTCCAGCTCCCCCAGCTGTATTTTGAACACATTTTATTTAATAAAAAAAAAAAAAAAATTTGTCTCTGCCCCCAGAATTTGACAAGTTCCTTGAGGAGAGAGCCAAAGCTGTTGAGAGGGTCCCCAGCCTACCGTCGCCCCCGAGTGGTAACCCAGGAGCAGTGCAAGGAACCCCTAGCCGCAAAAAGCCAGAAAGACCTGAGGACACTTTGTTTGCCGCGTAGACCTCCCAGCTTTGACCTCCGATTTCCCCTCCAGCCTTAGACCCGACCAGCTATGCAGCTTCACCTTAGGAGAGACCGACCTGACACTGAATCACACCCACCTCTGCTAACGATTGATCGCAGCGCTACTCGACCCACACTACAGGAAATTGCACATGAAATCAGTAGAATTATGTTAAGGCTCTCCGTTAATTTCTCACGCAAAGGGAAAAGAAAAAATCCTATTTTCATACGCCAAAATGAGATGGATCCCACTCGATGAGCAGTGTTAGAGACGGTGAGGCAGCAGGTCCCCCCCCCACCCCTCTTTGGTGTAAATCATCTCCTTCAGCCTGGTGTGGACTGCAGATGTAGATTTGTATAAAAAAAAAAAAAGGGGGGGCAAAAAAAGAATCCTTGTCATAAGTAGGAATTCGTTTCCTAACTAGTCCCTCAACTCAAGACAAAGTTTGTACTGTTAAAGAAACCGCTGCAGAAACATTATGGATGTTGTTGCAGACTTATCCCCCTTAATTGCAGAAGCACTGATCATACCTACGAGGCTCTGGTTTTGGTGTTTGTATCGGTCCCTTTGCAAGTCTGTCTTAAGTTGAATTGTATATCTGTAAATGACAAATGTCGGGTTTATTAGTTGTGTGTATATTTTAGCTTACACAAGTATGTAAGAGATGGTAATTTAATGTAGTTTTTTGTTTGTTTTTTGAAAAAGGATATATGTTGCCCTTGCTTTGACAGTAGGGATGTACCTCATTGGGCTGAGCTTTTTCAAGAGAAGGGACAAAAATTGTACACATGTGATTATTTACAAAAGCTAAAAGAGACGAGGGTTAAGAAGGGATGTCGTTTTTTGCGGATTGGCGTCGTGGCGCACCGTACCCAGATACGTGTAGTCTTACCTTGCCTTCTCATTCCCCGTGACAGACGTACGTGCAGTTTTTCGGTGATTTGCTGGTCACAACAGATTTATTGAGATTATTTTGCTGAGATTCATTAGCCTGAAAGCTGCTATAGTTTTGTAAACTAAAGTTTAATTTTGATGGATTCTTATGGTAGTGTCATGGAGTTGTGGATGGGAGTGGTTTTCTGATGAGTGCTGTTTAAGGTGCACGCTCGGAGCTGAAGAGACGTTTGCTGTCGTTCAGGAGTTTTTACTCGCTGTAGGTTTTAACTGCGTTTTGAGGGAAGATTGTGCTGTATGCGTTTTAATTTTAATAAGTTGGAGCTTAGAGGACCAAGTTTGTGATCTCATTTGGGATGTGGACGGAAGAATGTCCTAATAATTGTGTTCTTGTGTTTCATTAATTTTTAAAATCGAGGGTTTTTTCTTTTTTCTAAATTCACAGATGTCCTAAAGAATAAAAACAGAAGCAGTTTGCACATGATTTTTGTGCATTTCTCCTTTTTATTTCTTAACGCTGCCATCTTTAAAGGCCTGACCTTTCAAGCGTGATTTGTTTTTTTTCAGAAATGAGCTCGCTGCAGACGTCAGGCTACAAATTAGACTTTTTGCTCTCGACAATAACAAATGCAACATTAATCACAATCGTAACAAGTGTGCACTTTGATGGCCGCGTTTCAACTCGTACTGTAAATCAGCTGAGTCTTAGCCTAATTTAATTAATGAGCATATGAATAATTTATTCAGCACTACTTCTTTTCCTTTGTTTTGTTTTTTTTTGTTTTTTTTCTTAAAGATCAGTATTTTAAATCACTTTATTGTGAAAATTTTAAACGGGAAATGAGCTGTGTTAAGGGATGAGATGGGAAATTGTGTATGTTTTAGTGTTTCTGGCTTCTGTTTATGTAGTTAAGTTTTTTTTGTTTTTTTTCTTGGTTTGTTTTATACGTTGTTGCTGGCTTGTGTATTTAATTTGTCATGATTGGGTTTATTGGGTATGTGGATATCCTCGGCGGCTGGAAGTGGAGGATGGTAAACACATGGAGGTGTTTTATCACTGGTCTGTAGCCGTTAAAGAATTACACTACTTGTCTCATTTTGTTTCATGAAGGATACATATTGAATAGATTTTATGTATTGACCAGCACGTGGGGGGGGGGGGGGGGAAACTGACACAAAGTAACTTAGTTTGGACACTTTGAACAAAGCATCATCATTGCACATTTTGAAAGGGAAGCTTCCTTTCTTCCTCCTTTATGTCTCCTTGTTTTAGTGTTATGTGTCTGTTGTGTGACGCTGAAACATTTTAATCACAGTTAATTTTTTTTTTTTTTTTTTTTTTTAAACTAAGAAAGCTCCAAATGTGAGCTCAATGAATACATGTTATTCTCCTGTTTGGTTTTTTTCAGTGTGAGCTCTGTCAGTGATTTGTAACTGAACCCCAGCGTACTGATAACGTTGCCAGAGAGTCATCTCAGACCTGCTTTGCAGAAGAACAACGTGTTTCTTAGTCACTGGAATATACGAAAAGCAATGCCGATAATGGAGGCTGCGCTGTACGACTGCTAATTTTCCTCAGTTGCCTCATTTCTCTTTGTGTTGTTTGACTTATGCATGATCTCTAATAAAAGATTAGCAATGTGATCTGCTGTGTGGTTTTTGTGTCTGCTGAAAATCCAGCACCTCAATCTCTTCCTAGAGTGCAATGGGCCCCACACTAATGGGGCTTTACCGCTGTTCATAGGGAATCCCCTCATCCCAAAACATGGCCCCTCATATTCTGCTTCAGTCACTGGAGCATTTCCTGGTCAAGAAACAAGGGTGTGTCTGTCACACAGTACACTGAAATATACAGGACGTCTTTGTAGCATTTTTACAGTGAGTGGCTAACTTAACAGTGGATTTCTCTCAGAGGCAAATGGATGTTTTTGTGTTGGAGACCTCTGGCTACACTTCACGACAAATTCACTGAAAAAATGTGGAAGACAGATATTCTAATATGGTGTAAATCGGTTATTTTTGTCAGTAGCACATACATGTGTTGGTCTCAGATGGTCATTTGTTGTGTGTGGAGGCATGTCACTACTTTGATTATGTATTTGACTGCCTTTCGAATACAAACTTAGAGTTAATTATACCACATTCACTTACATTTTTTTCCCCACATGCGTTGCCGAGGCTCTGTGTGCACAGCCACTGGGTCGGAAAGCTGAACTGAGGATCCAGTTTTCTTGGACTTAGCTGGCATTCAAATCTCCACAGACGGTTAGCTAGCACACCCTGGTGGCTGCACCGTGGAACCTCATGGCACACATGCTTGAGGTCAGGGCACTTACCAAGAAAACAAACGCAAACGGTGGTCTGTTTAGCCGTATAAATTGCAGGAAGTGCTGACACAGTGCTGTGGCACGTTGTAGTTCCACTGCACGTTACAACAGTCTATCACAAACATGGTTATATGATAGCTCAGTCATTTTGCCAGCTTTATTTTAGTCCTCTTGGACCGTCAGCTCAGCAGCACTTTTGCTTTATGCCTAACTCTGGTCCCTGCAGTGATGTTGTGTAAAGTTTATCTTGAGGACAAATTCAAAATAATGAACAACCTGTGTACTCTAGGTTCAGAATATATTGTATTCCAGTAAGCTGGTATTAATCCATTTTCTCTGTACGGTTTTGTGTTTTGTTTCATAGACACTACATTAACAGTATTAAGTGGATATATGATGGCATTTTCCACATTCTCAAATCCCATTAAAACAAATGGTAAATGGCCTGTATTTATATAGCGCTTTACTAGTCCCTAAGGACCCCAAAGCGCTTTACATATCCAGTCATCCACCCATTCACACACACTGGTGATGGCAAGCTACATTGTAGCCACAGCCACCCTGGGGCGCACTGACAGAGGCGAGGCTGTCGGACACTGGCGCCACCGGGCCCTCTGACCACCACCAGTAGGCAACGGGTGAAGTGTCTTGCCCAAGGACACAACGACCGAGACTGTCCAAGCCGGGGCTCGAACCGGCAACCTTCCGATTACAAGGCGAACTCCCAACTCTTGAGCCACGATCGCCCACAAAAGTTAATACTTGTCTACAGCTATTAAAAAACATTACAAACTACATTGTTGCTCCTTCATTATCTGAAAAAGTCTGTCCCAGATGCTGCTGCCTTAACAGTCATTAGAGACTACTGCTGCTGAATATGGGCTCCGTAAATGCACAATTTACTCCCACTACAGTAACATTTCCTTAAAACTACAATGCCTAGCTTCTTTCTTAATTATCTTGCCTTTGCTAAAAATGACAAACATCATCTATTTTTAAATGTCTTTAAATGCTTTCATTTAATGTTTATATGTATATATATGTATGTATGTATGTATGTATGTATATATATATGAAAAAAAAAGATTTAAGTCTAATTTAGCACGTTAAGGGCTGATGTTTGGGACAGCAAATTTAAAATAAAAAAGAGAGAAACATGCGTATTTGGAAAGGTTACCAGGAGAAATTAATCTTTTGAGCATTTTACCAAAAGACTTTGGAAACCAAAGTGGAAATGTTTGGCCATAATGCACAACACCACATTGGATTAAATTGCCTGATATTGACTGTCCAGCATGGTGATAGAATGGCCACATGACCCGGACACCTTGCCACATAGAGTTGACCATGAACTCCTCTGTATGCTATAGTATTGTAGAATCAGATGTGAGGCCATCTGTCCAACAGCTAAAGCTCGGCTGAAACTGGATCATGCAATAGCATGGTCAAAATTCAGACCCCAACCTGTATGAAATTTTGCATTGGGGCATTTACAGAGCTGTGCATGAATAAATACCTGCAGACCTCAATGAACTGAAGCAATGTTGTAAAGAAGAGTGGGCCAAAAATCCTCCATAGTGATGTGAGAGACTGCTAAAAGTCAAATCATGCAATCATCATGCATTCTGCATTTTAGCTCAGTTCTTGTGAAATAGATAATGATCCAGTGTAATATGCCATGTGTTGTTGTTCATGTGAGTTTCTGTTTAAATGTAAAACCTCATAAGAACCAGATGAAGTTTTTTGTTATGTCCTCATACATAAAACCTACCTAGCATACTTGGGTGCAATGCAATGCACCTACTTATTAGTGCTACAAAACAAGCGTATAAATCGGAAGAATTTAACTCATCAAAAAGCTTCCAAAGGGACCAGCAGCACTGTGGCTCAGCAACTGGAATAAGCAGAGGTGAGGCCTTGCAGACAGCAATCGGCAAAGAGCTCCCCGTGTACTGGCACACTTACAGCAGACACACCCCTAACTTGAAACCCTGACAAAAATCTGAGAAAGCGATTAAAGACACCCGGTGGTTATTTAACAGGGGCGGGGTGGATTAGGTATAGAAACCAAAGATATTTTTATGCAGCCTGAAATCAGACGTTTAAGCCTGTGGGGATTGACTTACTTTTGGAGCCAGCCACAAGTGACACTTAAAGTAACTGCAGCTTTGGCCACTTTATCATTGCTTCTCTTTTTTTTTTTTTAATTTTAGCACAAGAGATCGGTGTTTGGAGTGCTAAAAATAACAGCTTTAAATAGTACCTTAGTTAGGTTTAAAGTGTTGCTAAACCGCTGTATCTGAACACATTGTTCTCGGCTATGTCAAAATGCGCCCTGTTCTTTTTTATTTGTGCAATTTGTGCATATTTGTGCCTCCAACCAAACCTTTAACCCCCGCTGTCCCCAAAACTTCACTTAACTTGGCATGCATGCCACATGAGAACTGACATATTTAAACAGATATCTGGAAGATTCATGGCTTGCATTTTCATTAAAATGTCAAGCCCTTTACTACATTAAATTGCCTATTTTCCATTTTCTTTCCAAAAACCCTCCCGGTCACTTCCAGTCCTCCCACTTCTGCTGTATTCCTAGAAGGGGCATGCAGCCGAAATATAAACACGTCTCCCAACTGCAGCTGATTGACACGATATGTTGATTTTCTCATTGCTGACACTCACTTGAAGACATTTGAAAATAATAGCATATTCCAGTCTTAAAGCAGCTCTGCACACGTCACGAAACGACAAAAGGCAGAGGTGTGTGTATGTGCAGGTCCTCGGGCTATTTCACTGCTTTTCATTAGTTAGTATACCCTAATATGTCTTGGAAGTGTTTGCCCCACAATTCATTTGCACTTCTGCAACCATAGCTCAAGGAGAGTTTAGACAGTATGGTGCAAAATGCATTTAGATCAAAACACCTAAATTCATCTCCAATCCCATAATTCCCACCACAGCCTCAGTGAAATCCAGTCGCTGCGAACACTCAAGATTAAATGACCTATTTGTGTTTATAATTCACTTGTTACTGATGTTGCAGACCAGTGGTTTCCCAATTTCCTCTACCTGCAGTTCCACTGTTTCTCGCCCTCAGCTGCTCATTTCACCTGGCAGTACGGGCATAATGAAGTTTCAAACAAAATCGTACTTTGTAAATGGAAAATATTGTGGAATTAATTATAAATGACTGGTGCAAAATATTAAAAGGACTGAATGAGGCAAAGAGACGGATTCAGATATTATTATTTAATAGAGGCCATTCATTGGGACACCGCGCCAGTAGCTACACTTTCATATATTCACTGACAACATAATATGTGCATTGACTTTTCGGGCCTCACTGGTGCCTTTCTCTTTCCTCAGACTCCCTTAGCCTTGAAGCACTTTATGCTAAGTTAATTTACCCAAATATATCCGCGGCATCACGGCAGCCGCCTCAACATCAACAACTTTGTTAATGGAAACTTGCTGATCCATAAACGTTTGTGCCGCCACAGACTTTTTGCTGGGGGGCAGCTCACGTATGAATGTTAAAAACCATACAGATCGATGAGGGGCATTTGCAAAAGAGGCATAAGGTGTGTTTAATTATAACTGCGTCAGGGGTTTGTGGGTGTGCGCATGCTGCTGGGGGTGGTGTTGCCGTTTAAGCTTCAGAAGCAAGGGGGGTCTGGTATTTAAATAGGGTCACTCCTGGGCCTCACCTTGCAAGTGTTATGCTATATTAAATGCCACTCATGTTAAGTGTGTTGAAACCCTCCTTTGATGTAGTCAAGACATAATATAAAGGTTAAATTGAAAAATGTCCCCTTCCACAGCGCAGGAACATGCCATGATTGATCTCTCTTGTATAGGAAAGAAATGTTAGGCAGACCTGTTTAGTTAGGCCTCCTTTAAGTGTATGAATACAATATGCTGTAATAAGTGAGTGGATTAGAATTTAAGTGTCAGTCAATCAGGATTTCAAAAGGTCAGTGAAAACAGAATTTGCAAAATGCAGGCTGAAATTAGGTTTAAAATAACTGAATTCCAGCAGAACAGGCTTACTTGACAGCAGACACTTATCATAGTTGGGAAACCTTAGCTATTACTAATTACATTAGCAATGGTGCTAATCTAGTGCTTGTTTTTAACCCTTAAAAAAACATTTAAAAAATGCATATTAAATGTAAGCAGGTTTTGAGTGTACATACAGATAAACTGACCAATTAAAATGGACAGAAATCGGTGTCACGGATGCCAACAATCTACACAATGACTATCCAATGATCATCCTGTCTCCTGATAGGGTGTAGCATGTTAGCACGCTAACATTTAGCCTACTTAGCAACATAAAACTACGGAATACAATTATTATTTAGTGGGTATCAAAGCAATAAATGGAATATAAAATCAAGTTAAGTTTTTTTTAAATAGTATATGAATCAAATTTAAGTGTATGAAATTGGGTATTTGTAATCTGGATTTGTTTAGAACACAAAGGATCCTGAAGCTAAAGCTAATTTGAGTCTAGCACTTACTTATTTACACCTATATGTCTTTCCGTGGTTATACTAAGGCCTGTTTGTAACTAAAAGAAAGACATTTTTTAGAGAGTTCACACGAGATTTTTTGAAAAAAAAGAGAAAAAAAAGAAAAGAAAAGATGCTCAAAAATAAATGTTTTTTTAATCAATATAAAATTAATTTGAAAAATGTTAACATTTCAACCAGAAATGTAATATACTTATTATTATGTTTTTACATGGATGTTAGAGCTTCTCTGATCAGATCAGTTTTTATGTAGAAAATAATAAGATAATTTATTAATTGAAGGTATTAAAAAATACCTATATTAATAAACAAAATATTTCAAAATATTTTGGGGATTAGTATTATTATCATTATTGTTATTTTATTTTTGGGTAGGGATTTCAGATTGAGCTGGGGTGTAAATAGAGAAAAACAAATTGTGTAAGCCACATTAAAGGGTGTAAAAAAAAAGGGAAACGCTTCAAAGAACAAACCATACAATTTTGGGTTTTTTTCCCCCTTTATATCAACTTTTGATCTGAACATAATCCAATAATTTCCTTTGTCTGATCCATTTTAAAGTAGTTTTACACACATCATAATTGTGCTCACAATTTCTGTGTATATACAGACAGACAAAAATCTATAAATGGTAAATGGCCTGTATTTGTATAACGCTTTACTAGTCCCTAAGGACCCCAAAGTGCTTTACACATCCAGTCATCCACCCATTCACACACACATTCACACACTATAAACCTAGTCTATGTCAGCACTAGACACCACAGACAGTATAATGATAATATCCTTTGCTGAAAGTTCAAAGTTAATCTCTTGGATGAATTCCCACATGTATTCTTAGACTTTTCGTTTAGATTCCACCACACAATACTGTACCTCCTTATTTTGTTTCTGCATTTACATTTTCAAGTAAAATTCCTCTTGGAATTCCTGTCCTCAGATGTCCTTGTACTTCCCAGTTTTAGACACAGACCGTGATGAAATAAGTTTAATGTCTGCTTCCCTCTCCTCTTACAGAGTCCAGAAGTGCAGGTTCAGGTGCTGTGGCTCCAGAACGTGTATCGGCGGCCCTGGGGGCCCTATATGCACGGGGCCATGGGAGGATCTAAGCCCAGACAGGGGCGGATCTGGAGTGGATAGGATGTAGTCAATGCTGAACTTGATCTCTGACTCTGGTTTCCCTTGCTGGGTGGGGTTAGGGATAAGGTGGTTATGTTGGGGACCGGGTCTTGGTCTCTCGGGGTTTAATGGGCAGAGGGTGGATTCGGGCTCAGGACGTCGAGCTGAGGGCGTGTGCTGGTTGCTGTGGCTCTCCAAAGAGTGGAAAGGGCTTTCTCTGGAATCACGGAGGCCAATTTTCATGTTTCTCCGGCGTCTGCGACGGCGAAAGTTGCCGTTTTCAAACAAATCGAGCATGGATTCACAGCCAGTGGCAAAAGTCCAGAAGTTTCCCTTTCCCTTCTCATTGCCCTCAGTCCGAGGAACCTGCGGAAAATAAGACAAAATATGTCCTTATTTACTATAATAATAATAATAATTATTATAATGATAATTGCAAAAGTAATTCTGCTGCTGTAATAGAAGGAACACATCTTCTGTCCTTTATCAGGAAAGTAAAAAATATGTATACGGAAGCTTCTTAATCATGACAACAGAATTGAATAGAACTAAAACCAATGATACAAATAACTGATGATTTCTTTCTTGAAAAAGCCTGATGGAAACTAAAAATCTGTGTGTGAGATGCACCATTTTTAGTTCTCCCTGCACGCTGTGCTGTGGGTCCTTACCTTGATGAAACAGCTGTTGAGAGACAGGTTGTGTCTGATGGAGTTCTGCCAGGCTCTCTGGTTGGATCGGTAGTAGGGGAATCTCCTCATGATGAACTCATAGATGCCGGACAGAGTGACCCGTTGGTCGGGGCTCTGCTGGATAGCCATGGCTATCAGAGCGATGTAGCTGACACACAAACACACACGCAAACTTTCATTAGGTGAAACATAGTAAGACGAAAAGAGGCAATCAAATGGGGAGAAGAAAAAATATTGACAATATTTTGTCAATATGTAAAAAAAAAAAATTCAATATATTCAATATTTTATCTTTGATATTTTATCTTTCATATTTTATCTTTGATTTTGATTTCATTTATTTTACAAAGATCAGAAAGTACATAGATCCTCTACTTGACCCTTTTTAGCAATGATTCTGTTAAAACAACAGTAATTTATATTGGAGAATAATAGTACTGTAAGCACCAATCATAGAAGGCTGTGAGCTCAACAAGACAAAATATAGTTTGTTTTTTCAGCGGTGCTGAAAAATAAATTTAAAAAATCCCCAAAAAAGAAGTCTGGTTTATTTTTCTGAGAAACATTTTGAGTATTATAATGAACTTCACGTTAAAGTTGCAGTTCTAGTTAAATTAAACCAGGTTATCATCAGTTTTGTGTCAGATTCGTAGCACTGGGGAAATAAAAACAACAACAAAAAAACACAAGGCATTTTTCTAAGTAGCATTTTGTCTAACGACCTATTATTAAACTGCTTTTCTATGACTTTACATTGTAAAGAGAGACAAAAAGTCCCACTGGAAAACTGAACTGGACCTAAATGTAAAATATGTCTTTTTGTGTGTATGATTGTGTGTATAATGACTAATACACAAAAAATGGGGGAAAAGAAAAAGATTTATTAATAACCCTCCATACCTGTATGCCGGTCTGCACATTTTCTTCTCTTCGTCCGTGCTGGAAGAAGGGTATCCGTCACCATCGTAGTTGAAACAGTTGAAGGGGTAGTGAGAGTTGTCAAACATATCTACACTTTGACAAGTTTGACGTGTAATCCGAGGTGTTTGGCTCCTCTGAGTGTCCTGGCCAAGGCCCAGCAGCAACACCCTGTCCTGCTGCTCTGCTCTGCCACCATGCTCTGCTCAGCCGTCTGACACTCACTCCGAGCCCTGCTGATGATGGCTGCCTCCAGCCCCCCCTCCCTCTTTCCCTCCCCTCCTGGTCCCAGCTGCTCTCCAGGAACTGCTGCTGATCTCGAAACTCGCAGCCTCCTCTTACGAGGTCTTTGAACCCTTGCGACCCTCCGTTGTAACACCAGTATTTTCGGCAACCTCTTGAAAAGAACGCTTTTCCCCACCTTTCTTGTTTTTATTTTTGGGTCAGGGCCTGTTTCTAAGCCAGTCCCCTACCTCTGATCGCCGTTTGTTTACACACTCTGCTTTAAGTGGTGGGTGTAGCACTCAAAATCTATGCAAACTCAGATGTAAATCATGCACCTGACTACACTGCAACAGTGTTGCTACAACACAGAGTAGTAGTTGACTTTTCAGAATAATGACTGGAGACTTGAAAGCACATGAAAGAGAATTATAGCTAAGGAGTTATAATATATACTATCTAAACTATATATTATACAGCAGAATGTTTCTCTGTATCAAAACTTGCACTCTACCTTTACCCCTAACCTCCACTCAGTTGTCCTGCATCTGGACACAGCCAGAGATGATGGATGCCCTGCAGGGTATTAAAATCTTTCAAATTTACACTCCCAGATTTTTCCTTGTAATCTCCAGCCCCATCTGACACAGACAAGCGGCATCTTGCGGCTCATTTTGGAGCAATGATACATATTCTCCATCACTTATTAGCAGACCAGTGTGTAAAATAAAGTTTAAATGTAACTCACTTCCAATCATGTAGGACAAATCGACAGCTCCTGGTTGGGGAACTAGTAAAGTGCAACTTTAGGTTTTCAGGTGAGCTTGGCTGTGTTTACTCCCTCCTGCGCGCTCACGCAGAGCCGCCACGTTACAGTGAGAATAACGTTGCTGTGAGCGAGACTCAGAAGAGACCGTCAGCTGTCACTGCAGCTTGACAAGTCTTGCGACTCGTACACAATCATATAAAATCAGTGCAACCTTCTGCTAAGCTCTTGCTGTGCTGATGCAGTCCACCCAGCCTCTCGCTGTACCCGGAGAGAACATACACAGGACAGACTGCTCCTCTCCCCCCTCCCCACCTTCAGCAGGATTCTGGGTGGTCTGCAGGGCTCGAAGGCCGCCTTCATGTTTTATTTTGCTTCTTTTTATAGCTTAATCTCTCCAAATGTACTTAAAACAGCAAAGCCCAAATCAACAAACAAAATCCTTTGCATCTTTGTTTTCTTTTTCTCTCCGTTAACTCTTTAGGGTGCATGTGTGTGTCCACTCTGGCAGACTTTTTAGCCAACAACGGGAAGTATTGTAGATGCTATCTATAATGTTCTTTAATGGCCATAAATTGTTTCCGTGTCTTTAAAACAGGGAGATGTGTATTCTGAAGGGCTCTTAACGGGGCAATTGGAGCTCTCCTGTGGGGCGACAGAGGCCGGGAAAACAGCCCCAAGGTCCGCCAAGCCTCTGTGTGTGGCCTTTCTGCTGTTGGAGTCACATATAGGTACGCTGGTGCGTACGCACAGACGTTAAAGCAGTGCTTGTGTTTATTTCTGCCGGCTGATCGAGCAGCTGAAAGGTCAAAACCGTGCTTAATTTTCTTGGAAAAAAACGTTGTTCTTTAGTCTTCATCCACAAAAGGATTCACAGTTTTGAAGTGAAGGTAAAAGCAAGATTAACCCTTGACAGTCAGTGTAAGGTGCTGAGCAGCAGATGCCAAGGCGGCACCTTTGTCTCATTAACAAATGTCCTTAAGCAAGTAAAGATATTGCTCTAAAACCTTTTTAATGTCCCCTCGTGTTTTTTTTTAAATTGTATGACTGATTTGAGCTCATTCAGGAGTAGAGCCAAGAAGAAAACGCAGAGCAGTTCAAACATGGCTGTAAACAGGACCGACGGAAGAAAAGGGGCGCAGAGGAGGAGAAGGAGAGGTCACAGTATCAGGCTGGTTTGAACTGAGATCTGATAAGCACCTCGTGGCTCGCTCCCATGACTAGGCTTCCTCTGGCGTCCTGTCTGCGGCCGGCCGCGGTGATTACGGCCCTCAGTAGTTCTCCTCTGGTCACTCTCTGTCCCTCTGATGGTTGTCTCAGATGCAGCTTCCTCCATTCATCACTCTGTCTGCCTCGTTCTGCGTATCTGCGTGTGCGTGCATGCATTTATGTAAACCAACCGAAGAGCCTTTCCGGGGGCTGTTCTGTGAGGAAAGGTTATCAAAACACAACCGTGCACTGGGAACTGTAAACATGGTTATGCACAGATCTGAGGCTGAGGGCCATTTTCTTTTGCACTGCACTGTGCAGCCATCCTCACTGAAATTTTGGAAATAAATAAATATTTTGTTGTAAATAAATAAATAAAACGTCATTGAAAGAAGGGTTAAGAAGAAGACAAAACACACACAAACACACACTTCCCCGCAGACTTGTGCTCACACACTCGCTATCACATTTATTTCCCTATAAGATAATTGCCTCACACTCAATTTGGGGCTTATGTGATCACAGAGATCTGGTGGCTGTAACAGCCTAACATCAGTTTAGATGCTTATAAACACAAATGCTTGGAAGTGATTTTATTTTATTTTATTTTTAAAGGAATAAGGCGATGGTAACAGCCTAATCCTCTGTGTACAAGAGGAAGACAACATGATTCACAACCAGGAAGGCTTTTTCCGTGATGATGTGACAAAGAGCATCACTATCATGAGCCTTCCTGCCATTAAAGATCTACCTCCAGCAGTGCCTGCGTAAGGCCCACAGTATAATCAAGGATCACAGCCGTCCATGTAGCACACCAGCTATTCTCAGGCAGATGGTACCCACCCACCCCATGTACTTTCAAGAATTTTTAATTATTGATTATTTTTTTAAATGTTATTTATCTGACTTCTCGCTACTTTTCTCATCTTAGCTTTTAAACTCACACTGCTTTTGTTTTTTTTATTTTTTTATTTTTACCTTGACTCGAGAGCCGAGTTATTATGGTTGTAACTGCTTTCACTGACGAGCTGTGCCCCTCCAAATACACGTCACCAAAGTGGACTCCTAAAACATGTTTGTGATGCATGTTGAGCATTTATTATTATATTTTTCAGAATTATTGTTGCCAGTTAAATGACAGGGTGCTCTGTGTTTAAATGCATTTACAAACTGCAATTATCCAAATATAAAACATTCCCTCCACTCAAAGTTGGAAGGAGGACACTAGACACAAGTGGGAGTTTGTGGGGATTGATTTCTTTTTACAGCTCGCCTCAAGCAGCATCTAGCGCAGGGGTGTCAAAAATAAGGCCAGTGGACCAGAATCGGCCTAGCCAAGACTCAAATCTGGCCCACTGGACGTCTTAAAAATTTGTATGACGATATACATTTTTTCTACAATAGGAAATTCGTTTTTTTACATTGAGTTTACAGTCAAATAAATCTTACACATGTATTTATGTTTTTTACAATTTAAGCTCAAAGAGTCATGTTGATAGATTTCATTCATTAAATAGAGCAGCATTTCTTTTGTGTAGTAAAACTGAGATGCGCTGCTGAAATTGCACCTCTTTTTTATATTGAGACGTTTCAGGGATGAAATATACAACTACACTTGTTTACACTCACAGAACTGTGTTTTTACTGGTCTGACCCACTTAAGTGTTTGTGGCACTTGATGTAAAATGAGTTTTACATCTCTGATCAAGAGGAACTGCAATTTACCCACTTCTGCCTTGGCTTCAAATAAATTTACTAACTTTCACAGGTCTCGCAAGTTTGGGGAAATGTTTGGGGCATTTTCAGGTAAAGTACCAACCAAGGAACATTTGCACATTTGTAACGAGTTCTGAAGATTTTTAAATGTTGTTGAAGCACATTATGTGTTTCGTGTAACATGAAAAGGAACAGAAATTACTCCCACAAAACCAAAGGATCCACATTAAAGTTGAACGGGCCAAATCTAATCCAATATCCTATCCTAACTATCCTGAGGACTGAAGGTCAGAAGAAAAAGAGAGAGCTCAGAAAGCTGCGAGGCACTGAGACGGATGAGGAGGTTCACTCTTCTTCTCGAGCTGAGTCAAAATGATCTGGCTCACTAAAAAGAGACGGAAGAGTGCTTGCATATGATTTGTTTAATGACATTTCACATTACGTTGCTTGCTTTGCTTTAGAGAATGAAAAAGACACATTGTTACTGTCAGGAAGAAGTGTGTACGGAGGAAAAAAAGACTCAAATTATGCTGATTTTGTTTTATTGCACTTTTACCATGATGCAAAGAAATTCAAGATAAAATCCACAGAAACGATGAGCGGAATAAAAACAAAAAGAAAGGAAAAAAAAGAAGCATTTTCACTTCAAGGACACCATCTAAGGTTCTCCGTTGATCCACCCATACATCCATACACACTGTACCGCCCTGACACAGGACTATGGAAACTTAATAAAAACCCCTTATGGAACAGATGGAGTCAGCACACATATGTAGACCTCTGTGTCTTATCTATAGCTCGTACCCAGGAGGAGCTTAACCCTTTCTGCTATGAATCCAGACATTCAAGTATTTCTATCATTGCACAGGCACTAGATTTTTCCTAATGTAATATATTAAACTTTCAGCCAGTGACTGAATCATCGACACCAACAGTTAAGCTATGAGCTGCTGGTAATGAATGAAATATACATCCTGAAAAATAATCTCTCCACAACAGCAACATCTGGACATCAAATATATATTACAAAGAAACATTAGTGTCACATTTGGCTTTTGGTACCGTAACTCAAACCGCATGTCTGTTGCGCTGAAGGCAATAAAGTTGGGGGAACAAAAAAAAATTGTAAATGCTGTAAACACAGGTGGCAATGTGTGGTGCCTGTAAAATGGGACTGCCAGTACCCGGCAGCTGGCCACCCTCTTTGCACGTGCTCAGGTTGCCCTCTTGTGGACAAATTAAGGAAATTCAGCTTTAAGACAAAGAAAAAAGGAAAAATATGTTACTGATTAGTATTCATTTTGAACAATAAATAATAAATACTCTCTTAAGGACATGTAACATTTATGGGCAATAATTCATGGGCTAATCCAGGAGTAAACCTGTACTCCACTCCAGTCGAATATTTTTCATCGTCCAACTATGAGATGCTGAAACGGCTCAGCAGGAATAAAGTTAAAAAATAAAAATCGCAGCAAATCAATATCATTTTCATAATGACAATAACAGGAAGTCCCCTTCTACCTCTTCCAGCCACCCTGATTGGTTAACCATGACGCTTGCAATATTCAACAGCAGGTAGAAACACATAATTCAGCATGTGAAGAGGAGGGGGCCGGATTCTTTTACGAGTCCCTCGGAATTCACTGAATTCAAAAAAACGGGTCCTGAACCAGAAAGGCGAGAGAAGGCGTCCTTTGCAAGACTTTAGCGGTTTGGTTGGTCGGCGGGGTCGGCTGTGGTGGTACACTAAACTCAGGGTTGGATTTTTCAAAGGAGTCTAGGTGGTGGGTTCGGTTCTGCTAAGCCCCGGATCGGTCCAGAAATCTTCAGCATGTCTCGGGCATCAGTACAGTTACAAGTTATTGCACTGTTCTTTTTTTCAGTGCTATCCAGCAGGCGTCCTCTTCTGCGCAGCCTATTACCTCGGGCAGGTGGGCTTTCCTGTAAGTTCAGCAGAATTTAAGCCCTCGGAGAAATTAAGCACAGATGGAGTTCATCTGCGTTACAGGATTCCAGTTCAGTTTAAAGGTAGACTGGGTTTGGTCCGTCCAGCCTCAAATCTCCAGGTAGTCAGTCCAAGTCCTGCCGCCAAGCGCCCCCCGCGGCAGCTACCTCCTTCTCGGGCCGTTGTGGGCGTGGTCTGTCCCTTGGTATCCCTGGAGGTCGTCCTCCACCACGTAGCTGTATCCCTCCTTTTCGATGCAATCTGACAGCACATTTAGCACCTGGTGACGAGAAAACGCCAAGCTTTTAGTACACGGTGAGCTTTTTTGTAACCACTACGTACTGACTAGCTTTTCCAAGAACAAGAGCACAGTGACACCACTCTCAGACCTCTGTGGTACTGCTGATGACTCGTCAAAGAGCCGAGACTTCCAGTTCGTGATCTCTTATTGTTTATGAATGAAAAGAAACGAGGGAAAATCTGGGATTAAGAATTTGAGACTGCATTTAAGCAAATGTGTTCCTCTTTTGTCCTCCAAACACACTTTCTACTGGTCAATGACTCCCGGAAATCAAAGTCTTCAGTCACTTCTAGCTGCTGAAAAACATTAAGTAATTATCAAATGAATGTGTTTACTGACTGTTTATAGTTTCAATTTATTACATTCAATAGACAATCCCAAGCAAACTGCTTTATGAGTGTGAAGCACTGACCTGGCGCAGTCGTCGGTCCATGGCGTCCAGATGTGGCTGGATGAGGATGGGAGAGAGGCGGTCCCTCACCAGGGACTCTGCCATGAGCACAGACAGCTTGTATTCTTCCTTAGCCAGCAGCTGCAGTCGCAAGTGGGTAGACTTCCTTACCCTGCAGAAAGAGAACAGCCGGGGGAAAAAAGAGTCAGCGCTGCCACACGCTTTACATCTCTGCCTCTGCTCAGCAACACTCACACCAAAATACAACAACACCCCACGTGCACCTTTACTAGCCTCATGCAGATTATAATTTTTAAATAGGTTTTTTTTCCTTCTATATTACACTATCCTTCCAGAACTATCAAAAATGAAGACCTCACCTGCAGCACTGGTTCAGTGGCACCAGGATGGACAGCTCATCATGCGAGTGTTTTCCAAAGCTGGGATGGAAAAGCATAAATAAGTGTGCAAAATGGGATGTGGTTCCAGATTTCTGTGCATCATGTCCACAACACCTGATATTTATTTTTTGTTTCACTTATTTGGTTTAATTTGAATGGCCAGAAAAAATTAAACATAGCCTGTTACGATTTTCCTTAATTTATGTGTATACTGTTGCAATGGTGGATGCTCACATTTCATATACGAGCAAGTTTTAAATATGAAATCAAGTCTTATGAGCCAAAAGACGAAACTTCAAAGCGATATAAATTTTTTCAGCTTACGACAGTTTTTTTAAATTACATTTTTTGTTTTTTATGATGTCATTGAGAGCTGATATCCCTTATTCCTTATCTCAGATATACAGCGCTGTTTGTGGAGCTCCAGAGATGCTAACAGTTAATTATGCAAAGCTGCTCTAGTAGAGTCCAGAACTGAAATCATGGTGTCATAAATTAGTATAAGGACTTTAAACATCCATCCATTTTCTTCTCCTTATTCAGGGCCAGATCGCAGGGGGCCACAGCTTAAGCAACGAAGCTCAGGGCGTCCTCCCGATAGGACATGCCCAATACACCTCACTCTAGAGGCAGTCAGGAGACATCATTGTTAGATAGCCAAACCACCTCGACCGGCCTACTGTGAGACCCTCTCAAATGACTGCACAACCTCAAACTAAGTGAGAGTTCAGCTGCCCTTTGGAGCACGCTCATTTATGACGCTTGTATCTGTGATCTCATTATTTCGGTCACTACCCAAAGCTCGTGATCATAGGTGAGGGTAGGAATGTAGATTAACCAATAAACTGACAGCTTTGCTTTTACGCTCTGCTCTCTCTTCACCACGATGCACCAGCGCAGCGTCTGCATCACTGCAGCCAAGCCCTCCTTCATGAACAAGACCCCACGATACTTAAACTCCTCTATTTAGAGCAACAACTCATCCCTGACCCGCAGCGGGCACTCACCCATTCTAAACTAAAGCTGCACTGACTCACCCTCTGCCATTGTCTAGATGGATGATGAAGGTCTCATTTCCAAACTTTTCAAATGTCTCATAATGGTGGCGATCCATGTTTCCTGTTAAGAAAGAGGAAAACAAAAAACAAATCAGCTAGTGGATGTTATGATATATGAGTAATATACCTGCTTATAAGGCTACATACTGTATAAAAGTACAAAAAAATAAAAACCACTGATGGCAGTAGAGTCGTGGATGATAACGTTCGCTCGACTGAACACTAAACAATCCGACTTTTCGGTGTTGGTAGAAAACTGATTCTCGTCTTATGTCAGACACTCACCCATGAGGAAGTCAAAGATGGTCATGTCCATAATGTCCAGCAGTCGTGTGCCGCTGTCATAAGGTGGAGTCTGTTTGACCTCCTCACAGTAGTCTGGGTCCACCTCCCATCTGAAGAAACGTTTAATACTTTTAATTTTTTTGCATCTGATTTGGAAAAATGTCTTTTAAACCCATTTCCCTTTTATGCTATGTACTTTTAGATCTAAGCGTTTTTTTCCTGCGTCGTAATAAGATTGAAATTAATGCTGTATAGCCAGCATTGACCTCTTGCACAGCTCTTACGAATTCATGCTGCTGGTAACTGTCAGTGACTTCAATAAACACCTCCTGATGCAGTGAATCGCTCAGTATTTGCTTCTACTGAACGCGTGCGAATGCAAGAGTGTCTGAACACGGGATCGACGTCTTACTCTGCCTTCTTCCGTTTGTGGTACGAGCGTCTCCATGGGTTCCTCCAGGTCTTGCGTTTGGCAAGGGCCAGATCCGGGAGGAAGGCGGCCAGAGATCCTTCTATCTGGTCAGGTTTACCACACAGAGCGTGCTCAGTGGAGCAGTAGTAGGAACACTCTCCATAGAAGCACACATTGTTGGCTAAAAGTCAGAAAAATAAAAGCAAACACATTCATATACTAATACTCTGATCAGCCACTCAGTGCTAAATACTTAAAGAGTCACTGCACTCTTCTTCTCTTTTTGTCAGTCGGTCCACATATATTTAAAGACCATTTTCCACCCGATTGAAATTACCTGGGGATGCTCGCTGACCTGTATTAATTGCTGAGATTGTCAGTAATTTTAATCCAGTGACAATTTTGCTCGTGTATAATATGTAAAGCTGCATTGCTAATTAACTGTCGTGCTTTGGCACAAGGTAAAGTCCCCTGATAATACTAATCCCATGCAAATGAATATCACAGCAATTCAGGCCAAAAGACTTGCTCTACATTATGATCAAGGAGGTGCTTGATTTTTGCTGTGCTTTTGCATTTTTTGAGGGGGGATGTTAAAAAATCTTTCAAGGTGTTCTTCTGACATCAACAATTCAGATCATCAGCAGACGTTTGGGAAACTGCACATGGACACGAGCGGTTTTTGGAAGAGAAGCTAAAAATAGTCTAGATGTGTACCTGGTGAAATGAAGAAGGTCCTCCAGAGCTTTTTATCTCGTGTAACATCGCGGATCTCTTTTGTCATGTTAGCTAGTCGGCCGGCTACAGGAGGGACACGACGGAAGTCCAAGATCCTACAGGATGGAGACAAATACTCAGGGTCATTTGACTTCAGTGGCAGCCCACCAAAAAAGTATGAAAGCGATGAGTGCACGCGTCCAAACAAAAGATGCATTAACCGTGGTTATTTGGATCTGGACCGTTCGTCAACAGTGTTGGTAGTTGCAGTAATTGCAACAAGACACAGGTCATTATTTTAACCTAATGTTTCACTCTATGCATGGACTATAATAATATAAGCAACAACTGAGTCATAATTGAGTAAAATCTAAAAGCACAAATGTGATTTAGTTAGTTCAACTTTTACTGTCAAACATCAACCTACAGGCCAGAATAGGGCTGCCAAAGGATACCAGATGACCCCTCCCTTCATTGTCCTTTGAAAATCTGCAGTGTATTGAACTTCTATGTGTGAACAGCAGCAACAGGGACCAGCTGTTTGTAATGCAGAAAAGCTTTTTCACACCAAATGGGAGGTGAACTTACAATCCCTCACTTAGAGGAATCACTACTTCATCCGTTATGCCACTGGAGCGAAATACCTGTACTGTCATAGAGAAACCTTATGTGATTGAACCTCACTACCAGAAGGGGGCACTGTGACACAAGTACCAGACAGTTAAGTCACATGCTGGTAAACCTCCCTGTGGTTTTCATGTGGCTGTGGTCCTACATTAAGCTATTTTTTAACTTCAGTGCAGCTTTTTATTGCCTTAATATGCTGAGAGATATAAGTTTCCAGTGCATTCTAATCTATTTCTGGGTTTGTGTTTTTGCATCATTTGACTGGAAACCAGCCCAGATGCGCATTTGAGAAAGGTTTAATATGGCGTGAATGTCTTCCTGCATGTATGCAGCCACCCAACTACAGCACCAGCATGGGCTCTTTAAAAATTGATACCTCTGACAACACCTAATGGCCAAAGCCCGAGGGCAGGGAGACACGAGGAGACAGACTGATTAAATGAAATGAAGGCGCGGGAATGAGAGAAGAGAGATGCAGCGATATGGGAGAACAAGCCCATCATACAAATGATGCCATCAAGTGTGTTGGCGGGTGCAGTGACACAGACACGTGCAGTCTCTTTCCTGCTCTCTGTCAAAGAGACAGAAGGACACAGGATGCGGTGTTGTACGGTGCTGTTTGGCCTGCTGGGCCTGGGCTTGCTGCCATGCTAAAGGGAACAGCTAGTGCTGGCTTCTGCCTCTTTTATCGCTCACACACATTTTCTTCCATCTTCGTCCCCTCTGATAAGCCCAATTCCCACAGTGCCCATTTCAAACTTGCGTTATATTTAGTTTGGGTTTAAGAGAACCTGCTAGAGCCATGAAATGAACAACAGTGGGAATCGCTGCTTCCCATATTCCCAGCTGAGAAAATGTATAAGACCCAAGTGGGTCTCGTGAGATTGGGGCTTATATGGTTTAATATTTTAAGGTCACATTTGGCCTTGTATGACTTTAAATCTGCTGACTAGCTAATGCAGCACTTCCCAGTTAAATCCAATCACATTATTAATGATGCCTAAAGCAGTTTAGCCCATATAGGAAAAGTCATTGTCAGTGTTGGTGTGTGTATGCGTGTGCGCGGCTGTGCTAGTGATGCTTTAAAAGTGCCTGTGCGTGTGTGTGTGTGTCTGTGGGCCCCCCTGGGAGGCAGTGTAGCCTCAGCCTCTGCACCAGCAGCAGCAGCTGCAGCTCTCTGGACAGGCTCTAATTTAGAACAGACAAAATAAGGAAAAAAATTAAGCGCTGCTTTTGGCAAACCCTGCCTGGCTTATATTTAGAATGGCACAGGGCCTTTCGTGCCTTTGGTTTCCTCTTCTTCCCCTTAACCCACACATATGCTGGAGCATATTTTCATGTGTGTATGTGGAGAGGAGGACCAGATGTGAAGCAGACTGGTGAAGAACGCCACTTCTAATGCAATTCCAGATGAACTGTGTCATTGTGCCTAAAGGAAAAGCAGATTCACCATCACGGCCTTCTATGGCCCTATTGTGTGTAGACGTGTGTGTGTTTGTGTGTAGGTGCGCAAGACCTCGGTATCATCTCGTGTCAGCACAGAGGAGCACCAGGATTCAGACTACAACACAAGCCCTCTGCTCATAATAGCAAACAGCCACAGTGACGTCAGCACGACTTTAACAGCAACGCACTAAAACTCATTGCTCTCGCTCGTCGATCAGAGGCCCTCGCGAGGATTTCTCTTTTCATTAAAGTCTCTCCAGCAGCCGGGTGGGCCGTAAAGTACTAGCCTGGTAAAGGCAGTGAAGTCAGAGAGCTTGGTTGTTAGTTAAGCAAGGAGGCTGTAGTCATTGTTCAGTCAGATGCTAGCTGCAGGAGTTCAGCATTCATCCGTTATGACTCATGGCCTCTCGGAGCTCACAGCTTCTGCTGGATGGGTCAAACTCGCACAATTCACTGTGTTTGGGTGAAAAAAAAAAAGAGTTTCTGAGGGACAGGAAGCAAATGTGAAAATAAGTGCAGAAGAATATGGAAGGTTTTCATCCACACGGCGTAAAGACTATGTGTTGCTATACTTGGGGTGACTTCAATCGGCTATATTCTTTTTCCTCATTCAAACCTTTAAAAACAGGTAGAATGGCAACATTTTGATCTTTCTATCCTGTGATATTGTAATAACCAGATTATGCTAATCGAGCAATTATGTAAGAGAATTCACGCATTAATTAGCAAGGCTTCGCACGAAATATGGAGAATATTCACACGAGCACACGTGTCTTAAAGCGTTACTGTAAGACACCGGTACACGGATCTGGTGTTCCTCCCAGGCGGTTAATGAGCTGACACGAGGACAGGCAAAAAAGAAATAGCAATCAGGGAGGAACAAAGCCCTGCAGGATGTTGGCCCTCGCGGGTGGAAAAAATACTTGGGAGGTTAGTGTAAATTTAAGAACATGAGCTTTTTTTCTCCCCTCCTTATTAAGTCTGAAGTGTTTGTAGCAACAGGGCTGTTTCTGGGTGTTATGGTGCTCAAGGCCAGACACCCACTGCTGCCCCTGAAGGAAGAGGCCTTTTCACAGCTAATTCTTTAACGTTGTTTCAGTTAAATTGAGCTTTTGCCTTCTGGTTTGTGCCAAGCTGCATCTTTCCTTGTTTTAGCCACGTTCCAAACATGTTGGACCCAGGAAGCTGAATAAAAGTGTATTTTTATTGTGTTTCCTTTTGCTTTTTATAATGTGTTTTAATGAAGACGTTTATACATTTTACAAATAAAAATCTGCAACTCTGAATCCCTCTGCACTTTAATAAAGTTAAAGGCCTTACATTTGCTTTGCATGTCAGAATGAGGTGACTGCCTCATCGACACATGTTTAGGTTCAATCTGAATTCATCAGCTGGGTTATGGAAAAAGAAAAAGATGCCATTGTTTTACATTTTAAAAGTAAATAGGTAAGTTGGAATTTCACTGTTTGAATTGCTTTATGGTTTTATTCACTTTAAAAAAAAAAACAGATATCTTGCCTGTTTTTTTAAGGTTTTAACTGAAATGACTGGTTGGGCATGTCAATCTAGTGACAGTGATCTGTGCCTGTACAGGCACATAAAATTCAGAATAAAACATTTACATTGAAAAGGTCTATCTTCTCCTTTATGGTGATGTGTAGCTCGCCTGCGGCTGATAATCTGGTCCTTTGCAGCAAGGTACGGAAAAGCTAAAATCTTTTGATCTTCTGCTTTATATGAGGGACTGGTGGTTTTCAAAAAGTCTCAGAGTATTGTGCCAGGCTAGTGTTCACCTACTTGTCCAGATGAAAGGCTGCAATTTCAGCATTGTGTCTTTCAAAGTCAGAAAAATAGAAGAAATCTGGCGGCGTTTCCTGCTCCCGGGTCTGCCTGCAGGAACACAAGAAAGAAAAAAAGCACAGTTAGCTGAGGGGTTACACACACACACACACACACACACACACACACACACACACACACACACACACACACACACACACACACACACACCTTATGCATAACCAGCAACCTGCAGCGATTTGACACTACGCATCAAGCTATGCATGCATTTCACTGTTCTCAATGATTAATTAGCATGGATACAGAAAGAATCGAGCTGCAGGCATGCAAAATGACCAGAATTCAGTGTCACAGTCTTTGACGGGTGCACTGAACATTAACCCATAACGCATTTCCACAGATGTCTCACTCCACAGCAGCCCAGTCAGTGATAATCCGCCCAGGCCTTACACCTGTACAGCTAATACTACAAACACCATTTGTGAGTAATAACATAGGCACAATAAACCAGTGTCCTTGCCTCACAAAAAGACCCTTGTCAGAGTTACCCAGGGTGTTTTGTGGGGCAGCGAGAAGGTGGGGACAACTCAAGGTCAAAGACTTTCTACTGAAGCATCCGCTCCTGTTCTCACCCTGTACCTATTTCTGTCCAGCTCTGATCCTTCCCTCTCTTAAAAAAACTGCATTCCATACACATTCTGCCTTAAAGCTCTTACTGGAGGGAAAAGAGGCTCTTAAAGGCTTAAATCCAAGAGCTGATGGAACATGGGCCAGGATGGAGAAGGACAGGCTGGATGGCTGCGGTAAAAATAAGAGGGGGAACGGGGGTCAAAGGAAGCAGAGGTGAAAAGAATTCCTGAGAAGATGCTGCTTATAGAAAATATGTATATATTTATAAAGAATTCAAAGAGAGCCATGAAACTTTCTTCTTTTATACACTCTGCCTTCTCTTTGGTATTTTTTTTGTTATTGACAACAGTAAATACTTTCCAGGAAGGCAGCTGAGTGTAATGATTTGGACTGCAGCCTCTGCCATTTCTACTTCAGCTAGTTGAGGGAGGATAAGAATGGAAACTATCTTGGCAACTTCTCTTTCTCTCCTTCGCTCTCTATTCCCTCTGGATGGCTCTCTCTGTTTATTTCACTCAAAATCCTCTATCTCACCTCCTCTGCTTCACTGCTCTCCCTCAGAACTGTTTTCTCTAGTTTCGTGTGTGTGTGTGTGTGTGTGTGCGCGCGCATTCACGGCTTAATACTTTCTATCTGTCTGCATCTCTCTTTTTCTCTCTCCAGTCCATCCGTCACTCCCTTCCTCAGCTGGCTGGCTGATTGTAGCTCCACAGCTGCGTGGCTGACATATGCACCAGTCATTAACTAACCCAACATGGAGCCCAGAAACACTCTCATCCACTAAACCCTCCCCACACCAATTTCCTCTCCTTCTTTATCTTTCTTGTTCTGTCTTTCTAAAATCTATCCCCATCCTCAATCTCCCCTGCGAACATTTGACAGGCAGCCTCGTGCAGATGGGTGGCCAAGTTTGACTGCAGCAAGCAGAAAAGTTTGAGAGTGAATCCTGCATCAAAACTGCCCAAAATACAAGAATATTGCTTTTTAAAAAGACGTTCGGCTTGTGTTTTCGCATTAGACGACTACGTTCAGCATCTAAAGTTAACATAAGCAGTCAGTTATTCCTCCTTTAACATTCTTCAGTCTTTGCTTCCTCACTCTCTGCCTCTCTTTTACTCTCGGCCTCACTCCCGAGCGGTCATTGAGACTCTGCCAGTAAAGGCCAACCGCTGTCTCTTGATTGTATCGCTCTCTCCTTCTGGATAGCCTCGCTTCAGGGACACAGCTCTCGCTCCACACGAAGGAAAAAAAATGAAATGATGAAGGCGGAAAGCAGCGTCTATTTACCCCCAACGCTGCTCAGCAGCTCTGCGACACAAAAAAATATCATTCACGCCGACACATTAAGCAGCTACTTTATCAACAGCGGCGTAAAGTCAGGTGCTGAATCTATTGTTTGCCAAAACGACAGGGGGACCGGCCTCCAATGAATAAATGAATTTTGGAGACTAAAATGTGAAGAGGTAATGTTTACATGCACGCAGTTGGTCAGCAAAGCTTGGCATACAGAAGCAAAGGAAACAGGAAGGAACAACAACCAGTGCAATGCATCCACCTACCAAAAGTAAAGCTCACTAACAAAAACTATCTTTTTATTTACAACTGAACAACATAAAAGCTTTTTAAATGTACTTCAAGCGCTGCCTTGTTGTCCAAGTTCATTAACCAAAGAAAACCTATAACACTGGCACACTTGTAACTCAGTTAAACTGATGGCAAAACCCAAGCATGCATTTTCTATAAGAGGGATTCCAAACACATTGCTCTTTTACAATTTTATATTTCTTTTTGAATTTAAGGGTTTGTTTTGAGAGTTTTATATTATCTGAGGTGACGCTGATAAATCCTTATTAGCTGTACTGGGCCAACCTGTATTCAAGTGGGTGGAAAACTGACCATTCAAGGCTGGCTGACGTGATAATCACCTGTTTAAAATGTATCAAAGTTTACAGTTATCAGTTAGTTGCATGTTTGCTTTAGGTGACAGGCGGATGCACCTCCACTATATTGAGTCAGTACCAGACCATTCTCACCATGTTTGCGGTGCTGTTTAGTCTTTTTAATGGAATTACACGACAAATGTATCTATCTGTGCATGCAGTTGCCCTAGCAACCTCGTCAAGAAGCCTGTGCTCCAATTTTGGCAAGTAGATATTTATTCATATAATACTAAATGCTGATTAGAAGACGGGTATAGACGCACCTTGCAAACCATATTCTCTTGTCTTGGCCGATATTATCAGCTGATATTACAGAACTGTCGATATATTGGTATCACCAAATATAATTATTTGAAAATGAATATAATTTCATATTTCAGTTTTTAGCAGATAAAGGCAAATGGCTTAATTAAGAATTGAGGTGCGGTATGGGGAAGGCTAAGCAGACTGAAAAAAAGTAACCTGCAACACATTTATTCTTAGCTGCACTGCCACATTATCTTAGTAAGGACTTGTAAATAACCACAAATAACAAGTGTAAGGGAAAAGAAAAAATATATCGGCTGATATATCAGATTTTTCAAATCCCCAAATACCTAGGCTCTAGTTTGGATGTAATCCTCTTTGGCTCCAAAGTTAACAAGATGGCGATGCCCAAAATCATAAACATTTTGAATGTTATGGGCACATTGTGATAAGATGAGAAAGCAGTAGATAAAATACCCCTTTAGAAGGAACGAAAGCTGATCCCCAGCCCTGTTTGGGAGACTGTTGTGTAGTTTAAAACAAAGATAATGTAAAAGAAAAAATACTACAAGGAAACGTGTGTTACTGTAGCCCTAACTTGCCAGTGTTTCATGACTGTGCTGACCATACAGGAGCGTAGTCATGGAGATTTCTTGGAGGATAAGAATGAACAAACATTCTAGTGCGATGATTCATGGCCACTCAGCCTTAAAGAAACTCACTAAAATACTTCACGTAGTCGTGCTACACTCCTCTCTCTGTATAGGGGAAGAAACCACAATAAGGTGCTTTATTCGTGAGTGCTCCACAGACCCAACAATAAAGCTTGTCCAAGGTGCATATGCTTGAATCACTGCTGTTCTCTATGATGGTGCGAATAAGAATATAAGAGCCCAGCAGTATATGTTTATACTTGAGACAAATATCTCTGCCTGTGGCCTGGCTTGATATGTGGCTTCACTGATGCTCTCCTCTCACTGAATGCCAGCCAGGAAGCAGGAAGGCTGGATAATTACCACAGTCCACAACCAATTCAAATGTCAATAAAGTTATTTAGAGCATGTCATTTTGCCCCCCCTCTGCCCCGCCGCCGAGTGAGAGCGGGAGGAAAAAGGGTAAAGAGAGGAAGAAGTGAAGGAAGGACGCGAAATAAATTGCGACGAAAGGTTAAACAGGCAGATTAGCAGTGATGACACGGAGGACGAGCTACGGTACGTCTCTCAGGTACCTTTGAACTCACAAATACGCAGCTGTTTTGTATTATGTAACATTGTGTTTGAGTCGTGGAACACAAGCACCTGTGTTCTGGAAAATCTGCGCGCGTCCTGATCAAACAAACCATTAAGGGCACGTTACGAGGGAAGCGTTCCATCAAAGCATGGTAGAGGAAACATACATAAATGCATGACCACATAATAAAGTCTATAAATGTTTGAGTACACAGTATGCACTGAGTTCAAAGGAAACTGTGAGGAGGGCAGAGATGTCGGCTGCTCGAAAGCTACTCGCCCTTTTCATTTTGGACTGCCTGCTCGAGCCCAACCTTTAAAATATTTACAAATCCACGGCGGACTCGTGCTGAACGAATCGTAGATATCTACAGCATGCATTTCTTCTCCTCCTCAGCAAGAGAAAAGTAACAGTATATTTAGAACTAGCTGTCTTTCTACACCAAACATCAGCTCCTTTATCATCACAAGCAGGTGAGATGCACTGAGCCGAGCATGCCCACTGTGACCCTGGCCCTGCTGTAAACACATAGTTTACACTGAGTAGCCAGACAGTTTCTTGGCTCTGCTCCGAGGGGCCCCCGGCAGCCACCGGGGCAGCGAAAGTCTATTAGCAAACACACAGCAGTGTGAAAACATAAAGGTGAATGAAAGCGCTGCATCTGGAAAATCTACCTGTGCATACAGGACATAGCTGACCTGTGAAACACCAGCGAGACACAGAGGGGACCAAGGAGAATGGGGGGAAAAGGCGTTTCCATTTGACCTGCTATTGACATCAAGTCACAGTATTTTAATAAGATCTGCAAATAAAAATCTAATCGTTAGATTTAATGATCAGTTGAAGCTGAAATAAACACACCGAGTAACCTTGATGTGATACACTATGACTATTTTATTGTACCCTTATGAGAATTTATTCTTCAGTAAATTTCCCTAAGGGTACAATAAAGTATATAGTATCGTATCATATTAGATCTCCTGCCCTGTGTAAAATTATCTCAGACCAGCCACTATTGCAAATTGTCTGAATGGCCACATAAGTGAGCTATTACAGGATTCCCTAAATTTCCCATGGTACAACTCAATACCAGCTCTCTTTTTAAAAGTTCTTCTGCGTGGTTAGTAACACGCAACAACCTCAGGGGTTTAATAATAAAGCCAGCATGAAGGCCCTAAACTGCAGTTCCTTAAATGGCCACTTGAGGCAGGCTGACATTAAAAGCAAGTCAGTCATAGTAGATTCACGTGGTAAAATAGCCATCTTGACAGTAGATATAAACATACAGTTGTCAAAGTTCATGAGAGTACACTAACAAAATTAATGTGTATGGTGTATTCAAAAGGAAAGGGGAAAGCCACATACAACAAACTTGCATCTGAAAAAAACCACCAGCCTTATGTAACAATATCCTTTGGACAGTTGGGATGAAGCACGGTGGTGCAGGGATTTTAGCTTGTTTTGCTCTGTATACTTAAGTATACAGTGGTCCCTCGCTATGATGCGGTTCACCTTTCGTGGTCTTGCTGTTTCTCAGGTTTGTTTTTTTTGTTTGTTTTTTTACAGCGCATTGTGTTCTGTGTCCTGATTGGCTGTAGACCATTGTCAATCAATCTTGTGCCGTGTCTTCTGTACAGTACAGCATGTGTTCAGCTTGTCACATTTACATAAATCTTCGATTGCTAGCAGTGTGACTCTGAAGTGCTGTACTGTATATTTGTTTTTTCTCCCCAACAAACACAACAATGTCGACGAAACATTTTGCACCGTCAAAGGCAACCACAGGTGCATTTAGTTTCATTCTATAATACAGGGAGTGCAGAATTATTAGGCAAGTTGTATTATTGAGGAATAATTTTATTATTGAACAACAACCATGTTCTCAATGAACCCAAAAAACTCATTATTATCAAAACTGAATGTTTTTGGAAGTAGTTTTTAGTTTGTTTTTAGTTTTAGCTATTTTAGGGGGATATCTGTGTGTGCAGGTGACTATTACTGTGCATAATTATTAGGCAACTTAACAAAAAACAAATATATACCCATTTCAATTATTTATTTTTACCAGTGAAACCAATATAACATCTCCACATTCACAAATATACATTTCTGACATTCAAAAACAAAACAAAAACAAATCAGCGACCAATATAGCCACCTTTCTTTGCAAGGACACTCAAAAGCCTGCCATCCATGGATTCTGTCAGTGTTTTGATCTGTTCACCATCAACATTGCGTGCAGCAACAACCACAGCCTCCCAGACACTGTTCAGAGAGGTGTACTGTTTTCCTTCCTTGTAAATCTCACATTTGATGATGGACCACAGGTTCTCAATGGGGTTCAGATCAGGTGAACAAGGAGGCCATGTCATTAGTTTTTCTTCTTTTATACCCTTTCTTGCCAGCCACACTGTGGAGTACTTGGACGCGTGTGATGGAGCATTGTCCTGCATGAAAATCATGTTTTTCTTGAAGGATGCAGACTTCTTCCTGTACCACTGCTTGAAGAAGGTGTCTTCCAGAAACTGGCAGTAGGACTGGGAGTTGAGCTTGACTCCATCCTCAACCCGAAAAGGCCCCACAAGCTCATCTTTGATGATACCAGCCCAAACCAGTACTCCACCTCCACCTTGCTGGCGTCTGAGTCGGACTGGAGCTCTCTGCCCTTTACCAATCCAGCCACGGGCCCATCCATCTGGCCCATCAAGACTCACTCTCATTTCATCAGTCCATAAAACCTTAGAAAAATCAGTCTTGAGATATTTCTTGGCCCAGTCTTGACGTTTCAGCTTGTGTGTCTTGTTCAGTGGTGGTCGTCTTTCAGCCTTTCTTACCTTGGCCATGTCTCTGAGTATTGCACACCTTGTGCTTTTGGGCACTCCAGTGATGTTGCAGCTCTGAAATATGGCCAAACTGGTGGCAAGTGGCATCTTGGCAGCTGCACGCTTGACTTTTCTCAGTTCATGGGCAGTTATTTTGCGCCTTGGTTTTTCCGCACGCTTCTTGCGACCCTGTTGGCTATCTTGAATGAAACGCTTGATTGTTCGATGATCACGCTTCAGAAGCTTTGCAATTTTGAGACTGCTGCATCCCTCTGCAAGATATCTCACTATTTGACTTTTCTGAGCCTGTCAAGTCCTTCTTTTGACCTATTTTGCCAAAGGAAAGGACGTTGCCTAATAATTCTGCACACCTGATATAGGGTGTTGATGTCATTAGACCACACCCCTTCTCATTACAGAGATGCACATCACCTAATATGCTTAATTGGTAGTAGGCTTTCGAGCCTATACAGCTTGGAGTAAGACAACATGCATGAAGAGGATGATGTGGACAAAATACTCATTTGCCTAATAATTCTGCACTCCCTGTACTAGACTTACTTTTCTATAGTAGTGAGGGGTTTTGCAGCCTTAAAACATCTGTAATAATTGTAAAAAATAAAGTTGGCTACTTCGCGGATTTCACCTATCGCGGGTTATTTTTGGAACGTAACGCCCGCGATAATCGAGGGACCACTGTACAGCAAAAATTGAGTCATGCAACAGGACAATGATCCTGAGCACAGCAGCAAATCTACAACAACTGAAATCAAGGTGTTGGAACGACTCAGTCAAGTCCACACCGCAGCCTGACTGAAAGGCTGCGGTGTGGACTTTAAGAGAGCTGTGCATAAACCAGGGGTGTCCAACTCCAGGCCTCAAGGGCCGGTATCCTGAAGGTTTGAGGTCTCACCCTGGGTCAACACACCTGAATCAAATGATTAGTTCATTACCAGGCTTCTGGAGAACTTCAAGACATGTTGAGGAGGTAATTTAGCCATTTAAATCAGCTGTGTTGGATCAAGGACACATCTAAAACCTGCAGGACACCAGTCCTTGAGGCCTGGAGTTGGACACCCCTGGCATGCCCACAAACCTCAATGAACTGAAGCAACATTGTAAAGAAGAGTGAGCCATAATTCAGAGAGCGATCAAGTCATCCAGAAAAAAATTACATCAAGTTATTGTTGCTAAAAGTGGTTAAATCATGTAGTATACTTTGGTGCATATATATAGGAAAGTATAATCCCAGCCTACCTGTTAGGCACCACCTCTGAACTAGACTTTTCAAATGCAAACTTCTGACAAAGAAATATGATTTCCTGTGCTGTTACCTGCATTAACAGCCTGTTAGATGTCTTTGTTCTATTTATAATTAGCTACGTTACAGTATTTTATTTGCATGTCAGGCTAAATTCTGTGATCCATTCATACAATCCATAGATTGTAGCAAAGCAAAGGTGCTAACCAAGCTAGCTAGCATTAGCTGACAACTGAGAAATCTATCTCGCTGTCCATGTAAGGCCTCTCAAGGCTTTAGGAAGCAAAAGCTGCAGTTTTTAGCAAGTTTATGTATAATATGCATCTTGTTTAAACTCTGTGTTCTGGAGTCTAATACAAGCTTTGAGCTCCAGAAGAAAGCAGTGTTTACCGCAGTGTATTTCATCTGCTCCTTTATCTTTGAGAAGGTAAGATGTAAAAAACCAAAAAAAAAAAAACCCCAAAAAACAAAATTTACTCTCTTAACTATTTGTTCACTTTTGCGTTTTCAAAGTTTAAAAAAAAGGTTCTCCTTTCTCAGAATGTTCCCTCGTTGAGTTTTTCCCCTTGCTCACAATCAAAATCCTTTTTAAGACATCAGCAATGCATCTCAGTGGCTTAAACGCATTCATTATGGAGAAAAATTCAAATGTGGTGACAGTCAAAATTATGCACAAAGCCGTTCACTGTGAATTCCTTCCACACAAATCACAATATATGCTTTTTTTTCATTTGCATTTCATGTTTTTCATGGTCCAACTGCTCACTTTTGAGCAATTCTTGCTTGTGCTGCAGTATTGTTTCATCTGCAGCTGAGCTGAATTATGGAAACAAAACATCCCCAACATATCGTTTCATCTGACTTTACAACCGGAGTGAATATCCTATCCAAGGTGATGTGTAATAACCCGGGTGTCACCATGTCATGGTGCGTTTGGATATAGACCGGAGAGGATATTTTCTGTTGTTTCAAAGTCAAGCGGCCAATCGATCACCATAAGCCCGCAGCTATGGTCGCAGGCCAAAGCATGAAGAGAAAAAAAGCAGACAGGAGTAAAAAGATATGCTGCAAAATATAAAAAGACAAGGGCATCTTCCAGCCCCAGCGGGTTCCCACCAAAGGGCTGACTCCACACACTTGTCACACATCATCTGTCAAACCCACGGGCATGGCGGGGAGAGCGCAAGATCGCGTGCACAAAAACGTATACGCTCGTACGTACACATCTGCACAAACAGAGCGTTAACATGCATACACACACATTCATAGAAAGAAGACGTAGCAGCTTAAATGATTTTCTAAACCCCGAGAGGGAGGAGCTGAACGCCAAGGCAGCAGGTAAGCTTTAAATGCATAAGAGGGTAAGATAGCGAATACCATTTATGGGTCAAAAAATACCATCAGAACCACGCGGAGATTGGGGATGAGAGGAGGCGGTGCATTGTTTTATCTCAAGCATAACACGTGTGAAAGCTGACCTTTCGCGCAATGACATTTGATAAATTGAGAAAAAAGGCTTTTACCAGCATATGAGACAGGCGCACCTGCGTGTTTGTATCTGACGATACGTGTTGCTGTTTACTGGCCTTTGCTGCTATAACCCTCTGCTGTAATCTTATGTCTGAGCACAGGTTTTACCGCACAAATGGGAAGATGTGACATCTTATTTTGTATGAGTAAGTGCTCCGCTCTGTGGGTGGTGCACTGAGAGGACATTTTGTGTGTGTGAAAGAAAGAAAGCTAGAATGCAAGAAAGAAAGAAAGATGGCAAGGGAGGAAGGAAGGAAGGAAGGAAAATGACAGAAAAGGGTGCAAGACAAGGAATGGAACGCAATGGAAAGAAGGAGAAAAGAAAGAAATGAAGGAAGGAAGGAAGTGGAGGGGAGAAAGAAGGAAAAGTTGCAAAACATTTTCTGTTTTTATATTTCCTTATATTTTAGGGAAGGTGACAGAAGGAAATGAAACCAATGGAAAGGAAAAGGCAGGAAAAAGGTGCAACACATTTGTCTCTTAATTTCCTTATAGTTTAATGGGGAAAAGAGGACTGAAGGAAAGAGAAGAGGAGGAAAAGAAAAGAAATGAAGGAAGGAAGAAAGAAAGGAAAAGGGAAAAAAGCCTTTTCATGTGACGTTAATGTGTTTTTTCTTTGAAATTCAAAATCATGATTTGACCTGCTGCACCTCGGTGCGCTCTCTTCTTTTAAAAGCATTTCAGGGCACCTCTTGAGTGAAAGGCCTTAATACTCCCATCACTGCTGAGCCCAACAGAAACGCCGCCTGTTTTTTTTCACACTGGCAATTACAAAATTTTAAAAATGAGCGTTTATAAAGACACAAACTGATGTGAGTTGAAAAAAAAAATCAGCATCAACCTTCAACACCTCGTAAAGTCCGAGCGTAGCAGCCATAATGAGTCAGGTAGTAAAAATTTCACTCAAGGATTTTTAACTAGCACACCGCAAACACTCAAGGGCTCTCTAAATAACCTTCACAGACCAATCCAGGTGCGTGTGTGTGTGTGTTTAACTTGTGTGTCACAGTTTCTAAGTGTGATAGCTGTCATGGCTCCCCAGGCACTGCAGTGCTCTTCATCCTCCACCTCCTCCTCCTTCTATACTCCTTTACCCCTTCAGATCCCAGGCCTGACATACAGAAAGACAGCTGCTTCCTTCTGGCAAAGCTCACTCTACCCCTCTCTCTCCGTAACACATTAACACACGCACACACACACACAGAGGAAGGTGTGTAAACACATTTTTGAGGGGTGTAGGTAGAATGAACTACAAATAGGCACATATAGGCTTCACAGAATAGGACACACACACCCTTACGCACACACTGCGTAAGTAATGAAAGTATTGAGATAGCATGATGACAACTAGGTTAGCACACGCAAACAGTGCAAAAATCACTGTTACAGCTTGAGCTATTCCCTGTGGAAAACAGCTATGCGTGCGTGTTAAATGCATTCTCAACGTGTGTGCATGAAGCTAATGTCAATATAATGATTTATGCAATAAAACTGATTTTAAAAGAATCTGTATTCAGCTGCGAATTGAGCTTCTGTGTCCTCCGGGGCCAGCACCATGTAAATGCAGTCATCCTGAATAAATAGCCAACGCCTTTAGAACACAACAGCTTTTTTTTCCTCCTTTTTTTCCCGGTGCCACTTCAAAGAGGCCTGTGCTTAAGCAAAGAATAGCCCTAAATGAAAATCACTGAGCAAAACACAGCTATTAGAGGTTTATTGCGTGGCATGACACCATGAAGTCTGTTAGCTGTGAGAGGAGAAGGAGGAGGAGGAGTAGGAGGGAGACGCTGAAAGAAGGATGTTCAACTAGATTGTTATTGAGAGGCTTTTTTAGACTATGGCAAGAGACAAGGGACAGAAAAAGGTGAAACGTGCGCGCCATTAATTTTAAGACTTCTACTGGGATTATCTTCGCATTAATCCGTCATGGTAAGTGTGGATATTGTGCAAATATTCCATCCAGATAAACTGGCCATAAAGATGAAGTCGTCATTTCAGCATAACCCGAGAGAGATACTCACCACTCCCTCTGAGCAGGCATCATCTCCTTATCTGTGCAGGATACAGCAACAGCACACATCCTAATACAGCACCAGCGTTTAGCTCAACACCTCTACTTATCTATCGCTTTCTTCATTAGAGACAAAAAAACATGCCTTTCTCTTTTTGTATGTCAGAGGAGGAAGAAAAAGTAATATTTATGGAATGGCTGTGGATAGAAAACTGCCTGGGAGACACTTCCAGGAGTTGTCCTTTCAGTGCTGCAGTATTCCTTGGAAATAAACAGTCGGTTCTTACTTGGTTTTGAATGCGCCAAAGCCAGCAGGAAATCAGCAAGGGCTCCGACTTAATTAAATTGGCTTCGATTAAAAATTGAGTGAAATTCAATTAAGTATTGCAAAAACGTCTAATGCTTTTTCCTTCCACCTGGAAGCTGGAGTCAGAGGACTTAATCATAAAGAGTGAAAAGGAGGATGGATGGATGGATAAATTCTCTCCTTATGAAATCCTGCTCTCTATGTGAGAAACATAACATGAAGGCATAGTAAACATTCACAAGATCTGATTTTCAAACACAAATGCAAACATGCTTCAGTGGATTCCCTTATAAACCATATAAGAGCAAGACTGAACTGTTTTTAATTTCCATTTCTAAAGCAGGGTTGGATAATGTGTGTGTGTGTGTGTGTGTGTGTGTGTGTGTGTGTGTGTGTGTGTGTGTGTGTGTGTGTGTGTGTGTGTGTGTCTGCAAGTGGGAAGGAGAGATGATGAATTTCCCTGTACGGCATAAAAGATGATCCTTAATCTGCCGCATTCATTCAGCTTTCAAAGGAACAACATCAGTGAAGCGCTGCCACCATCAGTTGGCTCACACGGCGCTGCGTGAATGAGTAACATGCAGGGCCACATATTGACCAAATAATCACATTATGTTACACAACTGTACAGACTGCGAATATATCCATGCCTTTGAAATGTGACACTTTACAGCGAGGATATGCTACGACATTTGTGGAGGAAATAAACGAGTGCAGCTTTTGTGATTCGCACAGTTGGAATCAGTGGGAGATTTCCACCCTTGCTTTTATTTTTTCAGTAAACCTTAGGTTTCTGATGTACTCTGTCTCTATTTCTAAGGTTCTTCGAGTTCTGGTACTCCAGGTACTTTCAAGGAAACACAAGTGTTGCAAGCCTGGCGGGCTAATGCGTCTAAGTGCCCCCCCACTAAGCGTAAGCATCAGGGAATTATAACTTGCAAGTATTAAGTTACCTAATGTATCTTTATTAGCCTACTGTTACAGTTAATTATTATTACACATATAAAACAGCTTGAAAGACAGTTAAATTTCAACCTAACTCGAACACAACAAACAGCCTAACTGTGCTATTTCCACTGAAGGATACTAAAAAACCCCAACAAACTAAAGGGAAAGCGCACCACCTGCCATTTCTGGGGTTTCAATTAAAAATGATATGGTCTTAATGATATAAATCCAATCTGAGACAAATAACAATACATATTATATTATACTGTGCCATAATTCATTTAACAAAACTGAGCCAAAATGGAGAAGCAGTTGCAGAAAACTAGACTTCGACTGGACCATCTTTTTTCCCAAGTCATTCTGTTGTAGATTTGTTGCTTTGATTGGGATCACAGTCCTGTTGCATGACCCAGTTCACACCAAGCTTTAGCTGTCAGACAGATGCTCTCACATTTTACTTGAGGATACTTGGATATATGAAGGAGTTAATGGCTGAAGCAAAAAAAGAGTCAAAATCATCATCCCTCCGCCACCGTGCTTGACAGCTGACACGAGGCATTTACGCTAATATGCTATCTCTAATCGTGATTTAGCGCCAGACATCTCCACTTTGGTCTCGTCTGTCCAAAGCTCGCTGTTCCAGAAGTCTTGTGCTTTGGTCACATGTAACTCTGCAAACCTGAACTGTGCTGAAATATTCTTTTTAGAGAGAAGAGGCTTTCTCCTGGCAGTCCTTTCAAACAAGCCATACTTGTTCAGCCCTCTTCAAATTGTACTGTCATGAACTTTAACGTTTAGCATGCTAACTGAAGCCTTTTTGTAGTTGCTCAAACATTGCACTCTCTGACCTTGGGAGGAATTTGCTAAAATATCAGCTCCTGGGAAGACCTGGAACTGTTTTGAATGTTTTCCATATGTGAATATCTTCCTCACTGTCGACTTCTAATTCTTTGCAAATGCTCTCATAACTCTTCGCAGGTTGATGACCACTAGCAGGTGCTTCTCTAAAATTATTGCTGATGTCTTTTTTCCTTTGCTTTGTACTAAGACACACCTGAATGCTCTAGACCTACAGCTGCTAAAGCCTCTGCTTTTATAGAGGTCCTCAAACTTGCTGATGATCAATTAATCAAATGCATTTGATTATCAGCACCTGGCTGCTACTTCTACTCTTATTTCCTGTGGAAGCAAGAAGGGTGAAAGAGTTTTTCACACACTGCTTCTGCATTCTAGCTTCTTCTTCTTCTTCTTTAAAGAAGTAAGTAAAATAATAAGTGCTGTTGTCCAGGTGAAGCTCTTTATTGTGTCCTGATATGTAAAAAAAATTAGAACTGACAGATGGTGTACTTTCCTTTCATAATAACTATCTAAAATCTGTGATTCTTCTGCTACACACTTTTGGTTATAAAAGGCAGAAACACTAATTTATTGAGTGTGAACATCAAAGGATGACAGTTCAATCTCAAGCACTGGGATTATATCTGCTGTTAGTCTGACCTCGAGTCTGATCAGCTGCTATAACATTTGTACATCTCATACGTAGCACAATAAACAACCCGGACTCAAGTCCGATAAGGAATCCCATTCACTCACCCGTGTCTGTAATTTTTGCATATTTAACTTCATTCATATTTAACATCATTTAACTTCACTTGACGTGGCAATTTGTAAACAATAACCTCCATTCAGAATAAAAATCTCCACTGGATGATTAGAAGACAGGCTCGGCTAAGACTGATTGCCGTGGCCTTTCCAGAGCTATTCTGGCTCTGCTGAGTGCGTGCCTTCCACTCACTATTGATCTATCGACCCACAGTCCAGTAAAACCTTGCTCAGACCAAAAGGTGAATCGGACACACACACACACACTACAGGCACGACCAAGCGTGCATATACACTCACACAGACACAGACTAACAGGCATGTTGATTTTTGATGACAAGATTGATGTAGCCTCTCTGAATTATGCTCACGTCAACAATAGTCACTCCAGCTCGCTCACTGTTTGCGATTCTTTAGTGTGTGGCGGCGGCGGTTAGGTGCCATTGACCAGCCTTTGTAAGCTTTTGTCACAGTGATGCAATCACCACAATGCAATTGGAATTGAGCAGCTCAGTAAATAGGGTTAGCAAGGTAAGAAAAGGATCAGTATTGTCTGCTGTAATAAGATGCAGGTGGATGCACTGGAGGTGCAACAGAACACATTGCCATATATATAAAAGTCAGTGCAAAGAGTGCAGAAAATAAATACTGCATGAATAAGGGAAGGAGTCTCACTACTGAGAGGAGTTTAATCCGAAAGTAAAAGGAGTCGCTCTCTTAAGTTTCAAGTCTTTCTGCAAACCATTGTGACTATGTGAGTGGCCCTCTCGGCTCAGCACTTGAGCCCATGCTCACTCACCCACACTGAACGTTTCTCTCCGGCGTGCAGCAACAAACGCTGGCGACTGCAGCTTGTGTGTAAGTACATAAAGAGCAGCTCCTTTACAGCTCTGTCATGGCCACTCTTTCTCTCCCTTTGTGTGTGTAACCCCACACACACACTCCACCCCACCTCACCCTGTGCACTCAAGTGTGCAGAGGGAAGCTTGCTTTTTACAGCTCTACATTTACAGCGCAAATGTGGCAGGCCCACATGCCAGTGCTGTACACAGTGCTTGGTCACGCGCTTTTGTTGTGCGGCGTTTACTTCCTAAGGCGTTCTTTTGATACTCTCACCATCAATGCAAAGCAGCACTTAAATGACAGCAGCTATCAAGTTTATTTCTCATACATGCAATCTACAGAATATCTAAGACATTAGGTTAACACCGTATACACCTATCAGGCATAGCATTCTGACCACTGACAGGTGATGTGAATACCTCTGATTATCTCTTCATCATGGCACCCGTTAGTGGGTGGGTTTGTTAGGGAGGAAGTGAACATTTTGTTCTCAAGGTTCACGGGTTAGAAGTGGGAAAAATGGGAAAACACAGGGATTTAAATGAGTTCGATAAAGGCCAAATTGTTATGGCTCCAAAACTGCAGCTCTTATGGGGTGTTCCCAATCTGCACTGGTCTATATCTATAAAAGGTGTCAGCAGCAGGGCCCCATCCATCCATCCATTCTTTCGCTTCCGCTTCTCCTTTTCAGGGTCACGGGGGGTGCTGGAGCCTATCCCAGCTGTCATAGGGCGAGAGGCGGGGTACACCCTGGACAGGTCGCCAGTCTGTCGCAGGGCTAACACACAGGGACAGACAACCATTCGCGCTCACATTCACACCTAATGGCAATTTGGATTTTCCAATTAACCTATCCCCACAAGCTGCATGTCTTTGGACGGTGGGAGGAAGCCGGAGTACCCGGAGGGAACCCACGCAAACATGGGGAGAACATGCAAACTCCACACAGAAAGACCCCGGCCTGATGTTGGAATTGAACATCAGGCCCATGTGGCTATATTCACTCTCACTGAAATCACTGAGATCTAAAAGCAGAAAACTGCCTGAAACCAAATATGTAAAGCAATCTGACACCTGAGCTTTTGGCTTTTATGGATTAATGAGACATGGACTCACCTCATTATTTGAAGCTTTGGCCTTGAAACAGCACATATATGACAGACATTCCCCTTTAATAACACTAATAACACGTTTTATAATGAATACCCAGACACCAGTTTAGTCTCTAGGAAGAAGATTTAAAAGAATATTTAACTACTTATTGATGTTTAACTGATCAACTGAAAAAATAATAAGCTGATGTGTTCATTGCATCTGTAATAAGAAAGAAAATCTTTGTCTAATGGTGCAATCACATGAAATATAATATGAAATCATTTAGAATAAACAAAGCGGGGAACAGAAGCACTGTGAAATTCTTTGAAACGCCTGATATGAAACCCAAACCAATTGCCTGATTTCCCTCCTGAACAACAATTACCGCTAATTATCAGCTTCTCTGCTCTTCTCCGCCTCTGCCCTTAGCACTCAAGGCACGTAACACATATCCATCCTCTCACTTCTTAGGCCATTCTTCTTCTGTTCCATCTCCCGCTCCCTTTCGCGCAAACAGCCTTCATCTGCCTGTAACCAAAACAGACGAAGCCGGGGTGTCGCCGGGCCCTGATGGGACAGCGTGAGCTCTGGCACTTTTCATTATTCATGCCCGCCTTCTTCCTCGTCGCAGTTTCCCTTCTTCCTCCCTCAATCCCCCTCATCCGCCCTTTTGCTCTCACAGCGTGCAACGGATTTATTAGAAGGTATTACCAAGAAGGCCCGACGTTACTGCGCTTCCATCCCAACAGACCCGAAGGATGGGGGAGAGGGGGTGGATACTGGGAGAGGGGTGGGACAAAAGCCAGAGGAAGGGAACAAGAGGCAACACAACAGCAATACTCGTGAGAGGAGATGTTCTTTCTTTAAAACGCATATTTTATAATCGGTGCACGCAACAACAGACAGTTTTAATGTGGCTTCACTGAAACTGTCTTTTAAACCGCATGCATTGTTTCACGCTCTAAGGACTTGCATGTATACTCAGCATCTAGTTCCTGTATCAATCGTCAAACGTTTTTCTTTTTGTTTCTGTCTGTTGCGTTTTATAAACTGATGCGCACACTTAGACACACACATACATGTACATAAATGTGCATGTGCACATACTCCCAGAGGTGATTGTGTCACAGAGTGTGCAGGTGCACAAATGTATAAATGTGGCTTTTTTGCATTTGCAAATATGTCTACCGGTTAACTCGTTTATGTCTATGCAAACACATTTTAATGACATACGCGGCCACAACACGTTATTTTGTGTCATTTGTTGTATTAGAAGCAGAGCATGAAGCCCCAACAATGAAAAATAAATACAGAAAACGGGGCTCCTAAGCTCATCAAGCGCCTCTCAGAGCTGATAGACTTCGGCTTACAGCACCAGCGGTAGCTGCTGCTAGAGGCTACAGTGCAGAGAACAAAGCCAAGGCTCTGTGAAACATCACACAGGCCGGCGCCATCCAAACCCCCGAAGAACCTCTCCATCGCAAAGTTCATTGTGCTGCAGACTTATCAGGCCATTCCTGAATAGGACCCACTAATAGAATTATGTGGAGGGAATGAAAAGAGAGGAGAATGGCAGCAATGTTTCTGTTGAGAGGGGATTCATTTCCAAAGGAGGCGACGCTCTCATGGACATGTGTTGCAGATGTTGTCACGGTCAGTAACGCCAAAGCTGACACGGAATGAACTCTCGGGTGCAGAGTAAAATAAACCCAGAGAAGTTACATCGACTTCTCGGTTTGGGTAGCAGGCAACAGACAGAAAAAGAGGGAGAGTTGAGACCTGCAGGCAAGACTGTTTCCAGTGAGGTCTGATGCTGAGCGAGCAGGTGGAAAAATAGAATCTCAAGTCTCTGTCTCACTCACACACACGCACACGCACACACACACACACACACACACACACACACACACACACACACACACACACACACACACGAGCTGATGTGGTTGATCAATGCTACTGCACAGCAGAAAGTCTCACTCTGGAGTCAAATCAGCACTTTTTTATGTCTATAACACACGTTGGTGTCTCATTGTAATTATTTTGTAATAAAGTGCACGAGGTTATTAAAAATTAATTCACAGTGCTGAATGAATTCCCCAAAAGCTCACTGAAAATCAACATTTAGGAAGTGTTTATACTTTTATCGAATTTATTGCAATTCACAAATTTGGCTCCTCAAAATAACGACTTCTACTGTAGCAGGAAAATTGGCGGTTCAGAGGTCATTGCTGAGTCCCTGCTACACAGTGCAAGCTGGCTCCTTTTATAAAGCCTGCTCTGTGATTCGCTCTCGGGTTTTCATTCATCTGTCATGCACGCTGAGAAGATTTCTCGCAAGCATCAATAATTTGGGCAAATGAGGCAAATTACCAAGTGTCAATTAGAGGGGGGACAGCGTGCTTTTCTCAATTGCAGTCATAATTTCAGTCTGATAAGATGGGTACATTTTCAAATAAAAAATTAAGTCTAGTCCATTTTCAAAATTCGCTGCTTTTTTCCCCCAAAAAATTTATTGAACCATTTTCATTTAAATTTTGTCATTTCTTTGAAATTGAATCATTTAGAGATAACTGCAGTAGTTTATATGCAACCCCGTGTTTCCATGTGCCAGCAGAGGTTGCCTGCTGCACTTGTGTTACTCGAGCTGACAGGCAAATGGCTGTATAAGCAACGGAAATTGTGAAGAGGACGGATCATCACATGTCTGTGCTTTGTGCACATGATCAGGCTTTATATGACTCACCGGTGCTCTTGGGCACATGAATATGGTAAATTGAAAATTTGGTTATCCAAATATGCCAATGGCCAGAGCGTCCGTGAAGGCTAATCTCATTGGAGAAGGCCTCGGCGAGCAGAAGGAGAGTGCAACATTTGTTGAGCTGATACATTACGTTGTAAATTGAAGCAAAGAGTTTTTGTTTGTTGGAGCAAAAATTTAGTTCATCTATTATTTGACTAATTGTTTTGGTCCAGAAACTATGGTGGCCCTGAGAGATCAAACACACTCCAACTTACGGAAACACCAGCAAACACAACGCAGATGTTTTTCTGGCTTTTTCCAGCGTTGTTTTAGACGAGTTCGTCAGACTAACTGGTGCATTGAGTCAGAGCCAGAGTTATTACAGTTTTGTATTTTCTAATTCTCTTTTTCATTTTGTTTTTGAGCTTTATTGTCGTTTCGTTTCGTTTCGGTTCATTTTCAGAGCGGGGCTGAGGATTTCAATCTGCTTTTTATATTTTGAAAATATTAACTTTTCATTCGTTTCAGTCGTTTTAGTTATAATACGGAGGGCATTTGTCAGGGGCAAGATTTCAGAAGTTGAGAACAAATATTAAAAAAACAACACTTTATTAAAGTAGTTGACTCACAGTCATGCAAACACTCATGCATATGCACCTAAGCCTCCTCGGGCTTGTTGGCTTGAAAACCTTAACCTAATTGAGAAAGACTAAAACCACAAACATTTTCTCCTTATTTTCAATTTTAGCTGAATATAAATGTACTGTGCAGAAGTCTTAAGTTATCCTTCATTTCCTTTTATTTTGCTTTCAATGAGCCATTTAGTAATTTTCCAGTAATAGTTTTCCAGGCTTTCTGAAGGTCATCAGATTTTTGACTCATTTTCAGTCCAGTCCTTGTACCTGATTTTCAGATGTTTTTTTCCCTTTGTTTGTTAAGCCACTTAAAAACTGAGCTACAGTATGAATCCTTCAATCTCAAAAACAGTACCTACCTCCAGTGATGTATCTAGCAGCAAAGCAACTTTAAAATGGATCTTTTAGCACTTACTAGCAGCCTGTCACAAAACTCACAATTTGTTCCCATTTCTTTAGTTGAATCTAAAAAGATAACACCGTTTGACGGGCATAAAAACAACCTTTTTGTATCACTGCAAATTTGGCACATCTCAGCAAGGTGTGCAGCGTGTTCTTAAAAAATTAACTGGACAAGTTCAGGACAAAAGTAGAAGCGGCATGCCGAAAAAAAAAAAGAAAAAAAATCTACAATCTACAGCAGATGAACGGTATCTGAAAGTCACGGCATCCGACCTGAGAGATGAATCTGGACCTTCAGTTGATCCATCTACTGTTTACTGAAGCGTCATGAGAAATGGTCTCAGCAGAAAGGTGACTGCCAAGAAGTCATTCTTAAAGAAGGGAAACAGGGAGACATGGCTGAGGTACGTATAATTACACTAGAACTGGACTGAAAATATGTGGCGACCTGTCTCATACAGTGTTTCAACAAATATGTACAAAACATGGTGGAGGCTCTATCACGGAACGAAAGGCCGCCAACATTCAAGGAAGGGTTTTGGAGTATGGACCTACCTACTCAACCAGAAAGCTTGCCTGCAGCCAAATATTGACTTTTAAGCTCGTTAGAATTCTCTATTTTACTTTGGTGCTGGATCAAGACTTTTGCACAGTCCTATATGTAGAGTACTGTTGTTGGTCAGACAGTCCAAAAAACAGCCAAGACACATGCCGAGCAGCAGCCCTCTCCAAAAGAAAAAAGAATCCTATAACCTCGCTTTTGTCCAAACCTGAACATTTTGTGCAGTATGTATACCTCCCAACGTTACTGTGTGATCCAAATGGCAGCATAAGTGCTGGCCCGGATACACGTAGATGCCATCAGATTGCCTCTCATTGGGGATGAAGTCATCCTCCTCTTCTCTTCTCGTCTTTCATGTTTGCTACATTAGTGACAAGAGAGTAATCAAAGCAGCCATTAATGCCTGGCCATTTCCTCTGCCCTTGCCACGCAGGCCCACGGGGCGTGATATGCTTCCACTGGACTGGAGTAAAGACTACAGAGTGTGTGGGTGTGTGTAGGAGTGGGGGGTGAGTGGGTGCAGCTAAAACCACCACCCTAATGGATTTTCCTCATTTCCTGTGGCTTTAGTCTTAAAAGAACGAGGAAAAAAAAACATCTGAGATGCTGCTGGTGGTAAGACTTGTGATTTGTTAATGGTTCAAATTTAGAGATAAAGGGGGGGGGGGTCTATGTTTTAATCACAATTAACCAAATTCAGAAACATTTAGAGAAGCAGGCAAGTCAGTCTCACAGCATGGTTATGGGTTTTTAATGGGGAATGCTGGAGGATAATTAAACCCTCTTTGTGAAGTTTCCGTCTTAAATGACCACTAAATAAAAAGTAACACCGGTTAAAACTACAAATATAAATCTTTGTTTAATGACTTCAAATAATGTTTTTCTGTTCACTATTCAAGAACAACAAAACAGCTGCTTCACTGTGTACACGAGACACATTTTGATTTTCCCATCTAACTCTTGATAAGAGTCCGAAACATCGTTTTCCAACCTTGCTGCATAGAAAATAGCACGGCCAGCTGCTTATGGAGTAACATTATTAACTAAATCAGCGGTCCCCAACCTTTTTTGCGCCACGGACCGGTTTGATGTCAGGCAATATTTTCACTGGTGGATAAATACAACAAAATAAAATGATCCAACCAAGACAAAAAAGGTGGTATTTTGCAAATATATTAATAAAGGGTAATTCACTGTGTAATTGTTTAACTTCATTAGCAGCGTCCTCCTGAAATGCGCCAACAACAGAGAGTAACATCCTCCTCTCTGCCCCTTAATGCTCTCTGGTCGCTATGGTAACGTGTAAATATTTCTTTCAAAATAAGACGCGGAACCACAACACGGGAAAAGACCGAGTTAACGCTAAAAGCCCTGAAAACCATAAATTTCACACCCGAGCCTCAACTCTCGCGGCCCGGTAACAAACGACTCACGAACCGGTACCGGTACCAGCTGATTTATTTCTTAGGAAAAATTTGGGAACTATATAATGTCAAGCACGTGACTACTTTCAATAAAAGATGTCACCAAATCTTGTCGTGGCTCGTCCCCTTCTGAGAAGCCGAATTAGGCGTGAGGAGACAAACAGTTCATTCTGTCTACCTCCCAAGTCGTTTCTATCTCTGTCTCCTTCTCTCACTACTTCCAGCACACAGCGCACTACAAACAACCAACAAGGTTTTTTTTAATCATGTGCCTGCTGTGCACTATTTAATTTAACTCTGCCTCGACTTGTGAGTTTCTTTAATCAATTCTAGCTTAAAATTATCCACCATCCACCACTGTGCCAGTTCCTGACATTAAAGCTCTGTCTCTGTCCCAACACTCTGCAAACTATGCGAGTAATTAGTAATGCAGCCCCCTCCAAATTCTTTCATGTCTGAATTGAAATTTATTGCTGAGACAATTAGTGTAATTATACTGTTTGCCGCCTGCTTAAGAAGGTGGTGGCATGCCACTGTAGCAGGATCCAACTTGTGCGCTTATGTGCGTGTCTCCTCTTTGACTAATGTGTTGTTGCAAAATCATAAACATGGGAAAATGCACACTGACTTGATTTAGCAACATGCAACATGGTAGCTGACTAGCACGTGTGATTTATGGCACCCAAATCTCTGTTGATCACAGCTCACACCTCATACCTAAAGCAATACGTGGTCGACAGGAATAGAAGAGCTGAGCGCTTAAGCAAGTTCTTTTCTGTAGTTCCTGGCAAAAAAAACAAAACAAAACAAAAACAGGGGCAGCAAGGGATTGGGAGTCTGAGAGCAACGAACCTCTGTGAAACAGCAGAGCAGAACACTGACTAAGAAGGGAGAGGCAGAAAGCCAAGGAAGTGGGTTAGCAGGGAAAGATGGTAAAAGAAAGAAAAGTAATAAAAAAAAATGGGTGTTGGGAAAAAGCATAAATAGGTATGGCACAAATCAAGGGATTTGGGAAAAGTTTTATTTATTTATTTTTAAATGAAAGACAGAGAGAACGGGGATCAAGGTCTGAGTGGCTGCAGCCAGGGCCTGTGGTGCCCTGAAATCCCAGGGCTCTGTCTGGTAAATTGGTGGGTGGGGTACATGGTGGCTGTTGATAAGCAGATAGAAAACAGTGCTCAGTGCCTATAAATACATAATAAATACACATAGGAAAACCCTGGAGCCATGGGACTAGCATGGCAAGGGTGCACAGGGAGGGAAGATGGACTCCCTACATAAAGATGTGGAGCACTGCTGCAGAGACGTTCAGTGAAAAACACAGAGATGGATACAGAAATATAGAAGAGGGTGAGAAACAGTGAAAGGGAACAAATTAGATGGAACGAGGAAATTATCCTGGAGAAACTGATGGGATCTCACTAACACGAGTCGTGTTGTTCTGTTTCATAAGACCAGAAAACAAAAAGAGGATGCATCTTACTCCTTCAACCTGTCAGGTTTCAACTTGTTTTTGCCATTGTGCCACCATTAAATCCTCACAGATACAAAAGGAAACCGCAGAAATGAAAAATGGTGGAAAGCAACAAAACTGAGCTCGTAAAGCATTTATAGGGGCCGTCTGAGAGGCTTTATGAGCAGAGGAAAACAAGTTTTTGCAAAAAGGAGGAACAATATATGACAGATTCAGATTTTCCAGAGATGTGAAAGCTGGGAGGGTAAGTGGGTCAGGAAACTCACAGGAGAGGAGCAGAGGGGCAGCAAATACGGCACACTGAGCCATTTCCTTCCAGCTGAATCACTCATATTATATCAGGAGAAAATGAGAGGATGGAGGTGTTGTTGGAGGGAGGGAAAGCAGGGCTCGCCTCTCGCTTTCAGTTCTCCCAAGACCAGAGATTGATGGGTGTGGCTGGAGGAAAGAGGAGTGATGGTTAAAAGAAGTGACGGGAAGAAAAAAAGGGACAGAGAAAAACAGGAAACAGCCTGGGGAGGGTTAGATACGAAGCAGAAGAGAGGCGAATGAGGAAATAAAACTGAAAAAGCTGGAAGAGGAATGAAGAGGTAAAGGAGAAATGCCTAAAAGGTGCTGTCAGAGTCCAGGTGTGGAACATCACGCTTACTGATTTTAGCATACCAAAGATATTAAAGGACAAAGTTAATGATATTAGTCATTTAAATATTAAATAAAAATTAGTAATAAAAAACAATTAATTCCGTATTTAAACATTAGGCTACATGGATGAAGTCGCTGTTTTCCTTCCTCCTCCTTTCTCATCAATCGATCAATCAGTTTATTCATATTGCACTTTTCACAGGATAAAATCCACAAAATGCTTCACAGTAATATAAAAACAGAAATACATAAAATACATCAAAAATCAAACATACAGAACAAATCTAATTAAAAGACAATCTAAATAAATGAGTCTTAAGCTGCTTTTTAAAAGAATAAATACGATCAAGGCAACGTAATGATGGAGGGAGAGCATTCCACAACCTGGGGGCCACCGCTCTAAAAGATCTATCACCTCTGGTCTTAAAACGGGTTCGTGGGACTACCAACAGCCTTTGATTAGATGATCTCAGGCTGCGAGAGGGAGCGTGGGGTTCTAAAGATCTGAAATGTAGGCAGGGGCATTACAATTCAAAGCTTTAAAAGTCAGTACTAAGATTTTAAAATGAATTCTGAAATGTACTGGAAGCCAGTGTAATGAACGTAACACTGGTGTAATGGGCTCTCTTTTTCGTGTTTTAGTTAAAATCCTTGCAGCAGCATTCTGGACTAACTGGAGACGGTCAAGATTCCTTTTGCTCAAACAAAGAAAAAGGCTGTTACAATAATCTAAGCGAGATGAAATAAAAGCATGAATAACCATTTCTAACTCAGATTTAGACAGCAAAGTTCGCAGTTTGGAGATGTTTCTTAGCTGAAAAAGGCAGTTCCTAATTAACTGGCGAGAGTGTTGTTCTAGGGACATGGTAGAATCAAACATCACACCGAGGTACCTGAGGCTCGGGTGAACAGATGAGCCAAGAGAACCAAGATGCTGTTTGATTAGAGATATCTGGTTGTCGGGGGAAATAATTAATGTTTCTGACTTCTCAGAGTTCAACAGTAGTTGTCACCAAGCCACTGTTCAATGGAAGCAAAACATTTATTAAAGAGGACAGTTTATGGACTTCCATCGGCTTAAAAGAGCAATAGAGCTTAATATCATCAGCATAGAAGTGATAAGACACCTCAGGGAACTGCCTAATTATAAGTCCTACATATACAAAAGAAAAAGAAGAGGACCCAGAACTGAACCCTGCGGTACCCCACATGTCAGATCCTAGAATGTGACATAAACTGATTTGCAAAAACACTAAAAGATCTGTTGGAGAGGTACGACTGAAACCACTTCAAAGCCAGACCGGACACACCGACTACGTCCCAGAGCCTGTTAATCAGGATGGTATGTCAATGGTGTCAAAGGCAGATGTCAAGTCCAACAAAACCATGACTGAGGATGCTCCGGAGTCAGCTGACACCATAATGTCACTAGAGACTTTAAGTAATGCGGTTTCTGTTGAGTGACTTTTACGGAAATCCGACTGAAATTTGTCATACATTTCATGTTTTTCTAAAAAAGGGGAAAGTTGATCTGCAACTACTTTTTCCAGAACTTTCGACAATAATGGAAGCTTAGAGATAGGCCTATAATTCTTCAGCTGAGCTGGATCCAAACTGCTCTTTTTTAATATCGGCTCAACAACAGCATGCTTACAGAACCTAGGGACCACAGAGAGGCATTGCATATCTCTACAATAGAGGGGCCAGTGGCAGAGAGAGCATTTTTAAACAGCCCAGCAGGTAGAATGTCATTTGCACAAGTGGTAATTTTCATTTTATCCAGCAGGAGTGAAAGGTCATGTATGTTCATTGGGTTAAACACTGACAGTAAATGAGGGGGAGGTGGCCCAGAGACACAAACAATATAGTGAGACACTCACTAGTTGCACTCCATATGACAAGAAAAGCAAACAGTGGATGGAAATGACCGTTGTGGTTACCTGGTGGGAAATTAGGACGAGAAAGATCAAGCCAAGATGTTACAAAGTTGTGCTGGCTCCACGTTCTGATCGGTTCCAAGATTAAGTTGCTTTTTTTTACTGTTAAACTAAAGCCTTAAGCATTTATTTTACATTTTTACTGCTTAAAGCGCTTTGGGTGACTTGAAAAGCGCTATATAAATCCAATCCATTATTATTATTATTATTATTACATTTGCCTTACTCTATGTCACTATGATTGCACTATAATGCTGCTGCTGCTGGCAACTTGCTTCAGTAGATTCACACTTCAAATTAGGAAGTGTGTCATCAGTGATAGCAGCTCATTGGAAAAGGATGGAAAAAGCCCTTCCCTTACATACACTTAAAAAAGCATGCGCTCTGCGAGCCACAAGCATCAATAAAACATTACTTTTTTCAGTATTTTCTTTCTTTTAGATTATCAGAAATATCATTATCACAAATCTTCGTGAAATATTGTATATATATTATAATTTTGAGGCTATATCACCCACTCCTACTTGGGAGCCACTTGTGGGGAGCATGTCTGTTTTCATGGTAATCAATTGAAAATGAGCAAAGCAACCAACTGACAGACCGGCGTTGCTTGGAGCAACATGGCTAACATTAGGAAAAGGCACTCAGTGTTAAAACCTCTTATTAGTTTTAGCTGAACCTTTGGGGTGCATTAGATTTAGTTCTGCGTCTCCTACATTTAAATCCTATTATTAAGAGATCTCCAGAATCATGTATGGATAGGAGGAATGACTACAACAACCAAAAACAATTGGGAACACTGTCACAAATGGACCAGATAGACAGTTTCTTTATGAGTTAGGCTTACATATAAAATGTAAAACTATCTTCTAGATTCACAAAGAGAAAAGGAAAAAAGCTGAAAAGTGAAGAAGCCAAACTGGCCACTGAGACACAAACTGCCACTCAGTTCCTCGTGTACCGTCACGCATTTTCCTACAAGAGCACCGAGCAGCAAATCTTCATGTAACATGCCAATTTTTTTTCCTTCTTTCTTCAGCCTCGAGAAAAACTGGCTTCAAATACAGCAAGCTAACAGTAACTAATGATGTACACAGCATGACAGATGCATGCACGTTTAATTCAGCGTATAAAAAATACATGGGGGGGGGAAAAAAAGGAATCTGTGTATATTTGCATATTTAATGTGAAGCCTTTTCTTACATCTGCTGCACTTAACTGCAGCTTTTTCCATTTACTGCACAGCTGAGAGCGCAAACAAACTGCTTTTAATGTTTCCTTACACACTATGAAAGATGCGAAAGCCTCTCTTCAGACTGACTGATAAATTACGAGTTACACTCTTACATTTAGAGGAGGGAGTGTTGCGTGCTGCATGTTTAAGCGGTCTCCCTGCTTGAGTTGTTCATTGACAGTGAAGTAGGGGAGGACATGTAGAATTAAAGGTGAAAACCCTGCCTCGATTTAGACTCTAGGCTATGATTTTACCGGACCATTACTTTGAATGATGAGTCAGCCACGCCCCCTCTGAAGTTAGCTCGTGCGTGGGCAAGAACTGAAACTCCAAAGCTCATATTTGAATTGGCACTAGGCAAACACCGTAAATGCCCCCACCGCTACCACCACCCCTTGCCACTACCACCTCCCCCCTCCTCCATAGCCCTACACTGAGTTAAGCGAACACACAGCACATCATCACAGTTGGTAGAGAAGCACCATCGCTCGCAGCACACTAATCCGTGCAATTTTGCCAAGCTGCTTTCTCCTCGCAGGGCCTAACAATGCTGAAGTCACTTTTCCTGCCTCTCCCTCTCTTTTTCTTTTTTTTCTTTTTTGCAAACAACAACAAATCATAATCCTTTGGTGAGCTCAGCCATATGGTCTTTTCTTTATCCTTTCTTTATCCACACCCCACTGACATTAATAATCTGTGTGGCTGGGGAGATGGTATAGGGCCAAAACACTCCCAACATTCAAATAATCCCACTGTCATTTTTTTGTACTTCTTTTGGCTGAAAAAAACATTTGCTTTGAAACTGATGGGTTGATGTATCGTGATTCTCCTGCAAATGATGAGGACACAAAAAAACTGTCAGACTGTAAATCATTCACTGCTCAACTTCTAAATATATTTACGTTTTATAGCAACTGAGTTGTAAAGGGCAACAGAAAAACACTGACAACCTGAGAGGACTTGCCAATAAATCTATAGTGCTTCGTAGCTTTACAGTAATTTCAGCTCTTTGTTTAGCTGACTGCTGCAGGCGGCGGTTGTTTTCACAAAAATCTTTAAAATCAATTTGTGCTTTAACTGTTCAACACCAGCACAGTGAACAACTAGCTGGTGAACACAGTGGGGCCTTTAGTTATTAAAGAGATATATGTTTCCTCCAAACCAGCGCTAAAAGTAGAGGAAATGATGGACTTGGGTGACCAAGAACTACATTTGTGCAAATGCAGACTGTAACATTTTGCAAACATTTTGTTAGCCAAAGGAGATTTAGCCGTTCTGTATACACATGTATATTGACTCCCTCTCCGTATTTAAGACACAGCTCAAAACACATCTGTTTAAACTGGCTTATTCGCTTTAATGCTGATTTTATCTGTTGTCACGCTCTGTTTTGTAATTTTAACTTATTTTATGTATTTTATGACTATTGTTGCTTTTATTAATTGTGTTTTTTGTAAGGTGACCTTGGGTTTCTGAAAGGCGCCCTCAAATAAAATGTATTATTATTATTATTATTACATGCATGCAAAGCTGCAACCTAAGGCCCCAATCGCACAGGGCTAGAGACCAGTCAGTCACCCACAGCCACCAGTCTCTATGGAAAAAAAGTGTATTCTTTGACTGGTTGGTGAATGGTAAATGGAGGTTTCTACCAGTAAAACTTGCACCAAGAAACTCTTTGCGAGCTCCAGTCAATAGCAGGTTCCCAGTAGTTAGCATGGCAGACAGTGACTTGTCTTGCTAAGCAGCAGTCAAACTGATAGCTAAAAACATTTTTATTCAAAGTTAAATTTGTGTTGTTTGTAATGTGCTGTTTGCAGTGGTAAACTTTCAGTTTGAAAGCTAATATTCTCTATTGCAAATTTCAAGCTTCACTACAGCTTAGAGAGTTAATTAAAGTTAGTTAGTTAAAGTTTTTCTTGACAACTCAACTGCATCTTTTATGCAAACTACAGGCAACAATGACACTGTGTTAGTGAGGAAACAATCACAATGAAGTATGCAGCGCAACCAGTTTTGTTACCAGTTTCACTTGGCAGCTGCCAGCAACTTGAATCAACCACTCGACAACCGGGAAATACTTATTTTTCCTTAGCAACCAGTGGCTGCCAGGTATTCTCTGACTAATCTTTAGGCCTGTGTGACTGAGGCCTAAGCAGAAGTTCCAAAAAACTGCAATTCACTGAATGACCACTTCAGGCTCCCATCAAAATGTTTGAGTAAAGATTTTGTTTATAATTCAGCAGGTAAAATTTGACTAAGGCTTAAAATTTACATTATAAGAGATGTGGCAGATTTGACTAGAAGGCGGTCGCCAATGCAAATACAGCCATCTGCTAGGCCTTCACTCATTTGGTTGCACAGCTCATTCAAGAAGTCTTCCATTGCAATCAGTTTTTGCGAGTGAAATTGTGTTATTGTATCTGTTGTATCCATGTAGCCATACAATGCAGCTTGCAAGCATCAGCCAGCAACAACAACTCCACACTTTTGTCTAAATATCTTCAAAAATAAAAGATATGGGCATGGTCATAAAAATAAATTTAAGGCATCAAAATGTGAGTCTGCATACCAGCCGGTCATGTAACTGTGGCTGCATCCGTCTTTTAAAATCTATGCTTGGTCCCTCCAGCACTAATGCAGGCAAGCAAGTCTTTCTTCCAGTAGATTTGTCTATTTTCTGAATGAGAAGCCTCCAAAGTCACATTACCGCACTTGTTGTCACTTTGTCAAATTATGTAACGATTGTCTTTGTTGTTTTTATTTCAGCAGAGAGCGCTAACATGCCAAGAGGGCCCCTATAAACTGTAATGAAACTGAAGTGTGGCCAGTAAAAAAACAAAAAAAGAGCAACTGAGAATATTATTGTGCCACTAAATCAGCACATCCCAGTGGAACAAATTACATGCTGTCATCACTTGTAAATTATGATCAGTTCTTAGACATCCATTCCTAAAAGGTGGAGAGAAAGACTCACAGTTCAGTATAGTTTTTTTCTCATTGCGATTCATGTTAGGCATCTATTCATGTTGAGACACGGGTGCTGTGTTTGACTTTTTAATCTTCCCATCTGAGACTGGCTGCTTCACTTGTATCTCAAGAAATGAGATAAATGCTGCAAAAAAAAAAAAAAAAAAACAGCCAAGGACCTTGCAGTGCTATAATTAAACCTGACAATCAGGAATGCTGAAAAGCAATGGTTGATCATGGTATTTTACCTCCTGCTTCATTACAGTCTAAAGGTGTTTTTTCCTGACACTAACTGCAGCTTACAAAAGGGATCAGTTCCTGCTGCCAGGACAGTGTGATGAGACAATGAGCTTTAATGGCTATTGAAGGCAAGAAAAAAAAAAGAAGGAAGATCACAGAAGAGGCCTTGAGCTCTGCTGCAAACCAGAGCGGAGCTCCAACAAACGATAAAACGTTGGAAACTTTGCTAAAACCAGAGCTGTCCTGCACCATGGCAGGAGAACAGATTAGGTTTGTTTCCCCCCTTCAGAATAAGTCCAGAAATAAAGACTCCTTCTCCTTTAATTAAAACGACTAGCAACGCTTTCACCAGTACCTTGGCTTTGTTCATCCTGAGCACACAGGCTCAACTAACTGGACCGAGGCATGCCGTGCCGCTCCTTAGAAGCGAAACTGCATCTAGGCCTATCGCTGTAAACAGTCCAAATGTGCAAAGACCAAATTGCGAGATGAGCTGAGCAAAAGGAAAAAAAACTGCAAGGACTGATCCTCAGACTCAAGCGTTTTCTCCACACGCTCCTACGCTGGTATAAACAGCACAGCAAGTAAATTAGTCCACGATTCTTGGCTGGAGTTAAAGGGACTGAAGTTAAGATTTATTTAAAGTCGCCCTTCTGCCAGAATTTCTGTCTTGACAAGATGACAGCTTTCTAAAACTCTGTCCAGTAAAAAATGAGATGTGAGGAAGTGTGACTTTTGTTTACAGGTCCTGCTTGATTTGTATCTTGCGTCCTGAAAGCAAACGAACAACGAATACAAGCGTGGAAGCTTTAACGTGGATTGGCCCACGGAAAGAGAAGCAAAATCAAACAAACAAAATCAAAGGTGCGAAAAGCTTCTCTGAAGTTTATGCTTTGCAGTCCCAGATTGTAAAAGCGCGTACTCGACTTTCTACCCAAGTCGAGTACACAATACCAAACACAGGACACATGACACTGACTCTCAGAAGACATTAAGGGCTCATTTCCAGCCACCCTCTGTGCCTCTGCTTCCAGAATCTGGCTCGCAGTAATAGCACCGTGGAGGGGCCGGACTCAGGCCAGATGAATCAATGCCTGCTGCCATTGTCACATCAGCTGCTGAGGTGTACTGTGTCCAGACAGAGACAGAGTAAAGCCTGCCTCTGAGTGACAGTCCCTTCAAAGCAAAGAGACAAGATGACAGATGGTATCAAAGCCTGCTTTCCCATAGAAATACAGAGCAGGATCAGGTTTTCTGAGGAGTTTATGTCCGAGTAATTAACTGCTTTTTTCTTCAATGAGTTTATCAGTGATGAACCGCAATTGTGACAGTCGAAAAAAACTTGCTTTTGAGACCGCAGAAAAATGGCAGCGCAGCACGCATTTAAAATGCATGTCTGTGCGTGAGCATGTGCAGCTCTGGCGATTGCTCGAACACACATACACACGCACACAAAAGCACACAGATGGCAGAGGAATTTAGCCGAGGCTTTGATATGCAGATTGGATGCTGGCTTGTCATCTCTGCTGGCTGCAACACTGTGTTATCGTTTCTTCAGCACAACATTAAGGCTGATAACATTTACCTGAAGGGGGCAGTTGACTGATAATATCGTCAAGACATTCCTGCTCCTGGAAGGCCTGGGCAAACACTACGTGGAACAGTATCGTAGAAGAGCCATGCTGTATGCACAGGGGCATGAGTAAAAACATACACACACAAACACACACAGACGCACACGGATCAGCACAAAAAGACAAAGAAATAGGAGCACACTTTTCTCCTTCTTGTCTCCTAGGCACCGACAGTATGAGTACTGTGACAGCTGGGACGCCTTCATGTCCAAAGTCATCAGAGGTGGCAGTAAAACTGTGACACACACATACACATACACAGACACACAGTGAGATTTCAATTGCAGCGACAGCAATGTATAGTGTGGAAGATGGGAGAAGAATGGATGCTGATGCTGGGACTGCTGAAAATTAACTGTAAATTACATAAAAGGAGTGAATGCCAGCGTCTAACAGACATGTCAATAGAATATGTTAGTGGAGGATAAAAAAGTATCTCAGGCTCACTAATACCTACATTCTACATACCGGTAAATCATGACGCCTGATTACTGTAGGTGGCAGAATGCCAGCAGTACATTAGTAGATTATTACAGTGGGACACTTGCTCATGTGCAGCTTCCTGCATCCCCGCTAGACCGTAGATTAGTTGCGTAAGCTTCTGCTGCTGAGTACTCATAGCAGGGTTGGCTATAGTGTAGCCTCTATGCTGTCTATGACATTGGCCCAAATTAAGAGATTATTTCAGAGGAGAGAGAGTTTATCCTTTAATTTTAATTATAGGGAATTTCACAGCAGATAAACTGAGTAATTAAATAGATTTAGTGGCATTATTTTTTTCTAAACTTCTTTTTATCACTGTTATTTTTTTCTTTTTGGGTTGATAAAACCAAAATATTTAAGGTGATTACTGATTACTCTCTACTTAAAGGTATGGGATTACTTATACAGTATCTACTATGTGCGTCTTCTATAGTCTGTACTTTTCCATTAGTATTAATATACGTGGTATACATAGAGTGGAAGTTCCAAGTTTGCAGTAGCAAATTACAGAGATTAGCTAAAATATTATGGATGCTATGATAATGAGTTCTTTTACAGCCTCTTACTGCCTCTAGGAAGTGGGTAAGTGGCAGCCAGGTGCTGTTAATCAAATGCAATTTAATAATTGATCAGCAAGTGACCACATCTGTAAAAGAAGTGGGTGTTGGTGGTTGCTGGTCTGAAGGACTCAGCTGTGTGTGTTACCACAATGCCACAGTTTTTCCAGGACTGGACGTCTCAACAAGATGTGAAGCACGGTGGTGGAGGGATGATGATTTGGGCTTGTTTAGCAGCCACAGCACCTGGATGCTTTGCAGTTTTTACGTCAACAATGAACTCCAAAGTATTCTAGAAATGTGAGGCCCTGTATGACAGCTAAAGCCTGGCCAGCACAATGAACCCAAGCACAGCTGCCAATCTACAACAGAATCGATGGAAAAGAAAAGGATCGGGGCATATCTCAAAAAAACTAAAGCAATGCTGCAGAGAAGAGCGGGTCAAAATTCCCCCTCAAAGACGTACAAGACTTCTAAAGTCACACAGAAAATGATTACTTCATGTTAGTGCTGCTGAAGGTGCTTTTACAAGTTACTGGCTCATAGGCTGTACTTAGTCATATGAAAAGGAAGTTTTTCACAGCACTCTATGCAGTGATGTGAACATTTTCTTTTTCATATGACTGCATTTCATTCGTTCAGCTGTTGTGTTTAATTTACCATTAATGTCATCGTAAGTGGTAACTATAACCTTAGATTTGGTGAAGGCCAAAGTTGTTCCTGTTCCTATTCTTCCCGGGGTTAGGGGTAAGGTTAGGGTTAGGGTTGGCACTCAAAGAGTTAATGTTTATCAGAAGGGTTGTGAGGGTGAGTTGCTGAGTTAATCATTCATACTGTGGTAGGACAGGGACAGGAATATGAAGACTGCTGCTCTGCTCATTGTAAAAAAAAAGTACATTTCAATCTGCCAAGCTGATATTTATCAAGAATTCCAGACAAAATGAAATATGATTGCATTTAATTAGCGGTAACTGCGGTATGTAATTTGAGAAGGTATAGTTAGATTACTTGTACCTGCTGCACTGGCTTTGTGTAATTAAAATGAAAAAACAAGTGACTGAAAACTAAGTCAGTTAACTGGAAATATTTTAGATGACTTAATAAGCATTCCAATGTAACTGTAATCAAACTGCTGGTATACTTTCTGCTGACTGAAATAAACTGGGGAAGTGGGACCGGTGTACAGATTTTGGAGGGTTATTCATCAATAAGAATAAAAGCTGAAGGGGATGATTTTTCCCATGGAGTTAATTTTGTAGCCTCAATGAGCCAATAATGTTGAATAAAAAGCTCTTAACGTAAGCTATTGCTTTGCTTATATGCTTATATAAAGGAAGGGAAACTGAGTACATTCTTAGTGTTTCAGGGGTTATAAAAATAAAATAAAAAGCAGTGATTTACTGGAACCAGGCCGCAGCTGAACAGCACAGTGTGCATCACTGCCCCGCGGCACTACCTTGTCCAATATCGATCATTTCAGCCACGCTTCACTCTAGCAACAAAAAAAATCAAAAGTTCAAACATTTTTTTTCAGGGCGTTCTGTCGACTGCCTCGTCTCAGACTACATCTGTTTTGTGATCGGCACTGTACTAATGCACCCAATCTTCTCCCTTCCCCTTATTCACCTCGGGACAACTGCAGGTGAGTTATAACCTGGCATCCCTGGCAACACTGAAGAAGAGTGAGATTATATTTGTAAGACTCCATGGCATCAGGGTGAATTACACCAAATTAGTTTTAGTCAGATTATTCCCATCTCGCTACATGTAGCAGTCAGACTAACACATTTAGTGGAAAACACAGAGCAGCTGCGTGATCCTGGCGCACAAGCAGCCCACAGTGTGTCACGGTCTCAGTGGGGAAGACAGAAAGGGGGTCAGATTACTAAGCCTAAGGGTTTCATTTGATCGTATGAATCATTCCGCTGCAGCGTACACTCAGCTACTGCAAATTTCTTCTACAGCACATGCAGAAGACTGGTGTGTGCGTTGTCCCTGCTTTGCTGGCGCGAGCACCTCTTTTAAATTGAGCACTCGTACACACTTTAATTTCAGCTTCGGCAAAGGCTGCACAATAATACCCTGGTGAAACAATTATAGCACTGGGGAAACAGTCAAAATATTAGCCAGAGAGAGAGAGAGAGAGACAGAGAGAGAGCAGCGAAAGGCAGCGAGTGCTGCTAAATCACACATCGCACTGTGGCTATAATTTTAGATTAATTATTTAACAATCAAACAGAACCAGCGGTAACGCACAAAATGAATAGGCCTCAGATATTTCATAAGGGCGGTCATTGCTTTTACAAGCGTTTATAATATTCTGCTAATATTATATTGCGTTGCACCATTTCCAGACACGTTTCCCAGCAGTTTGGGGGTTAACGTGGAACTTTCAGCCCTGATGTTGCTTCTGTGCTGCTATGAATTTCCTCTGTTTCCAAACAGAGCTGCACTCATCATCCGCGCTCTGAATGACTTGTCCTCAGGCGCTTCATCCCTTTATTTCCTGACTCAAAGTCAAAGCACAGGCACAGAAGACCTTGTGAATACAATATCATACAGTAAACAAGAGCGCATGCACAAACAACCAAAAACCCGACTATAAGTCAAAATATATATAACAAAAATTGAGGGACAAATACAGAGCTTGGTCCGCGGAGGCGTTGTGTTTGCTTGGCACTGTCACAGTTTGAATACATGCTGGAACAATCGCTGAACTGTCCTGCTCCTTTTTTTCAGTCTTTGGTCATTTGCCTCTTTCAAGGACAAATCTGGGCAGCTTGCAGGACAAGGATAATAAGGACACATGCCCTTATTAAACAAAGCTCCTTCTATTTTATTCTTCCACCCTCCACAGCTTACGCACCTTGATGACACATCCTCCCCGCACACACAGGCAATTTCTCACTAATATTTCACATTTAACACAGACGTTTCCTGCGCGCTGTTATTTTGCGCTGCGGTCAATATGTTATCGACACAAACGAGGTGACGTGTGGCATCAGTCTCTTGTGTCCCCGGCGTGTCAATCAAAAATTACTCACGGACCCCGACTCGAGACAGATATAGATCTCTCGATGAGGAGGAGCAGCGGAAAGAGCGGATATCTCTTCGAGGAACACTGGAATTGATTTGCGTGCGACTGAGCCAACAGCCGGGCTGATTGACAAGCGATACAATTAAGTGGAAGCAAGAAGGAACGGAAGACCATCATTATATCAATCATCAGTCCTTCCCCCGCATCCCTTCGTCGATCATCTGCACTCATCATCTAATGGGCTTTGTGTGCTCTGAGACTAATTTCAGTGTAAATATTACAGTCACGTCTTTGCCGTTGACACTAGCACAAAGTCATGGTGACAGAAAGACAAAAGATAGGGGGAAAACACAAGAAGAGATGAAGATAAATAGAACAGAAGTGCTTGCTTTTGTTACCTAGTGCCTCAGGTTCAAAGTACAATCAAGCCCAGCAACAGCTGAACACACAAGTACTTGTACCAAAGGTCGCCCAGTCCATAGAGTATAACCTGCATACCTCTTTTTTAACTTCCACTAACAAGTACATGGACATTTGTGACAGGAAAAGGCATTATATGTATTACTGTTATTTGAACTTGAACGTAAGCTTTTGAAGGTACAAAATGTGTCATTGCTGGAGGGTTACTCCCAGTGAGACTGTTACCTTTTAAATGGACAATTTTTTGTTTTTTTGCCACCATGTACTACCAGTTCAGTCAACTGCAGTCTTTTTTTGCAGTTTCTGACCAGAACAGCTGTGATTAGTGATCCTTTGGAACTAATGTGAGATATTACAGAGCAGGACTTCACAGCTGCCAGTCCATCAAAGACAGAAAAAAAAGTGTTAAATTATCAGGGAACACAGGCATCCCGAGTGGTTTTTGGATTCATACAAACCCGGGTTGAACATGAAGTTAAAAAAATAAATCACAGTTTTCTGCTACCTGTTGGTGAGCCCCAAGGGCCTATCTGAGCTTGTCTTTGATGTAATACTGCTGCAGAAGCTGAAAATGTGATTTGTATACATGGTAATGGTAAATAGCAAAAGTCAGTTTTTGCAGTGTTTTGATCAAACGTGTGGATGGGAGGCTTTTCTGATATTAAAGTATCCTACGTTTCACGCAAAGGTGAGCTGAGCTAGGTTTGAGCATGGATGGATGGTTTGATGGTAAAAATGGACGATATCAAAGTTTACTGTAGTATTAAGTATAGCTCACAGTTACCATTCATTATTATTAGCTCAAAGCAGCTCATTTTGCCATTTAGACTATTTTTCAAGATTCTAGATCCTTTAAATATCACGTAATCCTACTCAAACAGGTCAGCTACACTTAACATACTAGCATTGTTTGGCTTGTTCGTGCTGTTGGCTGTGAATTGAAAACAATATAATGTTTTTATAGGTGCATAAATGCTAAAAGCAAATCATTTTATCCTGTTGCTATGTAGTTGCTTGGCAACGTGATGATTTCTAATACAGATTTAGAACCTTCAGGGGCCTAAAATGTACCTGTGTGCCACACTTTGGTTAAAAGATGTCATTTCATATATAAAACGACAGTGCAAAATGACTCAACCAGTCCTGGTGGAGAGGTTATCATCTCATATGCAGAAGCTTTTGTGGATGACTCTACCACAGTGCCACAGAAATGCAGTCCATTGTTTTGTTCAAGGCCAGCACGGCTGTAAAACATAAATAATAATAATAATAATGATGATGATAATAACAATAATAATAATAATAATTAAAAGAAAAAACAGCTCACTGGTTACTGGTTGATGTTAACTGTTAGACAACTTGGCACAATCTCCACAAACCTCCAACTTACAAGTGCAAAAGACACACCAAAAGTCTGTCTTTGTACCTCTTTGGAGGTTTGAATTTTATGTGTTTGAGGTCATTTTTCATCTATTTGCAGGTACCTCCATCATCTAATGATCATTTTGTGTTTCTTTGCTGTCATTTAGCATCTGTTTGTGCTCAAATGCATCTTTTTAAGGCTTTTTTGCTTTTGCTGATGTTTTGCATCTAGAAATGGTTTGCAGTAATTGTTGGAATGGTTTTGCATATAATACAAAACCAGTGTGACTATGTCTCATTTTGCTTTGTTCTACCTGTGAGGTGTTTATTCTTGGTTTTAAAAATTCTGATTTTAAAAACCACTTTACAGGAACCCTACAACATAACATACGATATAACCTTATGTGCTCCTCCTGGGAACTGTAACTACACGTCGGTTTGAGGAATGCGATTAGCCTGTTCAGCACCCTCGATTCCTCCTGTACATTTCCAGCTACTTTTTTTGCTTCAGTTTTTTAATTTATCAGTGAGAGAAAAACAATCAGATCTCGGGATGAGAAATAATAATCATAGGTTCAATATAAGGACTCGCAAATTTCCTGAAATGAGATGTTAAGAATATTGGGGAATGTCCAAAAAAGCAGAAAAACTCGAGTCATAATTATATGTGCACCCCAAAACATTACCACAACAAAAGGGAGGGAATAAAGTCCTAGCATGTTATTTTTTCCTATCAGCTTCCATTGCATGTAAAACAACAGGACATAACGCACTAATTAACACATAAAGCACCAGGACAAGCATAAATGTAGGCAATTGCCTACGATGTAATCACTTACATAGGCTACACTGTAGACTCTAGAAAGATTCCCTATGAGTCTCAGGACCACAGGACCAGCTTTTGGCTCCTCATCCAACTTGAAAAGTTTTTTTTCTTTCTTTTTTTGCCGCACTAAAGGCAGAAATTGTAAAATTGCTGTAAATCAATGTTCTTTCAGTCCAGACCACAGACATAACGAAAGCAGAGGATGACAAAGATGATAATTGAGCTTACTCATCCAGCTGAATGGTGCTCAGGTTACAATGCAGTTGTTGTTACAGACATTGCACAAAGATGTTTTCATCTGTCTGCTTAAGCAACACAGGGCTGGGCATCAGCTGGGATTTTAGCCACATCCCGTGAAGCCTCTTCGATCCTCCAAGAGAGCACAGACTTAACAAATATTGCAAAATAACCCTGGAGTTAGATTAGACTAGTTAAGACTGGGTTTATTTCATGTCTGGAAAGCTGGACCACAGACAGCAGATTTAATGGTCTGATTCATCCCTATTGCATCAGTACAGACAGATACTGTAGGCCACTTTGTGGTGACCCAGTACAGCAAGAAGCTAAATAAATATCTGCCACATTCAAGTACACACTGAGGCGTACTTTGCTTCTCCAAATGCATAAAGAAATACTGACCGTGGCATCTGATATTGACTCTAACTGAGGGGAAAAACAGGGGAAAGAATACCTAAAGGATCGATACAGAAGGCCTGTTAATGGATTTCTGCATTTCTGCTGTTCAGTAAAGAGAGAAAAACACACGGCAGACAGTGTTGCATGCACAGAGGAGGAGAATGATGGAGAATACTAAAAGTGAGAAAGAGACAGAAGAGCTGATAACCATATAGAGAGGAGGAGCGAGAGTGCAGTTTTACACAGATATGGATGGTTGGAGGGTCGATCGTTACCCCATACACTGCATGCATGCCTGCCTGCCTTTCGCTGCCTGATTGCCTGGCACACATTTGCATTAGAGCTGAGAGGAGTCGAGCAGAAGCGCGCAGCCAGAGAAGTCTTTGATCTCTCAGCCTCTGTCTCTTTGATGCACCGTGTGGAAACACACCAGCAGATTTGGGAACGACGGGATGATGTTGAGTGTTAAGTGGATGTGTGTGTGGGTTTTTTTTGAGTGTCTGTGTGTGTCATGTGTGATCTCTGTGAGGGAAATGGTGTACATAGCTGGAATGACTGTGCAAATCTGTCAAGAACTTGATTGCAGCCCAAATGAGCACACACACACACACACACGTACATGTCTGCATGGGTTGCCCTATTTTGTTAAGGACAAGTGCATTCAAGTTGGAGGAAATGAAATAGCTCCCCTTTGTTCCTGCCGTTCTTCAGGATTATCAAACATCACAGCGGCTCCGACAGCCACGAGTGTCAAGCAGCAGATTTACATCCAACACCATCGGCCCGTGCTTTTCTCGGAAAATGTCATTTCACATTTTGCGCCTGGGTTCAAATTCGAGGCAGTGCACCGAGATAATCTGTGGATTTGGACTCCGTGCATGTATTGACAACGCTCTCTCCCCACGTCTCTTCATCTGTCTCTCCTTCCCCAATCCGCCCCACCTCACCTCCCTAGACTCTCTCTCATCCTTTGCCTCCTCTCTCCTCATTCTTATCTCTGCTTTTCCCCCGCCTGTCAAGGATGATTTCAGGCTTGTTGCGTCTGGCCTGACTTTGTGGGGTGCGACCGAAACAGTAATTACAACAGTCTCTGAATAGCTTTTCCTCCCTCCCTCCTACCTATCATCCGCGGGCTTAACCCCGCTCTCCAAACTGACATGCAGGGGCCAGAAAAACAGCCCGCGTAGAGAACCATTAACCCACAATTAAATCACAATCACAACAGCAAAGGACGGGTGACATTTAAATCCATCAATTGATGTGGAATTAGGAGCACTCTTCACAAGATGCATTCTCTTCTAAATATGATGGTGCAGACAAAGGAAAAGTGAATTAATAAAATATTTCACAGTATGTGGGCCAAAGGGGGCAGCTGGGAACCACTGGGTAGACATTTACAGGTTAGGCCAAAGGGGTTTAAAATTGTCTGCACAGGTAAATACAGGTTACTGTAGTTCACTGATTCACAAGTGGAATAAGATTAAAAACAGAAATGAGGCAAAGAACAGAGGCTTTGTGGCTGAACCATAAGGCTCACAGGAATTGTGGCACCACTTCACGTGGGCATGAAAGCCCATCGCCTTCAGTTTTATGATAGAAATATAAATATCTTCACATATAACCTGTTGGGTAGGTCCAAGCTTACAGTTTGGAGGTTAATGATGTCATTTTTAGCATGTTAGCTGACTTTTTCTACAAAAGAACCTAAGGAATAAATCTATGGACAGTACTGCTTCAAGACCGGCCTTGCTCTCAAGAACCAGTGAAGACGGAAAAGTGGCAGCTTATAACTTTATCACCACCCTTAAACTTGCTACTGGTATTAGTCTTGGAACAAATTGAAAAAAAGTTCTGACCTAATGAAGAAAGAAGGTTATCAAAGTAATTAAAGCTCATCATCAAAGAGAGGGGAGTGTCTGTACCCGCTTCATGGAGAAGGTAATGTGCACTTCAGTCCAAGAAGAAAAGAAGATGTCATGCAAACATCCAAAATATCCATCACGCTTTCTCTTACACGAATCATGACAGTAGGTTCTGTGGCAATTCAGTTAGTAGTTAGTACAAAAAAATTGACCTGCTGGTGTACTTTAGTGTGGATTTGTCATCTGGGAGCCATGGATGTTAGTAGTAGTCTTAGTATTTACAATTGCCTTGTTTAACCTTTGCTCTGGACCAAAGTTTGATCAAAAGGTGAACCAACCAACATTGCCACCCCTACAGCCATGATCCCGATCCCTACCTCGATCTTGCCAACAATCACCAACAATCTATTAAGATGAAATAGTCTAGACAGGCAAATATCAGCAACAATACATTTCTACTGGATTATGATAAGCTGGATCAACGGTGTCTGCTTACATGTGGATCACATGCTGAGAACAAGATAGGGGCATTTAGCTCGAGTAGATGGTGCGATAATATCTGGACACGGAAAACTAATCAGATGGAATCAGTAACAAAATGTCTCAGGCTGAGAGCCGAAGGCCTCCAACATGGCCACTGAAGAATGTGATGTGTCATCCTAAAGCTGCGAGAGGTGAAATGCCTATTCAACATTTGGCTCTGACACAGCAGAATGATGTCGGCCTTCAATCTAATATCAAGGTTGTGCTGAAATGAAAGCAATTTGATATTGCCAGAAAGGAGAATGAGGAAATGAGATTGATGTTGTGAGGAGAATGGGTAGGTGGTGAGATGCGGAAAAAAGGAAGTGAGCCAAGGCAGAAAGCTGCACAGTTCGTGTTTTATGCTGAAATGGCACTCAAGCTTTAATACCATATGAAGAAGGTCGTTTTTTTGTTTGGTTTTTATTTTCTTAAAGAGAGCAGGGTCAACGCTGCTTCATGTGTGGTCGAGCAGGAGAAATGTAAGGTTAGCAGGAACGCACATCTCAAAATGAGAAAAAAAACTTACTTCATGGGTTTGAATAGTGCCTGTCCGTAGTTCTGGAAGGTCATGATGAGCTTCAGCTGAGTGCCTCCGGATTTCATTGCTGTTGGAGTCAAACAGACAAGGTCGCTATTAACTTCAACTGATATTAGCTACACATGTTTTGCGGGTATGTTGAAGAAATGAGTCCTGCCCTGAGATAAACTGACCCACTGTATATCGGTTTTAGTTAAATCAAAAATTTCTCCCATTAAATTTCTGAATCATACCTTCTTGCTACTGTTTCTAAGTTTCTTTCTAAAATTTATAGCCCACATATTATTTATTAATGTTGTTTGCACTACTTTCTCGCACAATCTCACTCTTACTTTTTACTCTTTTTTTAACTTAACTTCACTTTTATTTTTTATTTTGGTTTTTAATAATCATTGTTGTGTATAAATAATTTTTTTTCAGGTATCTCACAGTATAAAAGCGCTCATTAAATGCCTGTGCACATGTATGGCTAGTAACACTAGCCATACATGTGTATTAATGCAATTCCTTAACAGCAACAGACTTTGCACCCTTTGTTCTCATACATCATAAATTTGAAGTATGTTCTGCTTACATTTAGCAAACCTGTAGATGGATTAGGCATGATCTTGTTTTAAATGGGAATGATTTGATTTACACTTGAGCGACATCTCACAGCACAGCAGAAACATCAATCTCCTCTGCTATTTAAGTGAAGAGCCCCGCTGCATATGTAAGCTCATACACGAGTGGTGGCAATGTGTCTTTTCTAAGCCAGTTATGTTTGTGTGTTTGAACTCCAAAAAGACAGAGAGCTGATGTCACAGTGTTTGTTTGATGGCAAAGGATAGCGAGAGGGTGAAGGACACCCAGTGCGCATCCAGCGCTCGTTGCTCCTCTGCTGTTTACTCCCTCCCCAGTATTCTCCTGGGGGTCTGTCCCTCTGTTGCTGTTTCTGTGTGTGTGTGTGTGTGTGTGTGTGTGTGTGTGTGTGTCTTTGTGTTTTTTTATTCATCCTTCCATCTTTCATGTTCTCTCCCTTTTTGAACACGATAATGCAGTCTAAAGGCCCTCATGGGACTAGCTGGTGCCAGAATGACAGCAGAAAACCAAACTGAAATTCACCAAAAAAGAAAGGGAGCAGAGATGACAGAGTGCCCGTTATTTCCTACACACTGATCGACTGGAGGCTGTTTTTCGGTGGCGCGTTGCCAGAGAACGACCTCCTCTATCAATGTGTTCATTTATGTTTACATACATGAATCATGACGACAAGCAGACTGTTTACAGAAAAATAGAGGCAGAAAGATCAGTGTCCATCTGCCCCCCCACCTGCTGCTGTGCAAAGCTGTGTGTGTGTGTGCTTATGCAGACATTTGGGATATCTCAAATAATGGATACCCCTGACTGTAGTCGCTAGGAACTCATGCATGCAAGGGGCCATGAAAATAATGTTTCAGCTTCCACTCTCAGCGAGCAAACCGTATTCACCGAGCCTGCCGTGTTGCAAAGCGTTTACCTGTGTCTCTGCTCGGGCTGTGAGCTTACAGGTTCATCCTATCAGCTTCGATATTGTCCTCTTTTCCATGCTCGGTCTTCATATAATACATCTAAGATCTCCTATGCCGAATTTGAGATAATAGATGACTACTGTTGGCTTCTATTGGTAGCCTGCCTGAGGCCTGTGCTAAGACTCTGTAATTACTGAGCCACCATGTATTCAGCTGGCAAGAGATGCTGAGAACTGCTTCCGCTATCCACCCAGGCCGACAGACAGAAAGCAAGAGGAAGAAAAATCTGAGAAAATTAGAGAGCGTCTTGACTAGAACAACAGAAAAGAAGGATATTCCTCTGCTAGTTATGCTGCATGAAGGCTAGTTTCATAAGTATACAGCATCCCCAACAATTTTTTAATCTTTGCTGCAGACCACTTAGATTTTAGTCACTGGCAGAAAAACCTGAAATCTGGGAATCTACCTTTTTTCAGCGAGCTAATGATAGGAGACCTTAGGTCAACAAGCACTCTTGGAATGAGGAAGCTAGACTGAGCCAAGCAGGAACAAAAGAAAAAAAAAAAAAAAAAACAGAGAAAGAAGGTAAAAAGAAAGATTTAGGTTCAGTATAGGCAGATGACGCAACACATTATCACCTCTATCAGGTATCTACTGACACTTTCTTCAAGTATTTGGGGGTTCTCTGCCGCTTGCTAGGTTTATGGCCCACCTGCCAATCAAATAAAAAGTCGGAGTTTGATTTGATTCAAACGGCAGTGTAGCTGTGTGATTTGCATCGAGACCAGGTGTTCTCTCGGGCTTGATGTATTCCACTGCGACGCTTTTGTGGAAATACATGAGAAGAGACCGGGGTGTTATATTATACCTTCAGCCTTGTGAGGCGGGAGCGTGCGAGCTGATCGGATTCAGCGCCCACAGCTCGCTTCCATCTTCATGCACGCTTGTGTGTACAACTTTGAGATCGAGGAGCACGCTTCGCAGTCAGTTAGCAGCCCCTCCTCACAACCGCCGGCCCAACTTGGGCTGCTTACGCGAGCGTGCAGAGGAAATTTGTTTTGTGCGGCTTGCTGTATTTTGGGCCTCGCCGATGAAATAATTTTAGATACAGTCGTCCCTTTTTCCGCTTCAGGTGGTGTTAAACAGTTGTTCACATAATAACTCCACCCAGTAGGGTAGAGGGAATCAGAGCTGAGCATTACAGAGCTGTCAGTTCAACAGGCTCAGCATGCAGCGACTGAAAAGTGATGATCAATAAAAGGCACTTCAGTCACAACTAGGCTTCGTTTTTATCCCAGCAAGTAGCCTTGAAGCTTTATCTGCTCCTGTAAGATTATTTTCTATCCACTGTGATCATGATTTTGGATTTCCAAAACTTAAACATGTATAATAGAAGTCCAGAGGATCATCACGCATACACTTAAATAAAAATTTCTTGCTTAAATAGAGGTTATTTAGGTTAAAGCTCTGTAAATGTTTGTGGAAAGACATCAGCATCGGTCGATGTTGGCCTTCTTAACCTGAAAGGAAAAGAGTTTTCTTGATTCTTAACATATCATTTTTTGTGCTAGCTTAACTTAGAAAGGAAGGACTTAAAAACTGTACTTATAATTTTCTCACCAGCAATATCGGCATCTGTTGTGTTTGCTTATCGCCATTGGCCACACTAGTTAAGCCATTTAATAACAGGTCATTATTTTAAAAATGCCAGGAAAGAGGAGAACTGTGTAAACTGTAATTAAAAATGAGACATGTTTGTGATGATTGGGTGAGCTGACCCAGTCATCACAAGCGATATCTTTATTGGATTGCACAGGTTTTAAACCATGAGCACAACAATCGGTATCTGTGTCCATCAGTAGACACTGGCCTATCAGCCAGTTCTGAAGTAAGACACCGCACTCCCTATAATCTCGTTTTAGCGGTTCACCAAATGACACCGGAAAGGTGGCTGAGCTCTTTCACCTTCAGCTGCAAAATGCACAGATTTAATCCACACACGCTGCAGTGACGCATGTCAGCCCAAAATAAGTGAGAAACGTTTTCTGCAGTGTCAACATGGTGTCTTCAGACCAAATGTAATTTTGACCCTCCATCTGTTCACTGAAGCCCACCTGCTGGTTTTTGTTTCGATCAAGCTGCCCCCCTGTGCTGACTTATATGACTCACCCACGCTGGTGATCCTCTGGGTAGCCAGGTCCTTCAGAAGAGCATCGATGACCGGGTTGTGTCTGGAGTACAACTCGTATCGATTAATCCCAATGTGGAAGCGGAGCCAGTTGGGGTAGGAATCGGCTGTCAGTTCCCCAGTCTGGCTGAACTCGTCTATGTTGCTCTCCCCAGCCCTGGAGAGAAGAAGAGGGACAAGGAGAGAACAGAGAGGTAGAGATTGTTATTATTAGTATTCCTGTTACTTGTAATGTTATTACTTTATTATTGCACATGACTGAACTTTACTGTAATGTTCAAAGAAATTATGAAATATTTATTTGTAGGTTTTGTTGCATTAAAGTTTGGCTTTAAACACTTTACCATGCCTGATCCTCCGCTGCTTTGGGGTCAAATCTAATGTCCGTGTTGACGTTGAACAGCGTGTCCTCGTCTGTCAAAGGCGGCAACGACGTTTTATATAAAGGATGGTCATACAGAGCTGACAGCCTTGAACCTTTAGCCGGCACGTTCTTGTCAACCCCGGCGTCCTGCATGAACTGCCTCTTCCTGTCACCACGTTGTCCGTGATGGTCAAGTCTCCTGAAAGCTTGGGATTTATCTCCTGCAACCGGGACCCTCTCCAGGGAGTGCAGGGAAACATTTGAGCTGGGCTCGTTGCTGAAGTCCTGGAGGATCCGCAGACTGTGTTTGTTAGGCCAACCCTGCTTGCCCCAGCTCTTTGGCTCCTCGCTCGGCGTGTGCGAGCAGGAGCAGCCGGTGCTGCCGTGCCTCTCCAGCTTTGGTAACAAGTCTATCATGATGTGCATGGAGCATGCAATTAGGAACACCATGAGGATCAAAACCCGGAATTTGCGCAGGAGAATCATCTTCATGGTCTCCCTTTTGAGTAGATGTGAGTACTTACTGCAAATGATCAGCACGCAGATGAACAGGCTGACTACATCGCTGATGATGTTTATCAGACTGGACGCCAATCTAATGAAATACACATTAAACACGTAGGACCCATCTTCGCTTGCCGTCTTGAGTAAAGGATTCAGTGTTCAGCCTTTGTATTTTCAACATCAGAGTCCTGCTTGTGGGTTTTAGGCGAGATCCCCGAAGCGCCAAACCATCCGAGTCCAGGTAAAACAGGTCGAGTCGCTTCAGACCAACAGTCGATTTGCTCAAGCCTCATCCTCTTCGCACTGGCCCCGGTCTCCTTTCCTTGTCCGCCAGTAAAATTATCAGAGGGAATGCAGGCTACAAGACGAGTGAAGCAGCCGGGACAAGAAGAGAAAACGATCCGTTAAACGTCGGTGCCCGAGAGGTCCGACAGCGCGCATCGATCTCACCGACCAGCCTGCGCAAGGAAGAGTGGCCTGGGTTAGCCGGGACGTCAGCCCGGAACAGACACACGAGAAGTGCAGCTCTTCACATTTAAGTGTTGTTTCTGGGGGAAAGTCCCCGGGAAGTAGTCGACGTGTTTACTCCAATTCACCTATAAGCGATCCGGGATGCGTAATTCTGCCACATCGAGAGCCGTCAAACCACCAGAGGCGAGCCAAAGGAGTAAGGTAACAGGAGACCGAAATCTCCCTCCCTCCCGGGGCCGGGCAACCTTTAGGAGTACAGCGGGACAAGAGATCGCACCTCTTGTAGAATGTGTGAATCTGTGTGGGTGTGTTAAATATGATGATGAAGCCGAAGCTAGATCCTGCCTTTGCGCAGCGTCACAGTGCACAGATTGGCTGAGGAGAGAGAGAGAGAGAGAGAGAGGGTGAGGGAGGGAGGGAGGGAGAGCGAGAGAAGGGGGGAGGACAGTGAGACCATGTGAAGCATATAACTGCTTGTCTGTATTCCTCTTGGAATAAATCCTCATTGCACATCCCGGCTGCGCAAGAAGAGGGCGTCTTTCTCCTGGCCAATATCCAGGCTGGCTCACACGCAGCAGCAAAGTATTTTATTTTATTTATTTATTTATCTTTAAATCTGAAATTCATCTGCTGGAATCTCTCTGAAATGTCTCCTCCGAGACGGCACTCAATCCATCGATAATACATTAGACAGGCCTATTAGACCGCTCATCAGTCTGAGGATCCAGTTCCATCCTCCACTGCTGCCACTCAGCAGCAATCGCATCTTCAATAATGTTTAAAGGCTGCATGAAATGAAAACCACAAAGCACCTTTCAGCGCTGCATTCTGAAGGCAAAGAAATGACTTTGGCAGCAAAGAAAAATGAACAGGCTCCTTGCTTTCCTGCTGCCCTCACCTCAGACCTATATAGCATACCACAAAAAGCCCATTTACTAAATACTGAAATGAGAGATTCTTCTTCTCTCGGCCAAACTATTTGGTCAGCTGGGTAACGTTTCATCCTTATGGCTAATTGGAGTGGCATTAAGGTCCCCCACACCCTTCCCAGTGGCTGTAAATAGGTTCAAAGAAGCAATAAACTACTATATGTCATATATGCATATGTTTATGAGTAACTAATCATGCTGTCTGTGATTACCTCTCTAGATTGGTTTATAATTAAAAAGGGCCCAGAAGACAGAGGGAGGGGGGAGGTTGTGGCAGTGGCTGCTGCACTAACACTGATTCATAAGAAATGAAAGTGGAGATGACTTAAGAAAGGCTCTGTACGGGAATTTACCCAGTGGAACAAAGCATTAGTTGTGAATGTTAATGAAGCTGCTATAGAGGCAAAATTAAAACAACAGTGTAGAGATCTCTGCTAATCTGATGTGTGTGTGTGTTTGTGTGTGTGCGTGTGTGCTGGAGATACACTGAGGAGGAAGCAGGAAGAAAGACACTAACAATGGATTTATCCACCTATCCCCGCAGCATTGTCTATTGAGTCACATATAAGATTGCTGTAATTCCCCTGGAGGACCCTAAGGCGGACTTACCCCTATATTAGTGAGTAATGGAGGGTTAACGAATATAAGATACAATGACCAGTGACATTTTGGGGGCCCCTTTAACAGTGGCTGATTCACAACAAAGCAAAAAGGTCCATCAGATTGGCCTCTGTGGTGTTTGATGTCAGTCACGGCGTCAGCGCCGAAGACAAAGTGATGCTTGTTGTCCGCCCAGATCTCGTGCCAGCCACTGCAGCCTGTGGCCCACTAGCCTGAGGTGAAACAAGCAGAGATGAATGTGTATCGATGTCAGTCAGACATGGATCGCGGCAGTCGATGGGTCAGTGGTTCTTCGCGAGGCCTGTCATGCGCAATCATGGCTGAGCCCTTCAATTGGAATCCAAAGGAATGGTTGATTCTCCCACTTTTTCATTTTGTGTTGGTGTGTAAGGGGGGGTGATGTGTCAACACATTTTTCTTTACTTATTTTTGTGCTGTCACAGGACATTAACGCTTCGGCTGTGGTAATAGAAGTGGACTGTTGTGAGATGACAATTTGCAACACCCAATTATTGGCCTCACTCTATTATTGAGCAGAAACACGAGTTTAAACACAAACGAAGCGCAGCTCAAAAACAAGAAAAAAATCAACAACATAACAATAGCCAGACAAAGACACCTAAGTTTGGGGTTTCCAGTGTCAAATTTCAGCCTTTGTCTGGAACGCCATGCCTGAAAAAAAGAAAAACAAAACTTGTTTTTGACTGGTGTGCTTTCGGTGACAACCTATGATGCAACAGACTGATTGAGAAACACCATCCACTATCACATGCCATGTGGGAACACTATCAAAAGCACCTAGACCTTGCACAGACAAGATCAGGAGAAGTAGAGGGGCTGGGTATCCTAACAGATAGCTGACTACAGCAAAGGTCGTAAATATATAAGATTTATGTCCTCTACACTTCACAGTGTCTCTCAGCGAGATCACTCAGAAGATACTGAGATAGCGTGAGCCGCGCTCCTATCTGGACTATCGCAGTGAAGAGTGAGCTTCGCTACTGTACAAAGTCTGCCAAATCAATTCAGGGGAGAGGGGATTCAAGTCGAAATGATGTTTTCATTTTCTTAGCAGCTCTACCGTTTTATCGATTTCATGTAAAGAAAAAAATTAAGAAATAAAATAAAACAAAGATCTATATCAAAACAATCTGTGTTGTTAGGTTTTATTGCATTGTAAATAACAGAGACGCTCAAAGAATGCTGAATAGCAAAACAACAGCCAATCAGCTGCCACCTGAGGAAAATTATGAGCATGTCGTGTTGTTGTGCTAACACCTGCATGTTTATGAGGTTTCATTTATCTATTCATCATCTTGCTAAAGATGTTGGCAAGTGTATTTTGTTTTTTTTAGCATGGCCTGTGACTTTAACAGAAATAAGCATGGCATTTTGATCTAGATTGAGCAAATTTGCACATTTGCAGTAGCGCTCATGGGTTTGGCACACTTTTTAAGTAGTTTTAAGTGGTATAAGAAGGTGTTATGTCTGCCAATATAAATTATGTGTTTCTTTCCGTTCATTTAAGTACAGATTTGGCCTTGATAACCTGAAATAACTGCCCACAGGCGTTGCCAGGATGTCTGCCAGGTGCAAGACTTTCTTCTAGAAAGATTTTGTTCATGGTACACTAGATTAAACGAAAGTATTTTAAAACACTTTTGAAAAGAAGATATGATCCACGCGCCATGCTGGATTATGTCTCACACTCTTACAGAAAAGGGTGTATCAAAGGAATGGAGCCATTATAGGCTGGGAACTTTTTTCTTTTTAATTAATAATTATTATTTTTCTAGATTTCTATACCTGTTAAATCCAGAATCAAATTTAAAATCCTTCTCCTCATATACAAGGTCTTAAATAATCAGGCCATCATAGTACCTTTTGGTACCAAGGGTATTTAGAAGTAGAATGGGAAGCAGAGCCTTCAGCTTTCAGGCCCCTCTTCTGTAAAATCAGCTCCCAGTTTGGATTCGGGAGACAGACACCCTCTCTACTTTAAATATTAGGCTTAAAACGTCCCTTTTTGACAAAGCATATAGTTAGGGATGGATCACGTGACCCTGAATCCTCCCTTAGTTAGGCTGCAAAAGGCCTAGGCTGCTGGAAGCATCCCACGAATCACTGTATATTTTTTCTTCACTCTCTATGTGTTTATACACCACTTTAAATTGAATCATTAGTTATTATTAACCTCTGGTTCTCTTCCACAGCCTGTCTTTGCCCTTTCTTACTCCACTCAATTCTAAGTTGCTCACAGCAGGGCTGCCTCTCCCTCAGGGTCTCTTCCTGTAAAAGGGGTTTTTTCCTTCCCACTTTTGCCTTCCCCAGTGCAGATTAACATGCAACATGCAGTATGCAAGATTTGTTATCATTTGTTATTGTTGGCTTTAGTTTAGTTGTAGTCATTGTGTGATTTTCTCATGCCAGGAGCAGCCAAAACATGAAATTCACCCTGAAGCTGCACGGAAATGAAATGCTGACAGTTTTTTAGTTTTATGTGGACAGAAGTGAGATCAGGTTGAATCACAAACTGACAGGCGGCTCTCTCAAATCCCATCACTTTTTCAGCCATTCGCACGACCCTCTGTATCATCAGCGTTGCATATGTATTGTCTGCATAAATTCATTTGTCTGATGCGCCCTTGGTGTGACCAGGGCTGAGTGGGGAACAAGACTAATTTCCATCTCTGAGAAGCGCCGCACTCGCTGCATCTGATACAGCACATGTGAATGGATATTATAGATAACAATGCCCTCTGTTGGCCCCAATAAGCCTCACGACATCTTCGCTCCTCTCGCTCCTCAACCCTCCTCCTCGTCTTCTTCCCCTCCTCTCAGCCCCCACCCTCCTCATCTTCCATTAACAGTTGCCCAGCTTGGGAGTCCGATGTGTAAACACAAACACTTTTAAACTACTACAATAACATCTTAGGTTAGAAAAAAATCCCAAGAGAGCTGGTGAAATTTTTAAAATAATCAGATAGCTTCTGAATGAGTCACACCCAACGCAGCGCTCTCCTTTCAGTTTCAATACACTTGTGTACTCGGTGCGGGTTGTATTCTTTTGTTATCCCTTTTCATCTATTTCTCTATAATATTTGAATGAATGATGAGCTTTTTGTTTACACAATTATCACTTGTGGGATGTCAGCACAAAGCAAGCTTGACATTTTGCTTGATTGCATATTAAGGGTGTATGCGAGATATGTGTGTCCTCTTTGTGATCATCACTTTGTTCTTAGTTACAGAGGGATGGAAGTTGTTGATAAAAAAATAATAATTGGCATCTCATTTGTAAGAAATGTAATATTCATAGAGAATTCATTGTTCCTCAAGATGATGCCTGGGGGTTTTAAAAAAAAGCACATCTTGGCAGCCCTTTACACATCAGTACCTCTACACAAGCATTAGCGTATTTACAAAATATGCAGTGTATTCCTCCATGAATAATTATGACAAGATGGTAAACTAAAGTGGGCTGGGTTTTTTTTCTCATATTTAGCACTATCACAGTCACTGACCTGACAGCTAAAGCTACCTGTTGTCCTCCTGTTCCATATACAAAAAGCACCATAAATTAAACTAATAAATGAAGGGCTGTGTTTGTGTGTCATGCGTCTTGCCGGGGACACGAGGAAGTCCAGCACTGGGTTTGAACTCCTCGCTTAGAGGTGTTCGGTCATGCTTCAATAACAGTCAGATGTGAAAACATTAAGTGACCCTCGAGGGCTGACAGACTTTACAGCTGACCCCAGCCATCTCCAGCTTAATCAACTGATGGAGATTTTTTTTCCAAAGACGCTGCAGATCACCCTGCACGCTGGCCTGCTCTTGTATGAGATCTTTACCTGTGACTGCCAAGCCATCCATGCAACAAACACCATAAACATTTTTTGCAGAGGGCATTGTTATGCCCTCAATACCAGAAGGAACAAGTGGATCGCAGTGGCAGAAGAAAAGAACCGATCTGAGTCTCCAGCTTTAGATTGCTGGTAGCGAACACCACTGGAGTGCACACAGCTAACAACAAAACCTTTACTTGAATCAAACTTTCATGAGATCTCCTCCTAAATTTCTTCGAATTCACAGTGGAGAGCGTGCCGACTCAGGACATCACTGCACTGGTATACGGCAGCTGCACTGAGCAGGCCCACAGGGATTTGCAGTGTGGCGCACAGCTGCCTACAGTTGAGGAAATCTACTTGTCTAGAGAAGGGGACTCTAAGATTACTGGAGACCCCACTCATCCCCACTCACCACCCGCTTTGAACTGATCCCCTCTGGCAGATGTTACAGGACTTTGCACTCACACACCACAAGCATGCTGAGCAGCTTCCCCCCCCCCCCAAGCTGTTAGGCTCCCGAATCAGTGACCACCCCCCGTGTATTTATGTATTTATAGTTTACTACTGTTCAAATTTTTATTGCTACTTTTAAATCTCTCTTTTTTTTGCCATTTAACTTATGTCTCTTTTTATTTTGTCTGCTTTTCTTTCTTTTTTTTAAACGGAGAACCACGGGATGCCTACCTAATTTTGTCGTCTCTGCACTGCAGTACAACGGCACTAAAGTCTTTTTGAATCTCCAATCTAGAGATAGTGACAGCATGTTCAGTGAGCTGCAGCCAACGTCCTGTTGGTGTGTGTGTGTTCACAGACTGCAGTAAAACTTATTATTGCCCAATGTGAAGTTGTGTTGTACGCTGTCTTGCCTAAATACTGTTTTTTTATGTGTTTTTGTAACTGCAGTTATAGTGGCAAAAAAAGCAACTAATAAAAGTTGAGCTTTCCCTTAGTGTTTTTAACAATTCATCACACACACACACACACACACACACACACACACACACACACACACACACACACACACACACACACACACAGGCATAAATAACAACAGACATGAGACAGCATGAAGGGAGGAGCTGGGGTGGGTTGCAAAGTACCTTGCAAAAGCACAGTGAATGTGAATGAATCAGCCTGTCAGCTGATGTGGATTGGCTGAGCTCAATTTAACTAACACTTTGCTCACTGTATTTTTCTGATAGCTTTGCTTTAAAATTTCTCTTTTTTGCACTGGAAACTAGACTAGAGCCATGGCAGCAGGTCTGTGAAGCTAAAAATGGACATTGTTTAGATGCTAGCATCTTAGTATTTGCTAATTAAGAGCTCCAGGTTCTTATGTGCGAAAACTTTAATAATTTATTTCACATTACTGAAACCTAACTGAAATTTAGACTGAAGATGATGCACAATGAAAACAGTGAAAGGCTCACCAAAGCTGCCATCGTTGATTCTGAACATCCATACCATGCCAAATGTCACCACAAACATCTATAGGAATCACCCTGTTTAAACTACTGAAGTACAAAAAATATTGTAAAACATACATGATCTTACAGTGAGATACCAACCAACATCCCAAACACGCCATCACTGTCGTGTTTGTATAAAAGCTTAGAACCCATGAAAGTTTAAAGTCTTTGATTTCTACCTGCACAAACTACTCAGTGTGAATAATCAATGAGCCTGCAGCTCATTTACTTATCTGACCTCTAAGGGATGAGTCAAAAATGAGAGGAAGAAGAAATAAAAGAAGTCCCTAGCGGGCTAAAAAATCTGGAAAGTAGTAAAGGGAGGATGCGTCTTTCCCCTTTAAGACTGGTAAATGGTGACACCTCTACTCTGGGGGCATCACTTAAAACATCTTAAAAGCCCAGACTGTCTGTGGCTATAATAAGATGTTATTGAAAAGAGATCTCCTGACCCAGTCTACTACCCTCTGCTATCACTCTTTGGTACTGACTCTCCTTGCTTTCTCTACCTTTGGGGTTATTTTTAAGTATGTTTAGGAGTCACGCAGTCAGCACTATACTTACCAGGTGTATGTCTTGTTTGGTTTGGGTGACTTCATACTCCCGAGTCCTGTGGAGAGGAGGACAAAAATGGGTAGTGTATAAATGAGTGTTTTGAGCAGGAGTGTGTGTATGTGTGTGTGCTTGTGGGTGGATACCTGGGTCACTAGGTACAGTGATCTGGCGGCATCCAACCAGAGGCCCTCGCTGTGTCCTGCTGGCTGCTCTGTAATCCTATAATTAGAACTTGGGTGGACCACTTTAATGAAGGCTGGCTTGGATGGATTGCTGTTGCTGTTTGGATCATTTTGGTACGAGCGTGTGTTTATTTTAGAGTGTGTGGCTCTGTTGACTGCCAGGCCTCCCCAATATAGAGTTCACTGCTCGGGTCCAGATATAGTAGCGACCCTCGGCGCCCTTCCTGCTCCTTGTTAAAAACAGTCATCTGTGGGAAATTTGTTTGTTAGCTTTCGCTCTGATTGCCCGAGGTACTCCTTGACCTTAAGTTTAACCAGTGAAGTTGTGCTGCATTACAAAAGAGACCAGTGCATTTTGCAGGAAATGATCTCTCAGTCTGGGCAATCATGTTTCACTGCTAATGTGGCGAGTGCTAGATGAGAAGATTGTCACTGCTTTCATAGACGCTTTCATAGCTTAGCTTAGCTTAAAGACCAGGCCTCCGAAGATAATGAAATTCATTTACTTCTTGTGGTTTTATGGTGATTAGAGTTGAACTCTCGAGAGTCAACAAGGAACCACTGCATCACTTTGCAGGGTTGAATTAAACACCTCTGCTTAGCATTTTCTTCATATTTTTGAGAAAACAATATGGTGATAACATTTCAGCATCTGGAACTAGATGCAGGGATATTATTGGTGCAGACAATATCTTATTGTACCTTCTCATATATGATAAGCATTCCCTCTTTATTGGTGGTTCAGCCTCTATTCTTCCATGTTTTGCTCTTTCATAAATCTGGAACTTTAACCCATTTATTTCTACTAAAGTATTACTTTATACAGTCCTGTGCAAATGTTTTAAGCATCTCCAATTTCTTTATATTTTATAACAAATTGGAAATAAGTGCAGCAATTTATTGAAACATGCAAAGATTCACAGAATACTGTATATATACTGAGTTTGAAATTCAATCTTTGGTATGACCACCTTTATTTTTCATCGCAGTCTGAGCTCTTTTCAGCAACTTTCTTGCAATTTCTTTAAGTAGTCTTCAGGAATAGTTCTCCAGGCTTCTTAAAAGACATTCAAAGCTCTTCTTTGGATTTTGGCTGCCCTTTCCCCCCCCATTTTCTGTCAAGATGATAACACACTGCTTCAATAATGATGAGGTCCGGGCTCAAGGGAGGCCAGTACATGACTGATAGTGCTCCACTGAGTGTTTTTCTATCCAGGTATGCTTTTACTGCACTAGCAGTGTGTTTGCGATCATTGTTATGCTGAAAAACGAAGCTGTCGCCAATCATATGGGTTCCACCAGTTTCAACAAGATCCACAACAGCACAAACTATGACCGTTGTACCTCTCTCTTGTCCTCCTCTGTCATTCTGACAATTTGAACCAAACCAAAAAAAATCAAATTAGGTTCATCACTCCATAAAATCTGTTTTCATTACAGTTCTTCGTAATTTTCTCCCTGTTTCTCCTACCTTGAGTGTGTGTGTTTGTACATTGAATTTCAGAAGTCAGATATTCGTTTTTCATATTGTTTCAAAATTTAAATAAGAATTTTCTTATTTTTACCTATTTAGAGTTTTGAACAACTTTTCCTAACTTTAATCTAAAATTTAATTTAAAGTTTTAAACATTGCTCAGTATGACTACATTTCCTCTCTGGTACATGGCACTTTTTCCATCTGTGTTAAACTTCTTACCCTCACTCAAATGTCTGTACCTTTCATTCTGAATCTTATTTTTCCACATGCCCACATATTCAATTTCATGCAAATATTTGAATTAATCACCGTAACTACCACGAGAGTGAAAAACATTCTTATCTTATGACATGCTCTTTTGATAAACACATTTTTTTTACAGTGTGCTTTTACGTGACCTCTTTCACAGATACCATCTCCTAAAATCAACATTTATATTACAACATTTTCTGAGTTTAGTGCCGACCGCCTTCACAAGGAGGTGGGCGTGCTCCAAGGGCAAAATTCTCATGTTAGGACATCAAAATAATGTAATCATCCAGATGGCTTTAAAACACTGAACTCTCGCTATTAATCCAGCCTTCAGACACATGTTTGTGTTTCTAATTGCAGCGGGAGTGAAAAAAATGGTTCTGCAGTAAATCTCAACAGTTATGACAGCTGAGCGAAAATAGTGCTAAATGGAGACAGATCCTGGAGTCATTAAGTCAAAATGAGAGAGAAAGAGATATCTCAAAGATTTGACTCACAGCCAATACCGTTAGGAGGATGATATATGAACCTATTCGATCTGGGATTTTCACTCATAGTGGATGGTGTACAATGTACCCACAAGCATGTGCGCATACACACTCAACTCGCTGCCGATTCCACCTGCTCCCTGCAGCCCTACCAAGAAGCCTCCACACAATCACCTATCTCCTGACTGCTGACTTTGCAACTCATCCCACCCTCTTCTTAGTTTTTTCTCTAACTCTTTATTTTGTTCTTCTCATTTTGGCACACTCCTATAGACCTGTCATACAACTCCTCTCCTCTCCTCTTTGCTCCTCTCCTCTCCTCTCCTCTGACTTCTCCTCTTTGTGCTCATCTCTTCACTGCTGTCGTGGCGTATCAACAAAGTCCCATCACTGTCAGCCAGCGAAACTGCCTCTGCTTTTCAGTGTGTTGCTTGTGTGTGTGTGCATATGTGTACTGCTGAGACACTTGTCTTTGTTTCTCTACAGGAGGTACAATCCTGGCTTTAGACTCACACAGTCTAAAGTTCGTAGGGTTATCGAAATTGGGCTAGCTGCCGTATAATCGTGTGCTACCTAGAGGCTAGCTATAGAGCTATGGCTAGGCTAGCTATGGCTAGGATAATATAAAAACATTAGCAGATCAAAGATTGAGGGCAATGCTAAATTTTTCTCCTAAAAGTCAAACTTCTGTCAAAAGACAGAAATGATACATAAACAACACAAGGTTAGTCATTAATATGTTGCTCGCTATGAAAAATTCCTCATCCTAAGCTAGTAGCCACAGACATTCCACTTAGTCTCAGAGTGATTCTCTGTTCTCAGATTTTGTTTCTTGTCTTTTCTGAAACTTTCAGATATTTTGGTTTCTGGCAAACTGAGCCCATGGTCTGACGTTACATTGGAAGATTTAAAAACTGAGCTTAAAGACAAGCTGCACATAAATAGTGCTAATAAAAAGCCAGAGAGGCTGACAATGATCACTGATTACTTTTAGGAGCTTGATTCTAATAAATAAAATAAGATACAAAGCCTTTTAACATGGTAAACAGACAACAACCTTAATGAATGCGAAGCTTGGACCCAGAAGCAGGGCTGATACGTCAGCACTTAAAAAGCAAAAGGAACCTTCTGCTGGCTGCACCAAGCATCAGCACCCAGGGTTATAAAAAAAAGTATATTCGGGAAGCACAGTGTAGAGTTAGGGTCATCAGTGATGATGACTTAGGCCTCCCAGGGTTAAGAGAAAAATATAAATGAACCAATCAAATGAACTTTGAGTCAGTGCAATTATTCCTTACTAATTACAATGTTTACAAATGAGTAAAGCGCCAATCTATGTGATGGGAGTTCCTATTAGTAATGAAGAGGGCTTTCATTACACTCTCATTTACCTAAGAGGCCAATTTCATGGAAGCAAGCAAAGTCCTTCTCTCTAGATTGTATCTTGTTTGTTTGTTTTTTGTCATCATATATTGTCAAGCAAACATTTGGTTGACATAGTTTGGCATGGAGCAGTAATACCTTGGATGCCAGGCATTACTCTGATGTCTGTAAACAGACAGAGGTATCATGTCTGTTCACCATATTCTCAGGACCATAACAATGGATTTGACACATTTTTAATTTACAGGAGGAGAAACCATCAGCATTTGTGGGTGTATCTTGTGTCTGTATACACTGTTGTGTGAAAAAGTATTTGTTCCTCTCCTGATTTCTTGATTATTATTATTTTGTCACACTTACTCGTATCAGATCATCAAACTAATGTTAATATCAGACAAAGATAACCAGAGTAAATACTAAATGCAATTTTATAAACAGTATTTGTTCTTCTCATTTATTAAGGAAAAACAGTTATCCAAACTTAAATGAATTAAATGTGATTAAACACATTTACCGTATTGGAAAGCCGAGTTCAATTTCACCAGCCACACTCGGGTTGGATTACTGTCAGAGTTGCTGAGTCAACAAAGCACTTAAATAGGACCTGGTTGACAAAGTGAAGCAGGCTAAACGATCTCAACAAGCAACACATTGTCACAATCTGAAAAGAAGAAGCTAAGAAACAACGTTACTGGCATTTATTGGTCTAGAAAGGATTACAAAAATGGCATTCATTGGGAGAGTTCCAACATGAAAACCACTGCTGACCAAAAAGAACACAAAGGCTCATTTGCCAAAACACATGCTGATGATCTCCAAGACTTTTGGTTAAATTTTCTGTGGGCTGAAGAAAGAAAAGTTTAACTTTTGAAGGTTTGAGTCCCGTTACATATGGCGTAAAACTAACATAGCATTTCATAAAAAGATCATCATACTAAACCTCAAACATGGAGGTGGTAGTGTGACGGTCTGGGGCTGCTTTGGTGCTTCAAGACAACTTGCTGCAAGTGATGGAACGGTGAATTCTGGTATCTGTCAGAAAATCTTGATGAAGATTTTCAGCTTGTGTGCTGAAGCTCAAGAGCACTCAGTTTACAGTGATCTGACTGAGAGAAAACAAAATTAAGTTATCATGAATGGCTGCATGCAGTTCTTGCTGCCAAAGGTGGCACAACCAGTTATTAGGTTCAGCAAACAATTACTTTTTCACAAGGGCTGTAGGTTTGGATAGCCTTTTTCCCTTAATAAATGATGTTTGATGATAGGAAACACACACACACACACACACACACACACACATATATATATACATAGAGAGAGAGATACTTAAATGTTAAAATTGAACATGTTACAGAGAGACACGCATGCAGCAATGACACAGTGAAAGGGCACTGTAAATGTGAACGACACAGGTTATATTCCTGACATCAACAGAGTGTTAGATGCCCATCTGTATTCACAGCGATTAAAAGGTCAGAGCGTTGTCCTGACATTCTCTGCACCTCTGGAGCTCATATCCCCCCCCCCCCCGCCAGGTTGTGGAAATGTTATTGTAACTGAGATGCTAGCTGGACAGGGCCCAGTACGACACAGGAAGTGTGTATCCTAAATGGAGTTTCCATGAGATTCGGAGCGGCTTGACCTTTCAGTGATGGCCTCGATGTGAAGTACCTTCCCCTCAGGGTAAAAAGAAAAGGTGCGTCTGCTGTTTTCCTTTCCTCAATGGGAGCTTTATTGAATGGGGGAGTGGGAGAAAGAAGGGCAGCTGTTTCTCGTACGCTTTCTTTATCGAATGTCGGACAAAATTGTGATAAAGTCTCCTCGCATTTCTCAACCCTGAAAAGCAAAAAGTTGTTTGTTTTTGTCTTCCTTTACAAAAACAGGTCTCTCTGTGCAAATTCAGTAGGAACAGAATAGGTATGAAGCCAGAGAGTAGGGGACGTATTGCAACACACTCCTTAATATTGGGTTTACTGGCCGTGAACCATGCCTGGCTTTATGTCTGCTCTGTCTGCCTTTATTATTACATAGCTTTTTGTGATTTGCAGGATTTTGTTTTATGATATCTGTTGCAGCAAAGGCAGTATAGGATATTATCAGTTGTTGTAAAATATCACATACCTTGAAATATTACAACCTCATAAAATATGCTATACATCAAACTCTATTACTGCGAACGCTGTCCAATAGATAGCACACACAAGACCTCTGTCGCCTGTGGTTTTGTCATTTAAAGGATATATTGATTTGGCCTTATGCCAAACCATTTCTGTGTTATTTCCCATAAGGCTGCAGTGGCTAAAGCACCCGTATTAATTTTGTAGATATTGATACTCTTAATAGAGCAACACACACAGGCACTCACCTTTTGGCTTTCTCTACGTAACAACCCATCTGTGAGATGTTTTAAGTTATTGTGGGGTTCTCATATTATTCTCATATTAAACCAAAGGAAAAACAGAGATCATTTAAGTGTGTGTGTGTTTGCATTGGAAAGAATTTCTTTCCTTCAATCTAAATTCAGTTGTCCTGTCCCGTAAAAGGTGTTGGTTGGCAGGTGGCTGGTCTTGATTGCATTAGACTGATGACGTGCTCAAAGCAGCAAAGAGAGGGAAAAAAGGAGAAGGTCTGTTTTCTTGCCAGAGGTATAACAAAAAAAAAGGCGAAAACTCTTAAGTATGTGTGATACAGCAATCTGTGAGGGAGAGGATAGAGGTAGGATTAAGGGTGCAGACTGAGTAGAGAGCGAGATATGGCCGTGATAGAAATGATGATGTGAGAGAACACGAGCGGTGGGGGGAAAAGCACCTTCACAAAATATGAAATCAGTATCAGCATCTCCCAATCTCTTATTCCAACATCAAATAGCAGCGTTCCGACACTAATTTTCTGAACATAAAACAAACATTAAAGCCCTGGTTTTATGTTTCCCTCAGATTATAGTGCCTTGGTGTGTCTCAATGAATCCCCCTCTATCTGATTCCCTGTTGTTCGCGCTCCCACCTGCCTGCCTGGGCTTTTTGCCTGAGCTTTGTTGGGCCCTGAGAGCAGCTTAATACCTGTGGCTGATCTTAAACCAGCAAAAAGCTTTCTCTCAGGCCTCCTGCTGCATCTCATTTCCTTCTACCGGAGGTCGTTTGCAGATGCAGAACACTAAAAGACAGAGGATGAAAACAAGGGATTGCTGTGTGTATAGGTCAGATGGGTTTTTGTGAGCCAACAAAGGCTGTATTGTTAAAAGACTGATTTGAATCCTAAGTAATCACGTGGGGATGACTGTCGCGTCGATGTCTAAATATCAGTGGTCTGACAACTGGTATAGAGCTCCTTGTTCTCAGTCAGCACAGAAATGGACAGCAAACAGCGGCCCTGTTTTGTTTGGGTATCACACATTTTCAAAGAGGCTTGAATTCAGAGGAAGTGCCTACAGCGTCCAGTTGGTTTCTTGGCCAGTGGATTTTGTGCCAAGATAAATACAGTAAAAAGCCAGCTGATTTGTAACAGCACTTGCCTAAATGGATACCACTCCAAAGTCTTTGTGACAAATTCAAAGCAAGTACAAATATACTCTGTGGCCAGTGATCAAAATCAAGCCTAAAGATACAGACACAGCCTCTCTCTATCCATCACTTAGCCCACTTAAATTAGGGAAAGCAAAGGAAAATGGTTCCTGGTCTTTTGGTAGATCTTAGTCAAATGTAGGGGGGGGTATCAATGGGATTAGTGGTCTTCAATCATTCAAGCTTATTGATCCCCAGTCTGAGGAAATATCTGGAGGGCTAGTGCAGTATAGCTGAAGTGAGATTGATTGGGAAAATGGGACGGGTGATTTAGTTGATGCTTTCAATCTCTTTGAAGTTCAACAAACACACAACAGCCTCCATCACAAACACACATAGACACATGCACTACATTTAAAAGTATAGTAGCCATGCTAACAGCTCTTTCTAACAGCAGAAACTGTGTGAAAAAATGGGAGTTCCTCTAATGGCCAGCATAGACTTGTTCCAGAAGGTACTCAGTCCGTTTGGACACCCACACTCAAAAAAATGAAACGTTGACTTTAATTAAAATTATTTTGTCAACAGGTTCCACGAAATTGAATTATGTTAGTTTAAAGCAAAAATCTTTAGTTCATCTAATTTAAAAAAAAACTACTTAAGATTAACAAGACATATTTAAGACTAACTAAATCAACTTATGTTGTATGAACATAGATGATATATTTACAGGTTAGATAGTTTAGATTAGTTACTTCAACACATTTCTTATTTGTGGCAGTAAAATGTTAAATTTAAGTTAGATTAATTCAAATATTATATTTGCAGCCACCTTGTGCTTTATTAATTAGTTTTACATAAATCTATTTTGTCAACAGGTTCCACACAAATGAATTAAGTACATCCAACTTATTTTTTAAAATTTCTTTTATTGCCAACACATTCAGTGAGCATTTGTGTAAACCCAGTCCAAAATAAAACACAACAGCTCATTAGGGTTAGTAATTAACAGTATGTAGACAGATGCAACATCACGACTTTAAATTAAATATCTGTATCTGCCAGAAATAGAAGAGAAAAAAACCCCATTGAAGCTCACATAACACATTGATAAGATGACACTTGAGTTATGCACATGTGATGCTAGTAAGGTCTGTGGAGTGTTTTTTCTTTTAGTGTCTAAAATGGATAGCAAAGTTGCTATTTGCAATGATTGCTTAGGGTCAGTCCAGTAACACAACGCCAATGAAGTGCTTTCTTTTAACAATGCAAAGTGAAGTGTCCACCTCAACAGCCACAATTAAAAAAAAAAATTAATGTAATAATAATAATAATAATAATAATAATAATAAATAGTCCAATGATATTAGCAATCAAAGAAAATTATATCACCATCCCAAATAAAACGTTAATAAAACATGCCAACATTATGGTCTAACAATAAAACAGCTTGTCTGTGAAGGTTCTCAGTCATCCAGGTCATCGTAGTCAAAGGAGCTTGCAAAGAAAAGCGTCTGGACTTCTTTAAGTTGCTTGAAGACGTTTCACCTCTCATCCGAGAAGCTTCTTCAGTTCTAAGGTCAAATGGTGGAGAGTCCCAGATATAAACCTAGTGGGAGTTTCCCCCCACAGAGGGACAAAAGGACCCCCTGATGATCCTCTAATCGCCTGAGCCAAGGTGTAAAAAAGTGTGTGGGTCACAATCAGCCAGAGTTTCGGGTGAGTTCATTGTGAAACCTGGCCCCACCTTATGCGAATTCCTGAGATCAGATGTTCAAAGATGGTCGCTCACAGTGGACATAGATGGCTTCTAAGGCGGGGGTTTACGACACCAACTCTCTGCCATCTATAATCCAGTTTTGAGATCCCTTCCCAGACGCCTTAACGCCCACTCACATCCTGGGCCATCTGATCTCAGGAATTCGCATAAGGTGGGGTCAGGTTTCACAATGAACTCAAGCTTCTCGGATGAGAGGTGAAACGTCTTCAAGTAACTTAAAGAAGTCCAGACGCTTTTCTTTGCAAGCTCCTTTGAATAAAACAGCTTGTCAGCGTTCAGTTTTTTGCAACAGCACAGCAGTAACCATTTAACACTTGCCACTGTCAACGTTTATTTTACCAGTGTTTGGGCAAAAAGCTTGAGTTGTAAACATTTTAACATGGAAACAATTGTTCGTCTTTAAAAGTCCGCAAATTATACATTCATCCTGCATTCCTAACTCACCCTTATTCTTAGTATGCATTACAATTACCTTTACAATGCACACAATGTAACACAAACTGAATATGAACATATTTCCACCTCATAACAATATGCCTTGAACGCTAATATACACACTACCCTTCAACATTTCTGGTGCAGTATCATCTCTCAATTAAATCCTTTAAATCTCAATACTTTTGATGGTCTCTTACTAGCCCCCCCCCAAGAGTAAAATCTCTCAAATTGTAGTAGTTTACAAACTTTTCAAAATGTTCTAAATTTCTCTTAAATGTAATTTTCCCTTTATCTGTCATTTACAAATTACCATTTTATTCCCATTCAGCCTCCGAAAAACTTCTGTCCATCTGACAGAACATTCATCATCCAAATTAAGGGTTGGCTTATTCATTCAGTTTATTCTTGAGCAACTGTACCTTGGTCAAGAGTCTGCTGACATACAGATGAAGGAAGAGCTTCTGAAGTACTTCAAAGAAAGCTTTCAGTCTTGAGGTTAACTGAGATTCAGTGCATATATCCCACCCATTAAGAGTGCACATGCAGAGGCCAGGTCTTCCAGGTCATGCAGGACACGCTAGATGGTTATACCCACATCGGCTGGAGGAGTGCTGGCATCAACTCTTTCGATGGTAAAGATAGCAAGGGTAATTTGTTCCAGCTCCCTCTGAACAGCTGTAGCTTAGACACAAAAACATAGAAAAATGGTGTCCAGTTTTAAAAAAAGAAAGAAAAAGGGCCAAAGCTACCCTTTAATGACGTAAACACAATATTAGGAACATGCACCCCAGTGCGCCACTATTTTAGACTACAGATTCAACAATAAATATAAATAGTTTGGCTATACAAGAAGATTTCCCAAAACATTTAAACAGGTTCCATGCAAATTACAACAACAACAACAACAACATTACAACATGCAACAACATTAGTTATTCAAAATTTGGTTTAATACGGATAAAAAACTAAACTAAAATTACCAACCAATTATTCTTTGAAGAGGATGCCTGGGTCTTCATTCAGGTAAAAAGGTAGTGCCCTGAGGACACACTCCCTCCCCTTTTCAATAGTTTCCTTCTGTAGAGAGTGGCAGAGATACAGGAAGAGAAAACAGAAATACTTTAGGATGACACAAACTCACATTATACGCAAAATGAATGACATACAAACTAATACATCATCTTCTTTGCATTCAAAACATAACATAAAAACATTCACTTCTGGTTTAACCTAAATTGAGGGATCAGATTTTACATATGTTTAGGTAATTTAAGTTTTCCAACGTTTTGAGTACCAAACTTTGTCTTGCTTAATATAAATGTAAGTGCACTGTGCAGCTACCATACACTAGCTGTTTAAATTTGAAAATGATCTTATTAGCCATAATATTTTGCTACCAACAGAATAACGCACCTTTGTGGCAGGGGCCAAAGTTTGTCTAATTTTCTTCCCTGCAACGCCTCCTTTTTTCTTGAAGACTTTTATGAGCTGGTCAGTGTATTGGTCAAGTCGTGTAAAAAGCCTTGGAACAAGTGGAGCAGTAGCAATCCTCACATATTCTGCTTCCACCTGAAAACATGTCAACAAACACAACATACTGTACTGTAAATATACATACTATATGTACACATATACATACTTTATAACTAAAACTAATGTAGAAAGACCTCATTAAAGCTATAATTTTAACACAAACATTTACACAAAATGCTAAAGGAGCCATTACAGCTTTTATTATATTGATATTTATTTATAAGTTTCAAAAAATACTGATCACAGCTGATCTGAAAAGAATTTCATGCCTCAGGCCCTTGAACTGCAACCTTTACAATGGTTCAGATGTGGAGAAGAAATAACAGGGGCATGGGATGGGTCACTAAAGAAAACTTAACTTATAAAACAGTTTTGTTTTTATAAGTATAACAGTTCACATACCACATACAAGCTCAGCAGTACCACATACACCACATCAGTATAGGAGGGAGCAGGTAAAGGCAGGATCTGAGATTTATAAAGTAAAACAAGAAATTCATTACTTAATTTCAAGAAGCAAATTATTGTTTGAATTACAACTAAATAAAATACTACTCAGAAGAAAAGCAAGAGATTGACACTGCCATGTGCTAACTTTCTATAGAAGCAATTATCACCAGGTCTGTCGACCTCCATTGTCTGTCCACTCATATGTCTTGAATAATTTTATTAAAAAAATTAAGTGTGTACTTTCACAAACTGTAATTTATAACTACATTGATATGTATAACTCCGCTAGGAAACATGCTGTATTTACAGACCATTTTTACATAATACAGATTACTGATAGAGCAGAACAATGGTGTCACAGTGGCTTTCGCCCTTGACTTTTTGGATTTTAAATGTCACTTTATGCTATCCTTGCTATCCTATTCGATATTTCCGACTCTCGGATTACAGAAAAGGAATCCCAAGAAAGCAAATGGAAAAATAACCCCTTGAAAAAATAACCCCATGAACCCCTGTAGCTAATCCGTTAATAAAACAATAAAAATGTTTCTTACACAGTCCACAAAATAAGCATGTCCAGGACCCAGTAAAACTAATGTAGAACAAGCGAACGCAAACGATATAACATGTCTTGTAAGACAAACGCAAAATATAACCATGCTCGACATGTAGATACTACACAACATAGTCAAAGAAAAAAATGGTCTTACCTCTCAAAGAAACAGCAGCTTGGCGCCAAAACAGCGTTTTTCAATTAAATTTGAAGTCTTGCGCATGAGCAGGTACAAGCCGTGAAACCTTCTTGTTCTGCGCGGTTTCATTACAACTGTTTTTGCATTACTGCCACCTTGTGGATATACAAGGTATATCGATCCTAATTGACTTAACTTAAATGTTATGCCATCAAGTAACACATTAGTATTATGTACGTTGAGTAATAGACACAATTACATAGACTTGATTAGAAAAACATATGTTAACTTAACAAAAACATATATTTTAAGTAAAATGAAAATAAATAATTAATATACACTGAACAATCCCCCTCATTCATTTTTTTGAGTGCATGGAACAATGGCCAACTGTAGTGATTAAAATTAAAACCAAGAATACCAATCACAAAACAACTTTTCTTTATTTCCCACTTCAACTCTATAACGGGTGAATTTCTTTTACACTCTATTTTGCTAAGACGCTAAGTTAGTGTGAGCCGACACAGGCAGCTCACACTAACAGAACCATCTAAGTGTGACAAAATCTGCAAAAATAAATAAATAAATAGAAAGAAAAATCAGAAAGGCAGCATTTAGTTATTCACAGCACTGTAGTGCCACTCAATCCTGCCTCCAGCATGAATTACAATGCAAAGATCAATAAAACACCTGCATGCTGAACAGTGCGTCGATTTGTTTGTATCACGCCGAACCTGTCTCCAGATTACAGCTCTGACAGCCTCCAAATCAGAAGGATGTCAAGATGCAAGCGAACACACCATCTGTGTGCTTGTTTTTAGCAACTGTGTAGCAGCAAGGGAGTGAAGGGCTGGGGGTAAACACAGGCCTAGTGTGTTTACCACCTTAAAGGTGTTACCACCTTAAAAACCAACCTAAAATTTGATCATAATGCATTATGAATGATACCATTTTTCTCCCTTCACATAATTGTCAGCAGAACAGAAAATAATAGTATTTAAACACCTACTATAATTATCTCGTCTCACTTTAACTCAAAGGTGGGTTTTTAAGAAACGTACATTAACTCCAAATGTATCCATTCTCAATGACTTGCAACATACAACACGGAGTACATACACTGTACAACGTGATTAAAAATATGAATAAAAAATTTGCAATATTGTTCATGCTCATTTAATTTTTTAACTGACATTAGATAATTACAGAACACAGTTTAAACACAGTGAATTTCTGTTCTGTTTACAAGTTTGTGATGGAGAAAAATATTGCTTTCCATAATACATTATAATCATCTTTTCATAGTAATTATAGAATCAGTACCAATAATAAATATAGTGAATCCTTTCAGGATTTATTGTGGTTTGACCTCCTTCACTTCACTAACCACCCACAGAACTTATATATAGATTCGTTAGGCCGTGAAATATCAACATGCACAATATCGGCTTCATAACTCTGCCCCACTTTGCTTTTTGGCTGGAGAAGAAAAGCTTCTTAGACTTTGCGGTTGAGCAGTCACTGAGTCACTAGTATTGATCAACAGCCTCTATCGACCTCAGTTCATTTTGTTCTATGGAGCAATAAAAGTCTAACTTGTTAATCCTTTTAAGTGGAACTAAATGATTTCAGGAGGCATCTCGCAGCAGGACAGATCTGCTATTTGTGTCCAAGCATTGCAACTTTACGTGGTGGGACGAGATGAGCTGCGGCCACTGCAGCCGTCCTTCAGTCTGCCACACAGTGTGTAATGAAGCCCAGATTTTCATTCTTATTTGTCTTAGTTGAACCGCAGCCAGCGAGCAAGTCAAACGTGCATCATGTGTCCATTGGTTAAGGTGAATAAAGTCTTTAGTATTCCTGGCGTGAGTCTTCTCTGCCCGCACAATTATGAAAGCCTGATCCAGTGTTGAAAAGAGAAAAGGCTCAGTAACTTGTCTGATTTGACTGTCAGCATGTTTGTCCAGCAGCTGGAGGGACACAGTGAACAGAGCAACAGAACTTCAAAACGCGTATCAGGTTTTATATCATTGGTTAGTCCCTGTTTTATAATTTAATTCAATTTTAAGGCCTCTGTAGCTACCGTGTTGTTTACATCAGCCCCTCCGTCTTCTGTTCGGTTTGTTTAGACTGGACCTTGGTGAACGCTCTCTTCATCATATAACTGAAGCGAGCCATTTAGTACACATTTGTAAGGTTAATGTAGTCAATGTTCAGTTTTCTTTATTATTTAGAGGGAGAGATTATTACATTTTTCTTCTAAACTTAAAAAAAAAATAGCTTCCAAATCATTATGCTTACTTTCAGGAAAATGGAAAGTAGACACATTAAACCTGTGGCATCTGTTATTTGATAACATACATGAAATATCACCATCATTATTGGCCACCCAGCACATCTGACAGATGGCACCCATCTCAAAATGGCTGTTGTTGTCTTATCTGGGCAGTGGCAGACTGAAATGTTAATGAGGCCTTTTGATCAACAGCAGCCCCGTCTGTCAAGCTAGCCTTTAAACTGATCGGTTTGTTTGTCCAGAAGATTACGGGGGAAAAAAGAAAAATACAACCTTCAGTCCATTGACCTCTTTGCTGAATTAAGAGATACAAATAGTTTTGTCTTTACTGCCAGTGATTGGTTTCATGGCCCCTGCTGTATCCAGGTATTGACTTGGTCTTAAAAAGAAAGACAGAAGAACAAGAAGTACTTTGATGGGGAAAAGGATTTGTACAAGAAATCCCAAATGGAGATGAGTACCGGAGAAAACTCCAACATCAGCAAGCAGAGAGTGACAGAGATTTAAGCCTGAAAGAAAAGCAGAAAGGAGAGAGGAACTGCCAAGAAAGAAAAGGAGGAAATTGAGAAGGGAATGAATATATTCATCTGAAGTTGCGAAAGAACAAAGAACACATCTTTGATGTTGCTCGTTCTCCACTGTGAAGATTATAACTTCATTATGAATCACAATAGAGATAGGGATGAACGGCTCTAGCTACGTGTCTGTCATCATAACTGAAACCCCCAGAGAGAGCATCCGCTGGTCAGTGTTAATATCAGAGATGATAGCAAATTGGTCCCGTGGGACGTTTTTAGAAATCCTGTTTAAGCTGCTCTGTTTAAGCTATTACGTTTGTAGAGTCAGGTGAAAAAGAAAGCTTTCACAGGACTCTGTGCAGTGCAGGGACTCAAGTCTGGATTTTGACAGCAACTTAATTTCATTGTCCTGTTTCATGACCAAATTCGGGTCAACGTATGGTTGTTTGACTGATGGCCTCACATTTGACTACAATACTCTACAATACAGAGGAGTTAATGGTTCACTTGAAGTCTTCAAGGTGTCCAGGTCCTGTGGCTGCAAAACAAGCCCAAATTGTCACCCATCCACCATCGTGCTTCACAGTTGGTTTGAGGTATTTGTGCTTATATGCTGAATTAATTTTTCTCCATGTGCTGTTGTCCATTACTGCTTTTAATGTCATCCAATGTCCAAAGCACATTGTTCCAAAAGTCACACCAAGGAAAACTAGATCTCTGTGCAGCTGCAAGGGTAATGGACAATATTTTGGGGCTTCCTGCCTGGTTCAAGACATTCTGTTCAGTCCTCCAGTTCATTTAAGAAAAGGTAATAAACTGACAATAGTAGACAATAGCTAGTGGTTGTGAGACAGCATTTTGGCAAATGCAACTCTTCTAATTCTCTCTGCATGGACTGTTTCCCGGCATGCAAACAAACCCTGATCAAATGTGATGGATCTATAAAACTGGGTCTACAAGTAGGCCACATTATAAACAAAAAAGCTTCCATACCCAAATCTTGTCCCTCACCTGTATACTCCACATACTCATATGAAAATATCTATTTATAGAAATGAGAAAAACCAAGCAAGATTAAAAGCCAATGCCAAAAAACTAGTGAAGAATTTTCAGACATCTGCATAATCTCCAGGAATCGTTAAAGACGCATTTCCAGTAAGAGAATAATAAACTTCCGTGACCAGCTTCCAATTACAACACCCAAGATGTCCTCGTAAACTGAAAACCGAGTCTGGAAATTAAATTAAGAAGAGTATTGGACAAGCTTCTAATTGAATACAAAAATATAGTGGTGGATTGCCTCCAGTGGAGCCAGAAGAACAAAGCCTTTTCAAAGCTTTAACAGGACCTAAACCTCAGAGAGAAAAGAAGATTTTACTGTGGGCAGAATACATTTCCAAAACAAGATTTGACATGTACCCAAGCATTCACCATGATATGCAACAACAGAACGTCACAGGGAGAAAAAGATGGTGCTACTGTCTAAACCACATCATCAACTTAACATCTTCTCTCCAGAAAAACACAAGTATGAACTCGCACTGGAGACACAGCGTAATTGGCTTCGCCTTGCCACGCTATCAGAGAGCTCAGCTGCCCAAGCTGTCATTTGACAACATGCTGAAAAAGAAATTCAGTAAAACCTCTCACTTTGGGTGTAAGGTGAGTTACATACATTTCATTTACAGCTGAAGTCACAATAAATACTGAATGCAATCTTATTTTAACCACCAGACTAGCTGTGGTTCCTATGCATCCATCCATATTATTTTATTTTACAGGCGCCGGTTTGCTTCATAGAATCTGATTTGCTTCTTGCAACAGAAATATTACAACATCTTATAAAATAAAATTTAACTTTAACTTTTAATTTAGCATTTTTCATGGACGTTGATCCAGTGGCTGAATGAATTTGAACCTTAGGTCATATCTCTGTGAACCTCTGTGCTATCTAAATATTTCAGTCATATTTCATCAAGCAGAGTGCATTTTTCTAATTTCATTTACAGTCCCTCTTGTATATGCATAATGCATGAGCTCCTATCCTTCACTTGCATAGACCGTATACAAAGTCCATGTTCATGTTGCAGGTTTTGAGAGCCCTAGTGTAGTGATTCACATATGAAAAGATACACCTGCCTCCTTTGGAAAAAGATCTCACAATTATTCCTATACTAAATAAATATAAAAAAGGTTTTCTATCTACACTGTTACAAAAAACATCTTAAAAAAACGAGAATATTCCGGCAGCTGGGGCGCCAAAACACTACCGTAAAATAACAGAAAATAACTTCCTCATGAAAATACAGTTATTTCCAGTAATGAAAATAGAGTTTGTTGCGCTAATTTCACATGGGATTCTGCCTTTTCTAAGTGCTTTTAGACATTAAATTAGGAACATTTTAACGTGATCAAACAATGAAATTACCTATAAACAAGGTCACTGAATGTGGCAATATGAATCATAATACGTAAATGTACAGAAATATACAGTTAATTTAAATAATAATGAATTGCATGCCCTGGGACAGAGGCGAGGCTGCCATATCGCACCATCGGCCTCTCTGGCCATTACCAGTAGGTGAAGAGTCTTGACCACGGACACAATACCGAGAGTGTCTGAGTCGGGGCTTGAACCGGCAACCTTCTGAGCACAAGGCGAACTGCCAACTCTTGAGCCACAATCGCCCTAAATCACAAGGATAATAATACTTATGTGATGTAACACAAGCTTATAGGACTCATGTTATATACTTTTCCATAGCATTACATTTGAATTCAACAGTTCAATCTTTCATTTAACGGACAGATATTTGTGAAATCATGAAACATTTGTGAATGTATTTTTACAAACTAAATATGCATATGTAAAAAAAAATATATTTAAAAAAACAAGTAAATTGTGTTTTACTATATGTGCAGTGATGTTATGTTATTTTACCTTTGACATGTAAAATCACAGTTTGCTTATGTAAATTTCATGATATTCTAGAAAGACAGTACAAAACTGTAAAATATACAGTAAGATATTTTGACATTACTATTTATTGGAACAGTGTACATATAAGTGAAGTACATTTTCAAATTGTGTATCCTTCTTTAAATATGTCCTTAAGCTAATGCCTCAGTCAACAATAAAATACAAGGTTTTCTCAGGTAATTTTACTTATGTCCACTGCTAATTCTTCAACTTCATTTCAGACAAATCCTGTTTTGTCCCTGAACATAGCTGGCTTTATAGATAAAGCCTGTCAGAGGCACGAGGCTGAGCAGCACAGATTAAAAACACTTCGCTGTTGAGTGTGTGAATAAAACACAGTGTCACGGTCGCTGGATTTCACACACACACAAAAAAAACAGAATCCAGAATTTACTGAAAATACAGGTTGTCATCGCTTTTTTCAGCATGGTTATGTTCAGCTTTAACCGTCCTCCCCATTCTATAATATCTTAAGCTTTCCGTGTTTACATTTTTTGCCAGTCTACATGACAGTGAGTTTAACACATTTAAACACATTACACATCCCTCTTAGGGTTTTATCCAGTTGTTAACATTTTGCACTAATGATTAAATCAAGAGAGCTTCATTTTAATTAAACTGATACAAGTACTCAGTTACTAGTAATGTAATGTTAAAACTAGCTGAGAACTTTAGAGTTGTTTGCTTCTCCTGAGGTGTCCTGGACGCTGATGATGAACTAGCTTGGCTTGTAAGGTGCATTTATAATTGCTGCAACTTTGGTAGCCGAAATTTAAAACACAATGTAATTACTGGAGATATTGATACACAATGTCAAGTAATATCATCTATGGAGAAATAAATGGGAATTTTATTTTACGATCAAAAGACCCCCTAAACACTTCCTTCCACTTTGCACTTGTATTGTAGCAAAGTGTAACGATGGTTCTCTTTATTACTTAGACACTTACACATGAGTATCTTAGATAGTATCTGAATAAAACCCATCGAAAGAGGTTTGTCATGTTTTATTGATTGATGTTTTCTGTACTTGATTCTTTGCTGGTAGCCTGTCAGTTGGTAGTGATGAAGCTCTGCCCTAGGACTAGAAATATAGATTAGTACAGCAAGTTTGGTAAGGCCAATTGAAAATAATAGTTTTAATACAGTGTTTTAATATTTATGTAGTAAATTACTATACTATACACTTTATAGAATCTACCTACAATAGGAGGCGAAGAGTCTCCAGACATCCTGAAAGGCTTTTACAGGTTCCAGTTATAACAAAGTGTAATTGAGGAGGGGATGGGACGGGCATATCAACCCTTATTTTACATTAAAGGTTGATCAAGGCCAGGTTAGGCAATATTTATTCAATAGTTGTTGCTTTTTCTGCAGTCATGATTTAATATTAATAAAGTTTTTTTTATGCAAGCTGTGTGTTAAGTATATCAGTTTAGTTCAGAAAGTAAGTTTTGTTATGATTTGGTGAATTAACACCCGATGGTCCGCATCTCATCTCTGCCTCCTACTTCAACGAGCCCGTCACTTCAGGATGGGCAGTCTCTACTTTCTTTGTCTTTCATTGAGTTTTGTTAAAACGAAGCAAACCTCAAGTGCTCGCCTTACCACTATGGGGCACAGAGCTTTCAGTCGCTCTTCTCCTCGGCTCTGGAACTCACTTCCTTCAGCCTTAACCCTGGAGAACCCATGGGGTCAGAGCCGACCCCATGGGTTCTCCAGGGTTAAGAAATATAGATCACAACACAAGTTACAACTGAAAAGCTACTTTTTAAACTGGCTTACTCTCTTTAATATAAATTTTACTTGCTGTCAACTCTTGTTTATTTGTTGTTGTTTTTTTGGTTTGTTTTTATTCATTGTTTTTTGTATTTTGCTGTTTTTTATATTTTAATTGATTAGAATCTGTTTTAATCTACTGTTTTATTGATATCTTTTTCTCTTTGTAAGGTGACCTTGGGTTTTAAAAAGGCACCCTCAAATAAAATGTATTATTATTATTTTATTATTATTACAAGTGACAGTAAATGCAAACATTAGTAAGAGAAAGCTCATAGCCCTCCTTATTAACTATATACAGTCATGTGAATGAAAAATGTTTGACAAGACTTGCAAAAAGCTAAGTCCACCAACTAAGTAACTAGCAGCCAGGTGTTGATCATCAAATGTACGAGATTAACTGATGATCAGCAAGTATGACACTCTCTATTTTGGCAGTTTGCTGGTGTGGAGCAGGAGACCAGGTATCTGCCACAGTTTTCAGAGGAATCAACATCCCAGGAAATTCACCATAAGCTCAGCAACATCGTAGACTCTACAGACCCTAGGTGGCATGTTAAAAAAACGAACATGGCTTAGATTATGCAGAACCTGAATGAATTCTGAGACTTCTAGAGCAATGTCCTTTGACCAGATGAAACCAAACCAAACATAGGCTCTCAGTACAAACACCTCATACCAACTATTAAGCACGGTAGTGGAGGGGTGATAATTTGGGTTTGTTTTACAGTCTCAGGAGCTGGGCGCCGTTCAATCACTGAACTCATCTGTACCACAAAGTAAATGGAGGCCATCTGTCTAATAGCTAAAGCTTTGCCAAAATTGGGTCATGTAACAGGACAGCGATCCCACACATTGAAGCGAAACAGAGTGGCTGAAAAAGTCCAGACCACAACCTGAAATCAGAAATAAAATTCTGTGGAAGGACCTTAAGAAAGCTGAGCATATACGAAAGTCCACAAACATTAATGAACTGAATCAATGCTGTGAAGAAGAGAGGGCCAAAATTCCTCCCTAACAGTGTGACAGGCTGGTGAAATCATATAGAAAGTGATTAATCCGAGTTATTGCTGCTAAAGATGGTTTTACAAGCCACTGAATGATGGAGTGCAATAGAGTCCTGGGAAACCTCCCATTTCAAATGACTGTATATATTGTAAATGGACAGACATCTCAAATTTGTATTACATGAGTCAAGGTTTGAAGGTTTTGCAAGGCTGTGTTAATACAGTTTCTTTTTATTTACACCAGAAAACCACTGAGGAGAGAGTCCAACAGTCCTCCAAAGTATTCCCAGCAATAAAATCAAGTGTACACATGCTATTTGTGTGCTCCTGGTGTAGAAACTGGTACTGGGTGTTAGATTAAAGGGTGAGGTGGCAGTGTCACAAGGTTATCAAAACTGACACCATGATTCATTGAATTAGCCACTGATATCCCCCCCTGTACATTCTGCCGGCCCGGAGCTGCCACTGTCCCTGCTTATTAGACCTAGATTATACTCATCCACCACCTCGGTGACACGCTGCACCTATACATAGCCTCACCATGTGTTTACGCAGTGAGCAACATGACTACCTCGTTGCTGTTGCCCATCACATTTCCTGCAAAGCTAGAGAATGCGCAGAGACATCCATAAATAGTAGCTTTTCATTACTGTGAAAAGCATCGGCCCATTTGACTGCTGTTACTAATGCTGTCGCCAGATGAGTATATTATGACTTAAAATTAAAGTGACATCCAATCTTTTTCACTGTCATTTGGTGACATTCCTGCTGCAGCTGGTGGGTGAAAAACCATGAGGCCATGAAGCCTGAGCTTTACAATTCCTTCAAACTCCACTATATAAATATCTTACGAGCAAGATAAAGAGAGAGTGGGAGGGTTATTTTTATGTCCCCGAATCGAACTTTTGAAGCCGAAAGATTTTCTTTTCTCTTGATGGTGACAATCTTTTATGTTTAATTGAAGGACTCTATATTCCCCCGAGGGTCCTGAACTTTGTTGAGTTCTTGGCTTTTGAAAACATTGATTCCCGGGATTGTTTGAAGCATGAGCTGGTTTTCACGATAAACAGAGAAGCGAGTAGGCCACAGTACCTATCGCTCGGGTACAAAGACCTAATCAGCACTCGGGAAAGGGAAATGATAACCTCTATTATCCCCATTCAAAAAACATTTTTAGCGATACCTCTTCAGTGCTGTTGGGATGGGTGGAGGGGTCATGGGGGAAGCAAATGCATCAAGTGCCCCTCAACTGCACATCTAATGTCACTCTATCATTGTTCCAACATTAGATATACAATGTCTCATTTATCTCACTGTGCACTCCTCATTAACCATGCTAGATTCTGAGATGGTCTCTGGAGGCCTAATAGCTGCAATTAGCAAAAAGAGCTGCTCTGTAGCTTGAGTATCATGGCGCAGAACTCCCAGGTCCTCCTCCACGGACACACACACACACTGAGGCTGGAAGCCTGTCACTGGGAATTGTAGCCCTGGTGTGTTGAGTGAGAGTAAGACGAGAGCGAGAGACATATCCAGCAGGCTAAGGCAGAGTTTCTTGTGCATTTGCTTATAATGTTGGGCTGAAGGTGCCAAGCTCGATTTCATTGGCTGTCAGGATGAGGAACACCAGGCCTGGATTAGCAGTGGGTGTAGAGGGTAGGAAGAAAAAAAACCCTAATGATTAATTAAAGCCTTTTTTTTTTAACAAGGGCTTTTAAAATATTCACTTAAGTGGCCCCCATTAAACCACTTTATCCGTTTATATATAATCTCAGCCCTGATGGATAAACAATTGACTTTGTGAAGGCTGCTGGCACAGATTTTCCACAATTTTAGTTTCATTAGTTAATCCTCATTTCATTAAGTGCTTCTAATTCACAATAAAGGGAAGTGACAGGTCCGGGTGAACAATATAATCCGATTATGGAAGCCATGACCTGACTTTTAAGTGATCAGCATAGTTCCAGTGCTTGGGATCATTGATTTTTGATGCATTATTGGAGGTTTTTTTAAAATGTGAATTTATGTGTTTATTTGTAGATTGATCAACTGAAGAATCGGCTATCAGGCATAGCTCATTTATTTTACCTAAAACTGTGCAGTGAGAAGCACAGCAGTGTTAAACCCACAAACCAGTGTCTAATTAATGTGTTTCTAGCTATAGAAAATATTTACTTGGACAGCATTAGAATTTTTGTAATTTTCCCTATATTACACCACTATAGTAGAATTTAATGAAGAACAATGCAGATGGGATTGAAATGGAGACATTTAGCCTTATTGCAGTGCATTTTGCTCTCTTTGAAGGGAAATATCAGCATGCTCATGTTCACAATCATGATGCATCAGAAGGATACAAAGTGATCTTCCCATACCATCAGAGATGCAGCCTTTTGAACACTAGCGCTGATAAGAAGAGGGGCCGTCTCCTTAGTGTGGAGGATGTGGCATCCATGCTTTCCAAAAAGAATTTGAAATTTCGATTAATCTGACAGCTCTTCTGCGGTCAGATGAAGCATTTTGCCTCAGTCCATTTTAAATGAGCTTTAGCCCAGAGAGGACGGCAGCTTTTCATGTTCACATATGGCTTCTTTGCATGATCGAGCTTTAAACTGCATTTGTGGATGGCACGGTGAGTGTTCCTGAACCCATGACTATATAGAAAAAAGGGAAAAGCATAGTAGGTCCCCTTTAAATTTTTGATTGAAAAGTTGAGCTTTGAAAAAAAAACTTTATATGAATTCAGAACATCAGCATCCCAGAATAATTTTACAATATTCTAAGAAGCTTCTTGTGAAGTGCGATGCTAGGCCTCCTCCGTTTGAGGTCAAGTGACTGTGGAGGAAAGTTCGTAACAGTCTGCACACGTTGGTGTTCTTTAGGTCTGAAGAAATTCTTGTAAACCTTTGAGGTGGGTGAGAACTCATTATTCTGCACCACAAAGATGCAAACCAAAGGGTGAAGCAAGTCTCTGAGGAATACAGTTCTGGATCTCCTTGATCTGAGTCGGGTCAATTCACTGTAGGTGTCCAACTCCAGAGTCACAAAATCTGAATATTTCCACCACTGCGGTTCGCTGAGAGTTTGCTGCGATATCATTTTCTCTGGTCTTAATCCCCTTACATACACCTTTCTGCTGCTGCCATGGATTGCAAACAAGGATCAGTTGATCATCCTTTTCTCTGGCAATCCACTGTAAAATCCCGTCATGTATAGTCTTATTTCCCCTCCTGAGAAAGTGTTTTATTAACCATGGCTCATGATTTGAGACACTCTCATCTCTTGATTCAAATCTTGGATTGGAATCTTGGGATGTTCTGGGTTTTTTTGAATTCAGTAAAGTCTGTACCTGTGATGAAGTTGCTTCCTTTCTAACTCTCAGAAAACAAAACCCATCTGCTGATGGTGCCCTCACTTTTGGTCTGCTTGATTGCGCTTTGGATAAAAGTGATCCAGTTTCCACAAAGTCTTTTAGAGGTCCATGCGCTGCCTCCTGAGAAGACCCTCACTTAGCCATGATTTGACACAGAGAATAAAATGTTGACTTTTGATACTTTAACGGATGCAATGCCGTGTTTCTCACTGTCACAATGCTACTTAGTGAGCATTGTTCTGCTGGAAACTTGAGGCGCAGCCAGGTGAACAATGGCGGTTGATTTATTTGAACAAGCCTTTGATGAGTAGATCTGAACTAGGGGTGGGTTTTTATAATCGATTCATCGATTAAAATCGATTCTGGCTGTAGTATCAGGTAAATGTTAAGTGGTAGGAACGTTTCTGCTGGGTTGTTGTTGTAGGGGGGGATGGAAAATAATAAAGGACACTCATGGAGTAATGGCGCGTCTCGTGTGTCTGTGAGTTATGCCTCCAGTCAAATAACATCCATAACCTCAAATAACGGAACATGGTGTCAGAAGACAATTGGAAACGTTAGTTGGGCATAAGTGAAAGGTTTCGGCGTCGGTGCCAGGTTAAAGGTCGGCCATAGAGGAGCTGCGCGAAAAGAGACGTGGCGTCATGAGTCAGTTTCAAGTCACCCCGCCGGAGAAGTTCACTTTTAGGTCCGACGACTGGACCAAATGGATAAAGCGTTTTGACAGATTTCGCATCGCGTCTGGATTGGAGACGCAAGCGGACGAAAATCAAGTGAACGCCCTTATCTACACTATGGGCGAGGAGGCAGAGGACATATTGGTATCCCTGCACCTGACTCCCGAAGAGGCGAGCGATTATGAGACCGTTAAAAGGAGGTTGGATGCTCACTTCGTAGCCCGAAGAAACATCATATTTGAGCGAGCGAAGTTTAACCAGCGCCAACAAGAGACGGGTGAGTCAGTTGACAACTTCCATACTGCACTGCATTGTCTGGCAGAACATTGTGGATACGGGACTTTGCATGACGAAATGGTGCGAGACAGATTTGTCGTGGGTCTGAAAGACAAACGATTGTCAGAACAGCTACAAATGGATCCAGAACTAACGCTAGAGAAAGCGCTTAACAGAGCCCGACAAAGTGAGCTTGTAAAGAAGCAACAAGAGATGCTAAGCACTAACTTTAAAATGGATATTACCAACTCACAACTGAACCGCGTCCATGCTAAACGGCAAGAAGGGGCACGTCCCAAGCAGCTGACACCGCTACATAAACAAACCGCCAAAACACAGAAAGAAAAAAAGACACAATGCAGAAGATGTGGAGACATAAAAGGTCACAATCTTCAACAATGCCCTGCGAGGGAAGTCGCATGTAATTACTGTAAGAAAAAAGGACATTTTGCCAGGATGTGCAGAAACAAAAAACTGTGTGAAGTCAATGCTGCAACAGTTTCAGAGAACAGCGATACAGATGATGAAGTCGCTTTCTTGGGTTCCCTCTCTGCGGACACCAAAGAGAGTCCATGGGTAACAGAGATACATGTGGACAAATGCAACACATTCTTTAAAATCGACACCGGAGCAGATGTCACAGCAGTCCCAGAGACTTTCTACACACAGCATCAGTTGGGGAGATTGGATAAGCCCAAAAGGGTTCTGCAGGGCCCAGGAGGAACACGTCTGAAGGTAAAAGGCATGTTCACAGCCACTCTCAGCAAGAACAACCACAAAACCAAAGAAGACATTTATGTCGTAAAGGGTTTATGCACACCGCTGCTGAGCGGGCATGCTGCAGTGGCACTACAGCTGGTTGCTAGAGTTAATCATATTAGCTTAGACTCTATTGACGCTGTCAAACAAGAATTCCCCAAGCTTTTCAACGGCTTAGGCAAAATGGAGGGGGAGTACAATATTGTTCTGAAACCAGAGGCACAGCCGTTTTCCCTCTCGACCCCTAGGCGAATCTCTCTTCCACTCTTACCAAAGGTTAAAGAAGAGCTGAACAGGATGGAGCAGCAGGGTGTCATTTCCAAGGTGGAGGAGCCCACTGATTGGTGCGCGCCTATGGTGGTGGTTCCTAAGCGCACAGGCAAAGTGAGAATATGCAGCGATCTCACTGAACTAAACAAATATGTCATGAGAGAGAAGCATCCACTCCCTTCAGTAGAACACACACTAGGACAGCTTGCAGGAGCAAAAGTGTTTTCAAAGCTGGATGCCAATGCAGGATTTTGGCAGATTCCCTTATCCAGGGACTCTTCTTTGCTCACGACCTTTATTACACCTTTTGGTCGGTATTGTTACAATCGTCTGTGCTTTGGAATCTCATCAGCCCCAGAACACTTCCAGAAACGGATGGCACGCATTCTTGAGGGTTTAGAAGGAGTCCTCTGCCAGATGGATGATGTGCTCATCTGGGGGACGTCACAAGCAGAGCATGATGAGAGACTTCGAAAAGCACTGGTTCGACTGCAGGAGGCTGGAGTAACATTGAACGACAAGTGTGAGTTCTCCAAGAACAGGATAAAGTTCCTGGGGCAGGTCATTGAGGCATCGGGGGTTAGCGCAGATCCTGACAAGACGCATGCCGTGAGTTCCATGGATGAGCCCAGCAACATAAGTGAGGTGAGACGCTTCCTGGGCATGGTGAATCACCTAGGAAAGTTTCTTCCTCACCTGGCGGAAAAAACGCGCCCCCTAAGAGATCTACTGAAGAAGTCCAACCTGTGGTCATGGGGGCCACAGCAGCAGCAGGCTTTCGACGGCATCAAAAAAGAACTGACAACACCCCCAGGGCTTGCTCTGTATGATCCAAATGCTGAAACGTGCGTATCAGCTGATTCATCTTCGTATGGCTTGGGAGCAGTGCTTCTCCAGCGGCACGCCGATCTAGGGTGGAAACCAGTAGCATACGCTTCAAAAGCTCTCAGCGCGACAGAGCAGCGATATGCTCAAATTGAGAAGGAGGCCCTCGCTTCAACATGGGCCTGTGAGAGGTTTGCAGAGTTCCTAATTGGGAAAACATTCCACATTGAAACAGACCACAAACCTCTGGTCTCGTTGCTTGGCTCCAAGGGCCTGGACGAGCTTCCACCTCGTATACAACGTCTACGCATGCGATTGATGAGGTTCTCTTATACCATATCTCATGTTCCTGGTAGAAACATTGCAACAGCAGATGTACTGTCCAGAGCTCCTGTATGTGACACAACTGAGGGTTTGCCGGAGGAAGAAATCAACTTGTATGTGGAGTCCGTCATAGCAAGCCTGCCAGCCACAGAGCCACGACTCAGAGAAATCCAGACACATCAGGACAATGACAGCATTCTAAGCCAGCTGAAGAAGTTCTGTGTGGAAGGATGGCCAGATAAGTACTCCATCGAAAGGGTTTTCCAGCCTTATCTGCCATTTTCAGGTGACCTCACAGTCCACAATGGTTTGCTTCTTTATGGGAGCAGAATAGTGATTCCCACATCGCTCAGAGCAGACATTCTGTCTAAACTACATGAGGGACACCTAGGAATAACGAAATGCAGAGAGAGAGCTAAACAATCTGTTTGGTGGCCAGGCCTGAGCAGTGAGCTGATAAAAGTGATTGGGACCTGTGACACTTGCTGCCGTGAGCGGACTAACCACAAAGAAACCATGCTACCTACCGAGTTCCCACAAAGACCGTGGGCCATGGTGGGAACTGATCTGTTCCAGATAGAGAATAAACAGTACCTGGTCATTGTGGATTACTTTTCCAGATTCTTCGAAGTTGCCAAACTGACATCTACAACATCAGAGGCAGTGATCGAGCACTGTAAATCAATCTTTGCACGTCATGGCATACCAGAGCGGGTTCGCTCTGATAATGGACCTCAGTTTTCGTCTGATTCCTTCAAAAGATTTGCACAAGAATGGGGTTTTAGCCATGAGACATCCAGTCCCCACTTCCCTCAGAGCAATGGGGAGGCCGAGAGGGCAGTCAGGACCATCAAAAGTCTTCTTAAAAAGTCTGGCGATCCCTATCTCGCCCTTATGGCATACCGGGCCACTCCATTGGCAAATGGCTACAGCCCAACGGAGCTTCTCATGGGTAGACGGATAAGGACAACTATTCCTGTCATCCCATCACAGCTACATCCAAGAGGTACGGACACAGACAAGCTCAAAGCTATAGAACAATCGTACAGACAAAAGCAAAGACAAAACTACAACCGCAGACACAGAGCACATGATATGCTACAGCTCAATCCTGGAGACAAAGTGTGGGTCTCAGACATGGATACTAGAGGGACAGTCGTGTCCATGGCAGGCTCACCGAGGTCCTACATCATCGAGACAGCAAAGGGCACGCTGAGAAGAAACCGTTACCATCTTACATGGACACCTGGGGCACCAGAGATTTCTGGCGATCCACCAGAGGCTTCACCTGAGAACTCTGTTCCAGCTGCACAGATTGTGTCGGTTCCAGACACTATCTCACAGGAGGCCAGCCAGCAGACTCCTGAAGCTGGGAGCCAAATCCAACCCAGGTCTAGGAGGCCTCCAGCATACCTAAAAGACTATGTTTGCTCATAGGGCTTGGAACTGAGTGAGCACTGGGGCAGAATAATCCCCACACTCAGGCTGAGGGCTGGGTAGTCTACCCCATCCCTCATAGAGACAATGAGAAATAAAGCAAATGGTTGCACTGTTTAAACATGTTGTTTGTAGCTGCACTGAATAGTTCAGAAATGTGCACTTATGCTTAGTGTTCAGAGTTGTATACTTTGAGAGTTTATTTTTGGACATTCTGAGTAGTCTGGTTTGAAACCAAGCGAGTTCAGTAAACAAGCTGTTACCAGATAAAGCACAAGGACATAGTAATAGTATACTTTAAAGCGTGCGGGTCTAATCTGTTTTCTTGGTTATATTCCAGCATCACATCCTATTTAGTAGGGGGGATGTAGTATCAGGTAAATGTTAAGTGGTAGGAACGTTTCTGCTGGGTTGTTGTTGTAGGGGGGGATGGAAAATAATAAAGGACACTCATGGAGTAATGGCGCGTCTCGTGTGTCTGTGAGTTATGCCTCCAGTCAAATAACATCCATAACCTCAAATAACGGAACACTGGCTTGGATAACGTAAAATCGATTCATTAAAATCCTGAATCGATTCATTAAAATCCTGAATTGATTTTTTTAATATAAATTTATTTTGCCCGAAATGCCAGAATCTCTGGTGACATCTCACAAAATTTCAAGAACCACCAAACAGTTAAGACAGTAAATGAGAGCAGGTACACGGATTCTGCACATAGACTTAAATACACAGCGCGACCCGCGGATCAGAATCAGTGAGATGTCACCTTTCTCACCCGACGGCAAGGACACGGTCGGGGCTGAAAGCCGACAGCTTGCTCATTCTGATGTGTCGGCGGGTCCGCGCTTTGTGTTCACGCCCTTTATGCGCCGATTCTAAAGCTGTTAGTTTGATCTCTCTCCAAACAATATTGACCGAACCAGCAGCAAAAGAAGATTCACATAAACATCGTCATGTATTCACTCTGACTTTTACTGTTTTGCTTCCACCGCGATGCACAGCTCTCTCTCCCTCCCTCTCTCTCTCTCTCTCTCTCTCTCTCTGTACTTCAAGAACAGTTTCCCTTTCTTCATTATTCGCTTGCTTGTTAAGCACAAGTCTACTGTTGTTTACAGCGCTGTCAGCCGCTGTTTTTTTCCCTTTTACATTCTTCCGAAAAGAAAACCTCATTTCTGCTGTTCAATACTGAACAAATTTAAACTTTTTAAAATTATTCAAAATGCAAAACGCTTAACCGTGTCTCTAATAAAACCGCTGTAACTTCAGAGGTAATGTTCATATGTTGATTAATGGTTTTCTTTCGTTGTTGATGTACTGCAGAATATTTTTATAAAATCCCAGGCCAGGAAAATCACCTTCATGTTTTTCTGTGTTTTATCTTCAGCTACTTTGACACAAAGGTATCTGCTGTGACGCTCACACCTTTGCTAAAGTCATGCGTGTGTCAGCTTCCTTTTTATTGATACAAAAATATGTAAATGTACTGATCTGAATTATAATATTTCTGACTGTCAAAATATCCCAGATTTAAATCGAATCGAATCGAATTAAATCGAATTAAATCGAATCGTGGATCGAATCGATTCGGGACCTTGTGAATCGGAATTGAATCGATTCTAGAAATCAGTGACGATACCCAGCCCTAATCTGAACCCCATTAGTCTCAAAATGTGAACTTGTTAACAAAAAAGTCAACATTATCAGTGGCATACATGAAATTAAATGTGATATTTCTTCTTCATAATACATGTAACTTTCAGCGAATGTAAGTGTGAGTGTTTGTTTCAAAACTCAGACTAATGGTGTCAAAGTCTGAACTTGAGATGATTATTCATGCTTTTATTTCCTCCCTTTTAGACTACTGTAACGGTCTTTTTACCTGTTTTAACAAATCAGCCTTAAATCGTCTTCAGACTGTGCAGAATGCTGCAGCACGTCTCTTAACAGGCACCAAGAGAAGATCTCATATTACTCCAGTTTCAGCCTCCCTTCCCTGGTTGCCTGTAAGTTTTAGGTTTCATTTTAAAATTTTAGTTCCGACCTTTAGGGCCCTACATGGTCAAGCTCCCAATATTTATCTGACCTGCTGAAACCACATTCATCCACACGCTCGTTTTAAAACTCGTGGTGATCGGGCCTTTCAGGCAGTGGCACCACTGTTGTGGAATTCTCTCCCACTGTCTCTTCGCTGCACGGACTCCATTGATTCTTTTAAAAAACAGCTGAAGACATTTTTATTTAGAAAAGCATTCCCCTTATGTTGTTTTTATCATTTTATCTATCTGTTACATTGTTTTATATTTCCATTTCTTGTGTTGTAAAGCACTTTGTGATTTTTATCTGTGAAAAGCGCGATATAAATACATTTTACTTTACTTACTTTACTTTGTTTGTCTTCCAGATGACAGCTGAGATAGGCTCCAGCTCCATGGTGCCCAAGTTGGATAATGATGGGTGGAAGTCTTCAACCTTTCTGATTATTCTCATCTTTATATGACAGATTGTTGATGTGGTCTCAGACACTATATATGATACCTTGCTTAACTCTCGTAATCACTTTTGTGCACACCATAATATGTAAATGGCCTCCACAAATTAGGGAGAATTACACAAGATTAAAATTAATCTCCTGTCTAAGTACCGTACGGGCTTAGAGGTAGGCGCAAGTTAGCTTAGCATAATGCCTGGAAGCAAAGTAACGTGGCTCTTTTCGAGTGTCTTTTAGAGGTGTCTTTTTTTGGTGGTGTTTTTTTTTAAAAACAAGTGGCTGACTCCTGGGCTGAAAAGTGTAAGTCAGTGTATAAGTGCCAAAAACTGCAGTTCCTAGAGTGAGACTCAAATATCAAACTGCCTGATTTAACAGCATTAAAAAAAAGCTGTTTGCATGTTCTTAGTACATAAAATTACCTAGCACAAAGTAGGTAGCAGGTACACAGTACTGGGTCAACTACACATTACACCAACCAGCTGCTCAGCTCTCAGCACATGGTTTTTGCACTGATTTTAATGCTAGAGAAGGTTTGGAACGCTGCATTCATTCCATCATTTCTTACAGTTGATTGTGGAAGAAATTTCACAAACTCACGTATTACAATGGTGCCATCCTATTACAGTACATTCAAAGTGAGTGCGCTCTTTAGAACGACTTGTTCTTACAGAAATGTTTGTAAAGGCAGACAAGGCTAGGTGCTTGAGTTCATATGCCTGTGGCAATCGGACTAAAAACACTTTAATTAAAGGATTAATAGTTACTCAATACTCTTTTGTCTGTATAATCTATTTGTTTCTGCATGTTTCGCTAATCAAGATTGCTAACATTAGCACTACACCCTCTTGTTTTAAGATTATAAGGTTGGAGTCTTACCAATGTGGAGTCCACAAACCCCTGGTGGTTAAAAGCTGACCACAAATTTTACAAGTTGTTCAGTGTGTTACACAAATACTGAGCTTTTTTTAAGTTGTGCTTTTTAAACTTTAATATATGACCTAGCAGCAGTGGACATTACCAGACAAGCTAGTTCCCTGATCCATTCTCTTCCACTATCCTCCTGTGATATTTGACCCATGCAGCTGTGATCAGTCAGGTAATCTCAGAGTCCATCAGTATGAGTAATATCTTTCACATGTAATTAGTCATGTGACTAACTGAAAATGTAAAATTATGCATTATAACTACTACTTTGCTAGCCTGCCCTTAGAGCATTCCCCAAAAGCAGCAGAGTAGCAATTCATGGGGTCCTTTTGCTTTAAGTCTTAGACACAAAGTGCATGATGGAAGTTACCAGCATGTATATTTGTCTCAGTCTAAGCTGCAGCTCTTTGTATGAGGACAGCAGTCACAGTCTGGCATAAAGGAGAAGGATAGAGGGGGAGCGAAGGGAGAAAGGGATGATAAGAAAAGGCAGAAGAAAAGAAAAAAGATGAGAGACTGATGCCCAATTTCTCTCTATCGGAAACCTTTGCAAGTCTGTACACAAGTCCTGAAACTGGAAGAAGGGAAAACGTGGAAGGGTGAGCAAAGGGAGAAATAAAAATAAAGGTGACAGAGGCAGTGACAGGAAGGGGATTTAATTGCTAGGACAACCTTACCAGTCAGGTTTAAAGCAGGAGCTGGAACAAGAGGAAAAACTAAAAGCTTGATGGGGACAGAACAAGGCCCAGTAATTTTCCATAGAAGCTCCTATTATCTGCCATGTTGTCTCAGAGCCAAGAGTCCAATCCCTGGGGTATAGCTTGTGTCTCCCTTTAGACACACATGTGCACACACCAGGAGAAAACTCGCAAGCGGACAGACAGATAATCAAAGAAACACATGTGCAGCCATACAGAGAGACAGGCAGGCAGGTAGAGGCGGGCAGGTGGACAGACAGACAGGAGGGCAGGCCGGCAACGCTCAGGCACCCAATGTCCCCAAGCAGCTAGAGATATTGCTGCTCCACTGAACAGCATAATGACAGTCTCTTCTACTTCACATGGGCTGGCCGATGTGAAAATCTACTCATAGTCGTTCTTTGCTTCAATTCCATCAGGAGAATAGACTGCTGCTGCTGGCCCCTGAAAGGAGCAAATACGGCAGCATATGACTGTATGGCTAAATAGAGGGGAGGGGGGTGTCTAAGTAAACTTATTTGACGGCAGATTAGTTTGGATGGCATGTAGATTGGGTTAAATGAATAGACAATTTTTGTTTCTGTGTTTGGGCAGTACTGCTGGCTGGGTAGCTAATAAAGGATGAGGGTTTGTGTGGTGCAAATGAGCTCAAGAAGCACACTGCTCTCCACGGGGAGCTCGGAAAGCAGAGAGCTGTCTGCTAGTGAGGCCCCGCCACTACACGGCACACACACACTCACTGAAAAAACACAACTCATCCTCGATTAAGACTAATGGGTACTTTGTCAAAGCAGAGGTTTGAATCACAGCTCGAGATTCCTCCTGCATTCCATCTTAGACGTGCACACACCCACTCACATTTATGTCAGTCACTTCCTTGTTTCGTTATCCAGATGATTCACAGGGAAATTATATCATCTGACGCAATGATGCAGACTCCAGGGTGCGATAGCGCGTTTTATTTGGCCTGATAGGGTGGCAATTAGCCGCAAAATTGATGGGCAGCCAATCATACAAGGCTAATTAAACAGGCATTCACAGAATAGAAACTGGGCTTTGAGTTCACAGAGCTACCCAAACTGGTTAGCGCTGGTGCAAGGTGGAGGCTTTCATCATTTTTTTCATGTCCTTTTGCAGTGTTTTTACTTGCGGTGACTTACCTGAATGCAAACTAGTCACGGCAGCCCTGTTTGATTTGCTCCTGCCTGCTGCTGGTTCATGGTAATTTCTGTTTACTTGGACGTATATTTGCTTAGAGTATGTTTCTCAGAAGGTAAGCGTGAACCCGCGAAATGACTGAAGAAGTGTGAAATGAATCAATTAGGCTGCGACCACAGATGGGTAAATGTTACTCTTTCTTTGCCTTGTTTGAAGAAAAAGAAATTTTATGCACACTGCCCGAAGGCCTTTATTTTTCATTTTCAAGATTGCATAGAGGCTATTGTGGTTTTTAAATTACAGGAGTTGCAGGATAGTGTGTGCGTGTGGGTTTTTTTTTTTTTTTTTTGTGCAGAACAGACTCAAACTTTTAATGCACTATTCATTAATGTGCTTCTTCAGCAGATAGTGCGCTGAAGATAACCTCAGTCACTCACAGCTATGCCTCCTGCTTTTGGGAGGGAACCGAAAAAGACAAGAAAGCAATTATATCAGGTACTCTCTCTCTCTCTCTCTTTGTTCTCCCAGGCTGATGACAAATGGAGGAAGACGAGCAGAGCTGAAGGTGATGGTGTGCATGTGTGTGTGCTTATGTGGGTGATGGTAAGCGGCGGTGGTGGGGATCATGCTTCATTTCAGCTCATGTTATGGTGGGGGGAGTAGTGCTGACCAAGAGCACTGACAGTTTTTAGGGCTTTTAGCTTCCTCTCTTCCCCCTTAAACTCAGACTTAATGGCTACATTTTAGAGTGATGTAATGATGTGGGGGTTGTCTCTGTTTGGTGGTCAAGCTCTGCTTCCTAAGTGAGAACTTTTTCTGGTTATGCCGTGTACCTTGTGTGCCCTGCATCCCTGTAGCTGTGACTGCTTATCCCTGGAAATAAACCAATTAAAAGCAATGCTTGCCGAGAGATTAATATGTGCAGTGGATAAGAATTACACACCTACACGTGGTACTTAGGTGACTCCACTGTTGCCAGTTCACAAGACGGCATTACTCAGGCATCGTGTTGCACCTGCCAAACAAGACTGACCAGTTTGAAAAAATCTGATGTGTAATCACATGATTGCACAGGGGACACAACCCTGACCTTATTATGACTCTGTTTCCTCTTTCGTTTTCACCTAGTATAAAGCACTTAAGTCAGGACAGGTCACTCAAACATGTGAAGGCTATGCAGTCTTCACAGAGTAAGTCTTATGTTGTGTGCATTGTAATTCCCTCTGAGAGGATCTTGTGATCTGAGCTGCAAAACGCTGACAGGTGATACTGTGTGTGCAAAATGCTAGAAAAGCAGAACAGATAAAAAAAATGTTCAATGTTGTTTTCAAGCCTGGAAAAAGTATTTCTTTTTTATTTCTACGTTAAGCAGTTCCTGACATACTTTAAATAACTATTCAAGTCCTTAAAGGTGCAGTGTATAAAATCTCACCACTAGATGGCAGATTGCAGTCAACTGATTTCTATCTGGTCTTTAAGTGATGATGTGATGAATCCTGCTTCTGGGCCCAAACTACCCTGCGTTTAATAGGGCTTTGTGTTTTTAACATGTTTTAATGCTTTGTGTCTTGTTCTATTTAATCTCAAAAAGCCTCTAATTACAGTCAGTGAAGTCAAGTTCTTACCGCTAATCATTTTAAAGCTCAGTTTTTAAAACCTTACGATGTAACAGCCCAGCCCATGCAGCAGTATATGAATGACTAACCTCTTATTGTGGATGGATTATCTCACTTATTCTCCTGACTGAAGTTCGGTCCATTTACAGCATCCTGCCATGCGATGCGATTGCATTTGTCCCTGACCACCGAGAATCCTCACGTTAACTTTTATCGAGTGGTTAGCGTTCATCCTCCAGCTGCATTGTGTCTATTATGCTAACATGGCTGTGTCACTAGCGATCACGTAATTTGTTTCTGAAATCCCTCAGTCAGGACAGTTTTTCAACTCTCAGTGATGCCACAGTGATCGCTTGACCTATGGACCTGCAGCGGAGTTTGGGCCCAGACACGGCTAATGACGTCAGACTGGATTGTTTTTACCCCTCTCAATTCAAGAGCATAATCCTAGCTACGGTGACCGCTGTAGCAATATCAGTTGGTGTATTTTAAATAGCTTATGAAGGCTTAAAACAGCTTTTTGTTTTTTCTATAAGCCCACACAGGGTGACTCCTGTAGCCACAAAAACTTCTCAGTCGATCTATGACCTATGAATTCTCTAATTAAGCGTCCTGTCTCACATCGTAAAACTTTTTGTGTATTATATAAACTATATATAGGTCAATAGATAGATAGATAGATAGATAGATAGATAGATAGATAGATAGATAGATAGATAGATAGATAGATAGATAGATAGATAGATAGATAGATATGATATGAAGCTATCAACACTTTAACATGATTTTCTTTCTCTTCTGAATAAACCTGATTTACTGCAAATGTCTAAAAAAAAGTCTTGAGAATTAGTTTTCATTATTTATTGATTTTACTGATCTAAATAGGTCATCACTGCAGGCATACACGATGGAAGTAATGCAACCTTGCAAAATGGTTTAAAATTCACAAAAAGTTGATCCTGACTTCAAAGATTCTGTTAGTTTTATCAGAATTTTGCCCTGGACTGCACTTTTTTAATACAAAATTTACATTTTACAAAATGTCAGCTTGAAACATCTTTAAATTTTGCAACAAATCTGCAAGTTTAAAATTAAATAATAGAATTAGTACCTAGGTGTTAGCTGATAATGTGTGCCGGTGACAGTTTTAATTTCATGTAACAAATTCCACCGTTGTTCGCTAGAAAGGAGAACCTTGCAGTCTTTTGAACAACATTCAATGAAAACAGAAAACACTGAAAACACCTGTGATTGGAGCTTTTGTATACCTTTGCTTCAGAAGCTCTTAAAACCAGAGTCAACAATGCGCTGCTGCTCTTGAATAATTTTCTGGCGGCTTTGGAAACATGAAAGATGCTTGTTGAGCTGCTTTTGTACCCTGACTGAATGCGAGGCTCAGCAGAGAAGAATCAGCTTACTCCGTGCTTAAGATGCGGCACATTTATTTTCACAGATGTCGTACGCTAATGCAGCATTCACTCGACGACGATGCCGCATTGTTAGGAACATAAAGAAGATGCAAGATATCATATACTGGTACACATAAGGGGAGCTGTTGGCTTTTCATATCCGGTGTGACAGTGCAGTGATACTCTGCTCTTTGCTCAGAGAAGAGAGACTGAGAGAGAGAGAAAGAGAGATAGCTGGAAGAGTGCCTTTCATCTTGAAAAGATTTAGGGAAGCTTAGACAATGACTAAATTAAAATGATTTTTCTCTCTCTCTGTCTCTTCCACTCACTTCTTCTTTCTCATTTCTATCTTTCCTTCCAATCGTCTTTCAATCTATGTCTCTGTGTGTTTTCTGATTGATACACCCATTTCACAAAGATTTCATGCTTGAGGAATCCCAAATGGGTCTGGTCTCATGACAAACAGATCAATTTTTATAGACTTGAAAGTTGCTGGTCTTGAAAATTGTTTGACTATCTTCAAGACGGCCGCAGAATTTTGCAGCCGAGCTTTCTCGCGCGCTCTCTCTCTGAGTCATGGGCTTCATTTATTGTTCTTGTTGTTGTGTCGTTGTCATAAACCATGTGTGAAGGCACTAATATCCGGGACTCTACAGAACCTTTTGTGCTAAAAAGAATTTGCCAAGTTGAACTACAAAATGTATCAGGGGTTGGGGAAAAAATTAAAGGTTTCATTTTGAGGAGTCTGAACCACTGTTAAAAATGCTGATACAAAGACCTGCATGATGTGCTTAATGGTCTGGAGGCTTTTAATGTAAACAGCAGGTGGCAGAGGCTGTGAGCATGGTGGCTGCTCAGGGGGAAGATGTTTTGAAGCGATTCACCTGCCTCTTTGATATACCATTGGCAGCCTGGAGTCACACTTCAACCCTGTAACTTATGCACACACACCCATGTGCACCTGCACAGTCACTCACATACTGAATGCTTTTTAAATGTTTTTATATTTTTTTATAAAAACACATTCATTTGCATGCAAGTGTGTGCAAGCACCCGCAAACAATGTAATTAAAATGCCCCGTGTCTCCACCTGCAGTGATATTCTTCGGAGCAGATTTTCACAGTGAGCAGAGCAGTCATGTCTCTAAAAGTGCTTTGATCACAGCAGGGTTTGCAGTGGCAAGGTGAGCAGCACATTTACATCTCAGAGTACACAGCAAGGTGAGCCTCCAAGCCTCACTGCTCCTTTGTGTGTGTGTGTGTGTGTGTCCGTGCTGGCTTTTTATTCTCTTTATAATGTCACATTTCTTTTATTATTTGTATGTGTGTGTCAGGACCATTATATTTTATCAGGAGGGTTTCTACAGTGGGATTTCAAACATATCATCAAGTAGTTCCTGTAGAGTTGACACTTTTCTTTTCTGCTACAGTAGCCCCAAAATTTTCCAGTGCTTCAGACTGCACTCTTTTAGTTTTCCAGTCAAATAAAGCAGCAGTCCCCAACCTTTTTTGCGCCACGGACCGGTTTATGCCCGACAATATTTTCATGGACCGGCCTTTAAGGTGTCGCGGATAAATACAACAAAATAAAACTAGTACCGGTACCGAAAAAAAGAAAAAATATTCATAACACACGTGAAAAGACCCAGGAAAACCGATTAAACGATAAAAACGATAACAAAATAACGCTGAAAACCGATAAAAACCCTGAAAACTATACATTTCACACCTGAACCTCAACGACTCACGGACCGGTACCGGTCCGAGGCCCGGGGGTTGGGGGACCGCTGAAATAAAGGACTCGACCAGTGCAAAGAATTCTTGCATTCTTCACCCGGTGGGAACAGATCAATGAGTAATCAAAAAAAAATACAACTTTTAACCTGGACTTTTCCCAAGTGCTTCAACGACAACAATGTAACTCTTAAACAAAAGGAAACAACAATGAATACACTGCTCAAAAACATAAAAGGAACACTTGATCATCTGGATTGATGCCCTTCTACAGCCCTGCACAGCTCTCCTTATGTAACACCTGGTCTCCTGGTATTTCCCCTACACTCTTGATACTGTGCTGGGGAGAGACAACAAACCTTCTTGAGAAGGCACGTAATGGATGTGCCATCCGGGATAAGCAGGACTACCTGTGGAACCGGAATGAACTTCACATACTGCCTCATGCTTTCAGCAGCGACTAGGTCATTAACAAAAAGCTATATTGAAGAAAAATCAGAAGGAGGGATAAGAAGAGCGTTATGGTCTGTAGTCACCACCCGAAAAAACATTCCAGTTTTGAGGGTTTGTTTGATGTTGCCTCTTCAGTAACCAGCTGTTACTGTCTTTTATACCCAAGCAAGTGAAATGGATTCCTAACTTGAGAGACAGATTTTTTTTTCAAAATATTAACAGAAATAAAACACTGAAAAAGAACTTTTTAACATGTTAATGTTTTAACTGTTTCTAATCTAAAGTCTAAAATTCGAAATCGAAACTATTGCAGTGAAAGGATGGAGGAATAGAAGTTAGACAGTTAGTGGCATTTAGGAAAAAGTGTAACATCTGGACGGATCAATTAGTTGTGATTGTATTGATTTGTATTTCTGTACCTCACAACATTTTCATATGTTCCTCGTGAGCCAAGTGGCAATTCAAATTTTACGTCAATTCCCGACAGTTCATGGAAGATTTTTGCGCCACCTACAAAGTCATGTGGACAATCGTTAAAACGTCCACGGCGACTTGCTCTGCTGCTTACTGGCAAAGAGCAGTCTTTAAGGGGCATTTCTAGCACGACTAATTTCTGATGTGCTTTTTTTGTTCAGGCTCCGCTCGGAAGCGTGTTCGCAATCTCCAGCGCTGTAATCCTCCATCACTCTCACTAACAAGACTTTTGGATGCGACAAACAACAGAGGCCTTGAGTGTGTGTGCTTGTGTACCGTGGATGACAACATTTACCAGTCTACTAAATCCTGAGCGGGCAGCCACATAAGCAGCCAGAATGGTAGATTGTGCTCCTGAGAGCAATGACTCGTAACACTGATGGGGGGGGCAGTAGGTGGAAGGACAAGTTGAGGTTGATTTACTACTCAGTGGAGTTGCTCTCCCTGCTGAGATGCTAGCATTCATTTACAGTGTATGCTTTCATCTTGCTTGCAGTTAGGTAAGTTTTTTTTCTTTCTTTGCTTTCATATAGTGCACAATTTGGACGCAGTGGTAATATTTTAATGATTTTTGAAGGAAGAACAGATTAAAGAGAGACAGGTGCACATATCAGCTAACTTGCAAAAATAAAGGAGCAGCAGAAAGTCATAACGCTGGTTTATAGAGCAGAAGAAAACAGGTGCACAGTCCCATGGTGGGTATCTGCAACCAACCAGCTCTAATCAGACCAGGTAATCATTCTCTACTTGGTTTGTCCAGTCCCAGTTGGGGCCAAAAACAGGTGAGTCTGATTAATCAGCAAGCAGACGCAATTCATCTATCCCCGCATGACTGTTCTCAGCTGGACGGGATGGAGTTTATTCACCTTGAATCACTTCCATCTCTTTTAGAGTTCAACGATTTGTTGTGGTTGAGATTTTCTCCTTTGTTTGAAACGCTGCACTGTAGACACTTGAGGACATTTTAAATATTTTCCCATCATCCAGGCAAAAATCTCATCAACTGCTTCACAAGCCACTGACATCCAATACTACCCTTCAAGGCCAGTGGCACCACAAAAGTCACACAAATCTAACTTTTAAATACATTTCTTCCAAAAGAATAAGCAACGACATACGTACGTTATCAGGGAGAGGTTTTTGCATACTGAGCAGGTCTCCAAAGGCATATCAAAGGTGTAAAATATTGTAACATAATTCTCTGTATGTTCGCTTAATAGAGCCGAGGAAGTGCACAAATATGTATCTTGATATAGAGCAAACATCAATATGCCTAGTGGACATGCTTCCTGATTGATTTTCAGCTGCAGTGGATAGATGTGCACACAGGCACGCAAGGTTATAGTCAGACTGATGGCAACTACTTTTAATAGGAAACAAGAAGAAAAATTCTGCAGGTGCTGCTGAGGAGGAGGAGGTGTGCTTTATTTTCTGAATGTCACATGCCAAACAGAAGAATATCCAGACAATAAAATACTGCTTTTAATTAGATGCACTTCATCATAGTAACACCCCATGGACAAATTTTGCAATGCTCTGTCTCCTTATATAAACTACCTAAGCACATATGTCCTCCCTTATGAACCTCTATAAGAAAACAAGGTACAATTTATTTCCTTAAAGGTACCATGTGGAGTTCTTGGCCTTTACTTGTGCAGTGGATAAATTTCTTTACAGTGGGTACCCTGCTTTGTTAATGTTATGCAAGCATATGAGGATATATGTGTGCAACCTGATGTTTTATGTTGGCAGCGGTAATGCACAAAGAAAAGTAGCAAAGGAAAACGAAGAAGAGTGCAACTTAACAAGTATGAATAACTATCAGAGCTTCAAAATTTTTGCTTCATATATCAAAAAATGCTTCTTTTTTTTTTATGTGTCCAAACTTTACCACAAAAGTTTTATGTAAAGTGGAGCTGCTTGAGCAGAATTCAATTCAATTTTATTTATATGGCGCCAAATCACAGTAACAGTCACCTCAAGGCGCTTTATATTGTAAGCTAGACCCTACAATAATACAAAAAGAGAAAACCCCAACAATCATATGACCCCCTGAGCAAGCACTTTGGCAACAGCGGGAAGGAAAAACTCCCTTTTAACAGGAAGAAGCCTCCAGCAGAACCAGGCTCAGGGAGGGGCGGGGCCATCTGCTGCGACCGGCTGGGGAGAGAGAAGGAAGACAGGATAAAGACATGCTGTGGACGAGAGCCAGAGATTAATAACAAGTATGATTCGATGCAGAGAGGTGTGTTAAGACATAGTGAGTGAGAAAGGTGAGTGAAAAAGAAACACTCAATGCATCATGGGAGTCCCCCAGCAGTCTACACCTATTGCAGCATAACTAAGAAAGGATTCAGGGTAGCCTGATCCAGCCCTAACTATATGCTTTCGCAAAAAGGAAAGTTTTAAGCCTAATCTTAAAAGACTAGTAGAAGGCACATGTTGATCTAAAATCAGCCTTTCTCTGACCAACCCAGACTCTTTTCATCATATTCCTTTAAAAAAAAATTGTACGCTTTCATCAAAACATTTTATAAATTCAGAAAAAAATAAAATCTCTGTGATTTTTTTGCTTCCTTTTTTATATACTTTAATTTTAAGACTTCCTTTTCTGTCATTAGTTGGTCAATTTAAAGCAACAAACACCAAAGTAAAGAATAAAGAATTATTTTTCTCAAGTGGAACAAGCTGGTTACCGTGGTTATACATCCCACCTTAATGATGAACAGAGGCCTGTTGGCTGCATTCACATCTACTTTACTACACGACACTACAGGAATCCCCAGTGTATGTTACAATGTGATGCCTAAGAGCGCAATGAGCTACACTCGCTCCAAATTTGGAACCATGTCAATGCCCTCTTTTCATCATCAGCAACAGTTTCTGTTAAAGATTTGTCTCTGGCATCGAGCTGTAAATTACATACATGCACACAGCAACAATAACATAACCAGGGAGTGTCTCAAGTAGTAAATTGTCCAGATAGTATAGTACACCTCTTTGTCCCTTTAATTTCATGTGTCATACGGTCTTGTGGTGAATAGAGGATGATGAGCAGCCTGGTGTGACAAGTAACAGCACCTGAACTCCCATTACTGCTGTCATGAAGAGCATATTCCACTGTAATGTATGTCAAGACATAGTAAACTAGAAAGACTAGATAACTTGGGGCTGTGCCACGGGTAACAACATATTTCATAGGTTGCATCATGTGTTTCAACTCTAAATATATCACTGCTACTGGCAGCAGTGGTGCATTCTCTGCATTGCTGCATATTATATATATATCGCTGCAAAAAAAAAAGAAAAATGTTACATTGGGCTTTGATGGAAATGGCTTTTTTTACATGGAATATTTTAGGTTCAAAACTTGCATTGAGCTAAGCATGAAAAAATACAGAAATAGATGCCATGGTCAAAATCACGTAAAGGTAGGATTCAAACACCAGTCATGAGTAATACTGAGGCGCTCGCAGTCCTGCAGAATTTTAAGCTGTCCATAAAGGGATAGGATCATTGTGCGGATATGATCGCTCTCCATTTCCCAAAGATTTTCTGTCCAGGTTGGTGGATAACACAACTCCCATTATCTCCTGAAACTCAAGAGCACCACCATAAACGACAATTTCGCCAATCAATACAGTAATTCCATACAGGAATATGCAAAGAGTTACAAATGGGGTTGCAAAGGAGGGGGTGTGCAGGGAGCAATGTCACAATTTATTCCCAAGATGCATCGGATAAAAGCAGACATCAGTGCATCTGTCTGGCAGCGAGTATCAGCAGGAAAATGGACAGTTGGACATTTTTATCTCCTGGCTTTGATGTTGGTGAAGAGGCTGATGGACGTTCAAGGACAACTGCTGCACTGAGGGATGGGAGGGACTGAGAAGGGGTGGGACAGCATTGGGGGGGGGGAGGTTAAAATATGGTGGTGTGTGAGAAGAAAAAGAGCAAGGGGTGGATGGGATAAAAGAGACACATTACAAAGAACGTGAGAAAGGAAGACATGGCTGCCTCAACACCTACTGGTCTTTAAACATTTACCTGTGCCTGCCTGTGCTGAGGGGGAGCAATGGCTGTTTGATTCCATTACACTTCTATTACAGCTGTAGTTAATGGCTGCGTCACAGTCTATTAACTGCATTCATCTTTGCCTCTGATATATAACAGGACATCAGCATTGAACAAAGACAGATGACTGTGGCTCCCTGCTACACCATTACCCTACATCCATGCACATGATGAGGTGGAGGACACGCGCACACACACACACACACACACACACACACACACACACACACACACACACACACAAGATTTACTACAAACCAAGAGGAAATGCACATAGACCAAACACACATCGTAATATACTGTACACTGTTACAAATGCTGTAACACAGACATTCATCTTTCTGTCCTCTCCTCACTAATGTAGCAGTGACAGCCACGCAGTCTAGTGTGATAACAGGAAATGGAGCGAGGTACTTTGAATCTAAAAAAACTGGCACAGATACATCTGTATCTGTGAAATCAGAAGACGCCAGTGTAAGCATATATTCAGTTTAGCAGATATGGCATAAACAAGAGAGGGGGGGAAAACAGAAGGTATGCATGAGTGAGCGTGTTAGCGTATGTGGATTTGAGTTTTCATTCACGGCTCAGTTCCAAACTGCTGCCTCTATCTGACTGATCTGAATTACGGAAATGAACGTATCTATTCCAGGGTGTAACCTACTCCATATCACAGCATATTAAAAACATTACAATGGTGATAAGAGGTATGCAGTGAGAGAGTAAAAACACAAATTTAAGCTTTTATTGAACTGAATAGCTGATATTTTCCTCTCAGTTTGCTGCTCTGTGAAATAAACTGAAAATAGATCCGAGCAATATGAGGACAGCTCAGCCTGAAAGAAATCCTGACAATAACACTGTATATGTAAAATCTGATTTCTGATATGACTTATATTACATTTCAGCTTTTGCCCTTTATTTTTCATGAACTGAGCCATGAAAAAAGTATTTGCCTCATTCCTGATTTTTTGTAGTTCTTATTTGTAACAGTTAAATGTTTTGGAATAACAAACAAATTTTAATATTAGACAAAAAGAATCTTTTTTTTCTGCAAAACTCAGCTAAATTTCTGTAGCCACACCCATGCCTGATTGCTGCTGAAGAAACTCAACACCTGACAAATGAAATCACTGAGGGTTACAAAACCATTTGGTGTCCCAAAAGTGGTTTTGGAGTCCCAAAATCACTGGAAGTTTTGGGACTCCAGTGAACTACAAACGGAGAAAACTTGGAACAGTGGTGAACGTTCCCAGGAGTGGCTGGCCTACCAAAATAACTCCAAGAACTTAGGCTACATTCACACTGCAGGTCTTGATGCTCAATTCCAATTTTTTGATCAAATCCGATTTTTGTTTGTCTGCTTGTTCACACTACAAATAAAATGAGACAGCAAACGCGCTCTAGTGTGAACCCACAAAGCGGCCCGCATGCGCAAAAGAAGACGTCACACACAACGCGCTCTGTTTAGATCCAGACCAAACAGTATTGTTTGACTGATGACTTTACATTTCCCAATTTTTGCTTTAAGTTATTTTGTTATTTACATAATAATGTATATAACCTAATAATTATCCTTATTGCTGTTTTGAGAGGAGCGGTGCTTCAAAGGATAGTTGCAGATTTCTGTCAGAATCTGCAGATTATACAGTACAAATAAAATGTTCACGTTTCTCCAACGTTGTCTTCCCAACAGTTTCACTAACATCTACACTGGATGGCCAGGAAGCGTTCACGATGTCTTATCGGGCGCTTCTCCGGAGCTGATAATTGGCGTCTGTCTTGTGTCGGTGACGTAAAAGACGGATTTAATGCGACTTGACCGTTCAAACAGCAGTCGCTTTCTAAAACATCGGACATGTATCGGATTCAGTACCACATACGAATGTGACCCAGATCGGATTTGAAAATATCGGATTTGTACCGTTCACACTGTCGTAGCATGATCGGATATGGGTCGCATAGGGTCAAAAAAATCGGATTTGATGTGCCTTCACCTGCAATGTGAACGTAGCCTTATTGAGGACTCATGCAGGAGGTCCCAAACAACCCAGAACAACATCTAAAGAACTGCAGGACTCACTTCTCTAAGAAAAAGACTGGGCAGAAACGGCATCCGTGGGAAAGATCCAAGGCGAAAACCACTGCTGACCAAAAGGAACACAGAGGCTCATCTCAAGTTTTCCAAAACACATCTTGATGATCTCCAAGACTTATAAAATATTCTGTGTTGACGAAGCAAAAGCTGAACTCTTAAAGAGGTTTGTTACCTTTGATGTAAAACTAACACAGCATTGTATTCAAAGAACATCTACCGCTGGTTAAACATGGCGGTAGATGGCCGCTTCCTTTCCAATATCCAATATATTGGTTTCTGAAGCTTAAGGCCATTTTAGACAGTACAATGATCTGAAACACACCAGCAAGTCTATCTCTGAATGGCTTAAAAAATAAACAAAGTAAACATTTTAGAGTTAAAGTCTGGAGATGCTTTGACCTGACCTTAAACAGACAGAAAAAACAAAAAGCGGGCCAAAATTCCTCCACAGTGATGTGAAAGACTCATTGCCTGTTGCTGCAAAAGCTTGATTGCAGGTTTTGCTGCCAGGGTTGCAAAACCAGTCATTAGGTTTAGAGGACAAACAGAGTCAGGTAGGTTTGGATGCCTTCATGGAAAGTGGGCAAACACTTGTTCACGATGATGAGTGAAATTATTATAGTTTAAAAACAAGTGGAGCAGTAATTAGTAGCTATCACTGTCAATGCACGAGTACAGCCTTTTGACCCAGCCTGCTAACCAAGCTAGCTTGCATTAGCTGATGACTTAGGCCTCTATTATAGCTGCTAAATTTGGAGTTTCAATACCTAAGCCAACAAATCAATAGATTTAAAAAGCTACCGCCATCTTTCATATACAGATTATGATTGCGTGCACATTAAACTTTAATATCAACTATCTTTTTTGCACTGGTGGGAAAAAAAATTAAAAATCCAATTAGGAGTCAAATTGAGGCTTTAATTCTTAGTTGACTTAGTAGCAGTGTTCACATCGTACATGTCTGCACTGGGGTGAGACAAAGGTAGATCAGGAGCTCCCTGCACGTTTAGTTAATTTCATAAAGGGATTATTCATGGTCTCAGCAGTGCCTTAACCGAGCCACTCTGAGATGAGACTCTCATTGCTTCTCTCCTCCCTGCTGGTTCTCGCTCTCCAGCATTAACCTATTTAGGGGAGCTTTCAGACCTCTCCATCACCCCTATACTCTTTCACTATTTATGAGGCCTGATCAATACAGAGTGGAGCGCCTACATGAAAAATGCTTCTGGAGAAACCGCAGAGGAGAGCACATCAAAGACAGGCCTCCCTTGTTTCCAAGAGATACCACTCTCCAAATTAATATAACCTGATACACAATGTGAAGAGCCCAGACCCCACAATAAGAAAACAGAGCCCGGAGGCTAACACCCTGATAAAGCAGTTTTATATGACCCTTCTTCTTCCCTGCCTTCGTCTACACACCCCCTCATAAAGCTTTATCAAAAGCTAATTAAGCCAAAAACAATGAAATAACTCATAGGATGTCAGCCTCTACAGAGCTCATTGTATGAGCCTCTTGGCAATAGTACCCCACAAAAATTATATTGTCACTTACCTATTAATGAAGACAAGTTTGCATGCACTCTGTGGTCTATTTTAATTTATATTAATTCTCCGCCAGCCCTCATTATGAGCATTATTAAGCTGCACCCGGAAGCAAAACAAGGCTTTTGACCTGAGCAGGAGTTGGAATAAATCTCTCTTAATCATTTAGCAGCTCTGAGCAGGCAAAATACCTTAACAAACAACCTGACAGAAAGAGGTATGTGAGGAGAATTTAAAGGATAGTGTTTCTATTTATTTATTTAAAAGTAGGTCCAAATGGCAGAGAATGAAGCAGAATCTAGAGGACAGCTATACCAGGGATGATAAGTGAGTTGCGCTAATTTACTGAGAATTTCTGCACAAATTAATTAACTATAAATTAGAAAAACTGATTGCACCATCAGTAGTTATACTAGGTAGATAGGTAGCACTGCAACTTTGCAAGCTAGCAAAAGAGAGAATTTAACTGGCCACCTTTTTGTAAATGCAAGCATGACACACATGTGGTTCAGAGTCTACAGTATTTATTAGGTCTCAAAGCAAAATTATGCAATCAAAAACACAGCTTTGCTTCAGCATTTATCACATGATGCACACTGGCCTGAAATGCATTTTTCCCTCATACACAATCGCTGGAAGAGGAGCAGTGAAACAGCAAAGCACATTTTCTGAGACTGACAAAAATGTTTTCTTTTCATTGTCGGAACTGGGGCCATTCTGTCTGCTGGCATTTGAAATGCCACATGATTTAGGGTTGAATTCCTCTAGAATTAAATAAAATTTCTGCACATTTGATCTGAAATGATGAGGTACAGATAAGCGACTACACCCCTAAAAGTACAGCGTATTTTTATACAAAATGGGAGCAAGTTTGCTTGTGTTTCCACTAAATCATCTAAAAGTTAGAGAATTACTTAACATTACTTACAATATTTATTTCTTCTTTCCTGTAAAATAAAATTTAAGTTGTAATTTTTGTAATATTGCAGTTTTACTCACCAGTCTAAACAGGACAGACGAACTAACATTCATTTTGTCATGTTTCTAGTTAACTCAGCTCTGGTGCAATCACAGCTGGCAGTACAGCTGGCACAGCTGGGTGAAAAAACTGTAAAACATCTGTGCAAATTTTGCAAATGTAACAACTTTTTACTAAAGAACTAGTTTTGGGGTGTTTGAATCCCCTATGTGCTAGTAGCCTTAGATCTGCTGCTTCCGTTTCCTTCTAATCTTGCTTCACTGAGGAAGCCTAATATATTTTTTATGAAAGCCTGATCATTAATGTTGTTGACAGTAAGGTCACAGATAATGTCCACACCAGAAACCACAACACAGATTCTAAAAGAATTAATGGGCAACGATTGGCTAATGAGGCTGAAACTGCATCATTCCAGTCAATTTAACCAAACTGCCCTGCCTCCGTTTTGCATTGTGATCACCCAAACTGCAAAATGCACCTCAAAGTGCACTCGAGATTTTCAACAGCCGATTCTTTTCCCTAACCGAGACAAGCCTCGCAGACGCTCTTTTCTCCATCTTTCACAGCAGTCAAATTAGTGAGCCTACCTCCGTCCACTACAGGAAGACGAACCTGTTGTTAAATGATCCATTCTTTCTTTGTGGGCGTCTGCTGTTTCCGGTCAGTGAAGAGTGTCTATTCTGCCGTGCTTTCTGAGTCTGTAGGAATGTAACAGGGCTGACTGAATGCGGGTGGTACTCTCTGATTAGAGCGCCTGTATGTCTCTCTGACTGGCACAGATATCCGCACTGCCCACCTAACTGGTGAATTGGCTGACCACCTGTCCGAGCACCTGATTGTGTCTAGTCTGACTGCATCAATGTGGAATTTCCTAAATGTTCGTCTCTCTGTGCAAAAAATTGAATTTCTGCCTGAAGGCAGATGTCTGTGACCTGTCTGTCTGACAGCTTGACTGCTTGACTCCCAAAAATGCCTGAATATTTGACCAGTCGCTTGGTTGCGAACACCTGCCTCGCCTCTCGCCTGCCACTCTCAATAGCTGTTTGCCTGCGTGAGCCAGAAAGTCAATCACAACACAATCACATCAAGTGACAGGAAAATTGGGATGCAAGGAACAGCCATTATTGATGGTTTTATTTTTGCGAGTGATTAACACATTCCGCAATCACCCATCAAATGTCAGAAATAAAATATTACGAAGCATCTGACAGCGCATATGCTATATCGCTCCGTTCAAATCGCTTCCAAACTTTTTGTCCTTCAAGCCAAAGTCATTAACTTTTTACATTACCTTTTACTGCAGATACCACTGGACATTCAAGGTTAAAAGCTCAGTGCCACTATGATAATCAGAGCAAGGGTAACTGGCCACAGTGTGGGCTGAAATAGATCTCTTGCTGAGCAAAAAAAAAAAATGCATATAGTACAGTATTATTTTTTATTAGGTCAAAAATGCTTTGTAAAGCATTTGCAATGAGAGACAATAGCAGGATGAATTTCTTACTGGGATAATGTGCAGCGGAGCTTCTTCCTCGGCGTGTCGTCTCTATAAATATTCAGAGCCACAGTCCCGGGGTCATGTTTGGTGCTAGGAAAGCAGTGGTTGTTCAAACAGGGTTTTGCTAGCGTGTTGCAAAAGGTTGACAGAGGTCATGTTGACTGAGTGGCCCTCTGGCCTGCCTCATTTCTTCTGTACATAATATTTAAAAGTTTTCCTGTTTCGCTGTCTCTCACGCTTTACTTGGCTAAACCCTCTATCTCTTCATCTCTATGCTCATCTTACTGGCTACACGTTTTCTTTTAGTTTTCCCCTATTTAATAACCTCTCAGTGCTTATTCCTTGAATTCCACTTTGCCTAAAGCATGGATGTAGCCACTGTGATGTCACCCGTGTGTTCGTGAAATCCTATTCTGAAGCCTCAAGCTGAGAATTTTGGTCATGGACATCCAGTTTGTTTGTTTTTTAAACTTGATGTGAAGAACAAGAGCATGAAGACACTGCACTCACAGAATTTGTCCATTTCTCTAAAGCATACTGTGTTCATTATCTATTTCACATGAGATCATAATTTACCAAACAAATATAAAGACAGTTTTAATAAGACTTGAAACTAGAGGTGTAGGACATGAACTCCTCAGAAAAAATATTTACCTTTATCGTATAGCAACTGTAAAGTAGAGTAATTTCCCATAGATTTCTATATATCCAGAGGAGTCACCCTCTGCTGGCCATTAGAAGAAGTGCAGATTTAACTCATTTTGACACGGGTCATGTATCTCACAAGGAAGCTTAAGTTTTCTATCGGTTCAAAATGGTAGACGTATCTAAAACATCACCACACATCTATGAAAAAACTTGAACTGTAAAACTGAATTTATGAATTTATGATTCTAGATCAGCCCCTGTTTTAATCACCAGTGTGAACAGAACAGGCAAACTAACATTCATTTTGTCATTTTTCTAGTTATGTCAGCTCTGCAGCAGTTACAGCTGGAACAGCTGGGTGCAGATACTGTAAAAGTCTGTGCAAATGCTACAAATGTAACAACTTTCTGTAGCAATAAGCTAGTTTAAGCTAGTGTGTGGTGCAATCTTTAACTTTATTTGCTATCACAGCATCAAGTCATGTTTGGACATCAGCCAAAACATCTGAATCCCTCACATCACAGCGGCCTCACATCTGCTTCTATTTCTGTTTAATCTAACTTGACTAAGGAAATAGCTCTGAAGTGGGATTTCTTCCCATGCTATTCACTATATCCAGGGAAGTCGCCCTCTGCTGGCCATTAGAAAAAGCACGCTGACGCATTGACTCAAGTCTGGCATCTCATCAGGATGCTAAAGGGCTCGATATGTTCAAAATTGCTCTTTGTCATTGGCTTAATTTTCACTGACCAGAATTCTACGTCCATCTTTTATTTACAGCCTGTTATTAAGCTTCAATTGCTTAGCTATGAGATCCTTATTAATATTGCTGCTGACTTCCTGTAAAAACCTGCACTCTTTATTCCTTCATTAGTCCTTCATTCCTCCCTTTGGCTATCCTTTGTCCCTCCGCTTCTCTTTTTTTCTTTTTTGGTTTGTTTGTTTGGGTGTTGTTTTTTCCAACCCTTGCTATCTGCCTTCTGAAAGCCTCGGTCCATTCAATTAGCCATCTGGTAGCCTGGCCGACAGCAACAGCAGCAGTGAGACCGGCCGGTTTGATGATGCGACCTCTGGGTTCAGGACAGGTGAATGGTCCACAATCAGCCACTTTGATTACTCCCTTAACCACTGCAGAGCAACCAATTTACCACAGGGTTACCACTGAACCTATTAACCTGTTAGCCCACACAGCCACAGTGAGGAAATTGGATGCTGAAGGAGAGGATGTAATGTGGTGTTTTCTAAAGGAAATCCTGTTTGATTTCCATTAGATTTGCCCTTCAGCTGCAGAAAAATAACAACAGGAGCCAGTTTGTGTCCATGTGATACACGATTATCTGCGCTACAGTCACCATATTTGCAGTAGGAATCTAATAGGTTACACTCATTCATTCAAACACCACTTTTGCCCTCACGTTAAATGATAAACACGTAAGTAATGTGGAATATCTTCAGCATGGATCAGGACACAGCCCAAGAGTTTACCTCTGTGTAAGCACGTGTGATATTAAGGTGAGTAAGAACAGGAACCAGTTCGATTATGCTGCTATTTTTTTCAATTTTTTCAATTTGTTTTTACTTTTCAGTTACATGTTTGAAAGATTATTTTAGTGCTCCTAAGTACAAAATTGAAGATAACACCAATGCCCCCTAATAGCTTTACAATGATAGTTATTATTACTGCGAAGGATAGACTGAGACTGGCACTAGGCCATAGCTTAAGCTGTTATAAGATGAAACATTATAGAGCAACCATTATAAAACATTCCTCAAAAGCTGCAGAGAGCCAGGAAGCACCCACAGCAGGGAGCCAAACACACTGTAAAGGAGATGAAATGACCAAAAAAAGGAAAAATAAAGAAAAAGGAAATTAACTTCTGGGCTTTCGCCTGCCTGCAGTAATACTGGAAACTGTAGCTCTACTGTGAACAATTTCAGCTCTACTTTGCACTTGGAGTCAATTACACTAAGCTACACTCCAATAGGATAAATGAGCCCAGAGGGGGGGAAAAAGAAAGCATGTCGGCGGAGATGTGCATGAAAGAAGGGACGGATCTGCTAGTTGTAGCAGGCGATCAGTGCTTTGTGAGAGATCTCACTGAATGCCAGATTAAGCTTCGAATGTTGGAAAACAAAATCCTGCTGTTACACCGATCCTGTGAGTGATGCCGTAACTTCAGCGACACATTTTCAGAAATCTCACACATAAAAGTTTCAAAGCGGCAGAAATATGATTGTTTGAAGCGACGACAGAGAGAACTTGAAAAAGTGGGTTTTTGTAATCACTGAGACAAAGAGTGGCAGCAGCACCTGCAGAAACTCTGAATTCAGGACAAATTTCAACACAAAGAGGCAATTATTTGGTATTATACTACTGGCTATTGTTTTAATGAAGGGTCATGTACCATGCATTTAAATGCCCTGTAACTTCCAAGAACTAAATACAGAATATGATAAGGCGGAGACATGACACATGGATATCCCAATCCCTCAAAGAGTCGGTTGTCTGTTCGGTGCACATATCTACTCGTTACCGTAATAAACACGCACATACGTACCCTTACTAATTATCTGTATCCGTAATGTGATGTGGCATTTGTCACATCCTCCGGAGTGTGAGTCACAGAAACGGATATTTTTGGAGGTTTCTTCCTCTTAAAAGGGAGTTTTTCTCCCCACCGTTGCCAAATGTTTACTCATAATGGGGCCATCTAATTGGGTTTTGGCTTTATTACTGTTCACCTAATAATATAAAATGCATTGAGGAGACTGTTGTTGTGATTTGTTGCTATATAAATAAAGTTGAATTGAAGTTAATCTGTGGAGGTGGAAAAAACGTCTTAAATTTTCTGTTTGAGCCCAGGTTGTAAAACCTTTAACCTTTAACAGATGATGATCAGTGAGGATTCTTCATGACCAGTTTAATGTCCCAGTGACCACTGAAGGTAAAGTTACATTGCTGTCCCCATTTGTTTAGACTGGAGCTTGGTCTTAAAACCCCTAAAGTTTCTGCTCAGAGTCGCGAGGGTGGCTGCTGAACAGCCAGACTTGTTTCTAAAAGCCTTTTGATCCAGTCCTCTTTAAAAGTGTCAAATTATTGACTGGAATGACCCCCACTAATATGTATGCGAGTGAACTTCAACACTCCCTAAATATAACTTCTATCTCCTGATCCTAACTGTGTCTTTGATCTCTAATCAGAAATAGATATTTCAGCGTCCTTAAAACACTCTCATACATATCCTATCTTGGAAAGATGAACTTATTAACTCTCAGTGTCCTGTTTTTCATATTGGTATAAAATTTAGAACGACACTATCCACTCTGTGCATGTCATGAATCCATAAGTGTCTCTAATTTAGGACGGAGGAAAAGGAGGGCTGCAGGAAGGTGACCCCAGCTGTGTTCTTAATCATCAGCTGGTCCAGATGAGGTTAAGAATGGAAATTGGCTTGGCTCTGTAGTGAATCTATTATCATATCTCCTCACCCTCATCTACCCTTCTTTCTTTGTTTCTCATCTCTGTTAGTCGCTGTTTTACATCTTCACTGCCTCGCCTCGTCTATCTGTCTCCTCATTTTCATTCACTCGTTTTCTTTACTCTCTTTTCCACCTTCATCTTTTTTCTCTCTTTGATGTTTAAAAAAATGCCTCAGCATATTGATAATGGGATTTATTTAAATAGTCTTTCCTAAAGCGAAGGACATTCTCTGTGACATCTGCAGTAATTACGTTGAATCATGTTGGTGATTGTCCCGCTGGCCTGTGTAATCCTAGAGACACTTACCGACCAACAGACTCTCGTGGTTTACTTTGGCTCCGAGCCGCCGCCAACTGTGGTCGGCATTATGTTGACCATGTGTTTGATACTTCTTCAGGGAATTTTGGCACTAGGAATGATGAAATCGTTAACATTTGGAAGTTAGAAGGTCAAACTACAAGGACATTGTGAATTCACACGTTTTTAGTACATTTGCACAAAACATTCGATCAGTGGTCATGAAAATTTGAATATTAATGATCAAGACACTGACCTCACAGCCCATTGTTCCTACAGTGGGCTAGTTTCAGTCATTGTGCAAATGTACTGTTTATAAGGTTGGAGAAAGATAAACAGAATCAACCTTTTGGGGACTAACAAAATGATAGTGATAGTTTTTATGGGTAACATATTTTTAGGGTGTAGTGCGTTCTAAGCCTAAATGCAAAACCTTTTTTTCAAAAAGCCTTTTGATTTATTGTATTGTATCTCAGTTGGCCTAAAGAGCTGCTTGTTGTTGTTTTAAGGCAAAAAACAAAGAATGTTTTTTTTAAAATAGTAAAAGAAAAAGTTTTCTTAACCTCCTAAGACCCGAACTCTTTCATGGCATGCATTTTTAATTTCACTTTGCTATTTGGCCTTATAGTGTTCGATAGAACATTATGAAGTCACAACTGAGTAATGACCAAAACTCTTTATTTGGTGTCTGAACACAGCAGCATTTTACCTGAGTACAAAAACAAAATGAGAAACAACAATTGTCCTCCTTTGAGCAATATGGCTCATTTGAAAGAACAAAATTTTGTATTGTAGTCTCGACAACTCAAAACATGATGTTCCCTTAAGTGGACACCAGGTCCTAGGAGGTTAAATCACTGATGATGTAGACGACTAAAAAATGCATGTATCAAATATAATAGTTTTGGTGTTACAGGTCTAACTGTATGTGCTGCTGTAGCGAATCAACTCGAAGGCTAGATTTTAGGAACGGTTTAGGCACAGGGCTCTAAAGTGCAAGACCACAAGGTAGAAAATGTTCTCCTCTTCCTTTTTTTAACAGCATAATCTTTGCCAATCTTATTTTTCAGAAAATTCAGCAAATTTTCCAGAAAGTCACGTCGCTCCCTTCCGCCGCTCAAAGGACTCAGAGGCTGTTCTCACGCAGTATGAGATTTCCTTTCACTGCAAACACTTGTTGGTTCATTAGGAACCTGTTGGAATGACTGACTGCAGCTTGTTAGGCTGATTAAAACATCACGTTTAATTAGCGGCTGTATCACGGCTCACTTCACAGCTGCTGTAGCATCAGAAAGATACAGGATACACTGGAAGTGTTAAAGTCCCTGCGCTCTGTCTGCCATGTTGGCATGAAGCCTGACAGTCACGAGAGAAGTGAGTGACAACACACTCTACTCCTTGTTGTATGACTGTGCTAATAATCTATCCAGGGATTCCCAGAAGTCTGGACCTCCGGTTTTTCCTATTTAAGGCTGATTTTTCCCTAAAATGAGCAGTTATTAATCAATTACCAATCTGTAGGAAGTCAATAGGTTCATGTATGAAAAGTTTGATGCTTACAAAGAGGATGAACAATCAGGCATACTCATTATGTTGTAGGTACAAATTTTCTTTACTTTTTTTTTACAAATTCTTATTTTCCAAGAAACTGGAATGTAGGAAACTGCAACGCTGAAAGTCAACTGTAAATCTCAGTTAAACCCTATCTGTCTGCAGCAATGCTGCAGGATACATTTTGATAATACATTAATATTCAATTCATTCCCTGAAGTTCATAGCTGTAGGTCAATCCACTTTATGTAAACACTAAATGATTTTTTTTTTAATCAATAAAGAAATGTAATCAAGCAGTGCTACTAATTAGAGAGAGTTAGGGAAATGAGAAGCTTGCTGCAGGAAGTAAATAAAACATTTGATTTAAATAACATTTTAACCTGTGGGGCTGCGTTAATTTGTTCACACCGATTATCCCTATATGCAGCCGGCATAGATTAATGAAAACTGTGGCAGGAAGAATGTGTTGAGCTGGAAGATTAGGCAGATAGCTTGTTATTGTATACTGAAAACACTGAAGGTTTTCAGGAACACAAAACATATCCTGCCATTGCATTCAATATTATTAACTATTGGTTTGTATTTTCCAATACTGATAATAACACACGGTCTTGGTCTGAGCAATCGTTCTCCAAACTTTCTGAAGGTCCTTCTTTGGACATTGGCTATTTATTCAGTCATTTTCAGTCTAGTCCTTGAACCAGACCATTTTCAGAGGAATGTGTTATCACTGACCTATGAATTATTCAAAAATGTATCTAAGTCAAGGAATGGCATTTTGTAACTAGCAGCCTGTAACAAAAACTATTTGTTTGTTCCCAATTTTTTCATTGAATCTATGAAAAATATCACAGACAAGACAGTTTAGCAAACATAAAATACTGTTTTTGCATTAACAAGGAAATTTACAAAGAGCAAATCTCAGCATGGTGTGCAGTGTGTCCTTACACCGCATTCCAAGTTATTATGCAAATTGTGTTTAAGTGTCATAAAGATTAAATAAGTTGTTTTTCAACTAAACCCATGGATGGAATTATGTCTCAGGGCTCTTTGGATCACTGAAATCAATCTCGGACACCTATGATCATTAGTTTGCCAGGTGTGTCCAATTAAAGGTAAAACAACTAAAGAAGGATGTTCCACATTATTAAGCAGACCATGATTTTCAAGCAATATAGGAAGGAAAAAGGATCTCTCTGCTGCTGAAAAGCGTGAAATAGTTGAATGCCTTGGACACGTAATGAAAACCTTAGATATTTCACAAAAACTTAAGCGTGATCACCATAAAGTTAAGAGATTTGTGGCTGAGTCAGAGCACACATGGGTTCGTGCAGATAAAGGCACAATGAGGAAGGTTTCTGCCAGACAAATATATCAGATTAAGAGCGCAGCTGCTAAAAGGCCATCACAAAGCAGCAAACAGATATTTGAAGCTGCTGGTGCCTCTGGAGCCCTGCGAACATCAAGGTGTAGGATCCTCCAGAGATGTGCAGTTGTGCATAAACCTTATATTTGGCCACCCTTAACCAATGCTCACAAGCAGAAACGGCTGCAGTTGGCCCAGAACTACATGAAGACTAATTTTCAAAAAGTCCTGTTCACTGATGAGTGCAGTGCAACCCTTGATGGTCCAGATGAATGCAGTGGTGGACGGCCACCATGTCCCAAAAAAGGCTGCAACGTCAGCAAGGAGGTGGTGGAGTCTTGTTTTGGGTTGGAATCACAAGGAGAGAGCTGGTCGGCCCCTACCTGAAGGTGTGAAAATGACCTCTGCAAAGTATGTGGAGTTTCTGACTGACCACTTTCTTCCATGGTAGAAACAGAAGAAATGTGCCTTCCGCAACAAAACCATCTTCATGCAAGACAGTGCACCATCTCATGCTGCAAGGAATACCTCTGCATCATTGGCTGCTATCGACATAAAAGGAGAGAAACTCATGGTGTGGCCCCCATTTTTCCCTAACCTCAATCCTATTGAGAACCTTTGGAGCTTCCTCAAGCAAAAAAATATGAGGGTGGGAGGAAGTTCACATCCAAACAGCAGCTCTGGGAGACTCTTCTGACATCCTGCAAAGACATTTAAGTAGAAACTTTCCAAAACCCACAAGTTCCATGGATGCAAGAATTGTAAAACTGCTATCAAATAAGGGGTCCTATGTTAATATGTAACTTGACCTGTTTGCTTTTGATTGAAATAGCTTTTGACATCAATCGATAGAAAATCACACAATACGACACTATCAGTCATGGACTGGCCTCATCAGAGCCCAGACCTCAATGTTGTTGAAGCAGTGTGAGATCATCTTGCCAGACACAACAAAAAGCTGCAAACATCCAAAGAAGAGCTTTGAATGTCCTTCAAGAAGCTTGAGGCGGTCTGCCTCTCCCCACCACAGGGAAAAGGGTAACACCACCTGGGTCTGGGTGCAGTTCCCCCCTCCAGGGGCAAGGGTACCTAGACCCGGTTAGTAGAGTACGCTTGGGGAGTGTGATCGTGTATACAGCGTCCCTTTATGTCTGTCTCCACGTCGGTTGAGTGTGAAGTACATATGAGAGCATGAGGGTGGGAATGGATGTTTGTGTCTGTGTGTGCCTGTATGTCTGTGTCTATATGTCAGGTTGGGTATCAGACGCCACCTCTCTGGGGACATCTCGGGCCCTCCAAGGTTTGGAGGCCTATCTCCACCCACCACCACTTCCCCTGCCGGTGGCGGACTCCCTCAGGTATCGGTGCGTTGGTGGTTCTTTGTATCTGGGGGTGGGTGTCCGGGTACACACCGGCTCACTCCTTGGCGGCCGCTTATTGGGGCTCGCTCGGGCCACTTTGGAGGTGGGGTGCCCCCGGCCTCTCGGCCTGGGGCTCGGTCACTCAGGCACAGCTGGCTGCCAGCGGAGCTCACGGGCGCGTCACTGCAACTCCCCCTGGCTTCTGCTCCGCGGCTGCTGAATGAGCTCTCATCTGGGACTCTCCTTAGCTCTTACTGGGACAGTGGCGCGGCTGCCCCTCTGTGGGTCTTCCTTGGTCTCTTGTGTTCTGGGTGCCTCTGGATGTCTGGAGTTTTGATCTCCTCCATACCTGCTTGATACCATAGAGGACAGGGCTGTGGCTCCCCACACTCTCTAGCAGATCATTACATGGAGAAACCTTTGGAATGCAAGCATGCTGATCCACACAGGTATGCACACAGGTGTACACATGGGTATTCACAGATGCGGACTACAGCTTTCTTGGCTGCTGCCTCAAAGCACACTGTGCGCTGTCTATCTTGCGTGCTGCACAATATCGTTTATTATTTAGTAACTATTTGTCATGGTCCTGGGCCATGTTGGCCCAGTGTTCTTAGTTTTCTTGTATGTTTGTATTTTGTTCCTTGCTTAGGCCATGTTTTCTGAGTTGCCCTGTTGTGTTGTTCCCTAAGTGTTTTCCCTTCATGGCTTTTACCCCCTGTGTGCCCCTCTGTGTATCTGTGAGCCCTCGTCTCTCCTTATGTTTTATTCCATGTTTCCCCTGCCCATTATGTCTAAGTTCTCCCCGTGCTCTCTCTTCCCCCTGTGTGCCCTCTATGTATTTATGAGCCCTCGTCTCCCTTTGTGGTTGTTTCATGTTTTCCCAGCCCGTTATGTCTGTGTTTTCCCCGTGCTCTCTCTCCTCCTGTCTGAACCTCTGTGCACTTCCTGTTTACTTTGTGACTCTCACGCCCGTACATGTCATGTTCAGTTCACCCCGCCCTGTCTCGTTATGATTATCAGTGTCACCTGTGTTCCCCGTGTGTTCCCACTTTCCTCGTTAACCCTCTGTGTATTTCTGTCTGCGTCTCCCTCTGTTCAGCGTGACGTCGTCCCTCATGTTGTGTGGATCTTCCTGTGCCTTCCTACGAATGTTAGTTTACTTTTTCCCAGTTAGTTCTGTATTTCCTGTATTCTGCCGTGCCAGCATTAAAGCTGTGTTCTTTAAGTTTATCCCCGTGTCTGTGAGTCTGCATCCTGGGTCCTTCTCCTGCCTGCCGCACAGCGATTCATGACAGTACGACGTCACCACAACATGGACCCAGCGGATTCATCCCGGGAACATGACCTCTCCCGCATCCACCGCCTGATCGAGCGGGTTTCCCTCATTAAGGACGCTAAGACCATGGCAGTTGGGATTAACGCTATAGAAGCGATCCTGGAGGGGAATCCTCATTTGCGCACACTAAAGGGATTTATGGGCTTCATGGACCAGCTGCATGAAGCCCAGGAGGTGCTACAGGCTCGGGAGCTTGCAGCCTTTGTCCGCGCCCAGTATTCTTCGCCAAAGCCGCCGCATCGGCATCGGCCGCAACACAAGGAGCTCTCCGCGGAGTCGGCCGCCGTACAGCAGCAATTGCAACAGGGGAAAGGCGTTTCTGCACCGCGGCCACAGAGCTCCACTTCTTGCCGCTCAGGGCTTAATTCACCTGCCTCCTGCTTGGCGGCGATGTGGTCGCAGGACGAGGACGTCTTTTCTCCATCGTCACCAGTTTCTCCTGTCGCCTCAGCCCCTGACGCCAGGAGGAAGCGGCGCCACCGCCGTCATTCCTCACTACAATCGGAGCCCAATCACTCGTCAGAACAGCAGGCAATGGTGAGTGATGTTGACTGTACCCCTATTGCTTGTACCCCTATTGCTTCACCTGCAAATAGTAATGGGAACTGTTTTCTTCTCACGGCTAAGAGTAGTGAGGTGAAGGCGGTTTGTTCCATGGACATTCACCCCGGCCCAGTAGAAAGAAAAGACTCCCTGACTAATTATGTTGATGCTTTTTCCGCTGAAGAATCAGAATGCATGGGCAAAACTCTGATTGTGCACCCTCTGTTGGAGCCTGCTAAGAACTCTTCTGTCAATACAGAGTTAACCCCGGACAGTTTGAATTCAGTTTTGACATGTACTGCTGAATCTATGAATGACGCTGTGGGTTCGCAACCCAAGAATGGGGAGGGGGACTTAACGGGCTGTTTCTGCCCTGTTCTCTTAGAGCAGAGAAGCCTAAGCAGAACTGTTTCTTCTGAACTCGTTCAGCTAGTTAAACCGAGCCCTAGAGGCTCAGGGGAGCCTATACCACCCCCTGCATCACGCTCACTACAAACACCTCCTCAACCGTTAGCCCATTCAGCAGCCCAGCTCGCTGTTCAGCTGCCCTCAGCTCAGTCAGCTGCCCAGTTAGCTACTCCATTACCTGCAGCTCAATCATCTGCTCCTTCACTAGTTTCATTCTCACCACAACGGTCACTTCAGTCTTTCTCAACCCAGTCTCCTGCTGAGCAGCCAACTTTTCTCACTTGTATTAAGCAGGAAAACATGCTCAACAGGACTGTTTTCGTCCCTCGAAAGCTGGCCCGATTAGAGACATTTACTACCTCCAGGGCCTCCCCAGAGTCCGAGTTTCAACCCGCAGTTGACTCTGGACCCCTGGGGGCTAAGGAGTCAGCCGAGGACTGCACCCAACTGTTGCCTCCTGAGCCTAACCTATGTGTTGCTCAGCCCCAGTCAGCATCAACGCTGCCAGAGGCCCGTGCGCCTGCTGGTCCTGCTCTGTCCCTGCCAGAGGCCCGTGTGCCTGCTGGTCCTGCTCTGTCCCTGCCAGAGGCCCGTGCGCCTGCTGGTCCTGCTCTGCGTTTTCCAGAGGTCCCCAGGCCTGCTGGTTCTGAAACTGTTTTTGCTGGGGGGCCCGAGGAGCCCGTCCAGCCTTCTGCTTCGTCAGCTGGGGGGCCCGAGGAGCCCGTCCAGCACCATGCCACGTCTGCTGGAGGGCCCGAGGAGCCCGTTCAGCTTCCTTCCACGTCAGCTGTACAGGCTGGGAAGCAGCCTGCTAGGAATGGCGTGAGCTTTCTCTCCGCCTCGGACTGCTTTCTGCTTCAGCCGTCTCTTCCGGCTGGAGGGCCCGAGGAGCCCATCCGGCCTCAAGCCACGTCCGCTGGAGGGTCCGAGGGGCCCGTTCAGCCTCCTGTCTCCGCTGGAGGGTCCGAGGGGCCCGTTCAGCCTCCTGTCTCCGCTGGAGGGTCCGAGGGGCCTGTCCAGCCTCACGCCTCGTCAGCTGGAGGGTCCGAGGGGCCCGTTCAGCCTCCTGTCTCCGCTGGAGGGTCCGAGGGGCCCGTTCAGCCTCACGCCGCATCCACTGGAGGGTCCGAGGGGCCCGTTCAGCCTCACGCCGCATCAGCTGGAGGGCCCGAGGAGCCTGTCCAGCCGCCACCTGCGACCGCCTCGTCGTCGCCTGGTCCGGCTGCATCCGCCTGTGCTTCTGCTACGCCTGGGCCAGCCTCTGCCTGTGCTTCTGTTACGCCTGGGCCAGCCTCTGCCTGTGCTTCTGTTACGCCTGGTCCAGCCTCAGCCTCTGCAGCTCCGCCTGGTCCGGCCTCAGCCTCTGCAGCTCCGCCTGGTCCGGCCTCAGCCTCTGCAGCTCCGCCTGGTCCGGCCTCCGAGTCTTCGTCCTCGTCTGGTCCGGCCTCCGAGTCTTCGTCCTCGTCTGGTCCGGCCTCCGAGTCTTCGTCCTCGTCTGGTCCTGCCTCGTCTGGTCCTGCCTCGTCTGGTCCTGCCTCGACTGGTCCTGTGCCCACCAGGCCATGGCCAGCACGCCTGGGGCTGGAGGGCCGCCGCTGCCTTCCGCGCGGTCGGCCCCCTGAACTGCTCCGTCGTCTCCTTCGGCGCCGCCGCCACCTTCCGCGCGGTCGGCCCCCTGAACTGCTCCGTCGTCTCCTTCGCCGCCGCCGCCTTCCGCGCGGTCGGCCTCCTGAACTGCTCCGTTGTCTCCTTCGCCGCCGCCGTTGCCTTGCGCACGGCCGGCCTCCTGAACTGTTTCCACGTCGCCGCCGTTGCCTTGCGCACGGCCAGCCTCCTGAACTGTTTCCACGTCTCCGCCGTTGCCTTCCGCATGGTCGGCCCCCTGAACTGCTCTGTGTTTGGGTTGTTTTCTTGGGCTCCGGTGTTTGCTGTGCTCTTCTTTTGTTTTCTGTTCCGAGCCCTCCGTCCTGGGCCCCCGCCGCCCGCCCTGGGTTGTTTTCTGTTTGGTTTTGTTTTTCTGTGTTTGGGCTGTCTGGAGCCAGCCCTTGAGGGGGGGGTACTGTCATGGTCCTGGGCCATGTTGGCCCAGTGTTCTTAGTTTTCTTGTATGTTTGTATTTTGTTCCTTGCTTAGGCCATGTTTTCTGAGTTGCCCTGTTGTGTTGTTCCCTAAGTGTTTTCCCTTCATGGCTTTTACCCCCTGTGTGCCCCTCTGTGTATCTGTGAGCCCTCGTCTCTCCTTATGTTTTATTCCATGTTTCCCCTGCCCATTATGTCTAAGTTCTCCCCGTGCTCTCTCTTCCCCCTGTGTGCCCTCTATGTATTTATGAGCCCTCGTCTCCCTTTGTGGTTGTTTCATGTTTTCCCAGCCCGTTATGTCTGTGTTTTCCCCGTGCTCTCTCTCCTCCTGTCTGAACCTCTGTGCACTTCCTGTTTACTTTGTGACTCTCACGCCCGTACATGTCATGTTCAGTTCACCCCGCCCTGTCTCGTTATGATTATCAGTGTCACCTGTGTTCCCCGTGTGTTCCCACTTTCCTCGTTAACCCTCTGTGTATTTCTGTCTGCGTCTCCCTCTGTTCAGCGTGACGTCGTCCCTCATTTTGTGTGGATCTTCCTGTGCCTTCCTGCGAATGTTAGTTTACTTTTTCCCAGTTAGTTCTGTATTTCCTGTATTCTGCCGTGCCAGCATTAAAGCTGTGTTCTTTAAGTTTATCCCCGTGTCTGTGAGTCTGCATCCTGGGTCCTTCTCCTGCCTGCCGCACAGCGATTCATGACACTATTGATATCTATAACTAGCTAGTTTATTGTGATGGTGCTTTTTTTTTTATTATTATGTTGCTCTTTGTTGTTTGCTGTCTCCCCTGTTTTTTTTTGTTTTTCTTTCTCTCCATACAGGTGACCCAGGAGTTTTTTGTTTTGTTTTTTTGTTTTTTTTTTTTCTCTCTTCCCCCCCTTCTCACCGTCTCTTCTCCCCTTTGGTTTTCTTTCTTCCTCTCCCCCTCTTTCTTTCATTCTTTCCCCCTGTCCTATTAAAAAAAAAAAAAAAAAAAAAAAAAAAAAAAGGATGACAAAGGATGAACTGAAGCTCCGCCATCACGTGATGTCACATGCTGCTGTTTCTGATGTCACTTCCAAAAAAAAAAAAAAAAAAAAAAAAAAAAAAGCTTGAAATTACAAGAAACCTTCCTAAGAGAGTTTGAGCTGTGTTGAAGAACAAATGTGGTCATGCCAAAATATTGACTTTATGGTCATCTCAGGCACACAGCTCTGGCTGTGAGCAGAGAAGCCCCGCCCACTGTCAAATGTTCTAATGTGAGGGGCAGCCAATCAGAAGGAAGCTGAGTTAAATAGACAGGTGTTAAGCAGTGCATGAACTCTGCAGTTAAACTAAAGTTTAGTATAGGTTACTCTAGTATTCCAAAATGACTATAATTGATGCCATTTTTCCTATGATTCCTAAACACATTCATTTCTTTAAAAGCTAAAGGTCAATTTACATAACCTTTAACTGCTAGTCCTGTGATAGACTGTACCACCTCTTGCCCGGTGACAGCTGAACCGGATTTTAATGCTTGTTCCTAATTATTTATTTGAGGCAATCTTCAGCCCACAAGCAAAACCAACAATAGCAGATGTGCAGAGGATAAAAGATCCTGTTAGGATTAAAACTGCAGGTGATGAGTGAAGAATAGAAAACTGAGTTTTGTGCAGCACCAGTTTCATCTGTAGGAGAAACGGACAGCCCTGTCCAAACTAATGTTCTACTTTAAAACAGCAAAGACATTTTCTGATCTCACCTTCTTTAGAAGTTTGTTTTCCCCACAACATCACAGAAGTTTTCCCCCTAACTTTGCACATGTGATACTCACCTAATCAGACATTTTGAAAGCTCTGTTTTAGTTCACATCTACTGCGCTTGAGCAGTGAGAGGTTTTGCGGTGGTTTCTGAGTAATCGTTCTGGAGTCATAGTGTCAAGTGGAGGTGAGATACAACACTGACCTTTCGTGGCCTTTGCAAACACAGTTCTGCAAGGTGAAAAGGTTGCAAAACATAACTCAAAGGCTGTTGGCACGCACACGACCAAGGTTGTTTTTTGTTTCATTTGGAGTCCTCGGGGGTTTTTGACTGTTAGTTCACCTTAAGCCTCGTTTCTGAAACCAACAGGAATCCAAAAACAGCTAAAATTGTTCACATTTCTAGTTTAGAGTACAGCTTTCTACCAGGCCCCTGCAGCATGATAGCCAGTTAATCAATACATGACCTGATGTTAATTGTTACATTATATCCATTGATTTGGTGAGAGTTTCTCAGCCTCTACCAACATCTGATACAAGTACAGAATTGATTCAAAAGTAAGTCAAAAGCAGCGAGTGAAGCACACAACCTGAACAGCTTCACAGCAGACTGAAACTAAAAGTTCTGCACATACAAAACATCTTTGACTGTTCAGACATGTTATAATCCAGAGACGTCAGATTCATTTTACATAGTGAGCCACATACAGCTCGATCCTAAATGAGCCAGACCAGTGAACTCCCCTTTCTGCCAGCGTAAAGTTTACCATTTAGAAAAAAATAAAGAAGGGCGATTTCAACAGTATTTCTTAGTGTTCTACATGATAAAGAAATCCTCCCATAGTAAATGAAAGAAATGTGTCAGTGATTTAAAATGTAAGAAATAAATGTGTAAAATTACAGAAAAAGAGAAGATTTCTGTTGTGTTTTTTTTAACTGTATCCACTGTAAAAAAAACTGCACTCAGTAGATCATAAAAAACAGGAACCTTTCTGTCATTTAATTGTTTATCTGTTACTTAATTACTTTGGTGTCGGTGGCCATGGGCAGGGATGGACTGGGACAAAAAAATCGGCCCGGGCATTTTGACTAGAGACCAGGTATTAAAGCCGTAAAGCCTTTGAATGAAAACAAACGCCGTGGTGACAGTGATGTACGCTGTCTTTTTGGTATATGTATGATTTCTATACATTTTACGTCAGATAAAAACTTTGGCTGTAAGATTCAGATAATTATTTAATAAAAGCGAGACATTTTAAATGAGAATAGGAAAGAAAAGTATTTCTTTGTGCCCCCCTTTCCGTGTTAATGCCCGTGGTGGGGCATTAACAGGGGTGGTGCCCTGGCAACACTTTGCTAGACCCGCCCCTGCACAGTTACCAGCTGTCAGCTACATAGAAAAGGATCCTGGGGTTATTTGTCTCTCAGAAACAGTTCATAACTTTCCTTCAACTCATTCATGTCACCTAAAAGGTAAACCTGTTTCTCCATCACCTGTTCAGCTCTGATGATTCAGTAAGGACATCTCCTGGTTTCATCCTCATGTTTCCCTCTCACCACATATCCAAACCGATATCATGACCAGCAGCTTTTACAGCTGTGGCTCCAGCAAACATCAGCTGATAGTAGAAATTAATGTTAAATAAATTCTAACAACAGCTGATCAAGCTTAAACATGCTGCTGTTGTTTAGCGCGACATCCGCTGGTTTCCTGTTTCTGGCGCAAAGTGGGCGATAAACAAACAAGAGAGAAAAGCCAATCAGCTGATCATTGATCAGTTTCATGATTGAAGTAGCAACAGGAGAGAGAGGGGGAGAGAATGTGAGAAGAAGAGGCAGCTGTGCAGCAAAGACACAGAATAACTCCAGCTTTGTCTTTTTTTCCATTGTAGCTGAAGTCCTGGACAAACTGTGTTCCTTCTCAGCTCAATACGAAACGCGTAATATTTTCTCTGAATACGAGACAATTCAGTTTTTTAAGGGGCGGTTGACAACTCTACTAACTAACCTTATGAATAAAATAAAGTTCAGTATCAGTAACATCAAAGCACCCACCCAGCTGTATAGAAACTCCGTCATGCTAGCTAGCACGCAGTACAAGTTATTGTAACTGACTGTAAAAAGTCAGCACGACAAAAATAAACTCCACCTAAACTTGGTTTATATCTGACCCAGATAGACTGCAGGTCATAACTTCTTAAGTTCAGTTCACTTGACACTCGGACCGGCTGCTCGGGTCTCTCCTCCTCCTGCCTCCCCTTTCCCTCATCCACCTGCTGGCCTCTGTGGAAGCTCTGGCATAGCCACCACCAAACAACTGACTTATTTTTACACACTGGCCAACATCTGGCCAATCCTCCATATGTTTCCACTGTGAACAGCAGGATTAACCGGGGACTCAAGGTCCGTGCATTTCTTATGTGAAGATGGAAACTCATTAGAGGGAACAGACTTACTGGTGAAAAATAGCAGAAGAAAAAACAAAACTAAAAAAAAAAAACAGCTGATGAAATTTAAACTGAGCTGATAAATATGATCTTAAAGCGGGAAGTGTTTTGATAAAGGCCTGAATGGTGGATTAAAAGACAAGTGATTTAGAAAAAGAAGATGCGATGTTTGATCAGAAGCAAATTAATCTGGAAAACATCCATATCTGAAATCTTTTCGCCGTTCATAAGCTTTAAATGTTTTTACTGGTGTACTTATGATCATCTCAATGATCAGATACTATCACACAGAAAGCTCCTGTTAATATGAATGAGCTAGGCCCCCTTCTTCTCCAACCTTACACATATGCATAAGTGGGAAGCTAGAGGTGTGGAGAGTGTTAGCAAACAAAACAGAGCAGGCATCAAATGTACTAACCCGGCATCTTTTAGCACTGCCTTAATTCTTCATGGCACAGATTCAACAAGGTGCTGGAAGCAGTCCTCTGACATTTTGGTCCATATTGATAGCATCAATGTAAATCTCCTGTTCTATCCCACAGGGGCTCTGGATTGAGATCTGATGATTTTAGAGGCCACCGGACTACAGCTACCTCACTGTCATGTACCAGTCCCCCTGATTTACATTGAGATTGAGTTTTGTGGCATGGTGTGATGTGGTTTGAAGCAGACATCAGCAGAATGGCCGATATTGAGACTCATCTGACAACCAGAAGATTTTTCCAAGCGTCTTTTGTCCAATTTTGGTCAACCTGTGTAAACTGTGGGCCCTGTTTCCTGTTCTTGAGCTGCAATAATTCATATTCAGCATTTTTACTCAGCTCCACGGGGTGCTTTAGTGCCTTTGAGCATCTCACAGATCTCAGAAGTGTTGTTTTCCCTCACAGTGTGGCAGTTACCAATTAGGTGGTGAATATACTGGAGCAAAACATTTTTTGAGAAGCTGGTGATGGCTTAAAAATAACTTTTAAAACTTTTAACAAATGCACTGATAACAGTTTACATTTTTCTTCTTCTTTAGCGTTTAACACAACGGACCATCTGCCTCCGTCTCACCCTATCCCTAGCATCCTCCTCTGTCACACCAACCTTCTTTTTTTCCACCTTCACTACATCCATGAAGCTCCTCTGAGATCTCCTCCTGGCTGACAGCTCCATATTCAGCATCCTTTGTTCAGTATATCCACCATCCCTCCTCCACACATGTCCAAACCACCTCAGCCTTGCCTCTCTAATTTTGTCTCCAAACTGCTTAACCTGAGCTGTAAACTGATAGCTAACAGAATATTAGAGGAGAGATGAAATAAAACTGTATTAACATTGTGCGATTATGGGGTCATGACTATTTGCTGGGAATGCACACGACAAGGATGAAAACAAAAGCCATTACTGAACAGTCAAAAAGAGGAGAGGGAAACATTGAGAGCAATAAAACACATAAATGGAGCATCACCAAAATTAAGGACCACATGTGGCAGTAATAGTGAGGCAGATCCCACTCGTTTTTATCTTATAGGGAAGCCCGGCCTAATCTAACCAAGCAGAATGTGAAAGTAAACAAGTCAATACAAAAAAAAACAAATAACCCAGAACACAAACCAACAAACCACAGTATTTTGGTTGAACGTCTTTTAATTTCTAAAGCGGAGACTGATGCCTCCAAACCCATCTCCTTAAACCAACTCCTTCATTAGGTACACATCTTTAGCTGCTCGTTAACAAGTATCTAATCAGCCAGTTACATGGCAGGAACTCAGTGCATTTAGGCACGTAAACATCGTCAAGATGATGCTTTGAACGTGGCATGGTTGTTGATGCCACATGCTGGTCTTAGTACTTCAGAAACTGGTGATTTGCTGGGATTTTCACAACCAGCTCTAGAGTTTAAAAAGACTGGTCTGAGAAAAGTAAATGCCCATTGAGCGGTGGTTCTGTGGGTAGTTCTCTGCCTTGTTGACGGCAGAGCGCTTCATGCTGTCAGGAAGGCAACAGCAACTAAAACAACCACCCACTGCAGAAGAGCAGAACTGGATGGACAACACGTCGGGCGATGATATGGCAGCAGAAGACCGCACGTCGTAGCAGTTACATGTGCTTTCAAAACGTCATTTATTACTACCATCCAGATAATGTTCACAGATGCCTTACAAACCAAATACAAACAATTAAGGGACATTATTAATTATAATAATGGTGAAATAATTCATCTAAACTGGAGTTTAATCAGCTATGGCAACATTTATTATTAGAAACTGTCACTGATGCATTTACGATGACTTTATGTGGTCGCAATAATAGAATAAAAATGTAAACATTTTCACTTCATAATAACACACCGGGCATTTTTAGGTCCGTCACACATCATCCACAAAAAAAAGAGCCAATCAAATGACAGCAATCTCTCTTCTTTCTGCACTTTGTTCTTCCAAATACAATTTTCTTCTCAGGAGTGAATGAGAATGCAATTGCAGCCCATTCACCGCTTCTCATTTCACTTTAGATTCGAGCTCACAGCTAAAAAAAAAAGTTGAGCCAAAATTATCCTCGGAGAACACATCACCTCCTCTGGATGATAAAAGGTAAAAATAAAAGAGGTTCTGAAAGGAATTTTTGAAAAGCAGTCATGAATAGCATGTTTAAAAAATATAAAATAAAAAATCTCTGGACCACATGGATGCAATCAGAGCCTCTCACACCTCCCATTACTGTGCATTACAGCAACACATTACGGAAGCAGCGTGAATGCACAGTAAGAAATTATCACAATTAACGCATTCATGTCTAAACCACAGTACAACAGCTTCGTTAAAGTGTTTGATGCAAAGTGCTTCTTTTTGCCTTTGAGGGGGATAATTTCCCATTATGCTATCTTGCTAGCATAGCAGCTAAGACACCCTGCCAAAATAGCCACGGTGAAGGGAAAAAAAAGCATGCAGGCTGATAATACAAACAGATGCCACATGAAAGCGATCACATCCCAAACATCAGTTAGACACAATTTACTTGATTTCCTGCAACTGCCTGATTTTGTGAATAAGTCAGTGAGAATGTATCAATAGGAGGAAATAACATGATTCACTGCACTCTAATTAGAGATTCAGTGAGATGAAAAGGGAAGATTTGCTTTTTGACATGGGTCACCCACAGAGAAACACAAATACTAGCTAAATGTCATCAGGCTCACTGTAGCCACAGAGTCTTTGCACGATAATGCGCGCGGTGAATTCATTATTTTCATCTATTTTCATCTATGTGCCATTATAACTCCGTCAAAGGGAAGTGACTCACACGAGAAAGAGAAAGTGGAAAAGCAAAGTAAAAAGCCAGAGTTGAGGAACATCTCTCAAACACGATATGCTCTCCAGAATGAACGGGGTCTAACTTTAATATGTGTCCTCAGACTTTTTCTTTTTTCCAAGTGAGATCAAATGAGACGATCTCTTTACTGTGTGTGACGACCTGATAGCTTGAAAACTATCCGCTCCTAAGACTCGGTGGCTAAAGCTATCGGAGCGCAGATCAGTAATTACTGCAGGTTGTCAACAATTTATCACAGTGGCCCCATGGGGCCCCCGCACGGAGAGGCCTGGACGGTGCTGCACACGCGCACGCCCGCGTTAACGGTCACTCGTGCAACGAGAACAAATTAGTCTAATAGCCAGAAAGTGCCTCCGACGCAGCGGCAGAGGTTAACTAGTTGGGAAACGTAGTCAGCTCAGCTGGACAAGGACAAAGCAGAATGTTGCTCGTGTCACTTCATTTGGATCGGCCTCAAAGATGTTTCTGAACACCGGGCAAATGCAAATTAGAGGCGTAACATAAATATTTCATAAAATCTTTATTTAAAAGAGGAGCTACTATGTTCATTTTCAGATCCATATTTTAATTCTGCATTCTACTAAATAATTCAAATTTTATTTATATAGCACCAAATCAAATGTTTTATATTGTAAGGTAAAGACCCTACAATAAAAGCAAACTACACCATGTGTCTATTCTAAATCTTTCACATATCAGCACATAATTTAAAAAAAAAAAATCACCAGGCCTTAAAAATGGGTAAATACAATCTGACATGAACTACGACACACATGCAGCGAAAGTTCATGGAAGAAATTCACAAATCGATGGGGCTGCCTTCCCTAATTACCCATGGAAAACTTTGATTTTGGCAATAGTTTGGAGAAGAGGTGTAGCTAAGAAGTCTGGTTAATAGATCCTTTTCATCTCCTACAGCTAACGTCAGTATACAAAATTAAATAAATAATTACATTACTTTCCATCAACTTCCCTCAACCATCAAAGTATAAAATTTCCCATATTTTAAGCTTTAAAATGTAATTGGGATGGTTTTACTGCATGCTACATTAACAAATCTAAAGTAACCAGGAAATCCATCAGTGCCTGTGTCTAAGATCACACCCCTGTGTATTTGTTTATCCCTCCAAATCCATCAGCCAACCAAATTAAAACTGATATCTTGGTGTTGCAGGTTTCCCAATATTATATCCAATCAGGGACAAAATTATTCAGCAAAGGTTGTCTGCTATAGTTGGAATAGGTGAGGTTGCATTACTGGGTGGGTACAGTGAGGGCATAATCAACTATAAAATGTGTAGTTATGTAAAAAATAGACTATGAATTAATGAAAAAAACACATGTATGTATAAATATACATATACATTTTAAAACTTTCTACTTAAAAAGAGTTTTAAAATGCGGTCACAAATTTAACATGATTTCACGAACGTGCAAAGAGCCATTCACAGTCAGAGCAGTACGCACAGTCGTAGACTGCCAAACACACCAACCTTAATCGCATTAGCTTGATAATTCACCACACTAACTCTACTCCAGCTTGGCACTAAATCTTTATGACCAGACATATTGCATATAGTTAACAGAAGCGACAGCTACTTACTAAACTGTTACCCCAATCTTCCCTCTTATAATAGATGAGAATGAGTTTGGTAGCAAAGCTAATGATTAAGGCACCGTTACCTTTTTGCACAATAGTTAGCGTTCAGCACACGTGCTTCTTTGGATGTAGGCAGATTTATTTATTCAGCTGTCAGATAGAGTTGGGGTTATTTGTTTGTTTTTCTTCTCTGTAGAGTCATTAAATGATTTATTGGTGACAGGGTTACACAAAAAGACGTACATATTACCACTGTACATGTTGTATTGCATGCTGTCTTTCATGGGTCATGTTTACCATTATCATCTACTGTGTCTCACTGTGAGACTTTGTAGCGACCCTTTATATTTACTGTTATTATGCGATTATTGTATAGTATTGGTCTTAACAGGGGTAGTTCATGCGCGGGTTAAGTTTTCCAAATGAGGTATCGGCATTCAAGTAATTACGTTTTATTTATCCAGCAGTCCACATTTATAGCCGAGAAGACCATCAATGCATGTGCAAGTGCAAAAGGCTGTTTACCTAATAAAATGTACAGCTATTACATAGCTCACTCTTAAGTAAATATAATATAATTTCAAGCTACTTTAGAGCTACATAACCTCTTTAGACATGCACACTACTCTGATACTTAGTAACTTACAGACACCGCAAACATGCTGTTTGCCAAAATCTACTATTTTAGTGCTTTTATTGTTAATATAGAACATGTCTGTCACAGAGCAGTCCACATTTAACTACTCATTACTGATTGTGTTTGTGTTTTGTATCACAGATTCTTTTTCAAGATAAAATTCAGCAAAGGATCAAAAGTGGAGAAGAAGACTTCCAGAAAGCATCTGGCCATCAGTCTTTACTGGATAACAAAAAATGTGTGAACCTGCTCTCATCTGTAAAGATAATGGGGTGCCAGTGGCAGACCAGCCAGTTCCTGTATTCTCTGAGGAATGCCAATTGATCTACATGGTGCTGGGCTGTGAGCAAAAGTCCCGCTAAAGGACATCAGACCCTGATGGAATCCTCAGGGAGTCTGTTTCTGGCAGGCTGGTCATAAATATACACATGAGTAGCCCACTAGAGGTCATTTTGCAGTGGCTGTGGATGTTCTGTTCCTGTTTGCACAAAGGACTGGTCCTGCAGCTGGGCTGCTGCCCTTCTACAGCCTCATCCTACTCTCCTCGTGTAACGACCTGTCTCCCAGTACCTCCACCACATTCTTGCTAGTTGCTAAATTTTTTCATTTCATTTTCTGTTCTCGTTATTTGGCTCCTAAAAAGCCACTAAACTTTTTAATTTGTATAACAAATTGTACATAATTTTGAATTTTGTCATCAAGAATGTTGAAAGAAGGGGAAATATTTTCTCTTGTGTTCTATTTGTTAACAAGATTAAGTGTTGAGAACAGTGATGGAAGGTGGGATGAGGGTTTGAACCAGGAACCCTTTTGCTGTGATCGTGTGTAACCATGCAAAAACACAACAACAACAAAAAAAGTATTTTAAATATTTGAATAATCTTACACTTCACATCATAGGTTTTATGCTCTCAGCTATAACAAGTCTCACTATCACACACTAAAACAAAGCTGCTTCACATTCATTCAGACATTTTCTAATCATTTCCTATATTTCCTCTCACGCTCATCCTTCAGCACCTTCGAAGTTAAAAAAATTTTCTCTGCAAATGTCACGGTGAGGAATATTGTCACCTGCCCTCCTTTCCTCCTACCCTGCCTCTGTCTCCATCTCCCACCGCGCTGCTTCGACAGGCAGCTGAGCCAGAATTACACAGGAGGTGAGGACTAATGAGCGGGTTTGGAGCACTTTCTCATATCTACCCAGATGAACCTGCAGGTCTCCTGCTTCTCCAAACCTCTCTTATTCTGTTGTTGTCTCAGGTTTTAAAAGGGGTTTCTTGTTGTCCTTGCTCTCACTCAAACTGAGACCCAAACGTCAGACTCTTAATAACATTAATAATAACATAACATAAAATTTTAGGTGTAAAACTAAGAGGCATCCAGGAATCCTGAATCGAGCCGTGACCTTTTAATAATAGAAGCAACAGCAGCAATTGTCACAATAAGGTTAGGGGTTTGGAAAGGACTGCTGCCTGATCATAGATAAATAAATATCAATTTCAGGGTTCCTGCTTCTGAACATTTTGATATTAACATTTTTTTATTCTGCCCCACTTAATAAAGACCTACAACCCCCCCGTTTCCTCATCAAATGAATCACGCTTTTCTCTTTTACCAGCACTCTTGTGGAAGAGACATCATTGACTTTCAATTACTGAACGCAGGATATAACTGGCCTAATATGGAAATCTTGTAAAACGTTTCACTGGGGATTGCAAAATAGGATTTGTGCTAGATGTGAACATTGGACTTGCAAGGTAATGGAGGATATATCCTTCCGAATATCAGGCAGACAAAGGGATTTGCTTTCACAGAAAATCTTTCCGACCTTGTTCCAAACCCATTTGGAGGTGTAAATTCACCACGCTTCACTCTCACAAGTCAAATTTACCCCTACTCCCTTGATAATTTCTTCCGATCCATCACCCAGCATGCTGATGTGTTGTTAGTGTTTGTAGCTACCGTGCAGCTGTGTCTGCTGCAAAACATACAATCAACCGGAGGCAGACCTAACAGACACAGAAGAATTTATTTGGTAAACAGGGTTTTATTTGATTTCCCGTTGTGCTGCGGCATACAGTGCAGGGGAACGATATTGTGTTCATTACTTTGTGTGCATTAGCAAAGGCATCTAATGGTTTATGCATACAAGACCAACAGCGGAGGGCTCGGATGATTTAAGATGATGCTCATTTTATGGAAATCAAAGCAAAAAATAAGAATAATTCTTGTAACGCACAGACGTTCTCCCTCCTTCTCCCTCCTTCTAGTTTTGTGTCTTGCGGTTGTCTCTGTCAAGACAATTCTCTGCCTTCCTCACCCTCTTCCTCCCCTGATCCTTCCTCACCTTCCCTCCATCCCTTTTTCTTGTTGCTGTCAGAACGCATTAGGACTTTGCTAACGAGTGACTTAAATTAGGATCCCCCACAGTCCTATCCAGGTGCGGGTAATGAGGTGGGAAGACAGGAGATTGGGGCTACCCCCCTAGTCCCCCCCAACCACCCTTCCACTCTTTGACTTGCTAAACAACAGAATAAGATTTTTCGCTGTGTTCCAGCAACACATCAAAATATTCCCCCATGTCCCTTAACAAGGTTATATGCTGGTGATGTGACAGACAAAATGAGCACGCCACAATTTTGGACATAAACTGATGAACAACACAAGCACTGACACTGGCGCATTTGTGACAGCCATTATTTGTTATGTATTGCTGTGGATTTATGGAAACTAGCACGGCAGACAGGCTTAATGATATGGAAATTGAAGTCGTAAGTTTGGGAAATGCAGTCATGAGTTCTCTTCTCAAGGCCATCAGTTAGATCTGAGCTCCGGTGGCTGATTGGCCGTGATCTGTTATCGTCCCTGTGGCCTGGCCTCTCACAGACAGGCTAAATAGGTGGTCTCCCTCCACTGGAGGTGGAAATGAATCTGGCCTCAGATCCCCACTCCTTTTCTGCTCCCTCTAACACCCTGCTTGTCTCCCGTCTACCTATCTAGGCCATCTCACTTTGTTTGACGTGATGGATCCAAACGGAGAATATGTGTGTGTGTGTGTGTGTGTGTGTGTGTGTGTGTGTGTGTGTGTGTGTGTGTGTACCTCTGAGCCAAAGCTTCAACTTTCTAAAAGTACAGAATGATCGACTACAGCACAATTTTATTGAATCCAATTACCTTCAATTCTTTCTCAGGCTGATCTGATGCTCTGAAGCAGCAGTGTCAGCTAAACATTCAGGGACTCACATTTTTCCTGCTCTTCATCACTGTCCTTCAAGCCGCCGTGACTTATCAGAAGCAGCAGAGGCCTTGACAGAGTGACATAGTCGCAAATGATGGTCATGATCTGCCTTGCATGAAAGTTTTGAGAAAAACTAATCTTATTACCATCTCTCCTCGCTGCCTCAGCATGTTTCTGGTCCAGGAGCTTTTACTGTTTGAGTTACAGCAGGAGAAGAAGAGACGTGGAGCTGGACTTTCCATATATATATATATATATATATATATTTATTAAGGTTCACTTGTCTTTCTACCGGGTTGCTAAGCTGTCACTCCATATACAAGGCTTTGCCTCTTAGCCTCTGCACTCCTTTATTAAACTTTTTGCAGGAGGTCTGCTGTGTGGGGATAATAATGTTAAGTCAACTTGGAAGGTATCACTCACAATAATGCAGATGTCAAAGCTGAGAGCCCTGGATCTGAAGGAAGCTGCAGAGAAGTGGCCAAAAAAAAAAAAAAAAAGGGTTAGCCAGAGAATAGAGTAGTAGATAGAAGCGCACTTGTGCATTTACATTAAGCTAGTTAGCTTGCCTTTCTGGATTCCTAGCTGTATTGTTGTTGTACTGCAGGACCACTTTTTCAGTAATTAGAATTGCTATTGTTTTTGCTTTATTAAATTAAACTAGTGGTTCAGTAACATTTACTCAAGTGTTGTACCAACTGGAGGCATCAGTACTAGGGTTTTTGCAATTTGTGCAACTTTATACTTCTATTCATCAGGCGCCAGGTTATCTTGGAGCTCTCTGCTCTCAGACTGCTGGCTTACTTGTGGTTCCTAAAGTATCTCAAATTACAATGGGAGGCGGAGCTTTCAGCTTTCAGGCCCCACCCTCAGCCTAGTTCTGCCAGAGGTTTCTTCCTGTTAAAAGGGAGTTTTTCCTTCTCACTGTTGCCAAGTGCTTGCACATAGGGGATCATCTGATTGTTGGGTTATCTCTCATTTATGCCTTACAATATAATGTGGCTTTGAGATAAGTGCTGTTGTTATTTGGTGCTATATTAATTGAATTTTATTCCCAATCACGCCCCTCTAGGTAGCACTGTTGTTGTCCACATAAACGTTGAAGTCTCCCAGTAAGACGACAGAGTTCCCAGATGGAGCACCCTCAAACACCCCATCCAGGAACTACAAGAAGGCTGGGTACTCTGAACTGCCATTTGGCGTATAGGCACAGACGATAGTCGAGACGCATTCCCCAACCTGAAGGTGCAGGGAACAAACCCTCTTGTCCTCCAGAAAAAAAACCCAACCCTACAGACAGAAAGCTGAGGGTATACTAAGATACCCACCCAAGCCCACCGCCCCACTAGACTGAGACAGAGTCCAGCCCCTCTCCAGGAGACTTGCTCCAGAGCCCAAGCTGTGTGTTGAGGTGAGCCTGACTATATCTAGCTGGTACCTCTCAACCTCACGCCCTAGCTCAGGCTCCTTTCCCACCAGAGAGGTGACGTTCCATATCCCAGTAGCTAGTCTCGGTAGATGGGATCAAGCCACCAGGGGACATCATTGGCTGAAAACATGGCACACATTACACCTGACCTCTACAGAGCCTCCTGTGGGTGGGCTAAGCCATATTTGTAATATTATTCAAGCACACAGACGCATGAGTGTTATTAATATCATCAATTTCCTTGTAGAGGAAAAAGAAAACGTGAGATTCCAAACAGTGTTTTGTATAATCAGTCTTTAGTGATATTTAAAAATCCTCATAATGAATCTGACTCAACCATGGATTAAAAAAAATCGATATCTGCTGCCACAGAATGCGAAGCATTGTGGAAATCTGTAAATAAGCCCTCTTGTACATATTCTGTGATCTCTAAATGCAAAGATTTGGACCTGATCAAATAGATATGAGAAATCTGTCACAGATAGAGGTAGATCTATCTATCTGTCAGGGTCTCACTGGAAGCTGACTGGACATACTGGACAAGCTCCAGCATGCTGTTGTGTAGAGAGTTGGTCCCCAGTAGCACCTGGTGCTTTGTCTTCACTTTGAACAGCTTCCGTCTTTGTAGCTGGCTCCCTTCCTTGACACAAATCTCCCCTGTGGAAAAGAGAGAAGTGAATTGGTGTCTGCCTTCCTCTCAGGTACATCCTTCTCCCACCTACACACTTCTCTTCCCTCCTCCTCCACTCTCCTGCAATCCGCTGCCCACTCAAGCAGCTGTCAAGGTGAGGCTGTTTTACATGGTGAGGCTCCAATGCCCTTGTCCAATTTCACTTTAGAGTGAAGCTGGGCTGAACATGCCAATCCTGATATTACCAAACAAATTAAATCACGCGGTTGGGCGCAGAGGAGAGGGAGAGTGCTGAGGATGCTGGGATGAAAGAGGGGAGGGGAGGGAGGAGGGGGAGCAGTTGTCAACTGAGCTGAGCAGCTTTCTGCCTGCTCTGATCAGGACATCCTATGAGGAGAATCACTAATTGGCTTGGGATGGAGGGAAGCACTGGAGGGAGACCATTCAGGTACTGCTGGCCTTGTCCTTAACAAATCCATGATGGTCAGCAGTTAAAAAAAGAGCAAACTATTTCAGCTTGAGGGCCATAATATGCTTTAAATACCAAGTCTATCAAATCTTAAATGTTTACTACATCACGACCTACAAAGGTTGCACTCACATTGCGTGTGCAGTGCACTCTGGGCCTATGACATGAACCGGCTGCGCTCCAGAGCTATCATGACAAGTTCTCTAAAAGTCGGGATTATAAAAAGTATGAAAAAATGTCAGCGTGCGCTGCTCTTGGCTGAACTTCCAGGTCGGAGGAAACGAGTCCTCATTGCTTTCCTGTCAAGAAGAGCAGAACGGAGCGGGGAAGAACTTGGGGAGGGAGATAACTTTCAGAAAAACTCGTGTCTTCAGACAGCGACTAAACAATGGCTGTAAGAACCATGAATTTGACTAGGATTAAAATTTTTAAATGAAATTATTAGTAGAGTCCATGCATATTTTGGAATTAGGATGTTTTATCGAGAAAAAAAAGAGAAATTAGATCTGTACAATTACCTGCAACAGCTGCTGCCAGAAAGATGAGCTCTTTCTAAGAGACACCAAGGGTTTTGCACAGCGACTGCTAACATCCTGATTCTTTACCAGGCTCGTCTTAGTTTATGTGCTGGCATGTAAACATTTGCTTTGTACTTTTGGCTCAATTACAAAGTGAGCCTTTATATGAGGTTTTGCAAGCATTTCTAGCAACACCACCTAATAATAAAGCAATGAGTGAAGGAGATATAATGAATATCTTCCCCAGGTTCAATGTTAGCTTAGCTAATGGAGGCAAAACCAGGCAAACCATCGACGGAGATGACCTGATGTTTCCATTTGGGTCATTTTAAGTCCCTACCATGGCTAAAAGGCCACTTTTAAACTTTTGCCATGAAAGCCTTTTAATTCATCCTGAAATCCATTAAGAAACAGGGTTGTCGAATTCCCCACCAGAGTCGCATTCGGTGCAGAGCTTCCTGACTCCAGTCGTGCTGCTTTTTTATTTGAAGTGTCTAACAGGGAGTGAGTTTGAAGAGGAACAGCAGGTGTTTTCTATCTCTTATTAAAGGGCTGATTCTGGGAAAACAACAGAATGCGAAGACAGGCCATCACCACGTCCGAGGCTGTCTCTTGACTGGAAAACACGCTGCTTTGCCCTTACAACTTATCATCTATCATACAGAGTTTGCTGCCTCCTATAAGACACATACCAGGGTTGCTTATGGGAAAGTGGCAAATGTCTAATTTTAACTTGGAAGCAGATAAAACTGACGCACCAAAAAGTATACTAAGACACAGAAGAGCTCGTCTGATGACTCGATTGTAAGCTGGTGTATTTGGGGGTGAAATTTTCTTCAAGTAAATGTGGTGCACTATACTAGTAAATGTATCTCATCGTGGGACCATATCTCAAAGCTGATTATTATGTCTTCTATCCTTCTATTGTCTTTCTGCCACCCTCATTAACCTGCTCTCTCCTCTGATTGATCCCTAATTGGCTGATTGGCTTCAGTAAATGTATCATTGAGAGGGTGACCGGGTGAGTGTATGAGGCCAGACAAGGTGATGAAAGTTAGATCCGACTCGTTTCCTCTCACTTCTCCATCAGCTCTGGCATTGTCTTTCTGCTTTTGCATTTTTTGTTTATTAGTTAAGAGTTTATTGTTCATTTCCAGCAGTGCTGCTTTCAGTTTTGGTCCTATTAGTTGAGTTAACGAACACTAGTTTAGGGCAAAAAACAGAATCCACGACTCACTGTGGTTGGTTCTTCTTCTTGTTTTGTTTTCATTATTAAAGGTTTGTTGAACCACAGCAGTGTCGTGACATCTTATATGTTAAGTTCCTCTGAGCCATGGATTTAGGGAGTGTAACACTGGAGAAAGTGTGAAGGACTTTAAATTTTATTGGAACATATCTCATTGCTATAAAAATAATGGGAAGCCGTAGACTTTTCCATTAATTAAAATAATAACTGTGGTATGGAGCAAGAAAGCCGTTTGCAGAATCTGCAGCACTTGTTTGTGAGTATAAATGTGCTCATTCATAGCGCTGTGGAATTTTAAAAAAATAATATTAATAACTAAAAAAAAAAAAGTCTTCTGTTGCCATAAAGTGTACTTCAGCTTTTTTGCTACTGGAGCATTTCAGAGACCTCTCACTCATGGGTTCACACAGTCACCAAATCCATCACCACAACTTGCCTTACAGGTTTGAGAGCCTTTCTAGTGCCTTTCATGCCGCACTGCCAAGGGCAAGCACATTTCTAGCTTTGTACCTAATCAATGTGTCCAGCAGGAGCGGGACACCGATCGCTACTGCGCACAAATTGATTTCTGAAGCAGTGTGATGTGCTAAATAGTGTTTGACACCAGGAATCATGTAAACGGCGGTCAGGCAGTCACTTGTGTGATTAAAACAGGCTTGGATTTAAGGAGAAAATGGGCTTTTCTATTAAATGAAACTGAAGGGACACAAGAAAAGACAAACTGAGAGTGAAACAGGATTGAGTTAGAAGAAGCATGTTTAAAGGGAAAAGGCTCAGCGAGGCTCACTTTAGCACTACTACAAGTTCAGACGGTAAAAGAAATAGAACAAGTATAAAACCAGATACAACGCGAAGGAGCGCAAACCTCCACCAGGGCAGCTCTCTCTCTGGGCAGTACTTACTTTTAAGGGAAGTGTAGTATGTTTAGAGATGCTCTTCTGCATACTGCCGTTGTAACTAGTGGTTATTGGAGTTACTGTCGCCTTCCACATCATATTCAGAGCCACTTAGGTCACCTTTCTTAATCATTCTGATGCTCAGCTTAACTTTTAGCAGGTTGTCTTTACTATGTCTACATGCATAAATGCATTGAGCTGTTGCCATGTGATAGGCATGTTAGGTACGTATAGCTAACAAAGTGGGCAGGTACTCTGAATACAATAGAATACAACAGAATAGAATAGAAATATATACAATATATACAAAACAGCAGAAAGGCACACATTGAACAAAGTGCTTGAAAGTAGTGCAAAGGAGTATAGAGTCTGTATGTGAGTGGTCCAAGTGATGGGGGTTACTCAGGCTATGGCTCAGATGAGGTGGGTGGGCAGAGTTGGGGTGTATGTTAACAGTCTGAATGTAACAGGGGAAAAAGCTGTTTGTGAGTCTGGAGGTGTGGGACCTGATTTACCTGCAGCGCCGACCAGAGTCCAGCAGGTCAAACAGGTGGTGGGAGGGGTGCAAGGGGTGACCTGTGATGGTCCTGGTTTTCCTAGGACGGGAGGATTATGCGCTTCATGTCTGAAGTGTAGCTTCCCTTCATGCACACTTGTACTAACAACACTGAAGTGTGCTATTCAGGGCCGAGCATACTCCAAAATTAATCATCTTCTACTTTAACACACCAGCCAGAAGGCTTGTCTGTACTCCCTTTTTATTTTCGACTGAATTTTAAAAGAAATTACCGAGATACCGAGGATTCACAATACAGCACGCTGTAAATATAGAGCAACATGAAACACTGCACATGAAAAATTACAGACAGCTTAAATAAAAAACAAGGAATCAAAGAAGGTTTTGGCCCTTAACCTACTTTTAAAAAGCTTGAAATTCCACATACGTGCACCTAAGAGAACCTAGTTGATATTTTGTTTGTTTCTTTTTATTTCAACTTTGTTTTATTAATTTCAACAATGACATACAAAGTTAGCAACAGCTAAGTCCATCTTGATTTCAGAACAGTGGTATGTCCATTATACCCTCCAACCCCCCAACCCAAATTCTCCCCCTACCAGGTCTACAATAGACAAAACACTGCAGAAAACCAGTTTCTGCCCACACACACACACACACACACACACACACACACACACAAAAACCCAAAAAATAAAATAAAAAAAAACAAAAAAAACCCCAACACCTCAGGACCCATACACATAACAAGCATAACCCCCAAAAAACAACAACAACCACAACTCCCCCCCCCCCCTCCCCCCGCCCCGTAACCAAACAGACAAACAAAAACAAACAAAACAAGAACAGAGAAAACAATAACAGAGAAAGGACCAAGCAAAACAAAAGGAAAAACAAATAGATAAGGTATAAATAAGATTTAAAAAAAAAACAAAAAAACATTATAATGTAGCTTCACTCAGTTCACTGCAGACTCAGGAAGTAAAGTAATAGTGTCGACCAGCAAGAGAAATGATTTCCAGATTTTATTAAATTCCCTAATAGAACCTTTTAGAGAGAATCTAAGTTTTTCCAGCTTTAAGTTAAAGAGTACATCTCTCACCCAATGGTCATGAGTTGGGGGGTGGGGAAGCTTCCACTTCAACAGAATAAGCCTCCGGGCCAGTAAAGTGGTAAAGGCTATGGCCTGTTTGAGGGGACCAGATAAGTTCAAGTCAGGAGGAATGCCAAAAATTGCAGAGAGTGGGTTAGGAAGGACAGTCTGGCCATATGCTTGGCTAAGTGTGTCGAATATATTCCTCCAAAATGCACTCAGTTTCGAACATGACCAAAACATGTGGACATGGTTGGCAGGCGATAGTCCACATCTGCTACAGGCATCACTGATGGTTGGATAGATTTTAGATAATTTTGCGTTTGTATAGTGTACTTTATAGACCACCTTGCACTGAATCAAAGCATGACAAGCACAAATTGAAGACGAGTGAATCAATTTCAAAGCACGATCCCACTGCTGTTCTGGCAGGGTTGTCTGAAGCTCTTCCTCCCATCTCAGCTTAATATGAGAAATGGATTTGGGGACCAAAGCATCTAGTATTTTATACAAGGCTGATATCAGTCTGTTTTGATGAGGGTTCGTCTGCAGGATGATATCCAGATTTGTTTCTGGAGGCCGATTGGGAAAGTGAGGGAACTGCGTTTTTACAAAATTTCTAGCCTGAAGATAGCGAAAAAAGTTGGAGTTAGGCAGGTCGTATTTGGACGATAGGTCAGCAAAAGATAGAAAGGTGTCCTGACTATACAAGTCCTTAACAGTCCTAAGTCCGTTATCTTTCCAACTACTAAAGGCCGCATCAGTGTTTGAAGGTGCAAAATTAAAATTTTTTGATAAAGGTGTTAGCAAAGACGGTCCAAGTAGCCCGAAGTATTTTCTGAACTGTCGCCAAATAGTTACTGTTTCCTTAGCTATTAGATTATCCCCAACAAGGGTTGGAGAAAAAGGGAGTGGTGAGCTGAGTATTGATGATAATGAGTAACAGCTAGATGCAGTTTCCATTTGTACCCAGGCTGTTACAGGGGGGTCGTTATGAACCCATTGTAAAAGTTTTTGTATGTTAGCTGCCCAATAGTAGTGTCTAAAATTGGGCAAACCAAGACCACCATCACTTTTAGAGGACTGAAGAATAGACTTGCAAATTCTAGCTTGTTTCCCTCCCCATATGAAATGTGACAGAATCTTTTCTAACTTGTCAAAAAATGCCTTGGTAAGAAAAATCGGGACATGTTGAAAAAGATACAAGAATTTTGGGAGGACACTCATCTTTATCAGGTTAACTCTCCCTGCCACTGACAATGGTAGAGAAGTCCAACGGTCACAATCTTTCCCAACATTTTCTAGTAGGGATAGAAAATTCTCCCTCATCATTTTATGTATAGAAGAGGAAATAAAAAACCCCAAATATCTAAATCCGGTTTCTGTCCACTTAAAAGGCACTATTGAGTGGGGAAGAGCTCTGGCCAGGGAATTAAGGGGTTGCAACTCACTTTTTTGATAATTGACCTTATATCCTGACAGTGTACCATATTGGTCCAGTATGTCAAAAAGCACCGGGAATGAGTTTAGAGGGTCAGAAATGTACAGGAGCAAGTCATCTGCATAAAGGGAGAGTTTGTGAGTCACACCGAACCTTGTAATGCCTTTAAATCTATCCTCTGAACGCAGCCATATTGCAAGAGGCTCGATAGCAATGGCGAATAGGAGGGGTGAGAGAGGGCACCCTTGCCTAGTGCCCCTCTCAAGTGGAAAAGGCAAAGACAAGTTGTTGTTAGTACGAATACAGGTGGATGGCGAGGAATATAGTAGCTTAACCCAGAGAATAAAGTCAGCCCCCAAGCCAAACCTATCCATCACCTCATAGAGGAAGCTCCACTCGACGCGGTCGAAAGCTTTCTCCGCGTCAAGAGATACCACAACCTCTGGAATTGAGTTGCACGATGTATGGATAATATTCAAGAGGCGTCTTGAATTGTCATATGAGTGCCTGCCGGCCATAAACCCCGTCTGGTCAAAGGCGATAATTTGTGACAGAACACGTTGTAGCCTATTTGCGAGGATTTTAGATAGTATTTTAAAATCAATATTTAAAAGAGAAATTGGTCTGTAACTACTGCACAACAAAGGATCCTTATCCTTTTTCAAGATTAAACAAATAGTAGCTTCGGACAAAGTCTTGGGTAATTGACATTTTGAAAAGGCTTCATTATACATATCTTTCAACAACGGTGCCATAAGATCAGAATTGACTTTATAGTATTCTGCAGAGTAACCGTCAGGGCCCGGCGATTTACCTGTGTTTAAGGATTTAATGGCTTCTTGTACCTCTACTACAGTGATAGGTCCCCCTAATCCTTTCGTCAGATCTCTATCTATTCTTGGAAAATGTATATTTTGGAGAGTTTCTTCTGATAGAGGGGGAGAACTTGAAGTGTACAGATTGGAATAGAAACTTACAAATACTTCATTAATTCCCTCTGGTTCCGATATTATGTCACCAGCAGCAGACTTGACCTTTGGGATTAGCTTAGAGGTTGCTTCGGCACGGGCTTGATAAGCCAGAAGTTTCCCTGCCTTGTCGCCAGATTCAAAAAAGCGTTGCTTAGTCTTAATTAATTGAACCATAGCTGTTGCGGTGGTGGTTAAATTGAGACTGGCTTGAACTTTCACACGTTCTGTATAGAGGTTAGGATCTGGGTTTGATGCATATCTGCCATCTAGATCTTTGATCTTATTCAATAAACTGGACGTGTAAGTTAACTCTTTCTTCTTTAAATTTGACACAAATCCTATAAGCTGGCCTCTCATGTAGGCTTTCGACGTTTCCCATAATACACCTCTTGACACTTCAGTAGAATCGTTCAACTCAAGGAAAAGTGAGAACTGTGATCTCAAAAAATGTGTGTAGTCATCCCTTATCAACAGGCTAGAGTTAAATCTCCAATGTTTAATGGGTCGAGACGGGGTCGCTAATACCACATCAAAAGAAACTGGTGAATGATCTGAAATGGCGATAGCATGATACTGACAATGGCTAATTTTACAGAGAAACCTAATATCAACAAGAAAAAAGTCTATACGTGTATATGTACGGTGGGGATGAGAGAAAAAGGAAAATGCCTTAGTAGTGGGATTCGCATGTCGCCATGGATCCACGATCCCCAGCTGAGTTTTGAAAAATTCTAGGGTTTTAGCAGATTTATTCAGGGAACAGGCCTTAGTTGACGATCTATCCAGCAGAGTGTCCTGAACCAAGTTAAAATCACCTCCAATAATAAGATGATAGTTTTCCAGATTTGGAAGTGAAGAGAAAAGTTTAGCTATAAAAGAGTCGTCATCCCAGTTCGGCCCGTACACGCTAGCCAGTATCACAAGTGAGCCCTGCAAGTTTCCTGACACAAATGTGAAACGGCCATCTGGATCAGCAATAACTTTATGTTGCTCAAACAGAATATTATTACGAATAAGTATGGCTGTCCCTCTGGCCTTGGCGTTAAATTTGGAATGATATATATTGCCGATCCAGTTTCTCTTGAGTCGCCTCACTTCTCTGTTGCAGAGATGTGTCTCTTGAAGAAAAAACACATCTCCTTTAAGCTGCTGTAAATGCGCCATAACTTTGTTAACTTTGGTTGCATTCCCCACCCCTCTCACATTCCAGGAGACAATTCTAAGACCATTGATTGTGCTCGACATACCTTACTATATTCAGACAGGTCTTTGGTTTGACAAGTTGACCGTGGCCAGGGGAAAGCTGGTGTCTGTATTTGAGGTAGTAGACTGTGAACAGAACAGGGGGAAAAAAAACAGAAAGAAAAATAAGTAAATAAAATAAAATAAAATAAAATAAAATAAATAAGACACAACAACAACAACAACAGAAAAAACATAAAACAAGGCAATACATACATGCAGATCGAACAACATAAATTGGACCTGGATACCCCCGAAAACAAAACTTGCAAGTGTCCATTGCACAGCAGGGTGTAAACATTCCCATGTGAAGACTTCGCCATCACAACTCTTATCAAATGGCTTGCTTCCCTGTGGCGGCAAGGTCTCACTATGAAAATATGCCTTGTCAATATTCTGCTAGAAAAAATTGAGGAACTAGGATGTATCTTACTATACAAAAACGGACAGAAGAAAAGCACAAAAAAGGCAGGCTGGGGTATTGTTGTCCCCCATTTGTACATGGCAGGAATCAAACTGTAGGAGAGGCAATAATAATGAAAAAATGTGTGTTTATATAAAGTAAAACAGTATATACATATATGTATACGTAGCAGACTAGCGTGCCAACAGTGATATTAGAACAAAATATAAACAGGGGTATTATAAAGGAAAATGAGAGAAAAACAGAAAAAACAATGAGGTTAGAATTACTCAAACCATGCTGTCCTCTAGGTACCAAACATCAAACTAAAATGTCATGAGCCCTTCTATGGAAGTGGCAGGATCCAACCATGACCCTCAGATCAGGTTTCCAGAATGTTAGAACTCAGGGGACGGTGTAAGGCGATATAGCTCCGAGCGTCGCCTGGTGACGCCAGTCGCTTCCGGTTCCCTTCGTCAGTCATAACGAACAGTTTGGCCGGGTAGCGAAGCTGAGGCTTGAGTCCAAGATCGTACAACTCCTTCATAACTCCGCGGTAAGCGGACCGTTGTTCCAGCACCTCAGGGCAATAGTCCTCGACAATATGGATGGGGGTGTCCTTATATTTCAGTTTACCCCGCATTTCCCGAGCTTTGCGCACAACGAGCTCACGGGTCTGGTAGCTATGGAAACAGACAACAACCGCTCGGGGTTTCGCGTTGGGGCCTGGTCTTGCCACCAGTGCCCGGTGGGCTCGATCCAACTCCGGGGCCGTTTTCAAAACGTCCACTCCAAATATGTCCACAAGCACCTGAGAAAAGAACACAGTCGGCCTGGGCCATTCATATTTTCAGGGACCCCCAAGAGGCGAATATTGTTGCGGCGGCTCCTGCTTTCAACGTCGATTAGCCTAGCTCTCAGCTTCTCGTTATCCTCCGCCACCACCGCTAACTTAGCCACCACGTTCTGGAGCTCCGCGCTCGTAGTTGTGGCCATAGTTTCCAAGGCTGTAATCCGTTGGTCATGGTTGTTGAGAGTCGTTTGGATGCTGTCCAGCTTGTTTTCAAGTCGCTGAACGGATGTCTTGAATTCTGCCGAAAGCGAGGCTTTGTGCTCGTCCAGCGTGGTCTGTTTGTTTCTTTTTAATCAAAGATGATTTGAGCTTTAAAGCTAATATAAGTTTTTTTTTCTCTCTGAGATGAAGCCAAGTTTGTGCTGATGAAGCTAACTACCTACAGGCTCCCAGTCTCTATGCAATTCTATTGCCAAAAAAAGCACCGTTCACTCCAAAGCCCTCTGCTGTCCCTCTCTGCAAAATATATCAGAGCAAGTTTCATTCACAGAAGTGAGTCGTGGACGGGCCTGCCGCATCACTGTCACCCTGACAGAGAGAGTGACTTTGATTGCGTACCATGCTGCTGTGTGTACAGCTTGTGCAATTAAAATCATAATGGCAGATTTTCGAAACACAACTAATGAGCTCAACTCCTCTGAGTGGAAATGCCATTAGAGGTCCTAATGGGGCTCATTCTCCGAGCAACAAAACAAATCCTCAGCTGTTAGATATGAGCTGAGCTGCTTCCCTGGCTGGAGATCAGCACACAATCGTTTTTTGATTAATACTGTTTGTTTACATGAAGACACAAAGAATCGTCTCCCCCCACTGCGCTGCAAAGCCTGATACATTGTGATATATAATTGAATGCTGGCTGCGAATCCTGTTCTTGAACGATAAATTGTGCAGCGAGGCAAGGAGTGGATTAGGCTGTTTGGTGAAGTACTTTTTCACCTCTGTCTTTTTTTCCTTTTCTTTTTACGCTCAGTACAGCTTCTCCCCAGACTCAACATCTACTGTACGTTTTCATTACGCCGTATCCAAATGTGTCTCTTGTGAAATATTATAGCAGCTTAGTTGCGACTTTGCTGAAAAATTTCCCTTCTTCCACTTCTCCGTTAAGCTCTTTCCCCTTCCCCTACCCTCCCTTCAGCCATCCTCCACGGGGCTGAGGATCATTGGAGAGGGGAAGATTTCATCATCTGGTCCTGCCAGGATCTATTCCTGCTTTGGCATGTCCTTTGAGAGATCTGTTCTGTGCCAGCACTGATGATGATCCAGGCTCTACACCTCCACTCCCAACGGAGCACATCAATCACCTCCACTCCTCACAGTTCTGGGGAAGGGAGGGAGGCGAGGGAGATTTTGTGTGGTGGCGGTGGTGAAGCCTTTGACTCCACTTCACTCATATGATGCGCAGGAAAAAGGGGAATAAAGGTGGAGACGGAGGTGTGGGTGCCGCAGCAGTCACCTCTGCTCCTGTGATGTCTGCCTGCACTCGCAGGATGCCGGGAAAAGAGCCCCAGGAGGCATTTTATGACACATCGCAGGGGAGGTGGTGGGGACGGAGGGTTGTGGGTTTTTGTATGTCTGTTGTGGATTTCATATGTCACGTAATCTCTTTAAAATCAGAACAGACACCTGAGGCGTGAAATAGATGCCTGTCCCTACAGAGGACACCCACAACTGCACACACACATAATTGTTCAAAGAGATTGGACCCCCCCCCCCCCCCCCAAAAAAAAAAAAACGACTGAATGTGAGCCTGTCTCCACCTAAGTTAATCCTTTCATCATGTTTAGCATCTGAGACTTGACATAAATATCATTTTGTTTTTTGGAGAGTGTGATTAGTTTCAGGTCACTGAGTCCTGCCTGGATTCTGCCCAAACTGACGTGAGTCTGCTGGGAAGTGACGCAGCAGCTAGTGAGATGATGCAGCTGATGTTATGAGCTCTTATATCTAGAGATATATAGCTTATATTCTTATATAAAATCTTATATCTAGATATAAAACATATCTAGTTGTATATTAAATACAACTGTAATGAATATATATGCTGTTGTAAAGATAGCTGTGGTTTGTAGATGCACAAAAGCAAACAGTCATTATTAGAGCTGCTCAGCTTCTTTTTAATGCAAATATCTGATCAGTCAATCACATGGCTGGAGGTCAAGTATGCACTTATGCACGTAGACATGGTCAAGATGCCCTGACAGAGTTTAAATTAAGCATCAGAATGGGAGTAAAAATGGTGATTTATTAGTATTTGAGTGTGCCGTGGTTGTTTGTGCCAAACAAACTGGTGTGAGGATTTTCCCACACAGCCATTTCTAGGGTTTCCAGAGTCAGGAAAAATATCCAGTAATCGCCAGTTTTCTGAGTGAAAAGGTCAGAGCATGACCAGATAGAAAGGCAAACAGAAACTAAAATAACCACTTGTTACAATCAAGGTATGAAGAAGAACATCTCTGAATGCACAACACTGACAGCAGAAGAAGACCACACCGGGTGCCCCTCCTGTCAGCTAACAACAGGAAAGTTAGGCTACATTTTTTATAGGCCAACCAAAATGGGACAATACAAGATTTGAAAATGTTGCCCGTTCTGATTGTTTTGATTTTGATTGAAAGTATGGATCCATCCTGCTTGGGGGATCTTTTTGGCAGAGGGAGCAATTTGGGCTCCACAATACCAACTGAGCCACGACCTACATACAGTATTGTTGCTGACCATGTCCATCCTTTTATAATCAGAGTGTAGCCATCTTCTGATGGCTGTATATAGCAAGATAATGCACGATGTCACACAGCTCAGATCAGCTTACAGTTTTTTTTGTTTACTCTGCTGTGCAAATAGCCTTTGTAGTCACCAGATCTCAATAGAGCACCTTTGGGATGTGGTTAAATGAAGATTAACAACATTAACAACAACTATTTGGGCCTGACTAAGATGTCCTATGGAATTACCTAAAATATTTCAGATTCATGATACCCAAAGGACAAATCCTGTGTACTTAGATGATTGTGACATACCAGCTCAGTTAGACATTCATGGTTCCATGTGATCTATACTGATACTGGCTCAGCAACTATTGAATAAAATGCTTATAAAACTTGGTACATATATCCATACTTACCAGATGATACGCCCCCCTTCATCTTATCCAAAGGAATTACTCCAGTTTGCATTTTTCCCCTGCAAAACTAATTATGCAAGGATGCTAATTACAGCATGGCAAAGCCGGGTTTTGTAATGTCTGGAAATTCAGGAGCATCAAACATGTTACAGTTATTGTTTGAAAAGGAGAAATGAATTCTTCTTTAAACACGTCCTCTATCATGTTGTTAGCTTAACAAAAACTTAGTCACATTTGAGGGTTTGGGGGTTTAAGCATGGTTAGGGTTGGGTAGTTGCAGAGCTACATGACTTCAAACATCTGACTCACAATGCGAGGAAACAAGACAAGCTTCATTTCAGCTCGTCTTGAAAACATTTCCAAGAATGTGCTAAAGCCAAGAGAAATCCAACAGGGGGAGGGAAAAAAAATCCAACATTTGTATAAACGATCACAGATGCTTTCTGTGTGTACAAAAGCAAGCACCTACCAAAACACTGCAGCCTCTTATCCAAGACGCTTACTGAAATGACAGCTACAAAGAAGGATGTTCACGGTGAATGTTGGAAACTAGCAGCTGCTGCGACTCGCAGACCAAACGCTCTTTTCTTTTTCTTGTGTGGATCAGAAACCTTTGGAGGGAGTGTGTAAACACGTTGAGAGGCAGAGACTGTTTCTATAGAGGCAAACAGAGATATAACCTTTGTTTATGAGTGCAGGCGGGCCGGCTGACAGTGTGTATAAGTCAAGCGAGGCCAGCCCACTCGGAGATCTGCTGGCACGCATTAATCAAGCACCGGCGGTGGGATGCCTCGCCACACCTCTGCAGGACTTTCTAACCAAAGCAAAGGGGAATGACCACAAGGTTACTGTACCTCCACGAGACAGAAGGCACGCTCTGATTCAACACTGCTGGGAAGAAATGCCTCCCCATAAAAGTCTGCTAACTGTGAACGGCGAGGATGACGGCAATAGACTTTAAACATCAGAGAACGGTTCGTCTGGAGTCATTTCACAGCAAGAGTTATTACAGCAATAATATCCAAGAGTGCGTCCTTCAGGGTGATTATGGCTGTGACAGTGATGCAATAGATGTGAGGCACAGAGGCACATTACTGGCTCTTATTGCTGTTTTACAACTCGTTTAAAAAAATGGGGAGAAGACTAATTGTTAGTTCTGCTTTATGGTAATTGTGAACACAGTTAAAACTCATTTTTGAGATTCATTAGTTTCTTTACAGTGTAAAGAAAACTGCAGGAGATTACAAGCAAAAGGAGCCAACACAGCTTCTCTATTAAAAAAATGAGCATTTTATTACAATAAAATGCTTATTTACAAGGCAAGAGAGAATTCTTCTGTTGGAAACGGTACAGTACCTCTAAAAAAATAAAAACAAAAATAAAGGGGTGGGGTCGGGGGTGCGAATAGCATTCACAGGCAGCTTGGGAATTACATATTTGCATTACAGTGGTCATATAGCTTACTACAACGCCAGCTGAATCCCCAAAAAAAAAAAAAAGTGGAGAACAGAAGCTTTTTACACAGGAATCCTCTGACATCTTAATACAGTTCAAGCAGTGGATGAAATAAAAGTCAAAGAGCAACATCTGTTATTCACAGGGCAACAATACTCCTCATTTAGAAGGTATAGCAAAGAAGCTACAGGTTTGGGAGGACACATGACCATCTGAGAAGAAAACAAATCAAAGTGGAAACGTTCCAAGATCTTGATGCGTGTAAAACACATCGCAAACAACAAACAAAGTGTTTTAATTAGAAACTTCCACAAGAGTAAAAGAGTGGGTACCTAAACAAATCCTTGTAATACCACTTTGTCACAGTAAAGAGAAGGGCCGCTGACATTACGCAGGATCCCTGTCATTCTGATACAAAAATAAATATACAATGAAGGAGGCTTGTGTGTTTTTTCTTCTTTTAAAATAAAAATAAAATAGTAACTGTTGAGAACACAGGCAAGCTCTGACAACCAGGGCTTTTGTCTCAATGTGAATTCACTTTCCAAAGAGCAACATAGATGTAACGACCCTTGTCTGTTTTAATCAAACTAAAAAAAAAAAAAAAAAGTGTTTCCCCTTCATCCCGTGAACTCCGCTGTGCCTTTTCTCCTCTCTCGCCTCCGATTTCTCAGAGCCAGGGGTGCCAGGCTGGATCCATGCGACACAGATTGTCGAGGCTGTTTGCTGCAGCCACCAGAGTGTTGACCTTACTCTCGCCTCCCTCGAACTGAGCCAGGTTATGGAGGCGAGTCATGATTGCCGTGACGGCCTTCTGGACCAGCGAGACCAACTGCTGGGAGTCCATGTTCTCTGGCTGCCCGGCTGGGGACAGGGGAATGGACGTGTCCTCCTGGGTCTTTTTGTGCCACGCGATGATCTCATCACGAAGGACGGCCTTCAAGATTCCATCCACCTATGAGAGAAAGGAAATCAGGAGGTCACTTTCAGGAAACAGATTCATTTTTTAAGAAATATACGAGGTCTAGAATTTAAAACATCAACATCCTGATGATAAAACATTTGATTACTAAGGATTGACCACATCAGGATGCAAACAGACTTTCCCTTTTTATACTGCAATGCAACAAATGATGTAAAAACTGAAGTTTTTATACTGCAAACTACAGTCATAGAGTTTATATGAAGCTCTCAAATATATGATTATATGCCAGTCTCCTGGGCAGTGTGTTCAAACAGTCTGCCGTGGAAATGAGAGCAGTGAAACGTGACAAAAACCTCAGTTTATTTAAAGTCCCTGCTAATTTCAAACATACATACAAAGCTGTTAACTCCAATTTAGGGCATGGCAGTCATCTGCAGGGAAATCTCTGAGATGTTAACAGCTCATTACGGTGACACAGATCTGAAACGCATAACCATCAAAACCAAGACCTGGCAATCATCGCCTGACTACGTACGCGCCGTTCCCTGCCCTCACCTAAAGTGTTTATTCGGTTTCAGACGGCACTAGACTGTTTAAATAGTTTAAGGCTTCACTATATCTGAGTGGATGATTGTTAAGTGTTTGTGTTTTCCTGTGCTCTGTGGTAATACCTCTCTGCTCTGGCCACAAGCAGCACTGGTCTCTGGCATTCAGTCCCAACTAGTTCACATGGTCAAGTGTTCTGTTTATTTGCATCTTAAGTGCTTCTGTGTCTGGAACATCAGTCAGACTTTAAGTATGAGCTTGACCCATACACAGACACTGCAGGCCTGTCATTACTGCCCTGCTTTACATATATTACACAACCCAACGGCTGCTACTGTTTTTCACTGCTTTGTTTTTAGTTAAGCCTCAGACCTAAACCCAGAGGAAGTTCACCAAGTTTAAGTGCCAGGCAATATCTGGAGAGCGCCGCAGGAGCTTAAATTTGACAACAAACCGCAACGCTCGAGTCACCGCGAGCAACAGCAATGGCAGCCGACTGACCCCACTTCTTCTAAAAGCTTCCAAGACTCATGTGAATAAGTTATATAAATTAAACAAATGTAATTCTTCAAATATATCTGAGATTTAAACGTAAACTCAACATTTTTGACAAGCTCGTGTTACTGAATGTTTTAACAGTGATGTGCTCCTTAATTTTCACGAGCCTAAAACTAACACAATGAGAGAGGTTTACAGTTAAGCTGTGATCTTTTGTGCGACGGTCAGTAGAAGCCAATCCTCTGTGCCATCTTCTGTGTTGTCTTATTAACAAACTAAGGCCAACATTGAAGCGACAAAAAGTGCAGTTCCTCAAATGACCACTTGAGGTTTGCTGCAGAAGTGAGTAAATCTCCTCAGGCTTGCATTTTAAAACAAACACCTTCAGGGATGAAGTTAACATGTTAGCCTCTGGAGATCATTTTTCACCCTCATAAGAACTGTTTAAGGCATAAAATTAGGGGCATGGCGGCACTAATAAACAGGCCGAGGTTGTAGCCAGAAGCAATGTGATAGACCTCACCTGTGCTGAATCACTGAACTGGATCTCACAAATATTATTCCAAGCTCTGAGGTACAGACCATCCAAAAAGCAACTGTACTGAACCGTTTTCAGCTCATAATTTAGCATTTTATTTGTTTGTCCAAGTACGGTCACTTCCAGCTCCATGGAAAAAAAACAACCTGGTTTGGATATGCATCATGAAAAGTGAAAGAGATTCAAAAGTGTCCCTCCCACTCGTCCACTAAAGTTAAACCTCCAATCAGAGGCTGTAATCAATCCATGTATTACTTGTTAAAGTACAGGATTTCAAAGTGCTGTGATTTTATGGCTGTTCACCTGTAACAATCAAAACACAGACTGTTAGAAAGAGCGGATTCATGAGCTTCATGTCGTTGGCAGGCAGTGTAACAGCAGCAGCGGCTGCAGTGACTCCAGACATGCTTGCAAAAGTATGATTATCGTATGGATGCATGCCGTGCGCCTGGAGGGGGAAACAATGAGCACTAGAGTTTTGTAAACTTCATATTCAGCCATTTAATTTCAAGTTCACTGCAAGCTTCTATGTCTATTACCCATTACTTTAAAAAGCCGTTCTGATACACTATGTAATGTATTTAAAAAGAAAAAAAGGAAGCAGACGTGGCACCTTAAAGTTTGGCTGTGCAAAGCACCGAGCCACAGCGATCATCGAGGCGGTGAGTGGGCCAGAGACGCCGATGGTGGTCAGGAACTCAGAGATGTTTGGCGTCAAGCGGAATGGAACGGGGCGATTAGCATCCAGGTCACCTGTGGCGTCATTGATGTCGAAGCGGAAGTAAGAAACGTTGAGCTTTCCTGTGTCCTGAAATCAGAGGAGGAAATAAACATAACTTTTATACAATGGCAAAAAACAGAAAATAATCAGGAAATATAATTTTCTGCAGTGTAGTCCACATTCCTTTAACCACATTAGCACCAAGAAAACAACTCCTCGTCTTCAGTAAAGCTGGGAGAGCTACAAAACAAGCTCATGCCAACAAAATGGCTGCAATTATTGATCTTCATGTCCCAGAAACAGTAACATGTCAAACTATCCGCAGCACAGCATCTATAATCCTTAACTCACCTCCACTGCCCCCTGTTCCCCTCCCCCTTTGCTCTCTGCTGACTTAAATATATACGGCCGAGTTTCATCTTTTAAGCCTGCATTTATGTGCGAGAAGGCCGCTACACAAGCGACCATTCCAGGAAAGATAAGCTCCCTTATATGAAAAAGTGAGTAGCTCTGACAGCTTTATAGCAGAGCATTTCATTCCAGCTCGTGCTTGCTCTCCTCCTCCTCTGTCTGGCCTCTTCCCTCCCTCCCTCTTTCTCCTTAACACCCCCCCTCACCTACATTTCATTTGCTCCTCCAAGCCCCAGCAGAGGGCCTAGAGGCAGTGGGCTGAGACACCAGCAACTCCCAGAAGGCACAGATAAGCCTGCAGACTGTTGGCTGTGAAGGCAGCGCTCAGAATGCTAAAGCACCAGACTAGTGGTCAGCGATGGCTTCATTTAGAGGCCGGTGTGAAAGGAATGATGCAACATTACTGTGCAACGTGAAGTGACTCGGGGCTGCGGGCTTGACGGTGAGAAACCTCAGTGGACAAATTCCACAACAAATGCCAAAGAGTGAAGACACTTAACACTATAAGGAAATTCAACTAATTCTCAAGGCATGATGGGATGCTTTTACTGACCCTTTTTTCCCACAATGGTGAAAAGTATCATATTGGATGATTTGTGATATTCTGGTGCAAAATGAAGATGCATGTTAAGAAAAGGAGGAGGGTTATTGTTGATATCTGGATACAACCTTTGCCTGCAAACTATAATGATGAAATAATGGCTCAAATGTCATTAAGACTGGCTCATTTTTACGTTGTTCTGTCGTAAAAATGCTGCCATTGACGTCCATTTCTATCGTCACTGTATGAGCTCAATAATGGCACACGCCCACTGTGCTGCTCTGCACCATCCAGAAAATAATATAATTTCCTTGAGAAGCCCCTGTTCGTTTATTGAGCTGTTGATGTCATGTGTCATTGTGACTGGTGGAGCTGTTCCAGGGTGATGATACAAGTGATCTGACTGACAAATAGCGAATTTATTAAGCACCACGCCCTCCAATTTATATTCAGTGTCAGTGAAGATGCCACACTGCCTGTGGTGTTTGTACTTGTTGTTGATGTGTAGTTAAATTTGGGCTTATAACTGAATTAAGGACCTATAAACATTGTTTAGCAGTATGCTTGGTGCTGATTCCTAATTGAGCTCTATATGAGTCAACCTTAAGTAAAATACGGTCTTTATTTAGTCAAGATGAGGCACTGCCGCGGGTTGTGATGTCCCGTCCTTGCACATACACTCTCAGTTTGTGTGTGTGTTTATATGTGCATACACTCTTCGCACTAAAATCCGCCTGTGTCTAATGGGATCTGTGGAGTGGAACAGGCAGAAAGGGGGCTTAATACTAGTGCTTAGCTGCCCGGAGGAACGCCTGTCAGCAAAGGCCGATTAGGATCAGAGGGGAGGGGTGGCCGACTGACACAATCATCTTTAATAATGACTTTGAGAAAGCCGCCTGCAGACCCTGAGCAGCAGACAGATGTGTGGAAGCGCACACAAACATGGCCTCTTCAAATTGAAACGTCTTTGATAGCTGAGCAGTGGGACTGAATATAACGCTCTGTCAAAACATCCTTTGCATTGACAGCGGCTGGCTGACTGATAGGCCTAGCGTGAATGTCATGGGGGAGAATGGTAATTCATACAGTCTGATATGGAGAGGGTAATGGAGATCTATTAATGCATCTAAGAGTGTGTATATCTATTGAATTTGCCCCTGTCAAACTGATTTCACTTTCTCCTTCATAGGAAGTCCAACACATTGCTGTTTGTGTGTGTTTGCGTGCATTTCCCACCTGTGCTATCTGCAGCATCTCAGGGTTGAGTCTGTTGAGGTGGAGCATGAACTCTGCCAGACCAATGAGGGCCAGCTGGATGGTGAACATCTTTCGGAACGTCCAGTAATCAGTGGCGTTGGGGAATGTGTGGAGAGCCCACTCCTTCAGCATGCTGCGGGGAACCATGTTGCCCTGCACCTCTTTGAGAATGTCCCTCAGGACCTGGAAGTATACCATGAACAAGGATTGGAGGTTAGTTGGGCAGGGTCTTCTTTATTTGATACATCAATTGTCTTTTGCCATCATTATGAATTGCACCAGAGGTTTTAGTGGGTTCTCTTTAATAGCGTTATCTGACTATGGGAACGTCTCCTATGTGACCCCATCAGCAAGCTCAGCGATGGCCATGTTAGGAGAGGCTGCCCATGTTAGGAACCCCCTCCCTCATTTAACAGAGTGACATAGTGTGGGATGTCATTCGAAAACCACTTCTCAAATCTCAAGAACTCTGTTGGCAATTGGGCACTAAACTCAACTTTCAAAGGTTTTGAGCGCACCACTGGGACACTAGCACTTTGTTTCCAACATTTCAGTTCTACACGAGCTCACAGTACTAATACTGTTAGTGCTAGTGTTAAGTGGCAATGCTTGCATCCTGAAGAGCAAAAGATTTCCCAAAGTGAAGAAGCAACACTTCACTAATCATGGCTGCAGCTAACAACCCAAACGGAGGCTAGCTTGCTCGGCTAACCTGTCATCATTTTTCCTCCCTTAGCTGAGAGGGGATGGCCAGTGAGTGGCTCAACTTGTGCACAGCTCAATCAGGATCACAAACCATACTGTTGCAGTCGGTCTGTGGTGATTACTTTATCATTGCTTCAGGTCTTGGCTTAAAACTGTAAAGCCTTCTCAATGTGTATTTGGCAGCTATTTCATAAAGTCACAGTGGTTTTGAGGGAAGACCATAGGCTAGCATTTTGTGATACGGCATTTCATGAATGCTGCATGCCTTAAATTACTCACAGAAACAACCGGCTCCATTGTGAGACCTTCACGTAATATTAGCTGCCCTCTTCAGTTCCCCATTTGAACCCCTATAATAGGTTGATTAAAATTGCTTTCCTTGAAGACAGCTCTATTGATTACTTTAGCCTCAGCTAAGCGTGTAGGGGGGATCCATGCTCTCTCAGTGCATCAGACATGAATTCAGTTCTCTCTAGATAACACAAGGGTCAGCATGCAGCCTAACCCCACCTTTATCTTCAACGTTATAGGCATGCTCCCCTATAGATCTGCCTGCGTTTTAAGTGTGCATTAAGCTCAGCAGGTGTAGGAGAGAGTCAGGCTGAACCCAAGAGCTAACAATCTAATATGCAATTAGATGACATAACAGCTTGCAAAATCAATTTGTTCTTTTCACTTTATTTCATCACTTTTTAGAGAAAATCCTCCCCATCCAGGGAAAACTGAAATCTCAACAATTGCAGATTTTCAAATTAACTTGGGGTTTGAGGGTTTCTTTTCAGGCTGAGAAATTAGTGCATTTCTTATGCTACATTAATCATTTAATATCAATTATTTAAAAATACCCACAGAGCTGAAAACAATTTTCCCCTTAGATGATTAAAAGTTAAGTTTAGCTCAAGTGTGATGTGAAATTTCAAATCAGACACTCTGGATGCATGTTAATGCAGAACAGTACCACAACACAGTTACCTGGTGGCTAGCTTGTGTGCCTCTAGCCTGCACAGTGGCCAGGCGATCGTAGTACCGGGAGATAGGGTTGTCATGTTCGATGCCCTTCTTGGCACAGCGCTGCTTGTAGATTTCTACCAGTGACAGAGATGAAGGATTGTCCTCAACTAGCCGCATCTGAGGCGACACTGCCACCACTCGGGGCACTGAAGAGATGGAAGAAGGATGAAGGAAAAAAAGGTGGAAAACAGGCAAAGGAGAGCAGAGGAAGGAAGTAAAATAGAAAGAAGCACAAGAGAGAAAAATAAGTGGGAGGCAGTGATGGGAACACAGCCACATGAGTGACGCAGAAACTGTAAATATTTGTCTCCGCTTGCTAGATAAACTCCGAGTTACCATTGGAAACCATAAACCTGCAGCTAAAATACTCTGGAGTTTGGGAAAAACAACACTGAAGGCGTGCCTTCAGTCAACACCAAGCAGGGTCAAAGAAGGTAAAAGGCTGTGCACAGGTCACACAGTAGAAGCAGTCCAAACATTTACATGCAGTGACACCTCAAATCAAATCAATACCAGCAATTCATGTTTGAAGGAACTGGGTTGGTTTGGGCTGTTTAATGTTGTGTGCAGATTTCCCCTTAAAGACACCAATGAGCAAATAAATGTGTAAAACAAACATCTGCAGAGAGGCAAACCTCTTATGTAATCTCCTCACATAAAGATACTCGAAGAAATTGGTTAAAAAGCAGTATTTTCCAATATTGGCCATGTTGACTGATAATGATATACTGACAAGACATAAGATTACATGTTTTTATGTCTCTGTTTTCATAGTATTTATATGAAGGCCACTTATTTTAAAATTGAAGATGTCTTTGTTTTCCTGGCACTAAGGAGGAAAATAACAACTAACAGGAAAAATTATTGGGATTAGTTACCAGCCAAAATACTATTTTAAACATCAGTATCGAGCCACAATTTCACAATCAGCAAATCTCTAAACAAAATCATCCCCTTTCTATTCCTAAAATGCGCCCATGCCTCATTTTAGTCATACCAGTAAAGAAGAGGTGCCTCTTGGTGGTCTCCTTTCTCTTCTCAAGACAAGGGTTTAGGAGCCGGAGAAGCTGCAGGACTCTTTCCTCTCGACGTGACTCAGTCAAGCAGGCATCATTCATCACCAGGTAGGGGTAGATCTTTCCATTGTGGCCGCGGATGTAGAGACGGCGTGCCGCGGTATTGTGTTTCTGAACAATTTCCACTCTGGGCATGAATCTGTACAGCGTTTCAGAGGAACAGAATCAGAGCATTAAACAGTGTGGGAGAGAGGAAGGGTAGGAACAACTGCGATACAAGAATGGCACTGGAGTACATGTGGAAGCCAGAATTTAAAATGAAAGGCTTTAAGATCAGGATAAAATCCCCGGGGGGGAAGCTCCAGTAAAAACAGGTCAATCTGACAATCGTTAGCCACTTAAATAATTTACTAAGTACCAACCATGACTACAGCAAATTCCACATGTGCTTATTAGCCCGGCTGCACCCGTGTAGAATAATGATGTACCTTGCAATCTTGATGTAGTAGTGTGTGGGTTTGGGCATTAGGAATTCGCCCGGAATCTCAACTTCAGCTGTCTGTGCAGAGAAATTGCTGAGGAAGCGACACTTCTCCTCAATGAGGAAGAACTTGGGCAGCTGTTTGGTTTTCGCCTCCAAAATCTTGATCCACTTCTTTAGCTTGGAGATGAGATTGTGAAGCTTCATGGAGCCTGGCACACTGAAGTCAAAGTCTGTAAGGATGGAGAATAGTTATTTCCTATACCCATTCATAAAAAAACAAAAACAAACAAACAAAACAGAAAAAAACCTTGACTTGTAGTGAAAGCAGCTTTTAAACAACAGGTCCTTTGACAATTTGATGTTAACTGTATAACTGTATAAAACCACATGCAACCTCTGAAAGTGGTCCGATATAATCTGCATGTGTGCATGGGGGAAAAAGGAGTATGTTACAGTTGTTCCTCCTAAATGAACTACCCTCAAATTCCCCCTTCGGCAAGACATTAATCCCTTAAGTGTTCCAGTGGACCCGCTTTACATCACCAGCAGGACAAGACTGTAAAACTGAGCAGTTTCCGTGTGTGTGACCTTTAACCACCTATATACAAAAAATGTAAAATCATTTTTAAAAGTTCGCTAAAGCTAGAAACTAGAGACCAATTTGCGCTCTGAGGACGTTCCTACTCAAAGCAACGTAAAACATAACTAAGAATAAAAAAAGAAAATATATTTCAAAGCTTATACATCAAATGACATTTCAGTGTTTGCAAGGTCTCTTTGAAACCACATATTAAGATTAATTGCAGTAAGATCTGGGTGTTGTTCTAATCCAGTAACTAAAAACACCTTGTTTTACTCTTATGGCCTACGGCAAGGCAGAGGTAACACACATTTACATCTGGGAAACGGCCTTTTTAAATATTATGTTGCACTGTTGCCCACTCCACTCCAGCAGTGCCTTGCTTAAGGGAACGTCACAGATAAGTTATTCATGGCAGCACAAGGAGAACTGTTTGCTCTATTGACTTAAAACTCCCTGTCGGAGGCCAGGAGCTGATTAAATTAGTGCCATAAAAATGAGAGTCTTGAAGTATTAAATTCCTGTTTCAAGTCACAACTCATATTGCACATAACATATTGAGATGAGCTGCAGCAATAACAACGGAAGGAGGGGAAGTGAGCCAAACAGGTTTTCCATTTTAGAGTAAAGCCCCTAGGACAATTCTGAAACACGAACACACACATACACACACACAGATGTGCACTCGACTACCTCTCCTATTTCAGTACACCCTGTTGTGCCGCCTGTTATAATGAATCCATGAAACTGCAAGGCCTTGCCATTTCAAACCCGTTCAATCTCTCCTCCTAATACTTTAAATAAGCCCTTTAAAACAGCCAATGTTCTTTTCGGAGTGGCCCTATTTCGCTATCTGTCCGCCTGCAATTCACCTGACTTGAGAGGTAAAATTGAAACAGTCCTGTGAAAATTGCAGACCGACAACAATTCAGCACCATAAAAGTGTATAATGCTTACAAATAGAAAAGGTGAGGCACGCGCCACTGTTTCAAAGCCATGAGGAAATACAGTAATTTCACTCCATCTTCATCAAATATAAAACATTCCCTCTGTTTAAAACTGGAGAACCGTCACAATTCATTTAAAAAAATGAATGAAAAAGCTTAGCGTTTAACATGTTATCATACATGAGCCATCTAATACTTTTCCTGATAGAATCAGAGATTAACATCTCACCTTTCATTATAAAATTTAACTGCTTCAATGTGGTAGTCATCTGCATTATGTTTAGGACTCAATGTGTGAACAGAGACTATACGAACAGAGACTATCGATAAAAAATCGACGCATTACTCATTTTGACTAAGATCCAAATCGGAAATATTTAGTGTCATTTGCAGGCCGTCATTAAAAGGCAAACAAGATACAAGTTGTACAAACTGTGATTACGCCAATTTTAAGAGTGGACATATTCCCTCCTTTTGTATTTAAATCCTGCTCCTCAGATGTGTGCCGACAATGTAAGTAGAGTCTGTTGCTGAGAAATAACGTTTGCTCTGTACCGGGTGCAATACTGAAAGTGAGTGGATAAGGGAATTATTTTCAGTCCCCCTGAACTTATATTTGACCCCTGCTTGGTGGGGAATAGGATGCTGAGAAAAAGAGTGCAGTGTGGAAAGTAGCCAGGCTGTTCTCTGACCTGTGTGTAGAAGTCAGTGCTGCTATTCTGCCTTACCTGGCTGTGCCAGATGGTCTACACTGCTGAAGCCAGGTTATAGATTGTGGAGCTGGAGGTGGGCCACCTTTCTATACAGAACCATCATTTCTTCATGTACTGTCCTGGCCCTGGCTTGTGCCTGGTTGACTTTTCTGTAGCGAGTAAATTCTGCTTTCTTATGGCAGACTGGTGAGCTAAAGTTTTAAAGGTTTCAGAGGTCACCAACATGCAGTATGTTTACACTTAAGACTTCTCACTAAAGACTATATAAAGTTACACAGGTGCTAAGCCAAACTGTTCAATTTAATCATAACACTTAGATTTAACTCTTTAAGTCTAACCAAGAGGCAAAAAAATTCAAAATCCAGGAAATGTGTGTGTTTTTGTTTTAAATATATTAAAAAACAAAACAAAAAACCTTTTCTAACAAAGGTCTCTGGAAAAGATCCACTGCTAAAACAGTAACTCATGCAAATAGCATTCTTCGTAATTGGATTTGAATGCCTCCCTGCTGCCAAATGTTATATGTGCACACATAAACCCATATTTTCCGGCCCACAAACCCTGTGAAAGCGAGTGAGCCACTAACGTGGTGCAGGGAATGGGAGCTTGGCTGCTCTGCAGTTCCGTAAACCCTGTTTGTTCCACTCTGGAGGGCTTGTGTGGTTTCGGTCTCTGTCGGCCCTGCTCCCGCGTAGCCGTGGGGACAGCTGTCTAGTGACGGTCGGCAGGCACCCTGCGAGGCAGAAGCCCTGGTGACGCCTAGCTGCGTGAGCACAGCTGGCGCCGTAACATCTGGTAAGATTCATCATCAAAGTGCTCATTCTGAGTCTGAGCTCGGTCTTGTTTGTGTTGTTCATTCAATCAGTCTGTACACAGCTCCCGAGCTTTTACCCGCCAAAGCCACCACACCTGTCTTCATGGTTTCTCACCGACTTCACATTAGTTTTCTCCTCTCTCTTCTTCCATCATGCGTATTAATCTCGGTCATTTTCTATGTTCATCAGGTCTGGTTAGCCTGCATTACTACTTCTTATTCAGTTTTAGTAAGAAGACATTTTCCCCCAGCTGCTTTTCATGCACTCGCTCTCCTTGTCCTCGGTCTCAGGGCCAAACACATTAGCCGCACTGGCCAGGCTCAGTACTAGTTAAACGGGAATAGCAGATGAGACTAAAGAGCAGGCAGGAGGAGTTGTTTGGAAATGCAACAAATAAAAGGAGGCGCGAGTTTACTGTGGATGCAATTCAGAAAGAAAGCAGAAGAAAACACAAAGGTTTATGTGAACACTGAAACCTGGAGGGGTCTTGCAGATGGTCCATGTTTGAACTGTGGTTCAACTCCCTTATGTAACACGGGAAAACAGACACGTGGCTTCCAAAAAAACAGGAGAATGATTGTTTTGAGGTAATGTCTCAGAGGGGGTCTTGGCTAAAATAAAACAGCACCTGCCTCGCTGCATTCCACAGCTTTCACATGAATCTGAACACGCAGGCCAAAAACTGACCACAGGTTTCATTTACTGCCTTATAAGCATACACAGTGCATGACAGGAATTCGTCTTTTTAAATGTGTTAATCCATAACTGGGAAAAGATCAGAGACTTCCTCTTGTTGCAGAGTCTCATTCAAGCCATTAGTGTCCATGTCTAAGCACTTCAGAGAAAACATCAGGAAAGTAGAACGAATTTTCCAAGGCTCCAGGATATAAAAAAATAGGGAATTATAAGAAATAAACTACATGCTGTCTAGAATTCAGCTGTTAATGGGCCATCTCAATTATGGCATTCTATTTGACATTAATGTGCCTGTAACTGGAGGTCTGCCATCAAGTAAAACAAAATACAGACAAAAAAAACAAAAGATAAAAACAAAAAAAAAAGATGCAACTGGACAAATTCAGTAAATTCTTTTCATTGCTGCTGTATCAGAGGACTTTAGTGAATCCACACTGACAGTAGTTATTTATGTTAGTAATTCACAACCAAATCTATTCCTCTGTAAGTTTTCTATAACAAGAACAAAAATGCCAACCACTATATATCAGGAAAAATGTTTTATCATTATGCTACAGCAGCAGAAGAGAAAGCAGACTTTTTAATTCACCTACTTGTGCCAATACTGTATGAGCTAGATTTAGTTTTGGCACAGCAGACACCTGGTAAACAATGCTCAACAACAACACAGCCAGTACAAGTTTCAACAACAAAGCACCTGACTACTTATGAAACATTTACATTTCAGTAAAATGCCTTGTTTAACCAACACAATTTTATGGAAAGAAATTTTACTCAACTTTTTGTGGTCTGTAAAACCTGAACTGAAAACCGGCTTCACCCTCATATAAAACCCTCGAAAGAAATAAAGTTGTTCATTACAGGGTATTTCAATAAGTTGATAGAGGGTTTTACAGAGTTTTGAAAACCCCCAATGAAACCAGAGAGAACTTGAAATGTTTTGCAGCTTCCAAAAGAGCAGGAGGAAAACAAGTCTTCTGCTTTAAGTCATCAAACTTTGACGAGTTGTTGATATCATCACCGCAATGCTGCACAAGCTTAGAATAGAAATGCTGCTGCCTTGTGTATAATCAAACCCGACGTGGGCGTGTGTACATGCAGTGTAATAAAGGCACAGACAGACACACATGCAAACACCTCTCTGACCAGTCACCAGCCCCAATCCCTCCCTAAAATCCAATCATCTACTTGGAAACTTTAATTACATTGTAGAGAGCCAGTGCTCCAGCTGCTCTGAGCGACAGCGGCAGCCTGCTCTAGCACAGATATGAGCTGCACGAGTGTCTGTGTAGATATAATGTGACCGGTTCAATATACTGTTACAAAAGCCAGCCATACACCTGACTTATCATTTAAATGAGTATAGACGTACAGTCGCACAAGTGCTGCTTTTGTTTGCTGAAGGGCGGCTGGTGTCTGGTGAGGGGCTTCAGTGAGGAGAGCTAGGAGGTGTTGTTGGTTTCACTACGTGGCCACTTGTCACACCTTGTCATACTCTCACAAAACAGCCCCCCCCCCCCACACATTTTACGTCTTTTCATATTCACTCAATGGCTCTGACGAAGCTTGAAAACTGAAACTGAATGTAAACATGGAGAAACAACCTCAAACAAAAACTTCTTCAGTGTTTTGCCTTTTTGTATAGCTCTATTTGACAGTATTTATAAAAGCCAACCAACCTGTTGTGAACTGTCCCTTCATCTTTTGGAAAACAGGATCCTGGGCTGTGGCTTGGGCCCGGCGGGCCAGTGACTCAGAGGCAGCGCTGGAGAACATGTTGGAAACATTGGAAACGTTCTCCAAGCCGACTCCAAAGGTGCTAACGAGCTTCTTGACAAAGTTGAGTGTGTGGGGTGTGATCTTGGCATCAGACACTGCACCACTCTTTTCAAAGGCCACTGAGTAACATTTTGCCAGGCCCTGCTGAAGCTGCCTTAAAACCTGTAGAGAGAAGAAGGAAGAAAAGAGAATAAAGAAATGCTGTAATGATATGGGAATTATTAGAGACATCCTGTCCTTCTTACAGACTTAGACATAAGTCATTTCCTCAGGAAAAAAAAGATGCAGCAATGTGACCAAATTGAGGGAAAGAAGGAAGGCAATGACTATGTTTCCCCTGCTTGCCCAGTGGAATGATGCATAGAGCCTGCAGCTGCTGCCCAGTGCCCCTGATCATCACAGGTAATCACACAGATACACACTCATAGCATCCCTCGCCCCATCCTACACGCTCACAGCACCCATCCATCACTTGTCTTCTCCCCTCTTACTGCATCACCGTCTGCCAGACTTCCCCTACAGAACAGAATAGCTGCTGTGTGTGGAAGCTGCTTAGCAAGGCTAAAACTATTTAAAAGTGCATCAAGTTCAGTTTGGACAGACGCACCTCATTATGTGATGCATACATGCTTAGCTTTAGAGTTTCACATGACCCTTATATACAGAAGATGTTCAAACTGTCATACATGAAAATTCTCAATGGCAGCTGTAATATTTTCTCGCCTTCTGATCTTCTGCTGCAGCAAAATCTGTTCTGCACCTTTTATTACTATTTTTCCCTCACCTCTTCATGCCAGTTCTCTCTGAACCACACCATCTGGTCTACGATGCCCTCCAGGGAGGAAAGCAGTGTGGGGTGTAGCTCCCGCTGCATGTGCATTATACGGCTGCAGCGCCACATCGGGGCAGTGGCCCTGATTGGCCCTGGGTCTGAGGCCCCTGAGTGAGGCTGGGCCCCAATTGAACTGGGCTGCTGCTGTCCAGATGAATCTGGGAGAAAAGAGTGGAAAAGAGGAGAAAGCAACGGAGAAATGATGGATTAGAAGAATGCAGAAAATCAAAAAAAGTGGGGAAAACACAAGATGAGGCCAATTCAACACTGTCCTGATAAATTATTAATAGATAAGGACTTGTTAAAAAACAAAAAAACAACAACAACAACAACAACAAACCAGACAAACAAACAAACAAAACCCACCTTTTATTGTTCAAAGTGTGCTAAATCAGGCAACACACTACAGGCACTGTTTACTTACCGCTTTTGTAGCGTTCCCTCTGCTCGATCTTGAGAGTCAGGTAAAGGGTGCGGATGGGGAAGTAGACAGCCTGGGGGTACACTCGTCCCACCTAGCAGATAAAAGAGGGTCACAGATTACATTTCAAAGACTCCCCCTAAGGACTGCAAAGGAGAGAGAGGGGTGTGGATAGAGGTAAAGAGGGAAGCGATAGAAAGAGAGACAGTGAGAGAGGGACAGAGAGATACTGTATGCCTATATGTGTCAGGGTGAGAGAGTGAAAGAGAGAGATCATACAGATACTGCCAAAGACCTGTACTCTTACAGAGGGGGTGTTTGAAGCTTTGAGTCAGTGGAGTTAGGGGAGTTAAAAACATGTCATGGCTGAGCTACAAAACTCAATGTGACTGATGATGAAACTGCCTTCAAGACTTCCAAGAAAAGTCACTGACACCACTAGAAGAGTTAATGGTCAAAGTTGGGACATAAGAGGCTATGAGTTTTAAACGCACAGCAAATTTACCTTTAAGTTACTGGGGTGCAAATCCTTTGATAAGTAATACACCAGGTGAATTTAATGGTCGTCTTTTATTTAAATTTCATGGAAACCCCACGTCAGACACATAAAAACCAAAATTTCCAGAAGCCTCGCAGTTTTGAACAAAGTGAAACAATTCCTTGATAAAGATGCACTTCGTACTCTGTACTGTACCCTGGTTCTTCCATATCTTACATATTGTGTGGAAGTGTGGGGAAACACATATAAAAATACAACTAATCCATTAGTCACAGTACAGAAACGAGCACTGCGTATTATTCACAAGGCTGGTTATCTAGATCATACTCACAAATTCTTTCTTCAGGCAAAGTTACTTAAATTCCAGGATCTGGTTAATTACAATACATCCATAATTTTGTATAAAGCTTTTACTAAACTTTTACTGGCAAATTTACAAACTAGATTTGAAATTCGAGAAAAGGTTTATAATGTGAGACGCTTTGGAGAATTCAAATTACCCAGAACTCGAACAACCCGTAAAGGTTTTTGTGTGTCTGTATGTGGTGTGAAAATCTGGAACAGTCTGAGTTTACAATTGAAACAATGCAAAAATATTCATAGATTTAAATTTCTCTACAAACAGTTGGTCTGGTCACAGTATACTCAATGATGCTTTTAGTGTGCTCTGTAATGTCTGTCCTCTTACCATTGCTGGTATGGATTCCAAAAAAAAAAAAAAAAAAAAAAGTGTGCGTATGTATGTACATATATGTACTTGTGTGTGTAGATATATATGCATGTATATGTATGTGTGTTTGTTACTTGTAGTTATTACTGCCTGTTACCTGTGGTAATGCAATTTATAATTTATATATTCTGTATTCAGTTATGAAGGCTCTAATTGTTGTTTGCGAGCTGCCGTTTAGATGCTTGTATGTGCCCGGGGCTGTTGATGGGTCTGTATGCAATGATGGGCGTAGCTGCGGGAAGTTTGTTTTTTTTGTTGATGAGTGAGTATAGGGGTGGGATTTAATAAGTTTTCTTCATCCCACTCCTTTTTCAGGCAATTTTTGTTTTTTGTTTTGTGCATTTTATGTTCAATATAGGTATTTGTTGTGCCTGAAAATGAACAAATAAATGAAATGAATGAAATGAAATGAAATGTATCTGTACTAAGCCACTAAGTCATCCATTCTACCATCAAAGTATTGTGTTTTTAAAAAACAAACAATCAGTGAACTCAAACTATTGATATGTGGAATAAATTCTTCTTGATGTTATAGTTTTCTTATATTCTTCCATTTATAATGAAACTACATGATTGGCTGTTTAAAGTAGCTTTACATTATTCATAATTCAAAATAACCCATTATAATCTTCTACTGGGCCTTGGGGCAGTCCTGCAGTTCATCTTCTGTCCCAAACAAGCTGTTTTAGTCCCCTTGCCCCTCCCCCTTTAAGACAACTTTATTTTAAGTGGCTGCCCCCTGTAAACAGAAGCTTTTAACAGCAGGTCAGTGGGACTATAGTTTGGTCATCTAACATAACTGAGATGACCATATTCTAGGTGCTGGCATCATAATTTGACACTGCCCATCTTTAATATGAACATCCACCATGTTATCAGGATACATTGGAGAGAGAATACGCATGACAGATGACAAATTATTGGGGGGGGGGGGACAAGTCAGTGTTTGTGAAAGCTTACGATGTACCAATGTGACTGATCTTCAGTTAGCTTTTAAAGTTGGTCACACTGATTTTCTTAAGAAGACATTTCCCTCATTTGGTGTTTTAATAATAGTGGTAGGGAATACTGTCTAAGAAGTTTAAAAAAACAAACAAACAAACAAACAAAAGAAAAAAAAAAAACACACCAAAGGTGTTAAATAGGGTGTAAGAAAGCATTCAGTGACCCCTCATACCCTATGGATGGGTGACCGTACTCCCACCAGCATAGGAATATTTCATCTTAGGATAAAGGCGATCACTCAGAACAGCTCTGTATTGATTTACTTTGACAACAAGACCCAAACCATGCCAGCAAAACACAATAACAAAGCCACCAGGTGCCCTTACTGCAGGGGTAAAGAGTTCAGCCTTTCCTTCAGCCTGTAGTTTGCAAATACAGTTCGCATTAACTTGTGACAGAAGATTCAGGTGAGTCTTCAACTAAAGAATCTTATTTTGTCACAGTTGCCCTTTCTCAGGGAGGAGGTAACACATACATTGTCCACTCACTTGCAGTTAATGCACTGAACCTTTAACTGTACACAGGAATCATCTGACATCGCACAGACGTTTTACTAACAAGCTGGCAGGTTGGACACTTGCGCGGTCACATGCACCTCAGCTGGGTGATGTCTGGAAAAGTTCAGGACTGCGGTGTGAATGTGCAAACAGCATCTGAAAGCTCAGATGGTGATATGAAAAGTGTTTGTTTCGATTCACACTGTTTAAACCCTAAAAGTCTTGAACATGCAGTAAAACCTCTGACCAAACATCCATCCACACATTTTCCCGTGGCTACAGTCTGAATTCAAGTCACATTTCACCAAATAACACCAGAATGAATGACAACCCATGCAAATTGCAATGTAAAGGAATCTCTCTTTTGATGAGCACCGTAAACTTGACACTGATATATGACACATACTCCCTGTCACAGCACAAAGTGAGCGCTTCAAGGCAGAACATGAGTTGTGACAAACCTCACTAAATTTTTTTACAGTATTAAAAACTGTATGCCAAAGTAAAACAAGCCTAGCCACAGTTTTGCTGAACATTTCAAATACAGCCAAATTGGAGAATTGTTTTAAAAGTGCAGTGTAGCTGCCTGCAGGGCAGAAAAGAATCGATCCAAAAATCCAACAAAACTAAGCTCAATGTGGCTAACGGTGGGCCGAGGATCAGTGGTTACAGAGAGAGGGCTACAGTAGTGAGACAGAAGACGACTAGAAGACTGAGGATAAATGGACTTTGGAACCGCTACGCTTTCTTTAGCTTGACCCACATTCCTGTGACATCTAGCTGTCTTTAGAAAGATTCTCAGATTGTACAAATCATGATTACATAAAACTGAGTTCAAGTTGAAAACGGATTAGCCTGTGGCTATGTAACACACACTTGTACATCTTCCTTAGGTTACCAAAAGAACCGTTCCAGATCTCAGCTGGTCTGAAAATCTTCAAGAGACGTGGCTCCCAAAAGGAATATAACTCTACACTGGCCCGAAGGTGGGGAAGAGAGAGAGACAGGAATAACAAGGTAGTGAAAGGCTGTGGCCGCTTTGGGTGGAAGCCTAGACATCTCAGACGTCTCATAAAGTCATAAAGGCAAACAAATGATTATTTAATTAGGAAAAACTCTCCACTTCCTCAACTTAATGTGACCCTTGCTCTTAAACAAACACATACATGGGAACTACATACACTATACATATCTAGCAACATTAGTATTCCCACTAATATTTACTAATTTTATATGTTGTACAAAGAGTAAATATCCTGTTTTCACATTTTTCTTTTTCAGTGTCCCTAAAACAGAGAAAATGACTTGAAATGAAAAGTACAATATGGAGCTGACAAGTGAGATGTCAAGAGCAAGTGGAAGAGGGAGTGCTAAGTGTCAGCTAACAGCTGTATTAAAGATGAAAGAGGAAGGAAGGCAAAGAGGAAGAGGAGGAACCAGAGATCACCGCACTAATGGGAAGATAAGAAATGTCATAATTTGGCACGGCTGAGGTGAACTAAGGGGAAGAGGGAGCACGGCAGACACGGTGCAGGCAACGAGGGAGGGAGCATGTGTGGGAAGGGGTGCTGAGATTCTCTGCTAACTTCTGATTCATCTTCCCGCCTGCCCCCAGGCGCTCTTCTCCTCACCTTCATCAATATTTCAACATACGTTTTTTTAAACATCCCGCCGCCACAGAGAAACTCTAAATAATTCAGTCAGGCGAGAGGGATAAAGAATGCCATGCATTAAAATGTGGTTTGTTCTTTACACAAAAGAGGCAGAGAAGAAACGGGTGTCAACCTTTTACACTTCAGTCATAATAGCATGAAAAGGCGGACCAAAAGGAAGAAGTGAGTCTCTATGGAAGGAGAATTTGTATAGTCACAGACTGACATCCATTTTATATACGTACAGAAGCGATTCGGGTTAACTGAGACATTAAAGCTAAGCTTTTTATCAGTCATGTGTCATGGTCTAATATATTTTAAAAAGATTTCCAAAAACCAAAACAGGAAAATGAGGGTTTAAATAATTGGGATTTCCATCAGTTGTTCTAGAACTGAAGAAGCCTCTTGGATGAGAATCATCTTTAAAAATAAAAAAACAAAGAACCTCCACAGACACTAAAGCAAATGAAAATAATGGAGCAAGTTTCTACAGTTGGGCCTATATTTAACTGTATAATATGTATCACAATTGATACATGGGTTTCTGAGAACTCTATTTCATCAACATGATCAATACTTGCCATAATTTCAAAATGTTATGGACAAAACCGTTTTTTGTTTGTCTAAAATTAACATTGTTGTTAACAAGAAGTTGCCAAAAACACCCAATGTATCACATGCGATAAAAATTTTGAATAAATATATAATAAAAAATATATTATACACAACATGATATAGCAAAAACATTTTTGTGGATTTTGTCATAAGGGTTAATAAACATCTCAGTTCCCCCAAAATCTGAATTTTCTGGCTATTTTTTGATGGGTTGGGTCTTACAGGGTTAACGGCTGACTTTCATAAATGCTATTTCTTAATGGGCTTAACAACCAGCCATCAGTGACATGTTTCCTTTTAATCTGCATACTAAAAAAGTAAGAAAGACTGCTAAAGTAAAGCAATCTTCATTTCTTCACACTCACATGGCGATTATGATGCTACTACACACGTGCCCAAAGGCTAGAGGGGGCCTGTCAATGTAGGCCAATTTAAATTCTAATAAAATGCTTGGATTTGGGTTTATATACATTTTGTATTATATTTTCCTTCTAACCTCTAAGTATGTTTTTTTTATTCAGCTATCCAATGTGTGACACTTTTTAACTTTATCAAAGTCACTTTAAAACCTCGCCTTTTCACTCTCGTCTTTTTATCCTCCTTCACAGTTTCCCTCACATCCTCCATACAACATTCCAGCTCTGTTGAGAGGATGGCTGTTTGTTATAGCAGACTACTCTTTGAAGATCACCCTCTTCAAATTGTGCAGAAATAATACTCCATTAAGCAAAGCAAATTAGTCCTTGGTTTAATTACTAGCTCTGTTCCTGCAGTGCGGATGCATTCAATATTAACTTCATAATCATTTCTTGAACAAATAATTTAAAAACCAATTCACCAGGGACTAGTGGAAGCCAATAAATTGTTGTAAAAGGGGACACTAAAAGAATCTGGATGCTTAATTTGGTAAATAGAAAGCAGGAGAGAGACTACTTTGGCGTGAATGCAGTTAATTTATCTTGATTAGAAAGACGTGCATAAGGACTGACGCTTACACACTAAGCCAGATGTGCTGCCCCAAATGCATACAGAGAGCCAAGCAATACTAAGATTGATGGTGCAGCAAACATCCAGACCCACTGAGAGCTGACCACAAAGATTTTTGACTGAAGCACAAATAGAGTTTTGCAAAAGCCTCACCTGACTTATTAGGTTAAGCAAAGGCTTTCCTTCTGATCCAACCAGGCAGGTCAGAAGCTGTGGTATCCATGCCAACCACTGGATGGGTGGGACTCCAATACAGTACTTGTCAACAGCATCGGCCAGAGTGTTCTTGTCGTCAAAGCTGAGGAGCCACAAGACCTACGGGTGGAAAAAAAAAAGGTGTTAGAAGGTGGGATGAAAGTCAAAGATAGTTGGGGAGAAAGGACAGAGGCAGAGAGAGAAGAAATAACAAATGTGAAAAAGGTCACATAAAGGTCAATAATAACAGTCACAATTATTTACCTACTGCAAAACACCAAATCGCAAGGTGCAACATTGCTACCACTAACCAGGCGATTGCTGTGCAGAGCAATATACAAGTGCATCTTGGCAATCCTCAGTATGATCAAAGCTGAACCATGTGGTGGTGATCTCTCCTCCCCTGGTAAGCTTGTGTGTGTGCATTATGATGAAGACATTATCCCCCCACCCCCCTTCCTGTTTCTGAGTACACAGATTGTGCATAATTACTGATAATGACTGGTCATCTCGCTTCATCCATCAGGAGTAAGCGCTGCCAACCCACTTTGGCAGTACAATACTTATGGGTGGGGTCATCAGAAAAAAACAAAACAAAACAAAACCCCCCATTTAATATGAAGGTGAAGCTGGCATTAAATTATTTAAACAGAAATCAATAGTAACAGCCGATCTACACACACACACCAAGGTGGCTCTGTGCTGTGGCAACTTTTCGAGAGGCTACACTGAATGAGTTAGTGTCCATTTAAGAAGGTAGGATGGTTGTTAGCAAGAGGTTCCATCTCTTTACCTCCTAGGCACTGCCTGCAGAGTTGCTGTATGGGGGAAATCGGTCAGACTGTTAGAGAAAGGTCAATTCATGTAGAGGGTCATGAGATTGGAGTGTCAGGGGATGCCATTAGTCTGTTGACCCCAAGTGCCAGAGGATGGCCTTCACTCCACCATCGATCTACTGTGGGAACCCATCCCTGCAGCCTACCCTGCTGCTAGACTGTAATCGATCAAATTACTACTCTACTTTTAACCATGGCTAAGCCTGAGAGGTGGAAAAAAGAATGGCTTTCTTCTCATTGGCAGCAATAATGTATGGGGTAGATGAGGTCAGGAAACTAGAGAATGAAAAGTGACTCCCTGTTGTAAAAAAACAAAACATGGCTTTAGGCAGGAAGGTTGCTGGTTTCATTATCAAGCAAACAAAACATTGACAACTGAAATCAAGAGATAAACAAGCAACCACAGAAATGTTGCCATTATCAGCATTTTGCAAGGAGTTTTACCAACCAAGATGATCATACAAATCCCTCCCCAGCATCCCACTTCTCTTATCACCTTTGCGAGGTACTTGCGGGACTTGCTCTCATTTTGGTGACGGCAAGCATGGAGGTAACAGGTGATGGCAGAGACTCCCAAGTGGAGCTGACGATCTTTAACGAAAATGTTCTCTAGGTAGTCGCCCCACATGGCCCAGGCTTTCACCAGAACGTCATGCATCTGTACTGCTGCTGAAAAAGCCTTATTTGCCTCCTCTGACCTAGAACAAGAAAGAAGGGAAAGGAAAAGTGTTAGAGGGTGAAGGGTATATTACCGTTAATGAGTGTCAAGGGCAAGTGAGAAAAGGGAGGTAGCTGGGGGAAAGGAAATAAAATTGAGTGAAAGGTGAATCAGAAGGGAAAAAAGAAAAGGAAATAGGTAGAGATGCTGAAGAGAGCAGCATGTAAGGGGAGAAACGGTGGGAGGCGATCGAACAAGAGAAAAGGAAAAAGGAGTGTGCGAGAAATGTTGATCACATCTTGAAATATTAACTAAACATCAATAAACCACAGATTTTCAGCAGCTGTAATCTTCAGCGTTTTTCCCCTCACGGTACTGTAGAATAAAAATTCATCCCAGTATGAATTAACAGTTTTGTTTTACTATGTGGCTGCAGTATCCACAAGCACACAATCGTAATATTCATCCACACTCCGCTTTCATATAAACCAGACACTGAACCAAGGTTTTACGCTCCCACATCACTGCTACATTTAAGTTCTTTTTGCTGTCACTGAAGTTGTGAAGCTAACAATTAGTTTGATTTATTTAATTTGGTATTATTTGGTGTTTACTCTGAATTCAAAATCATTAAGCATTCAAATTTGGTTTATATTGAATTGAATTTCCCGGTGGCTCCTTAAGCAAAATAGGGCGCTAAGAGAGGTTTAAATGCAGACGCCAGCCAAATGGACAGAACCATCTGCTGTATTCACATGAGAAAGAATTGGTCTCTTCATTTAAAAAAAAAAAAAGATAGTTTGGTGGAGTTGTTTGTCATTTGACTTGGTCAGTTTATTGGATATGGTTTTGTTAATTGTTATTTTTCAGTATAGTTCTGTTAAGGTGACCTCTTTTGCTTATGGGGCCACTTATTTCTTAAAATAGCTTATTTTCTTGATGACGGACTCTTGATATCATCTTTGGGGCTTTTTTTGTGTGGGTATAATAAAATCCACATTTTATCTGTGTCTGCACTTATATTAACTATTTGGTCTCATGGTATTATGTAATATATCTTAAACCTAACTGTACAGATATAACTTCATATCTATCCATCCATCACTCCATCTTAATAAATTCTTGACAACTTCTATTGTGGTATTGCGGTCTAGCAATCACACACTTAAGATTCAATACACAAACTATTAAATAGCAGGCTATGAAACAGACAAGTAGACTCTGGCAACCGACCCGAGTTTTGACTGCAACATTTATGCTGACAGGGAAATATATTCTGAATCATCAGCTATTTTCACCATGCCAAGAAGCTTCTAACCGTTGGCACGCAGTCTGAATAATTTTTACACACCTTTCAGTCTCTGATTAATAAATAAGATGCAAGCGGCACCCCGAGACGCACTACCCTGCAGTCAAAACAAGGAGACAGGCCTGTCAATGAAAAAGTCTTACTGAGCTGAAGTTGGTGAATGGACCTCCATTTCAGGAGTGCTTCCAAAACAGCTCTGCCACTTACTTGCAGTGAAATGTCTCCCAAGCCAATCAATTAAAATGTGTTATTATAAAAGGCATTTGGCATGTGATTAAAAAACGGGAGCTTGATTGCTATGGGAGTCAGAGCCGAAGACCCTCCAGTAATACTTAATGGGGTTTCCTCAGTCGCTTTGAGAGTGTTAAAGTACATTAACGCTTTCTGCTAGCCGGCTCAACAGGAGCACAGTCACCCAACAGACTGTCAAATATTTGACACCCGTTTAATTGACTGATCCCAAAATCCTTAGCACATGTGGTTGCACATGCACACGCACACACATAAGAATCTCTGAACCCCTCACCCCCACTCAGCTGTTAATTCTCCCCTGGTGCAGGGGAAACTTAATGATTGCAATAAACCCTGCTGAGGTGGAGGCAAGTTTTGCTGATCCCAGAGATTCCTGTAAATTGCCTAGAGTTAATTATTGAGCTGCATATACATTTAATAAGCCTTCCTCAATTTGTCTTTCACCCCTCAGGACGCCACATGTCATGACAAAATGGCAGGCAAAAAAAAAAAGAAAGAAAAAAAAAGCTGGTGCTGAAGAGGAAGGAATGTTAAGGAGTCTGGCTGTGGGTGTGCAAGGCCCAGCTATACATGGAGAGAGCAGTTGTACACTCCACTGGCAAACCCTGCAGCGAGAAACAAATTACTGACACCTGATGGCAAAGATCTCATCTAAGCCATGTCACATGGGTTACCTGCTAACAGAGCTTTAGAGGTGGATTACTCTGAGGCAAGAATTGCCAAGTAAACATAACTGCTATGTACTGGCAGGATGAAACACCCACACAGTGTCAAGGGACCACTGACACAGTTTCAAGGCAATGTGATGATGAATAAAGGGAAGGCAGCGCCAGAAATATAAACTTGGATGTTGACAAAAAAAAAAAAAAAGCAAAAAAAAAAAAAAGCACAATGCATGAAAGGCCATCAAAGACTAAACATCTGGTTAACGTACTTGTTGATTTGAGCCAAGAACATCCCCTTTAGAGCGTAGAACTCGGCCGTCATCTCCTTGGTGAAGTACTTCAGGTTGGTTGACTCTATCACTTCTAAACCCTGACAGACAGACGCCAGAACAACAAAAGTTAAACTTAAAACAAAACTGCAGCAGGTAAATTTTCATCTACGTTAGGCAGAAGATTTCTCAAGAAGTGCCGCAACGTTGTGTTTTAGACAGAGCCATAATCACAGGTGAAGAACAAACAAACTGCTCACTGTTCATTAAGAAGTAAGAGTAGAGGTGTTAAGGGAACTAAACTTCCATTACGGTGAGCCTCTGATTAGGTGTCCCCTATGTACTGCTGTGACAAACGATGTGTAGCAGGAGAAATAGACAGAGAGAACCACAGATGAGATAGAAGGGAGAGAGGGAGAGAAGAGTGTCTACTGGCACTTTTAATGACTTGTGGTGTGTTGAACTACTTCTATTAATCAGAGCACTCCATGGGCTTAAGAGCAAGCTCCTGAGTTACACACTCTCTTATAAGTCTCACTGCTATAACTTGTCACCTAGAGCCTGTGGAGCAGGGAAATTATTTTACTGCAAACACTTATTGCTCTTTCTATAGCTCCCACTCAAAGTACCTCTAACTATGCCTCGAGCTACTGCTGGCAGATATCAGCCCAAATACTTAAATTACTAACGCGTCAAATGCTTCCATGAAAGGTGAAAATGATATATGCAGAAGGTAGCAGTCGCTTCAATTTGATATAGAAGCAGAAAGCAGAACACATGGAGCTTTGTATCTCACCTGCATGCACTCATTCTTGCCCATGACACCTGCCAACTGCAGATAACACTTGACCTGCTGCCTGATCTTCTGGAAACAGTCAACAATGGGCACTGTGGGGATGGTATGGATACGACTCAGAATGTCCAGAGCCACATTCACCAAACCCTGGGGGAAAAAAGTGCGATAGGTTACAATTATTTTTCTTTAAAAGATGGATGCTAAACGTGACATTGATCTTTACAGATTGCATTTATTCATTTTAATAGAAGTCAGTTTGTCGGCTTGAACCAGTACCTGTTTGCGAGCTATCTTGCCGTACTGAATGATAGCAGAAGCTGAGGCATGAACTCCCAACATGGCGTTGTTGTTGTTGGGATCGTGTTGTGTGTTTGTCTCATATGCTGTCACAATGGCTGTGGACGGACAAAAAGACAAAGAAGCATTTTTTTCCCCTGCACAATTGATAAAGTTGATAAAGAAACCTAAAAGAGGGGCGCTTAGGGCAGTCTGAAGGGTGGGGAACTTCAAGCACTCTAAAGGCTCTGCTGTCATAACGCAGGGGAGGGCACTGGGGACACTAAACGTATTGAACAGTAAATGAACCATGGCGATGAATTTCATCAAGAAAATTCCATTTCACTTTAAGTTTGAAGGCTGTCATGTATAAATGAAGTGGATTTTATTGGCATGGTGCTGCAGAACCACCGCTATCATTATTTCAGTGCCTCTCAGTAAGAGTTGAAGCTCAAGTTGCTTGAGACATCACATTTTGCAGTGGCTGCCTTTCTGAATGGTTTCAAAGTCACTGCGGGAGAGAGCTGAGCACTGAGCAAGGTAAACATGTGTGTCTGAGTGTGTGTGTGTTGTGTCCTGCAGTGAAAGAGAGAGTGCTTTAGTGGGCTGACATTTGGCAAGGTACTGAGACCCTGAGGGGGTTCTGCACGTCATGGCCTTTTAAAGAAGAGCCCTTCATGGAAGTAGTGGACACCAAAGCAGCAATGTGAAAGTTTGTCTGCATGAGTGTGGCATCCTGTAACACGTGTACAATGGCTAAATTTATGTTTCAGTATATCATGGTCTTGCATTTAGATGCAGTTGTGTTAGAGCACGTGTCATACCTTGGTAGTGATGTTGGCGCCACATGAATATGCTGCTCCAGTGCGACAGGTCGTCCGAAACAATAGGCAGTCGGTTCCTCCATGTTTTCACCACAGTCTTCATGTCGTGGAGGCTGGTGTTGCGGCCGAGGTTAGCCGTCTGAAGCCCTGCATTAATTTGGGCCGCTTCTTGCAGCTCAATGATCTGCTGTGCAGCCTGGAGAGAAATGATAACTAAACCTTTTTTGTATTTACGATTCAATATTCATGATAAACTTAAACATGCCTGCCTGATTCTTTGACTATTCCTGCTGAAAGTTTTATAACTAAGAAGCTTTCAATAAGAATTTCTTTTACTATCTTATGATAAAATAAATGCTGACTGCATGAGAAGGTAAAGTTAAAAGTAGTTGAAAAGCAATTCTTATTTATTTAGCAAGGACAATGACATCAGGGTAAGTAACCCTCGCCATATTCTGATACCATAGGGAGGTAGGGTTACCGCAGAGGGTTCAAATAGAATGAGAAGAGGTTTGAGTGAGGGAGGACTGATGGAGCTGTACATTACCACTTTAAATTGAACATGTAGAATTTTATTTGAGCATTTGAAGTAGCAGAAATATATCAAATGGTTGTCTTGCTTACAATAACTTTTTCTTTGATGTCGAGTCAAAATTTTGTGTTGCCAGGTCTGCTCCTACAGTCAGCGTTAGAGATTTGGTCCAGAACGTACACCAGCTGATCTTAATCTTGTTAATATTTTGTCTACACACCTAAACAAATGTAAACATCCATCCAGACTTCCTTGCTTAGTTTGCTCTGCGAGATATACACATTGTCCATCTGTCATAAATAACCATCTTGTCAAGAGAATGTTTCGGGGGAGTTTTTCTCGTCTTTTCCTATTTTTTTAAATTTCACTTATTAGCTGTTATAAATGTGATGCTGATGGATCATTAAGTCGGTAATATCAACCCACCGATAAATTGACATTTAGAATTTCGTTAACAGAAAGACACGAGTAGAAGCCATAGCTCGAACAAGAAGGGTGATGGCAAGAAAGATGGCGTGACTGCTGTGTTAACGGAAAGGAGACGCTAATGTAAAAGCATGGAGATTAAAAAGGATGATTTAAAATGCAGCAGGATGAAGGACTGTTAGTCTATTGAGAGATAAGGTAAAAAAAACAAACAAAACAACATCACTTAATCTAACCACATCCAAGTCATTTTCTTGAAACTCATAGTCAAGTACGAGGTCTACAGGTTTGGGGAAAAAAAAAAACAGCAATGCCTGCTCAAAACAGTGACACTCTTTATGTAGCAAATATCATCACATTATGAACTTTTACACTATTTATTTGTACATAATGCTTTCAGGCCAATATGCCTCAATTGTTATTGGTCAAAGAAACCTTGTGATACTGCAGATTGTTAAAATGTCACAGGAACAAGAACAAAACACATTGAGTACAATGCAGCAGTAGTTTTTTTTCATGGCAACAAAATTATTTTGCAGGCAAAATCATTATGCCTTCCTACATTATTCAATAGCTAATCTGCTTGGATGTGGCCAGAAAAAAAGGGGAAAAAAAAAAAAAAAAAAAAAAGACACGGAGATGGGGAAAATGTGAAAATGATAAGCGAGGGCTTCTATCTCATTCTGTGAAAAGAGGCCTCATTGATTGGCCCAAAGCAGCATTGTGAACATATAATCAATCATTCTATTATAACTACTCATCAATCAATATTAATGCCAGCCCTCGTAATCAATAGTGTGGATGATAATCCATTGATCGTCAGCCACTGCTGAGAGCTGGGATTTGATGATAACTTGATTCAAATAGTAGTTGAACCTCACTGTATTTGCAGAGTCTGGGCTTCTTGGTCTGTAAGGCTCATGGAGTCGTGAATTTGAGATATAGAGTTTGGAATGGAGATTTACAACAGGCCGCTTGGCTGGGCAGAGGAATAAATAGCTTGTTTTCCCTCGGCTAGGCTAAATAATTGGACTCCACATATCCGAGCACATGCACGAGCATGAACACAAATACACACACACACTAACGAGGAACATAGTTGCACAATTCAAATACCCATTTTGAAAAGATAAATGTAGTAAATCAGAGCAAGCTGAAGACTTAACCCCCCATTCCGGAATGAAATCTCCCAAAACAAAATAAATTAGGCCGTACAATATTTTTCACAATTATCTGTTAATATCAGCTGATGGCCCATTTCTAACCTTCATTCAGACTATCCCATTCATCATGTAAATGTAATTCTGCTGCAGGTATTTAATCAAATAGTATCTGATGGCAGGGAAGTAATTACAGCCGTTCTAAACTAACTCTTTATTCTTCACTCTTTCTCCCCGTGTTCCTCCATTCTGTTCACTCTCCACCTTTTTCAATTTTCAGTCCCTCAGTCTGCCGCCTTTTTTTCCACTCTCCTTTTTCATCTTTGCCTTGTCTATTGTAATCTCTTGTGGTGGAATCAGAGAGGCTTAAAGGGTTTTTGATTTTTTTTTTTTAATCATCTGTCTCAATTTTACAAGAATGGAGTGAGAAGGTGGGGAGGGGGCTTATCAGCATTTCTCAACAGCACAATGTCTTAGGGTCTAAATCCAAACTCTTTATGTGTTGGGTATACTGACCTGAAGCAATGGCGTGTGCACATGGGAAACAATGTGAGGCAATCTCCTCCACTCACGAATGGCCAGGCTGGAGGCCATCTCCACCAGCCGTTCTATGAAGTTGAGCTGCTGCTCCTCTGGGTTGCAGATTGCCAGGTAGCCACGGTGCATGTTCACCTTCCAAGCCATCTCCTTAGGGCAGCTTAGCTCCACCTGGAAATTCATACAGTAAGAAAATGAAATATTTAAACAAAAATTAATGGTAGCAACTTAGTAGAACAATCACAATTTTGATTCAAATTAGCATACTTTTGCTCAATAACAGTTAAAAGATGAGATCAGTCTCGTACAGCAATGGACTTTTACTATCATATACCTGCCACGATAATTTACAAGAACAGTGCGGTTGTTGAAAATCTATACGTTTCCTTTGTTCATCAGCATAAATGTGTGTTTTGAATCCATCTTATCGTCATTCTATAATCTACTATCTCTGGAAAATGACAATGAGAAACATCTTTCTCTTGCATTTTTTTATGTTAAAAATAAATCTACTTTTCTTTCCAAAAAAAATAAATAAAAAAAAATAGAGGGAGAAACACAGGATAAAAAAAATCTTGTGAAAAGTGAGTATCAATTTCATTTTAATGTCATTTTCTTACAACGGGTAAAACACAGGCTATGTGAATAACAAGTGCACAACGTTATGCTTCAAATATAAATATACATATGCAATATAAATAGCTTGAAAGAATTAAGAATTTCACACATGAACTTTTGACAATTTTGTGCGTTAGGTTGGGAGGTTTAGCAAACATCTACATTCTCACATGTACTGCTTTTAGGTAAATTCCAGAGGAGTTCATACTGAATTGCCTGTTTGTTTTCCTGTGTGTATTTGTCGCCATAATGTCAAGTAGAACAGCGCACACTCTTCACAGTGCTGTAGCAGTTTTAATTACATGAAAACATCTGAGGGGAAAGGGCCTGTGACATTTTCCTTGTGCAATTTAGTACTTAGACAAATATACAACAATATTGGTTGCGATTTATTTTGTGAATGGGTTCGGCGGAACTTTTGTACTAATGACTAATAAATTTGACACGCCTGACACAGAGGCGAAGAAGCAGAAAGGGCCTTGCTATTGATTAATAAGCTCACCGCATTAGCATCAAACAAATAACACCCGCAGGGAGGCTCCTACGTCACACCTGTGGCCTGCTGTTGTGCGTTTATAAGTGAGCAAGAGACACAGAATGACAGAAGGCCAAAAGGATAAAGAGTGAAAAGAGCAAGAGAGTGAGGAGGTATAGGTGTGTGCATTTGCGAAAGCTCTTCCGATGCTGGAGAAAATTACAGTGATCGGTCAAAGCGCACTTATCGGGGGTGACGCTTGATGAATATCCTGGAGACAGGGCCGCCCTTATCAAGAGCCAGCTTTAATTGAAAGCAGGGACATTTGGACTTCGCCTCTGAGCTGGTGAGGAGTGGGCATGCAGGAAACTGAAAGCCTTGCTCCTCTCCTCCACCATAAAACAAATCACCCTGCAGCAGATGCTGGGGTAATTATTCACACACACACAGCTGTCGTAAATATTAGCTGTTGCAGCCAGAGCTATGGAGCGAGGGATGAAGAGATGGGGGTGAAAGTAAAAGTAGGGTGGGCAGTAATAGTAGAAAGAAGACCAAGTAAAGAAGAGAGGTTGGGGAGGCATGAGACAAAAGAAAGAGGAATGAGTAAACAGAGGAGGCAAAAGAATGAAACAAGAAGGAGGGGATATAGTGAAGCTGGTGTTGGCATCCAGACAATTTAATTAGATGTCACCTTCGGACAGAGCTGCTCAATGGATTGGTTCCAAGTCTCCTTGAAAGAGCAAAGTAGGAGTATTTGTTATATGTCAAGTACTATCACACACCCGCCACCCATCTATACTTTGTTTTAGGAAAACATGAGGCCAATAAATTCATGGACTAAACAGCTTAACTGCATTTCCACAGCTTTATGGCCGCCACTCTTATTCTTCCAGGGTGTGTGAGGTTACAGAGAGGTCAGACAGCACCAATATCAAGTTTCTCTACCTCACACTAACATGAGGCCTGGGTTTAATATCCAGGACTGCACTAGTAACAGGAGTAAAAGAAAAAAAAGAAAAGTTTAGTGGAGTCTGTCTGGTTCATTGGGTTCATGCCTACAGGCTCCACTGTGTCTGTGACTTTGTTAGTGACAACTTGCAGTTACTGTTTCTATTTCCTGTGAAACTGTTATTGGTACCTTTTGAGGACAGTGAGAGAAGAAATCTACGTGAATGTGTGTAGAAAGAATTACACACACATATATATATAAATACTTATATATTGGAACTGTGCACCCCTCACCTGCACCAGAGCCTCCTTCATAGCAGCCCAGTTGGAAACCCTCCAAGCACACTCGAGCACCAGATAAGGGTTTGAATGGCCTTTAGACTGGCCGTATTCAGTCAGCGGTTCCCACTGGTTCAGTTCCTTAGAACAGCTAAAGACAAAGGAGATGAGAAGTTTAGCAAAGATTACATTTTCTATACTTGACGATAACATTTCTTCAGGTTTTTTTATTTGCTCAATCTACATTGCTATGCCATTTTTAAGGCCATGTTTTTAGCATCAACAGGCTGCTTTGCAACTCACATCCTCGACAGCTCCGCTTTTTCTTCCTGTCTCTCACTTAATCAACATGTCTGCTTTGTTTTCTACAAGTCTTTTTAAAAGTCACAATGTATCATTTAAAACCCTAAACATACTTTCCAAGCGTTACACATTTCTGTGTCCTTTTCATTTTAGGAATGATCTTCATTGTAAAATGCAGCAAACACCAAGTAAATTCACAGCACATTTTTTAAAAAGCACACATAAAAACACAAGAGACAGCTGGATTTGCAGGGAAGCATGAGGGTCATTTCTTGTCATGACTCTATCTTGTATGGACTTAAGAAACATAAATCTTACCGTATCCAGTGGTCCTCCCACAGCTGGTACTCTGGGAATACTGCCGGGGAAACATTGCTCCTCTCGTGCTCTTTTCTAGCCTTCTCCATTGCCTTCTCGTAGCTTTCCTGAGCCTGAATATATATGTTTTGGGTTAACAAAATAGACATTACAGCATAACAGCACCACAAATTACTACCTCAGTGAGTCTACTTTAAGCTTCCTCTCACCTGTTCAAAGAAGCCATGCTGCTCATAGGCAATGGCTGTTGCCGTCTCAGGAAACTTGCACCTCTTTTGCCACAGGCCTGCCCACATGTCCTCCTCTTGGAGTAGAGAGTAGAGCTCTGCCAGAGAGTCCAAAATCTCCTATACGGAAGAAGAACACAATATGGATAGAAGCAGAACAAATTGGATCATCTGCAGTGATCAAACTGTAAATTTAATGAGAGCAGATTTGCTAATGAGTCTAGTTCAGACAGGATAAGAGGGAGATTTTCCAGCTTCAAAGACGAGGCTGCAGTGACGTGACAAATATATGTTTAAACCCTCCACTGTGGAAAAGAACCACTAATGAAAGGAACAGCAGCAATAAGCATGAAAGAGCCAAGTTCATTTTATTTTGTTTAACGCCTGACTCATATCAGTCCACCGACTATGAGAGAGATATCTGCATATCTGTGACCCTACATAATTATAGACCATAATGCAAAAAAGATGCTTGGGTTAGAAATATACTTTATAGCACAATTTATCCAGCAGAGCAGATATCTTGAGCACATGTAGTAGAGCCTGCAAAGCTGAGAAAATGGCAATGACTTCAGGGTTGCGTTGATCGTGTTTCGCAATATCGGAGTTTATTTACTCAATAGAATTCCTGATTTTATTGGACTTTTCTTTGTCTTACAGAGTCCTGATTGTTTAAAAAGCCTTAAAAAGTCAACACACAATCTAAATGAAAACCCATTACCTGCTGAGGTGGCGTGATGCTCTCCTGTTCATAGAACTCTGTGCTCTGCTTGGGTTTACTGTGCAAACTAAGACCTTTTTCAAAGGCCTGCTGCTCCAGCATGAGAGTGGAACGTAGCCAGAGGTTGTGAGTCTTGCCCAAGTACTTCAGGACACAGGGACGGATGGGGATAGGAGGTACACACTGGGACATGGCTTCCACAAAGCAGTTTAGGGCACTCGGCTGGCAGTCCCTCTGGGCCTGGTGGCTGCCACTACAAAGGAAAGGACTCATCTCTCCGGACAAAGCCTGGAGAGGAGAAAAGGCGAGATCATCAACTACCCAGTATTACTTTAGCAGCAGTGCTCTGATACAACATATTGACGAAAGCATTGAATTGCATGTACGGGATGCAACATGATACCATTTTCCAGTAAGAGAGTGCTGTTCAGAAACAGGAAAAAAGAGGTAGAGGATAACACATAAGAGGAATGGCAAGGGACAAATGACACAACTGTATGCTGCTTTTCTGTATCACACCACATCATGATCAACAAGTTAGTCAAGACCAATCAGTGAACCATGTTGCACTTTTACATACATATCTACGGTATTTTCTGCAATACTGCAAAAACATGGTTACTGCATTAGTAATAAAACCACTTTGTCCAGCTCTTTTTATAAGCCGTCCTTTTTTAAAGTAATGCAACTTTGAAGGAGGTATATATTTATTCAATACAATGTGAAAATCAGTGAAAATGCATGATATGCTAGCTTGAGTTGCATGCTACCACTCTTTGCAATCAGAGACTCACACATTTGGACAGAATAGACCTTGAGTATGATCATGGGGTTAGTGCTCTGAAAATCATGACTGACACACTCTGATGTATTGGTAATGAATGCAATTTTCGCTGCCCGATGACAGCATGGAGTAATTTATGCCTTAATGGTCACTTTAATTAGACTGGTGGTGAACGCCAACGTGTCATCAAAATCCTTCCGATGGAAAATATACTTTTCTGTCATTCCCTTGTAAGAGTCAACCCAGGGATAGAAAGCCTCAATTGCAGTAATCTTTCCATTTTTACCATAAGTTGGCATAATCGCTACATAAAATGCAGAGACAGGCATCAAAATAAATAACTTAAGTATTTGTGGCTTGAGGTCTGGCATAGGAATAAATTATTCAGAATCTGACCAGTGACTGCATCTCGTTTAAAAGTTGAATCACTTTTAATTATTTTGAGACAGAAATAAGACTCTGCCTGTTTGCACAAGTTATTGAAACAGTACAGAAAGGCATGTGTTTGTATATGATGACCACAAAAAGAAAATGTACACGTTAACTAGAAATAACATCTGTTGGTTTTAAGTCTCTACCTGCTAATCGAGCTGCAGTTTACATCTACTGACATTTAATAATAATGTGAACCCTTTAAAGGAATTTCATAGCGGACACAACAAGCCTAAGGGAGCATTTAAATAATATTTCTTTATGTCTTTGGATGTACATATTGCTATTGCTGAAGCTAAAAAGAAATCATCATGTAAATCACAATGCAGCATGCATGTCTTTCTCTTGACTATTCACAGGATATTGGATGGTTTGGTCATGCACGTCACACACTGTTTTTGTCCATTCTTGCTCTGGGAGCCCAAAAAAAAAAAAAAAGAAGAAGAAGAAAGATGCTAATAAATTATACTTACATGCTGCTGTCTGTCAGACAGGATCTTCCAGAGGCGAGGGAAAAGCTGGACCCAGGTCCTTTCAGCCAGCGGTGTGGAGATGTGACAGAGCTGAACCAAGGCGTTTAAAAGTGCCCCCGTCTAACACAGAAAAGAGACAAATGAAAGCTTCTGGCTGCTGATTCTGCAAGGCACTGACTCTTAATTCATGCTTTTAGGGCTCAAGAATATTGCTGACATTTTCATCCTTCTTGGGGGTTAATGAATAATGCCACTGGAACATGAAAATGTTTTGAAACTATAATTAATTTAATACATAAAACATTGTTTTTGAACTGCAAGTAGTCAACCTTGGATGATCTCTGTAATTTTGCCTACACTCTATCAAAGTTCAATTCATTTCATCAGCCGGTCAAAACTGAAGGCGTGCCTTACCTTGACTTCCCGTAATGAATCAAGAAACTTGTCATGGCGGTTGGTGAGCATGTGCAGTTGGTTGCCTGTGTCTCTCTCTGCTTGCTCCTTAGTCTTGGGAATGGCTGTCTGGTCACCTGGTGCTAATTCTATGTCAATTTCTACATCCTACCAGGGGGTAAATGAGGAGAGGAAAAACATGTATTGTTGTTCAAGCTTTGACATTTAGTCTTCGTGTTGGGCTGTTTTTGAAAGACCATTTTATCAACAGCTTCTTGATAATGGACGAATGACGACAACAGAGACAATTTTTAAGACGAGCAAAGAGGCACAGCATTACTCTTTTCTTAGACCCACAGTATGTAAAAACTCCTAATGGGATAATGTGGCAATTTATGTGAGACACGTTGCGAGGCGTTGTGCGCCTGTCTGTGTATCTCACCTCCTCCTTGGTCTCGGTGTTTTCCCTTTCGCGAGGCTCCTGCTTGACGTGCGTTGCCATGGCAAAGGCGGCGCGGTCGTGGCTGTCAGCCAGGTTGATGACGTTTGTGATAGATGGCAGCATGGATCCCTGGCAGCTGGTGCCAATGATGGTGTTTCTTTCGCAAACTGCCAGTAACAACTATCAAACACACAAACAGGTGCAAAATACATAAAAGAAGATTGGTGACGGTTGGTGGCAGATAACCAGCACGTAGATGCCCGCAGGATAAAAACCTTACGAAGCCTGCAGAAAGACCTGAGACCCACTGCTTACCTCTATGCACTGTTTGATCCAGAAATGGCTGCCCATGGCCTCCCAGTTCTGAGAGCAGCAGATGTACAGTAGCCTCTCATAGACGCGCCGCTTCATAGAGGCATCAAACACCTCAAAAAACTTGGCTCTGATCATTGGCTGACTGCAGCGAAGCCCTGAAAGGAAGGCTGGTTCCAACTTTGATGTGATGTCGCTTCCTGAAAGGCTCTCATCCCTAAAGGGGCAAAAGTTTTGTGAGAAAGAATCTGAGATGCCCGTTACCAAAAATGTTCTTAAAAAAATGGGATGTGTGGGCGTGGGGCGATTAGCGCCCGAGTTAGAAAATGTCACCATTAACTTGTAATACAGAGAACTGCACACACAGATAAAACTTGGTGCCCCGTGCACCTGAGAGCTGTTGGCAAAACATGTATATGCCACTGAAACAATGCAGGAATTTGCAACTTGGAAAATACTCTTGTTTTTACAACTTTTTGAACTATTTCTTACATTTGGTGTGGTTAAAACTGAATATTGGGCAAAAGTCTGCATCTTTGACAATAAGACTGATGTAACATTACCTACCTAACTATTGAAACAACAAATGCAATCGTTTCCACGTCATTCTACAGCACTGAATGTGCTCCGAAGCGATGATTCATAAAACAGAAGCAGTGAGAGAGTAGGTGGGATGAAAAGAATAACACGGTGCCACAGCTGCATGTTGCTCGTATTTACACCGTCCTCCTAATCACACTTTGCGCTGGCACAGCTGCTTTATCCTTCCACTATCATTACTTGCTGTCCATCATGGCTTTACTGCTCATTTTAAATCTTTTGGCATCAGGATGCGGATACACTGGGCTGATTAAATGTGTATGTGTAGAAGATGGAAAGGTGAGGAGGGCCACAGTTTGATGAATAGCCGGCAGAGGTGGTCTCTCGCCTTTGACCACCACCTGCTGGGTGTCCTGTCATCAGCTAGCTGAATACTGATAGTACTGTAACCCTATTATCAATCTTCATCAGTCAATCTTTTCGTGGCCATCTTAAATTTTCCAGCTTTTAATTGTTTTTTTGTTGTTTTTTTACAGCTACAATGATTCTAAATTAGTTCATCCAGTTCCTGAGTTTAACAATCTTATTATAATTATTACCATCGTTAATAATTAACTTTTCGTCATAAAAAAGGAAAGGTACACTTCTGGTACTTCAAGCTCTTCCTCTTCATCTTTATTTTCCTTTTTCCCCCTGACCCAACCTTCTGTGTCTTTTCCCCGCCTCAACCGCCCCCGACCTTCACTTCTCACGTTAAGATGGATGCAAGGGCGGTGTGGCGTCACTGGCGTGGCCATTTAGCCATGTGATGAATGACAGTAATTACCTGTAGACGTAATTAACGAGGTCCAGGAACTGGGCGTTTAACTCAAGTTCATCAGGGAAACGCTTCTCTATGTAGGTCATCATCTTCACCAGCAAGATGGATTTCTCACGCAGGTTTGGCATCTGAAAGGGAAAGAAGAATCGGGTAGAAAGTAGGATAAAGGAAAAAAAAAAAATATGAACAATAGACAAATAGAAAGGTGTGAGAAAAGAAAAATAATCTATTCTCTATTCAGTTGTTTTTCGCAGCTGCACCTGTCTAGCTCAGCTGTGTACCGCTTGCTCTTCTTCAGCTTAAAAGAATATGAAGACCAGAGAGTCCTCTGTAGGTATTATGCTAATGCTAACCTTACTAGATTTAGAAAATGTGCTTCGCTTGTTGTTTGTCCAAAGGTTTCACACCTTTCACAACTTTGCTGATTCAGTTCTTAATTTACACCTGTTTTCATGAGAGGAATTATGCCAGGATCTCTTGAATACCACATTTGTTTTTGTTTTTTTCCTCACTTAATACTGTTTTACTGTCTCACACCTGAACAGTCCCCTCCTCCTTACCTGGTTGGCAGCCATTGGAGAATTGTTTTTCACCCACTCTTCCACGATCTTGACAACAGCACGGAGGATTTTGGGGTCGGGAGACTTCTCAATTAGGGAAGTGAGGATGACCTGGATAAAGTTCTTCCTCATTTCCATGCTCATGACGGACAATCGTGTCTTCACCAGGTCAAGACTGAGCATTATCAGCTCGCTGGTCACTATCAGAGCAAACACATGGAATTATTCAAAGGAAGGGCTGAGACAAACTACAGAACAGATGCATTTATCTGTGCATTTATCCATCTTCCTTCTATTGCAAATTTTCTGGCCTTCAATAAATTGAAATGACTTATCTATTTTTAAATGGTGGCAGCAGTCAGAACTTCACATTTTCAATACAATCAGGATGGAACTACTACAGTTAAGCTTATTAGATTACTGAAACGTGAATAATCTTTAGAGGAAAAAGCCTAATGGTCAGAAGGCCTTTGGTCTTAGTGACTAACTGTTCATGGTGGACAGTTAATGTCTGTGTTTCCCGATACAGTCATTAGGGACCCATTTAAAGCACTGATAGTATCTTACAGTCATTACCTCCTGTCTGAAGAGTAGCAACAGGAATTATGCACTGCCAGACTTTCTGAAGTTCAGAAAAGTAAATGAACAGGAAACCTAAACACGTGTTTTTTCCCTTTCACCCCCCTCACGGATTAATATAAAGGGCAAGTTGTCAAGAGGTTCTGTGTCAAACTGTGACTACCCTTTCAGACCCCACAGCAAAAGAGCACAAGGTGACCATCTGTTGATACAAAAAGAGCAGAAGACAATACAGACTGGGAACCAGAGCTGAGAAACATTTCCCGAGAAAGCATACTATCTGCACAAAGGATCTCTCCTGACCACAAGAGCTATTGAGAACACAGCTGGGGCTATTGATATACAAGTTTTGATACTGTCTTTCTATGGAAAGAGGCACTGGTGAGACACCTGGGATATATGAGCTTTAACAATCTGAGAAAGGCTGTAATGCGAGTGTACATTCATGTCTGTGTTGTGTCCACCTCACACACAGTCAGCTCCTTGTTGGACGTGGACTGGGGGAAAGTACGAGCAAAAACTTCCCCAATAATGTCAGCCAGGTGTAACTGCAGCCAAGTAGAATAAGTTCAGCTGAAATAGTAGTGGTTATCTGGTGCCAAGTTTGGAGAATAATGGTGACTAATACGTTGTGAACTCAAAATACTGCACATCTTTCCTATGTGATTACTTTTTAAATTACATTTGCCACTGGCTTCCTCACATCTTTCCACTGTATTTATGTACCTGTGCTGGTTTCAGTCACCCCTGGGTTAGCCTGCTGGGGGCTCAGGTGTTCCCGCACCATCTTCTGTAGTGAGCGCATGAACACTGAGATGAGGCGGTCAATGTAGCTGGCATTGTAACTGCAGGCTGACTTCAGGATCATCAGTGTCCCTGTAAGACAAATGAAGGCAGAGGGATAAGAAGTATGGGAAATGGAACAGTTTGACAAGAAGCTTCACTTCTCTGGGGAGAGGTAACAGACACAGACACCTGCAGTCAGCTTGTGTTCATTCACGCAGCTTGATATATATATTTCCCCCCCCTCAAGAGTGTAACAGAGGCAGAAATAAGAATGAGTAATGTTCTTCTTTGTTGCTGTTCCCCAGAGAGGAGACAAATGTTAAAATGTCACCCCCTGGCCAGACGGATGCATCACATCGCTGCGACTTTACTGCAACAGCAGGATACAGAATGCTTTTTTTTATTTTATTGACCACCACTGTAATTTTAGGAAACTGCATAAAGCAGCATTACCTTTGGACTGCTCTCAAATAGCCATTTATCACCTTGAATGGCCTATATTTTGAAACCTACTACATATTTCATCTAAAAGAAAAAAAAAAATCAAGGTCTCTTTGAAATAAGCTTCAATGAAAGCTTTTTCTATAAATACTCTGACATCTGGGTGGATAACAGTAATGTTTGTACAGGAAGAGGGGCGGAAAGCAGCAATCCTTCCCAAGACAATCTTTCCCAAACCGCTGGACTGTGGCCCCCATTTAAATAGACCAGATGTTAGCCCGAGCAGCAGAGCCCATCGGCTTGCATTTTAACGGCCCACTCAATGGCTTAACTGGTAAAAGTAACCGAGGGGCCGCTTGGTGCTGTAGTGAGAGTAGGAGATTGACTTTTTTTCACTTCTAAGTATATACCAACAGAAGAGTAACCGAGGGCAAGAAAGGAGGAAAAAAAATAAATGTGAGAGTTGGTCTTACCAAAGAGCTGCGTGGGGTTAGTGTTGGTTGTTGCTTTTTCATAGTTGGTAAGCCCCTCGTAGATGACCTTGCCCACAGCAGCATATAGACACTCAAGTTCCTCATACTTAGATGCCACATTTGATGTGCCTAGAAAAACACAGCAATGTTTGTTTCAAACAAAGAACAGCTGAAAATCGAAATCACTGCCGTGCAAAGTGACGCAGTTATATTGCTGCAAGGAATCAGCATCATAATGTATTGATCACACTATGTTTCAAGCCCCTTTAGGCCTTTGTCGAAAGTGCTTTAAAACAATTCATACAATGACCTAAAACAGATGATGCTCTATTCATTTTGTATGGAAAGATGCGGGACAGTTATTCTCCCATAAGCATCTCTCCATATTTCAAAATGACACACAATCAATCACATTAAATTGCACATATATGTTAAAAACACAACCAATTACAACACTACAACAAAACATTAATTTAAACAATTACTTACAGAAATGGCACGTCTTATGAATAAAAATACAGGACTTGCAGCTTTTATAAGTCATAATTTTTTTTGTAATTATGCAAACAATTTTTGTTGGCTGTATCATAATTAGGTTTGTAAAATCCCCAAATCCCATGCCAATGAGTCTCAACACTTAATCCTTTTGGGGAAGCAAGTTTGTAAATTATATCGCCAGTATAATTCACTTCTATTTATAATTTTATCACAGTGTGGCATGACGATTTCTCAGAAAGGAATCAGATATATAGTGTTTTTTCCTGTGTGCAGCTGGTCTGGCTTCCAGTGAGAATTTAGAAATAAATCATTGCAGCTTACTAGGCTCAGTTGGGAAGATACTCATGAGACGAGAAAGAAGGGAGTGGACAGCACGTAGCACTTTGGTATTGCCGCAGGTCATGCACGCAGCGATGCCCCGCTGGAGCGGCTTGAAGTGAGCCAGGACGGCTGGGGGCTGCAGCACTGTCAACAGGAAGCAGAGAATCTCCAGTCCTGTGCAGATGTTGGAGATGTTCGCTTGGGCTGGCTGCTCCTGAGAGGTCAAAAAGGAGTAGACATTATAAGTGGAAGGTCATTTTTTTTGGTATTGCTCTTAAAACAGATAGAAATCCATTTAGACTTTTCAATAAAAGCCTCATATCTAAAAAAAAAAAAAAAAATTATTGATATGTATCTTTTTAGCCAAGCGCCCAATGCTAAAACAAAGCAATATAGATAATAGTGCAATTTCATCTGCAGACAGATGAAACAACCGAGTTTTTTTTTTTTATTCCACTCAACTCAGAAATCAATACTGCTCACAAACACACACAAAAACAAGGCATTGTGATGGCTGTTAAACCAAAGATCAATGGGCAGCATCGGTTCCTAATTTTGTCTAAATTGCAAACAAGGTTTACAATGGCAGGGCCAAGAGGGTAATCTGGGACAGATCCATGGCACTGATCTTGCCTAATGAACAAGGTGACTCTGGTGATAAGGCTCCTGCTAGATATTAGGGTAGTATTGATTTGACAGTGCATTAACAGAAAAGGAACTTGTCGCTGCAGGAACCATGCAGATGCAGGCATGCCTGTGAGACTGTATATGTTTTGTGTGTCTCTCAAGTTACACTCCAAATACAACCTCCTCATGCCACTCCCCCCAGACTCTTAATCACTGCTGCGCCGAGACAATGAGATGATAAAAGGTAATCCGATTTACAGCATTGTTCATTAGTCTGAGTAAGGCAGCTAGGCAGGTAGAGCGAGGTCCCAAGGGGGTGGGCCTGCGTACATCTGCATAAAACCTACAGAAGGCCTTGTTTGTTAGACAATCCCCAAAGGGATATGGAAGGGCCGACTGAGTTTGTGTGAATGTGTGTGTGTAGGGAGAGAAAAGGGTGCGGCCGATGAAGTGATCCCCAAAAGAGAACAAGGGCAGTACGTGACAACTGGCAACGCGTGGTGATAACCTTGTCTGAACAGTGACGCCCAATCAGACCAGAGAGATGAGGAGGAAAGGAGACATGGATGAAAAGAAAGAAAGAGAATAAAAGCTGCGATAAGAGGCTGGATGGAAAAGAGATGAGAGGAGAAAGTGGTTAGACACAGAGGGAAAGGCGAGGACAGATGAACAGAGTCACAGTGGGGCGATACAGAAAGCAAGGATGAGGGCTTTAGGATGTAGAGGGGTTTTGGGGGGTTTGAATGAGAAGGCACAGGCCAACCCGGATAGAGTGCTGTTATCTCACCACTGTCATTATTTTGTCATTATGGTGGTTGGCGCCTCACTTCATGCATTACTGATAACAGACAAAGGACTCTGAGGTGTTAGAGCAAACACTAAGACGGAGCTTAAGCGGGGACAGGGAAAACTTCTCTGGGAAGCTATTAGTTATCCTCAGCTGTTTGCTGCTTATTGCTTGGAGCTTGAACAACAACACAAAGATTGAATATTTTGATTTTATTCAGACTAGTTTGACTGAAGTACTTTGAAAAATTCTTTTACTAGTAAGTCCAAATAACAAACTTACATGAATACTCTACACAGATATTCAGTGCAGAATAACAGCAGTACTGACAGGTTTCACACCTAAATTATCACCTTGTATGGATCTGGCAATATGAACCATGCATGAAGTCTAATGTAACAATCATTCTCAAAGTACATGCCATCTTACCACTGTCATTAGCAGCTTGTCAAACCATTGTAGCTTCAGCTCAGCACGAGGCCACATGTCAGGCCTCAAGGCTGTCTTCATCAGGCTGACACAACGGCGAGACAACAATTCCCCTGGAGATCCAGCCACATTGGTGCTATCGTTCACCTAGAAAAGAAAGGAACATATTTGTCTAGGCACTTAATTCATGCAGCTGGAGTTCAAAAGAGGCTGGATGGATACCATCCAGGATGGATACCATCTTTCAATCAACATTCCCTGTGCAAACCTTTATAGTGATAAGCATGCACTTTAGAGAGGTATCCTTGAAACACACATTGAATCCCTATCAGCGCTAGGTGTGATGTCCTTTGGCTGATCACAATCCCTCGGGCCAGTGAGGACATAATTTTTCTACTGGGATCAATTCAGTATCACACTACACTGTTATCGAGAGGAATACAAAGAAAAGATTATGTTGCTATAGAGTGTTCTGTGAGCACCGAGTGATCCCCAGTGGTTATAGGGAAGGTTATATTCAACAGAGATGCTTGGCTGAACAGTGAGAATGAAACTTGGCCCAAAAAATAAAGTAGGAAAAGTCAAGGTGAGTGAAATCTCAGCAGTCTATTTCAGGCCTAATAACCAAGGTCGTCAATGACTCTAGAGTGACTCCATGTGTGTGTGTTTGTGTGTGCGTTATCCTCACCCAAACGAGTGGTTAGAATAATTGTGCCTACTTGGAAGGACTAATGGATGGCAAAACACGTGTGTGTGTGTGTGTGTGTGTGTGTGTGTGTGTGTGTGTGTGTGTGTGTGTGTGTGTGTGTGTGTGTGTGTGTGTGGCTGAGGTCTTACCTGGCAAGCAATCCTGATGAGGAAGTTGACCACAGTGTCTGTATGTTGTTTCTCAACAGGTTTGTTGTGCATGCTCTCTGTGCCTGGCATGGACTGGCTGCGGCCAAATACCTACAAACACAAACATTATAATCTGTCAAATATAGATAAACTTTTTTCTTTTTTGACAAAAGAATGATTACAGAAAGTTGTCAAAAGGCAGAAATGCTGTACAAAGGGTTTTTCGGTCTACAAAGAGGAGGCTCCAGCCACAATAAGTCTGATAACTTTTCTGACAACTTTCTGGGCAATTAATGTTTCCTCAGCTTAAGCAGAAACAAATTCTGACAAGTTAAAAAGACGCATTTTTATCTTGACATCACAAGAAGAGGCACAAAAAACAGAAATTATAACAAGAGCACAAATATTTATTACAATAACCTTTAAGTATTTGTTTTACTTTTGTAAGTGTCATTCATCCTTCCATCCTCTTAAAGGTTTTTCCAGTTAAAGATTGTAGCTGGGCTGGAGCCTATTCTAGCTGTCACTGAGCGAGAGACAGGTTTTCACTCTGTTGCAGGGCTAATAAATCTGTGATCTGTAAATCGACATACTTTAAAGGACATTTACATTTTGGAATTCATTATGAACACTTTAATACATAAAACAAGCTTTCTTTAAAACGTGTAGTTACTGCCCAATTATGCCCTCTAATCTACGACATGCAGACATTAAGCTGATTGTGGCAGAACTCCAGATGTGTCAGGCACATCACGAGGCAATTTCAGAGTCTTTAATCTAAGTATAAACTGCCTTTAGAAAGATTGGCATTAGTGCAAATTAACAAATTTGATTAAAATTTTGAACAGGCGATTTTACAACAAAGGTATCCCAAAAGACCTCAAAACAAAAGACCACAGAGGGATATGATGAAGTATATGTGACGCTGCCATACTGCTGTAAGACAAGCTGGATAACAGCAACAACTCTGCTGTCAATCCTGTTAGCAATTTTTCCCCCTCAGACTCATTCAATAAATGACTGTGGAGACAAAAAAGTAAAACTGGCTGTCTTATTAGTAGCTTTCAAACTGCACAACAAACACCCTTAGAGAAGCAAGTAACACAGGGATATCAAGTGAGAACTCTCAAGGTAAGACATTCTGTCTGGGGCACGAGGGCCCATCAGTCACAGCCACATTCGTCTGGCATCTGACTAATTACTAACTGAGCTCACCGTGGAGGCCGCTCCAGTTGCTGTACGGAATCTCTTGACGTCCTGTCCAGCCCCGGCGGATTCTAGAGACAGGCCTCTTTTCACAGCAGCCCCACTGGTCCCTTCACCACCAGGACCTACCTCAGCCTCAGATTCTGGCTGTTGTGCCAAAGAAAGGTACACACAAGAAAGGAGGAGACAAATCCAATTGTTAACACAATATAACCACAGTATGTCTCTTTCTGTACAATGCAATAAAGCTGAAGTTTGTCACTAGCTCATATAGCAACATAAGTAATGAGCATTTATGGTACACGGCTCAAGAAACGCTTTAACTGCTATGATGAATAAGGTTTATTTTGTGACTTAATGAGCGTCTTCAGTCTGAAGGAAAAAGATTTTTGTGAGAAGTGAGAAACATAATTTGGTGACTCTGTATGTCAACATCCTAGACGACCATCCCAAACTGGTACTCCTGACATCAACAGAAGTCAGTAAAAATAATGTGGTTTACCTGCTGGTCTTTGATCCTCTGCAACTCCCACTTGATGACCACCTCAGCCAGGTCCACAGCCAGCTTCCTTTGCTCTATAGTCACACTTGGAGTGAAGCCCAAACGCTGCATTGCACTGATCATGTGCTGCACCAGGTGGTGTCGGACAGGGTAATACACCTGGGGGGGGGGGAGCACCAGGTATAACTTTGAAAAAGTATCATAATGCTGAAGTACTATAAACAAGCAATATTTTCATATCCCTTGTTCTGCTAATATTCAATTGACATCATCCACTTTGACATCAGAGCACTCCAGATTATGCAAAACACAGGTTTGTATTGGTTTTGGTTTTTTGGTGTATGTGTTTTTTTTTTAAAAATTCTAATTATTTTGTAACTGTTAGAAAACAATTACTTAAGTCCCCCTTAAGTCCAAAAAGCCTCATAAGCCATTATTTCACCACAATACATTTGAAATCCTGCAATTACCATGTGATTGAAGTGGTGACTTAATGCAGTGCATCTGTTAAATCCCTTCAACAGTTTAGAAATTGCAGACAATGTTATAAACAGTCACTCCACACTCTTTAAAGAGCTAAATTTGTGTTACTGTTGAATAACCTATGGACCTAACTGTATGATTAAAAGATAGAGTGTCACAAAAGCTTATGTTTAATATTATATACAGAAGCTGTCAGGAGGGACTGGCGCATTTTTTCTTCCACAAAGCACCACAGACAGATAGCACCAATGGTAGAGTTTAAAAGAGGCACAAAAAGTGACTACAATAGCCCCTAAGGCTAACCAGACGAATTTAAACGTCAGTATAAATTGCACTGTGGCTTGGGGCGTGTGTTCCTTTCATCTGTATCTCTCACAACTTGAACCTTTACTCTGTAAAAACCAGATGAAGTCTGGAAGAGTGGAAAACTAGTGTGGATGACAAGATTACGGGTTTTAAAAAAAACAAGCTTGTTTTGCATGAAGTGGAACCACTTAAACTCTGCGAGACCAAAAAAAACCCCATTACTCATACAAAAACAGTTCTCTGTCGTACTTGCAGCCCAAAAATGTGAGTCCAAAAAAACGTTCCTCAAAAAATTCAGAATATCTTGTCATATTGTGTTATGTTTGATACTTTGCTTAGATTTAATTAAAAAGTTGAGTTAGGTGCCTTTTGTATGCTTGAATATTCACAGGTCAGTGTTAAGAGGCTTTAACTTAAAAAACAAACAAACAGAAAGGCAGCCAACGTTGAAAGAAAAAACCTTCAGAAAGCCTGGAGAACTACTGCTCAAGCCCACTTAAAAAAGAAACAGGAAAATCCGGCTCCTTGGAAGCAAAAAAATAGAAGCAAGGACGAATGCCTCAAGACTTCTGCACAGTATTGTACGAGGCCTTCTTCCACTGCATTAGCAACAGAAGAAGCAACCAAACAATGGCCTACATATGTCATTTGCTGCAGCATCTTGTTCCTGCGCTTCTACTAGAATCACACAGAACGACTCCCAGGAAGCTTATCCTTGTGCTAGCTCCATCTGCTGCAAAACATCTAGTGTAAACCAGGGTGTCAAACTCCTTTTACATGGCGGGTCACATACAGCCCACTTTGATGTTAAAAACGGGCTGTACCAGTGAAGCCTCCTTTTCTATTAGTATAAAGAAGTTACATATTTAACTGTTTTTCTATATGATGAAGAAAACCTGCTGCGGCAAAGAAAGTAATCTGTCAGCGCAACTCTTTGAACTTAATTTGTAAGAAATAAAATGACAGAAATAAAATGAGCTCCTGGTAGCTCATTGCCCAGACTGTACAGATTAGTTTTTTGTTTTTTTCCCTTCCTTTCTTTTTCTTTTTTTGTTGTTTTGCCGAATGTGGACAGCGTACGTTTGACACCCCTAGTCTATGCACAATGCACTAATATATGGGAGGTGGACAAAAATAAAGGCAAGTCCACACATGTACAGGAAAAGTTTGTTTTTATGTACTCCAGACCTACCAGTTTAGATTTTAGAGTGATAACACATGCAAAGTTAAATGGGGTGTTCAATCACTTTGAAACTTTTAGTCAGAATAGGCAAACTCTGACATCAAATTCTTACTTAGTCTCAAGGACATGATGACACACACTTAGCCCAACTCAAGTGTCACGCTCAAGAGTCACTTAGCTTCCGAAAACTGAACTGGGACTCTCAAACACACATGCAGACAAAGGAGCTAGAGATGAGATGTCTATCTGAGGGCTTTTGTCAGTGTCAAAGAATATTAAAGCTTCTCACTTTGAGGGTAATTATAGTCGATAGAGCAGGACTTCACAGCCCCTTAATGACAGAGTGGCTAAGCCCTGTCCATCACATGTACACACAGACAAACACGCACACAATCTCTCCATTTCTTTATCAAACGCACATGCACAAAGTCTCTCATCTGTCTGTCATTATCTCCTCCCCAGTGTAATTATGCTGATGTGATTACATTAGATTAGTCATCTGGCCCAGTGAGAGCGGCCTGTCAGTGAGATAGAGAGGGAAGCTGAGGGAAATGTCAGTCTTCTGCTAAAAGACTGTCGCTCTCTGACTGGTGAGGCGGTGAACATCAGCTGAAGAAGCGAGAGGGCACAAGTGTCTTTCAAGTTTATGGAGGAAAGCGAAAAGCAAGCTCGATGATCATTTGCTTTTGTTGATGACGAGTCCACATGAGCTGCTCTTTGACTCTACTGATCACTGCTGTGAAGGGTGTGTTTAATGCTGTATCTGCATTAAGTCAACTGTGGACACCAGGCGGTTGACATAATTAGACATGAGAGTCCAGCTTTTGACTTGATAACAGAGCAAAGTACAAATGATCTGGCTACAACCAATATAAAACTGAAATTAACAAAAAATCATAAACATTTTTAATTGGTCTGCATAAGATCATCTACATTTTAATGAGTATGCTCCTTTCCCATTAGGAAAGATGTGTCATGTAATTCAGAGCACTTAGATAATCAGTAAAATTAGCGTCTCAACAGTCTCCCCCCACGTGGTTCCCTGCAGTGAGCATGCTGAGAGGAGAGCCGGCAGAGACACTAAATGGATGTCTATGTGTGCACTTGAGTGGCACTTAACATCTCAGTATGTGTGGTGGCAGCTCACCTCGAAACACAAGAAATCGTAAAACAGAAAACGCTGATATTTTACTGTCATCCTCAGAAGCATATTACTTTTGCTATTATTAAGTGGTATAACAAATCTGTCATAAATAATTTAAATGACAGAAGGAAGAGCTCCATCCATCCCAGGAGGATATCATGGGGACTCAATACTTTTGGTAGTAGTGGTCTGACATATGGAAGTCTGCTGCTGCCTAAGTTGCATTAATGTGTGTGCTTTTTTTTTTCTTTTTTAAATCTACTCACCCTGAAGTGTTGCACAATGAGATGCAGTATGTGAACCAGCTGTGGTACAGTATGCCCCTCCTCCACAATGATTTTGCGAGTCCAGTGCGTCAACATCTGATGGCCGTCCTCCATGCGTGCAGGCACTGCCGGAGTCAAGATGGCCATAGCCTGGCGGACTATGGCCCGGGCCTCCATTGTGTGGGCTTTCAACAGGCTGTGGAAGACCTGTACAGAGCAGAGATCGCATGTCTAATTTACCAACATACCATATACTTGGCTAAAATTTACTGTCCCTTAAAAGTGCTGTTTTCCTGCCTACACATTTAGAGAAGATAGAAAAAGCACACAAACCACACACACACACGCACACACACACACGCACGCACGCACACACACGCACGCACACACACACACGCACGCACGCACACACACACACACACACACACACCTTCCTTACAGAGTTGGGAAAAAAATGAAAGAAGCTGATGACAGGCATAAATGCAAATGCTTCATCACTTGAGTTGTTAAGCTGGCTCCACAACTGCTAAACCCATCAACACAAGATACAAAATTTAAAAGTGGGGTAATCTAAGAAGTAGAGCTGGGCGATAGAACGATAACGATATGTATCGCGATATAACTTTTACTCGATAGAGAAATTAAGCTATCGCGATAGACCTCGCCGCTCTTGTCCTCTTTAAAAAAAAAAAAAAAAAAAAAAAAGGTCAGCCAATCCAAATTAAGTAGCGCAGAGCCGAACCAATCACAGCCGCAGCGTCACGTCGCGTGACTTGTTACATACAGCACAAGTGCCAAGCCGCACGTGTGTTTGTTTGGGAAGCAGCCAGCGGGTAATGGAGCCAGCGCGTAATGGAGGAAATGAGTGTGCCGACTAGAAAAATCAACCGAGCGTGGCCGAAGAGAAAACAGATGATGGTTCCAATGCCGGAGAGATTGTCGAACGGAAGAGCCAAAGAAGTTCCGTAGTGTGAAGGTATTTCGGCTATTTCAAGTCTGACAAAAAACAGAGTAGCGTGCACTGTAAATTGTGCCGAAAGCAAGTCTGGAAATACAATAAACTGGTGCATGCGTCACACTGTGCGCCACGTTATTGTTTCGGTGAAATGAATTTCTACAATACTGTTACTGTTAATTCTACTCTCTGCAGTGTTTAAATGCTTACATATACACACAGTTACTGTCCCTCCACACATACGACTCGGTTCTGCTTCTATGCCCCAGCTTTGTTTACTTTTTCCCACCGAGGCTTCTAGACTTCTGATTGGCCAACATTTCTGCACAGTTATGAATCTAGCGCCACCTGCTGCTTTGGCATGTTCATAGCAGCGTTTTCCTTCATTTCTGCCTTTATGTGTGGACGGGATTATTTTTTTAAAACGAAAACGGAAAATCTCCGTTTTCAAAAATACCCGTGTACGTGTGGACGTAGCCTCAGTCTCTGACTGGAAGCGCTAATTCGTCATTCGGCTTTTGTCAGACTAAAGTAACTGTTAAAACTGTTTGAAAAGCTCAGCTATACAACAAGGAGAGATTGAGAATTTCCTTTTAGTTCTCAGTTTATTTGATATTGACAAAAGTTAGTCAGTTTTGTCTGTTCTTCTGTAAAACAAACTAAGATTTATTTTTAGAATTAATATTTTGTTTCTAAGTGGAATTGACAATTTAGTCTGTTTCGTTTGTTCTATTTTGAAACTTAAACGCTTTAGCGGCTGCCTTTTGTGTAGTTTGCAATATTTGCCTTTATTTATCTGAAAAAGTCTCATGTTCCTTAAGTACATCTACCCTGTTGAACTTATTATGGGAAATAAATATTTAAATAAAAACAAGCTGCTGATTATTTCACATTTTACTTGTGAGCAACGGCACATTTAAATCTTACAAATATAGTTATTTGGCTTATATCGTGATAGATATCGTTATCGCCTGAAATGAAAAAAACATATCGTGATATGAAAAAATCTCATATCGCCCAGCTCTACTAAGAAGTGATATTTCAAAAACTCAACATAAAACAAGACGCACAACTTATGAATAATAATATTGCCTTTTCACGTTCATCTGTTAGATGCATGAAAGCAGGCAATACATTAAGTAACATAATGCTGGATATCTAACTCGAAAAACAAAAGAAGATCAGGCCATGCAGATGGCACTCACAGCACTCAAGACTGCCATCTGCATGGCCTGTTCCTGCACTTCTTACTCCCTTGCCTCTTTGCTAACCCAGTCCTTTATATTCCCTCTACCTCTAGACGAAGACAGCCTTTGATTAAAATCTCTGTCCATGTCAGCCACAAGCCTGCACAGGATCTCAGAAGTCTGCCGATGAACGGATTTCTTTCTTAGTTCTTTCTTACATCAGTACATCATAATCTTCTGCAGGCTTGCTCTTTAATGTGACTGCATGCAGTTCAAGCTCCTGCAGCACTGAAAGTGATATGTAAATATTACTAAATCTGACATAGTAGGACCGTCGTCTGAAACTTTTACAGAAAAACCATTGAGGTGCTCATTTGGCCATGAAGCTGACACATTCAGAGGCCGACAGATTAATGGAAGTGCATGGCTGAAAGGGGCTTTAGTGAACCAGGGGCACCCAAAATAGTTCCTCTGACTTCACAACTACACAGCATTTTCTTCATAAGTGTGACTCAGAAAGCAAAGGTACCTTTCTAAGTGTACGCCGTTTTCTACTGTGAATTCATCTGCTATGTTCCATTTTCAAATCCATCTTTTGTCATTTTTCTGTTGTGTCCCTTTTCGGCATTGAAACATTTATTAGCTCTCACCTGCAGGACAATCTTCTTGTGAATGGCAAACTTTGCGATGATGTGGGCCAGCAGTAAGTGACCACTGTATTTACAGGCAGGATCAACGCAGGCTTTAGGCAGAAGGCACGGCCAGGCAAAAGTCATAAGACGACGCAGCTTGCTGTTGCGTGACTTGTTGTTGTCATGAATATGGTGGGGAGCGTGCTCCACTAGCAGGGTGGAGAACTGCAGTAGGCAGATTCGCAGAGAGTCCAGCAGGTCAGCCTGCTTCTCCGGGTCCAGAACCTTGGAGAGGGATAGGAAAGAAGTGCCATTAAAAATTGCTGGGCAATACAGGAAAATTATACCGTTTTTGCAATCTATAGCAGAATTGGCACAGAACATTTTCAGGAGCTTGACTTGGTGGGATGTTGTATTAACACTACTAAAACTTCTCACAAAAAATACTTTAGCCCTGTTATGCTAATTCTTAACAACTCCAGTTGGAGATCAATAAGTCTCCTCATATGTAGATAAACAATAAGCCGAAACTCACTCTATTGAATAATCTGTACTTAAATTTCTAGAGTGTAACACAGTTCATTGATTCTGAATGACACTTTACAACAACACAATCTAATTTTACATATACTGAAAACCTTGCATCACTCAAACCACCCAAATACCAATTCCCCAAAGAGAACGTACAGAAGACAGCACAGTACATAGGGAGACAGGGAGGTGAGGTAGGAAATCAGTTTTATCCAGACTGTAGAGGAGCTATTAGCAGCCATTAGGATTGGTGTTAGTCAGTGATGAGATCTGCCACAGTACAAACAAACATGCCGACCTTTAGCATGGTCACAATGTGACATTTACACCAGAAATTATAGTCTGATGAATCAAACGTGATAACAAACAGAGAGGAGCTTCTGGGAGGAAGAAAGAAAAATCAAAGACATGTAGGGAAAAAAAGGAAGAAGAAAGAGATGAAATGACAGTAATTAACCTTCCTCTCGTGTTAGCTTTCTGTTATCATCTCTTATGTTAGCGGGTCGGTTTTGACCCGTGAATTAAATCAGCTATAAAATATACTAAAAACAATAAGTTATCATCCAATTTGTTTCTCATCTCTTGGTTACCTTGTTAGGCTTCCTTATCCATGAAAATGTTGGTTTTAATACTTTTGGTGTGGGCCTCTAGGTCTTTTTTTGTCACTATACCCCTCGATTTCAATTAAAAAAAAATTGTAAAATTAACCTCAAGAGAATCATATTAATAAATAAAAGGTTTCTGTGTTACCTGAGTATTACTGAGGGGTATAGGACACATCTCTTAAATAAATCTGTTTTATTGATTTTTTTCATTTTAAGATTAATAACTAAAATGACATCGATGGTGTTACGGGTCAATTTCGACCCATAGACATTTACATCAAGAAAAGACAAAAAAAGTTTGTTTTTTTTCAGCAGTAGACCTTTAATATAAACTGAAAAAAAGAAAAAGTCCACTCCTCCTTTGTTTTGGTTATAGCCGTGGGTAATTGTGGGCTTTTTATCACTTCCCAATGATACAGCTTCACCTCAGTTTCCTTTGTGAAGTTCTTGTCCAAGGTCATATCTGGTAAAAAAATAAAATAAAATATCACAGCTGATATTGTGATCTTGCAGTCCAGTGGTCATATGGAGGACCACACATTTTCATTGTTTCTTCTCAGGGGTGCCACTCGCAGCTTTGACTGTGAAAATCTGTACATTCCAGGCATAGTTGGTTTTTGCATCACAGGCTTCCCAGATTTTTCTGCCGTTTTTCCCTTGCTTACTGGGTATATATTGCCGGAAGGGGCATTTTCCTCAAAAAGTGGACAAGACATTCATCCACTGTCACTGGCCCTGGGATGAACATCAGTGGAAGAAGCTGCACCCATCTCTCCCAGACATCCCTGATGGGAGCAAGCTTGTCAGACCTCGGTCTGGTCTCTCTGTTGTCAAATCTGAGGACTCTTGAATCAAAATGATATCAAATGTGTGAAGTGACATCGTTGCCCAGAAAATGTTTCTGCCTGTCGATGCATCCCATAGACGATCAGTGGCCTCATTGCAGCATCTGTACACTCCAGCAAGAACAATGAAAGCATCCAGGTATTCCTCATCATGTCGCCATGGACTTTTTTTCCTTCAAGGTTTATCATAGTAATGATGATTCAAATTCAAATTCAAATTTTTTATTTGTCACGTACACAGTCATACACAGTACGATATGTAGTGAAATGCTTGGACAACTGCTCGTGACCTAAAGAGAACAAAAAAGGAAAAGGCTATGAATAAGATAGGAAATAAATATGAAAAATTAAAAAGGGTAAATTTAACTAGGAAGGAATAGAATATAAATTAAGGTTAAAAATGAAATAACTGTACAACACAAATTAGAATGAAGGGTAAATTTAACTGGGAAGAATAAGATAAAGATAAATATATAAATTAAAGTTGAAAATAAAATAACTGTACAACAAAATACACAATACACAATATAGAACTATATAAGAATGTATGAAGAAATCTAAATATAAATAAATATATACACAATAACAGCAGCTGTACAAGTATTAACCGGAAATGAAGAATATAGTGACCAGTGTTGTGCAAAACCAAAGTCCAGAAAGTCCAGTGTGTGTGTAAGAACTGTATGTGTGGGTCAGTACTGTGTGGTGGTGTGATTGAGAGACCGTATCGCCTGCGGGAAGAAGCTCCTCCTCAGTCTCTCTGTGTTGGTCTTCAGGGAGCGGAATCGCTTTCCTGACCTCAACAGAGAGAACAGTCTGTTGTTGGGATGGCTGAGGTCCTTCACGATCTTCCTGGCCTTGGTCCAGCACCGCCTGCTGTAGATTGAGTGCAGGTCAGGGAGCTCGGAGCGGATGGTGCGCTCAGCTGACCGCACAACCCTCTGTAGAGCTCGTCTGTCCTGCATGGTGCTGTTCCCGAACCAGGTTAAGATGTTTCCCGCCAGGATGCTCTCTATGGTGCACGAGTAAAAGTTCCTGAGCACCTTGGAGGGCAGTTGGAAGTCTCTCAAGCGTCTGAGGTGGTAGAGACGCTGTCGGGCCTTTTTCACCACGGTGTTGATGTGACAGGACCATGACAGGTCCTGCGTGATGTGAACTCCGAGGTATTTGAAGCTGTCCACTCTCTCCACTGGGCACTCGTTGATGACAGGGGTCTGGTAGTTCCTCTCCTGCTTAGTGCTGAAGTCCACTATCAGCTCCTTTGTCTTACTGACGTTTAGCTCCTTTGTCTTTCTAGTGACAATGGCATAAATATCTCAAAACATCTCTTGATGTCACTGACTTTGGTCAGAGCAAACCTTGTGATTCCAGGGGTCATTTTGATGACATTTGCAGCAGCTGCCCTGCCATGTACATCATGAGGTACTGAGCTCCAAAAGATCTTACCATTTTTGGACTTGAATCTTTCAGCAGGAGTAGCTTCAGCACCAGCGACCTCCACCTCTGATCAGATGTGTCTGTGTCTTCTGGATGATAGTCCACATTGTCTTCCTCCTTAGAAACCTGCCCATCTGAATCGCTATGCTGCTCTGTGTCCTCTCCTTCATTTTCACCAAAAATATGATCCAGAACTTAGCTCACTGTGAATCTTCTTCTCATTTTTTGTATGCTGCAAATTGTAAATGTGCACTCTGGAAGTCAAATGGCCACTCAAATAGTGAATTCACCTCACATGCCCGTGTTTATTTTGTTTTGTTTTTGTGCAGGTATACTGCAAAAAACATGCAAAATAAGAATCTCCTAAAGCTCATATGATTAGGAGAGGCGCTTGCTGTAAGTGTTTTAGCTGACAGTGCACTTATGATTTCAGTTTTGGCTTTAATTATTGCTTTATACTCATAATATTATACCTGGGTCGAAACCGACCCTAACAACACAAAGGTCATAATTTCAACTAGGGCATTTTATAATTTAGTGAAAATATTTTTTTTTATTTTATTTTGTAGAAATAGAGGTTCCTGACAAAGTCAAAAAGCCTTGATACAATAAACAAATGTATGTGATTTTTTTATGCATTTGAAATTTAAAATGGGTCGGTGCCGACCCTAACACGAGAGGAGGGTTAAAGTGTAAGGCCATGAGAGAAGAAGATGACTAAATAGGATGTAGCTGATGATGACTCAGAAAGGAGAGATGTTGGGCTGATAGGACATTATGAGAGGAAATGCAGCAGGTAATGAAATCAGAAACAGGAACACAAAGAGACACAGAGTCATGGAATAAACAGACAGCAAGGGTTGTCTGCTGACTGTGAGAAGAAAATGGTAAGAACGGTAAGAAGAGGAAAAATATGAATAACAAGATAATAAATCCATGTATTTTATGGATTTAGACAGATAGAGATAGCATGTGTACCTTGGTGATGAAGACACTGGTAATGCTTTCAGGGTTGTCTCCTTCAGGGTTGGGCGGTCCGAGCAGCTGCTCACCTTCTCCCTTCTCAAAGCTATACAGGAAGGCTGGATTCAAGATGTGCTGCAGCACCTATTAAAGAAGAAAAGTGGAGTTTACAGCTTTGACCCTTTCAAGAGAGATTACAATGGATGATTCCACCGATAGCACACTTTCAAGAAAGGAGAAACTAATCAGTGAAATCACCTAGTGTACCCTTTTCAAACCTACGTTAAAGAAAACCCTGCACACAATCAGCCCTCAGTGGCAAACACATAAGTGATTACACAGAAAGGGGTAGGAACAAGAAGAGAATACTTTCCGGACTGATAATAACAGCAAAAAATAAATAATAAAAACAACTGGATTGTACAGAGAAAGAGAAAAAAGACACATTTGACCACAGCAATGTCAAATGTGGCACCAAATGATTGCAATAAATAATTTAAAGAGCAAAAAGAAAACAATTTCCTCTCTGAGGCAAAACTAAAGAAACAATGTATTTCCTTAATTAATCTACAAGCATTTAAAGCAAAAACAAAAGTCAATAAGATTTAGAGTATCTTAACAGGGAATGTGAATGAGGGCTTGATTAGTTTGTAAAATCCGACTAACCCAACCACTATACAGCTAACGACTGCATTTATTAAAGAAGCTGCTATCTATTAATGAACACCCCTATTCAATCCATCACTGGGAGGACAGGGCATCGCTCAGTGGAGAATGAGCTGTGGTAGCATATGTTCCATCTCCTCCATTAGCACAATATTCGCTCTCTTTCTCACACGCTGAACACACACTGAGCATTACTCTGTTTTTCAGTGTCATCTATTCCTATTAATTCTAAGCTTCTCTGATATCAATCATTGTACGATAACAGCATCATTTTGTAATGCCACTGATGATGTGCTCCTGCAGGAGTTCTGGGCGAGTGGCCTAGATCACATTCTGCAGGTGTCTTAATTATCTTAAATTTCATTTTCAATTCACATATAACAAGTGTGTGTGTGTGTGTGTGCGCGCGTGTGTGTGTTGCAGTTAGGGCTGCTCAATTAATCTAATTTTAATCACGATTACGATCTGGGCTTTCAACGATCATTAAAAATGACTGAGCCGATTATTAGCCCCTCCCTAATTTATCCGCGACACCTTAAAGGCCGGTTCGTGAAAATATTGTCGGGCATAAACCGTCCGTGGCGCAAAAAAGGTTGGAGACCGCTGATTAAGAGGACCCGAGGGAAGCTCGGAAAGCTAAGCAGAAGTTATTTGGAGAGTGACTGCCGTTGGTTGAAAAGAGAGTTTAAAAAAAAAAAACTTCAGTGGTGTTGCACACTATTTTATATTATTTTTTAAAGTCATTGTTAACCCTTTAAAGCCGGTCAGAGCAGCACGCTCCGTTTTGCTTAACTATTTTTAAATCCCTGTAGAACCTGAACCGTGTAAGCTAGCGCAATAATTTGTTTTGCATATGAAACCGGAGGAGTTGTACTTACATCTGATGCCATCAGCTTGTCCTCGGTCACGGTTTCGTTCCACATATAGCTTTGCAAAAATTGCATAAAAAGCGCTTGCAGGAACAAAAACATAATATTCCAGAAACACGCTTTGCCGTTCCTATCAGCTGTTCGTAACACGTCCCACAGTGAAATGATGCACATGCTGTTTTGTTTGCAAATTTGCATCATAGGATTGTTTTTTGTTTTTCCTGCAGTATATAAAAATTGCTGTATCTCCAAAATAAAACTATGAAGACACTCAAAATAAATTTCCTGTGGTGGGAAACTATTTTTTGCAACTTTATTGTATTTAAAGTTTTGAGGGATAAGCCTCTTAAATTTCTCCAAGTAGAAATATATGTAAACAAAACAAAAGCGATTTTCAATTTTTTTTGTAGTTTATTGCACTTTTTTGCAATTTATGTAATTACTATGGACTTAATGCATACATATTATTAAAATATGGGCTATAACAGTTGTATTGATGTATAGCAACTTGAAATGCTCCCACAAATGGCACTACAGCATGTAAAAAAAAATAATATAAGCTCTGGTGGACTTGGTTCTATAGTAGGTCTTAAAGGGTTAAATAAATATCGTCAAATAATCGTGATCTCAATTTCAGTGAAAATAATCGTGATTATCATTTTTGCCATAATCGAGCAGCCCTAGTTGCAGTGCCCATAGATTTCCTCTCTGAGCTCAATTAAGGGGAGCTGTGATAACTGGGGTGGTGAGTGGTGGGTGGTTGAAGGGGGGGTCTTTTAATGTCTTTATATAAACCAGAAAAAAATGAATGGCTCGAAGCCACAATGAATGTGTGATGACGACAATCACTACTAGATGTAAACAGTACATTCATTTTACACATGACTAGATAAAGAGATGCAGTCTCCCTTTGAGTGCACATAACCAAGGAGAGTAGATGAAGTTAAGAACTCTGCTTCAATAACGTGATTCACTTAAAATGGTTTGATTATTTGTTTGAATAATAATTATGTTAACTAAAAGACAATGTATGTTAGTAATAGAGTTGCTCAAGAACAATATTTTGAATGTGAAAAATCAAATTAATTTTTAACAATCGTCTTCCTTCATCTAAATGATGTAACTGTCAAGAATCCTTAATCTTCCTCATCGCTGTTTAGATTATTGTGCCAGACAGGGTACAGGTATTAAAAACTTGCACACGTGCTTACTGTTTAATGTCTCTACTCGGGGAAGGGATTAATCGTACATATTGTAAAAAAATGTTCTACTACACTCTTTCTCATGTTGGAACAAAGAAGCAGCAGAAAGCAAAACAGATGCACGGCACATCATAAATTTCATATATTTGTTTGTTTGCTCGTCGACTGGAGATGGATTCTGCAAATAATGAAACGCCTTTGAATAGAAGAGCAGCACAAAAATGGTTTTCTATAAGAAGTGTTTGGATAAAACAAAAAGAAGGAACACAGCAGCAGTACCAGCAGCTCGGGGTCAGCCTGCACTACCGTAGATGATTCATTGCTGCTGTCCCATTCTGCTGTCTCTCTCCTTCTCTCTCTCTAGACACTCCTCTGTTTGAAATACTCTCCTGGACCTTTCTGATGTTCTATACGAACCTGAATTTCTAACTCCCAGATTTCCCGAGAAACTGCAAGCGCACAGACTCACACACTTTCCTATGATAAATGCTACAGGCAATTATTTAAATGTCAATGGAGGCAACACCCACGCTCATTCTCATGCTCACTACTCGTACACCAATCAACACAAACATATTCGCACAGAAACACATCACGCCTGTCAGTCTGGGTCTCTGCCTCATCTGCACAGCCAGCATCTGCTGCACACCAGCGGAGGACAATTAAGGCGGAAAAACAACAATAGGAGCAAAATTTTGCTGGGGGGGGGGTGGGCTGAGCATGGTGGGGTGCTGAAGCTCTGCTAGCTAAGAGAGTAAACCTTGCTGAAAATTCTAATGCAGCATTTCCACCCAAAAAGAAAAATACAGAGAAATGAGCTGGCTGAACTCTCTCTCCTCTGCCTTTATTCTGCCTCTCATTTTCAGAGCCCGTATGCAGCTCAAGGAATGCAAACTGAATACAAGCAAAAGGGACAGGTGCAGTGAGCAGCACCAGAAACACTGTTTGTCCTTGGATTTTAGTGGTGTGTGTGCACATGGCATGGTGTGCCTGTGAGTCTACAGTTTTGTGTGCCTACCACACAACCATTTGGGTATGTGCTATTGTGTGCCAGGACAGGCCTTCCCCACTGACCCGTTTGTACTTAACAGCAGTGCTGTTGCTTCTCTGTGCCAGGTTATGTGCCATTACAGCTGTTCGAAATATGTGTTTGTGGGTGTGGGTGTGTGTTTGTGCCGATGCCTGCATGCGGGAGAGGGAGCTTAATTAAAATGCAGCCTGAATGACTGTAATGCTTGCAGCAGCAGCAGCAGGTCAGGTAGAGACTACAGAAGCATTCATCTGTGAGCCTCTGAGGTCCTAGAACCAGACAAAATGACCTTCCCCACTCTATCAAAGAACTTCTGGTACAAAACACTAACTATAAAAGTCACACAGATCAGGTCCCTAAATGCTGCATGTCCAATAGTTGAGAAGGAAAGTAATCGAGCCGTGGAGATGGGGAGCTTATGATGAATATGATATTATTAAATCTCTCTCTCTACAATGAAAAAAAGCCCAGAACATAAATTTAGTGTTATTTTCAATGAGTTTTTTAAAAGGATCATATTTATCAAATGTGTTTTGTTTTATTTTTAATAAGGCTGCTTTATAGTATTAAAATTGCTGCATCAATGACAACAAGATGTCCTTAGAGTCCCGTTTTAAATTGAAACATCTTGTTTTGCAAAATCCAGCTTTTGTGGACATGCAAACCTGAAGAACTCCACTACATAAAACAAAATAAAGTCCATGATTGCTTGTGCAGACACTGCATCATGAAGCAATAAAACCAAAACATGACACATAACATGCAGCAAAATATTTGCATTATGGCTCGATATCGTTCATTCTGGATGCGTGCCCACACATAATCAGTGTGTGCTATTCAGCCGTGGTCAGTATGGGTCACAGATGTTAAAGTATCTGACAGGAATGGTATTACATATCTACCATCATAATAATCCCTCAACACACACTGCCAAAGCACCTTCCATCCATCATTCGAGTGCCTATTCTACACCAGGCCAAAGGGGAGCTGCAGCCTGTTTTACTTCAGCATGGGGTGGATACATCTGGATGGGTCAGTCTTTCACAGGATTAATATGATGTTTGGTCAACAAATGTATTTAAAATGTGCAAATAGTATGAGATCTCTGGTCAGAGGTGGAGGGATGACTGTTTTAAATAGTCTTAATTGAATTAAACTACACCATTCAAACAAATATCCAATGAATTTCAGTTGATTAATCATTTATTGTCTTACATGTGTGTAACGATGAATACATAAAATTCCAAAATAAGCTTATATTTAATAATAACATAGTACCAATTTTAAAATCAGATATGCTGTCTTTGCATGATTTTCAGTTAAATAGAGGAATGGACTTATTTGCAAAATATTTCACTTTTTCTTTTTCCTTTTTTTTTTTTTTTTTTTTTTTTGTTAAATGGGTTATAGGCATTTATCCCCCTGACGCACAATATGTTGTAAGGAAGCGTAGGCAGAGGTTGGGATACTGTGCGTCGTGCTGATTATAGAGACAGAAGTGCTGACCTGAAAGCATATTTAAGTGCACCATCATCGCTAATGTGAGTTACTACATCTGGCCTTGTGGATGCTGCTCGTGTCATCATAAAAGAGTAGACAACCAGTCAGATACTTTAACTACAAACAGTATACCAACAGTATAGTGCTTGTTGTCATGTTATACATTTACTGATCGCGCTATTGGATCAGTTTAGGCTACACTGCTTTTTCAGCATGTCATACGCAAAACTGTATTCTACCTCCAGGCATCACTTCAATGTCAATTTCAAAAGAGGGTAAATATCTGCAGCCTGTACTTATAAACTAACGTTTTTCGTCTGATTGGATGTATACATACCTTTGCTTTAAGCTCATCGTTGAAGTGGGGATCATTAAACTCAACGAAACGGAAGAACAGGGCACGTTTCTGAGGAATGGAGTAATTCTTGGGAATTTCCTCCTCCATATACTCCTTCAGGAAGGTCATGTTGCACAGGAAGCGACCCGTAAAGGCCCTCAGCAGCTGGAACAGCAGCTCAATCTCAGAGTAGTTACGCCTATTAAGAGAGAGAGTGGATAAGTTCAGTGCACAGACACAAAGAGATGTGGCTAACGTTAACAACGGGGACACTATAAAACACAACTTTCAAATAACCTTAGAAACCAACGCACTGTTAATTAGCCACTTTTATATATATTTTTTTCTAAACAGAACTTTGTTTGTCAAAGGAAGGTTGACTGAACTCATTACACTAAGCTAAAATTACTGGCTGAAGTGTTTGGGGGTTAATTGCAAGGTCTGAAATAAACATCTGCTAAATGCCTAGTGCACCAAGTGTGCTAGCACTTTCTCAGTGCTCACACAGAAAGGAAAGGGTCAGAAGGTCATTTGTGATTGGAATGTCACTTGAGTAAAGTTGGAAAATGCAGTAACTTTAAAAATGTGCATTATTAACCTGTAGTGCTCACACTACTGAAACTATCAACTAACACTCTAATGGTCACTAAGTCTTCAACAAAGCTCATTAGCACTGCCTGGTTGCTGTTTTTGGGGTTTCACATCAGTCCACTGACAACATTTCATATCAACAGGCAAATTCAGTGTGCAACATCTATGAAAACTGCAACATTTCATTTTCATTACAATTTCAGCAAATCTACTTACTTGCAGTAGCTTAGCAAGCAATAGGCCAGCAGCTTTGGCTCCTTCCAGTTAGTGGCTGCCATGTTGTCTTTGCGATGTCTTTCCTGGAAGGCCTCGCTGACCCAGACTCGCCTCAGCTGGCTGACCAGGGAGTGCTGCCCTGCAAGCCAGCCCTCATCATTCTTCACTATGATGCTAATAATCTGAACAGATGTGAAGATGAACGAGGTTAAATTAGTTAAGGATAAATAACAGAAATATGAGTTAAGCTGTATATAGATTTGGATCAAAAACTGCCGAGACATCCCTGAGTATAACAACTGTGTGAATGTGAGTCCACCTTAAAGAACAGACTGAATTCTGCATACCTTAATAGCTTGAAACTGCAGGTCTAGTCTGGCTGTGGCAGTAGAGGGAGATCCAGGTCGAACAGTTGCTGCAGTGCCAGCAGAAACAAGCAGGGGGACGAAGCGGTTGGGATTAGAGGCCAACACGTCTCGTAATGGCTTGGCATCCTTGTGTTTCAAAAAACTCTGCATGTGAACAAAAACACCTACTGTAACTATAACACAAAAGAAAATGTATACTATAACAATAGACTACAAGGTCCACCCCATTCAATCACCAACAGTGCATAGCAGATATACAGACTTGTGATACTGAACGATGAAGAAAATTAGGAAATTTTACTGGAGCAATCCATCTCAATTCTGTGTTAATAGGACCACTGAGGCTCGAAACACTCAATACATTTCCGAATACAGCCCATTGCAAATGCAACAAAGAAGCAAAATACATTTTTAATGGCAAATGTGTCAATGAAAAGACTGAGGGGACGGCTACTTAGAGCTCCTATTGTCTGACCATGAACATGCGGCTCCACTGGGGGTCGTTGAGTGTAGCCTCCATCATGAAAAGCTCCACTGTCTGAGATGGGTGACGCGTCAGGAACTTGATCAAAGGCTCCCTGAACGGGCTGCCAGCCTAGTGCGAGACAAAATAATGAGGAAACTGAAGGAACATAAGCAAAGGAAACAGCCTGAAGAAGAAGGGATGAGAATTACTTCACAGTAAATATGGACTCCATCACTTCCTTGTGAAGATTTTGATTATAACATTTAATCCTGCATCCTCTAAATCACATATAAAGCATTTCTTTCCCTCTTTTATTGTATTTATTAAATAAGACCCAACACTTACTTTCTGGCCCCATTCACCCTCTTAAACATAACCGGAATAACCAGAAAAGCATGTCTAATTTCTGACATGTGGCTCAGGGGGTTGGGAAGCGCATCTGTAACCGGAAGGTTGCCGGTTCGATCCCTGGGCTCTCTGTCCTGGTCGTTGTGTCCTTGGGCAAGACACTTTACCCTACCGCCTACTGGTGTTGGCCAGAGGGGCCGATGGCGTGATATGGCAGCCGCGCTTCTGTCAGTCTGCCCCAGGGCAGCTGTGGCTACAACCGTAGCTGCCTCCACCAGCGTATGAATGTGAGAGTGAATGAATAGTGTCATTGTAAAGTGCTTTGGGTGCCTTGAAAAGCGCTGTATAAATCCAATCCATTATTATTATGTCTAAATCCTTAATGATAGATACTTTGTTAATGGAAGAAACAACTAAAACCGCCCTCTTTTTGAACTGTTTGGGAGCGATCTATTTGCTAATCATCCAACTGCTTTCACTGCCTGCCCGATGCAGTTTTACACCACTGTTAGATATTACCTACAACACCATCTACATAATGCAATTGGTTTCCTACCTCTATGAGCATGGCCCTCTCAGTCTTCATGACCACCTCTAGTAGAGGTTTGACTAGAGTCTGCGGTGCCGCTGGGATCAGGTGGAAAAGGTTAATGATGGCTGAACAGATCTTCATCTCCTACAGGAAGATTCAAAGACATACAACAAAGGGAACAAAGGAGTGGATGAAATTCTTGGACAGATGAGCTGCACACAAACATCATTCCTGACAGACAGTCTTGATCAACAGCCACTGTGGAAAGACGAGGATGAACCTCAGTCAAATGACTGAAAGTGCAATTCGTAATTAATAGGGTGTTAACTTCCCACAGGAAAGATGCAGAGTACCACACACACCAGCTTTTGGATTAGACAGAGTAAAAACAAATAAAAGGAGCAACATGGTTATTTTATAAATCCTATGACTTTTGCGCTTCCAAGATGCCAGAAGGGAATAAAAGAGCAGAATTCAACATTTCTAGACACTCAAAATTAGAGTTAGAGTGAAGCTGAGATGATGGTAACAATTCTCGAGATGACAACAGACACATGGACACATAAATACAGGGCAACTCCACCACTACCATGACATTGGCTCAATTCACCAGCACGACACTGGATCAGACCAAATTTCAATCACTGACAAAGAGTTACCAACAGAGGGCGCAACACCGGGTCGCATCTCACCTCAACACCTTCCAACGCAGGCTGTGCCAGAATGGGAGACAATGATCAGAGTCAGCAGAACAGCATGTGTGCTTTTTTTGTGAGGCTATCTGTTGTCTGTCTTTGTTCAATATGGAAGGTGAGCTGATAAGATGGGATGATAATGGAGGGGCAGATTATCGCAACCTTTACAAGTGACCGCAGGAAAAACTTTTCTTAGCCTCCGGTGAATAAAAAGGCAAGGGCCACATTGGAAATAGAGGTCAGCTAACATACTGATCGAATGATTTTTTTGGCTTATCGACGACATACTTATATATGTTGCCTGATACACATGGACAAGCCCATCATTTTTAAATTCCAAGATAACTTTAATATACTGTGTATATATATATATTTTTTTTTAATTTTAGTTGGGTAACACAGAATCAATGGAATAAATACTTAAGTAACTGAAACAAAGTCTAGAGAGTGAGGGCGAAAAGAAATAATCATATTTCATGCATGCACTGTGGTAAGTTTTGTTTTTTATCTGTCACAAAAACTCTTCCTCGTTACTACACCCCGTCAAAACCCACACATCTTCACACCATCCTCTTCGTCCCTGCTCTATTCCTCCTCCCACACTTTTCTTTTTCCTTTATCATAATTGACTCCCTGACCCTGGTTCTGCTTTCACTTCCAGGTCTGCTGTCAACGGGCACAAAGACCAAAATTTGGAGGGCATGAAAGACAAAAGGCCAATTTGCATCTAATTAAAACAGAACACTTTCAGATGGGTTAGGATGAAGTCACACAGAGTAGGGAGCAAAGAAAAAAAGGCAGGTGTTTTGGCCAATCTTTCTGTCACCTCTTCTCGCTGCCTTTTACAAGGTTATCTGCGGGGAGATAATGAGGAGACAGAGTACGAGGCCAACCACAGCCTGCCTGGTGCCTAATTAATCATTGATTGTAATATGGACACTCACAACTCATCTGGGAGGAGGCCACACAGAGAAGGGGCACTGCATGTGACTAAGGCTTTCTGAAAACAAGGGGCAATTTCTCATTCCCTATTGGTAATGGTATTTGCTTTGGACATAACAGATGACCTGAACAAATATGGCGCCAGCAGACGACCGTATCAACATGGTCCTAGTGGCCGTGAATGCTTTTGTACTACACTGAAGCAGGATTTTAAAATAAGACATACAAAAGAAAAGAAGACAAATACATGTCAAGACTGTACAAAGATTCCCATCTGTGGTATTTTTGCAGTTTTACACGTGGGCAGATCTGAAATGAGTTTACTTACGCTGCCATCGCTCCGCTGGCCTCCTTTGTGTGTTATTACAACTACCTCCATCCACTTCCGCAGGTGTTGCTGAGAAAGAAAAAGAAATAAGATGCCTGTGTTTAAGTAAGGTTTTGATAGCTGACTAAAACTAAACTAAAAACTAAGTGCCAAAAATTTTTAGTTAACTAAAATAAAATCAAAAACTAGTCTTTGAATAAATAAAAGCTGATGCCTTAGTATTAACCTGCCAGTTTTAACACAGAATTCGACGTAAGTTTCTCACCATCATCTGGTCACAGAATTTGTCATTGAAGGAGTTGGGGAAAAGTCGTGTGACAGAGGTCAGGCGGTTCACCACATTGAGAGTCAGGCTGCGGTAATCACCCAGCATCATCAGTAATGGGCGCATGTGAGTGTGGATCTGATCAACCTCAATCGTGGCACCTTCCAAAAACTACAAGAGGAGAATGGACAAAGTAGAAATGTTCAGCAACAAGACAAAGTGACGAGTGGTTTGTTTGCCTTGATTAATAATATAACACGTATACAACACTCAAATATTATTCAGATTTGTGTGGTGATGTTTACTAAAGTTTTGGACACAGTGATTTTAATTTCACCTCTATATTTTTCCCCCTAATCATGAGACTTTTCAGGTTTTCTAGCCCCGTGAACTGGTCACTACCCCTTGTGTCTCCATTAAAGTAATAAGGCCACTCAAATGACAGCATGTTGAGCTGTAAACGAGCACACATGCCAACCAAACACTGATGACGCACACCCACACACCCTCACACACACGGGAGGGAATGATGCATGGCAGCCACATTCATTTTCCTCTCAGCGTTGAGAACAAACACTCCATCCTGTATCGATCTGGCCATGGCAATGCTCATTAGTGCTAGCAGAGATGAAAGAAGGGAGAGAACAGAAAATGGCAAGGAAAAAAAAATATCACAGGATAGTGAAAAGGAGTGATGGTGGCAGAAAAAATAAATAAATAAAATAATAAGGACACATAAATTGATAGGAGAGGGGACAAAGAGCTTGGAGTAAATAGATAGAGGCTAAATGGCATGGATACTTTAATGAAGTATCCAGAGCTGGTTCAGGGACAGTGTGATAAAGCTGACGGAGGTCCACATAAAGATGGAAGTGGGTGCGGAAATGATATGAGGAGAGAATTAACAAAGACCTTACAAATAAAAAACTATGTGTAAAGCAAGAAATGAGAAGAATGGAAAACAAGATAATATACAAACAGAAAAATAAAGAGGAAAAAGTGACACGGTAGAAGGCCATTTCAAAGGTGCAGAAAACCTGACTCTGAAATCAAATAAACGATTGTGACTACATTTAATTATCAGTTCGTGGGTAGATCACCTCATAGTTTAACCAAACAGATTAATGCATATTTTAAAAGGTTACGGCGTCAAGTCTAAGCTCTGTTGTGGCTCCAAGGTAACTGCAGTTAAATTAGGTGCTGTAACACAGATACAAGCTTTCTCAGTAATCGATAAAGTCTTGAAATTAATTCCAAACAATTCAAAAACAAAGCAGTTGCCAGGATAAAGAGCTCTAAATAGAAGAAGTTAAATAAAGACGGTCTCACAAGCAGAAAAACACAACTAAAAGTAGGAGACATTTAGCCTTGCTGAAAATTTGCACCACATTGTGATACTGTAAATTAACAACATGAACCTGGCATCATGATTTCTAACAGCAATATTGAGAACATAAAAAGTTATTCATCTCTTAGAAAAGCATTTTTTTTTTTTATATCTAAAACTACTACAAAAAAGGAAATTTAATTGAGGTGAAAAAATTAACATGAAATGATGTAACACTGACCTTCCTCATGCATCCCTCACCCGCCTCCTGTAGCTCATTGTTGGTGGAGTTGAGGGCTTTGAACAAGGCAGCAATGATCTTCTCTCTGGACTGTGGCAAGTAGTTACAGGCTGCCAGGGCATCTAATGAGGATAAAGAATATTAATGACACTCTACACTTGCATGAATAGACTATAATAATAGTCTTAAGATGTGGTCTACAGTACTGATTTAGACAGGGATTTTAAGAAGGTTTAAATCTGACACGCACACTCACACATGCACACGAACACAAAAGAAGAGTAACCATCCCTGGTACACTAACAAACAATGCAGAATGGGGCCTACTTACTGAGGGCTGCTATACGGAGGGGAACCAAAGAGGGAAGGCTCTTGTAACAGGGCAGCTTCATCAAAGCAGCATCCTCTGCCTCACATAGGTTCAACAGCTGGATAGTGGAAAAAGCATAAATATGACATAAAGAGCAGAGGTGAACAGGTCAGTGATCCATTAAATTAGATCAAGCTTATATGCACCGTGTAAAAGGATAAATACTTAAAACAGATGAGCCAAAGCCAAGCAGCAAGTTTGAACCCACAATATTGTTTCTTTCAAGGTTAAAGTCCTAACAGTTGCATTACTGTGCAGTTCACAATTAAGAAAGTCAAAATGCTCTATGCTAATGACTCACCTCTGTGTAGAAGACCTTGTGTTCCATGACATTAAGGTCCATTGTAAAGAGGCGGGGCTGCAGAGTAGTGCAGAAAGTGTTACCCTCCATCAGGCCGATTTGGGCATTGGCAGGCTGGTGACGCAGCAGGTGTTTCTTGGGAGGAACCATATCTTGCAAAACCTAAAGAAAAGACAAACCCATGAAAAAGGCCCTTGTGTTGTCATTACATTTATATTTCAACACTCATCTTTAGATAGAGATAAAAAATTGGCCATGTGTACACCTGCTGCTGACAGAAAGTAATACTGCAGCTTTTTATTGGAGGTCCTTCTATTCATGAATGCATTGCATTTAAGAAGCAACAGCAGCAAAGTATTAATCCGAATTTAAGGTTTAGAGAAAACTGTTAAGACTTTTACCTCTTTGTGTGGTTCCATGATCACAGTAACACTCTTGCCAGTGACCTGGGCTAGCACCTGCAGGGAGTGCATTGCCTGCTTTCTAACAGTCGAGTTGGGGGAGGTGACCTCTCGGACCAAGTCATGGGTGACCATGTGAAAAGACTTGTCCTGTGCAGCTAGCAACTCCTCTGTCTTTTCTTCATCTTTCAGTGGAGTGGCACAGCGCACCAGCAACTGCTCCAGGGTGGTCTTCGCCATGGCTACTGCTCCATTTGACACCTGTGGATAAAAAATAAAATAAAAAAATAAATTTTTTTTAAAAAAAACGGGAAAAAAGAAAAATCAGTAACTTAATAAATACAAATGCCTGAACAGGAAGAAAAAAGACATGACAAGTTATACAGTATACAGGGCTTACAAAAAAGCACAACCAGGTAAATCTTTGCAACCACAGTTATTTAATAAATAAAATAAATGCATAACAAGTTGTAATCAATTGCTCTCACCTCTCCTGTAAGGTCCATCATGACAAACAGCAGTGCTTTGAGAAAGGTGAGCTGGTTTTGTAGCACCCAAATCAGAGGCAGTCTCTCCATAAGGAACTTGATTGACACAACACCACCAAGCTTGGCATACCAAGCTTGTTCATAGCAGCAGGCACACAGACGCTCCACTATGTAGGAGAAGAGGGGCAGCTGGCATGCCTGGGGATGTAGAAGCCAGGGTAATTAAGGGCGATTCCCATTTAAAAACTATACACGTAACACAGAGTCATTATTGCAAGATGCTAAAAAATTAATTGAATTTGATCAGAGGCTAGTTGGATATAGAGTTCAAATTTCAATATGAAAATGAGAGTAATCAATTTGGCAGAGTATTCATTTTTACGAGGATGACAGAATGAAGTCTTAGCTGGGTTAGTTTACCACAAATTTGCAGAAAAACAATTCATGCTTTTGTTAGACTGCTAAATAAGTGAACCATATAATGCCCTCCTCTTAGTAACGTACCCTCTCCTTAGACCCAAGGATGATGCTGGCCACGTCAAAGATTACGGCCAGGGCGACTTCCCCGATCTTACACAGCTCCTTCTCCTCGTAGGCCATGCAGATAGCTATGGCGTCAATCAGAACAAGTGGATCCATGCCCTGTGAGCCATTCTCCTCGCTGTGGAACATAGCTGTGCTTGGCTGGCTGCCCAGCTGGTAGCACGGCAGCAGGAAAGGGCCTGGGTTGAAAGAGTAGGACAAGAGGAAAGGATCATGTTTCATGTCAAACATAAGAATGCTACAACTTTACGATAAAGTATGTGTAGATTTTAAACGTCAATTACAAGCATATGTATCACAGGAAACCGGAAATGAACTAATTTTTTTGAACAGCCGAGAATAAAATGTTGATCACAGGGCAAAAGTGAACACTGTTAAATATTAGATCTATATTATCTACTATTAAATCTATAGTACAAAGATTACCAGTCCCTTACCACACTGCTGAGCCACAGCAACCATAGTATAATGGCGAATCAGGCTGGCTACGAAGGGCAGCGCACTGGGCCTCAGGTCTTTTATCACAGCAGACATGAATGCTCCAGTCAGGGCCTGTTCAAAAGTTCGGCGGGCAGGTGTGTCTTGTGCCTTATAGCGGTGAGAAATGATGACACTGGGGATCCACTTCTCAGTAAAGCTAATGAAGGAGAAAACCAAACAATGAATGGGATGTCTACAGATTAAAAAGGATGACATATTGTGGCAGTGGCATGCAAATTTTTTCAAAAAGCCCAAAAGCAATGTAATATGCATTCACACAACATTTAAATGTATATATCAATATCTATTGCCTGTTCTTAAATTTTCTGTCTCCTTTCTGTTCCTTCTGAATTCTTTTTGTCCCTGTTGGTATTTTTGTTATTTAATGCAGCTGAAGGCAACTGAGCCATGATGTGATTGAGCGGCTGCTTTCTCCATGCTTGAGCTTGTGTTTTATAATGCCACATGCCAGGGGCAGACCTGATGGATCGTCTCATTTTATTATTGCCATTTAAAAAAAACTGCTCTTTGGAGAACGAGGGAGAAGGAGCGTATGATGCTGTGGGAGGGAAGAGGGGTGAGAAAATGGCAGCGGGCATGGTCTACAGAATGTCAGATCAATTGCCCTTCACTCATTCTGGGGCATGCCACAGTATCACTGCTTCGTTCTTCCAATTTGGCATTTCATGAATTGCAGTGGGGGAGGGGGGGGGGGGGGGTGTCTCCCATTCTTCTATAGGGCTTTGGAGCGTGATGTCACGGGGGTGGGCGTGGAAAGGATTTTGGCCCGATCCGCCATTTTGGGGGTCTAAGTAAGGAGCGAAAGCATAGCCATGGTTCGTACTTGCTGTGTGGTCGGCTGCAATGTTCGATCTTACGACCGGCACGGGAATAAGTTTCGATTGTCTTTTTATGCTTTCCCAACCTGGAAGCAACATGAAGGAGCTCATGTATCGGATATTACCAAACGAAGGCGTCTAGCCTGGATAGAAGCCGTGAGACGAGCTGATATCAAGTTCTGTTACGTCTCCAGATATATCAGCTGGTGTGCTCAAGACATTTTCATTCCGGTAAGTTCTAAATATGTTCACATCACACTTTATAGCTGAATAATATCATCGTTGGTGGTCTCGGAAGTTATAGAAATTGCGATCAAACATAGAATGGAGTGACTTGATTGGTTGATGTAAAGACAATAAATGAAATGAGACAGGAAGGACACAAATTGGCGTTAATAATTTACCCGATTATCAATGTGTTAATTTGCATGTACTTTACAATTATGGGCATATAATATGATAACGATATTTTAGCAGTTCAATGATAAATGTGTAACATTAATTATGGTGGGGGGTGGAAAATGGCTATTTCACTCGATGCACTCCAGCTGACTTACTTTGACGACGTACTCAGAGTTTGGCGGCTTGAAAATAGCCAAATCTTGCGCCCAGCCATTTGTAAATTGGATGTGCGCCTCCAGTGACTTGTAATTACGAAACTGGTTCGCTGTGTAAGCGCTTACTCCACAAACAAGATACGTAAAGATATCGGGGTAGGACAGTGGCGGTAAGTCGTCTGGGTCTTTACTCCACTGCCGTATTTCATATGGGTCCAGATTTGCGATGCACTCTATTTTTTTTCCAAGTACCGCTGCTTCGCCTCTGGACGCAATCGGTCTCTATACCGTCAGTTTTCTTTTGAGCTGCTTTTAAGCATGTTTCTTGTCGTCGTTGTTCCAACACAGTGTGTTTGTTTTGATTCGTAGACCCCGAAAATGGAGCTGCGCTCCCACAATGCATTGCGGCGTGACGTCAACTCCAAAGCCCTATACTTAGATTGAACAAACACTGAGGCAAAGAGAGATGTTTGAATGATGATGAAGGGAGGGGGAGAAAAAGAGAGAAAATCTTTCAAGTGAGAGAAAAGACAATGCAAATCGAGACGACTGAAGAGGCGATGGCACAGCCCCCGTGATCGTAACTGACACACTTCATTACCCCCATGTGCACAAAGACGTATTTGTGGGCATATGTGTGTTAGTGCATAATGACAGGAGAGTGTAAGGGGCATGGTGTAGAATAAACAGACAGGGGAAAGTCAATTAGCCCCTGCCCGGGGATCAATGATGGTAATGTGACTAACCCACCCGACAACAACCTTCTTTCCTGTTTGTCTGTTCATATATGGGTTTCCGCCTTGCAGCAGAGCCTGCCAGAGGGTGTGTCTGCAAATGTGTAATTAGCAATGCCTGCCCTTGAGAGGGAATTGATGAAGCAGTGTGGGGTGAAGACATCAAGGAGGAAAGAGAAAGTGGGACATGTCAGCAGGTAGCAAGACAGTTGGAGGCGGTGGAGGTAATGTACATAAAAACCTCATGTGAGTGGGAGAGGGCAGACAGGAAAGGTGAAGTAGATGGCAAGGTCAACTTGTGCCAAGTGAAGGTAGAAAAAGGTAGGTGATTAATCAGAGTCTGGCTGTGTATGTACTCGAAAGTGTAATTTTATCACTTAAGTGGAAAACCAGTGTAGCAGATACAGCACCGTTTGTCAACTCATTTATTCTAGATAAAACTAAGTGAATGTAAACACTTCCTTAGGTAGTGTCAATGATTTTTCTTTGGTATAAACTCCAACACATCTATAATAGAGCAAATAATTTATTACATCAGGAATGGTACCCAGGTGCCATGTGGCAACAATATTAAAGTGTATGCTCCAGTCAAATCAAAGCAAGAATGTTTACTCACTTGGGATGAGACAGAAGCTGGTAGAGCGAGTGCTTGTTGTCATCCAGACTTGTCATGGCCACCAGGAAACACTTAATGACCTCCCAGGCCTGTCGTCTGTAGTATGGCTCAGTGTTGGCACTCTTCAGGCAATCTAGGGCTGTCTCAATCGCCTTAGAGGAAATGCAGCAAATGTTACTTCAAAATCTTCAACATTTTCATTCAGAAACTGCAGATTTCTCCGACTCACAATTCCAATATCCTTAAAATTATTAAAATGGGAATTAAATTGCATATGCTACATATGTGATTAATTGGGAGAAGTAACACAGAGCACCATCTGGTTGAGCAAAGGTCATTATCATTTCTACATTATGGGCTGTCAAGCCACGGCAGCCAGGCACTTAAAGGGAGAAAATGAACTAATTAATGCCACTCAGAACAGGGAAGAGAACATGAGGAGGAATACAACAACTGAGAGAGCATGAGAGGAAATGAAGGCACAAGCAAAACTGAACTGTCGACCTGTCAGTGGATTACTATAACCAGATGTGTTAGTCAGGACTGGGCCTCTAACAAATCCTTTAGTAATTAGATATAACATTTAAAAGTAAGATGTGTTAGAGAAGATTTCTCAGCTGATATGGTAAAAGACAGTTGGACAAGAGCTAAAGAAGACAAATAAAAGCTAGAAAATACAAATATATTAAATTCAGTTACAATGTGCCATTTCTACCTGTTGTACCACAGCAAGTTATGCATACTTGTATTTTTTTTTTTTTTTATCTCAGTCCATATAACAGCACCTTCAGTTGCCCTTCCCTAATGTGGCAGCAAACCGCATGGCTGCATCTCAAGCCTGCCAGAGATTTATGCCTTTAGCCATAACATGTGGCTGTGCAGCATGTGACAGTCTGTGTGGGTTTCTGTCGGCTGCCTGCGCCCATGATGATGATGGCAAACACGCAGACTGATAGCCAAAAAGAAGGAGCAGCCATTAGTGAGAGTAAATAATGCCGTCATGGTGGCCCACACTAGATTGATGATTACTGACTGGGGATGAGGAGGAGAAACAAGAGATGAATTTAATTACCTGGAGGACACACACATCTCCTCACTCACTTTCTCTTTCACACACACAAAACTGTGACAAAGACATATTGCTCCCAGTGGAGAACAATAATGAGGAATATCAAACTCTTTTACGTTTAATTCTTTCCTTCTAAAAGTAAATCAAAAAGAAAGTGCTATAAAGTGAAATACTCCCAAATCTTTTCTCTCTGGCAAAAAGCTAAACAACACTGAGGATAGCATAAGGCCTTTTCCTGGCTCAAAATCGACCTGTGCCGGGGTAATTACGCACATAAAAATATGACATATTTTAACGCAAAATCTATGCATTTTCTTCACATTACAGTTATTGGGGTTAATGTTTTCTGCTCTTTAGAAATATCTACAAAGAAAAGAAAAGGGCACAAAAAGACCTGATCATATTTTACCTTCTCCATGGGTAGCTGTATGGATGCTTTGCAGTCAGTGAATTCAGCCTTGATGCTGGGCCCCTGGACCTCAGTCACTACATAATGTAGTCTCTGAGACTCCTTGAGCATCTTCCTGTTGCTGCCTCCAAACTTTCCCAACACCCGATACGCTACATGGGAGATGCTTTCTGCTGGATTACGGAGAGTACGCCACAAAGCCTAGAGCAAAGAGTAGGAAGGGAATAAACTATAAGTTTAAGAAAAAACACACCAGGTACATTGAGGGGGAACGTGGCTATATGGAAGCTTTTGAGTTATCCTTGTATATAATCAATAAAACATTTTCATTCTCTTCTATGAGAAGAGAAAAAACTGTAATCATTATCACAAAAACAACGCCCTACCTGCATGAGTTCAGCCCTGACAGGTTGGATGTGATCGTAAAGGAAGTCAGGTTGTAGGTTGTCCACACACAGCTCCAGGGTACGAAGGCCTTGGCTGACCAAAGTCTGAGAGCCGTTGAGTGCAGATACCAGTGGATCCATTAGCATGGGTAAATATGGCAACAAGGAGCTCAGACGCACTGGCACTGTCAGACAGAGCTCCACAAACAGGTCCTTCATGTGCTGCTTGTGAAGGCCACTCTGAAGCATGTTCAATCCTAATAGAAATGGAAATAGGTGCTTACAATATTTCATACATGAGTTGTCTGTAATTCAGAGTAATGCTGTGTGCGGTTTTTACCTTGTAGCAGGTTAGGCAGAAGGGGTAGAAACTCTTGGTACAGAAGGTCGTGGCTGCCTCCACCAATGGAACGGAAGAGAGCACGGAGAAGCAGGAAGTAGTTGTAGGGCTCCTTAGCTGATTGAGCCAGTTCCATGGAGCTGTTTACTATCTTGTGGAGGTGCGGCTGATGAAAAGGTAAAGTCTTATCAGTAAAACATGGCAATGGTACAATGAAATAAGTGAAATAGTCTGCCACTACGCCCCCCAAAAAAACTAAAAGAAATATCCATTTACCTTGAGCATCTGCTCATTCTCAGCAGCAAACAGTGATACTGAGCCAAAAACAAGTTTAAAGAGCTTGAGGTAGAGGTTTGACAGCTCAACATTGGAGCCCATCTCTGGCAGTCTTTCAAGAAGATACTCTACTAGGATCGTGGCAAACAGAGCAGACGTTGAGATGTTGGCCAGGAACGAATTTGCCACGATCTAGAAAACAAAAGAGAACAAGAATTGGAATTTGAGCAAGTGATTAATCAAGACCAAAGACCTTATCCCATGTTATTTTCTCTTGATAGGGGAGACAAGACATACCTGCAGTGCGTAGTTCTTCGAGATCCTCTCCACCATGTAGGGAACGGTGGTCTGAAAAATCTCTTTAAATGTAAGAGGGTTCATCATGGTGAAGACCCCAGCAAAGTGCTCCAAAACTTCCTTCTCCTCCTTCATGCGTACAGTCTGGCAGTTAGCCACCCTGATGTATGTCTGCTGATTATTTGCCACCTGCACCTGGTCATGATACACATGAATTATACCACTACTCCATGATTGTCTGTTATGAGACACCATCACCCCTGCAGTACAGTCAGTTTTTATTAGGTTGTACCTGGTAGATGTCCAAAGCCTGCATGGCATATTTGACCAGCTTAATGTAGATCTGAGTCTCCTTAGGCTGGAGCTGCTTGTTAGGAATGAATTGAGCCTCTGTTAAGGGAGGGGGGGGGGGATCACACATTTTGAGATGATAAAATCTTGAATTTCCTTATGAAATTATTGTTACGTGTGCATTTATACATTTTTCTAGATGCTTTTTAATCAGGCAAGAATAGTCGAGCATGTGGGATTTTATTAGATATCAATAGGTTTGCAATAAGTGCCACTTGTGTGTCCCCACTCACCTCCAGGTGCCTTGCAAGAGGTGATACCCCAAGTAATTGTCTTCACTCCACACACTAAGGTCTTGACCAAACTGCGGCAATCCGACACCTGAAAGGTCTGCTTGTCTTCCTTTTCACCACCTCGGTCAAAGGGCGTTGCAGGTGGTTGCGGTGTCACAGTAACAGGAGTTGGAGGAGCAGGTGGTGGAATGGCAGGGGTGGTGGATGGAGTGGGTGTGGCTGGCACCGCAGGTATCGCCCCTGGATCAACAACACCCATCTCTGACTGAGGTTTGCATTTCTTGAAGATGGACACAAGCTGGTACCGTGCAATGGTGTGAAATTTAAGTACAAACACCTGTTGATAAAGATAAGGAAAGAGGGAAAATTTTCAATATTTATCTAGCCATATGTCTATTGAAATAAATAAGACTTTTCAATTGAGCCTTGTGCAACCCACCTCCAGCATCCTCATCAGGATGTCTCGCCCATTTCCGTTCTCCTGCTCTGATTTCGAGCGGATACAATCCACCAGGTTGAGCAGCAGCTTGCAGGACATGGTCTGAATGTTACTGGGAAGTGACTCGTCATCAATGTTTTTAGCAAAGAGCTGCACAGCTAGAGATAAATCTGTCAGGGTCAAGTTCTGGCGCACATGATGCACCAGGTCTGCTAGTGTGCTGTAGGCCAAGGGTCTAGAAAATAAGACAGATATGTAACTGTGACATTTGGAGGTGAATCATAATCATATTTCATTACTAAATAGTGGTACAAACTGAACAGACTGGCTTAGTGAGGAAGCCGTATTTTCTAAAAGGCAGAGAAAAGCAATCAAAGAGGCTGAAAGAACAAAAGGATATGGAAAGTAGCTTTGGGATGAAGAGAGAAAGGGAGAGAGAAGACAAGCTAATGAGTGACAATGATAATCCTGCCAGATCTCATCCAGCTGCCGTGCTTCCTATGTATTACTAATGTGAAATGACAGGCATTTTGTTGATGAGGTGAGCTAGTTTGGCAACTGAGGCGGGTCAAGGAGGTTTTGCAATCCAACTAAAGGAGGATGTGCAAGCAGCCTGCACTCTGGAGACGAGGTTGTACATGACAACTTGACAGTGCCTTCTGTGCTGCAGTGTTTTCAGTCAGCTTCCTTGAGAATTTTGCAGTACTGAGAACTACCTGATTAATATGCTAGGACACTTAACATGCACCTGGCTGAGAAATCATCCATGAGAAAGAGGCTGTTCTGACACAGAGGAGTTCGAATGATCGTGACTACACATACAAAGAACTTACCTAAGCGTCTCCCGAGCAGTGTAGCCAGAACCGATGAGGATGGACTCATCAAAAAGTTTGTCCATACATGGGATAAACTCTGAAACACAATGAAGTAGATATTGTGAATTCAGAGCTGATAGTTGCACCTGAAACAGCAGCTGATGGGTGACAGAATTAAATAAAAGCAGTAAAAGAATATATTAAGAGGGTGTTACTGGAAATGCTTTTATTTGTGATTAATACACGAAAAAAAAACTACATGCCATTTGGTTTATTTAATATTATAAATTTAGCACTGTGCCTGACACTGCTTTGTCAGCAGGAGGTTAACAGCAAACACCTAACAGCGTTGGTAAATCTGTCACAGAAAATAAGCCAAAATCAGTAAAAGTGGTTTGACCTGCAGCAGAAGAAGTAACTTGCAGTAAAATGCAGAAAATCATCCAAAATGTGTCGTGCTATGTCAAGGCTTCACTGATGGATGGTTGTGCTTTCATTCCATTTCATCTACAGTCTCACTTTTAACCTCTCAGTCACCAATTCAAAATGAGGTTCTATAGCTACATTTTGACAGCTAATAAAAATTTTATTTTGGAAAGAGTGAAATGTGTAAGCTCAAGTATGCTTTGGAAAGGATCCAGGCTGCTGGTGTTTTTGACTAGAACAAACACATTAAGTAACACTTAGCATTAACGTTTTAGAAAAAGGCAAAACATGTCTAGTGCCAAAAAAAAGAAAAAAAAAAGAAAAAAGACTTTAAGACTGTAAAAAATATTTTCGAGACATCAAATCATTCTTTGTTAGGATGGATTACACAGAATGTGTTTGTGTCCATATACGTACGGCTACGCAGGTCAGTTGTGAGGATGTGCTTGGCTGCAATCAGCAGTTCTTTGCGGAGATGAGCGGTCTCAGAGGGGCAATTGGTCAGCAACTGCAGCATACCCTTTACCATCTGTTGAGAGTACTTTGCTACCAAGTCCTAATATGGTAGACAAACACATACAGTATGATTAATGATTAGGATTATTTTAAAATGGATTATTCTGAGGGCAGTCACACACCAAAAAAAAAACAAAAACAAAACAAAAAAAGAAGGCAGTAATAATACAAAGAAAATCTTTTTCAAGCTCTTTCTTTGCAATGCGGACACACACACACACACACACACACACACACACACACACACACACACACACACACATAATATAATTCCTGTAAGTGGGTTCTAATTTCTGTCAGTGTTTTTGAAATCAGTACAAGTTGTCTCAGAATGTTTACACACAGTGAATAAAGCAGGTGGTAAATTCAGAGAAGCTATTTGTGCTATTATTATTTATTATTATTATTATTTTGGTTCAAGAAACTAAAGCAAATGTAACTCAGTTTTAGCTTCGTTTTTCCATTGTCTTCCAATTACTAAACAGAAAATAGTACACCTTTTCCTGCCAATCACAACAGCTATGTGCAGAAACAAAATTCAAACACGTGCAAATGATTCACAACATCATGACACATACAAAGATGCATCTGAAATTACATTTATGTTACTTCACTCAGCAGGATCAAATGACACTGTTTTGCAGTGTCATTAACCATCAATAAGAAGTACCTGGTAGATTCGAATGATGTAGGCCAGGAATGACAGTGTCTTGATCTGGGCAGCAATGAAGTCTGCATACAGCTCCTTGTTATAAAGCTTGTGTTGTCTAAAAAAAAGAAACAAAAAAGTCATTTAGTCCCATCAAAACACTGATGACAGTGTTAATGATGATGTATGCCTGCAGTAATTACAGAGGTTAAAATCGTGGGAGTCAATTCTACAAGGGTGACTTATTTGCTTGCGTCATAGCAGAAACTGTTTCTCTGTATCTGCTAGAGACTGCTCAGGTATTTTGTGTTAAATTAATTCTGCTCCATTTCCCTTCTGTTCAGAATGCTTAACAAAACCCTCTCCCCACCCAGAAAGGTCTCGTATCTTACTAAAACAACAATTTTTTTAAAACAATTTTACCTTCCCCAAGTAGGTTTTAGCAAGCAAGCAAAGAGCCAAGCAACACTGTCAGCTAACTTGGCATTAGCAAAAAAAAAAAAAAGAAAGAAAAAAAAAAGGAGGAAAATGAAATCAGTTCCTCAAACCCATTTCAAAGGCTGTAAATTGGAAATAAAAGTTATTACTCAAACTCGTATCTGAGATACACTCCCACGGCTCACATAGATGCTTTTAGCCGGATATACTTTACCTGGCCTGGGGAGACACTTGAAGCATGATGGTGTTCATGATGAGAGGCACAAATTCTGACACCACATTGTGAATGTTTAGTTTGTACAGCTGAGGAGACAGAGCAAACATACAACCTGAGTTACTACACAAAAAAACCCCTCCAACATTTTGATATACACATTGTAATGTATATACCAAAAATACATTGCTGTTATTTAGTGTTTCCTTTGCATTTAGATTACAAGTTTTAAACATAATATATTATAAAATGTTTTATAAGCAAGAAAACGTCCCATTTTGAAGCAACCTTCATTCTTTTTTTCTCATTCTGGAACAACATTGCCTTATTTTCCTGTGTGAACAGATGTGTATATTACAAAAGTTCAAGAGTATTACACTCACTTGATACATCAGCACCACTATGATAGGCAGCTCTGCTAGCACCTTGAGAGACAAAGAACCCCGCGGGATGATGGTGTGCTTGAGGCAGAAAGAAAAGGACAAATGTGAGTCCTGAGTGACACAAAAGCTGGACATAAAAACTGTTTCCAGGAAATGCAATACTGCTGCATAAAGAGGAGGTAAATAGCTCAGTGGAGTAATAACAACTACTGTTTGCGTTCACATTTTCTGGATTTTTGGAGTTATGCTTCCACTGTCATTTTTGTCCAATGAAGACCAGAACTCATTTTAAGGAAAAGAGTTTATGAAATTTACATTTAATAATGGACAAAGTTTCCTAGCGAGACAAAAATTATATGCAGCATCAGATTAAACTGACAAAACTGTATGGCTTATAAATGTTCAGTTTACCCGGAGCAGAGAATTCATTACTCTAATAATGCTGAAAATGTAAAACAGGTCGCTGCTTTAAAATAAGAGCACAATGTATTATTTAATACATTTTATATCATGGTATTGTTGCAGTTGCTCTTATTGTATCAAAACAGTGCACTACTACCCTCCACTGGCTGCAGGCAGTACTGTAAAAAGTAGACAGTATTAAGTAGAAACAACAGCTAGAAAGGGGCGGTTAGCTCACTGTTCGTGTTTCACTATCTTCCCTCTCAGGTGCAGTCTTAACCAGCACTGATGTGATCATCCCCACCATTTCTGGTGAGGGAACTGTGTTCTCTGCTATCACCTGTGGATTCTCAAAATACCTCGCCTAGAAGAAAGTAGAAATAGAAGGAAATTACGACTTGATAAAGATACAGGTGGCAAGGAAGGCGAGCAGTGAGAGAAAACAATGGCAACTTAAAAGTGCTTTCACTAAAAACAGAGTCACATCAGAAACAACACCTTTACTATCACTATACCCAAAACCACCTGCTGAAAAGCCTTTACTTACAACAACTTTAGGAAGGTCTTTGTAAATCTGCTTCACAAAGTCCAAAAAGTGGTGAATCTGGGAAGAGAAGAATACAGTAAACATGTTGATCTAATACACACAAACTACTTAAATGTTCTATTTTTTATGAAAAGTTACACAAGTACTTCTGCCGCTGCTGTCTCTCATTCAAGTCTTGTTCTTCTAAACATGTTTAGTTTGCTAGTCATATTTTTATTGATCACTGTGTGTTTTAAGAGATAAAGTATTTACTGTATTTGTTAATTATGACTCATCACATCTAATGGCCATTTATAAAAAAAAGTGTCCTTCAAGAGATCATAATATTTCTTCATTAAGGACAGCATTTATGGTAAATGGCCTGCTTTACTTAGTCCCTAAGGACCCCAAAGCGTTTTACACTACATTCAGTCATTCACCCATTCATACACACATTCACACACAGGTGATGGCAAGCTTTATTGTAGCCACAGCTGCCCTGGGGCGCACTGACAGAGGCAAGGCTGCCAGACACTGGCGCCACCGGGCCCTCTGACTAGGGCTGCTCGGTTATGGCAAAAATGATAATCACGATTATTTTCACTGAAATTGAGATCTCGATTATTTGACGATATTTATTTAACAATAACAATGTATTGAATAATGGCTTTAAAGATTGTCAAAAAATAATATAAAATAGTGTGCAAATACTGATAACAGTGCAAATGTTTGCAATATAAAAAATAAATGAAAAATGCAACTTAAAGAAGTCCAGACGCTTTTCTTTGCAAGCTCCTTTGACTACGATGACCTGGATGACTGAGAACCTTCACAGACATGAAAAATGTAAACATCTATGTTTAGTGAACTTTGTTACACGGAGCAGCGTGAGAGTAAAGCACGAGGGAGGTGCTAATAATCGGCTCAGTCATTTTTAATGATCGTTGAAAGCCCAGATCGTAATTTAGATTAAAATTCGATTAATTGAGCAGCCCTACCTCTGACCACCACCGGGTGAAGTGTCTTGCCCAAGGACACAACGACCGAGACTGTTGGAGCCGGGGCTCGAACCGGCAACCTTCCGATTACAAGACGAACTGCCAACTCTTGAGCCACGATCATTATGACCAATGATCAGGGTTTTTTTTAACTGATTATTAGTTAACTAAGAATTCAGACTGAAGACACACATAATATCAGCATCATCACTTTCTCAACTGTCATTACAATGCCCAACAAACTTTAAACACAGAACACAAAGATGCTCACCTCCTGAGAGATTGGAGGCCGGAACTGTTTGTGTAGCTCAATAATGATGCGAAGGCATATCAGCACATTTTCCTCACTTTCAATCTAGAAAAACAAAAAAACAAACAAAGGGGGAAATATAAACATAAAAAGCAGCCACCTGACTTCATGTGTGCAATGCATAATTACATATATGATAAATTACTAATTCCTACTATTCACAGTGAGTGGTAAAAATCAAACATCAAGATGCAAAATATTTACAGTAAGAATATTGACAATATAATTTTAAAGCACCTGACAGGTATAAAACCATAAAAAAAATCACGATGTTGTAAGAAAACAGGGGTTCATACCTCCAGGAAGCGGAACATCACAGAGAGGATGTTCTTGGTGTGGGGACGAAGGTGCTCATTTGTTGGAATGCGATGGATGATTTCCAGCACTAGCTTTCGCAATTGCTTAAAAAATTAAAATAAAATAAATAACAGGTAATCACGTTTAAATTAAGAATTCAAACTTCATTACACTCATATCATTTCAATTCAATTCAGTTCAATTTTATTTATATAGCGTCAAATCACAACAGTTGCCTCAAGGTGCTTTATATTGTAAGGTAAATATCCTACAATAATACAACTTTGATTAAATCCAACAGTCACTAAATTCATTAGATGTGTTATAATGAATTTCATTGACTAATGTACCACAAACATTTAACAGCTCTGTAAGGGGGGGAAATCCATGCTAAACAGTAAGTTTGGGTAACTCAATCAATTCATGCAGCTTTCTCTGGTTCTGTTCATCCTTCTACACTGTTGTGCTGTCAGGTGATAAGCTTTGTTGATATTAGCTGTAGATTTTTCTGCACATTACTGAATATAACGGAAATAAGTTAAAGTAACTCAGTCACTCAATTTGTGCATTTTGCTGTTCATCCATGTAGATTGTTTTGGTGTGAATTGATTAGCTTTGGTGTTATCAGTTGTAGAGATGTCTGCATTTGAAAAACACTTGCCTTGTGGTGCTCTAAGCAAAACCTCATGACTCAATTACTGAAAAGTAGGCACAAGTCATCATCTTCAGGGTCACTGAAGGAGCGACTTTTTCTAATGTTTACATAGAACAACCAAAAGATGCAGCTAGCTAACAGTACAGCTCAGAGACCGCTATCCAATTGATGGGTCTAGTTCAGTTATCCATTGATTAACATTTCAGTAACCGTGTCCTGTTGATTTAATCAAGTGGTGCTTTATGTAGCAAAAAGATGTGATATTAGTTCTATTATAACAAAGAGAAACCAGACACCTTTACAACAGGTATGTTAAAGACTCACACCAATCTAGATAGATAACACATCTTTTTAAAGTTACCTGTGTTGGTTTTTCTTGAAGAAACTGCACCTCTCCATCCTGAAGAAATGTAAGGAAGCGAGGGATGATATGTTCTAAGAAGGTGGAGTACTGAGGTGAAGAGGTCACATTCTGAAATAGTCAAGTACAAAAAAAAAACAACAACTTTGTTACAAGCGTTTTCGTGTTTCTGCAGGCTTACATTAATACATTAGAAGTTCTCATCTGATAACCTAACATCCCATGGTAATGACCAATAGGGCTTCTGGTGTAGCCTGCATTACCAAGCTAATAGACAATATTACCTATACCAATACTTTACTTTATATTCCATCTGTGGGTCTTTGTTTACAGTACAAATATGAAGGCAAGTCAATTTTAAATAACAAAACTGTGTTATAGACAGTTATTTGGAGATTTCCTTTTTCAAAGTTTGTTTACCTACATGCATCCAAAACCAACTCAGATATAACTTCTCATTACTAATGGTGCCACAAATAGATTACAAGTATAAATCCAAAAGTTTCCTGTATCAAAGCATTTTCATCTCTGCAAATATTCTCAACATTTATTATACCAACATTTTTAAGGTTAGGATTCCAGTTACCACTCAAAATCTCACACAATTACATTTTAGTAAGATCCATAAAAACTACCAAAAATCCACCATAATCTATCTTTAGAGACAAAGAAAATGAATCTACTCCATCACAGATTGGAAACATTCATCAAACTCACCTCAAAGTTCTCGCTGACCTCCTGCATCATCTTCAGTTTAGTTTCATCAGCTGGAAGTTGAAGGACAAGAGTGTCACCATTAATCAAACTTGCTAATGATACAGTTCCAGGTGTCATTGTTATCTCCATGTGCTCAGCAGGGGCTCTCAGATCTTATCAGTTTTACTTTCAGCGTCCAGGCTAATCAAAAGGTACATCAAGAATCACACAGACACACACGCACACACTCACAAGCACTCTCCCACACATACGTACCTTTGACTGGACTAAAGCATATCGCTCTCATCACATCGCTCATGCTAAGCACAGGGACCTCATCTGAGCAATTTTGGACACACCAAACAGGAGTAACGAGCTGCATCTAATAACTAATGTGCATAAGAAATGTGCCTTTCTCACATTAACTATTCCCTTGCCCATCAAAAAATATGTACATTTATTATTTCATATACTAATTGCAAAATTCTGGGTGGACCCTGAAGTTTAAAGTAACAATTTCGCCAACAGCCACTGCTACTGATATTTCAGGGTTTTGTTGTTAATGTCATCTATCTCGCTCTTTATAAACAAGGAATCAAGGAAATCTGCACCGTATAAGATAACTGAATCTTTTAAAGTTGCTCAGCTCCTCATCACATTACCTATGAACATTTAGCTTGTGCAAAATTGATTACCGTTAACTATTGTCATTGGCAAATGTCACTCCCTTTTTGATTAATGGCAAATATCAGTGAACAAGGCCAAAATCAACTGACATGTCCACAACACTTTTATAAAAAAAAAAAAACTAATGCACACACATCTTCCTCCTAATAACCGTTAAATATGTATGCCAAGTATCCATACTTAAATTGGATAATGCCTCTAAATCCCAACAATTTATCTGTAACTGCTGGATTACTGTTGGATAAAACCTTTTAAACCCATAAGGGCACTTAAGTGTTTAGAGGCTTAAAAATACATGCAGCTATTCAAACAATAAATCTGCATTTTGAAACAGTAATCCTCACAAAAACAAATAGATATTTTCTAAAACTAAGTAATTTTTTCCAGATTTTTCAAACATCTGACACCAAAAAATACACAGCAAGGTTTATGAACTTACGTGTGTTCGCATCTGTTAGAGCTGCCACAAATTGCAGGTACTTCTTCATAAGTGTGGTCTGGTCCACCACAGTGGGACTGGGCGCGGGTACAAAGGCCATGGTGGCAGCACGGACAGACTGGGATGCAGTCTGCACAGGTCTACGCGATCACTTTGAGCTCATGTACACTACCTGCAAGAGGAGATAAATTACTTATCTTTGCATGCAAAAAAAAAAACAACAGAAGATGTATCTGATGAGCATTCAGGTAAAATTAGTTTGTAACAGGAAACCTGCTGCGTCCCACCAACAAACCGGTAACGTCCATAATAAATAACATGCCAATAAATGGGCGCAGAGTGATGACATCATTATGCATCAGCTAGCACAATTTCTGTGCACTCTAATAGCGTTTGAAAATTTAAATGAACAAACTTGGGGTTTCGGCATAAAACTGGAACCAATGTTTTGTTAAGACGCATTGCAATCTTAATGATTTACTCAATGAAACACAAATTTATACACATTTATTTTAGAGAACCAGCTGTCGAACGGCAATGCTAAGCTAGTTTCGTTAAAGAAAGAAAGCGCTCGCGCATCCCAGAACATTAAACTCCTTTAAGGAGACTATAAACAAGAGCCACAAAAAAATAAAGCACATTTGCTTCAACTACAACCTACCCCAAAACACCACTATCTAAGACTCCCCAAAACTGCTTATATTTATCCAAAGTTTGTAAGAGAGAGCGAATCTTTCACTTACCAAACGCCACAGACAGGAAACTGTCCCTCGCCTGTATGCGCCGTGCTCGCGCTCCCGTTTGCGCCCAACGATGTGTGATATCTCTCCGCGCAATGCATATTATAGCTTCTTTTTTAACAATGAAATATGGTATTATGATATCTGTTTAGCATTTATATGTGCATAATAGTGACAAATTCGTTATTAAGCTCTATAATAATACATTTTTTAAATGAAAAGCTGTTATCCTAGTACCCGCGGAAGAATATACAGTGTAAAACAGTAGCTATAAGACCATCATTTTCGATGGTCTTCTGGCTCCTAGGCTTCTACAGTAGAGGAAGTAGTAGGCTAAGTAACATGGTTCCTGGAGGCAATAGGCTTCCCAGTGGGGCAGACGTTTCACCTTGAATAAATATAATATAAGTGGTCTTTGTGCAAACAATATATATTCAAATATAAGCAATCATTAATAGAGGACTTAAAATAGAAGTTTGTACTGATGACTTCGTTTTAAAAAATAGGCAATTTGAAGCTTTTTTTTAGTTATATGGATACCTGCTTGCCATGCTATTCCACAATACTGATGGGACAATACAATACAATAAATAACTACTGTAATTAATAACAGGTCGTGAGTTGGCATTTTGGAAAGCCAACACACATGTATATGCCTTTCAAATGTTAGTAAAATAATGTTTTAAGGGATGTGTTTACACGGAGTTGAACAGATTTTGCATCAGTAGCAGTGCTGGAGGACAGTAAACATTGTCCAGGGGGATATTGCTCTACATAGCAAAAGATCAATAGATAATATTAATAACTAATCACTAGTATATGCGGAATTGTATTTAATTGGCCATGGGATGGAGTGATATTTAATCTGAATTAAGTTTATTGACTAATTTGTTCCATGTCTTTGCGTTGCTTTTGTTAGTTATCGTGAGCTGTTTTAACCACAAGATGGCAGCCTACTGAAGCTGTTTCTGGAGTCTATCCATGTTCTGAAATTACCAGTGCTCAAAGTAAAGTGAATGTGATGCCATCCAGGTCATTGCTGGGGGGGAATCCAGCAATGACCTGACACTGACATGAAAAATCAATCTGGCCCTTCAGTTGAACTCTCACCTGTTCACTGAAGCCTCAATAGAAATGCTCTCAATGGAAGACAGTCAAGCTCATTTGAATAATACAAACTCTGTTTTTGCCTGTATTCCCTTCACCTATTTCCCATCTTCCCAGCAAAATATATTTAAAAAACTAAAGATGCCCCCATACTTTGCCACCTTAAAAAGTTATACATTTTGCAATGAATGTTAACAGTGTTCATTGATCCTCTTGACTCTGTGAAGCGAGTCACAAGCTAAACAGTTATTCTATGAGATCAGAGCATGTAACCTTTTCATGATCATTTTTAAAACAGCCCCCGACTTTCATTTTGACCACATTAAGTTGCTGTCATGCACGCTTTTGTGGTTCACAAATGACAGTGTAGGGATAAGACTTGAGATTTCTTTCTTTTTTTCATAATGCTTGTTTTAATAGCTCTGGAAATAATGAAGTCTGGTTGAAAGATGATCATTATTTATCTTGCATAATCTATCAAGCATGTGTCCTACCCACAAGCTTTGCTAATGGGTTTTAATTCCCTCCTTCACAGCCCTCCTCCTCCTCCTCCTCCTCCTCCTCCCATAGACTGGAGCCACTGGCACAAAGACTGCAGAATGAGATATCCCTCTCACTGAATGCCACATATGATGTAAGAGTTAATCTGACATATAATATGACTTTCTCATTCTCCTTTGCACTCTATGTTCCCTAAGTAATAATGATCTGCTAAAAGATGTTTGTCTCTGGCTTATTGCGCTGTCCTGTTTGTTTCATCAGTGTTTTTTTTTTTCTTTCTCTCCCTGATGGGGGCTTTATCCTGAGAGGGAAGAGTGGATGACACACTGGTTTCCAAAACCACTCATCTGTCCATTAGATATGTGTTTTTCTCAGTGCTCTGCAGCGACTGGTGATGCCCTTATGATGAAGCCGCATCGCCCCTGCATTATTTCTTCCATAGAAAGAAGTGCACTTTCCTTGAGACTGGTTCTGAATCATCAACAATACCCAAAAATCTATTCATGCATCTGAAGCGCCTGTGGACATTCACTCTTTTTTTTTTTTTTTTAAATCACTCCTGAGGTCTGTATGAATAAGACACATGTTCTCTGTGACACAGGCAAACACTCACAGCAGAATCTCCTCCACGGTGAATATGCTTGTTAATGAAAATCATAATTTTGTAACAGCACTGACGTCCCAAGTTTGTTGGCCATTGCCGGTAGGTGAGTTATGTCTTTATCCTATAGTAAACACAAAGTAGATAGTGAGAGTCAGCGTTAAAGCGTTTGTGTTTAATCAAGACGTGTGCACGAGCACAAGCAACTGAACCCCATGGGCAAACTAACAGCGTTGATGGTCAGTCCCTGCTGTCCATTACTGCTTAAATCATCAAACAGATTTGCAGTAATATTCTCTGAAGGTTTTGGGGCCATCGTCCTGCTGAGCTTTGCACTGACATGAACTAAAACTACGAAAGGTGCCAAGTATCAAACTTTAATTGCTTTAATAATATTAAACCAGTGAGTTCTAACTTTTATGGCCTATGAACCCTTATAAAAAGAAGCTGTGTCTGGACTGGTTGAAACCTCCGTGACACAGTTCAAATGTCCGAGGTGTTAGATGTTTTATTGAAAAGAAAGAAGAGGATCAAGCCCAGTGATTTAAAAAATGTTCTAGACAAAAAACAGAACAATCCGGGTACCACACTTATTTTTTTCTCCACAGTTTTCACTTCCATGTTGATTTTTTGAACGTTAAGTTGCCTCTTGGTTGGAAACCTGACTATATCTAACCGTACTTATATACTGTATGTTGTAATGTTACCCCTAACTATACTAAAGCTTACATGGCAATTAAAAATTGTTCCAACTAAAGTTCCAAGAGTGACAATAATTGTTGCTCTTAATGAGAATTTTTCACAAATCTGGCTGGAAGACAGCCATGAGTTCTCTGATTCATGTGCTTCCTAATGAGAGCGTGATGAGTCAGACGTGACAGCTTGCGATGCCTTCATTTTATTTAACATGAAAATAATTGTAAAATGTTTAGTCTTTTACCAACTCTGCATGTAATTATCTAAGTCTTTGATCATATCTTTGGAGAAAATCAAAATCTCCACGAGCTTCATTTCTGCTGTTTTAAATCCCAGAATTGAACAGTTTTTGCTCAGCACTGCTTCCATTTTATCATCCCCTAGTGTAAAACAGCTTTGATTGACTTTGTGGTTTGGATCATGGTTGGATGCCATCTTCAAAGCACAGTGGTAGGCCTTCCAGTCAGCACAACAGGCTTTATTGACCTTTTGCAACTAGGCAGGCAACTGTTGCTAATTGTTTACCACCACATCCTGTTTCTCCACCGTTGGCTTTATTGAAGAGACTCACCTGCATTGGGAATCATTTGTTATGTTTTTTCGCAGCTGCAATTCAGTCTCTAAATTGCCTTGAGGCCACGTGTGTTGGTGCAATGTTTGAAAAATGTATGCATCCAAACTCAAATCGATTCTTCTTCTTTTTAAATTTTTTTTAATTGATTTTATTGCAGGACTTCCATAAATGTGTTCTGAAGTTATTCTATTGTTTATTATCCATATACCTCAAATTCTACCACATACAGCGCACGCTCACACATATGTCTGGGGATGGGAACCGGGTAAAAAATAAAGCATGATAACGTGTTGGAAGGCATCCGTATGAAAATAACCACGCCTTCTAATCGACCACACCTTTCAATCCTATCAATTTCCGACAACGACTTCGAGTCTTAATCAGCTCAACAAATCACCATTTAAGCCTAGACTCGGTGACGTCAGCCTACTACAACACATCCAGGACTTTTCACAGACACCTTTTTTTGGTAATCCTCTTTATCGAGAGGAGCTGTCTGATCAGCACCTCACTGTGAGCTCCGTTCGTGCCAGGAATAGTTCCGTTATCACAAGCCACATTAATGGGCTTACACTCCCCTGATCGCATTTTCCACTCCTGATTTTGCCGGTCGGACATCATGTCGCTACTTTGTAAAGATAGTTATACATGATGCTTTTTGCGCAGACCCGTTTGGAGTACACTTTTACGCACTGAACTCAACATCGGGCTCGCGTTGGAGTGCTGAGAATTTAACTGTGAGGTTTTCACCTCTTTCTTGACCTCTCTGAGCGACACAAGCCGCCGGTATGTTTTCACTCTTGTCCGGGATGTTATGTTTTTGTGCTCTGGGATGTGGTCAGCTAACAAACAGGCAGGCGGACGATGGAAAGCGCTACATTTGCCGGGCAATACCCCTCACGGGCGATGCCAGTTGCCCTGTGACTTTGCTACCCGAGTTAAATGCCGGGGGTCAGGAAGAAGAGCTCAGAAACACGGTCATGCAGCTAAGGGAGACGATTTTACAACAGAAAGAAACGATTTCCAAACAGATTGGCACCATCAACGAGCTTACCACCAAGCTGTCTCTGTGCGCGTCAGCAACCACCGATAGAAAGTACGACAAAGGGGGAACATGGGGCAAAGACAAACAAAACACGATGGGGGACGTTCCCGGGGATCCAAATGAAACTATCGACAATCTTGGAAAAACCATGCAGGGGCTCAAGGACCGACTGGAAAACCTTGAGGTAAGAGTCATTGCGCAAAGCATTGTGCCAAAGCCCGAACCTAAAAACCTGGTTTGCTTACGGATTACGGATTTAAGGGGATTAAAACAAACTGTCGATTCGCACAAAAGCAGAGCGTGACTTCTAAGAATTGTTACTGAGTTTATCGTGGAGAATCAAAACAGTATGTGGGAAGAGATTATACAGCTAACTGGTTAATTTCTCGTGTGACCTGCCTTCACTTTGCTTGCGCTTTCAATAAATTGAATAGTCTTTTGTTCCTAGTCTTACCATGACTACCACACAGTATGAAAATACTCAGTTTCAAGCCCAGTATGTGCCTCCCACATTAAAATAAATGAGTGGATTCTCCTGACAGGAGAGGAAAACTGACTGAAAGACTTTTATTTAAACTCAATCTGTAAACCTGCCAATCAGTCACACAGAAGCTCACAGCTCTCAGGGGGGTTTAGTGCACATCCTGCTTATGATAACTGGTGATGTTGATCCTTCCTTAGCAACAGCAAATGAGGGCCAACATATCTGGAGCCTCGTTCCCCAGTGAGCTCCGTGACCTGCTGCAGCAACGTCTTGGAGAACTGGAGAAACAGCTCCTGAAAAAAGTCAGCACCTTGGAGGCGGAAAAGAGCATGCTGTCCAATGCCACAGCTGCCTACAGGCTGAAAACAGAGAGCACTCTAAACGCATTGGTAGAGAGGATCAATGAGTTGGAGAAAGGTACAGCCAAGCACAAACTCACATATTTACATTACAATAGCTGTAGAGAACAAATCAAGAGGAAATGTTATTTTGAGATATAAATAGGTTTCAATGACATACAGCCCATTTAACAGATTGGATGACTACACAGAGAATAGTCCCACACGAAAGGAAAATTACAAGAGTGGAGAAAGGCTGCTGCCCTCTGCACTCAGAATAGTCAAGATGATCTTATGAATCACCAAAGGTGAAATAACGGGTGAGAAGATTAGCCTCATGGGTCACCTCTCCCTCCTTACACCACGGGTCTTTTCTGCCGATCTTATTACAGGCGGAGGAGACTTCATATCCCCAGAACAGTTTAAGCTGTCCCTGCCCCAGCGTACCAATTACCTGTATGGCCGTATCACCAAGAGCTTGCCAGAGATGTATGCTTTCACTCTCTGCATGTGGATCAAGTCCAGCGCCAGCCCTGGCATAGGCACGCCTTTTTCTTACGGTGTACCAGGGCAAGCAAATGAGATTGTGCTGATTGAATGGGGCAACAACCCAATTGAGCTTCTCATTAATGACAAGGCAAGTAATTAAATCGGATTGAAATAGTGATTTAGTAAAAATCATATTTGTACCAAAACACACGTTTCAAAATTATAATGTCTTTTTGACCCTAGGTTGCTCAGCTTCCCCTGGAGGTTCGCGACGGCAGGTGGCACCACATCTGCATCTCTTGGACCACGCGAGATGGTCAGTGGGAGGCTTACCAAGACGGGGAGAAGCTGGGAGCTGGTGACAACCTGGCAGCCTGGCACCCCATCAAACCTGGAGGAGTGATCATCCTGGGGCAGGAGCAGGTGAAATGATACAGTAAAATCTTTGATGAATGTCTATTTTTAGATTCATCGTCAAAAAAAGAATGTGTTGCAGCTATGTGCACTCAACTCAACACGCTCACATTACTGCAAGAAGAAAATAACTTGAAAATGCTGTACCAAGCGCTTCGACTAATAAGACGCACTATTTATGAGGTGTCTCTGCAAATTGCAGATGGAAAGAAGAAAATTACCCAGATTTAAAGCGGCACAAATGAGATCCAGGCTGATTATCAGAACAAAACAATTAACAGAAACAACAGTGAATCTATCACTGCCCACAGCTGCTGAGGTCGCTAAATGAATCAATGTATTATTACCTCTGCCAAGCAGGTAATAACGCATGTTTTTATTGACGTTTGTTTGTGTCCCTTTTAATGGCTTTACACAAAACCTGCCCAGTCTATTTTCGTGACACTTCGTGTTGAGGGAAGAAGCCATTAAATATTTGGTGTGCATCCAGATCCCTCTTTAAAAGGCATTAATGGCCGTTTGCTGAGGCTTGTGGTCTTTGAGTGCTGTTATCGTTTAAAAAAAAATCATATTACTGTTCAGTTCTGCAGGGAACATTTGGTATCCAAATCACTGCTAATCAAAGTTTACATAGCAGCATGCAGAATATTTATGTGATTGAAGGGAACCTAATTTCCACTTCCATATTTATATTCTTGGTTTCTGTTAGAGTAGCTTTGCATGATTCACAGTACAAAATAACTCCTCAGTTCCTCCTCTACCTGAGACGAGCCTTTTTACTCCTCTCCCTTTATAACCAGACTCCTTTTAAGCCAGCTTTCTTCTGAATGGCTGCCCCTTGCACTCTGTACAGTAGATCGGTTGGGACTGCTATTCTCACAGCCAGAGTTGTGTGTCTGAAATGACCATATTTAGTATATCCACTGTCTTTGACATCATACAGATTCAAGACTAGAAGAGTACATACATCACCAAAGCCGATGTCAGTTCTCTATCTTAATAATAATAATGGATTGCATTTATATAGTGCTTTTCGAGACCCTTAACGCGCTTTACAATTCCACTATTCATTCACTCTCACACACTGGTGGAGGCAAGCTACAGTTGTAGCCACAGCTGCCCTGGGGCAGACTGACAGAAGCAAGGCTGCCATATTGCACCATCGGCCCCTCTGGCCATCACCAGTAGGCGGTAGGTGAAGTGTCTTGCCCAAGAACACAACAACCAAGACTGACAGAGCTGGGGATCGATCGATAGGATTCATGAAATTTAGCTTGGTAGTTTTATCATACTCTTGATTGCAAACACATAAAACCACTGGACTTTATAGACTACACCTAACAAGGATTGCAACTGCAGTGCAGACAGATGACTGTGTCAGATGATTGCTTCAGGTCTTCAGGTCAAGCTTCTCAAAATTGTGTGAAGATGGTGTGAAAAGGTGCTTCAGCTGTAACAAGGACCAGCTTGACCAAGGTCAGGAGAATTGTTTGTCTAAGGACTTTGCACTCTTATCTGTCTACCACAAATTTTCTACCAGATATGACTAATAAATATTAAGTATTTTTCATATTTTCATTTTGAAATCAACAGTTTTAAAATCCGTTTCCTAAGTTTTGTTTCTCAAGCAGTTTATCCGTCAAGGGAGAGAGATTGAGTGAGAATCTGAATGTGAGGCAGAGGCTTAAATAACTGAAGGCGAGCCACAGGAGATCACAGCAGGTGGCACACAGGGAAGCATGATAGATGCTTTGCCAAAGTGACAAAGGAAAAACAGGACTATATAAACACAGAGGGCACAGCGGGAACTAAAAGAATAAAAATGAAGGCATGAACCAAAAAACAAACAACTGTAAAACTGAAAATTAAAAGAGAAGAAAAAAGTCAATAATATCACAAGAAAAAAAACTCAACCTCTGTTAAAATAATAAATTAATCAAATCAGGAATTCAACCATTCAGTGAACACATAATCAAGATTACAAATGCTAGAAGAACAATAAAAGCCAAACAAAAACCAAATATATTAACCGTGAATCTAAAGTTCAAATCAACATGAATACCCATGATGCTCTCACGTGATCGCTTAGTGTTACTAAATTATGAAACATAAAGTCTTTAAAAAATGACACATTTCTTAGAAAACAGATAAAGGACTTGACCTCGTGTCCAAGAGTACTTTAAAAGACAGTACAAAAGTTTAATGAGCAGTTCATTCCCACTGACTGGCTCTTCCTCCGCACTGGAACAGGTAATTACGTTTGATGATGTTGTTGTCGATGCGGTTTAAATTCACATCCTGCTGTTTATGGCTCTTCCAGGACGTGGTGGGTGGGCGCTTTGATGCTGGACAGGCTTTCGTGGGCGAGCTGAGTCAGGTGAACATTTGGGATCGCGTTCTGAAGCCCGTCGAGATCCAGTCTATGGCCAACTGCACTTCGTACGTCCCTGGGAATGTCGTCTCCTGGCTGGCGAGCAACGTCGAAGTTTTCGGGAGGGGAGCGTTCAAGCGGCCCTTGGAGATATGCCAGGAGAGGTTGCCCAACGCTTAAAAAAACCTCTCAGCCTGTCATTTGATTTGTTAATGTTTCCATCCATTCAACTTTTTTTATTTTAAGTAGTCTGTTCATACTGTGAGGCAGCTTGTTCATTTTATTTTTTTATAGTTGGATGCTTTTCGTAGTCTGGTTTACATTTACAGCTTTGAGATTACTGAACCAATTCTGAAAAAGACCCCCTGAGATTACAGCTGTGACATTTTGACTGTTTGGTGTGATCCAGCGTTCAGGGCCACACATCTAAGTGTGTATTGTTTCGCCCAGGCTGATCACAATCACCTCTGCTTGCGGTTTCCAGTGGCAATTAGAGCGCTCCTTAGTGACAGCAGTTTCTTCATCACGATTAGGATACTTGGCTTCAACAGCCGTAGTAACATAAGGCCGTAGGTATTGGTGCTAAGACGTAAAATGACCCCCCCCCCCCACACACACACACACACTCACTCTGAAGCTCTGAAGTAAAGAAAATCCACTCTAGTGCAGCACACTTGTAGTATGACAAACACATTAGGGTTCAGACCGACGTTGCCATTAACATGTGAGCGAGTGTTGCGTGCTGTGTAGGAGGAAAGATTAAAAGGGTGGCTAATGTTATGCCACCTCTTTAACCAAGCAATAGCACTGAGCCAACAGCAATCTGATCCTCACATGTTTGGCTCTTTTAAAGGGATAATACTAAAAAAAACAAAACAGAAAAACCCAAAGACCATATTTCATGTGGCACTGATGGATGAAGCACATCAGCGATTGAAATAAATCTGTGTAAGACATGCTGCTGATTTCATTTTATAGCTTACGTAGTGAAAAACAAAAGTGGGATGCATATCTGTCACCAGTGCTGCTGCTCATCACTGTTCTCTCTTCCTGGCTTTTTCCATCACAGGAAATGGTGAATCATTTTGAAAACATACACACAGCTTCTGTGTTGTGATGACAAAGAGTGAAAAAAAATTAAAACCTTATAACATGTGCTTGAATGTAAATTTGAATGTAACTTTCCATTATGTAACGTCTCTGTCCAGAAAAAAAAGTATTTTTTTAATGTGGTCTGTTTTTAGCACATTTGTAAGGCTTTCTCCACCTTGTCCTGTGGCCTTTTCATAGAAGTGCCATTAAATGTTTTCTAAGTGTTTCCAAATGTTTACCATGTACAGAAAATGTGGAAAATAAAGATAATTATTCCTGCAAAATGAATTTACAAGTGAACACGAGTACTCTCTGTGAGACTGTTTAAAAAAAATCATATGAATCTTATATGCCAGTTTTAAAACCATCTTGTTTGTTAGGCGTCACACGAGTAAGACAGACTTACTGTCTTACGGCTGTTCAGACTCTGATGGCTTCAGTCAAACAGCAACAGATGTCCCGGGTGGATTTAGCAACTCTTAACAGATGAGAAAGGTCAGGGGTGACATCACGGACACTCTATTAGACAAGTCTGCCACAGCCTTGAAACTACATGACACACATTCATTATTTGAGTTATTTAAGTTTAAGTTTCACTAAAATCTAGAATTATGAAATCATATAGAATACCATCTTTTTATATGTTAGCTTAGCCGCCCAGCTTGAGCAAAACAAAGCAATCGGTTAAGTTTGACAGGTGAAAAATATTTTTTGCATTTCTCAAAACCAAGAATTGTCAAAACCTGTTATACTCTAAGGGTCTTTGAAGATGGGAATATTATTAACTGTGCTCTTGTGGATTAGTAGCGAAGAATAATTTATATAATTCACACAGGTTGTTTTCAGGAGAGGTAAGCATTTAAGAAGCTTAGGCTGGTCAAAAGAAAGCAAACCCTTAAAGGTTCAGGACATAATAAAAATAAGCTGGTTCTTAGCAGGTCTTAAAAATGTAATAGACACACAGAAGCAGTGTGTAAAAACTAAGTACACCCTTCCTGCTTCCACAGGAATTAAGAGGGTAAGTATCAGCCAGATGCTGCTTGATGAATCCACTTGATTAACTGATCATCAGAAAGTGTGGCCATTTCTATGAAAGCAGAAGCTTTTGCAGTTCGCTGCTCTGGAGCATTCAGGTATTTGGTAACACAATGCCAAGGAGGAAAAGCATCAGCAAGGATCCTAGTAGAAACAACTATTGCTGCCCATCAATCAGGGAGGGGTTATAAGGCCAACAGATTGAAGTCCATTATCTGCCAATCTTCTCAGGACTGTGCAGACCCCAGGTGCAGGCTGTGTAAAGATGCCCCTGAGACAATCCAGCACATAACAGAAGGATGCAAGATGCTAGCAGGCAGAGTATACATGGAACTCCATAAATAAGTGGCCAGCATAGTATACAGGAACATCTATGCAGAATATGGCCTGGAAGTTCTGAAGTCAAAATGGAAGAGGCACCCAGTGGTGGTCAAGAATGACTGAGGTAAGATCCTGTGGGACTTCCAGATACAGACGGACAATCTGGTGGACAAACGGACAAACCGGACATAGTAGTGGTAGACAAGCAGAGGAAGACAGCCGTAGAGATAGATGTAGCGATACCGAATGACAGCAACATCAAAAAGAAGGAACACGAAAAAGTGGAGAAGTACCAAGAGCTCAGAGAAGAGCTCGAGAAGATGTGCAGGGTGAAGGTAACAATGGTCTAAATGGTAATCGGAGCACTTGGTGCAGTGACCCCCAAGCTAGGGGAGTGACTCCAGCAGATCCCAGGAACAACTTCCGAGATCTCTGTCTGGAAGAGCGCAGTCCTAGGAAAAGCTAAGATACTGCAATGGACCCTCAAGCTCCCAGGCCTCTGATAGAGGACCTGAGCTTATTTTATTTTATTTTTTGTTGCTTTTTGTTGGTTTCTTTGTATTTTACCATGCCTGCATCTGTGCATGCATCCATATCAGTTATGGCACCTTGCCAATCAAGCTTCGTCGTGTTAGTTTATAACTTAGCAATTCACTCTTTGGTCACTCTAGCAGCTAAAACACAGACCTTGAAGTTACAAAAAGATGGTGATGAAAAAAGAATCAAAGTTTGAAATTTGAAAAGAGAAGAAAAGAAGCAAAAACAAACAAAAAGCAAGTCCCACATGTCTAATTAAGTCATTAAAGTTTTTTTTACACATCAGTGATATGATCCATACTGTATGTATATTACATATATGTTCATATGTTTACATTACCACATCCAAACCTCAAACGTTGGTTTCAGTAGATATGAGTGAATATAACATAGCTGAAATTTAATGACAGATTTTTCTCTTAAAAAATGCGAACAGCTGCAGACGTTAACTTTTTTTTAGCTCAAGGTCAGCCTGATATTCATCTTAGCATCTGCATCTCCCCGCAGTGTCTTTGACAACCAGCATTCATCAAAACACTCACAATTAATAATGCTGACGTCTCTAACAGAGAACACGCTATCATTAAACACCATCAAGGTAAAAAACTGAATAAAAATAACGTGACTGATGCTAGAGGAGTTAGAAAAGATTCAAAGACTTTATGTAAGGTTAACTTTTACAACTCTTCCTGTTTTTCTACTGAATTTGAATCGATCCTTTCTTTCATCTCAGGCTGATGCTTCATTTTGCAGTAATTAGAAACAATATTGCTTTATATTTTTGTGTTTCTATCACAAAGTTGAATTTAAATAATTTTGATTTGTTTTGGTTATGATAAAGTTTTATTAAAAGAAGGTAATATGGCTCTATGGAGGACTGGTCAGTCATTACCTCAGTAACTGCTGATGACACCACATTCATATTTGTGGCATTGATTTCTCAACAACAACTGGGTAATGGCTTAATCAGTAATGAAGAGAAAACAAACAAACCTGCATTCTGGTTTTACACAGGACTCAAACCCTGCCTTTCCAGGTGAAGGTCTTTTGTTGCCTAACCATGCCGTATCACTACTCTGCTTTTTAAACAAGTTTTTGCTATGCTCACTAGATCTGGCTTGAAAGAACTTGTCTCAAGCCTCGTGAGCTAAGCCTAAAAACAAAACCAGAGGAGGCGATTGAGTCTAGAGCCATATGAAAAACAAAGTACACCCTCTTTTTATTCTAAAATATAGCACATTAGTACACACTCAAAAACAATCTGTCAGGGTTCGGGTCCGTGACCCAGTGTCTTGAGTTTATTTTGGATTTTCTTACGTTATTGTAAAAATGCTAGTTCTTGTTCTTGTGCTATTATTTAGTCTTCTCCTCTTTGTTTAACGTTTAGTTATGCCCATGCTTGCATCTCCCTGTGCTTCATGTCTACCCAGTCTGTCATGTTTCTTGTCTGTGTGTTTCATGTTGTCAAGCTTGTGTTATTACGTCTTCGTCTCTCCATGCTTCCTGTTTTATTTTGAAAGGCCTGGTGGTTCCATGTTTAGTGTGTTAGGGTTTTACTTTTCCCTGTGGCATCATGATCATTTGTGTCAGCTGTGTCTCCTCAGGTGTTTCCACTTCCCTCATTACCCTTCTGTCCTCATGCCCTGATTATCTCACGTTAGAGTTTTTCATGTTCCAGTTCAGGCCCTGTTCATGTCACAGTTTTCATGTTTTAGTTTTTCTCCAGTTTGCCTTGCCTTGTTTTTTTTTGTTACACTTCGTTTGTCTCCCGTGTCTGCATTTTTGTCCACACCTCAAACACACCGGCCTGCTCGGCTGTGACAAATCTGGTCCATACCAGGTTCTACAACTGCTTAAAGACAGATGAATAAGATGTGACGTATTATATTAGGTATTTATTTAATAAAATAGCACTGTGTGTGTTAAACTAAGTACACCTCACCACATGGTTCACTGGTACAAGTTAATGAAGTAATGGTTTTCTGTATGACTTTCTCACATTGTTAGGAAGTTTGGCCCACTTTTCTTTGCAGCAGTTCTTCACTTGTCCAGTTTTCTCATTTTAAAAATCTAGGTAAAGCAAATAAGTGGAAGACAAAGGAAGAAGTAAATCAAGAACTAAATGCTATGTCCTTAAAAATATGACAAAAACTGAGCAAAGACCTAAAAGAGGACCCAGAGATACATTTGGAAGGCTGTAAAGAAGTCATTCATACAGAAAGGAAACAGATCAAATTGTCATTAATATATATATGCAGGACGTCAGAGAGCTGTACAACAGTGAGTGTCTACAGCCATCTGTAAGATGGGTTGGAAGCACAGAGTCCAGAGCCCGGACCTCAACATTATTGAAGCAGCCTGGGATCATCTTGACAGAACTGAACAAAAGGCACCCAACAGCTAAAGAAGGGCTTTGAACAGGGGTGGGCAACTCCAGGCCTCGAGGGCCGGTGTCCCTGCAGGTTTTAGATGTGTCCTTGAACCAACACAGCTGATTTAAATGGCTAAATTAGCTCCTCAACATGTCCTGAAGTTCTCCAGAGGCCTGGTAACGAACTAATCATGTGATTCAGGTGTTGACCTGGCTTTGAATGTCCTTCAAGAAACCTAGAGAATGATTCTTGAAGACCAACTCAAGAGTATGAAAAAATGTGTTTTTGTATAGAGTTAGCATTTTCTCGCCGTGTTTACATGGTTACTCTCATGGTCTGTCTGTGGACTCAGTGGTTTTGGTTTTGATTATTATCTTATGTTTTAGGTTCATTCTTGTTAGGAATTTCTTGTTCTCAGGTTTAGTTTCTGTTTTGTATTTCGAGCTCCTTTTGTTCTGTCTCTCTGCCTGTCTGGTCCCGCGTCTTTGTGCTCCCTCCCTGTTGCCATGTCTTGTGTTAATTCTCGTGTCTGTGCATACCTGTTGTATTTCCTGTTTTATTTTGAAGGTCCTTGTCTCGTCAGCCTGTCACCTCCTGTATCCCATTCCCGGATTGCCCCTGTGTGTATATAAGCCCTGTGTTTTCTCCTGCTTGTTGCTGCTCCGTCTGCGTTGTCTCCTCGAGACTCCCTGTGTTTCTGCCGTATGATAGTTTCAGGTCAGTTTTGTTAGTTTTCTCAGTTTAGGTTTATCTGTATGCCCTTCTCCGTTCCTCCTGTATTGTGTTCACCTCACAAAATAAAGCTCAATCTCTGCATCTACGTCAGTGCCTGCATTTGGGTCCTTACCTCACCTCCACACGGCCTGCCTCGCCAGCCGTGACAGTTTCTCTCTAGCTTTCTCCCACAGTACAAAGACACATATGGCATTAGGTTAATTGGTGATTCTCAATTGACCATAGGTGTGACCGTGAGTGATGTGTTTTGTGTTAGCACTGCAGCAGCTGACAGATTAGCAACCTGTCCAGGGTGTTGCCTGCCTATTGCCCTAAGACAGCTGTGATAGAAACTCTTGAATTGGTTAGATGAAAGAAAATGGATGAACAGGTTGATTTCCTGTCCAGTGACACCAAAAACATGTTACCTACCACAACCTTATTGAAATTCAGTTCATGTTCATGACATGACCCAAATTTCAATGTAACATTCATTCATAGTACATTGTATTGTGTCAATATAACTGATACAAAACACAAGGTTTATAAAAGATAAAGAGCTTCACATGTACTTTCTGTAAAGTTCAAAGTAGAAGTTGTTCAGATAAATATGCTCATTTGAATTGTGAACCTGAGCATCATGCATGATAGGACAGAGTCGAGTATTAGCTCTCTGCAAAAAAATATATCTTGTGCAGCTGTGCCTCAGCGTTTAGGAGTGCAAGATGAAGGCCAAAACAAATATTTAATTGTTTTTCTAGAAAGTAACACCGACGCAAGGCCTCGATTCATACATCAATTAAAAACATGGAATAAATGAGTGGTCCAATCCATTCACAGCATGATCATTAACACTCATTGTTTAAACATGACCTGCGCTTGAGCTGTTAATTTTTTATGAGTTTATTTGAATGTCAACCTGAGTTCTGTGACTCATCAGTTGATCGCCATCATTATTTTATGACAAACGCAGTGTTTGACCTATTAGCCTACTGAACATTTGCGGTGAAACCACCAATTAACCCAGCTTAGAGGATAGTTCTAAATACATACAGGCACTTTATTTCTTCTTCTTTTTTCAAAATACAATATCAAGCTACTTGATCATGCACATATTAGCAAAATATATCTATAATCACACATGCAAGATATGCAGGGTCACAGTTATTAGTAGTTTTAGATTTTTCTTTGCCAAACACATGTGTATGCAGCCACAATAAGAGGGCAGAAAGAGAAGCAGTGTGCTGGTTAAGAGCGGCCTTGAGTCCCATATTGCAACAGGAGTGGCTCTTTCTCTGCTTTCTCAATGTTGGAGAGCTTTAAAAGAATTAAGCTTTGACCATCAGATTCTTGGTTCTTCAGAAATACGGCATTACTGGAAGCAGCAATCTGCAAAATGACATTTACCAGAAAAACATCAGCCAGCTTCAAAGTTGCTTTTAGATAAAAATGCAGTGTCACAGTTAAGTAGGTTCAAATATCTGAGCTTATGTGGTTTATAGTTTGTTGTTGTTCAAGTGTGATTTATTTCTGGAAATAGGCAGCCTCCTTGTGGTCATACACAGCAATTAACTGCAATCACTGGCACTCATTGAGCTACTGAAAACTAGGATAACAGGCTATTTGCTTAAACTCTAACCAGTGGGATACACAGTATTGATGAAGTACACAATTTTATAATCATTTACTAATATGGCCCTTAAGGTTTTTGAAGGTTTTGCATTGTGCCTTTATCTTGTTAATATGTGGTTAATGAACCACAAACATGTGTACCTTAAGTTTGCTGTGAAGATGAGGGTGACAGGCGATGACTGCGATGAAGGAGAACGTTGCCACAAGAATGGCAGCACATGACAGGATGAAGAAAATTTGAGCACCATCTATAATTAAGGAAGAAAGAAGCAGACAGAGTGTGGGTCTGTTGTTAAAGATGCAGTAAAAACAATTATAAGCAAATGAAACAAATATATCTCATATACTTATTCTATGAGTCTCTACTCTCCATGCTACACACTGTAGCTAGGATGCTGTGTTGTAAATGAATATGGTGGTTTTAGCAAGCGTACAATTTTCTTACTGGCTTTATGACCCTGTTTGGTATAATGATAGAAGAAAGTGAGGCACTCTGTTGTGTGTTAAGTAGCACAACACACTCTAAAACTGAGTCAAAAGTTCCAAATTTGTCCCAGAAAATCTGTGTTTCTGAGTAAGTAGGAAGCAGACGCTAATTTTGGCTCAATAGAAACTTTAGTAAAATCACAACAACGAATCGATTGAGGACAGCAGACATGTTCGGACCCGCCTACTCTGATACGCTTGGATTCCTCCATTTTCACTCTTTCATCTGTGTCTGTGGAACTAACACAGCTAAACAGCACATGAAACACCTCATGACACAGCACAGCTGACCTTTGTTTCAAAAGATTTTGCTGTGTTTATTTAGATTTATTGTGATTGAGTCAAACTTTATTAAAGCAGAAGGTACACGATGACTAATACAAAAATAGTTCATATTTAGAGCCAAGAGAACTTTGCAAATGGCCTTAAACTTGCTAATTCATCTTACAACTCCAGTTTCAAAAAAGGTGCTGGTCTAGTTTTGTTTCATTGTGTTCAGTAGCATGTGTGAGTGTATATGTTCTGATGCTGACGACCAATAAGCAGCATTAACATTGCAAATGGTTTTGCATGTGATGTCTGCAGGCAGTTCACTTTAGGCTACTAAAAAATCTTTCTAATAGAAATTTCGAGACCAACATTGCATTGAAAAATGCATTAAAAGGGAAAATAATTGACATGAACATCAGTTCAAAATTCACAGAAAGTATTCATCTGAAATTTACAAACATTGTCCAAATATGCTTATCAATGTGTTTACAACCTGAAACGTTTGGACCAGCTATGACGCATTTAAAGTGCAGTTTCTGTGCAATTTCTATGAGCTAAAGGAGCAATGGTAAAAAAAAAAAAAGAAAAAAAAAGGCAAAAATGCTTTAAGGATTTTTATTAGTAAATGTTAAAAGTTGCAATGCTGGATAAAATGTGAATAAAAATAGAATGCAGTGATTTGAAAATCTCATAAACCCACACATTATTCATAATAAAACTCATTAAAAGTACTGGTTTATTTTGAATTTGATCGCAGCAGAGCATCTCAAAAAAGTTAGTTCCGGAACAGTAAACGGATGGAAAAATAAGTGGTAATAAAAGAAACCGCTGGAAGAACATTTTGCAACTAATTAGGTTGATAGTGGTTCACCAGTAAGCCAAAACTGCATCAAGAAATTGTGGAACGTTCCTCAATGTAAAATTGTGAACATTTTGAATCATCAATATCTTTAAAGGATAGTGAGAATCTGGAGAAATCTATGCATAATGCAGATCTTGTCTTTAGGCAGGATCATTGGACGGGCTGAGGAAGCTCTATCATGCATGAAGACGACATATGTAAAAATTAAGTCAAATCAAGAAACGCTGCCATCTTCTCTGAGCCATTTAACATGAACTGAAGCAAAGTGAAAAAGTGCTCCGTTATAAGACAAATCCATTTTCTTTCACTTCTCTGATTCAGGGTTGTAGGGGGCTGGAGCCAATCCCAGCTGTCATGGGGCAGAAGGCAGGGTACATCCCAACACAGGTTGCCCCTCTGTCACAGACTAATTGGCTAACAAAGAGAGGCAAACATACATTCACACTCACATTCATGCCTATGATCAGTTTAAAATCATCAGTAAGCCTAAACTGAAGCATAACTTTGTATTCTGGGGGGAAGCTGGAATACCTGGACAGAACCCAGACAAACACAGGGAGAACAGGCGTACTCCACACTCAAAAGGTCCCAAACTGCAACAGCGAGGCAACAGTGTGTCGCCCATCATACAAATCAAAGTTGACAGCTGTTTTTGTAAAACATGGATTTCACGTTCTCTGGACTGAAAAGGAAAGAGACCTTCTGGCCTGTTATCAGCACTCAAGCCTGCATCTCTGATGGAGCTGCAATAGTGCCTATGGAATTGTTAGCTGCACATCTGGAAAGGCACCATCAGTGCTGAAAGGTATGTAACATATGATCCATCCAGAAGGTGTCTTTTTTGGAGAAGGCGTTTCTTATTCAACAACACTGTGCTAAACCCTCACTGCATCTCTTACAGTAGCATGGCTTTGTAGTAGAAGAGCACAGGTGCTGAATGGCCTGTCTGCAGTCAAGACTTTTCACTGGTTAAAAACATTTGGCACATAATGAAATAAAGAATGCAACAGAGTAGAGGACTGTTGAGCAGCTAGAATCCAATGCAAGAATGGAGCAATGTTCCTCTCCCAAAGCTCCAGCAGCTGCTCTCATCAATTCCCAGATGTTTACAGACTGTTGTTAAAAGAAGACGGAACTCTACACAGTGTTGAAGATGGCCAACGTTAAATATCACCTCATATCTTTCTTAACATTGAGCGTTTTCTCAGTTTAAACATCCGTATGTTAGAGTGTGAATGGAATATGTGATTTAAAAATCTTTGCATTATGTTTTTATGTACATTTCACACAGCACCCCAACCTTTTTATTGATGTATAAAAAGTAAAACAGTAAAAAGTAGATTGAGTAAATTTGCAAATTTAGGGGGTGCGGGGGACTGATGATATTTGGCATTTCTGACAGTTCATTCAGAAAAGAAAACAGACAAGATATCAAATATTTGCTGTGCTTTTGTTTCATTTATGTCTCCCATTCCTTTAGTTATCCGGTAACCTTTTTAATTAACTCTGAGTTAATAAGTGAAAATGAAACCTCTTACTACAGGCTGCCACAAAGAGAGGAAAATGCAGCTTTTGCATTTTGTGTTCCATGTTGTACTTTTTGAACAGTAAAAATATGGTTTTCTACACAGGGTGAAGTGATTTGTCATGCGGCATAAACAGATTGTAAATGTTATGGGAGTAATTAGGGAGTCTTAAGGTTTGATCATATGTGAAACTTCAACCTGCCTCCCTTGTTTTAGATTAGTAAAGCTGGCCTGAACACCTTGGATGTCCCCTTTTTTTCCAGGTTGGCCCTTCAGGTTTACCTATAGCAGCAGTCAGTTGGCTTCCTGTTAGGTGCATTTAGAAGTCATTAAGCAGAATCCATTCTCAGCACTCAAAACTGAATATGCTGCTGAATCGTGAGCTCCTCTGTGTCATTTATGATCAAGTAGCTTGGTTCCGCTAACTTTCCCAATAAATTCATCTCCCGACTCCTCGGTACTCTGTAGTACTAATGAAGCTATTAGGAAGATGCAGTCTTATGTTGATGAATGGGGCCAGTTTTCCAAAGTTTTCCGGCTTTCTTAACTTTTATTTCTGTTCTTTCTTTATTCTTTTGTATTTTTCAGCTGTGCTTTGGTTAGGCTTTGATTAGGTTCTGGTTTTGGTTAGGGTGTGAAAAGTTTACTGCTCAAGTTAAAAAACAATGATTAAATCCAGCAGAGCAAGTCTGGCAGGGAGCACTGAACGTACACTTTTCCCATGTGAGTTTCAGCTGTGTTTTCTGATATCATGACAGTGCATTTTTTTACGTTATCCAACACATTTTGTAACAAGGTTTCCTCTAAACGATCCTCTGCCCTAAAAGCATTTCGCTGCCACATCAGTTTATGTCTTTTCTTTCTCTTCTTCCCTATGTCCTCTGCTTTAATGTCACAGAAAGCAACATGTCTGCAGGTATTTCTGCTGGTGTTGTGGGTGGATACTCACTGTTTCTCCTGACGTAGAGGCTGAAGGAGGTCTGCAGCTTACTGATTTCGTTCCGGACACTGATGTCCAGACAGTGGTAGCCAGCAGAGGCGAAGGTGAGGTTCAGTTTCAACATGTTGTCATACAACATGGTCAGCGTGCAGCCCTCTGTCACGTCCGGCATGCAGTTGGGGAGAAAACGCCAGCAAACCCATAAGGGAGGACTAAAATCACACACAAACACAGGGTTGAGGAGCTTTTCTTTATAATACAATAACAAAATTAATATTAAATAAAAAGCTGAATGCAAAAGAAAGGGCACTATTCAGGGTCACGCTATTTTAAACTTGCATTGATCTAATATATAGCAATGTTCCTGGTAAATGCAGCTCACCTTCCATCAACATGAAAAATCAGACTGGCGTCCTGTGACACCTCATATTCTGATGGCCCCTTCAGCTCGATGTTCTTGATGGCATCTACAAATAAGTTTTAGCTATTAGTCATTTCGTTCTTTATTGGGAAAACTTTACAGAAGTGTTCTAGTTTCCCCACACAAAGACCACAAAATCAAGATGATAGCATTTTGGAAATTTTTCCCTACATAAATCACATTAATTCAACTTAATTTTACTCTACGCCCCGTCTGCACCATGAACTCCCTCCCTCAAGTTTAAGAAGTACTACTTTGAAACCACCTTAACTTAGAATTGCTACCAAATCTGCTTTCTTATGAATCCTGATAGTTACATCAGGTCATCACGTCACAGTTCAAATTAAATTTTCCAGAAATGTTGAGCCTACAGCAGACTGCTTTTTCCTATTGAAAATGACTGAAAATAATTTATACAGGAATATATTAATGCATATATGAATTCAAAGCCACAAACCAAGCACTTGAACCTCTGTGGAGTAGACTTTGGTCACCGGAGGTGAATATTTGGTCACATTTGCTCCCACTTTCAACCACATTGTGTAGTTTCCTGATTCTGGGTAATAATAGCGGACAACCGGCTCAGTGCCGTTAATCACTTGTCTGTATCAAAGATCAAAAAAGAATATGAGACAAAGAAAATCATCTCTAACATTTTTTTTTAATCTATATTTAAAAATGTAAGAAATCATACCCGTTCCCTAAGTCCCAAGTATAGGTGAACTTTGCTGAGCTGAAATTCTTTTGGGGATCAAAGAGTTCAAACATAGTCTCTGTGGGAACATCTGACGCCAGTTCACCTCTGTCTCTCACGTAGGTGGCATTTCCCTCCATTTGATAGAAAACAAGCTTCCCTTCAATATTTTCTGGTCAAAAGAGAAGCTGTATTTAGTTGCGGAGTCAAGAAGAATGAACAGTAAAAGAGAGACAGATAGAAAATGGATGACATACTCAAATCTATCAAAGACTCTGTAGTCTCTGTTCCACCCAGGAGAACCAGTATGGGAAGCATCAACATCCACACGATGTGTTTTCTGGAAGCACGCGTATGAAAGTTTGAAAACGTGTCAGTTCATGATGTTAATGTGGTGGATGTTCAACTTACCCGTCCATATCTGCTCGTCCTCTCACAGTATGAAGTTAGTTCTGAAAACAGGAGTCGAGTGACATTGGGGAGAAAGGATGGAAGGCTGTTACTTCTGGTCAGTGAGATTCAGAGATAAGCGCCGTAAAGGCTTGAAATCATAACCATGCGTTTCAATCACATGGATGATGAGCAACAATCGGCTGTTGAGTAGGTGGTTCCGGCCTGGGTCACATTACTGTCAGTTACATGGGACAACTTCTTAAATGTGGTGGGTTTATCTCTGTGTTTATCAGATCTGGAAATTATGATCAGCTCAACAAAAATTGCACAACTACTGACTTGTTACTGGGACAGTACTTAAATTGAGTTAACCCTAAAGAAGACTGAAGCATGAAATAATTGCCTGAAAATTTTCATTTTTATTTTTTTGAACTTTAGTGTTCATCAAACCTTCTGACATTTTTTTAAAGAGAGAAGTTAATTTGTATCATTTTTGCTTCATTTGGCCTTTTTTTGCAATTGTAAGAGGGTTACAAAAACAAATCACAAAGACGTACGAGATATACGTATGAGATATGACACACTGGATGTTACAGGGCTAGGTTTACTGTTGATTTTCTTTTTTTCTTTATTTCTTTGTTGTTGTTTTTTTAAAGTCTCTCTTACATGGAATCTGGTCAAATTACATACTTGGTTATTTTCCTAAATGATTAAATATTCAAATACATAAACCTTTCATTTAACATTTTTATGAGGGTAAAACATCAGTTATTTAGTGTAATTTAACTAACTTATAGATAAAATCCTAAAGGTCTTGCTTCACTTAGAGTTTAATTTTTCCCTCTTTATTTTGCACACTCTGTCACCAGTAGCAGTCAGGCTGTTAAGGTTGCAATAAAATGTAAAAAATGTATAGAAAATAATTTAACTTTTCATTTTTCCATTTTTTCACACACTTGTGTTTTAAAAATGTTGGTACAGAAACAAAATCACTAATGTGTAGCAAGATGACATGCTGCTGAGACCTATTGTTCTGGAAACTATACAAAGGTGGGTTTGAGTTCATCTGCAGGTGTAGTGCTGCATGTCTCTGGGCAAATTTTACCATGACAAAAGATACAGTTATGCAACTTTACAAGTCCATTGTTGATATCTAAATGAAGGCTAGTTTCAATGATGGGCGTGGTTTGCAACTCACTGGCATTGAGATTGCTGTGATTACGTCACAGAAGGTTCAGATAGTTTTAAAGCTTGTTAGTGTGGTGGGAGATCTTAGACCATTTTTAAGCACTGAGAAAGCAACAGGCTCAGTGTAAATCAGCATAAATTGTACCTGCTTTGAACTTAACTGCACATAAAGTGAATACTCAACTGGAGTGTGACAGTTGCATTCACCTCTTAGTATTCATGTTTATAACTTCCATGCATCCATCCTCTTCCACTAATTCAATTCAGGGTCATGGGGGAGTAAATATGTCAACAGCACATGCATGGACTTAAACAGAGCATGCTGGTTTGTGAACTATAGACATATTGTGTATAAATAAAGATACATAACGCAAGAGAATGGTGCAAATTGCATTGTTAAATAATATGTACATTACCTGAAGGTTTACAAGCTGATCCTGAACATTGATATAGTATGTGTCAAAATATGGCAGTGTATTTTTAACTGTAAATCAGTCCGGATTTACCACTACTAGGCTTGTGATTCATTATATCTTTCAGAGTCTAATAAAGTCCTAGTGTTTTGTACTACTGCTTTGGATGGATAGGTCTTCCTAATTACTCATTAAAATCCCCAAACATATAGCCAATCGTTTAAGAACTCATAGGTTGATGGGATATTGATGATGAATCACAATTATATAGCCCACATAACATAAAAAATATACCCACTGACCTTTCATGTACAAAGATAATATTCTGATGCATTTCACCTGTTGAGAGCTACTGATGGTGTATTCAGCATTAGAGGTTAAAAATCGCGACTAACTAAAGTTTAAAGAGAAGACTAGTTTGAGTTGAGAAATAATACGAGTTCTCGTTAAAGTACAGATTTCCAGTAAACCTTCTACGATTTATTCATGGTGCAAAACTTCCTTCGTCACTGTGACTGTACTAATTATTGTACAGCAGCGCCCTCTCCAGGCCAAAAGCAATATTATATCTAAAACCCACTGACAAAATACGTCACATTTCTATGGTGTTTTTCGCTAACAGTCCTGAGAATCAACAGCCCACAGCTTTCTAACTCACCAGCTGAGAACTTTGACCTGTGTAACACCTCTTGTGACGTCACCCTCCTCCACCACCACCACCCTTCCGCGCTGCCCCCCTCCCCCCCTCTTCGCCCCTAAAGGCACGGGGAAGTCTCTCGGTGTCCCAGTCAGTTCGTCCGCCGCCGGCTGCACGAGCGTTTCAGCTTGCTCGCGTGCAGTGTACAGACACGGAGCAGGATTCGCTGTGGGATTTATTACTCGGACCGAGACAACTCCTGGATTACCAAGTGTCTTTTTGTTCTCCGCTTTGTTGTTATTTTTTTAAATATAATATTTATATTGTGTGTATATATATTTTTATTTTTTTTATTTCATTTTTTTTAATTCTGAGATTAAGAAACAACCTGCCGTGATGGCTCGGGATCCGGAGCATGTGAGCAAGCTCACTGAAAGTACTTTTAAGGTGAGTGATGCATTCAACATTTAAGGAAATACCTGTTGTTGTTTTTTTGGGAGGGGTCGCTTTTTTAATGTAGTTCACTTCAGGTGTAATCAGAAATTTATAGTTCAGCGAGTCTGCTTTGTTGCTTTTCAACAGTGGCTGTAAACCACAGTTAAAGTACCATAAAATAATGAAGTGTTTCCCTTACCCTTTGTTACCTCTTGTTTCAAGGACCTGTTTTGTGAGGGGGTGGGAAAAAGAGAAACTGATCGAGCAACTGAAACTTTCTGTTGTTTACCAGGGGAAAAGAAAATTCAACAATGCCACTGCCACAGCAGGGACACTCCCTGTTATTAAATAATTTCGTAAATCACAGTGAACCACAGAAGTGTTAAAGCTTCTCACAGCTCAATCAATCTGCTGTGGCTTTATCAGAACATCTGAAATCACTGGAGCAATAATTTGAGTGTAATCTTGATTGGTTGTTCCTGGCTAATCTAATCAACATTATACTTCTACCTCTCAATGGTGATAAGCAGTGAGCCTTCACTGTCTATGACCTGAAGTAGAAATAGACAACAGTTTAGAGTAAAAGTTTAAGTACGACAGTTAGGTTGAATTTCGGTGCATTTTGAAGTGCCCTCTCTGGTTTGGGGAGCAGGGAAAAAGAGACTGAACTAGTCCTACCTGTAGTTTACAGTAGTTTACTGTTTTTCCTCTCAGCTGCCCCCCACTCATGTAAAGCCATACCTGCCCCCCTTCATTGTTCTATTGAGAGTGTGCCAGGGGAATAGAGGCAGGGGGTGAGCAGTGCTTGATTATTGGGAGATTACAATAGAGGGAGGGGGAGATGGGTGGTTTGGTGAGAGTGATGAAGTTGGTGCTGCAAATAGCTGGGACTTTGTGTGGGACTTCGCTCTTTCGAGGGAGTTGCATGACATACGTGAGGGGTCAAGTTAAAGATTGAAAGTTTTATTGTTCTCACATGGAGATATTTATAGAGCAACTGCACAAACACTTGCTCTTGTTTTCATGGATTTCTCTTCTCCACCCACTCCCACAAAAATAGCCTTATGAGGGTTTTATTGTTAATGACGAGACCTTTCAAAAAGGGGAAAACAAGTCTTAAAGTTAAAGTTGTTTGTTTGCTTTTTCTTGCTTTTATTCACAATAATAAGACTCTGCTCTTTACCCCAGAATGTAATGGAGCAGTTCAACCCAGGCCTGAGGAACCTGGTCAACCTTGGAAAGAGCTATGAGAAATCAGTCACAGGTAAACACAGTTTTCACCCTCATGAGGGACAAAAGGGCATAAACCCGTAATGGTCCGTAACCGCTACAATGAATTTTGGTGTACCTCAGCTGTTTTTACACTGGCAGCACTTTTAAATGGTCGAAGCAGAGCTATAAATGATCCTGGAAATCGTCTGGAGCTTAACAGTGTCTTGTCTGTCTGCCCGCACAGCAATGGCTCTTGCTGGAAAGGCTTATTTTGATGCAGTGTCAAAGATCGGAGAAACTGCTATCGTGTCTCCAGTCTCCAGAGAGCTCGGTGAGTATTATGCAAGTCTACTTTAAATCTACCTGCAATGTGGGAGCTCTCGAGAGGGTCTGTCTGATATCCATGCTAGAAATGTCTCTGCTGTGAGATCGAAGCTTTTAAAAGAATGTGACTCTAAACTTCCTCTTATGTTTAAATACAATTAAAGGAATAGTTGGAGATCGTGGAATAATTCTTTTATTAAAATTAATTTTAAGTTGATCTCTCTACATGAAAGTAAGAATATAGCCAGAAGCCATTAGCTTATTATAGACCTTGAAAACTAAACTAAACCAACAAAATCCACTTTGCTACCCCAAAGAACAATTCACAAATATTCTGTGTTACTAATGTGCAAAAACACCAATTTGTATCTTTACAGCAGGGTTATGTGCCTCGTTGTTGTCAACAATTAGTTTGTGAAAGACCATTTTGAAGCCTCAGTTTGAGTATTTTTACAGTCACCATGAAAGACCTTGAAAGTGTGTACTCATACAGTAGAAACTAGCCGGAAAATGTCTGTTTAACAGATTATAATACCTGTACCCTGAATCATACCTTGTTCAGTTGTCCCTGTTAGGGTATTCATGTAAGTCGAGGAAGTTGAACACATTTTACATGGATCCCACTTTAATCTTAAGTGTTCTGGTAGTTTAACTGCACATTTAATCCCAGAGAGGACTTGATATATGCTAAAGAAGTGCGCGTCTCAGTTTTTCTACATGATACATACTATATAGGAGTAAATTGTAAGAAATAAATGAAATAAATTACAAAACATTTTCTGGTAGCTCGTTGCCCAGATTGTGCTGTAATTAACAACAATTACTGTTAATGCGTTAATTCACAAAAAATGTCCTTTTTTATTTATGCATTTTACTGTGAAGACATTGTAAAACATAAGGCCCAGGGCTGATTCTGGCCGCTGCTCAAAATGATAATTTTTCAAAATAAGCATTGTGCTCTATTAAATAAGACTTAAAATTAGTAACTGAGACCTTAAACACATTAGTAAAGTGCGTAGTCATGTCATAAATCAAGTGCAAAGTAACTTCATTTTCTCATAAATCTATATACAAGCAAAGTTCTTTTTACCAACCAGACAAGTCGCCCCCTGGTGGCTAGAATGTAGGTTTAAAGTACTGTAGCAATGGATTGACTTTGCAGACTTGAAGTTTAACACTTGTGCTTTGATTAATATCAGTGTGACAGATTTATTTTTGTTAGCTTGGGAAAGGGCAAGCTAACAAGTATAGGCTTCCTGTTTTCCTCTTGATTACTCTATTTGTACTAGCTGTGCAAAAAAACCCCACAAACCCTACACCTGTACAAGTTGACAACATTTGATAAGAAACCACTTTGTTCCCAAACATTTTACATATATTTTCCACATGGTTGAAGTTTCTCTTGAAATGATGCTAAACTCTCTCACATCCTGCCAGTATTACGTGAGCTGGACACATATCAAAATGCTCTTTCCTGCAGTTTCAGCGTAATAGTGACACGTTCTGCTTGCATCACCCAATATGCAAGTTAAATATACAAGCATCTGAAAATAACAACGCTTCAACCCTGGAGGTGAGGTACTTAGACAGGACATAATAATGAATTTCTGCTATCTCTCACTCCAACTGAAGCACTTTCTCTTTTCAGCCTCCTCTGAGTCATCTCCAATTATTCTATTAGTGCTGAAATTTGGAGCCGACCCGCTTTGTTCGGGGGTGTGGGGGGGGGGGGGGGGTCATATTGCAATTCATTAAGTTGCTTTTTGTATTCTGCTGCATCACTCTGTAACGCTGGGCTTTGCAGTTCGGCCTTTTTATGAATCAGAGTGATGTGACAGGAAATCAGAGCAGGGTAGTTAAAAGATGATGCTCTGTCAGTGTGTTGTTGGGGTTTTTTTTGTTGTTGTTTTTTGTAAAGGACTATTGTGATGACAGTGGTTGTCCCCTGTGTTGTGATTTCTTCGCTGTTATTTCTGAACAAGTTTTCTTATTTTAAATCAAATCTGCTTTCCTTTAAGCCTTTATTAAGCTTTGATAAGATTTTAGACTAAAAATCAAAGAATTTTTAGAAGAAAATAAAAATTTCAGTGAAGGAAAAAAGCAGTCGTGGTAAAACACAGAGATGAAGAATGCGTTTTAATGCTGAAGTAGACTCCCAGACAAGATTCTCAGACTTTTCTTGCTCAGTTTCTTTTTCTGAATTTTGAGGATAAAACTCATAAAATAAAAAATCAGAAAAAAGCATAGACTGAAAAAGAATAGTGCAGCCCGTCTAGCTACAAAGTGGCAACGCACACAATGGAAATTTGTATTTTGACATTCTGACGAGGGCTGAAATGTTTTAATGTAATCGGAGACGTCTCATACTGCGCTGTTATGAAATGCTGCCCATGTTTGTTAAGGCGCTCTTGTCAGCGAACAATAGCAGTTTTCATTTCTTCATTTAACAATATGTTGGTGTTACGTAGCATTGTCTGAGCATACCAGAACCGCTGAAGTGAAACGGCTTTACGAGCACTAAATTCTACTTTCTTTCTTTTTTGTTCTCTTTCCTGTTGTGGAAAGTCACAGATGGGAGGACTCTGCGCTTTCTAGTCAAATCTAGCCTTATTGAAACAGACCCCTTCTGGTTAACAAATGCTCAAGAATAGAGTTTGTGCTACATGGTTTGTGTATTCTTCCTTTAGGTGCATTCGTCTGTATGTACTCCCATCACGTTATGTGACTTCAGTCATAAAAAAAATCAATTCGACTTTGAATAAGAATGAATGCAGAAATGGCAGGTGAAGTGTTGAACTCCAGGCTCCGTGGCCGTTCCTTCACCGCCTGGCGTAGACGACATGGTGGTGTGAATTCTCTCACCCACTGCAGCACGTAGAGTTGCAAACGTGCTGAACAAACAGACAGACAGGCAGATAGACAGAGGAGACCGTCTACCCACCGCTGATCCTCATCCTCATCCCCCTATCCCTCCATCTGCCTCTCCAAACGGTCTGAAAAAGACGATGCGAGTGTTTAATCTTTATTTACTCTAAGCAGCACGACTCTTCAGAATGAGGCACCTGATAGATTACTCTGCACTTCTCTGCTGCAGACACCTGTAAAGATCTTTTCTCTGTAGTCATAGATTGTGTTGTTTTTTTTTCTCTTCCTCCCTCAGTGAATGGCACAAAGCTTGTGCGTCACAGAGGTTAGCAGGTATTTGCTGAAAGCTACCCGAGGCTTTTACTTGGGTGCTGCTCAATTTCTCAGATTCTTGCTGTGACGGATGTGAAAGTAATAAGAAAAGATTTTTTTTTTTCTTTTTGAAGAAACACTAAGTGCTCAGATGAGTGAAAACCTTTAACCTGTGTCACTCTTCTAGCACTCCTTTAATTTCATTTAGTGGATTCATAAAAGGCAGCACTGTGGGGAATTCACTTTATCAGTAAGTTCCTTGGATAATGAGCTTTTCAGCCATGCACTCTTTTTGTCCCACATCTCCTTCCATCTGTGATCATTCAGTGCACTGCTGCTACTAACTACTGCTGTCTGTCTCTGCATAGCTGGTTTGCAGACTTCTATAGCTGTCGCCTGCTTTTGCTAGTCCTAAATTACATTTCAGCAGGTCATTACAAAAAGATTTCTTTTGATTGATGAATGTCATATCCAGTGGGTTTACATTTTGAAATTGCCTATGCATGAGCAAACGGCCGGACTCCACAGGGAGCTATTCCACTTTGAAAAGCGGCAGGTATCGAAAGGCTGAAAATGTTACAGGCGAATGAATAGCACGAACCGCACCCTTTCCACCTTTTCTCTGCACTGTTTGTCAAGCCTTAGTTCATTTAAAAAAATAAATAAATATTGACGTAAACTGTCTGCAATAGAAAAATGGTTATGTCAGCCAGAATGATTTTTCTTTCACTTTAGAGAGTGAGAATTCAGAGCTGGGAGTCTGAGTGTGTCCTGCTGATAGCTTTTGTAGCAGGTTTCTGCTTTTGAGAGGCACCATTTCTTCTGGAGGCTGGTTAATGTTATGGTGAATAAGACTTTCTGGCACTTCAAATATCTTTTTTTGTAGCTGTTTCAGAGGATGGCTTTAATCTTTAGACAAGCCTATGTAGTCAGTGTGCAATTAAGCGGTTTATTTTTACTAACAAGCAGAAATGATTCAGAAAAGTCAAAAATGTATCTTGTTTGGAAGAAATCCTGCCCCTCAAAAAAGAAAAAGAAAACGCGTTGCAAACTTAGGCCTACAATATTCTGCAGTGTTGAACTTTAATGAGCAAAAATGTGTTTCTCCTTATCAAATGTATTTTTATGATGCACGTTTTAGCTGGAGTGATGGTTCAGCTTCTTTAAGTGTCTCAGAAAGGTATGCTGGTGAGTCAGCGTGCACTTTACCATGACCCTGGAACCTGATCAGCTTAAAAGGAGCAGTCATTTTAAGTCATTAGTAATACCTGTGTCTTTCCTTTGGTGACATACCAACATTTTTTTTTTCTCCTGTGGAGAATCATCTGTGATGGCGTTTCTTTTTTGCCTGGCTTTTTCAGGTCAGCTGTGTTTTAAAAGCGCTGTTCTCAAAACAGTGGTGCTGTGATACATTATTTACGCCCATTTTGAAAAATCAAAATCATTGCCATCATGATTGTGAAGTAATAACAGAAAATTATAGAAGTTGAGGTAAAACAAAAGTTTAATATTTCTTGAGAAAATGTGTTTGTTTCGTTCTGGGGGTTTAGCAAAACGATTGATGTCCTCTTTTAATTCAAATGCTATAACTTGGAGGAAATGGTTGGGTATAGCATGACTAAATTTGTTGTGACCACGTGCAATGAACTTGCAATCTCATTGCAAATGGCTGATGAGTTGTGATAATTAGCATAGACTGACTGAGATTGGAGCGTCCTGTCTGTCTGTGTTTAAAAAATTAGACAGCACTTACTTGCAAACCTTTACCAGTCTGTGAGCGACTGCAGACAGTCCAAGTCAGACTGCAATTGTGTGGAGACAGGTTGCTTCATCCCAGGTAACCTGTGGAATCGCCTTGCCTTCAAAAGTGGTCCCCCAGAGGCTCTCTGGCAATTTAGCTGACACAGGTACTAGCTGTTTGTCCCCAAGTGTAGAAATGTCCAGTTCAATCAGTGGATTTTTTTTTTTTTTTTCCCAATTTCTTCTTCTTCTTCCCTGGAGACAAGGAGGTTGCTGTCCTATTTTTATTCTAGTGTGACTGCGCCATTAATTTACAATACAGCAGCCGGAGATCGTTAACTTATTTAGTTTAAAGACTGTAAATGAGAACATTGCTAACACTGTCAAGAGGTTAAAAAAAATCTACCAGCCTACACCTCAAAATCACATTTGGACTACTTTTACATAACATTTTATTTGTGTTATCTTTCTTACTCTCATACAGAGATTGGCTAAGATGAGAAATTGAGGCTGAAAGTTCTTTACGTTTATTTGCAGACATGGTATATATCCTACTGTCTAACCATGGGCGTGATTGAACTAATGAATCATCCAAATTAAAGTCTTAAAACCTAATATCACAGTGTATGAGAAACTAAACAGCTGACATTGTGCTTGATATGAAACTTCAATTGTGTATACTGTACATATGATGATTGTTTTTATGTAACAACCTCAACTAACCTCATCTAACCTTTAGAAGTCCTTTGAAGCTGGTGTTTAATTTAATCTATTAGGAAAATTGAGACTCATTGTGCTCGGGGTATTATTGGCTCTGGTATTAATAAATGATATTCTGTACTCTATGTGACGGCAAGTCATTGCTCTTTGTCAAGTCAACTTACACTGATATTTATTGTCCACAGACCAAGTAGATATTTATTCACTGTAACTACTCAAACCATTAAACAACATTCAACCAAAAAATGTTACTGTGGGTGATTGTTATTGAATAGAAACTTACAATCAACACCCAAAATTGCCTTATGTAAATGATGATGATGACTGAAAGATTCAATCCATAATGCACTAAGCAGATAAGCACCTTCATACGTGTGAACTTTGAAGAATTTTAGGGGAATCAGACTACGAAATATTTTAAGTACACAGGAGGAAGCAGTCAAACTCAGAACTGTTCCTGCTACTTGAGATCTCAGTGTGTGTTAAAGGAAAGGAAGAGATCTGGTCAGAAAGTGTGTGTGTGTGTGTGTGTGTATAATCATCTAGAAATCAGGCTTCCATTAAAGAAATCTCTCACAAGTCGGCTGGAGAATATTTGTTTGATTTTATGCCGGAGGTTTTTTTTTTTTTTTTTTTTTTTTTTTTTGGAGGTGGGGTTGACAAAACTGCCTCACTTTAAGTGCCATTTGTTTAGTCATTCTGAAGCTTTTGATCTCTTAAAAAAAACAAACAAAGGATATTATAGTAATCAGTAAATGTTTGCCAAGCTATCATATCTGTATTTTCCTGAGAAGAAAAAATGTAAGCACATTTTCTATAATTTATTTTATTTGTAATGCAACTATTTGCTTTCTATTGATTACTTACTACTTTAAAAAATGTCTTCTTTGTTTCTGGCAAACCTTCAGCTGGCAGTGCCTAAAGAATCTACCTTGGTGGATTATGCCAACACCCAGCCGGCAGTGTGAAGGGAAATCACGTGAAACACTAGACGTACTTCATTTAATGTAGTCTACAGTTGCACTTTGTTCATGTAGTCATCTGGATGGATGAACTGCATATTGCGGTTCTCATTATCATCCTCGTTATCATTGATTACAGTGACATCATTATGTTGATATTAAGGGAGTAGCTCCTCCATGGCAACCCCCAAACACAATCCTTGTCCCACCTTCATTGCGATGTTTATAACTTGGATCCTGATTCACACAGGAGGCGGCCATGATTCACTGCAGACACTGCATGCTTGCTGGAACAAGCCCAGTGATGTGTCTCAGTGATTGCGAGACGATGGCCGATGACTGGGGACACTTCCTGAGCTAGTTGATTGCTGTGTACACTCGTTGAATGGGTGAAACATTAGTTTGATCAAACTTTCAAACAAAGAGAGTCTATGCTAGAAAAGTCAGTGCCGCTGTTTGCCATGCCAACATCACCTCATGTTCCTTATCTAACTCCACATAGGCGGGATTTTTTTTATTTTTTGCTTTTTTGTTGGCACAGGCCATATCCGTCTCATAAAAGTCACCTGTCGACAGTGTCTAAGGCCTTGTCTACTCTGCCATGTATCAGCAGTTATTCAATAGTGCCAGTTGTGTGGAAACATGGTGCTGTTTGAAGTTTAACATAATCTCAAAGAAATGTCTCTTTAGGGGTTCATTTCAGCCTTTGCTTTGTTTTACAGCGCAGTTGGGTTATAGTTTTTCTTGCTTTGTTTAAGCTTCAGATCCTCCAAACAACATGTGTTTGATTAAAATCCAAAGGTCATTTAATGGCGTCGTAAGACACCTTATCTGTAATATACAGGCTAGAGTAAATTCTACATGGACTCAGCGGGTGTTGAATGAGGGGTTCGGCATTAATAATAGTGAATCACAGGTGTGAATCATGTGTGCTTTTTCCACAAGGATCTTTTCTCAAACTTGTATTAACCTGCAAAAAAAAAAAAAAAAAAATGAACGTGGAGTTGTTCATTTGAAAAATTTGAGGGGAAGTTACACTGATATTCAGACACAGATATTCAGATTAACTGAAAAGCCCCGTTTTCTGTTAAAATTATGTAGTCAAAGACTTTTTTTTTTTTCTTTACCTGCACTTAAAAAAAATGAAAAAATTACAGACGTCATACATTGTGCTGTTTTTCTTAACTGATTCAGCCGTCAGTTGTTCATGTGATAGGCTCATGCACCCTCTGATGACTTTCTGTAGCATTTATCCTCACTGAGGCAGGCTTTCACACCTTGTTCACCCCAAAGGTGAAACTTGCAGGTGTACAATGGCCTCTTTGAACCCCGCCGCCTCCCCCTCCTGGCCTTTCTCAGCCTCCCCCTTCCACCCCATGTGGTCTGTTGTTGAGGCTGTGCAAACAGCTCAACATCCAGTGGCCACCCCCCACCAACCCCCGGGTCGAAACACAAAGGCAGCATTTACCAGTACGTTCTGGTGACCTTCAGAGGGCAATGTTGTTGTAGCTGGATGCTGCCTGCTGGACACAGACGTACACTTATGTATCGTTACGTTTGTTTGCTCTGAGCTGGGGAGGGGGTGTCATATAAAGAGGAATGTCAGGTGTTGGATCGAATGTATATGAGTAGGTGTTCAAAGGTGGAGTGTGCTGAACAGGGTGACTTATAGAGATTTTTTTTGCTTTCACCTAAAAATGACAAAGTGAAACTGATGCTTGTGCTTTGTACACTTTCTTCACAAGGTGTTGAAATCCATGTAGGTCATTCACTTTTGCCCTTTTCCCTCATTGACTATCACATGTTCAGAAATGAGGTAGAGGGTGGGGGGTGAGGTGTGCTGTGCATGTTTTGCCGGTTTCACCAGAGCATTTTGCCCTGTAATAAACCTCGACTCTAGATTTCACCCAATTGTGATAGAGGTAGCAGTATAAACTGCTTAGCTATGATTGTCCCCTTCTGTTTACAGTATTGAGTCACTCCCATTGTTTCATGTCATATGCTGCTCGGTCTGTGCTTTAGCCTGTCTGTGAATGGAGACTGTTCTGTAATCGACTGCACAATACCAGAATGTTTCATAGGAGATTACTTATTGACAGCTGTTCAAATATTGAAACACGAGAGGTCATCTGTAAAATATGGACTGTAACAAATGTATGACAGGCTCGATGGATTTATACACAAAGTTTCTGAAAAAGTAATAACTGTTGATATTATGTTTTCGGATCTGTGCCTGCTGGTATCCAATGCTGTCTCCTACCCCTCATAAAGAAACAGGTTAAGATTCATGGTATTTAATATTTGAGGATTTGCTGCGCAAATTTTGATTAAATGATCGGCTATCTTCTTGTGTCTCTATAGTAAATGAAGTTAGAACCAGCAGTAAAAAATAAAAACAAGGTACTTTTTTGTGGGTGTAGAGCAAAATAATTCTGTCAAAGGGTGTTCTAACAATAAATCTCTGCCAGCAACTTTAAAGCTCAGTAAACCTTTTGTTAGTAAATCATTTTTAGAAATATGTACAAACCTTGTTTGGGACCAAGGATTGCATGTGGAACCCCACATGATACACAAATCAATGATTAGCTGTAATTACTGAAATACTAAATCTTCTCCTGAATTTTTCCTCAGGTGTGGTTCTGATGGAGATTGCAGAAGCCCAGAAGAAGGTCCATAATGACCTGGAAGATAACGTAAGTACCTTTTTAAAGAAGAAGTCATATTTTTATAATTACTGTCAAGTCTCTCACATAGCATTTTTAAAATATGAGTATCAAAGACGGAGTCACAAAGTAAGGAAGTATTGCAGGGCAAAAACACAATATGTGCTGGCCTTATCCTGAGCAAGCTATTAATTACATTAATTACTAGCTAGAAGTATTTATGGTCACAAATGCTTATCTCTAAATGTTAGTGAACAAATGCAGAACTTTTTTTTTTTCCCCTCTGTACTCTCGCTATCACAAGCCTCTACAAACTTTTGAGTTTAAAATCGTTGTAAGCAAAAGTGTCAGAACTGCCGACAAAGTAGAAAAGCCACATGATTATTTTCCGGACCTGACGCCTTAGGGCAGGGGTGTCGAGCTCCAGGCCTCGAGGGCCGGTGTCCTGCAGGTTTTTGATATCACCCTGGATCAACACACCTGAATCAAATGATTAGTTCATTACCAGGCCTCTGGAGAACTTAAAGACATGTTGAGGAGGTAATTTAGCCTTTTAAATCAGCTGTGTTGGATCAAGGACACATCTAAAACCTGCAGGACACCGACCCTCGAGGCCTGAGAAGATGCAGCAGCAGATCTCAGAGAATGACTCGGCCTCTGTGTGGAAAGGTTTTAGGAATATCACCAACTACAAGCCTAAAACCCCCCACTCCACTGATGACTTGCTCTTGGCCAACACCCTCAACGACTTCTACTGCCGTTTTGACGAGCCATCAGACAACTTTCACACCTTCAACGGCCCCAACAATAGAGACACTTTGGACACTAATTCCCCCACCTCTCCCCCCTCCATAGAGCCATCACCACCTTCAAACACGTCACCTACAACACCCCCCTCCTCACCCCACACAAAAGAGGATTTCACACCACCTCCTCCCACCACAACTCTTCATATTCATGAAGTAGGTGTGAGGAAGCAGTTTAAGTCTGAATGCTCGAAAAGCTCCCGGCCCAGACGGTGTGTCTCCTGCCACCCTCAGACACTGTGCAAACAAGCTGGCCCCAGTGTTTTCTGGCATTTTCAACTCCTCACTGCAGGTATGTCATGTGCCTGCCTGCTTCAAGTCCTCTACCATAATCCCTGTCCCCAAGAAACCTAGGATCACTGGACTAAATGACTACAGACCCGTGGCTCTGACATCTGTGGTCATGAAGTCATTTGAGCGTCTGGTTCTCGCCTATCTCAAGACCCTCACGGCCCCCCTCCTGGACCCCCTGCAGTTTGCATATAGAGCCAACAGGTCTGTAGACGACGCCATCAACATGGCCCTACACTTCATAGAATAGAATAGAATAGAATTCAACTTTATTGTCATTGCACATGCACAGGTACAGGGCAACGAAATGCAGTTTGCATCCATCCAGAAGTGCTTTAGTGATATAGATATATTACAATATATATTAGCAATAATATAGATATGTGAGTATATTACAGAAATGGGTCTATTATGGTATGTTATAATGTACACGGTATGAAGTATGTTGTGAATATTCTATAACTATAAGTATGTACAGGCTGTAGTGAGTACAAGCTATGTACAGGATATGAACAGGATATAAATATGAAAAACTATACAGAATATGAAATAAATAACTTTACAGAATCTGGGATATACAGCTATACAGAAATGGGAACTATGCAAGTTGTAAACAGTTGTAGGATTAAAGATTATCGAATGTACAGAATGATTATTTACACAGAGCTATACATTAGTGCAGTTAAGATAAGTGAGGGTGTAGATAGTTTCTACAGAGGCTATATAAAGTGCTAGTGGTTGTGAGTGGTGGTTCAGTCCATGTTATTATTGTGTTTGAGGGTACAGTTGTCCATTGTGGGTGTGTGTATGTTCAGTCCATGAGTTTAACGTGGGTCAGATGTCAGGAGGCAGAGTTCAGGAGTCTGACAGCTGTGGGGAAGAAGCTGTTCCGGTACCTGGTGGTCTTAGTCCGGAGGCTCCTGTGGCGCCTCCCAGAGGGCAGGAGGGTGAAGAGTCCATGTGATGGGTGACTGGGGTCTTTGATGATTTTCCCAGCCCTTTTCAGACACCGCTTCCTGTAGATGTCTTTTATGGCAGGAAGTGGTGCTCCGGCGATGCGCTGGGCAGTTTTCACGACCCTCTGCAACGCCTTCCGGTCCGAGGCAGAGCAGTTCCCGTACCAGACTGTTATACAGTTGGTCAGGATGCTCTCGATGGTGCAGCAATAGAAGTTCACCAGGATGTCTGAGGACAGGTGGTTCTTCCTCAGAGTCCTCAAGAAGAAGAGGCGCTGGTGAGCCTTCTTGACCAGCTTGGAGCAGTTGGTCGTCCAGGTGAGATCCTCGGAGATGTGGACTCCCAGGAACTTGAAGCTGCTCACACGCTCCACAGCCGTCCCCTTAATGTGGATGGGTGGATGTGGGTCAGCATTCCTCCTGTAGTCCACGATGAGCTCCTTGGTCTTCTCGGTGTTAAGCAGCAGGTTGTTTCTGTCGCACCACTCAGCCAGACGATCCACCTCCTCCCTGTAGGCGGCCTCATCGTTGTCACTGATGAGGCCAATCACCGTGGTGTCATCTGCAAACTTAATGATGGTGTTGGAACCATCAGCAGGTCTGCAGTCGTGGGTGAAGAGGGAGTAGAGGAAAGGGCTCATCACACAGCCTTGTGGTACACCGGTGTTCATTGTGATGGTAGATGAGCAGCGGTTATCCAGCCGGACATGTTGGGGGCGGTTGGTCAGGAAGTCCAGTAACCATTTGCAGATGAGGGAACTGATACCCAGGTCTGTCAGTTTCCTGATGAGTTGTGAGGGGTGGATTGTATTGAATGCTGAACTGAAGTCTATAAACAGCATTCTGGCGTAGGTGTTGTTGTTGTCCAGGTGTGAGAGGACAGAGTGCATTGCGATGGAGACTGCATCCTCTGTGCTCCTGTTCCGGCGGTATGCGAATTGGTGGGGGTCCAGGGTGGGGGGGAGACAGGATTTGAAGTGTGCTAGGACCAGTCGCTCTAAGCACTTAGTGATGATGGGGGTGAGTGCTACTGGGCGGTAATCATTGAGGCAAGATGGGTTGGAGTTTTTGGGTATCGGGACGATGGAGGTGGATTTGAAGCAGGCCGGTACCACAGCGTGGGCCAAGGACAGATTGAATATGTCTGTGAGCACTCCTGCAAGCTCCCCAGAACACGCTCTGAGAACACGCCCGGGGATGCCATCAGGGCCTGCAGCCTTGTGGACATTGATCCTGCTCAGCACCGCTCCTACATCGGTGGGGGAGAGAGTCATAGGTTGGTGGTCTGGCGTCATGTCTGCTTTGGTTGTGGTTGTGGGGTTCCCTCGCTCAAAACGAGCATAAAAGTTGTTGAGCTCGTTTAGGAAGGAGACATCAGAGGATGCGGGAGAGGGTTTGGTGGTCCTGTAGTCTGTGATGGTCTGGAGTCCTTGCCACATGCGTCGGGGGTTGGAGTTGGAGAAGTGTTCTTCTACCTTCTTTTTGTAATGGTGTTTGGCTTTTTTGATGCCCTTCTTTAGATTAGCCCTGGCTGTACTTTAGGCGTGTGCATCTCCTGACCTAAAGGCAGTGTTGCGGGCCTTCAGGAGGAGACGAACATCCCGGTTCATCCAAGGCTTCTGGTTGGGGTACATGGTGATCCGTTTCTGGGTGGTGACACTGTCTGTGGTTTTGGAGATGTAATCCAGTACAGATGAGGCGTACTGGTCCAGGTCTGTGTGGGTGAACATATTCCAGTCTGTGTTTTTAAATCTGTCCTGGAGCACTGCGTCTGTCCCCTCTGGCCACACTTTAATTGTCCTCACAGCAGGTTTCACACGTTGGATGAGTGGTGAATACCGAGGTGTGAGGAACAGGGAGAGATGGTCCGATTGTCCAATGTGGGGGAGGGGTGTGGCTTTGTAGGCTCCAGCCAGGTTGGAATACACATGGTCTAAAGTCTTGTCTCCTCTGGTGTGGCAGGAGACATGTTGGTGGAATCTGGGGAGGACTGTCTTTAAGTTGGTGTGGTTGAAGTCGCCAGCAACAATGAAAGCAGCCTCGGGGTGTTTATTCTGGTGTTTGTTAATGGCTGCAGAAAGTTCTTTCATGGCCAACCTAGCATTAGCGTCGGGGGGTATATACACGGCAGTGAGTATGATCGAAGTGAATTCTCTGGGGAGATAATAAGGTCTGCATTTGACCATTAAAAACTCCGCATTAGGTGAGCAGTGACTCTCAGTAGTAGTGGAGTTCATGCACCAAGCATTGTTAATATAAATGCACAAACCTCCACCTCTGGTCTTGCCGGAGTCATCTGCTAGCCTGTCGGCTCGGTGTGTGTGGCGTCCTGCTAACTCGATAGCATTGTCCGGGCAGCTGTTGTTCAGCCATGTTCGGTGAAAAACATGACATTTGAGTCCATAATCCGTCTGTTGTTAGTGATGGAGAGCCGTATCTCATCCATTTTGTTTGCCAGAGAACGGACATTGGCGAGAAAAATACTGGGTAAAGGCAGCCGGCGTGGTGTTAGCTTTAGCTTAGCCCGTAGCCCGTAGCCCTCCGCGCCTACCTCGCCTTTGTTTACGATCTCGGCGCCGTCTGCGTGCACTTCCGCCCAGCCGGGGAGAGTGGGCAGCCTCCGGTGTTCTGGAGATCTCTGGGGTGAGTCGGAGATCGGCGATAAAACTGTTGGAGTTGTGAGTCCAGATGTCCAGAAGCTCTTGTCTGCTGTAGGTCAGCAACGCACAGCAATTCTGGACGAATAATCCGGTTAAAAGTAGATAAAAAACCGCTAAATAGCAGATTCTGGAGAGACACTGAGCCTCGCGTTGTTCACGCGCCGCCATCTTCATCCTGCAGCATCTGGACTCCCCAGGAACCTACGCCAGGATCCTGTTTGTGGACTTCAGCTCTGCCTTCAACACCATCCTTCCAGACCATCTCCGAGACAAGCTTTCCCAGATGAATGTGCCTGATCCCATCTGCCGGTGGATCACTGACTTCCTGACGGACAGGAAGCAGCATGTGAGGCTGGGAAAGAATGTCTCGGACTCCCGGACCATCAGCACCGGCTCCCCTCAGGGCTGTGTTCTTTCTCCTCTGCTCTTCTCCCTGTATACTAACTGCTGCACCTCCACCCACCAGTCTGTCAAGCTAATCAAGTTTGCAGATGACACCACCGTTATTGGACTCATCTCGGACGGGGATGAGTCTGCCTACAGGAGGGAGGTTGAACGTCTGGTGTCCTGGTGCAGCCACAACAACCTGGTGGTGAATGCCCAGAAGACAGTGGAGATTAATGTGGACTTCAGGAAGCACACAGCCCCACTCCCTCCCATCATCCTGACTGACACCCCCATCACCTCTGTGGACTCATTCCGCTTCCTGGGTACCACCATCACCCAGGACCTGAAGTGGGAGCCCACCATCACCTCCGTCATCAAGAAAGCCCAGCAGAGGATGTACTTCCTGAGGCAGCTGAAAAAATTCAACCTGCCAACACGGACGATGATGCAATTCTACACTGCAATCATCGAGTCCATCCTCACCTCCTCCATCACCGTGTGGTACGCTGGAGCCACTATCAGGGACAAACAGAGACTGCAGCGTGTTGTGCGCTCTGCTGAGAAGGTGATTGGCTGCAGACTCCCATCTTTGCAGGACCTGTACACCTCCAGGACACTGGGGCGTGCAGCTCGGATCTCAGCTGACCCTTCTCACCCTGGACACAGTCTGTTTGACCTGCTCCCCTCAGGCAGGAGGCTCCGTTCCATTCCCACCAGAACCTCTCGCCATAAGAACAGTTTCTTCCCCTCTGCTGTTGGACACATGAACAATAACCGTATGACTGTTCCCACCACTAACACATGACCCTACGCTGTGTTCACTGCATCATTCCATGTTTGGCACTGATCACCACCTGCACTCATGTATATATCTATCTACTTAGCACTTTTAATTCTTATTCTTATTTTTATTTTCATGTCTATTTAAGCTTAATTTATGACAGCATGTTTGCACTGAAGCACCGCAGCAATTTCCCAATGTTGTAAACCTGCTCAACATTTGGCAATAAAACCCTTTCTGATTCTGATTCTGGAGTTTGACACTTGTGCCTTAGGGTAAAATGCTTCAGATACCTTGTGACAACATATAAACGGAAGACAAGTATTCCCAAATGAAATATGTCAACAACTGAAGCCATTATCAAATATTCCAGAAGATCAATCCATGCTTACTGTACACAACGAGTGATGTGACTGAACTGAACTGTAACTTTGATGTATGTATCAACAAATTCGTGATGTTTCCTATCTGCAGTTCAAGAGATTCCACAGAGATGTTATTATCGAGCTGGAGAAGAAGACAGAGATGGATGTCAAATACATGAACGTACGTGTCTCCATAGAGAAAACAGCGTTTTTCTGTCTCTAAGAGATAGGCATGGTGACCCTGACATCAACAAGTATTTTTAGATATCACATTTTGAACCCTTAATTTTAGCATTTTGATCATAACCAGTAGTTTGGAACACAGGGTAGACTGCTATGTTATCAGAAATGTGTACCAGAGTTTAAGCTTGGATGGTCTAGTAGTACAAATAACCACAGTGCAAGGCATATTTGTATATAATAACTGCATTACAAATCTTCCAAAATCATCAACACAGGTCGAGAGTTCAGTGGTTCTAATGATCTGAGGAGAAGCCCAGCAGGAAGCTACTAGCGACAAGCACCTGTCAAGAGGTCTACATGTACTTAATGTGGCCACACTCTAATAGTACACAACATTAAGCTTTTATTACAATTAAAGCTTTAGTTGGAAGTTAAAAAGAGCGGCTGGTATAAAAAGAATTTTATACCAGCCTTTTCATACCACATGTTGAGTTCTGTTGGAAAGATCACTTTTGGAGCCAACTAAATTGATTATTTCAGCAAATGCAGTTTTAGGCATTTCTACTTCTTCTTTTTTCCAGAAGTTTCCTCTTGCATACATCTTGTTTATGTAACTATATTTCATGGAAGCTAAGCGTCCCTAAGGGAAGCATTGATGATGGTTTAGTTCTTCTTGTTTGTGTAGTGAAATGCCTGTTTTCCTCTTGTTAAATGACTCCTGCAGGCCACCTTCAAGCGCTATCAGTCAGAGCACAAGGTGAAACAGGAATCCCTAGACCGTTCTCAGACAGACCTGAAGAAGCTCAGGAGGAAAAGCCAGGGAAAGCACTCATCCAAATATGACCTCAGAGAGAACGAGGTGAGCTTGAAACAAAACCAGCTCCAATCTTTCCTGAACATTAAAAGGCGACTGTGTGCTAATACTTTGGATGTTTTTAAAGTATGTGGAGTTTGAATGCTGACACTCGGCTGGCTGTGAAGACTGGATGACTAGTATAACATTTATTTGACAGGGTAATGAATTGAGGCCAAGGCTTCTCGTGATAGGGATTAGTTTGCCTGTAATATTAGGGCAACTCATTGGAATGAAATTCCATGTTTGCTTTTCAGTTATTTTTTTTTTCTTTTGTATTACATAATAGCGCCACTGATGACAGGCGTTTGAGAAAGGACACCCTTGGTGTCTTCAAATGTTTTGACTTATGTGGGATAAAAGGGCATTTTAAAAACCTTTCATGTAGTAATAAAACTATCAAAGAAGTCACCGTGGTCAAAGCTGCGTGCAGTTCACCTGTTTTTACATGGTGCACAATAGAACAATCATATGGCTTAAATGACTGTTTTCATAGAAGGTACACACACCCATTTTTTGTACAAAGGAAAGCATGCATACAGGCACAGATTCAAACCCTGTTGAGATTCAGGTTGTATTGGATGCAGCACATCTGATTGGTCTACTAATAAGTTTCATTCATGTAAACCACAAATGTAAGCAGTGATTAAATAAATACAATTCCATTTAGAAAAACCTACAAAAACAGTCAAAATACTGTTGTTTTAAATATCCAGTTATTACTGACTGATGGACTAGTTAATTTGATTAACTTTGAATGCACTCAGGTGTGTGTGGGTGTTGTGTTGGTATATAAATACTACCCCTCCATCATTCTTATCGTTGATTTGCATTCTGCTCAGAAAGTTTCCATCCTGTAAATATGTTTTCTTATGACAACAACAATCATTTCTGTGGCTTTTTAACCTTCAGTCCACTCTGGAAAAAGTGGACTGATATGCTTATTGTGCAACGTAGTGTGATGCATTTATCTAAGTACGGAAACTTAAAGTGGAGTCCACAGTAGTGTCTACAGGTATAAGCTATTTACATTTAAGTATTTGAAGATCCTTTTTAATAAAATGTTCACAACCAACACCAAAAGTGAAAATTATTAAAATGAATGTCAGTTCAAAGTCCACAGTAATCGAAGGCAAAGTAAGGAAAGTGTGTAGCTGAATATTCAAATATGCTCACTAAGGCTTTTATTATTATTGCTAGCATAATGCTTCATAGTTGGTACTGTACAGTGCTGTTCATCTGCATTGTATAAAGACAATGCTAATGCTAAACTGGATCTACAATGACAGCATGGCTTCATAGTAAAAGTAGAAGAGTCTGGGAACTTGCATGCCTGCAGTCCAGACCTAAAACTTGTGTATTATGAGATTCTTTAAGGAGTAAAAACCAAGAGCAAAAGAGATCTAAGTGTTCTAGGTTTGCTCTGTTGTGTTTTCCTGCTGCTAAACTCTGTATCAGTCCTCTGTTTATCTTTGCATTTGAATGGCACTGTTTAAAAGACACCCATACAATAAGCCGTGTTGTCTGGGTGGAGCTTGATAGCCTGATCCTGTTTCTCAAGCCAGGTTGAAACTGGGGCCTTTCTTTCCACAGAATGGACTTTTTCATTATCTGATAAAAATGACACCAGTGAGCTACATGCGAGATGAGTCTAACTGCCCAGCTTTCTAATAATGTGTAGGGCTTGAGTAAGGGGCCAGTAATGAGCTCAGCCCTGTCGGCCTGCTCTTCCACCTCACGTCTGGGCAATTTTAGTGGTGAAAATGGGAAATAAAGAGCTTTGATTCCGTGTCTGAGAGAGAGACACACATAGAGGGAATGAGACCAGACAGTAGGGGATGGTCTTTGACAGAGCCCTTAGAGATAGGCTGCTTTACCATCACCATGACAACCTGGGGAAAATGAAAAAGATTGGGGGAGTAGGCGTTGAATAAAAAAGGGATGGAGTGAAGGTTGGGAAGTTTATTTTAAAGGGTTCAGTGTGCCTTGTGTCAGGGTCCAGCTGCCCGTGTGTGCGGCGTGACGCGTAGACTCAGTCTCAGGCTCTCTGTGGGGAAGGGGAAGACTGATTTGGTCTCCCGCTGAGCTAAGATTGATCCAGGGGCAGCAGGAGACTCAAATAAACTTGTCCCTAAGTGCAGGGACTTTGACTACAAAGCTCATTAGGAGCGTGATTTGTGCATCTAACCTGAGGACCCAAACAGCTTTTGCTCACAGGGAGCCATCAAGAGTCAGTTTTCCCAATCTTGGGTGTTAAAGCAACAAAAGTCCCCCGATCAGAGGCGTTGGCACCTGGTAGCAAAGAATTAAATAAAATAAAATAAACAGCAAGTATTTTGAATAGTCACCTTACTCCATTTAAAAGAGGATTTTATTTATGTTGCAATTATGGCCTGATACAGATGTGACTGAATATATGTGTGTATATATAAATGCAAAGTTTAAAAAAACAAAAGGGATAATGCATGTTAAAAAATTGCAAAAATACTTAATTAAATGGACCTATATTAATACTACAATAAATAAACTACAAATAGAATAAATAAATGTACATCAATATTAATGATAGTAATTAAGTTAATAGCTCCACCCACATGTGGTTAAACCCTTTTGTTTGTCATAATCTTTCTTCTGACATTTTTTGAACTGAGATAAAGATTATTTTGAACTGTGAATCATGCAAAGCTACTCTAATACAGCCAAACAAAACTATGGAGCTGAAAATTGGCTAAATAGATCCTCTTAACTATAAGCTCATCATTGCATTTAATGAACCCGATGAAGCACAGATTAAATTGTTGTTATTCACCCTATTCTGTAACCTCTTGTCCTGTGACCACCTTCTGCAGTACTTGCAGACTATCTCATCACGCCAGATGGACATGCAGAAGTTCATTGCTGACGGCTGCAGAGAGGCTTTGCTGGAAGAAAAGCGACGCTTCTGTTTCCTGGCGGACAAACACTGCATGTTCTCCGGTCAAATTAGCAACTTCTATGAGAACGTAAGCAAGGACTGAGATGAACATCCAGCACAGCCGCATCACACCTTCTATAATGGATCATTTAACTTGCTCTCATTCTCTGGTGCTTCCAGGCCAAAGAAATACTGTCGGTGAAGATCCCCACCTGGCAGGAAAAGTGCAGCGACATCACCAAGGTGCCAGACTCTGTGGTGAGCATGATAGAAGGGCTGTCCGTCGTTCCACAACAATCACCGCTGGTTGATCACTGTAACAGGGTTAGTTTGATTTTATTATTTGATTTGTAAGTGTGAAATCTGTAGATGTTAAGCATTCTTCTGTCATGTATTACCTTGTTCTATCACATATTCTCATCGTACCATGGGGGTAGTTTAGATTAAAACTGAGGATAGAGCATGCTGTAGTGCATAAGGAGAACAAAGCATTTGTAAAAGACTGGCCCTGCGGGGTTTTTATCTTCTCAAGTTGTTGTGTTGTAGTTTATCTTGTTAAAGTAATGAAATCTGTTGTATCAGATGAAAGCTGTTGTGTAAAGTAGTAAGACATGGGTGATTGTTATCAGCAGGAATTCTCAGATGTGTTGTTGCTGTTGTGTGGTGTTAAGGTCCAGTGAGGCAACAGCTGTTTAGTGCTTCGCACTTCACTTTGTGACTGTTTGATTATAGCACTAAGGACCTGTTGAGATCTGAATAATGCCAATTCACTTTGTCATATTGATGCATCCGCTAATCAGTCTTTGTGATCTCTTCAGGTCAATGTGGACTCTGGCCCTCCTCCAGCACCACCCCTCAAAGCTCAGTTCAGCCCACTTGCCAACATGTTTAATCAAGAGCCCACATTTCCATTTAACTCCTCTTCAGACCACAGCTCAGGTAAAGTTGGCTTATGTGAACTGCATAAATAAATATATAATCTTTATTGGTGAAGACTAAATCAACTTTGTTATCTACATGATGTGTGATTTTTATTTTTTTTCTGTCTAAAATAGGCCAGACTCGCTCATATTTCCTGTATATGTGTAAAGGAAACATTCTCATGCCAGAGCTGTCCATTAAATAGCTGCAGAAACAGCTAGCCATCCCCCCAAATTAAAAAAAACAAAACAAAACTTCGTTTACAACGGTTCAACAGAAATCTGGCAAAGTCTCATTTCTAGTCTCTTCTGCCTCCAGATCAGGGCAGTATTGGAGATGGCAGCCTGTCGAGATCTACATCCCAGTCATCTGGTCTGAACGTGAGCAAGAAGTTCCGGGTTAGAACCATTTTCCCTCACACAGCAGGCAACAACGACACGCTCCTGAGCTTCGATGAAGGCGACATCATCACTCTGCTCATCCAGGACGAGAAGGACGGCTGGTTGTACGGAGAGCTGGAGAAGACGCAGCAGTGAGTCTTCATCTGCTTTTGTATTCAGGGCTGTGTTAACGGCTAAGAAAACCTGAGCTTAGTCTCCACAATCTCATTTAAAGTTACATTTTGTAATCTAGTTATCGTTCATTTTATTCACTCAATAGATTTGTTGTCTACAAATCCCAAATATCTCTAGTTGAATATTATTTTTATTTATTCCTTTATTTATTCATTTTTAGGCAATATCAAAACATTAAAGGTACAGTTTGTAAAATCTCACCATTAGATGTCAGTGAATTGCAGATTGCAGTCAACTGAATTCTGTTTTCTTGTCCCTACCAGTCAAGTGCATAATCTTAGCTACGGTGGGCGTTTTAGCGTTTTAAAAAAATGTTAACTTGTTGGTACACCTAAGACAGGAATGATACTTCCATTACAAGAAAGACGTAGCAGTCGTGGCACACGGGTGGTTTTTTTTCCCCACATAACTCAGCTGACAGTACAAGTTTCTCTTTTGTGCTTTTGCTGCTTTGTCATGCTAGTACCACATGCCTCAAAATACAGAGTACGGTATGTCCGGTATGTTCAACACGACATTCGTAAAGCCTGATCTTAGCTCACTCACGTACACATGCAGAAAAATGGGTGCAAACATGCAAAAAAAACCAAAACAAAACAAACCAGGAGGCATCTTCTCATGTAGATTATACAACAACAACATTTTCCTTCCCCAAACACAAGGAAGGAAAATATTTTAGCTGGAACTTTTATAAATTCCAATGAAGTCAGACCTTTTTAGCAGCTGTGATTACATGTCACCTCCAGAGAAGGTGGAAAAATGTTCACAGGTGCTAAATGAAAGATCTCCCTGCTTTTTATTCCCTTAGACAAACATAGCACCTGTTAGCTTTGCATCCACTTGTACAAAGGATCAGGCTTGTTTATGTACAGCAGGCTGTGTTTGCATATGTGGCTGCAGCAGCATTACCCTCCTTCTGTGTATAATTACGTTCATATTCATCCTTGCCAGATCACTTAGGGCTCATCATGCAGGATTATGGAGTGCTTTCAGTTTGCGTTTGTCCCACTTTGAAAGAATTTACACGAGCCTTATCTGCTTGTTGTGCGTGGCATTAGGCGGCCTTTTTAATTTCAAGTGATTTTAATGCAGTCAATGGCTTTTTTTTTTTTCCTTTTCTTTTTTTCCCCCAAGAAGAGGCCGTGTTGGGAGAAATCAGTGCTTTCTGTTTCTTAGCAACAAATCCACTGCATTGGTCTGATAAGCCATCGTTTTCTCCAGACGTGACTTGGAGACAACTTTGGAGTCTTAGTGAACAAAATCTTCTATTCTGTGTCTGATGTTAGAATTTTATTCAAGTGTTTTGTCTGCTGCGGTGATTCTCTATCGTGATGGATTCCAGATGACTGCTAAGAAATTGCATGACTCGTTATGTAATTTTATTTTGACGTTTTTTTTAAAGATGAAACTATGTGCTTCTGTTCCCAGGCGGGGCTGGTTTCCCTCATCTTATTGTCGAACTTACACTGAGTCGGTGGTATCAAATAGGTAAGAGGTGTCAGAGCCAAGCATTGAATCAATAACTTTTTTTTTTTTTTTTTTAATTTCACAGCTGCTGTTGGATAACTGAAGCTTTATGTAATGTGTCTCAGTAGTAATCTAGGCACGCCAGTGCATCGTCTTAGTACGATTAGCCTGCCAGAGACTGAGGAGGAGGAGGACGAAACAGTGTTGCTGCCACCACCAGACTACAGCGACGACGCCCCCTCCCGCCCAGTCATCCTCTCAATGCCTTCGCCAGTAAACACGGTCAGTATCAGCACTCGATTAAGTAAACCACCTGTCATCAGCTGTATCAGGAGCATTTCCAGAGCGTGACCTGATATCTTTTTTTCCTCATGTTTTGATAATTTGGGTTGATATGACGTATCTTTAGGTGGCAATGCTTTGAAATAGTGCTGCAGTTAAGCAATTTGAGTTTTGTAGGTATTACCAAGAACACGTGCTCTAGAAGAAAACGGATAAACAACATGCCTTTACACTGGATGTTTTGCTGTAACACAACAAGCATGTATGGAATTTGTGCAATTTCACAAATGATTGATTTATTATGATGATCAGGGTTGTCATTTAGGGAAGCTGTTCAGTGAGTGTGCTACTCAGCATTTTTCTGAATCTGCTCTGTAGTTTTCCATTACATTGTAAAACAATAAGTATACTTTTTTTTCTGTGTATTTCACACTGCTTATAACAATCTTTCACATTATCATTTCTGCTCTTGGCTTTGTATGGCTGCAGCTATCCTTGATACGGTCTAATTCACACATCTCTTGGTGTGAGCACAGAAGCTGCTGTTAAAACCTTTTGCTTGTGAGAGGTAGCCAATTGCAGGAAAGCTAGCCAAGGGAAGCTAAAACAGCTTTATTGAAAAATGAGCATAAGCATTTATTTTGAAAAAAGACCTATGCAAATGATCAAAGACCCCGCAGTGGCAAAAAACAGCCCCTTGAGATCATGATCTATCCAGCAAATTCAGTAATCATTTCCAGGTGCCTTGAAAGCTAGTGCAAGACCTGCCTTTGCCATTCAAGTCCATTCAAGCAGCGTCTCACTGAGCCACCTTTTAAAAACAGGGAGGTGATGTCGATTTCCAGTCCAATAAAAGTAGTCTGTTTGCACCAATCACGCCTTCCCTCAGGGCTTTTCTTTGATGGGCCTTGTTCCATCAGATACTAACATGCTGTTAAGTTTAATATTAGGCACCAACACAAAGAACAGCTAAGAGTGACTGTTGAAAGCTTGGAGCGAAAAGAGTAGCTGCTCGTCATCTTCAGCCCTCTTTGCTATTAGAAATAGGTCTGAGCTAACTGCAACCCCATATCTCACACATGCCCTCCCCTCTCTCTGTTTTGACACCCAGTCTGTGAACAGAAAGGAGTTAGTCTGCTGAAAAATCCAGAATGCAGTACTTGTCAAAGGATTGTCAAATACGACATGGTATGCTGTTCAGAACAGCTGTGCCTCAAGCACAAGCAAGTTTTTAGTTACTGATTTCAGTCAGATTTAAAGAAAGGGGTTTTTTTGGGGGGTGGTTTTTGGTCAGCTGTGGTTCTCTCTTCCACTTTGGACCACTCTGAACCACATGTCAAACTCTAGGCTACTTGGAGATAAAGAAAAAGAACCACCAGAGTCATTGTGATTCACAAAAATGAATTTCTGCAAAGTTTGCATGGGAGTCTTGATATATTTAAGTCCTCAGCAAACATTGCACTTTGTAGAGACATTATAAAAGCTAATATCCTGCAGCTGCTCTGTAATGTGACATGCATTTCTCCCCGGCTGCTGCTCATTGGCGAAGTTTAATGGCTGAAGTTTGTGGAGTTAGTCATCATTTTAACACAAGGTTATTTCTTCCTGATGGGACACGTGCCCTTGCTGGGTCGTCACTCCACACATGCACCATAAATGCCATCATGCAGGCAGAACTTTTAAGTCGAACTGATCGCGTCTTATCAACATCTCCTTAGTGCGCAGTCACCGGCTCCACGCCCTTGAAATGGCACAGCTAGAAGCACACCTGTGTTCTGTAAACAAGGTTCAAGGAAATGCGCTATATTTATTAAGACTATAGTTTCCACGAAGTATGTTTAATCTTCAGAGAAGTCACATTCAGTAGGGGCCTGTTTGTAATTTTGACAGATACAGGCATGACCACGGTACCTAGAAGAAAAGTGTAAAACAAATCAGAGAGGAGAAAAAGGTGGTAAAATACTCCCAGACAGGTTTTGACTAGAGAAGAGTTACAGAGGGAAGCATAAAAGATGAGAGAGTACAGTCTCAATTTAATTTTGTGACTGTGCTGTGCTGCCTGACTGGAAATGAACTATCTGTTGAGCCAGCAGGCAAGCCCAGGCACACTTCTTTCTCATCACCTTCCTTTCTGTTCTGGACTGTCTGTACTGTCCTCTGAGTTTGCTGCGTCAGGGTTTCACTATGAAATATACGACAGTGGGGGAAATACCAGCTCAGCGTACCCCAAAATTTTACATCCTGTTTGAGAAAGTAGGAGCTACAAATTTACCACCAAAAAAGTGTTTATGTTCAGATCAGCCCTATCAGCTAGCTATCAGTTACAATAATAGAACCCCCTGGGTGTCCTGTGAATTGTGGGAGGTAGGACTTCTTCCAGCACATCCCAAAAACGATCAGTTCATTTGGGATCTGGGGCTTTTTGAGGTGGGGTTAGTTTGTGTTCCACTACAAAAGCAATTCAGGAGTGTCTCAAGGAACACATTGCCCTTCCTTCTTACCATATCCACTGCTAGGAAGTGCTGTTGCCATGGGGGTGTGTACATTGCCTGGTATGTGACAAAGGAAAAGCTGTGCATTATTCTAACAGTGCACAGTCACAATGGTCAGGGGTCACTTTACATCATAGTTGATCAGTGTGTGTTGGACACAATTATATTCTGTGCTGTTTGAGGGGGGGAATTGCAGGACACCTTTAAGCAAGGTTAGGGTGGGGTTTTTTTGTGACATAATCAGTTGAACTGGAGAAGAAATTCTGTTTTTTAACACAAATTTGATTGAGGTTTTCTCTTTGTGAAGCAAATCTGTGCTCATTTATTTGTGATTCATCTAATCAGAAGTAAAAGTTTGCTGAGAACTACAAAAAAGCCAGGATGTTTCAAACAATGAATGATGAATGTAATGCCTTCAAAGCCCGTCTGTGGCTTTAAGAACTGTCACATTTTTTTTTGTTGACACCTGGTGTTTCTTGCTCTCTAGGGGAAAAGATGGGTAATGTCTGTTTCCTACAAAAAACGACAACAAAAAAGGCCTTCTCATACACATAATAAAATTATCTGCATGAGCTGATGTGACCTACCATGAAAAACAGAAACCACTGATGGTTCATTTTAAAACCTTTTGTCACGGGACATATTGTGAGACTACGGCAGCCCTCGGGGCATGCAGCTCAGAGATTTCTGCTCCTGAACCTCGTTGTTTTCCATGCTCACCTTTCACTCTGCTGGCAGTAAGATTATCACCAACCTAAGGTGAGAGAGGGTAAAAAAAAAAAAAAAGTGTTTCAATTGCCAGCCTTTCTAGATTGTCTAGATTACAGGTTCAGTGAGTTCTGAGTTTTGTGGTGTAATTATATGTCAAAGGAAGGCAGGGGGGGGGGGACAACTGTTGATGGGAAGTCTGATCAAACTAGTCCGACAACTAGTGCTTTCTTAATAGCTGGAGGCAGTTTTTGGAGATTGCAATGATGCCTGTTGAACTTTGTGTTGTTTCCATTTTGGTGACTTGAAGTTAAAGAGTCATTTCTTCTGCTTTTTCTTTAATAACAGGTTTCTTTAGTCAACGGGACTCCAAAGGCTCCTTTTCTTGCGTGAGTGACACAGCTGGCAGATTTTCACATATCCATATGACTAATTAAAAATCTATTTGACAATAACCTCATACATCTTTGTTCATTTTCTTTCCGCAGAGGAGGGAACCCCTTTGCCATGGTCAAGCTGAAGCCGACTGTCACAAATGACAGATCTGCACCACTCATCTAACTCTAAGCTTATTAGGGTGGTGGTGGGGTTCTTCACCGCTGTTATGCCTTCAGGGGACTCTTGTACTGGAATCATACAACCCCCTCTGCGACACACTGACTATCTCCCCAACCCAACATCTCACTAGCCTGCATGCTAGTTTTTTTTTCCTCAGTACCAGCGCGTGTTTTATCATCAACAAAATGAACATTTAGACTTCCCTCTGATCCATATCGTTTTAGTAAAAGTAGCATTTAAATTGGTGAACGTGTTGCATTTCCTGTGGCTGCTTTGCAGTGAAAGCCGCCATGTGATCTGCAGTGCCATTAGAAAGTATTTGCTTTACGTTGTTTACCAGGAACTTAATATGACTGCTGATACTGAGCGGAGACAGAAAACTGTAAACAGTGAGGCTGTTATCAAAGTAATCAAATTGTACTGAATTGCAGTCATGCGTCTTTAAAGCAGTCCAGAGAAATCCACTAGAAGATTTTCCTCTGTCACTACCAGGAAAAAGTGCACATACACAGCTACTCCAAGTAAACAGGTTGAACGACCATTGCTTTTTACTCCTCAGTCGTAAAAGGCTGATGGGGTATTGTTGTCTACAAAATTGTTGTTACTGATATGCTATTTGGTAGATGAAGTCTTTGTTTTCATTTTGGAATGAACCAGTCTCTTTATTGCTTTGTAAGACACTCGGTCAGGCTTGTTTCAATGAAAAATGATGAGATCCAGATGTAAACCTTTGCTACCTGATACTGATGAAACAGACAAGCATACAGGTTGTCTTCCTGACTTGCCAAAATATCTGTATCTTTAGTTCTTTCTTTTTTTACTAGTTATTTTACTAGTTTTGTTTTTTTGTTTTTTTTTTAATTTGTCGAGGTATTTAGTTGTGAGAATGAAGGGAGAGTGATATTGGGAAAGAAGGGGTTTGTCATTGGATTAAAGGCAAAAACACTAAGTCACAGTTTTGAATGACAAAGGTATTTATATATAAAATAAGTTTGTATGAAATATTTAATAAATCTGTAAACAAAAGTCAGACACAGCAGTCACCACGCTCAGTCCAAGCCATGGATGCTACTTTCTTTTGTTGTTTTTTTTTTTTGTTAGGCCTGACTGCTGCTTTTGCATATTAAATGGATAAGATGACCTTTTGATGAAGGGAATTATTTCACTCCTCATTGTTTGTTTCGTAGTTGTTATATGTAGCTTCTGTGCACAACACAGTTTATGCAAAATGAGAATGTACTTTAACGGCAATCATTTGAAATGTGCATAAGTAAAATAACTCATTGTTTGAAATATTCAAAGTGTTATTTTGTGAGGAAAATGACTTTTCCCCCCATGAATTAGCTTTTCTGAGTTCAGCTGTATGATGAGCAAGTGATTCATAAGACAGTTGATTGAATCGTATTAACTCACTGATGTAAGTGAACCCATCACACTGCCATAATGAAACATGCTTTTCTTCCGAGTACCTTGCCACTGTGTTGACCGATAGTCTTTTTTTTTTTTTTTTCAATAAAACATAAAGCCTGAATGTTCATTTTCTGTTGTCTTCTCGCTAATTTAACTGTCTGTTAGCTGAAATGAAAGAAAGTGATTATAATCATAACTTAAGGACTGGAGTGAAAACAAGTGAAAAAGCAGCCAATGCCCAAAGAAAGACTGGAGAACTATTGCTCAATGAAGTCTGGCTCCTTAGAAGCAAAATATAAATACAAGAGAGCTCGGGATATTTGCACAGTACTACTCCTGAACAGCCTGAACATGAATTATAGCTTTACAGCGCCCTCTGCTGCTTGTCTGCTAAACAGCACTTCTACAAGCGCCTGCTGCCACGGAAACTGCCAGTGGGAACAGAAGTAACAGCACTTCCTGTTTCAAACAATCATTTCTGTCGTGAGTGAGCAGCTACGGCACACAGAATGACTCGGACAGCTTACGATCCTTCTCCACTGGATGAATGAACAGCTGTGACTTCTCACCACCGCCGACAGCCGCTTTATGAGAGGAGGCTCAAGGTTGGCTGCTTGAACTCTTTCTGTTTGCTATTTCTATCCGGCTAAGCCCGTAAGCCTGTACCAAAACAAACTGAGCATCGTTAAATCATAGAGCTGGCTTTACTGCACACCTTCGTTTGGGGGCATTTCATTTCACATGTCCCTCTCCTGTCAGTCGCCTCTACAGAAAATAGTCCAATATTTCAAGCTAATCTTACACCGTTGCTAATAGGCAGCTACGTACTTTATTACTTGGTAGTAAGCCCCACGGGTGAACAAGCGCAGTCGCTTCAAACGTGTGTGTGTGTGATATCTTTATGTATTTTATTGTTACCATCAACCTGGTGTGTGCTGCATGTACAGCTGTGAGTGACAGGATACGCCTTGTAGCAGCAGCAGCGTCCCTACTTGTTACGAGATGCTGTGAAACAGTTGACTGCCACTTAGCTAGCCCAGAGCCCACTCTGTGATCTGTGTACATTTCACATACAAGCTTGGTTATTACAAATGCCACACGTATAGTGTGTTAAATGTGGGTCAGCAAATTGCGCTGAGTAGACATCGAGCAACGCAGTGCAAAGGTCATCGCCACTACAGCGCATGATCCAAACAACTAGTTTACAGATGGGTAAACAACTGTTATCTAAGGAGGCCATTTGGCCCTTATCTCCCTATTTTCCACACACACTTTGTTCATATTTGTGTATAATTGTGGCCTGCTTTTTCCTTCTGTACTGTTGGTGGGTTATGTCTTCAGGCTCCTGCTCATTTTAAATTGTGTAGTATGCTTTGCTTGATATGCAGTGGTCATGAAAAATATATTTATATTAATCAAGCATGACATTCTGACCACAGACAGGTGAAGTGAATAACTCTGATTATCTCTTCATTATGGCACCTGTTAGTGGGTGGGTATGCTAGGGAGCAAGTGAACATTTTGTCCTCATAGTTGACATTTTAGAAGCAATAAAAATGGGGAAGCAAACAAACAAAATCGAGTCCATCACAGTTTGTTGCATATGGGGCTCCATAGCTGCGGACCAGTCAGGGTGCCCATGCTGACCCCTGTCTACGCCTGAAAGCACCACCAGTGAGCATGTGAGCCACAAAAGATGTGCCTAATCTGATGAAGCATGTTTATTTGATATCATGTGGACGGCCAGGTGCATGTGGGTGTTTTGCTGGGGAACACCTGATACGACGATGGACTATGGGAAGAAGGCAAGCCGGCTAAGGCAGTGTGATGCTTTGAGAAATGTTCTGCTGGGCAACATTGGGTCCATGTGGATGTTACTTTGACACATAACACATATCTAAGCATTGTTATAGACCACGTACATGCTTTCATGGAAACGGCAGGATAATGCAAGAGGCCTGAGTACAGAAAACATTCAAAAATTGAGACAGATAAATAATAAAAGACATGATCACATATTAAGAAAAAGATATGCAAAAGTAGTTGCAGATAGACAGATGCAACCATTTAAAATATTCCGCTGAAATCAGAGAGTACAGCTGCATTTTTAAATTTCTTTGTAGCTCTTTCCATTATTTATCAGCAGTGAAGTATTTCAATCCAGGTTTTCTAAGTTCAGACTGATCAGGAGGTACAGCTAATGCTAAAATGTCCCATGAACTGACATTGTAAGTACTGGTTTAAATTCAATCAAGGAGCAATGGTAAGCTAAGGGAATCTTGGGAGCAGAGCCTTGTAAACAAACATCATACATTGCTGCTCTCTGCGATTTTCTAGGGAACACCATCCCACTTTTTCATATAAGATATAGTGTTGAGGAAGAAAAGAATCACTTGTGATAAAATCATAATGCACTGCGATACAGTGAGGGAGATTGGTGGGGGAGGCAGATGGACCGGTATAGTGTCTGCAGTATTGTAGAATCACTGTATCCATCTGTTGTGATAAAGAGACTGTTTACTGTGAAAGCAAAACTGTCAGTTTTACTGGCTGATCGATGTTCCTGCTTTTATTTATAGTCATGTATGGTTTGGAGTGACTGAAAAAATGAGATTGCAGATAGAAGCAGCTGAAACGTGTTTCCTCCAAAGTGTTTCTGGGCTCAGCTTTAGAGAAAGTGTCAGGAACTCACTCATTTACAAGGGGATTTAAGGTGTTTTAACCATCTGACTAGGATGATGTTTCACACATGTCTAAAAGGGAGGGACAAATCCCATGCTGGCATCGGAACACCATGGTGTCTCCCAAGAGAACTAGAGGAGACGGCCAGGAAGTGGGAGTTCTAGACTGCCGGCTCCACGTACAAATCCACGCATGGACCAACTGTGAAGGATTCAAATTGAGTTTTTACTGATCTGCTTAAAGTGTCCAACCCTATCTCTGAGCCAATTTCGCTTATTTTTGCCATGTCCAAAACATTTTTATGAGGCCCAGTGTTTTTAAACACATACTTCAGCATATTTACACAGCAGCTGATGCCAAATGTTGTGGCACACGTCTCAGTGTTTTAGCCATTCATTCTGGGAAATTGTACAACGTAATTTCAAAGCCACATTATCAGCATTAACCCATTTTCTTCGTCAGGTTCCAGGTGCAGCCATGCCCGTCTCACTGCTGTGGGCTGTGGACGTCTATGGGCGGGTCTACGGCCTGTCCACGGCGGGGCAGCAGTGGGATCAGTGCCGCGATGCCCAGATGGAGTTCAAGCGGGTCACGGCGGCACAGCAGTGCTGCTGGGGCATCGCCTGCGACAACAACATCTACCTGAACGTTCACGCTTCCGACCTGTCCATCCGCTACCAAGAGGAGACCTATGAAAATCAAGTGGGTCTCTGTGACTAGTCGGGGGCTGTCATTCTTTAATGACTGTAATTACATTAAAATAAGTTATTGTAAAAGCCAAGAAATATGTAATAAGGAACCCACATTATTTGTCTGTCTTTAAGCAAGTTTGTAATACATTTTCTTTTTATTATTATTGCACAAGTAAAATTGAAAGTTAAAGTTCCCCATTATATGTTCAGCATCCTCATATGGCAGAGTCCCACTTCTCTGTTGCTAAATCCACAAGCCATTAGGCTACGTGCTTTAACAAGTGAACCTTAGAAGCATCCTAAACCAGTTTTTAATGGGAAAAAATTCTCACAGTGCAAGATCACGAAACCTTTTTTTAACACTGCTCTTTCAGATTATCCCCATTAGGTCGACACTCAGTCATTTTCATTCTTGTGGCTACATCTTCATGGGATATCTCACTAAAAGTGCTCTTGTTTTCCCTTAATATGAAATAAAAGGCAACACCACCGGCTTTAACGCAGTTCACTTTCTCTGCCCAACTTTTTGTCAGCGTTGGAATCCCGTAGACGGTTTTTCTGAACGTTTGCTGCCAAGCGACCGCTGGCAGTGGAGTGACGTCACAGGTCTGCAGCACCAACCTCTGGACAGCTTCCAGCTGCCCTCCAGCAGCTGGGAGTGGGAGGGTGACTGGTATGTGGATGAAAACTTTGAGGGAGAGCCCACAGAGAAAGGGGTGAGTTTAAAAAATGCGTGTCTGCTTCAGTTACTGCCCTTTTTTCCTTTCTCTGGTGTGACCTGTTCAGATGTTTGTTTCCAGGGATGGACCTATGCCATCGATTTCCCTGCCACCTATACTAAAGACAAGAAGTGGAACTCCTGTGTCCGTCGCAGGCGATGGCTCCGCTACAGGAAGTACAAAGCAATGGACACCTGGGCTAAGGTGGGTGTTACTGCATAACATATGCATGTAATGAGTGCTGATGGGTGAATGCGCGTATTAAGTTCTTGTTTTCCTTGTGTGCATGGCAGATCCCCTCACAGCACACAACTCTACCAGATCCCTTCAGCGACATCAGCTGTGGAGGTTGGGAAATTAGTGAGGAACCCAGGGGCCGTCTGTGTCTGTGGGCTGTATCCCTGCAGGGCAAGGTATAGATTATATATACAGGGCAGCACCTACCTTGTTTTAGGTATCAGTGGCAATGTTATTATGCTGCTATATGCTCAGATTGAGAATTTCTTGACTGTTGAAGTAATTCGTGTTTATTAACTGTGTATGCTTCAAATCATTTGCTATTAAAAGCAGAGTTAGACGTTAGCAGCATGGTAACTACTTTAAAATGATCCTGTCTCACACATACATTCGTGTCACACCAAAATTGTTTGATAGCAGCTCTTAATTTTCGGAATCTGTCTTTGTCACTGTTCAGGTGTGGTTTAGAGAGGGAATCTATCACCATAATCCTGAGGGCGCTTCATGGGAGGAGGTGCTTCTACCTGGAGAGGTGGTCCAGATCAGCTGTGGCCCAGCAGACCTGGTCTGGGCTGTGCTCTGGGAGGGGCAGCTCATTGTCAGGGAGGGCATAAGCAGAGACTGCCCTAAAGGTACAAATAGGCTCACTGATGGGAGGGTGACGTGGTGTTTCTGAGTAAATGTTTGAGAATTAATATTTCCTGCAATCCAGGTGCCTCTTGGGCAATAGTGGAGTCTCCCAGCTCCGATGTGGGAGCTACACACGTAGCCGTGGGAAACAACGTGGTCTGGGTTGTGACGAAGGACAATAAAGTAAGAAACTGCTGCAGTCACGTAAAAAAAATCTGCTTTTAATCAGTGGAAGTACTTCCAAGATTTAGCATTTTCCTTTGTCAGTGGCTAATTCTGTTGGTCAGTTTGCACTAGCTGAATGTGCAAAGATGGCAGTGTGACCAAGCTAAAGCTTTCAAATGTTTCACTTATTTATTTATAATGAAGATTTATTTCTTTCCTCAGCTCAGTAAATGGAGCATAAAGACCAACAAATGCGAAGTAAAAGAACAGAAACAAATATTAGGAGCTGCTCTGCCAATCTTTTACTTTAATAATCTGTGTTGGCACTTCACAGTTCACTCCTAATTTCAACACTGTGACTGACACAACATGAAAAATGTCTAAACATAGTTAAACAGGCTTGTAACAGCTTGTTGTTAAAACTGCAGGGATTAAACCTGCGATGTCTTCAGAATACCTCTCACTCTACGCTCCTGCTTTACCAGGTGTGGTTCAGGCGTGGCGTGAATTCTCATAACCCGTGTGGCTCCGGCTGGATCAGCATGGTTGGAGAAATGATCATGATCAACGTAGGACAGAACGACCAGGTGATTCAGTGTGTCCTCAGTGTAACTGCTGGGAATCTTATAAGGACTGCTACATGGCTTTATTACTGCATGTTTGCAAGTGATGCAGTCATGCTGAGGTTTTCTGAAAGTTGCTGGTGTTCATAGGTGTGGGCTATCAGCTCTGAGGACCGAGCTGTGTACTTCAGACAAGGCGTGACCTCAAGTGAGCTGAGTGGGAAAACTTGGAAGGCTATTACCGTTCCCCGAGACGGAGACCGATCCCACTCCAGCGCCAGCGCAAACAGCCTGCAGAGGTGGATGCGCCTCAGAGGACACACACTCTAGTTAGCTTTTTAAAAATGTAATATTAAAGTTAATTCTCTCTCTGTCTGTGTTTCTCAGTGCCGGATGTTTTTTCTGTGGTGAGGTGCGTGCTCCGTCAGTAGCAAGTGATGCAGAATCAGACCTAGAGAAAGGATCTGCAGATGGGCCCGGTTGCCTGGTCACCTCCACCTCCCCGGATACCTTTGTGGACGCCCCATCTGACCCGCCCACTGACACTCCCAAACCCCGTATCCCCAAGGTCACCAGCGACAGCTTCATCTCTGAACTCGTCTCCGATCGAGAATCGGGGAAGACCTCGAGAGATGTTGGAAAAGCCACTCCCACTGTTCTAGAGGAGGACACCATCTCACACGAAGGAGATGCCAAAGCCCCCTGCGCTGGTGTTGCTCTCTCTCCTAGCCAGTCTGGCAGCCCTCTTGATACCCAGTGGAGTAATGTGGATCTGGAGGAGGCACAGAGCCAGCAGGCTCAAACTGGAGCAGTGCTGGACTCAGCTGACACCTGCAGCTTGTCCTCAGTAGCCACTTACACCCTTGCCATGGAGGATCCTTATGGTGGAGACGAGCACCCTCTGTGGGCCTGGGTCAGTGGAGGAGGCTGCTCTGTGGACAGTCACTCCCAGCTCAGCTGGTTTAACTCTGTGAACACTGCATGTGAGTTCAGTGAGCTAACTCACCGGTGATTGAACGTTTAGATTTTTATGTAACTTTAAGTAACATGTAACTTGTATAAAAGGATGATAAGTCAGTGCTTATGCTCAGTTTCAATGAAGCAGCATTGATGTCATTATTTTTGTCTTTTTATTCATCCAGCCTTAGTCCAGTCAGTCCAGTCCATGAGTTTGTCAGTCAGTCCAGCCCAGACGGCAGCTTGGCGAAAACAAATCTTTGAGCAACTCAGCGAGCGGACCAGGAGAGAGATTGATAATTTCAAACATTATGAACAAGCCATAGAACAGGTACCTTCTCAACCATGCACTTTACCACCCGTTTCTTTCATTAGCATGTCATTTGATTCGTTCACTTGATCCAATCCTGTTGCAGTCTGTGTGGGTGAAGAAGGGAAGCATGCAGTGGTGGAGAGACTGGAAGCCACATAAGTGGATAGATGTTCATTTTGCCTTGGAGCAGTTCTCAGGACCGGAGGGCAACAAGGACGGCATCCTGTTCATCTATTACAACTATTATGAGGAAAAGAAGGTTAGACGGAAGTGTGCGTTTGTTTAGTAAAAAAGTGTCTTCCTTAAGTTTCATGTGTTAACTTTTCTTTGATTATCATTTACCGCTGGCTGCGACATAACACCAAAGCAGACTGGCTTACTGAAGGCTTACTGTATATTTCAACTTCTCTTTTCTAACACTTATTTTAGTACCTGCATGCCTTTATCAATGAAGTTACCATCCTGGTTCCTGTGCTAAATGACTCCAAACACACTTTTGCCATCTATACTCCTGAGCGGACCAAACAGAGGTGGCCTATTCGATTAGCGGCTGCCACAGAGCTGGAAATGCATGATTGGGTGGGTATGGAAAGAAAAAAATAGCACAGTGGAAAGTAATAATGTAATACTATGCAGCATTTATTCATGTATATCATCTAAAAATGTCATTTGTTTCTCCATCTTTGCCTCCCTCCGCCTGCTCTGTCCTGCTCTTCAGCTGGCATTGTTGAGTGTGTCATGCTGTGACTCAAGGGGGATCCAGGGTCCTCCCGCCAAACAGGCCATCTGGTCCATTACCTGTAAAGGGGACATCTTTGTCAGTGAGCCCTCACCTGGCCTAGAGGCCGTGCCTTACCCGACACCCTGCGACCAGATGTAAGAATGAGCTGCACGTCACTAGACTGATGGCTTTAACCTTCTGCTATATGACTTTCTATTCTAACCACTTAGCTTTATTTCTTTCCTCTCTGCAGGTTCTGGCGACAGGTTGGAGGCCATCTGCATATAGTGGAGTGTAACAGTGTTGGGATAGTGTGGGGGATCGGCTTTGACCACACAGCCTGGATCTACACCGGGGGCTACGGAGGAGGGTTCTTCCAGGGATTGGCAAGCAGCACAGATAATATTTACACCCAGACGGACGTTAAGAGCGTTTACATTTATGAGAATCAGCGGTGGAACCCCGTTACTGGCTACACTAACAGGTACTGTGCAAGAGTGGAGCTTCTGTTGCTTTATTGTTGGAAAGTGTTGTCAGAATATATGCGATAATTTGTTTTGTAGAGTTAATTCTGCTATGTCAAGGACACAGAAATATCCAGTCTAATACCTAGCTGTACAATATGTCCACTGTGTAACACAAAGTCAGTTAAACTCCAGGGATACCAATCTGTCCTTTTAGGAACCATAAGAATTAATTTAATCTAAGCTGGTGCAAGTACAGGAGCAGGTGCACCGGAGAAGCAACAGTTCAATTCACTTGTATTTATGTAGCACAAATTCACATCAACAGTCACCTCAAGATGGTTTATTTTATATGGTAAAAACCCTACAGTAATACAGAGATAACCCCAACAATCCCACAACCCCCTATAAGTAATCACTTGGTGACAATGGGAAGGAAAAACTCCCTTTTAACAGGAAGAAACCTCCAGCAGAATCAAGTTCAGGGAGAGGCGGCCGTTCCCATGACCATTTGGGGGGTGAGCGGAGGGAGACGGGACAAAATAATTTAATGATTACTAATGGTTAAATGCAATCGAATATAAACATAAAGAAGTAAGTGAAGAAGAAATACTCACCCACTACAGCCTATTGCAACTAAGTTATGGTTCAGGCTTAACTATAAGCTTTACCTAAAAGGAACGTTTTAAGCCTGATCTTGAAAATAGAGAGGGTGTCTGTCTCCCAAATCCAAACTGGGACCTGGTTGCACAGAAGAGGGGCCTGAAAGCTTACTTGAAAACTCAAGTAAGCCAGCAGTCTCAGAGTGATGTGCTCTGTTAGGATACTGTGAAGTCTCTAAGATCGGAATTTTAGAAAAGGATTTTAAGAGGGAGCCAATGAAGAGAAGCCAGTACGAGAGAAATATATTCTAACTGCTTCCTGTCAGTGCTCTCGCTGCAGCATTCAGCTGAAGGCTTTTCACCGAGATTTCAGAGAAACATGATAATAATGAATTACGATAGTCCAACCTAGAGGAAATAAATGCATGAAATAATTTTTTAGCATCACTCGAAACAGGATGTTTGTAATTTTAGTGATTGTACAAATGTATGAAGGCAGTTCTACATATTTGTTTTATGTGATCACTCCTGACTGAATTTACTCTAGTTTTGCTTTTTGGCATTTACATTGCACCGGTAGTACAGCTTGTCTAACATAGTACACGCATAAGTAAAATTGCAAGAATGTTTTGAGAGAGACAGAGCGTCAACCCAACAGCAGGACCGGTATTTGCTCCTTTGTGCATGGAGAAAAAGGAGCCCTACAAAAATACTTCTAATAGGCATGTTCATGTTTCTGAGCAAAACTGCCCAAAACAGACTCTGTGACGGTTTCATCCTTTAGTGGGACCTGTGCTCATACCAGTCCTGCTTCTGTGTTGATGCTCTTCTAGGGCCCTATCCAGCACTCCTCCTGTAACAGCCCATCTCCTGTTATCTCCTCTGCACTCAGACAAATATAACTGTAAAGAGGGGAAATTTTCACATGTAATAAATGTAATAAATCTCATGCATTTGTAAAAGCTGCAGTAGGTAGGTGTCATTTGTTTAGTCTCTCCCTGCCAACACCAGCAGGTGCAGGTGTTTCACTAAAAATAAGTTAATCGAGAATTTCTGATCCCATTCTCTTCCACTTTAACTGTTACAACAGTGGATTTTAGTTGTTTGTTTTTTTTACATTAATATATGTGTGATTCTTATTTTATTTTTGTATTTTGGGGGGAGACGGAGCCCAGAAAAGAAACAGGATCCTAGTTTCCACAAAGACCAGCTGATGAACAGTGTACTGAAAGGTTGCCTAGCTACACCAAAAGCCAACATCTCATCAAGTCCATTTGAGATTTCTTTATTTTATTTTATTATTATTATGTTTACATAAACCGAGCAATTGTGGAAACATTTAAAACTTTGCCATTGCACTCTGATGTGACAAATAGACAATATATTTTAACAGTCATTTCAGCTGAATCACATGTTGTTTTGATTTGTGTGTGTTTTCTGTCATTGAACGTTGCTATTCTTTCTTTTAGAGGCTTACCAACAGACCGCTACATGTGGAGTGATGCTTCAGGGCTACACGAGTGCACCAAAGCAAATACAAAACCTCCCTCCCCTCAGTGGACATGGGTAGGCAAACACACCCACAGTGGGAGATTCCCCGTGTTGATCTGTAACCTTCTCTGTGATAATTACAGTAGCTGCTATTCTTGCCTTCTAACCATTAGTTTGAAAAATACTACTATCTTTTCTTAAATATATCACACATAAGGGGTGTGGCCAGATCTGCAGGTGCGTTGAGTGTTTCACTTCCCCTGTTTGCTGTTTTCAGGTGTCAGAATGGGCTATCGACTACAGCGTGTCTGGCGGGACGGACAGAGAAGGCTGGCAGTATGCAGCTGATTTTCCAGCGTAGGTTTCATATGCTGTTCCTGAAACCCCACCTGCTGCTTCACTTGGTTCAAACTATGATCTTGATTTATTTATCTTTCCTTTAATTCATTCTTTCGCTTCCCCATGTGTCTGTGCAGGTCATATCATGGCTATAAAACGATGAAGGACTTTGTGCGTCGTAGGCGATGGGCAAGGTACTATAAAAAGCATTGGTCTGTGCACTATTTATTCAGCAGGTACACAGCACTCTGAAAGTTGCCATCCCTGTGTTTGTTTTTTAATCAGACTGGGACAAATGGGCCATAATCAGCACAATATATTATGGTGTTAATCATATAACGTTTGTTACTGTAGAATTTTAAATTCTGGAGAGAATCTGAAATAATGTGCAGGAAGGTATTTAACTGAAGAGATTTGTTGTCAAGGACACCTGTTTATTTGGCCTTAATGCGCAGGAAGTGTAAACTGACCACTACAGGACCTTGGCAAGAAGTTCCCCCCATCGCACTAAGTGATGTGACCATCCTGCCATGTGCAGCTCAGAGCACCGTGGACATGGTTCCTGTGTGGGCGATCAGTAACAAGGGCGACGTGCTTTGCCGACTGGGAGTCACCGCCCTGACGCCTGCTGTGAGTCATTAATAATATGCAAGCGGACACCAAATGAACTGGTTTAACATCTTTGGAGAGCAACCATTAAAGCTTATTGTCATTTTTTCCGCTTGCATAACAAATGCACGCAAAGTACAGAGAGGTGCATTAGCACATTGTCACTTATTTTTACTGTGGAGGTTCTTTTAGTTCTAATGTGGGCTTCTAGTGTGGAGAGTTTGAGAGATATTTGCATTTATTTCAAATACAACCACTTCAGTCAAAAGAAGATTGTAATTTCTATCAGCAGGGCATTAATGACAAGAAATATGATATGATGATAATGATGACTGACTAAGTCAGACGTTCCATGAATAGGAGCTGGTTGTGGGTTGAAAAGCGGCTTGCAGCATGCAGATTTGCCAGAGTTAGGGTAGCTATATTTGGCTTAATTTCTCATTTGGAGAAAGATAATTATTGTATTATTTTATGCTAAATTTATTAGTGCTTCTAAAGACAAAAAAGGAAAGGGGGAAAAAAAAGAAATGATGTTTATCAATGGACCAAAAACCTCCAAAGTTTCTTTTATTTCTGTTTATGAACATCTGAATATGGAGAAGCAGGTTTTTGAGAGGCAGTGCTTTCTCTGTCTGCTCTCTCAGGGATCTTCATGGCTCCACGTGGGAACAGACCAGCCTTTCAAGTCCATCTCCATTGGGGCTGCCAGCCAGGTGTGGGCTATTGCCAGGGACGGAGCTGCCTTCTACAGGGGATCTGTGTCACCACAGAACCCGGCAGGTCAGTGGGGAAAAAATGAAAACTGACAGTGAAGGCTGAAAATTTTAATTGCATTTGTCATGTCTGCATATTGAAATAAAATTTACTCAAGCAGATGCATTTTACCTGTGTTTTATGTGTGCGGGTGTCTCCCTCTGCAGGAGATTGTTGGTACCACATCCCATCTCCAGCCAAACAGAAGCTGAAGCAGGTATCTGTGGGAAGAACATCGGTCTACACTGTAGATGAGAACGGTAAAGCACAAAACGCAGCACAGATTTTTATTTACAGCTTAGGTTTATAAGTTACTTTTATAGATGAATGATGTAGTGTGTTCTGTTTATAGTTCCTGGTATGTATTTTTACGAGATGTCTGATGTGGGTGTTTTTCTATCAAGGTAACCTGTGGTACCGACAGGGTGTGACCCCCAGCTACCCTCAGGGCTCCTCCTGGGAACACGTATCTAACAATGTCCGCAAAGTCTCTGTAGGCCCTCTGGACCAGGTAGGACATTATGGCACCACCTTCATCCATTTCATCCTTAAAAGCTGAATGCAGTTAACAGATTTTACCTCACATATTTATAGGCATGGAGGTTCAGACTTCTTGTCTTTCTAATTTGTGGCGCTTGTAATGTAAAAGTGATTCAGTTCAGGGAACACGTACCACACCGCGTGTTTATTTGTGGGTGATTTTGTTGCTTTTGTTTTGGGGCTGCAGGTATGGATCATAGCAGACAAGGTGCAGGGCAGCCACAGTCTAAGCTGCGGGACGGTGTGCCATCGACTCGCAGTCCAACCCATGCAGCCCAAAGGACAGTCCTGGGACTATGGCATTGGGGTAAAGAAACCGAACAGTATGACTGGAAAATAACAGTTTCTGAACAGTTTCTAACTTCTATGCTAGTTTCATTTTAGTGGAGAGAAAGAATATCAACCAAAAAACACATGATCTTGATTTATTTATCAAGATCCTCAGTGTGCTGAAGTCGTCATGTACCCTTTGCAGAAAAACAGCTCCAATATGAAAGCAATTCAGTTTCCATCCAGGTGATCAGGAGTATTTGCGATTGACTGGACTGATTGTAATCTGTAATCTTAGTTCAGTCAGTGATTTGCAAATCAATTTATAACTTTTAACGTAATATGTTTTTTCTGGATTTTTGGTTGATATATATCTCTTTCCAGTAAAGTAAAACTACCATGACAAATTAGAAACTACTTGTTTCTTCGTGAGTGAGCAAACTTATTCAACATGAGGTCCAATAATTTCCTCTACTGTATATGTGTCATGAGTGAATTGTCACCATTTTTTTTACTGATCCTGTCCTTCCCAAAATGCAACAAAATAAAGGCATATTGTTATCACAGTAATGCAGCATTTTATTGGTAGTTGTTGATATTTTGAGCACGGCAGTCTCCAGCAGATATATTTATACATCACATTTTCCCACAGACTTAGATTTTTTTCTGTTATCTGCTGAAGTTTGTCTCCTTGTTTTTTAATGCTAAAAAGCATCATCAAGCATCCTGTGCAGCTTGTTCAAGTAAAGTAAACGCTGCACATAATCTGGGGTGTGTTCAACATGCTAATTGTAATATTATTTTCTTTTGGCTTGTTTATTTTTTTCATTAAAAAAGAGGGGTCACATTTTATATATGCAGTTTTTATGGGGGATTTTTTTTAATATGAGTTGGATGGGAGGTGTTGAAAACTACAATTACCAACACAAAGTATATCAAGCTTATTGCCGTTTGAAAAAAACAAGAACAGTAGAGTAAATATTAGTTGCTGGAACACTTCAGTCTTCATGTGCAAACTGCAGTAGAACAACAACAGAAAGGTGTGGCTCCCAGTTTTCAAGGCTTTGTTTAGTGCTTATAGACAGATGGTAAACAAGCTTATCCTCAGTAATAATAATTATCACCCCTGTGTCACTGTTTTTAGGGTGGATGGGACCATATCACAGTCAGAGGGAACTCTGTAGAACCGCCCCACATCCGTTTTCCCTCTCTAACAGACACCTCATCCCCTCGGAGCCTGCTGGAAGTCAGGAACACGGAGGTCGACAGCAGTACTTCAGGATGTTAGACAAACACAAATTTGTGCACACAAACTGTATAAAAAGAAACAAAACTCAGATTACCTTTGTAGTATTTTTTTAAAGCACAGCTTATTTTAACACTGGAATAGCAAGGTGATCCTTAAATCCTGAGGTTGGAGTTTTCACACCTTGTGAGCCGGTGAAACAGAGCAATGGATCTCAGACAATCAGAGCCATCTCTGATGACAAACATGCTTATCTGATCTGTCCCTGTGTTGTTTTTCATTTGTACTAGGCATTCATGTGATGGTCACGGCATTTTTGTGTCTGTTTCTGTAAGTGCGGTTAGTCTTTTGCCATTGAACTTAGTGGTCTTAATTCATTTTTGTCCTTATTTATTAATCAGGATGTGATGTTCATGATATGTGTGGTTTTTGTGTATAGATTACCACAACAAGTTAAGGTTAAGATGGTAGGGGGGGTTTATATGAAAGATGTATATTTTTTAAAATGTGCTTGAATTGTAGTTGAATAGTTGCTGGACCACCAGCTTCAGAATGAGTGTTATTTTGCATTTTATCCTGTGAGCAACAAGTCAATAGGGCCAGTTAATCTGAAGTTTTATCTTTGTTTACTTGTCTGCTCCTTTTGTCTGCTGATCTGGCACAGCATCTGCACTACTGAATACTTTTATGTGCATCTATGTGTCATCATTTGGATTCTGAAGACAAGAATTGGGGTGATTATTGCATGTAAAAAGTCAGCTTGTGAGGTAAACTGAACCCACTGTTAGCTGAATGACACTGGCTGAGAGAATTGTAAAACTACACTCCAAAACACGCTGTGTAATTAGCATTAGTCACTTCTAATCAGTCAAGTATTGTTTCTAGACAGATCGTAGAGGTTTACCCATGGACTGCTATTTGGTGCCAGGATGTAGCAGCTGTTAGAACACCTACACTGGTTTAAACTTACACATGCCTTGTGCAAAGACTTCTGATGTTATTACCTAAAAAAAAATCTATCATTATCATGAAGCATGTACACTGGTGAATATTGTAAAATGAGGAAAATTACTGTAGTCTTATAGCTGAAACGCTCAAACTGAACCTTCCTCTTTCTCAGGAGTGCTGCATGCTGTTAACTTCCTTTGACATAATGGTTGTAGAATGACTGAGCAGTAAGGGGGAAAAAAACATTATCTTTTGTTGCAAGATTGCAAAATACTAGTATCTACTCAGTATCGTGGCAGTTGTTATATTACACGGACTACTAAACATCATGCACGGGCATCAGTTTATGTCAATAGCTGCTTAAATGCACCTTCGCTGTCTAAACCTGCTGAACTATTTGTAAATGTTGCAAGTGAGATCTCTATTATCTGTGAATACTGAACATTGTGTGTGGTCAAAAAAAGAAACAGTCTGTGTCAATAATAAATACATGTATTTATTAATAACAACTTCTCAAATGTTTTTTTTCCCCCGTTATGATGTTTCACACAAAGTTTGCAGCTTAAACACACATGGAAACACAGCAGGGAGAGGGGATAAGCAAGTAACATACACGTTAAATAGCATCTGTGCCTTTAAGAACTCTTCTGTGTGCAGAAGAAGAGAAATGAGCTACGCGTTCAGATCAAGGGTGGATTATCATTGTGAGCGCTTTCTTGCAACAACACCTCAATATTTAAGCCTTCTGCTTGGTTGTCTTTCTTTCATGGATGCAACAGTTATGGCTCGAGGTTACACTGAGCAGGTTTCTCAAGAGTCGATACAAGAAGATGGCAAGATAACACAAAAGAGAACAATCCCCTTCCCCAGTTTAAACCACAACACGCAAGAAGAAGAAGGAAAAAAAACATGAGGGTGAAAAAAAAGCAGCCCTTCTTTCCTGGGCACATACATTACACAACTATGGTCCATTTGGTTTCACTTTCCAGTCTGCATTCTTCATGTCTGCTGTATAAAATCCTTCCATATTTTGCATGGAGTTCTGCACAGCTCACCTCTTGCTAGCATTTATTAGAGGTCTATGATCTGGGGGGGGAGCCCACTTCCTACAGAAAACACAGCTGAACGTCTCTAAGAGTGTGACTGTAGGAAGTGGGTAATGTTTGATTTGTCCAGCCCTCCTCCTGGTGGCTCCCCTTGCTTTAATCTTACTGTTAGCTTTGCTGGCTGAAGCTATGCATACTGGTGAGGTATTGGGTGAGACCTTCCTCCCCCTCTTCCTCCAGGTGCTGCTGGTAGCACTGGAGGAGCTTGGCAGCGCTGGCCTCTGAAGGGACCCCGCCAGCAGGCAGGCAGCCCCCTGACATATCCAGGATGATGGTGGTCAAAGCTTTGATGTAATTCTTAGCCAGGGTCAGCGTTTCGATCTTGGACAGCTTCTTCTCGGTTTTCACATGCGGGATGGCCTCGCGCAGTGCTTGGAAGGCGTTGTTGAGTTTGTGCATGCGCTGGCGTTCCCTTTCGTTGCTTTCCAGTCGACGGATGCTGCGCTCTTTGGTGCTGGAGCCGTGCTTGCGTCGCCGGCCTCCTCCCTGCCTCTTGCCATTGCCGCTCCTCAGAGAGCCCCTCCAGGAGCCACGGATCCGGACCGAGGCCTCTGAGCCTTCCTGCTCACTGGAGCCCGGCTCTGTGTCTGGCTCGAATTCCGGCTCCGGGTCGGACCAGTTCCTTCTGGATGGCTTCACAGCCTTCCCTTTGGATTTCATCTTGCTACTCCCCTTATCTCTGACAGAACAGATCTCAGGTTCAACAAACCTGGAAGACAAGATAGGAGTGTTAAGGACAAGAAAAAAAGGATATAAAGTGGCCCGCTTCATAGTTTTCCTTCAGTCAGCTCCAGTTTAAACAACTTGGCATCCTGTTGTATCTAATCAGACTTTTGCAGTGTGAAAACTCCATGATGTTGGTCTGTTACTCCACACTTCTTACCCCACAGTTCAGAGATAATACCCATGTCAAGGTTACACTCACAAAAACAGACCTGGCAGCTCACAGCAACAGCAAAGCTTTTTAACTTCACTTTAACTCACTGCATAGTTTGGTTTCACATAATAAGACTAAACCATCAGCTCCTAAACTTATTTAAGAAGAGGTTCTATTACTATTATATATTTTAAATGTGAATTTACAAACAGTGACAGTTTAAACTATACTATCACACGCTGTCAGATAAAGCTGTTTTACATAGATAAGTACGCACAATAAAAAAAAAAACGTGTATGTCTCCATCATCGTCATTATTTCCCTAACCTCAGCTTAATCACACCAACGGCAGTGCTGTGACCGATATGAAGATGAGCAGACACAAGTCAAATTCACTCACAACACAAATGGAAGGGAACTAAAAGCCTTACCTGGGAAATTATACTAATATTCTCCTTCCTGTTTCTTTTTACAGAAAAGGCGTCAGCATGCAGCCGGACATGATCAGCGACATAAAGTCAATTAAAGGAGCAGTGGGAATGAAGGAGCGCGAGAGCAGCACATCAGCGCGAGGCTCACAGATAACTGTCACACGTGAACGGCTACCTGTTGCTAACAGATGTACACGTCGCGCTGTTCAGCCAATCAGAGAGACAGCCCTTTCCCCCGCTAGCTCCGCCCTCAACCCTAAACCTCCCAACAACCTGCTGCTGTTGCTGCAGAAAGCCACAGATGTGCAAGAATTATACTGAACTTACATTTATACTAGGATGTTTGTGATTTTGATTTTTGGGGGATTCAGATTAACTTTGGCTCCCACTAATGTTTTCCAACGATACTTAGTAGTTGGTGGAAGCAGCATTCAAATCCAGGGATCATCTTATATAGACATGGTTAGGGAGACAGATCTAAGTGTCCTGCAGGCTGTGTGCTTTAATATCTGTGCTGTTCATTTGAGAAAAAGCACAAATAGCAGTCAGAACACGACTATTCAGTTCAGAAAGTGAAATACGTGGAGTACTTTTATAAAATATTAACTAAATAATTGGTTGAATATGCATACTTACCATTCACAAGTTCCAGCTGACATTTGCATAGATTCTGAGAACAGTGAAAATTTGTGTGCAGTAGTTCAGTGATGAAAAAAATATTTAATTGAAACCCTTTCAGTGTTAGTTTGGCCAGTTTACCTGGTGAATTAGGAATATTCTGATGTGATATTTTTGCGTTTCCTGCTTCCCATTTCTAGAAAGTGTAGTCGTTTTGCAGTTGACAAGCAAAATGTTAAGGATTTACTGGCTAACTAATGTAACTGAGGAGTTTTACTTTACTGTATTTCATTTAAAAAAACAATTAAGGCAATATAATGAGATTGCAGTGGTGGAATTGAGTGGTATGGTCTAATATTTTAAAAACCCTTACAAAAACTGCTCTTTTTTCCATACTGATCTGCTGATAACACGCTCAGCAACAGCATTTCCAACTGTGAAATGCTTTTTTATTCATTCAGGTGAATGCAAGTAAACCTTCTTCTTTTTCTGTTAAGCTGCAGACGTGCTCTTACCTTTAAGACAACTGTAGTAAAGTTAGTTCGTCTGAACAGTTAACATATTTTCCATTGTGACTTATCACCTTCTGCTGCTTCATTTGAATACAGTCCTCCAGGCTACAGCTGAATGTAGGCCTCGTTTAAACTTTGCTCCAATATTTGCTTTTCAACAGACAAACTTTTTGAGCTGCATTTTTTGCATTACATTACTTCTGATGGACAGCCTCAGGCCACTAGAAAACTAAAAAAAACACACACATTACAAAAAACATGCCATAAAAGAAAAGCAGAACAACTGCAATTATTAACACGCTCCTTCTTCACATGGAAATGTGATCTGCAGTAATCCAACTGTTTAACTTGGCAGCCTAATGCAGCTGTTGGCAGTTGGGATTACCTTATGTTGTGGTAGCAAGACTACAAAGACAGGGAGGAGTCACTACGGTGAGGTATACTGACTGTTCATCAGTGACTGCATTTGCAGTGTCTGCAAACATCTGGAAGATTATTGACAAACCCTGATGGTTTTCAATTCCACATTTTGCTTCAGTGACACATATACACAGGCAGAGAGACTCACAAGGTTAAATGATTGCAGTTATGCTATCGCAGTGCATAGATACTGGATGTTTATATATCAGGTGATGATTCCTCATTTGGGTAGGTAGGAATACATAAAAATTTAAAACGATGTTGGGGAAGGGCTTAAAGTAATGGGGCAATGGGCTTGTCGCTTCAAGCTACCTGCTTTTAACATTTGAGTTTTGGTGTTTTGAAATTCAATGTGGCGAATGAGAGGTGACTCTGACTGTGAATCTGAGACACAGTGCAGGCTCGTGGGATAGCAATTTGTCAGTCATAAGACTGACCCTGCTTTATCCTCCCTTTCGACTCTAAAGGCACCCATAATTTCCAGAATTAACATCACGTTTGATTTGGGGAGGTCTGAAGCTAGTGATGGAGAACATAATCTGATTAGAAAGGTGTTTACTGAGTTCAAAGGTCAGGAGTGCCCGAGGGCTGTTTTCTCATAGACTTCTACAGTATCAGCACAGTATTCAACAGTATCTATCTTTTAGAAACCACAGGAGTTGCTCCTGACTGGCCTCCACATATGTGGACATCACATTTTGGGTTATTTAGACCAAAATACTAAATTTTGCTCTACAAGGGCCTGATATCTTGGCTCTTATTTTTCTTAAAAACAAAAATAAGGTAAAAAATCCCCAATCAGCCCAAATATCAAAGAGAAATTAAAAATGTGTGCTGTGGAAGAGTTCGGGTCTTAGGAGGTTAAGACACATCCACATTGGCCTCACTTTTCAGATCTGGACACTATGAACCAGTTATGCGTTCATAGCTTTGTGTGCTTATTCTTACTATATGGCCTACACACTCACAAGACCTAAACAATGGTGTTGCTGTTTGTGACGAAACAAATCTCTAGAAAACATACAAAACCTCATGTCTATACACAGAAACCACACTGCTTCATGGCAGTTGGCCACTACATTTTTTCTATTCAACAAGTTAATGGCTAATGGATTTCTTATTATTTTAGTTACTCCCTTTAGGGGTCACAGTGGATTATCAGCCTCTATCTCACTCTATTTCTATCATCCACCTTGGTCACTTCAACCCACTACTTGTCTTCCTTTTCTCCATCCATGAATCTTCTCTGAGGTCTTCCTCCTTTCCTCCTGCCTGGGAGCTTCATCTTCAACATCTTTGGTCCAATCTTTCCTCTGCACATGCCCAAACCATCTCAGCCTCACCTCTCTAACTTTTTCTCCAAACCTCTTAGTCTGAGCATTAACAACATTAGCACAGTGTTGGGATGTCACAGACACAGCAACGTTACAGGTGTGAAGCTCCCAGCTTTTAGAAGCAAACACTTCCAGCGTTTGATGCCCTTGAGCAGCTTGTGTGCATTTGTGTGTGTGTGTGTGTACTTCTATTACTCGTGTTGTGGGAACATAAACCTGTTTACACAGTCACACAGTGGGGACTCGCCTCCCACATAAGGACAAAAGCCCCAAAAGTCCACATAATGTCAATCATTAGAGGATATTTAGGAGGACGCTTGGCTTAAGGTTACTATAAGTCTCATATAAATGAATATAAATGAATGGGATTTATTTTGATATCTTCTAAAGAGTGTGTGTGTGTGTGTGTGTGTGTGTGTGTGTGTTTGTGAACAGTAAGACAGGTCCTGCCAGGTTTCCTTCCCTCCTCAGCTACATTGTATCTAATCAACCAAACCTTGCTGAAGTTGCCTCTGTGGAAATATTATCTTTGCGCTTTAGTGTGCACAGTTTCTGCCTCCATTGGCCCTAAGGCTTACACTGTTTATTTTACCACAGCCGCTGATATGTTCTGAGCTCAACACACTTCAGTAATGAGGCAAGCAAACAGGGCCCCCGCAAGCATGCTCTGTTTGAGCAAAACAAACCATATAAACAACATATTTTCTTCAACACCAACATTAGCCTGAAAACTACAGCAATTTAAAGATAAAGTGCGACTGCAGAAGCACACAGGAGTTTGTTAAACACACGTAAGTTTCTGTTTCTGTTTCCTACATCGAGTCCAAGGACGCAACCTGGCATAAAGAGTAGCTTCCAAAGCAGTTTGCAGCTGGAAAGGCACCAGCACTCTTATGCAACTCTTATTTACCGTTATTTGACATCATGGGCAGTAATCGTGTCATACCAACAACTGTGAAAACTGAATGCGCTGTCAGAGAGTCCTGCTCGGCTGTGATGTCATGAATGGCAAGTGCGCTGAATCTATTTGGAGCAAAGACGGAGTGAAAAAAAAGCTATTAAAATCCCTGACTCATCATAAAAGGGGGAGGGCGGGTAGGAGATGAGTTAGGGTGAAGAGGAGAGATCTGGACGGTTAGTCAGTTTTTCCATTAGGCCAAGGCTGGCTCTCTGAAAGAAAAACAAGTGTGGATGTCACATTAGGCCATGGCGACAGTGAGATGGCCTTAGGCTGAAGGCAGACATTCTGATAGAAAGGCTGTCTTTACTTTACCACGTTTCATAAAAATCACCACATGCAGCTCAGTATGTGTGTGCATTTGCGTGTCACTCACCCTTATCTCACTCGAGGTCGGACTCAGTGACATAGGTGAGGAAAAGGCAGGTTTGGGGTAGACAGCCATTCTCTGGTCTGGACTGGGCAGTCCGGTTATGTATCTGCAGTAGGCTGTAGGGATGAGAGTGCCCGTCATACTGAAAATGGCAGCTCTTCTCCAAAGCCGAGAAGTCATCCTCCCATTCGAAGGCTGCACGCAAAACCAACCACATGTATAATTAGCCACACTGACAACTGTGTGATATCCTGCAGTGCACGGTGCAACCCTTGGTCTTTTTACATTGTCATAAGCCTTTTGTTTGATACAGATAAAAAGATAAAACTGTTAATAACACTGCCAAATATTATTTAGAATTATACTGCTGTTGCTGATGGTGATAACATCACCATCATATTTTATGAGCTCATTGTTCCATCTCTCTGTAAATAAAAAGGAAAAAGTAATGTAAAAAAAAAACACAGTAACTTCAGTGTAGCATTACTTCAGTCAAACTGATGACATGGCTGATACCCTTATCTCCGTCAAATTGATAACTGTCATGTACGTCAGCCTTTCTACAGCTTCATCTGCAAGCCACTTTGCAACCCACCTCGAGCCCAGCTCCTTCTTTTCATGCCGACCCCAATTTTGTTGCTATGGATACCTGCAATAGTGAGGTATTGCTACTGCTCTCTCTGGCTCAGCTTTACATGATGATACTACTAAATATAAATTACAGCATGAATGAAGGTGTTAAGTAAAAGTGCAATATGTTTCACTGGTACATTGTGTGTTTTGCTCTTTTTCTAAATAATGGCATACAATCTACAAAATCACTTGTGTAATTCTTGAAGACATTACCATTATCTTCTAATGTGACGCCTGGCAGGTTGGAGGAATAGCTGCTCATCAGAGACGTGTAAGACTCAAAGTGCATGTCCAGAGTTGGACTCTCCTAAGAATAAACAGGAAGTATTCAGTATTCAGTAACATGGTTGAAACAGTCCTGTTAAAAACATTTAATAAACACATTATTAGCTACAAAAAGATAAAAAGCCTCAAAATGCATTAAAATAAAGGTTAAAGTAGAACAGGAAATCAGTACCTGATCAAACAGGTAGACAATGACATCATCATCAAATGACACACTCTTCCTTATTTTCACTTTCCTGTCCCGTCCACATGATTCTCCTGGATGATTGTAGTTTTGAGAGGATGTTGGAAGTCTTCTTTGGTTGGCAGTATTTAAATTGTCTCTGTCAACATTTTCCCTCTGGTCATTCTCAGAGTTAGTGTTCGGACAGAAGGGGCATTGGGCAGTGGAGCTTTTCATAGCTGTCGTATTGTTGTTGTCACTGATAAGACAATCACTATTCCCAAGAAAAGTATTGCAATTCTGCAAGGAGTAAATGTCATTAAAAAGTTGTGCTGGCATACAGTCATCGCTGAAACTGATAAACTTATTGTGGTGATCTTGGCGGGCGGCCATATTGAATTTTTTTGTGTTAAAACTGTGTCCCACACATTTAAACTAAGTCTTGTCCAAGTGGGGAATCTGTACCAAAAAGATCAAGCAAAGCAAACGCTAGTTGCTTGATCCGTCGGCGCTGGCGACAGAGGGAGAAGGATGATGATGCTGTTACCAAGCTTGATCTGGAGTCAGTGTTCCTCCACGGTTTACAGGTTGAGCAGCATCTTTGAAAGCAGAAGCAGGTGACTGGTAGTCCCTCCTCGTCATCCTGTATCATCTGACCTGAGGACATCCACAAATGAAGCTCTTCATCCCTGTATGAATGATTCACAATGACTCAAACAGCTTCACCTCAAACGAATTAACGCACTAACCTACTGTCTGACCACCTACATGTGTTTCTTGCCTTGGTGTTGTCGTGGTGATGTTTGTGCTCTCAGCATATTCAGAGATTGGCAAATACTTCAATGAATACAGAGATAATACAAATTATATTAAAATAAAATTCATTATGTAGGCCAATACACTCACTATGTTATAGTTATAATTAAAAAAAAACCCAATCTATATAGAATATAATTTTACTGTTTGCTCATTTTGTAAATTCTTGTAGCCAAACTGATTTTACCAGCTACAGAGTACCAATGTTTGTTCCACTTATTTACAGGTTTATTTACCTAAGAATGTATTTATTTACCTTGAGAATCTTAAAAAGCATATAGTGAAATGATAGTTGGGAGTGGAACAATTTATTATATTTTGTACATTTAGCATACACTAAATCCAGACATGTGACTAATGAAAGAAAGAATCTTGAACTTGTGACTCCCTAAGTTCTACTTGGAGTATTAGAGGGAGGGGGCACTGCAAATCATCATAAAGTGATTTACCTTTATCCTATGATGTAATATTTCTATCCTATTAGAAGACTTTACACTCCTACATAGCACCTACTTGAGGTGGTGCATTGATTTAAATACAGAAGTTTCACCCTTGCAAATATTTTTGCAAGGAAGCACCCCCCCCCCCCCCCCCCCCCCCCCAAATTCATGCAGCATGACCAAAGATTTGATTCTGCAGTCATGACAGAATAAAGATGGGAAGAAAGAAGTAGTGTGAGGACCAAGCTACAACACGCATGCCTTTATTTACACCTCCAAATAAGTCCATATAACAACATTGGACCGTCACTGCAGTCCAGTAGGGTTGGAGAGGCATGTAGCAAAGGAAGACTCTGAAAATTATGTGAATAACATGTTTGAAGTCATCAGATTTTTATTATTAATCCTTTATTTATCCAGGTAAAAAATCTCATTGAGATTAAAAATCTCATTTCCAAGAGAGACCTGGCATCATGGCAACAAAAGTCACATACCACATAGGTATATAACATTTAAAACAAATGTCAACCCAAGATCTCACTTGAGAGACTGGTGGCTTCTTTTTCTTTCTTTTTTTTTTAAAGAATGGCGCACTGTCGTTCCTGAATAGTTCGAGAAACAAAGAAAATCAATTGCAAGGAACAATGAGGCTGTTCTGGAGGTCATGCTGGTACACTTAATATTGGGTTTTCCTTTAATATGTCACCAATCTCCACAGTTTCATCACCTACCACCTAATGGTGTTGATGGCACATGCCAGTTAAAATTAAGTAGTCAGTGCTCAGGCTCAAATTGCCTTTTAAAAATTATGCCCCAGTAGCTTAAATATTGAAATGGACTTTTTATCGCCTGGCCAAAAACATTTGGATGTTGATGGTGTGAGAATGGAACCTGTCGCAATTTTAAAAATATGACTAAAAATGACATGCATGCTTTTTCTAATTAGGATTCTCTTTTGCGTCTCCTCTAAATACAATTCCTTGGCAGTGTCAGCTTATTAAGGGTTCAGTTGCGGTACCCAGACATCCATTCAGTGTCTCTCAATAACAGGATGTGCTGAAACTGATTTGTCAGCCTTTGCCCGTTGGCTGAAGCAGTAACCGCAGATGCACGCATGCACACAAACACGTACATTATTTGAACACTCACTCCTGAGCCTGAATAAATATCGAAGCCCATCCGTCCACGGAGACAAAGACGCAATAGGAAACTTTCACCGCTCTGCAGTAACCAAGCAACCACTGGATGAGTGACTCAGGAAAGGAAGAGAGGAGCTGACTCACAGCAGCTGTGACGTAAACGATGTGAAAAGACACACACACACTCTCATGGTCGCACACACACGTATGCAGCAGGCCGTAAAGCCTGTAATCTGCCCTGTTTCGGGTAAATTAACACCTCACTGTGTAACAGGTGGACAGACTCGGGATAAGATTATAAAACTTCCAACCAGCCAAACCATGAACAGATACCTCAGTAAGAAAAGGAAAACACTGCACATTACACCCTTAGTGTCTCCAATTACTACACAGACTCCAAGGCATTATTAAAAAGCAAATGATACCTTTTCCTTATTCCTTTGTTAGTGCATTTCCTCTTAGAAAGCAAGTTTAAACTATCCAATGAAATCACCAGTGCGGCTCCACCCCCGAAATGTTTTAACTCCGTAAAAATAAAGAGAAGAACCTGTTTATCAATTTATATGCGTTGCTGCATCATGACACTGCATAATGTGTTGCACCATAATCTCTGAGCAGCAGCAGCAGGCATGCACAGTACCAGCACATGTCTTTTCTTACCTTGCATTCAGTCGGCCCAAGTAAGTCCCCTGATTTTAATGCATTGCAGGAACCTTATCGAGGAAAAAACAAGAGAGATAAGCTAAGCATACTGAGACGAGAGAGAGAGCGAGAAGAGACGGAGAGATGCACAGAAAAGCAGTTGGTGGGGGTTGGATGTGCAGTACACTCTTCCGGGAGAATTCCCGGCAGCAGAGTGCAGGACGGGGATCAATAACTTATCCCGTCTAATGTAACACATCTGTCCTTGCTGATGGAGAATAGCAGCAGAGTGAATGTCACAGTGACATGTAGACTTATAGAAAATCTGTGATACTTTGTGGCTGTTACATTATTCTCAAAGATGTTACAGCATAAAATATGTAAACACGTGTGTGTTGGCAGCATTTCTTTACACTTTAAAATAAAACGATAAAGCATTTCTTTATGTTTTCCTAGGGAAATGGAAAATGGGTGCAATGATTTGTTGAATTATGTGCAAACATATATGGAGAAACAGTACATAAAGAGCCTTTTGTTCTGTCCTCTGTCGAGATGATCCCACAATGCTTGAATAATGTTGATGTCCAGGCTCTGAGGATGCCAATTCATTTTTTTGTCCAGGTGCGCCTTTAATGCACTGGCAAGGTTTTTGCAACCACTGTCATGTTGAAAAACGAAACTATGAAACTGTTGTCAGTCAAACTCTTCTAAGATGTATTACAGTATTGAATAGTGAATCAAAACCTGACGGTACTTTTATATGTTCACAGTTACACAACTTTTAACAAGACCCTCAACATCACTGGCAAAAAGCAAAAAACGCAACTCCAAACCATCACAGTGTTTTCACGTGGTTGTACCTCTCACTTTCCTCTCTCCTGAAAAAGAGCAGTGCAGCATTTTCCAAGATTTACATGAGAAGTAATTTTGTGACACACTACACTGCTGACATGCACACAAAGTAGGGCAAGTCAAATCTCAGAAGTAGAACCATTTACAGCTTAACCTTAATATTTGCATATTTGCCAACAAAAGTGTTTCCCTTGAAAAAGGAGTTTCAAATAAAAACACAACATGACCAAAAGATAACTTCATGCATTAGAATAAAGTGTCCAGTTTGTGTCTGACCTGCTGAAGATAAAAAAAAACAAAACCTGTCTCCTTAGCAGTGATCCTAAGAGTATATATTCCACGCATTTGTAAGGCCAAATACTTGGAAAGACCCCGACAGTCTCATGAGTATTGTTTCAACAATGAATAGCGCTCCCTCTAGAGGTTGGAAGCAGAATAGCAGGCAGTTTTAGGAGCCGTTCCTACTGAAAACTGGAGACCTGGCATAAAAAATAAATACATTCAAACCCCGATATGAAATACACTTCCTACTTTATACATATTAGACTGCTAATGTTGCTGTAGGCTATAATATGTTTCACCTAAAGATGGAAATAATATTAAAGCTGCTTCTGCTGGATCATTGCAGCTATAAATAATATGTTTACCACAGCTGTTGACACTGCTTCTGCACATTGTTCCCCTTTTTTTCTGGTTTTACTTTTTATTATCACCATACAGCTTTTCTGTTGACTTAGTCCTCCCCTTGGCAACAAAATCACTGATGCTGGAGTTCTGCTTTACACACCCAGACAGCATCAGGATGTTGTTCCCAGGAGGAAACAGCATTCACCATTCAGTCCATCTCTGCTTTTCAATAGGAAAAAAAAAGGATGTGAACCAAGCCAAAGAGACGGACAGATGGTGTTTCCATACAGAATCCATCCTTTTTGCTTATTGCCAAACTCCTCCTTCCGCTCATTTCACCAGTGTAGAGTCGTCTTCCCGGGAATCATGTCGCACGGCAACCTTCATCCATATCAGGTCAACCAGGGCACCCTGACTGCTTACAGTACAGTGTTTCAGTACAGTCAACGTTTTATTTGACTGGACTTAGCAGTACATATGAGAATGTGATGGAGTGGCAGAGCTGAAAGCCTTCTCACTGGCACAAAATGCGAGCTTGTTCCGCTCTATTTCACGTTCTATTTTCACATTGGAGCAATGATGAATGTGTCCTGTCTGAGTTTCCCATAATCAGATATGTCGACAGCTTCTGCATCCAAATGTCAGATGTATGATGCAGCTTTAGTTTCGATCAAACAGGAAGAAGGCCGGTAGCTGTATTTTATTATTTGCTGTAGTTTATTATTTCTCTAAAGTACTGGAGAAGTGATGATAGTCAAGCTGGCTTATTTTGGGCCAACTCATCATGGCACAACCTGTGACATCGTTTGGAGCAGGCATCAAGAAGTGAAGGAAAGGAAAGACAAGAATTAGAACTGTGTTAAGCTCAAAAGGGGGGACACAGTACAACACTGACTTGACACATGTGACTTGAAGAGCTTTTGAAATTCATAATTGGCTAGTTTGGACTGGCTTTGGGTCACCGCTCCAATTGAGTTGTAAGGAGCACAGTGCATGCCAAGAGATCTGTGCGACTATCCTTTTACACTGTAGGCGCAGAATCATCATATTCAGCCGGCAGACGGCAAGTGACACCAAACAATCCGTGAGAGGAGGGTAATTGGAGATCACTGGGCTTATTCTGAGCATGCCAAGTACACGGTGCTCAAGACCCCTGAGAGAAACATATGGAGCTCCAGTCCCTAAAGCCACTGTCTTGGCAGCCGTGGAATGAGACACGGCAAAGCACTGTGGGTAATGTACAGCAGCATCGAATGCCGCTGGTGCTCTTTGCAGCCTTTATTTGGACACGGCTCGGTCTCATGGGCGCAGATGAGAGAAGCTGAGAGGGAGTGAAATGCTACACTAAAAAAACATCATAAAACGTAATAAATATGTCACCCTGTTGGTTTAAGGTGTGCAGTCCTAGCAGTAATAAAACTGTAACATCCTCTTTTTTTGGAAAACTGTTTGAAGGAAAAGCCGGTGTGCCAGCTCTGCATCTGTGAAATGAATGACTAAGCTGCTTCGCATCAGCTGTACAGTGCACAGCTCCCTTTGCAGAGAGAAAATATTTTAATAGTGGCTTTTATATGAACACAAGAGTGTGTAATGTGTCTCAGATCATAGGCCCTCTGTTGACAGCAGTACACCTGCTCTTCCAGATCTCTGAGAACACTGCCAGTCTGTCTGAACTAGCCAGTGCCAGGGGGCATACTGCATTGGGGAAGGCGTGACTGTGTGTTTGAATAAAAAAGAAGCGGACAGACAGATATAGGATCAGACAGGAGTGTATGAGAAGCTCGGATCTTTGTCAGCTGGGTAGGGATGAGGTGGAGTTGGGTGGGATCTATCTGAACTCATTCTTTGGTGATATGAGGACATAAAGTGTAATATATTAGTCTAAAAACTGTAGGCTACTTCAAGAATGACTTGCACAGGATGGGAAATGTGAATCATTTTAATATATCCATACTTTAATTAGATATTTAAGCCACGAGCCCATTATTGTTCTATTTTGGGCATGTCAAACATTTGGCCTCCAATCTGATACCCAAATCTGGCTCTAGCTTTTTCAGTAAATTTAAACATTTGTTTATGCCATTTTAAGCTCAAATAGTTGAGATATTTCTTTCGTTTACTACAGAAGCATTTCTTTCTCATGTAGAAAAACTGGTGTATACTGTTGAAACTGAACCGCTTTATCTCATATTAAGATCTCTGACAGATTAAATGTGTGATTAAACTTCTTTGCACTGAAAGCAGGGGGGTTTCGCCGATCTGGCCCACTTAAGGTCAAAAGTGGCGCATGGTGCAGAATTGCTTTGACATCCCTGTTCTACTTCCTTGGGATTACTAATTAGACCTGGCCTCTGAATTTGACTCCATAACCACTAAATAAAGGAAGAAGTGAAAAATATGAAGTGAAAAAAAGTTGAATGACTTTGTTTAAGGAAAATGACATAAAAACACAAGTTTGCTGATGCAAAGGAGCTGACCTTTATTAAAATAAACTTTACCTTTAACATTTTTTTTCTTAGTGATTAAAGAAAATCACACATTTAGGCTTAAAAAATGTTCATCTTATGAAGTGGATGTTTTTTTTTAAATACTGGTACAGATCATAAGAAACATTGAAAACAGGAGAATAGTCCAGCCTCCTACCACTTGGTGGCAGTAGAGTGTAAAAGTTAGCCTCAAGTGGCGTATTAAAAATTGCTAAGTACTTTATTTCACACACTAACACACAAACTGTAAAGCATCCTAGCAGGGAAAATTGGTGATGCTACATTTGCGATATTTGATTTTCCAGACATTCAGAGCAAGGAGGAGAGCAGCTTTTATCACTTAGACCGCTACATCAGCCGGTTGGTGCAACCAACAAACCAAGTGGTGAAAGGCCTGACCTGTCTGTCACTTGGTAGCTGTCGCACTTATCCATGTAAACACTTACCTCATCCAGTGCTGTAATCAAAGTGCTGCTAAGGGCTCAGCTCAGCAGGGCAAAGTGATACTTCAGCATTAAAAAAAGTGAACATGCAGAGTTCATACATGTGAGAAGGAATTTCCTTAAACTGTCAGGACTGCTGGCGAGCCAACGACAGAGAGAAAAACTGTTAAAAGGCTTGACTGTGACCTCTGACCTGTACATACACACTCACATTTAGGCACACATACTTGATCACAGCTGCGGTGCTCCTCGACTGGTTTGAAGTGTTTTTGAAGGAGCTGAGTTCAAGCACTCGTTGACAGAGCTCTAATTTACACACAGGCACACAGACAGCCCTGATCAGATAAGAGCAGATCTGTTTCAGCGGCTAATCTTACATGTGATGAGATTTACAGGGGCTTGTGGCATTGGAATATACATAACTATCTTTATTTGGGAATCAAGCTCTGCCCAGGGCTATATCCTCTATCTCACACTATAGGAACAGGAAACAGGACACTATGCTTTCATGATGAATCCTTTTATATAGTGGCTTGTTTTGGTCTGTGGTTCTCAGCAGTTTTTGGTTAGACCCTGTAGCAAACAATAAAGCCTGGAACACTTACATAAATCACTGTCTGTGAACACAGTTCACCGTGCCATCCTCGAATCCAGGTTAAAGCTCTGTAATGCAATGAAGCTATGTGTTGGCCGATTCAGAGACAAACCTCACATAAAATGGACTGAGGCAAAGTGGAAATAGTGAAATGCCTCAGTTTAAACATTTGAGATGTCTTCTAAAATATGGGTTTTTGCAAATCAATGCATTCTCTTTTTAATTACATTTTGTGCAGCTTCTCTACTTTTTTGGAATTCTGTTTGTATATAATTACATTACCATAGACTATAAAGCATTGTTCAGTCCACTTGAAACACTGTTATATTAAAAGGCTACAGTGTTAACCAGTTACCACCTCCAAGCAATTTTTAGGTTGCTACTTTGCACTAAAACGAACACCATGCGACACAAACTGCCAACATGTAACTGAAAGTCAAGGGCTGTGCTTTGGCCAAAATTATATGTAAAACTGCTCCTCAGACAGACCACGCAAAAGAGTGTCTCATGTCTGCTCCCACATGACCTGGGCTGCTCCCACTGGCTGCCACTTGCTGTCACTGAGACACTTCCTAACAGGGCGTGGGCAGCTCATTAGCAGTAAAACAGCTGATTTGAAACAGGGTTAAAACCAGGGACATTGTAGAGATAGCATAACAGACAATTTATAAAGGATTTCCACCTGAAGATATTTAATTTATGTCATTTCCTTATTTAAACAAATGTCCCCTTTAAAACGTAATTGTTTACGTGTCGCACAATAGGTATGTTATGTAGTGCTGTGCATCCATACATAGACCTACTTTAATCAGGAGGCAAATCAAGTTCAGGTGGCACTGGTCTGTATTCACCTGAAGCCTGAGAAAGGGAACACTCTAGTATAATATCCACACTGGAGTTAGTTGGTTGTGGTTGCTAGGTGTACTAACATGGGCTAGAGTAAGCTCATACTGCAGTGCTTAGACCAGGGTGACACCCCAATATGTACATTATAAATGTCAATAAGTCTTTGAAGCATCACAGTTTACTTACTGATTACCCCACAGGGTACCTTTCTTGTTCTTCATTATAAACATATTACATGTATGTGTGAGTTTTATAGCTTTAAGCAACTTAAAGGCAGCAACATGAACACACACTCAAGCAATATGCTTTGGGTTCATTCAAAATTGCGCACACTAACCAGTTGCACAAGAGTGCATCAAAACAGTGCATGGATGAAATAGAATGGCATGCACACATGCACATGCACACTGAATGCCACAGACAATCACACATTTAGTGCTGAAAGACAGGTGCCAAAACAGAAGCACAAGACTAAACTGTTCCAAAGACAGAGGGTGGTGAGCAGTCCTGGAGGGTGGAGTTTAAGAGTACTTTTGAAGGGCTGGACTTGGCTGAATTTCAGAGTGTCTCTGACATGCCCACACCGCAGCTGGTCAGATAGAAATAGTCAAAGGTGTAACTGAGCCCAAAAAGAGGAGGAGCGACCACTTTCCCTGGACGGAAGGACGAACAGGGTGCCTCTCTCACTCATGTCTGAGAGGCCGAGCATTGCAGGCATTAGTGGGGGACTTAAAGATTTAGTTTAGCATCAGTGGAACATCAAGTCTAACCTGATGAGCCATCATAAATAAATAAAGCAGATACATGATGTCAGGATTTGATATCAAGACTGTAAAGTGCTTAATAAAATATATAAACATGATTAATAGTACATTTAGCGAGTGATTCAACTGATCAGTCCAGATTTGATCAACCCTCTGACTCTTCAAACCTTTTGGTAACATTCAAGAATTATACTACAACTAACTACAACTGAACATTAGGCTTCATGACAAAGTAAAATGACATCAAGAAAAAATGTGTCCAGGGCCAAAAGAAAAAGGAAACTAGCCAAAGGTCCCGCGGGAGGTGCAGGAAGCCGTAGAAGAGCAGGGAGCGCATTGTTTCACCTGCACTGCGGAGAGCCTTCCTGCAAAGTCATCATAAAAATCCATCATCTAACGCATGCACCTGGATAAGCCAGGACCATGATGGAAATAAGTCTGTTGTTGGGAAAGAAAAACTGTGGAAATAGTCTGCTTCGGGTAAACCTGTGCACTTTTCGGTGGTGCAGAAAGTGCAAACGTCTGCAGATGTCAAAATTACTGCTTATTGTCACAGATTTGCAAACTTTGCATAAAGCTGTTTGTAGTATGTCATCATGAGACACTAAAAACGGGGGGTGAGAAAAAAAATTCTTGCTCTGTAACAAAAAATTGTGAAAAATTGTAAAATCCAGAACTGCAGTACATTTTATTACAGTCCATGTCTGATAAAAAGCAAGTGTTACAATTTTCAAGGTGATGGCACATGTTTAACATAAAGGATATTTACATATTCAAGTGTATGGTAGACACATTATGGCTAAAGCTGTAAATAAACAGCTGGTGTTGGTTCGCCTGGTAAATGCAATTAGCTAACTATTGCAGATTTGTTCAGGAAAAGCATTATATGTTATATGGATTCCACTTTCACAGCCAGTGGCACCAGAGGCTCCCATAAACCACCCATCTTCATTTAAGCTTTTTACTCAGGGATACTTGTGCATGCATGTCGAAGGAGCCCAGGTTTGAACCACCTGCCCTACAAATCAATCAAAAGCCCACTCATCCACCCGTGCCACAGTCATTAAATCACTCATACTGAGACTTTATGAGCAAGATTCACAGAAAAAGCCAATGATGGGACAAAACTGAGAGTCGGGGATGCTGATAAAGTGAAAGTGAGAAGAAAATATTGAGAGAGACAAAGAGAAAAAACAGAAAATCATGAGCATTACATGTCAGCTGACTGCACCCAAGGATACAAATTTCCAAAGCTATAAAACTGAATACAACTGTCATGATGATGGTGAGATGATGCCCATTTAAAAAGTTTCATATTTGTATAGTTTTAGATTTTCATTTAAATCATAATGCCAAATCTCCGTGGTTGTTTATGCTAATAAATTAGATGCAGATACACAGAGAGAAAATGCTGTTTTTCTGCCTATCAAAGGTGAAGTGCAACCTACCTTCTGTTAATGGGAGCTTTACCTCTTCTTGTTTCCAGTCCTTTTGCTGGTTGTCCCATTATTCAGTGTTTCTCATTTTTGAAGGGAAAAAGGGGGAAAAGGCAAATATTGCTTTTTTGATTTGTGAGTGCACAATGTTCAAATCCAAGTCCAAAAAACGAACTTGTTAGTACCCGTGAGAACTGATTGCCTTGAATAAATCCTTGTAGCTCATCAGACCACTCCCTGCTAAGCTGCCTTACATGAGACAAGACTTTTTGCAGGTGCAGTAGACAAAAGGTAAAAGCATGAAACGTAGCAAAAGATCTGCATTGTAATTTTCTCTTCTCTTGTTGCTTGGACTCCCTTACAGCTGCTCGTCTGTCAGGAAAAGAAAAAAGAAACAAAATGCCCCAAATCACAATGTGTTTTGGACTGATGCCTCATCCCTATCTGTCTCGCTCTGTCTGTCTTTTCCTGTCTATCCCATCCCCCTCTTCCTCCTCTCATCCATTGCTCCATCACACAGGAAGTCTGGTCTTCCTGAAAACAAGTCTCCGAGCATGGAAAGGGACAAGGACAAGGGGGGCAGGTACGTGTGGGGGCGCAGAGGATGTTTTTGTCATTCCACTGCCCCTCTGGTTACTGCAAGCCTCAATGTAGTCCATCCTGAGGAAGCCAAGCCCTCGTCACTCTGGTCAGGCCTTGGGTCCACACGTGCTCCCTCGTAGGGCCGGTGTGACGCAGTAACTGTAGCGCTGGAGTAATCCCTCCAAACAAACGCTGTTTCTTAAAAATCATAAAAGCTTTAACAAGCAGGAAAAAGTCAGCAACAATCACAGCAGACGATCAAATGTAGCATACAGCAGCGCTGTGTGGTGAGGCTCAGTGTTAGAACAAAAGTCGAAGACTTTGCCATCTATCCAGCCTCCATTTCCTGTATGTAATCACTGCAATCTGCCAAGCCACCTGCAAGTGTGGGAATTTATCTGCACATGGTTTTCCACAGAGTCCCACTGACTGATTTACAGTGTAACAAAAAAATGGACACATTGTCCAAAATGGGAAGTTTTAGTAATAATCTTCAAAAGTAAAAACATTTACTAACGTAGCTATGCTTTTACAGTTCGGGTGAAAAAAACTGAATACGTTTCATGCTCTGTAAAAAGCTGGATATTAAAGGTGCAGAGAAGTCAGGCTGCTTTAAATGCAACAATTCAAATCATTTCAGCGACATATTAAAGTGATAAAGGGAAAAAGAAAACATTTAGCTGGAAATAATTAAGAACAATAAAGAAATCCTAGAGTGGGCACAGAAACACCTCCGTCAGTGACTCTGCTTCATCTCTGCATCCACAAATATAAGTGAAATCTGCAGCCTGAAAAGAAAAAAAAAAACATATTTAGAAGCACAAACGTACCGCATTACTGCAGTTATTACCTCTGCCATGTTTTTGGTAATGTTTACGAGTCTGTGTGTGCGTCATTCTGTCTGTAACACATAGTAACAGCTTAGCAGTCCAATAACATTTGCCTTACATCCACCAAAGTCTTCGAGGTCAAACTATGGTGGGTCAAATTGACAGAAAGCCTTATAACTTAGAAACTATGATTCTTGTAAGTGTAGTGTGCATTGTCAGCATATAGAAAGTATCATATAAAGATTTAAATATCATGACACATTTGACGTGTGACCTCTCATTCAATGTCAATAGATTGAGCTGAAAGTCAAAGTGATAATAATGCCAAACAGAGTGTTTATTCAAAGGTAAAATTATAGCCATTGTTTGTGCCGACAACATATAGACATATAGAAAATAATATTATGGGATTCTAAATATTACATTACTTTGGACCTCTGATCTCTTCAAGGTCGAATAAGGTCAAACTTTTTTTAAAAAGCATTTTATTTTGAAAACTATGCTTAAAATTCTACTTCCTTTGTTTGCATAAAAATCACGTTGTCACAATTTACCTCTGACCTTACTTTACGATTTCACATCTGCCTTAAAGAAACTATTTGGAAAGAAGTTTAAAGTACAGTGTAATTAATTTCAAGTAGAGTGTAATTTAGCCGAAGAACAATGATCTTATATTGTAAGTACACTGTACTTTTCAGGATGTGTTATGGAGCAACCTGCCTTTTTATATCATAATGTTTTACATTGTTATTTAATATTTATTCTGCGGATGCACACGATGAATAGTGTATTATTTAATTCATCTTTTCTTAAGATTACTTAATTTACTTATAAAAATTGCTTATACACAAATAAGTTACATATCATTTGCTTCTGCTTTCTTGTATAATACCTGGAAGTTAGGCAAGGTTAAGACACTTCATAATGCGTCACATGCAGAGAAAATTAAGATGCTTTTACCAATTACCAGGAAATTAAGCCGTTTTTAAAAATGCTTACAGTATAATTATTTTTTATTTCTTTGTAAAAACCTAGTGTACCTATTTTTAAGTATTCGTAACAGCTATAACTATGTTGCAATGTGCATATTAATACAATTACACCTTTAATGCATCGTATCTAAAAAATAATAGTACTCAAAATTATCTCATGTGTATTAAAGTATATTAAAGAATTAAATTAAAATTATTATTTTTTAAACAGGGCAAATAACAAAAGCCTGTACTGCAAACTTCTTATAGTCAGTTTAAAACAAAGAAAACAAAATTATTATGCATACAAAATGCATTACTATTCCCTTAAAAGCAAATACTGCAGAGAGTGTGAGCTGCCTGGGCAAATGTTTGTAGTTTGCAGTGTTTTGCCAGAGTAATACTGTGTGAATATAATAGAGGGGGGAAAAAATCTTACTTTAAGACGTGCGCTTCTCTTTATTCTCTGAACACAGTAAGAAAACGTTCGTGCGACGTGTCAGTATATATGCTAGTATTTCTGAAACACATATCATACTTCTCCAATGTATGCTCAATCATCCAACTATGTCCCACTTTTTGGGGCATACTTTTCCAAGCTTGTGAGAAAAGGCACAGCGATCCATACAAAACTAAATGCATTTATATAATGTAAGTCTAGTGTGAATGTCTATTGTATGTTCCTCATTTTCTAAATGCTAAATGTAGTATTGCTGGAAACAGTGTGGCTGTGAGCGGAGACAGCTCCATGGAGCAGAGCCTGAAAGTGACAGACTCCATAATAACAGGATGTTTACAGCATGCGGAAGCCCTGCCAGGGACAACCACAAGTAGGCAGCAACTTTGGCTGTGGCTGGAAACACGAGTGAAGAGGAAATGCAGGCCGGCCAGATTCCCTCCAGATGCACCGAATATAACCTCACTGACTGCTGTTTTGTTTACACAGAGTCTCTACCTGCTTGGGGTCTGTTTAAGTCTTTCTTTTTTCCACAGTGACCCCTGGAGAAAGAAAACACAGCTGTATGATGGCACACAGTGATGGCTGATGGGGTCAGCTGCAGGTGACAGTGGACAGACAGAAATTGGTGGTTTCTGACATTTAGGGTGGGTTGAAGCTTGTTCACTGTCACCAGCTGTTTCTTTTCGACCATCAGTGTTCAAATTTTGCACCAGACATCACTTCTCCAATGAGCACTTGTGAACTTGAGTAAATAGTAGTGTAGGGTGTGAATACTTCCTGTTTGCCATAGGACAAAAAGGCCTTCTGTCACCTGGTGGGTATCATCATTTCGTCTGAGTTGATCTGATCAGATTCCTTTGGTGTAAAGAATTTTATCAAAACAGTTATAAAAGAGAGCTTGAGTGTGTCTTTAAGCTTTTTGGACCAGGACAGAAGTGGCTACATAGAACAGGGTGAGTTACAGTTGAGTCACATGCACAGAAAGCATTCTGATCTGATATATAAAATCACCTTTTGCCAAGACAATTTTAGTGTGTTGTTCGTTTCTGTGTTTCTTGTTCACTTGTCACTTCACTGCTCTCGGTCAGGCTCTTCTTGGAGAACTCTGTGAAGGAGCAAGACCTCTGACCCCAGCAGACACCAGCGCTTTCCTCCTGAAGGGAGACTTGGATGGTGACGGTGAGATCGGCTGGGAAGGTCAGTGTGTCTGAGCACAACTAACCAAAGATATAGAGTTCACATTTTTATTTTTGTGCTTTTTCAGGCATGTGTATTTGATTTGATGCCATAGTCACACATCTGTCTGCTTCCCAGGTGTTGCTGCCCATTCTAAGCTTGACATCACTTCCGCTTTCCCACGATGTAAAGCTGATTGTGACATCACTAGTCTCGTCCAATCAGCTTTTTGCCAGCCTTCTTCGGGCCAATCAGCTGTGATTCTGTGTACTTTAAATCTCACTGGACATTAGTCATTGTCCCTTGCAGATGCCTTCATGCAACCCACCTCCTCCCCATCATCACCTCTCGCTCATCTTTCAGGCTCCATTCAAGCCTTCATCTTCATCTCCACCACCAGCATCTAGACTCCAGGGGGTCCTACCATAATCCCTATAACTGCTGGGATTTCGTTCAGTGACGCGCCATCGGAGTCTAACCACCAAATACCTCAAACTGAATTCTGTATATTAATAAATTATGTTCAGTTCCATCATAAATGATCCCTCCTTATTGAAATGAAGACAAGCACTCCTATAGAAAACAGTAGGAACAGCTTTAAAAATAGGTCTTTAGTCATCACATGTTTATTATATAATTCAATTCTAATTTATATTGTACCATTATATTTATTCGCCAGCCTTGTGGTCAGGTCTTATTCTGAAAAAACAAAAATCATTTTCACACTTTTTTTTCTTTTTGTGGTTTCTTTGTTTATGAAAATAATAAAGCGCACTCATCATTAACAACAATGAGCAGTGATTGCAAAGAAAAATCTTTTCCCGATTATGTCCGTTGTCATTTTGAATCCCAGATCCCAGGTGCTGGTATCAGTGGCAGTCACCAGCTATAACATGATCTCTTGACAGTGATCTGTCAACCTTACACTGTCTTTTACTTTGCAAAGCTAAAATGTAGCTGGTGTCTTCATCTAATATTTTTATTTTTCAGAGTTCTGGTCAAGTCTGCACAAGATCTGAATGATTTACTGCATGGGGATGATCCTTTTCCTACAGTAAACCCCAAGTTAGATCTCGCTTCTCTGCTTTGTGTCCCTGCTAGAATATATGTTTCTTCATGGTGTGACTTTTACTAGCCAGTGAGAGACACAGATGAGTAGTTACAGTAAAACCTATTGTTTTGATGTTATATTGAGCACTGGGTCACATCCAGGCTAGCCAAGGGGGTTGGGGAGGAGTACACAGGAGACTTTTGAGTCTCCACTTAACCGCACGTGCAATTTTCCAATCAGCAAATGAAGTCGCCCCAGTTTAACACTCCGTGCGCAGTAATTGGTGTGAATATGTTTACATTTAGATTCCATGTGTTCAGTATTTATCCCGTGTTCCTTGAAATCATTTTAAAGAGGTGATTGATTGATTTGCTATAGATGCCAAAAAAAAAAAAAAATCATCAAGACTACAGATGAGCCATTAGAAGAAATGGTTTCTTCTGCCTTTACATTTTACATTCTCGTACAGCTAATGCAGCACAAGGCTCTGGGTTAATATAACTCCTTATTTTAACAGATCGACTGCATGCATTCATTCCTACACCGGGTCTTTAGTATCTATGGAGAATATTAACAATTAAGGTGGGGATCGTGCAGTTTAATTTTCACTTAAAGTTTAACGTTACAAGAAAAGATATTCAGCCAGCATGCAACCAGCTTCAGTTAGAAAACAGTTTCCCAAGCATATCACATCTATTTGGTTTTTTCTTATTGTCTTTATAGATGAATGCTGGACAAAAAAGCTAACTTGTTACAGTTCGATGGTGAGGGCTCAAGCGCAGGACTCCAGAATCAGCTGTACACAATAATTTATTTGCAGAATCCACATTGTGTATTTATGGGAAGTGCAGGGCAGTGCTATATACAATTAGGTGAGGGACGGGGCTCCGGGGAAATCCACGGGGGTAGTCACGCATTCTCCAACTCTCCACACTCACAGCCACAGGTTCACTCTTCCACACTTGACACAAAGAATCGCACGGGGAGGGAATCCAGGAGGTCTGTAGACGGGGAGACGAGGATTAGTTACACAGTTCACTTTTAAACACTTGAGCTTAGCTTAGCTGTAGACTTGACATTCACTAACGCCTGGCAGACAACAATCCAGCGAAGAACAGCAGTCACCTCCTGGCTTAAATGCTGACCGCCCTGATTAGGCTCACCGACGGCGTGAACCCACAATGACTTCCGCCTCGGCGATAGAGAATGGTAAATGGTAAATGGCCTGTATTTATATAGCGCTTTACTAGTCCCTAAGGACCCCAAAGCGCTTTACATATCCAGTCATCCACCCATTCACGCACACATTCACACACTGGTGATGGCAAGCTACATTGTAGCCACAGCCACCCTGGGGCGCACTGACAGAGGCGAGGCTGCCGGACACTGGCGCCACCGGGCCCTCTGACCACCACCAGTAGGCAATGGGTGAAGTGTCTTGCCCAAGGACACAACAACCGAGACTGTCCAAGCCGGGGCTCGAACCGGCAACCTTCCGATTACAAGGCGAACTCCCAACTCTTGAGCCACGATCGCCCAAGAGAAGAGGAGAGAGAGAGAGTGGAAGTTGGAGAGAAAGACAGAAAAAACCTCAGATCAGCTGGACGACATAACTACATTATCACCAAAAGGAATTCAGATTGTTAAGAGTATAAATGGTCGTGTAAAATGGTGCTTTACCACTAAAAGTCCTGCATTTATTTGTAAGTAACAGAAAAACGTTCATCAGCTGTTAGTAAATTACTCATTAATCGTGGATAATGGAAGTAAGATATACCAGTGTAATCACAGACACATGACTACTGAAAATAAAATAATGAAAAAATGAATAAAATTGCACTTTTAAAAAGCTAGAGATAGAAAATTTCACTAAACTTTTGTTCATAGTGAAAAAAAAATTGTATTACATTTCCACCAAACTGTTTCACTGCAGTAGTAAGACGCAGGGCCAGATAGGTTGGATCAATACTAGTCCAACTTTATTTCTTCTTCTTCTTCTTCTTCTTCTTCTTCTTCTTCTTCTTCTTCTTTTTTATCTTACTTCAAACACTACAGACTAAAAAAAGCTTATTGGTGCAAATTGCACCAGGGGTGCACAAGCAGGGCACAGTTGGCTCATGCAACTGATCTCTGGCAAACAGGAAAGTGGCTGTGAGGTGACTGGGTGTCTGGCAGAGCTTCGGAGTACCTGCATGACCCAGCAGAGAAACTCTGCGACGGGATTAAATTTCTGATCCGACGCATTTACAGTTCTGTCAATGATGCACATTTATTTGCAACTTTCTCCCAGACGGCGAGTCACTCACCTGACTGGCAGAGGACAGAGCGACAGGAAACAAGGGTCACTTCTATTTCTGCTGCAGCACCAAAGAGCGACCTTCTGCTCTCAGGCGGAGATATTGATTCAATATGTGCACTCTTCTGCACACAGAAGGCAAAATATCTCTGTGGCCTAAACCCATTTCACAGGATTTTCTGAAATGTACATTTCAGAAGACGTCCTATGATCATTCGTTGCTGCTTCAGATTACAGGCTTGATGGGTTTCATTCCTGCTGTGAGATATTTGTAATTTAAGCCTGATATTGAAGAAGGGCAGAAATAGTTACAGTATCTATGGCTGAGTCGTTTGAGGTGAGAGACCTCATTTGACCACAGCAGATGTTAAACGCCAAAGATTAGTTTTTCCAGAGTTTTTAAGAAGTAAATAAAAAGCCCAGTGAAACACATTTTAAGTACAATTTGTGGCTTCTTGGACAACCTATGCCTGAAGACATTTCTGTGAAAGACTTATGGAGAACTGTAGCAGCAGCTAAACTAACAACGTATTACGTGTCCAGAGCTTGAAATTAAATATGTTTAATATAGATTCTGTTATGATTTGTACACACAATTAAATTCTGCTGGTATTTCAATAAAACTCCTCATCATCTCAATACTGCCACCTGATGTAGAATTACTGCATAACACCTGGCTATCCTAAAAAAAGCAAACATGATAAGGAAAGTCCCCAGGACTATCCCCGTTTAATTGTCATTTGTTTTGATAGTACGTGAGAACTCGGTGTCATTATGCAACCATCCGGTGCCAAACTGGATTAGTTAAAAGGATGATGATGATGATAATGGGTGCGATGATACCGAGGGTATCAGCTTTCAGCGTGTCCCCAAATAGCACCACAAATAGTTTCATCGCCATATGGAGAAATGGTTTGAATGGATGTAAGAGGTCCAGAAATAAGTTCCGGCATGAGAGCCGGTGGCTGTATGTAGGTGCATGATGATAGTGGTGATGTACTATTAAATTAAAGCGTTTCAATTAATCCCTGGAGCTCCCCACTTCATATAAACGTCTTCCTCCTATTCATAAGACTATAACTCACAGTTTGGCGTGGAAAATTATCATAACATTGTTTTAGTTCAGTATTGCTATTATATACAAGTCCCCTCTACGCATTCACGGCAATAAAAATGAATGAAACTTCAAAAAATGGGGCACAATGTGCATAAACATACATACGAATTAGGAAGATAGAAATCATAAAGACTCATAGAAACCGTAGTCCATAAGTTTGACGTAGATTTATATATATATTAATAATTCATATAACAATCATACACACATAATTGTTTTTATCAAGGGAATAGATAAGCAGGACAATGTTTTTCTCCATAATATAGTAGTATAATAGCTGATCAGCCTAGTGTTCTCAATGTTGCCATTATGTGAAGCTAAGAACAGCTGGAATAGGGAAAAGTGTTAAAGGCATTCCCCTGTTGTGGGCTAAAAATCCAAAGAACAAATAAAGAAATGAACGTTTACATTTTGAACGTGGTGTTTTAACTTACGTAGGTTTTCGACTACAACGTCCCTACCTGCAGTGATCAATCAGACCAATCAGCCTGTTCTGACATTGGAAGGTCAGCAAAGTCATCGCAGACGTTTTACGCACGCCAGTTACGCACAAGCGCCGTTTCAACCAAACCGTGATCAGCGATGATGGTGTAAAAGCACAGAGATAATATTACCAAAATGTACTGAGTGTTTGGGGGGGTTTACAAAAAAACAACAACAACAAAAACACATTGCTTTATTAAAGGAACTTTTCTGAAGGTTATTTAGAACCAAAGCTGGTGAAGATAGCTATTTAAGGTCATTTAAAGAGTTCATAATCAACACAACGCTTTTTCACATTAATACATTTGTCATTTAAACATGATTAAAGACAGCGTTTGAAACGACATTCATTAAAGCGCAGTCAACAAGTGAAATTACATAAACACAGGGCAGGGATAGCTCAGTAGGTAGAGTGGTGGCCCCATGATCGGAAGGTCGGGGGTTCGACTCCACTGAACGGCTACCCTGAGGTACCCCTGAGCAAGGTACCGTCCCTACACACTGCTCCCCGGGCGCTGCACTGGCGGCTGCCCACTGCTTCACTGGGTGAATGGGTTAAATGCAGAGGAACTATTTCCCTATGGGGACTAACACGCACACTTTACACACTTTACACAAAACAAAAAAATAATAACAGTATTAAGTACGGTTGACTTGGAATAAGACTTTCTGGCTGTCAAAGATAATATAAAAGTTTACCCCAGCTTTCACTCTGACGTGTTCTGCACACTTTAACAGGCTGCAGAGTATGTTTCAACCAAATCAGCAACATATATTATTAGCCTTATGCAATATTAAGCACTTTCACATAGGCCTACGCTTAGCCTACCATTTAAGCATCTTCATTTATGTTCATATAAATAGAACAGCTCTGTCTACTGGACACATTTTTTGACTGACTGCTTTGCACACAGTGTCTGTTACATAGCCTATGCATCATATTTCGGGTGAGACAAGGTATATAAGCTGGTGAGAGTCGCTGGGGGCTTTACTGCAGTCACCAGATTCATCTGAGCGAATCCACTCTAGTCTTAGCCAGACTCTAAGGTGAGTTTCACTGAAGAGTTGCAGACCTGTAGGCAAGTCCACTTCCTGACTCAGAGAGTTACAGGGCTTCTACTTCTTCATGCAATGGGATGTAAATCATGTCCAGATTTTGAACATCACAAGGCCAGATTTCAGCTTTGGACTAACAGAGGAACGAAACGGAGAAAGAGAAAAAAAATTCAACTACAGATGCAAAGGAGATTTAATCTTTTGCCTTTTGGAAGGCTTTATTTTGGAGAAATTGGACTACCTTTTGTGGCTTGGAAGACTCACAGAGAGGGACTGTGAATTATACTGCATGGCATAATGAGTATTGCATGAAGCTCTGTAACTCTGAGCAGTGCACTACAAAGTGCACTGAGGGAAGTTAAAAGGTGGCCTTAGATTGAGAGTAAAGCTGCTTCATCGTGTCAGATTTCCCCACAGCCTGACTGACTAACCGATGACTTGTCCTCTTCTCTCCTCCCTCAGTTAAAAAATGGCATTCGCCGGAGTCCTGACCGAAGCTAACATCACTGCAGCCCTTGCAGCTTGCCAAGGTAAACATGATGAAACTCATAGCATTTTAACCTAGGGAAAGCCTAGACAACAGCCAAACTGTGACTGCAAAAACTTCGCATCCAGTTGCAAAATATTATAAAAAAAAGAAAAAAAAAATCTCAGGTGTCTGCCAGTAGTATAGAGAGCTTTAAATGGCTGTATGTCTCAGCATAAAGCATGCACCAGTGCATCTACTGTAAGAAAAGCTGACCTGCACATTAGAAAAAAAGCTGAGTGATGGTCAGGAAGGGAAAGTGGATACAACCAAATGCCAGGCCTTACATGCAGAAACTACAGCCTCTGCAAAACACACCACAGCCTGTGTTTGTGCTATAACCTCCCTCTGTCCATCTTTCCACAGCTGCCGATTCCTTCAAGCACAAGGAGTTCTTTGCTAAGGTCGGCCTGGCAGCCAAGTCCGCCGATGACATCAAGAAGGCCTTTGCCATCATTGACCAGGACAAGAGTGGCTTCATTGAGGAGGATGAGCTGAAGTAGGCACCCTCTCTTAAATTTCACCCACAAGCTCCTCAAAGCTCTTGTAGCACTGGGATCATCTTTCTCTGGCTCACAGTGAAATCAGAATGATGTCAGAGGCCCAAAAGCATCTGAGAAGCTCGGGCTACTGGGTGTTCTCCTAGACTGCAACTCAATACCAGTTCTCTCCTTCAGTGCCTCTCGCTGTAGGGTGACGTAGAACAGAGGACAAAGGAAAGGAATTGTAGCCTGCTTACATTTTTTTCATGACAAAGCCCAAAAACCTCAGCATCCAATAGAACAAGAAGCATTCAGTTAGAGATATTTAATATGCTTTTTGAATAGATGATCGGTTTAGCACAAAATATTCACTGTGATCCCAGAAAACAACTGTTCAAAGAAAGGCTTCTCTTTTAAAAATAAAAAAAAGCTCATCTTTTGTCTCTGATTACCCTCTCCAGGCTGTTCCTGCAGAACTTCTCTGCCAGTGCCAGAGCTCTGACTGATGCTGAGACAAAGACATTTCTTAAGGCCGGTGACTCTGATGGCGATGGCAAGATCGGAGTTGATGGTGAGGAAATCTTTACCTCCAGAAGAACAATGTAAAGGCCATCCAACAAAAGCAAAACAATAACCTTCTTTCTTTCTTTCTCCCTCTACAGAGTTCGCTGCCATGGTCAAGTCTTAAATGAATGAACTGACCAACTGACTGACTTCACAACTCTAAAGGAACAACTTGAATCAAGACATCCTTTTCCTCTCTTCTTCTCCTCTTCCCATTCACTCTCTCTCTCTCTGTCTCTCTTCAGTTCTCCACACCACTTTTATACACTCAACCTTTCACCCCTGACCATGGACAAACTGCTCCCTCTCTTTCTTTCTCTGGCAGTGCAGACCCCAATGCTGTCCACGATGAATGTAACCAACTAAGTGTATAGCGTGGTTGACTCGTGTCTTTCTCTCTCTCTCTCACTTCTGTCGTCGTTTTACTGTGACTTCTGCTTTCTGTGAGATCAGTGATGATGCACTTTTAGGGCAAACGGACGGACGATGAGAAAACAATAAAGGTTCTTTTTTCAGTAAGACAAGTCTGACCCTGTTCTTTGCTATTCAGTTGTGAAGTAGTAAATCAATGATAGCTTCTTTTTTTTTAAAGAAATTCAAAAACATTCTTTTAAATGCATGAGAAAACTTCTACATGTAACATCCACCCACCCACCTATCAATTCCCCCATTGCCTGTGAATTGGCTCTTTAGGTAATCTTTAGGTAATATGGCTCAGATGTGCCTATTTTAAGAAAATAAATCAATGCTAAACTTTTAACTAAAATGCTAAACAAGTAGGCGAATGTCACACAGACAGGTAATTGACTCTGTATAAATGATGATCATAGCCAACATAATGTCACCCCCATGGGTTTGTATAGTCCTGTATTGAAGTCACGAGTTCAGAATTTTGCATCACCGTCTGAGATTTTGGAGCCAAACGTTGAATAGGTGATGGATGGGTTAAGGGGGATTGTAACATGTAGTTCTTTTATTGAATCGGTTGCTAAGACCATAAAAGAAGGGGCATTTTCTCTTGTACATCCAGAAGAATGCAGTTTTAAAGCACATCTGCAACAGCATGTATCTTCTGTGAACAATTCATGGAAGTGATATGATATGCAATGTTCAGAAATCAACCCACCTAAAACACTTCAAAAATATCTATGTGCAAACTGACTTTAAATCATTTGATTACGTGTAGATTTTACATGTAGTTTTATTACAAGTACAATGTAAACCTGTGAATTTAATGGACTCTGTTCAAATGAAATGTACTTGATTTGTATGCATTCAGTTTATACTATATTTTCCTTAATGAGTCATTATTTAAATAAACAAACCTTTTTATTTTACTCAAAATTATCTATTATTTATTAAGTGCCAGTAGTTATATCAGACCAAATAAGCCTGTTGCAGCAGACCAGTTGAGTGCACATACTGTATATGCAAAATTTTCCACTATAATGCGCTCAGTTTTTGATTTGTGTGAGGTGTAAGGTCCTGTTTTGGTTGCTTAAATGCATTTTTTTTAATTGACTTTTGCACTATTAATGCATTACAAGTACGTCCAGCTGTGCTGATGTGAGACTTACATAACCTCTTAATCTAGATTCACTAATACGCTGACACACACCTGACTCCTGCTCTACATAATCCAGCTCTTATCTCTTACAGTATCTGGTAATGCTTAAATTCCACCTCCCTTCCAAAGTGGGAGAAAAACCAACAACAACATACAAGAGCAAAACTTGATTGATAATCGCAATAATAGTAAGCAACCACAAGGTGTCGCCATGTAAAATAAATAAATACAAAGAGGGTTTTCAGATGCTTGATGGTTAAAGTTGCAAACGTCGAGGCTTGGAGATAAAGAGGTGGAGTTACTCTTGGGGTAAATAGTTCATCTTTTTGTGTAACAAGTAGGTGAGACTGATGAAAATGCTGTTACTTGCAAAGTGTTAAGTCAGAGATTTGCAGCAATTGAAAGTTTGAAAAAAATAATTAGATTTATTCCCCCTGGTTCTAGTTACAGAAAGCACCCGTCCCCCCCTCTTTCCTAAAGCCATTAGTGCTGACTGGATTCACCAGAGACGCTGCTGCGTCAGATGGTTTGGAAGGCTTCCCCCTTTGCAGGAAACAAATTCATCAGTTTAGAGTGGCAGGCTGCCAGCAGGCTCTTCAGCACAGGCCCCACCCAGCCTCTCACCTTTTAGCACAGGTGCATGAGTGAGAGCTTCAAAACCTCTGACAGTAACAAATGATATGCATATATCTAAATTCTCACTAAAGAAACTTGTAATCTTCATGTTAACTTGTTAGGCAGGTTGATGGCTCACTTGCAACAAACACTGAGGTTTTGACTTCTGAATTTTTACTATCAGAGCATGCGTAATGGAGTATTTCTGATAAATTACGACCTGCTTGAGTCATCCAAATCAAAGAGACTCTTCATTAAAGAAACAAAACAAAACAAAGAAATGATGCCAGACTGATTATTGGATACTTTTAAGGTTTCAAATGCACCTGCAGGGAGAGAGAGAGAGAAGAGAAGAGATGGGATGGGGAAAATGTAAGGGAGGGGGAGAGAGGGAGAGCAGTGTAACACAGGGGGAGAAAGTTGATTGGACGAACCACACGCTGCCATATGAGTAACGGGGGAAAGGGAGAGAGAGTAGGAGAATGTGCAGCGGATATAAACCGTATAGGTTAATTGGACAGGTGAGCGGGTGAGGAACACGAGACGGAGGCGGCTGGCTGCGGGAGAATTTGATCCTCGGACAGATTGGAAACTCAAGCATCGCACTCGTCGTATATAAGGCAGAGCCAGCTGTCGGCAGCCACCAAAGAGTCTTATTTGCTGCTGCTGCTGCTGCTTTTGGACCCGGACCGAGGCAACTGCGGTGAGTAGCCCACAGCTGCACAGGTAAACTCTCAGTACAGGTGTGGTATCTGTCTGGTGTGGTCTGTTGGTGCAGTGGCACAGCCTTTAGACTATTTGGGTTACTTTTTCAGGGACGTGACGAAAGTTTTAAATTCGTCTAGCACTGCTTAATTCCTCCAAACATGACAGAAAGGTGAGATTTTTGACCAAAATACAGGTTCGGGCTGTTTCTGCTCATGCTTTTAACAGATTCCCCTAAAACAACCTGATAAAAACTTGCAGATCATTTTTTATCTACGTTTATTTTTTGTTTAAAGACAGCAAGCTGTCTAGCGCTCAGGGGAGGGTGTTTTAACTTTTCCTAGTTCTCTTTTTTATTCGTTCTGAAATGGAAGTTTAAGTATCACAAATTTTACTCCTTCCCTCCCTCTGTTGATTTTTTTTCTTGTAAAGTCCCTAAGTGCCAATTATTTTTGCACAGAGCCAATTAAGCACTTCAAACAAGGCCAAAAAAAAAAAAAAGCCGATTAACAAGCTCGCAGGGGAGATCCAATCAAAAAGCACAATTAACCTGGCATCAACGATAAGACAGAAAATATGTTTGGAGTTTTTTGATAAAATAGAGATTGTACATAAAACACATGAAGCCCACTCATCAAAAACTCATAACCTGAGGTCTTATGGGATGATGATATTAACCTAGATACCACTACAGATATTAAAAAAGGTAATCCAGTGTGATACAAAAGTGGGCTGAGAGGATATCAAACAGCCAAATGTAGGTTAAGATCATTAGAAAAAAGAAAAATACAGACCTATGTGTGTTTCTTTAAGACTTTTCTTCTATTTTGCAGGACCAACATGTCACTCACATCCATTCTTTCCGCTGACGACATCCAAAATGCCATTAAGGACTGTGAAGGTAGGATGTCAACTTATGCACACTGGACCACACAATAACTAAACATGATCAATTATGACGGTTGTATGACTTATATGCAAAATAAAATACATTAAATGCCGAATAAACGGTTGCTGTAGTCGAGTTCTTTGGTTTTGTTTTTGTTTTTGCAGAAAGGTGCATAATCTTCTCCACAGCTTTTCAATATTGTACAGTGTCCTCGCTACTAAAGTCGCACCCGCTTTAAATCGGAATTTATTTATTTATTTACTTTAAAAAGGGGGTTTAATAATCTTCTCTGTTTTTTATATTTGTGGGGGCATGGCTGCTGGCTTTAAAAGTTTAAAAAAAGAAAGAAAAAAAGGGGGGAGGGAAGAGGAAAATCCCTCCCTCCGTCGCTGCAGACACATGCCGTTTTAATCTCCACATCACCTCCCGGCCCGGTGAACCTCACGGGTCAGCTCTGTTTCTGTATTTGTTTCTCTTTTTTTCAACATTTGTATGCTTTCAGCTCCGGACACTTTCTGCTACAAGAAGTTCTTTAAGCTGTGCGGCCTGTCCTCAAAGACACCCAAGGAGGTCAAAGATGTGTTCCAGATCCTCGACGAGGACAACAGCGGCTACATCGAGCACTCTGAGCTCAAGTGCGTAAAAGGATACGGGGTGTCTGCTCTCCCAGAGGCGCTGAATCTTAGTCTTTTCTTTTCAATATGCACTTTTGTTCCTCTACCTGGATTTACTCCGTCAACTAACTGACCCAGTGCGGTGTGGCTTCATATTTAATGTGAATCTATCTCGTATTATTTCTCTGATAGAAAGAAAAAAAGAAAGAAGGAGGCTCGGTACATTAAATCACACAGTAGTACTCTATTACTGTGATGAATGTTAAGCTGTCTCGCAGTAATCCACTGTGAGTGGTGTTTTCATTTCATTTCTGTTACACAATTCATCCTTTTTTTGATAAGAGGTTTGACTTGTGCAGTCCAGTTTAGGAAGTGGTGTCTTTCTCCATGTTCTTATTATTTTCTGTTTTTAAAACATGCCGTATATTGTCATCCATAAATATCAGTCATGGATAAATATCATTGTGTTGCATTGTGTGTGTGCGTCTAGGTTTTTTCTGCAGCGGTTTATCCCCAGTGCACGGACACTGACTGACGCAGAAACCAAGAGCTTCATCTCAGCAGCTGATGATGACAGCGATGGCAAAATTGGAGTAGACGGTTGGTATCTGGTTTCTCACAAAAAAATCAGCATGTGGGCAGAAATGATCTTATTAGTTGGATTAAGACTCAGCTGGTGGAAATGAACCAACACAGGCTGTGCCAAAAGAGACGAACTGGGTGATATATGAGATTTAGTGTGTGTGTGTGTTTGTGTGTGGGAGGGGGGGGGGGGTGTCTTTCACAAAGAATCAGAAAACATCAGAAAACCTTAAATGCACTATACATCTATGAGGTGAGAGAAGGTATTGTTTTTCTATAATGTTGAAATCCTGGGAATGTTTCATTGGTGTATTTTCTGATCCCTATTTAACCATTATGCCATGTGTGAACCACACATGTTGATATTAAGGTCATCATCATGCTTGATCATTTGCCCCAGTTTTACCCATTATCCATTTGCAAACAAAAAAGTTGTCTTAGTTAATAGGATGAAGGATTTAGGCGATCCAAAATGGACCGCTTTAGTCTTTGTTTATTGTTTATTTACCAGCTCTTCCCTAATCCTGGAGGGAATTGACACAAGATTTAGATTTGCTTGCTTTCTTGATTTTTGTCACGTGGCACATGCAGAGCTATGATTAATTCTGAGTATTCCTTTATTTGTTTATTCTTTTCCCCAGAATTCCAATCCATGGTCCTATCCTGAGTTTTCAGATGAAAAAAGTTCAAGCATTCAGGTCCTTTGGTCACTTTCCCACATCTGGAGTCTTCTGATCCACTTCCAGGGATTAAATATGTTTTCTATTAATGTCTGTGTGCACAAATTGCTTTAAAAAAGGCCTTTTTTTATTTTAAAGGCATCACAACTTAATGTGTCTTTTCATTATATTGGTATGTGGTTTCTTGTCTGTAGCATTCCCCCCTGACAATGAATGTGGTAAATAAACATGTGGAAACACACACACTTGTGAACTGACTGTGTATATATTAAACGAACTCATATTATGGTGTTTAGTATGCTTTGATGATAAAGTTATACATAAAGCAGTGCTTAGCACTGGTGCATCATATCAAGACGTTTGTGGGTCTAAATTTCCCTGTCAAATGTCAGCCTTTGTTACAGAAAAGGCCTCTCCATGTGTTGCTCAAAGTCCAGAAGACATGCCTGTTAGATTATTTGGCTGTAGGTGTAGAAAAAAGGAAGATAAAGAAGCTTAAATTTATAGAATAAAATGGATATATGTAAATATTTGGACACAACTTGTAGTGTAAAGCACATTGTTGTCGGTAAGACCCGAAACACAACATATAAATGGCAGTCTAAATCAAAAACAAATACACACAAGATTACAGCTTTACTGGAGGTCAAAGGAGCTTGCAAAGAAAAGCATCTGGACTTCTTTAAGTTGCTTGAAGACGTTTCACCTCTCATCCGAGAAGCTTCTTCAGTTCATGAGAGGTGAAACGTCTTCAAGCAATCAAAATAAGTCCAGACGCTTTTCTTTGCAAGCTCCTTTGACTACGATGACCTGGATGACTGAGAACCTTCACAGACAGCTTTACTGGAGAATCAAAAGAAAAACAGTCTGGGTGCAGGCATGTTTTGGTGGCACTAATTCCTAAGTATCAACTGTACTATTCATCATTTATAACCTGAAATGTCCGTAATTAAGAAATGTATGTTTTAAAGATTTAATTTTATATAAAGATAAGATATAAAGGGTGCAAATTAAGAAAAAAAAACATTTTAAAACGAAAAAGACAAACTTTGTATCTTGCTATTATGTATTTAAAAATTCTAATTCTGTAATATTATTGCACAGCAGTATGCTTACTCAGCAAAACGTGTTGTGGTCAGTTAAACTGGAGCACCCCACAGATCATTTGAACCCCCTATTTGGAGAGTAGGAAACTTTGTTTGAAAGCGGTTTGACCCGAGCGACTGAGCTTGTAGCACCTCGTAACTAAAAGCAGGAAGTTAAGGATGTGAAGTAGAATGCAAGCGGCTTCGCTTCCCATTAACACCATTTACGCATTAGTTCTTTTAATTTTCACTGTCTGTATCAGCGAGTACATGGACGTGTTGTGTTTATCTTCTGTAAGGTGAGTGTTACTGTCACGGTTCACTGACGGTTCCTCCGACAGCCAACACAAGCCTACAGCTAGCAGAGCCAAGCTAACAAGCTAGCTGCTCTGAGTGACTCCGGCTGGTCGCTGACTGGATGTTTGTCAATAGTAGTACACAATCACATAAATTTCCTTATGTGTTTGTTTTGTAGTTTATTATAACACATATTGTATAAAAATATCCAAGTATTTCTCTCTGCCGGCTAAAGTACAGTAGTAGCATTTCATTTGCAGTACCGTATGTGTACGAGACAATAATGACAAAATGTAAAACGAGTAGAAAACAAACACACCCCTTAAATGTAGAGGTGTAAGCGTCTGAACTATATCACTTTTATCTCCAGTAAATGAAGTGAACTGCTAAAATTTTACCTTGCGTGACCTAGTGCCTCTAACTTTAACCAAAATGGTCAAAAACTGGTACACCGTTTTATTATTATACACAGCAACATGGCTGCTAACTTTTAAATGCAAATATCTAATAAGCAAATCGCATGGCAGCAGTTCAGTGCATTTAGACACGTAGACATGATCAAGACGACCTGCTGAAGTTCAAACTGAAAATTAGAATGGAAAAGAAAGATGATTTTAAGTGGCTTTGAACGCAGCATCGTTGTTGATGCCAGACAAGCTGTTCTGAGCATTTCAGAAACTGCTGATCCACCGTCTCTAGGGTTTCCAGGGAAAGCGAAAATATCCAGTGAGCATCCAATTTTGGAATTAAAATGACTTGTTGATGGCAGAGGGGAATGTTTCTAGGTGATAGAAAGGCAAACTTATACAAATAACCACTAGTTTACAACCAAGGTATGCAGAAGAGCATTTTTGAAGGCATGACACGCCAAAGCTTGAATTGGGGGCTACAGCAGCAGAAGACCACACCGGGTACCACTACTGTCAACTAAGAACAGGAAATTGAAGCTGCAGTTCACACATGCTCGCCTAAATTTTGATTTCTCCTGCATCATTCAGAGGGTAGGCTTAGATTTTGGTGTAAACAACATGCTTTGTATCAACAGTTCAGGTTGCTATTGATGGTGTAATGGTGGGTGGAATATTGTCTTGGCACTCTCTTTGCCCCTCGACCATTGCTTAAACACTACAGTCTACTGTAGCATTCTTGCTGACCATGTTCATTACTTTATGACAACAGTGTAGCCATTTTCTGATGGCTTCTTCCAGCAGGGTAACAGAAAATACTCTGTGGAGGCCATTTAAGTACAGTAAGCGCAATCTTTAGATCTCAGTGAAATAGAGAACTAATGGAGTGAGAGATTCCCACCATGTATGTGTAGGCAACAAGTCTGCAGCAACTGTGTGATGCTATCATGTCAGTATTGGCCAGAATTTCTTAGGAATGTTTCCAGCGCCTTTTAAAATGTGTACCTTACCAGTAGTGTATTATTACCAATGGATTTGTGTCACTATATAACTGGATGTTGTTGTCTTTGTTTTGTAGGAACACGGCATGCTAACCAAACGGCCACTGGAGCAAAGGAAAGGCAGACACAAGTTACACTAATGCTGATGATCAGGTGAGTTTAGGTGACTGAATATTTTGGTCTTCCCTTTTTCCATGCAGTATTTTGGCCCCTATGCAATGTTTTGGTCTCTGTGACCTTACCATTCCCATCCTAAATGATCATAGCCCCTCCACCCTTATTTATTTATTATATTATATTACTGCCCTTGTATACACCCCCACACTGCTTCTGTTTCAGTGTTTCTACATACACCGTGTATAGTCAGGGGTGCACATACGTGGTTCGCAGGTGCGCATTCGTTGTCAAAATAAAAGACGCGCACCAGATAAGAAGTTGCAATGCGCATTTGCGTACATATAAAAGCCACTGTTTTTGTCCGCTAGAGTGGGATTTTCACAGCATATTCTGCACTACATCTGTGTGCGTTCATCATTTGTTTGAAGCCAGTTCACCTCCTGCAACCACGTTTCCGAGTATACGCACTTCTTTTGCGGTTCGGACTCTTTCTGGCATTTCTTTGGAGGTGGAGGACCACCAAAGTAATTGCTTAAAGGAGCTTGCTTCTTCGACATCTTCAAGAGTTCTAGTCAAAGGTCTGTCCTCCTCCAGAAAATCTTATGTACGCAAACTGGCGTTGCAACTTCTTATCTGATGCACATCTTTTATTTTGTTAGCGAATGTGCACCTGCAGACCACTTATGTGCACCCCCATATTTAGTTTAATCACACACACACACACACACACACACACACACACACACACACACACACACGTATGTGTATTTATATATATATATATATGAAAATATGAAATATACTGCTTTTTCTTCTTTGTATATTATTTTCTTTACTTTTGCACCTTTGTGGTCTTGCTACCCAATTTCGCTGTGCAAAAAAGTGCACAATGACAATAAAAGGTCCAAGTCTAAGTATTACATAAGAGCAACTTGGATAGAGTCTAGAGGTATGTCACCTTTCTCTTTGTGTGCCACAGCCCCAAAATGGCCTCAGGAATGCAAGAGAAACAGTACACACCATCTTTACTCAGTTTTTTCATTTACAACCCCACGTTTGGACCTCGAGAAGGAGAGGTGAGTGAGACTCCCTGATAAAGAGTTCTTATGCAAACCTTTTTAGCCTTTAGATGAAAAAAGCATGCCTAATGCAAATATTTTTGTTTTAGGAAGAGAAAAAGATTCTGTTTTACCACCCCAGTGATGTTGAGAAGAACGAGAAGATCCGAAATGTCGGCCTTTGTGAGGCCATTGTGCAATTCACCAGGTATCAGTATTATGGTGTATATATTACTGCAGCAGCATCATGGCTGTATTTGCAGTCTATTTATTTGTACTTTGAGCATAAATTTAAGCGTTTGTAGCCGTGATGAAGCAAAAGGAAGCCTGAAGCACAATAGAAAAGGGAAACGTTGCAATAAGTGGTCAGATGCACACTGATAAATATCTAGTGTAAATACAGACAGAAATTTAAGAGCCGTGCGTGTTGTTTGGGTGTGTCGCCCTTCTTCACTGTCACATCCCCTTTGTTCCAGGACGTTCTGTCCAACAAAACCAGCTAAATCCCTGCACACACAGAAGAACCGGCAGTTTTTCTTTGAGCCCGAGGAAAATTTCTGGATGGTCATGGTATCTTGCAAGCTTATGTGTACATCACCTTCCCAGTATTTAGTCTTTGTCCAGAGTTTGTCTCCTTCATTTTAAATATCATTCTGCTCTTAACTCTGTAATGCTCCTTTGTGCTGTTTTATTAAAAAAAAATCCATCCTCAGGTGGTTCGAAATCCAATGATTGAGAAACCAAACAAAGATGGCAAACCACCTACAGTAGAATATCAGGAAGAGGAAATGCTTGTGAGTACTGAAAAGTATTCGTGTATGTCTTCATTGTTTATCTCTGAGTATTGCCAGTTGTACTTAGCTTCCCTCTTGCCTTTTGTAGGATACTGTTTATGGTGCAGTGGTAAGGCAGTGCTACAGCATGTATAAGGTGAGTTTGAGTGCGGTTTTAGAATTTGCCATACTTTTTAACATTTACAACACAAAAATCACTTAAACCACCAGTGTGATAAGTTGTTATTTAGCAACACAGACCCAAACCATGACACAGCCACCATCATGTTTTACAGATGAGGAAAAGGTTTTTATACTGGAATGCACTTTTTTTTTAATGCATTCCATTTTAAGTCTCTTCTTTTTCTCTTCTTCAGAACAAAATGTTTATCATTCACATCAAAACGTCCTTTTTAAAATTATTTAGTCATTAAACATTCTCGCTTGTCAGCATGACTTTGAACAGAGTGCAGATGAGCTGTGGTGATGTTTTCAAGTTCAAGTTCAAGGTTCTTTATTTGTCACATGCATAGTTATACAAGTATAACACACAGTGAAATGTAGCCTGACACGCTCCTCGACATGTGCAAAAATTTGGGGGGGGGGGGGTGTGTAGAGGAAGAACATTATATATATATATATATATATATATATATATATATATATATATATATATATATATATATATATATATATATAGTATATACACTGGGTGAATGTGCAGTAGTAGCAGCAAGCAGGTGAATTCTGTACATTAATATGAATAGACATCTGACTATTTTACAGGATAGACAATATAAACATATTTAAAATTAAAGGAATTGAAATGTACATTGTGCCTTGGTTTAGAGTGTCTGGAAGAGAGTCCTGTCTCAGTCAATTATAGATGATGTGAGAGGGCGGGTGTGTGTGTTTAGGGCACGGATGGCTTGGGGATAGAAGCTCCTCTTGAGTCTCTCTGTCCTTGCCCGGAAGATGCGTAACCTTCTACCAGATTGCAGAAGTTGGAACAGTTTGTTGCCTGGATGGGACGGGTCCTTCAGTATCTGCGCTGCTCTAGTCCGGCATCTCCTGGTGTAGGTGTCCTGAAGCGGGGGGAGAGCAATCCTGCAGCAGCGTTCTGCTGTACGGATCACTCTCTGGAGAGCTTTTTGGTCCTTCACACAGCTGTTCCCAAACCACGATGTCATGTTCTGTGTGAGGATGCTCTCCACAGCGCCTGTATAGAAAATCCTGAGGATCTTTGGAGAGACCCTGAACTTCCTCAGTTGTCGTAGGTGATACAGGCGCTGCCTAGCCTTTTTGGTCTGGACCTGAATGTGGGCAGCCCATGTCAGGTCTGAGGAGATGTGGACACCAAGTTTTGACACAAACATCGTTGCTGTTCATTGTTCTTCTGCCGATGAGCTACTTAGCAAATTTGAAAGCGTCCTAGAGTGTGTGCTAGCTTACCATCTTCATAATGGTGATTCGTAAATAGTAAAATAGTTGTTATATATCACTGATCTATTCTTATCTTTCTCAAAGCGCTTTATACAACGTGGCTCATTCACACACATTCATACTCTGAGCAACGCATTGTGGAGCACGACTTGGGGTTCGGTATCTATCTGTAGTCAAATGACTACTCTATTAAATCTTAAAATAATTTAAATAAATATGTAATTAATGTTAAATTACTAATGCTAGAGGTTCACAAACATTTCCCCTCACAAATACACATTTCACGGCTCTTGAAATGACATGAAATAGTACAATATATATTTGTTTGACTTGTTAAGAAATATAGAAAATGTCAAAGGGTTCCTGCTGCTGTGTGTAGTGATACATTTATCTTCTGGATGAAGAAATCTTTGACTTAAAGTTTAGTAAAGTAATTAAAATAAATGTCATTGCTTTTATCACATTTGTGTTAAAATTTTATTTTACTGCATTGGAGGCTTATTCTAATAAAAAGACCTTATTCGCTCAAAGCCATGTAATGACACCCTAGAGTAGTGTTTCTCAACTCTGCACCCCCAGAGGTACTCTGAAGTGTTGCAGGGGATTTTTTTTTTTGTTCATTTATTAGATGTGTTCTTAATTCCCGAAATTATTCCTGAAATAAATAGTATTTTAAGTTCCTATTATTACTATTTTAAGGTTAATCTATAAGAGAAAAATGACAGACAAAATGTAAAAGTTGCAATCAGCTGAAAACACAGGAAGAAATTAAAAAGAAGGCAACATGGAGTCAGTAAAATACTGTTGTTTCATTTAAATTTAGTGCTGGTCTTTTCCGGTTGTAACACTTCTCATGAAGTCAGGTCTGTGCATTATGTTGAGGGAATTTTGCTTGAAATACGTAATGAAAGGATTACATTACTGGGGGGAATGTTGAATCATTGCTCTTGAGTGTCACACATTACTAATTTATACCTGTATGATGCCAAAATAAGTCATGTTTTAACAATGCTCATTTTCCTCATGCTGTAGCTCTTCAATGGCACCTTTTCCAGAGCAATGCAAGCTGGCGGAGTGGAGCTGCTCATGCAGAAACTTGAGAAATTCTTCTACAGGGTAATAAATACTCACAAGCCATAACATTTTTGTTGCTAGGCGGATATGTTTTGAGTTCAGATCATGCATGCATGTATATTGACCTTGCTTTGACAGGATGATTCCCTTAGAATGCCGGCATGTGTGTTTTTAACAGAACTCATTCGAGCCTGACTGTCCTTGTTATCACAAGGGTTTCCCTCACTGATGACAGTTGTCATAGGGACACTGTTTATTTGTGAATGCTCCCGTTACTCTTGGAAAGCTGTAAGATGTTTGCAGTCATGGTTGACGTCTTGATCGTTGTCTTGCCCCCATTATTTGTCTTCACGTCACACTTCTGTCAACTAGCCAGAACATTGCTTTTAAGGAGCTGCTTTAAAAATTAATTTCTAATTAGGGAATACCCTTCATCCATTAACACGGGCTTCCCTGTCCACCATGAAATCTAAAGACGGGGAGAAAGAGAGAGGCTGTGGTGTGCTTGTCAGAGGTTGAATGTCAATGCGGTACAAGTCAAAGAGTTTCTTATATCCTCTTTTCTGTATTGAACTGTAAGCAAGCACTTGTGGGCAGGTAAACTAAACCCTTTCTTTTTTGCGTCTCCTGTGTCTGTGTGTGTCCGTGTGTTATCACGCTGGGGTTTCCAGTATCTGCAGACTCTCCACTTGCAGTCCTGCGACCTGCTCGATGTATTTGGAGGCATCAGCTTCTTCCCATTGGACAAGATGACCTACCTGAAGATCCAGTCTTTTGTCAACAGAGTGGAGGAGAGCCTCAGTCTGATCAAATACACAGCCTTCCTGTATAATGACCAACTTATCTGGTATACAACACTTGTTGATGCTGTGCTTTAAACTGTATGTTTGTCCATCAAACCCACCATCTGTCAAATTTGACTGAGCCATCCGGTGTATTAAGGTAAAATCATGTGCTGGCATCAGCACACGAATAATGGCATGCTGGGTAAACAGTGGTGGTTCTAAACACAGCAGTTAATCCTCTTTGTGGTTTATGCGCTCCCTGACATGTCACTTATTTTTAATTGTGCTGTCGGCCACCGGCTCTGTGTGTAAGCACAGGGGGAATTACATGATCGCTAATGAAATTACTTGAGAGCAGCATAATCGTTCACTGTGAACTGAAGATGGACAAACAGGAAGGAATATTTAATTACTGTGCAAATTAAGCAGCTGCATCTGCTGCACAGCACTCATTGAATCCCATTTATAGCCACTGCTGAACAGCAAATAGTAAGGCATTTTCTCTTAATATCTATCCAGTGATCCATAACACATTTGACAGCACACCTGATAAAAATGAATCCATGCATTTAGTTTTTTTTTTTTTTTTCATTAGTGCAATGTGACGTTTACAAGGTGTCATTTTTGGCATCGTGGTCGTGTTTACAGGAGCGGGCTGGAACAAGATGACATGAGGATCCTGTACAAATATCTGACCACCTCGCTTTTCCCCAGACACTCAGAACCAGAGGTAGGTGGAGTGAAAAAAGTGGACTTCTGCAGAACTCCAGCCCACTAGATTATTTTAAGGGCAAATCGAGGAATGGTCAAAGGAGGTGTCATGACTGTAGAGAAGAGGACCACTGCTTCACGATATTGCATAGTGTATATCATATGACAACATGGCTAACTTGTCTTGATAAATCTGTACAGCTAATGCTAAGCTTTTTATATAATTTGTAAAACAGGTCTGTGTCCATGGTTTTGTTAGTTTCCATAGAAGGATCCACCGTCATTAAAACATACAAAGCTACTGTAGCATTTAGAGCAGTTTGGCTCACTGGGATCATTTGCACAAACGTTGACCCCATTATCTGAAACTTTGGCTGTGTTTAATATAAATATCTGACACTTTAGTAATATAATGATTATTTTCTGACAGAAAATATGACCTAAAATAAGGAAAGCATAATAGATCTACTTAAATAATTGGCTAAACAATCCATAATTTTACTCTCTTGTATTTGCTTGTTTCAGTTGGCTGGCAGGGACTCCCCAATGAGACCAGAAGTTGCTGGAAATTTGTTGCACTATGGGAGGTAAGTCTATGATCCCTGCGCCCATCTCTTTTAATCCAACCCCCTGCAGTGGTGCGGTTACTAGAGTAATGTCATTCGTGGGCCAAGGCATCCCAGATACGTCAAAAGGCATGTTCTGGATGCACATATGAATGATAAGATACAGATGCATGTGTGTGTGACACCATGTGTGATTTCGACCCACTGACAAGCAAATTAGATAACGAGGTAACTCCCTTGGCTAACACACCGTACTGTTAGCCAAGGGGTGGAGTATCACTCCAGCCTCGAGAGGTTTCAACTTTCTATTTTGTTTCCGTGTCCATGTGTAACAGGAGAAAGTTTGCTCAGGTGTTGCCTCCCTGCCAAAGCTTATGTCTGCATGCTGCTTAAATAACTTGTGTCTCACGATGATGTAAAGTTGCTACAGTGGTCCGAGTGTGACTCTTGCTGAAATTACACGGGACAGACGACACAGCATTTCTTGAAAAATGCTGAGAAATGTTTTTTAAATCAAGACAAGGTATTGCAGTAATGGAAGTTGCATAGGATTGCAGAGTCTGTTGGACAACACTACACAATAGACGTGCATTTAATTGGAAACATTAAATTGTTACACATAATTTTCAATTCAATAAAACTTTATTGATCCTGAAGGTTGACCCCGAAGGAAATTGGGTTAAGGCTGCCGACCTTTGCCAGCGCTGACTTACCCTTCTGACCATACATGCATTACACAAACATCACATGGGGAAGACAGGTCAGAGAGGTATAACAATGGAAAATGCACCACATAAGGAAAGATAAGGAGAAAAAAACACCTCTGCACATGAAAAAACTCTAAATACACCAAAGAAACACATGACAAGCAACAGGGGTGTGTAAAGGGTGAGAGACAGCCGATTTAGACAGTGCATCCGGGCCTGCGTGCACTGGTCTCCTTGATCCACCGTCAGCATCGGAAGGGAATAAGCGTCGAAGGCGTTTGGAAAGGGAGGGGGGATGAGTGTGTGCATATCAGTGTATATGTATGTGTGTGCGTGTCCAGAGTTCAGCTGAGACAGTGTCCTTTGCCCTGCTAGGCTAAGTAAACAGTCTTCCAGCCAACCCAGGTGGCCTTGGAATGGGAAGGAACAGACTAAACACAGTCGTTATCAGGGTGTTTTTTGTTCGGCTCCAGCCTTGCGACCGCAGCTGGCGCCGAGAGGGTATCCGCATGAAGTGATGGTGCTTTTTACTTTAGTGCGAACAACTCATATGAATTTCAAAGCTGTTCTAACAGTCCAACACTGGTCTCTCAATCTCCCGTTGGAGAGCCGTGAGCTTTCTATGATGTTATCCAAACTTACGTTCTGTGATGTTGTCGTTTTTTTTGCTCAAAGAGCAGGTTCTGAGAACTCACGACCACAGTTTAAGTGGTTTCTCTAAATTCCTGTGTAACTATATAACAGTGAATTCGTTGTTCTGTTGTGAACAAAAGAGGCATAAACGGTTTTTGCTCCTGAGAACATTAAGCTCATATTTGTGTGGTAAATTCCTGATTAGATTTGGTGCCATCCATTATTGGCTTTAGGCTAATATGCTACTTTACTACAACTGTTGATTATTACGGAGAAACGTGCACTGTGATGATTCATAACACATCAGTCAAAACAAATAAATACTTCATCTTCCGGAGATTACAAATACATCTACGCAATTTCAGGGCCATCCATCCAACAGATGTTGAGATAGTAGATAGATTCATAGAAATCTAATGTGATTAGAAATAATACCTTAACTGCTTCTCAGAGGATGAGCTTTTCCTGTTTTGGAAACCTCATGTGCTCCCAGCATCACGCATATCTTAATATTTTCATTCCCATCATTCTTCAGGTTCATTTCTTAACTCTTTCCCCCATAAAGATGACATTTGATGACCTCCCCTGTACCCTTAATGACGAGTTTATATCAGTATATTTTAATAAAGATGTGGTTTGATAACCATTAAAATAGTTTCCAGGTTTTTCTAAGGGAAGCTGCATTGGCAGAGACCACCCTCTCACATCCAGTCATGTTGTTCTATAAACAGGCCTGAAATATGATAGAAACCGTTCAGCTCAGGGTTACTCCTGGTTTCAAGGGGTAAAGAGTCAATAGCATCGTGTGCTTTTGTTTTTTGGTGTGTTTTGGGCACCAATTGAGCTTTCTGATTTTCAGTCATTTGGTTTTGAGTAATTAGATCATCTGTTTTGATTTTGATACCTGGTCTGTGAATATGAACCCAGGCACACTGCGTCTGTCTTTTTCAGGTTTTTGACAGGACCTACAAATCTGAAAGATCCGGAGGCCAAATTCCGATTTCCAAAAATATTCGTCTCTGCAGAGGACGGCTACGAGGAGCTGCATCTGATTGTTTACAAGGTACAGTAGGTTAAATGCAACACTCTGGCATGACAGGCTTGTTTCATTTCTCTTGATTTATTTAGTTTTGATTCTTTTTTTTTTTTTCTAATGCATTAAAAATGAGTGGGCAGTTGTTATTCATTTTTAGGAGGATTCTTGTAATCTGTGACTGGGGGGGATTTAACCTTTTTTTCTGTTTATGAATAGTAGATTTGGGATAAAATATATTCCACTGCTCTGTCAAACGATGTGGACTTCAGGGATTAGTGCGCGGAATTTTAAAATGATGAAGTATATCCCGCACATTAGTGTGATTCCTGGCCTGTGTGACCTTGATTTTAACCTGCAGTGATCTGCTTTGATCTCCAGGCAATGAGTGCAGCAGCTTGTTTTATGATCAGTGGTAAGTGTGTGTGCCCTCCCGGTTTAATGATGAAAGTTCACTTTCATTTTGCTTTTTTCAGTTCGGCATTTTGATGTTTTTGCTGCTCTTATAAAACGTAATTATTACATTTTCCTCACCTTATGTCCAGTAACAGCTGACAGTTCACTCGTCTGTTTCCTAATAGCCTCTGTGGAGCTGACGAGGGAGTTCTGTGAGCAGTTGGACAGCTTGGTGGGCCCTCAGCTTACTTTGCTGGCTTCTGATATTTGTGAACAGTTCACAATCAACCGCAGGATATCAGGGTTTGTTGCAATTTCTCCTCTTTCCTAGCTTTTAGCTTGGCATGTTCCTGATCTAATCTCTATGTGGTGCTGCTACGCTTACCTCAGCTTCATTTTACAGAGAATACAGGGCATAATGATGCACCTCTGGGCAAATTACAAATATTGTTGATATAAAAAGTGATACGGACAAAATGCCATACCTACAGCAGATATTTATTCATTTTATTTTAAAATTATACATAAAGATTGCAACACAAAACCAGGGTTTAGAAACTAGACATACATCTTATTGTTTGTAGCTCAAGAGTTTAATATTATATGTTTACGACATATTTGTGTGCTTACAGTATTGTGCAAAAATCTTGAGCCACCCCTTATTTATTTATTATATTTTGCTTCCAAGCAGCCAGACTTTCTTGTAATATTATAACATATAAAACTGCATCTTTAGATACTTTGTTACTAGCAGCCTGCCACAAAAACACATCAACGTTTTCCCAATTCCTTAGTTAAATCTTCAAAAATGGCAAAGAGAACACAGTTTGAAATGCATGAAATTGTATTTTTGCACCAAGTAGTTTGATTTTGTGCAGTGTTATGAAGAAATGTGGAGAAACTTTACAAGTGGATGTCAAGAAGTCATTTTTAAAGAACTGGAGTGAAAATCAGTGGCGACTAACTAGAGTGATGAATCCACATTTGAAATGTTTGGTTCAACTTTTCATCAGTATGTACTGAGGAGTCAGGTGAACAGTATAACCCTGAGTGTCTGCTTGGTGGAGGCTTTATCATGGTTTGGGCTTCATTGCAGCCAGTGGGGATCTTGCCAAAATTGATGGAATCCAGAAAAGTACCAGCAGGTTTGGTCCACCATAAAATACCATCTAGAAAGTATTTGATTGGCTCCAGTGTCATTTTTCAGCAATGATAGTGATCCCAGACCCAAGGCCAAAGCATACCTGGGTAGAAAAACACGAGACTTTTGCACATTACTGTATTCAAAATAAATCAAATAGTTTTTTTCTACTTGTGCCTTTGTACAGTATCAGGAAGACTGGGAGGATATTTAAAGGCAATCTGAACTCCAAAATTAGAAAATGAGGCTAGAAAAGAGCGGTCTCAGGTCTCTTTTCAGAATAACGTACCTTAATGTCATTTGTGCGTCATATTTGTAAGTATCGATGACATTCATGTTTCTGTCAGTCAGTCTGCTATAACTAGAAAGCTGATTGATTTGTGTGCTTGGTGATTACACTTCCCACTTTGCTTGTCATTGGCCTGTAGCATTAGCTCTGCCTGGCTGGCAGTGATAGATGAGACTCTTACTATCACTGGGTAGCATCATGTCACTACTTAGGGGTAACTCAAGCAGTACAGCTTTAAGGACTGGCATCCTGGTCAACGCTCCTTTAATTCCAGCAGTTAGCTTCAGACACGGCCCGGCAGGTAATCCAAACCTGACCGAGGCAGTTTGATGGGCTCCTTTTTAATCACCCTAGTGAAGAATCCACTCAATAAATAATGCCACTGCAAATTTATCAGCTAGCTTTCAGGTCTGTGTCCTGGTTTGGCCTCGTCCAATGGTAAATAATTACACACATCATGTATAAAAATCACCTATTTGAATACATTCACACACATGTCCATAGATGCAGTTTAGGCACTTTTGTTAAGTAAACTCCAGCTCATTAACTTGGCACAGCGTGGGTAACCAATGAAGCAGGGATAAGTAAAATGATACCTTGGTTTAAGGCTTCATTTGGTAACAGTATGATTTTAGAGACTGGCCCAGCCTCTTTAACTTTGTTTGTCTCTTACTCTAACCGATCTTACTGGATATCAAGGTAACACACATTTCATGCAGATTTTGAAAAGCTGTGCTGGCACCTTAAAGTCATAAATCCCAGGTTCTCTAAACTATCAGGTATAAAGGATAATTTGTAATACTAACATTTTATCGGCACTTTTTATAAGTTGCTTAACTTTTGCTTACTTTTGTTACTTTCAGGCCAGAAAAGGAGCCCCAGTTTAAGTTCATTTACTTCAACCACATGAACCTGGCAGAGAAGAGCACTATCCACATGAGGAAGACCGCCAGTGTTTGCCTCACCTCTGTCCATCCTGACCTCATGAAGATCCTGGGAGATATCAATTGTGACTTTGCCAGGTAAAATCAGAGGACACTTTAGTGAAACTTAAGCTATATTTACTAAGTGCCATCAGGCATTTCTTCGAGAGTTCTCTAATGACAGTTCACAGATAAGATAGGTGGTACTGCTGGTGTTCCTAATGGTGACCAGAGAGGATAAAGAATTGATTAGTTTTGGTTTATATAAAAATAAATAATAATAATAATAATAATAATAATAAGAGTGATCACAGCAGCATTAGACCATCTTTAGTTGTGTATTTTAGAATCAAACAAAGAAGATGTGTACAAGTACAAACTCATTTTCCCAGCGTTTCAGCACAGCCGTGTAATTTTCAGTTTTATTACGACACTCCTGGGATCTTTGCATATCCACATTCTTTCCGCCTTCGAAGCAACTTATTACACTGCAATCCTGCAGTGTAATAAGTTGGGGGGTTTTGAGTAGGTTAAAATGTTCTCTGGTACATTACATGATCTCTCAAGCAACAAAGAGCCCACTGTGAATGTGGTGAACACCTTCGTTTGAAACATGTAGTTCTTTCTGTCTTTCAGGGTTGACGAAGATGAGGAAATCATCGTAAAAGCTATGACAGACTACTGGGTAGTCGGCAAAAAGTCAGACCAGAGAGAACTGTACGTGATCCTGAATCAGAAGAACGCCAATCTGATCGAAGTAAACGGTACGTCTCCCCTATTTGGAATAAAGCAAATGTATGTCATTCTTACCAAAAGTACACCATCTGTCCCAGTAATCTCCTCTTCTCCTTACGTTGACCCTTGTCTTTTTTTTTCCCCTTTTTCTTTTTTTTTTTTTACTACAGAGGAAGTTAAGCGGCTTTGTGCGACGCAGTTCAACAACATATTTTTCTTGGATTAATGGTGAAGACACTAAAAACTGTTGCAGGGTATCTTGACAGCATCAGCGTAATGCAATAATTGCATCGTGAAATTAACAATAACAATGAAAAGATTCCTCACATCGATTTGGTTTTTTTATTTAACCTTGAAAAATTGTAATTTTTCTTCTGTAATTAAGTGTAAAAAAAAGAGAAAAAAATCCAGGTTTTGACTGTATGTGTAATTTTCTTTCTTTCATTTTCTTTGTACATACTTGAGCGATTTGAAACAATTTTCTTTCGCATTAAAATGTGTTCATACACTTTTATAATGAACATATGACACTTTTTCAAATATATTTAAAAACTGACATGCTCATACTCCGGCTTTATTTGATGATTCCGATGCCATGTCAAAAGATTTGTGGTTTGTAAACAACTGCCCTAACTTCAAATAAATTAAGAACCAATTTTCTGCAGTGTACTGAATATTTTAAGTCTCTTTGGCTTTAGACACAAAAGCGAGTAAAGGTTTTGGAAACTCCACAACATCATTCTGATCATGAGTCACTGAAGTCAGGAAAACTCATTAAAATGTAAAGAATAATAAGGTGTGGGTCACCTCTTTGATAACTGTTCAGTGCAAATTAATTGAAGGTAAGTGAGTAGATGGTAGCATTACTTAGGTTTTTGTGGCCTGTTTTCTTTGTTTTGCTTTGTTGTTGTTGTTTTTTTTACATTTTATAACAAAGACATCTGTTCAAAATAATTAATTCCAGTTACTTTAAAAATAAAAAGGATGAGGATGGGCTAGAATAACACAAATATTAACTTGTGATGAACTCCTGGAGCACTTGAAACATGCCAGAGATCATAGAAATCTACTGTTCCGTGGTTCTTGGTAAATAACAGAGAGCACTGAATTCTTGGCACCTATGACATATTAAGCTTGTAATATCTTTTTTTGGTGCTTTTACAGGAAATGTAGTTAGCAAAATCTTACAAAAAATCTCATGAATTAGGCTTGAACAGCTTTTTCTTTTGGTTTTGTCTGAACTACATCCTAACTTGTACTTCGTCCTTTGTCCTGCAGGGGAAAAGGACAGAAAATGTGATGACATATTATCTCTTAAAAACACAGTTGCGAGTTTTGTTGACAGAGAGGTTAGAAATGTAATATTTAGTCAGGTTTTTTTAATGACCTTTAAAACACAAGTGTTGTTACTATTTTAGGACTTAAATCCACCATAAAACAAAAATGATCATGACTCAAAAATGTATTTGTGTTGATGTTACTTCATTTGGTTGTTGAACTACACTACACAGAGTTTCATGTGGAGAGAAAAAAAGGTGTGTACATTTATATATGCTGTTGGAAATTTTCTCACCTGTTTATGCTCTCCTTGTTTGAGTTATGACTTTGTCGCTGGTCTCAGAGTCAATTCTGGTCTAACAGGCAAGTTACACAAGAGTGATGTGGACACTGAAGTCTGCATAAGGTACACAAAGGAGTAAATGGAGTGTGTATAGCACTTGGTGCAGTGGCCCCCTGCCCCCAAGCTAGGCAACTGGCTCCAGCAGATCCTAGGAACAACATCAAGATCTCTGTCCAGAAGAGTGCAGTCCTAGAAACAGCTACTGCGCAGGACCCTGAAGCTCCCAGGTCCCAAGCTTGAAGGATAAAAATCACCTGCAGGGGGAAGAGGAGGGAAAAAAAACAGAGATATTATAATTTATTTGGCTTCAAAATATCACTTTTTAAATCTTCTGTCTAATTGAGAAATGTATTAAACTTATTTATGATGAACACTTTTATTTGCATCACATTGTACAATCATTTCATTAGTTTTCTGTGGATGCATGTGTATTTTTATTTTAGGTTGCTTTGCAAAGTAACAAATAATGATTTACAGTTCATTTCATTCCACATGGATTTAACCCACATAGCTGATTGCTGATTATAAATAATTCCCGTGTTCAACTATATCAGCTAAACAACTTAATATTAATACTAATTGTTACCCTTCCTACTGTAAATGCCTGATTTTATCAGACACATGCATATTGTGTAATTATACAGGGTTTGACCTTTAAAAAAAAAAAAAAAAAAAGAATTTATTCCAAGCAAACGTTTTTATACAATTTTTTTCTCCACTTTTCTGGACTAATTTCAGCACACAATGGAAAGTTGTTACAACAGCAACAAAATAATCAGAAGAAGAAGAAAAGAAACTAACCAATCAGGGCTCACGTACGACTTGCAGCCAATCAGCGTAAACGTGGACAAATTTTAAAAACTCACCCGCCATGATTGTTATGTTTCTGCACTGAGCGTGTACGTTGCGCTGTCAGGTTTTAGTAAGTAGACAAAAAAGAAAAGAAAAATATTGTACCTCTTTGGAAAAAGAAAAAAGGTAAGTTGGGTTTTTAATCATAAAAGTTGTTCACTTAGATATATTTGTTAACGGAACGTTGAACTCTGCGCGAGTCCTTCTGTCAACAGTCGCGGTGGAGTGGGTTACAAAACTAGCATTGGTTGAATAATTAGCTCGTGTTCCTGGTTCGCCTTTGAAAGTATCTATTTCTACTCACTACACTTTTTAGTAGCAGTAGAACAAAACACTGTGCTGGCTCACGTTTATTTTCTCCAATTTTTGCCTTATTATATTTTGCTTTTACTCAGGTATGTAGTTGGTGTAAGGTTCACGTCTCCTTCAAATCATACTTTAATCCAGTAACACTGACGTTGACATTTGTTTGCAGAGAAACCACCAAGGAAAAAATTAAGCCATCGCGACGCCATTCCTGTCGTTGTTTTAACGCAATTGTTTGAATTTCCGGAGAATAAGAAAAGCGGGAGGGGAAAAAACACAGCGTCAATATTTTTGATCTGTTGGTTGTTGCGTCTGCAAGCTTGTAGCTAAACAGGCCAAAATGAAGCCGTTTTTGCCGTGTTACCATTTATAGTGCCTAGCCTATACCACATACTAAGAAGTGTTTTTTTTTTTTTGTTTGTTTGTTTTTTCCCCTGACAGCTCTTGCTCAGTACATTGTCCATGTTTTGGGAATTATTTTTGTGTGGTTTTAAAATTGCCACCACATGAATAATGACACTAATACGTTTAAAAACTGCCTAATTTCTATTCTTATAGCTGATTACAACACAAAAAACGAAAAAAATTTGCCATTCAGTTTTTGATCCCTCTCGTTTTTATCTAATATGCCAAATGTCTCCTAATGTCTGTAATATCTATTGCATGCAATCTGCAGTACCTTTCAAAACATTATGTTTCCCTTCTTGAAAAATCCAGATACCTGATTATGGAGTCACGATTTGCTCACCTGCGGCAGCGGGACACCAGTGTGTCGATGCTTAGGGTAAAAATGTCTCGGAGAAGGTCTCATTCCCAGAAGGAGAATCGAGAACGTACTGTGAACACCCGGAGGCAGCTGGATAAACTCCCAGAGCTGGAAATGTCCTCCCTGAATGCCTCTATTGCAGTGGCCAATATGTCAACCATACAAGAGAAGACGAAAAACAATGAAAAACCTGCTAAAGGTATGGCTTCACAGTTTTAAAAAAAAATGGACTGCTCTAGCTCTAGCTGATTTGTGCCCTTTCCCATGCTTGTTACTCCACAGCAAAAGCAGTGGAAGATAGGCTGAAACAGCTCGAGCGCTGGAAGGAGCGGAAGGCTCTTGAGAAGGAGAAAGAGAAGAGGGAAAGGGAACGTAAAGGGGTGTTTAAGATTGGTCTGTATCATCCAACGGGAACCATTACCTCACTACCTGCTGTCCCAGATGCCTCAGCAAAAATCCAAGAGGTAAGAGGGGACTTATCAAAAAACACTTTAGGTAACTTATTATAAAACAAGTCTGTGAATCACATCCCTATCTTTTTGTTGGTTCTTTCATAACTGTGATGACCACATGATATCAGAGGATATTCTTTTTGGTCTCAGTGGAATTTATTTATTTATTTTTGGTTATGTTTTCAGAAAAAGGCGAACACGGCTCCATCCCAAAGTATTAGAGTCACTCGTTCAATGAAACAGCAGCAGCAAGTGGAGAAGGTACTGTTTTCTTCCACGCATGCACCATTGTTTTCACAAGTTTCGTATTTAACTATTTAAAACAAAAAACTAATACTTTGTTCATTTGTTTTTCTATTGCCTCAATTTCTGCAGCCTCTGAAGATACAAGATCCAAATACTGGACTGAAGAAGGGTAAATTAACTGAATGCCCCTTAACTGAATTTTTATTTTTTTTAATGCAGCTTTTGATTAGAAGCAGTTTTAGTAATGACCTTCTTCTCTTTCTGTAGGACAACCTGCTGTGGAAAGATCAACAAGGACCCGGCTAGCTTCTGCCAAGCCTGCATCAACTACGACCAAGACCAAAGGTACAAATAATTTAAAAAAACTGCCCTTGAAACCAGCCATTGAGCTTTGTTTGTTTTGCAGTACTGCAATCCTGTGTTTAGCTCTTAATTTGTGTCTGTATTATCCCATTCTACCATAGAAGCACCTGCCGTACGAGCTTTGTCAACCAGATCTGCCAACAGACCTCCAGTTCCTGTGGTAAAAGGCAAACCTAAGGACAAGACTGCAGGTATTGTCTGGTTTGGAAGCTCATTTCATATCGAAACTGGGAAGGGAAGTTAAGAAATGGCGTTAAGGGATTAAAACAAATGGATATTTGTTTGTGTTTAATGTCTCTCACCAGTGTCCGATGCAAGAACCACAAGGAGCCGAGCAAATCTTAATCCTGTGGCTCCCCTGTCTGGTGCACAAAGGAACTGTAAAGGTATCATGAACCATAAAACCAAAACACAATTTGTTCCAAATGTGTCTGCCTCACTTTACATTGTGAACAGTTGTTGGAATTTCTCTCACCATTTTTGTTGTCCTTCTTTATGAAACACAGAAGCAGTCAATGACACTATCCATCATGCTGTCTCAGAGGTGAGCAGTTCAGTGAAACACACGACAAACTAAACTTGTGAAACTTTTAAGTAACTTGGAGTTTAATTGCTTTGCTGCTCCTGTCGTGTGCAGGAACCTGAGCTGACAGTGCCTGAGATGCAGGACATTGAGAAAAGACCTAGTCCTCCCAGCCCGACACCATGTGCTGAGGAAGAAGACATGGTGGTGGATCAATCTCCAGCCAAGCCTGTTTCTGCTGATCTCGTCCCATCGACATCCTCATTTGCTCCAGAAGGTTTTCTCTTCCAGGCTCCGACTGGCTTGTCATCCTTCAAGTTTGAGCCTCTCACACCTCGTTCAGCAGACTCCTTCCTTACACCAAGGTCTGCTTCTTTTTTCCGTTTCATCTGCTCAAATTTTCCTTTTGCTAAATATGTACTGAAACACTGATGTTGGCCACAGTATTGCAAAACACCAATTAATAGATGTGTTTACTGCTGTTGTTACTCAGCATTACTGTGACGAGTCAGGCAGTAGTATCTTTTCTTTTTTCTTTTGGGCCCTTTTTAAAGAAAATATGTAGGCTTTAGAATTTCAGTCAATCTAAAAGCAGTGCTGTTCTTTCCATCCAGCTCCAGCTTCAACCTTCCACCAGCCCCCGTATTCAGTGATGAGCAGAGCGAATCGTGTCCACCTAAATCTCCTCTGCGCTCTCCTCCTCATACCTCTCCCACGGTTGCCCCTCCAAGTCCAGGTGGATCAGTGGAAACCAAGCACGACGTACCATATTTCAGGTACTTTTCATATTGTTTAGTCTTTCAAAAAAGAACGCCTTTTTTTTTTTTTTTTTTTTTTTTTTTCTTTTAAAAACATTTTCTTTTAAATGCTTCAGATCAGAAATGGCCAATGAGACAGAGAGACTGATGAGCTTGTCTCTCCACTGGGAGTCTAAAGTGGAGGATGAGTCCATCCCAGAAGAAAGTGAGTTTATCTTCTACACCAATTGATTATTAAAACCTTGAATATTTAATTTTGGTTCTGTAGATAGTGGTTGTTTTTCATATGAGGAAAATGGTGGATTTCTCTGACTAATAGTAATTTTGTTATCTTCTTTCTCATCGTGTTCAGTGAGAGATCGCATGCGCACAGCTGTTGGCCAAGCACGGCTGTTGATGAAAGAACGCTTCAACCAATTCAGCGGTCTGGTGGACGACTGTGAGCTAGGCCGAGGGGAGAAGATCACCACCTGCACTGACCTGCAGGGGTTCTGGGACATGGTTTATTACCAGGTGATGCCTCGAGAGGTGCAACACACACATTAACACGCAAACAAGGAGAAGTGACCTAACATCTGTTTTGCACTCTTTCCGCATTCCAGGTCGAGGATGTCAACAAGAAGTTTGACGCTCTGAAAGAAGCGGAGGAGCGAGGCTGGGTGGAGGAGCACAAGCCTCCACCACGACAGAAGAAAGTAGTTAAGGTAAAGATTCCTAATTTAAGCTTTGGTTCAATAACACTGCTTTACTTTTGTCAACACACAGCTGTGCCATCATAAAACTAATTGAGTTTTATGGTTGCTGTTTCTGTAGTCATTTGCATATGAAGGCCTCCGTGTTTAAGAAAACAGCTTGTCCCGTCTTTTTCACAGAAACAGCTAGCAGCATCTGCCAAGCCTGCAGGAACTAATGCAGCAGCTAAGGCTCGTCTGGCTGCCGCAAAAGCAGCCATGAAAGCCAAAAAGCAGGCAGCTGAGGCAGAGAAGGCAGCCGGTGCTGCTAACACTGAAGACTGTCTCGTCTTGAGCTCTCAGAATCCACACCCACAAGCAGGGGCTCAAAGGCAGGACACAGTGGTCTTTGATGGAGGCTTCTTCCAGGTGGAGAGCCCAGCTAAACAATCAGGTGACTTGCATGCCAAAAGTTTGGACTTTGGATGACTCTGGATTTGGTCTAATCATATTGCACATGTTGGGTTTTTTCTTTGTTCAGTTAGGAGATCCAGCCATTTAAATGCTGCTGTGCTGCCTGGGGTCTCTCCCTGCTCCACATATCTCTCACCTAGAAGGGTCACCCGGCGCTCCCTTGCGTTGGCTCAGACACCTGTTCAACATGTTCACGCACCCGCACACCTCCGCCTCACTCTCAGACAAACCCCAGAACCAAAGTCTCAGTGCGGCACTCCTCAGGCGACCCAGAGCAGAAGGGACATCGTGAACATCTCAATGGATTTCTCACCTGTCAAGGAAGTGATTTCAGATGACACCCAACCTGACGGATGCCCTGCACAAGTGTCAGAAAAAGTCTTCACAGACATTCCCTCTGTTCCACAACTCCTTCCAGCAATCCTCGAGCCAGCCGAGGATGTAACTGTTGATAACCCTGCCAGTCCAGCAGTTCCAGGCTCTCCGTGCAAACAACCTGCCGTGCCCCCAGCTCCTGAGCCCTCATCAGCCCCGAGCTTTACACTGTCGCCCTGTGCAACTCCTAGCCAACCTTCCGTCTCTTCATCTGCTGTGCAGGGCCTAGTGGAGACTCTGTGTCACACACCAGACAGCACAGTCGTTGAGGTAAAATAAATTTCCCTCTCAATTCTGTTTTGTGCTTCAGAACAAATTTTTTTTTTTTTTTTTTTTGGGGGGGGGGGGGGTGTTTTCTAGCCATGTAATGAATATATTATTCTCTCGTAATTTTAGGAAATTTCTGGACTGGATTTTGAGAGATACCTCCAGCCCTCAGACAGATGCAGCCTGTCACCAAGGGACACAGTTGCGACAGAGACACTGTCACCCATGGCAGTGGATATAGCGATGGAGAGTCCTAGAGGACAAGCTACGAACTTTCTTACTGAGAAAGAGTCTGGTAAGACTAATGTTTTATAACTTGGCAACACTAACTAATGAAAGAGATTTTTATGTTGAAGTGTTGTTGTTTTTTTTGGGGGGGGGGGGTTTGTCACCACATTTTTAAAAACTACACATTTTCACCATTTTATTCATTCTTTTGCTCACTTCTGTCACGACAGCACTGCCAGTGGTGTCTTCGGTGTTAACTCGTCACTCACGACAGGTCAAAGTTTTTCCACTTTTCTTCTAAACACTAGGGTTTTATGGAGTGGTTAAGTAGATAGATCGATCCTAATGTTTTGTCCAAAATTGTCTTTGTGATTTTTCTCTTTGGATTTTTTTTTTTTTTCCCCCTTTTATTCTTTAGGTACAGACAGCAGAGTCTGCCTTGCTTCTCTTCACCCCAGACCTGAAGGACAAGATACGCCAGTCAGTCTGTCCGAGTGACCTCATGGTCTTCACCCCTCCTAATATTTAGTAAAGAGACTGAAGAAAGTAAAGAAGTGTTTATTTTTGACTTGTTTTAGCAACTTTTTACACTTTTTAATATTAAAAAAAAAAAAAAAAAGATTTTTGACGTTCTTAGATGAGTAGAAAAGTTTTCTCACGCAAAGTTCTAATTAAAGTTTTGGTTACAACCAATAAAGTGTGTGAGGTCATTGTATTAATATTTTCACTTCATAATGCTCTAAACTGAACCAACAAAACTAAGGACATGATAGCTGCATGTTGTTCTGACAGCATTATTTGGCTTTTGTTTCATCTTATCTAGAGCAACCTGAGATTCTGGGTGGTGCTTTTATTCCATTATGTTTCTTGTGACCAGCTGGTAATAGTCAGAGGCTGGGAAGAAAAAGTGGTTGAAGAATTCATCGACAGTCTTCATCTTAAGTTCCAATTTGCAGTCTTTAGTGTTGTTTTCTGCTGGTCTGCACATGATTTCACCTTCAGGATCGTCTGTGTACTCTAAAGGAAATAAACACGTTAGGCATTTTAGTTCTGACACAATCATTCTGAGAATTTGAAAGTACAAACCAGTTTTAAATATGTGATTTGTGAAGTGTGTATTTACTGTGCATGTCTAGCTTACATTGAATACAATAAATGTCCCTTCATTTTCTGAACCATTCTTATGTAAAACTTTGGGTCTATGAAATTTTGAATCTGTAATGATGACAGTAGGATAACATCAAGGGAAAAGAATTTAAGCCTTCTTAGGTGGTCAGTCTGCAAAACATTTAAGCATTTTCAAGGCGAAGTTATGGACTCGGTTTACATCCCAGTCACCACTGAAATGAAAGGTTATTGGTTTAAGTTCTTCAAAAAAAACCCTGCCCAGGCAAGATAAGACCTGCTTCTAGAAGGCCTGAAGTCCTATATATATATATACACACACAGGCATGCATACACTGAAACTATAAACCAAACCTGCAGGCTCGGGTATCTCGTTGGCTTCCGTCTTGACATCCCACTGACTTCCATCCTGAGCACTGGAAATCCCAGTCTGCAATAAAGATGGGATTTTATCTTATTAAATATTTTAGCAAAGTTACTGCCAGTTTTGTGGCATATTCCAGAATCACCCTTCACAGATGCAGCCCCAGTCATCTGTGTTGGTTGTTTTGTCAACCAATACTGGCCTGTATCGGCTAGTAAAACTGCCAGAAGGAAAACTGAGTAACACTGAAAGTAAATGAATAGGGGAAAAAATACAGGAGCTTGTTAATTTTGAAATATATAATTATGTCACAGCTTGCAAAAATATGTTTGGTCCTTAATATGTTTGAACAACTACATATTTTACATGTGACATGACATTACAAGGTTAGCAGATACAGAGATTATGAAAGCGTTGAGACAGGATCTGACCAACTGGAAGGGGCTGTTTTTTGTCTGTATCATCTCTTCACTGACCTCCACCTCAGGCGAATCCTTCCTGGTTTCAGTGTTGGACCCAAAAACCCGATGGTCCTCCTTCAGTGTTTCAGAAACCTGCTCACATGTAACTTCTGCGCAGCCCAGAAGCACCTCAAAAAACTCAAGGAACGTAATCTGCAATGGAAAGAACAGAACAACAGCTCTCATGATTCAAAAAGAGTAATATTGTACCAAAAAACAGCTGAATGAGTTTACTGATGTAAACAGACCTCCAGATCAACACTGGCAGAAAGGTTGTCGGGGTTGTGGCTTTCTGTATTGATGATCTCCAATAACCTCCTTGTGGTCAGCTTATGGTCCAACAAATGGAAATCCTGCAAGTGGTTACAACATGAGGTTTTAACTTTGATTAATTGTTTTTGTGATAAATAGGCATGTCATTCATCCTATCTGCTGTTGTTGTTGATAAAGACATTTAAATCAGATTTGTTTGACCATAAATCCACTTTAATTTTTTTAAAGTATTGTATTAATGTCAAATCTGGGACATAAAACTTTCATTCAGTTTTATTTATATAGTGCCAAATTACAACAACAGTTGTTTCTGTGTGCTTTATAATATAAGGGAAAGACGATGCAATAATACAGGGTTAACCCAAACAATCAGATAACTTCTAACAACAAGCACTTGGTTATAGTGGGAAGGAAAAATTCCCATTTAACAGGAAGGAAGAAACCTCCAACAGAACCAGGAGGAAGAGCCACCTGCCGTGACCAGCTGGGAGTGAAGGGAAAGAGGGAATAGAGCAGCAGTAATCATTTAATACTGAGAAGCTTTTAGTTTGCACTGATGAAACAGGCAGCAAAAATGTAATGTACTATTTATACAAGCAAAGAAAAGTGTTACAGTTTGTTGCACCTTGAACATCCACAGCAGGTGATGGCAGGTCATGGTCTGTTCATCCCTGGTGGCTGTGCAGAAAAGCTGAAAGACTTCCCAGCACCTCTTCATATAGTTCATAGCCACCACTCCAACGTCTGGCTGCCTAAACAGAAAGCCTGGACAGACGCAACTATTGTTAATGAACAGTTAGTACTACATACTATAGAGTTAAGCAAGAGTGTTAAACACTACAACATCAGGATTCTACAGGAGTATCAAAACCTGTGAAGAAACCCAATTGAGGAACCAACAAACTACTAAACCAAAACATTAGTAGTAACTGAACTTTTCTTTCACCGATTTGCTCTTTTAGTTCTGATTACAGTGTCGTTTGCTGTTACCTAGCAGTACCGCTGATGAACGGATTGTCTCTGAAGTTCACCAGCTAGTGAAATACAATTTAAATGAATCACATACAATTGGGTCTGTAGCATGTGTAAGCACCTTTTACATTCTTAGCATTTGGAAGGATGTCATCTGTCATCAGTTTGGAAAAACAGGCAGCCAGAAGGTGCTTTGGTGACCTGTAAATAGAGAAAAAAATGAATTATTACAGATAACTGATCATGATTAATCCCGATTAAACAAAGTTTTCTTGAGTATAAACAAACTGATTTTATTAAGTTTATTAAGGGACACCCCAGGCAGTTTCATTGTGATATCTTCTGATAAAGATAGGAACAGGTTCCCTTACACCATGTCTTTACTGTGGATGTGGTGGGCCACAATGACAAGATAGCTGATGAGCTTGCGAAGCAGCACAGGCGTGAAAGGCGAGTGTATCTCTGCTGGATCAACATCCTCTGAAACACACAGAGTGAAAGCGGTTAAAATAACCTATAAATACTCTCAGAGGATCATTCAGTGTCTGCTGTGGAGCAGTCCCTTTCACCTCTGATAAGACGGTCTATCTGTGTCAGAGTTATGCCGTGATGATGAATGTTACAGTCTTTGAGCAGGCGCCAGAACTGAAGACGGGACAGCAGGAGGGTGTTCACCGGGGAGTGGGCATAACCAAGCCTGCTGTAGAAACTACAAATTGACCTCAGCTCTCTTTCTTGCCTCAGCACCACAAACTCCACCTGTTACACATGATACACGGTTTCAGGGTGGGAACACGGCTGTAAATGAGGACGCTGGGCTGAGGACTGACCTGTTTGCGCTCTGTGTCACGTTTTCTTTCCGGGATCATGTCCAGGAGACAGTCAATGTTCAGAGCCATGTCTGGTCCCAGTAAAGATGAGTTACTATGTGACAGTGGGAACGCACCTATGACAAATTTCAGAAGGATTTCAAGACTGCAGGATTGCTTATTTCCTCCTTTACTATTTTGAACATACTCTTGAATACTGTTGCTCCTTACCGAGAGGAGCACTATGTGCTCTCAGGTTGGGTGTGATAATTTGGTCATCCACAAAGTGTCCCTCGAATGCACGCCCGTCACTCAGTGTGAATTTTCCCTAACAAAGGTGACATTTTTCTGAATTTTACAATCAGAGTTGATTCATTCTGCACTTTTAATACATCAATAAGAAAGCATACTGTGGATTTCTCTAAACTTTTTCCAGCTGACAGTGAAACACACCTGCCCGTGCTTTTTATTGTTCTTCCATTCTCCTTCATAGATCGCACCACCAGCGTAGTAAAAGGTTCCCCATCCATGCCTCTGACCCTGAGCAAATTCCCCTGTGTATCGATTGCTCTGGGAATACTGAGATCCATCTTTTCGTCTTAAATTCCAGACATGTGTGCCTTGGCCATGCTGCCGCAGGAGCAACCAAAACATAAATCTGATTCAAGAATTAATTTTTTTTAAGCTTTATAACTTCATATATAATTAAACTAGGGTTTTCTTTCATACCTGCACTCCATCCTGCCATGCCCCAACATACTTCTGTCCCAGATTCAGCCACCGCATCGTGCCCTTTCCATGCCTCTGGTTGGTCTTCCACTCACCAGAGTAAGTGTTCCCAGAAGGGTAGCTATCAGGAACAGATGTTATTGCAGGGTAATTCAAATACAACACCAGATGAGGAGATATATTCACCTGATGCATACCATCTCAGTCCACATCCTTCTCTGTTGTTCCTCACCCAATCTCCTTTGTACCAAGAGTTTTTTTCCTCGTTATAATACGCCGTACCCTAGCACAAACGAGACCAATTAAAAAGAGACAACCAAATTCCTAAAAAATGACAAAATCAATGGTAAATCATACCTTTCCATGTCTCTTGCCCTGATGCCACTGCCCGCTGTAAAACAAGCTGTTTTGGGTACATTTGTAGGTTCCTGTCCCATGTGGTATACCGTTGTAAACCTCCCCCTTATAGGTGCTGCCATCTGCCCATGTATAAGTGCCCTGGCCCATGGGAATATTGTGTACAAACTCTCCCTATTAGATAAATTCAATTCAGTATTTTGCCTGCATTCCTTTATCAAAGACTTTGCCTCCACATTATGTTTCATTACACCTTACTGACCTGTATTTTTATGAGTGTGTATATAAAGGATGGCTGTTTTTAGAAATGTTACATATACATTGACTTTTCAAAAACCCTGCTTAAGAAAGGATACTGTACAGTTAGTTTTTAATGCATAATTTCTGTATGCTACCTCATATTTTAGTCCAGCTGCCCGTGTGAATGTGCCGAATCCATCCATAAGTCCTTTGGAAAACATGCCCTTCACAAAAATACAATTCAAACATACATTTTTGTTATTTGTTTGATGCATTTTTTTTTGGAAGGATATAAACACATTTCAAAATATATTATAATATAATAAATCCTTAATTGATTTATGAAATTCGGTCATTATTTGTATTTGAAATTCATTTGTAAAGCTGTACCTTGTACACATGGCCTCCTTCAAAATAAGCTACACCTTGTCCATGAAACTGCCCTTCACAGGTTTCCCCTTCATATCTGTCAGAAAGACACCAAACCTCACACCCTGAGTAACTTATACGTTCTCTAAAAACAATTATTCACATAACTAACGTCGTGAATAACAATGTACCTCTGTTCAGTTAAGATAACAAGTGGGGGAAGTTCATAGTTGCCTTCGTCCTCGGGCTGCTCGTCACTGTCAGGATGATTCTGGAGCTTGATTTGGCTCATCGTCATCGACTTTTAAGATCGTCTACCCTCCTCCGTTTTGGATGTCATACCCAACTGTTATTGTTTTCCCTTTTTATTATTATTTTTCCCAATCAAACATTTTCCTTAGCCTCTTTTCTATTTCTCATCTTGTCTCAAGTACTGCACAAGCTGGGAATAGGAACTTAACCATGGCAACGGACGCTTACAACTACGGAAGCCTGAAAGAAAGCCTTCATTTGAGTTTGCTAGGCTAATCCTTGGTCACACCCTGACCTGGTGGGCTTTGAATGCGCAACTGATCTAGTATTTACGATAACCTTAATAAAAGGCATTTTGTGAGCGCAAATAAGTAAATAATAAAACATATTTTCCAGATACAGCAGTCGGACACTTTCAAGCGTCATTAAACACTCATTATGGATTTCAAAGTAATGGAAAATACATTATTTCCATTGTTAAATTACTTCTGCTAATCTTAAATCGGCATTTGCTACTGGAAATTTAGATAGTCTGATGTGTATAACGTTTACAAATCCAGTGGCTGATAAAACGATCCCAAATCTTGTGGTCCTAAAGTGACGATATTTACAGATCGTTTGCTTTTCTGCATTTGCCTTCAGTAATTTTACCACTCAGGTGTGAATCTAGGTTGACCTCACTCCAGTAGCAGACCCATTCAGTCAACACAACACAATGCAAACCTGTAAATAAATGATTTAAAGTAACAGAGACAGAATACATATATTTTTCCAGTATCTTTTTTTATTGTTCTGTGTAGTGTATATTAAAATAAAAAAATATAATATGTAATATACATTTTTAAAATCTAAACACAACTAAACATGACATTAAATCAATAACAAACCATTTAACTCTACAATATACCATAAGAGTGGTTTGACAGAAGTAATCTGGAGTGAGGACACATTTGAGTTATCTTAAATCAGTTACTCCAACAGTTCCTTCCTTTGCAGACTCAGTATTGTGAGATGACGTCCAGGTTAGCGAGGTGCCTCATGGTTGGCCTGCCGTGAGGACAGTTCCATGGATGCTCGAGCTCCCCCATGTGAACCACGAGCTTCTTCATCTCATTAACACTCAGAGCAGTGCCGATCATCACCTGATGAGCAGAAAATGTATCAAAAAGCATTTTTAAAATAATGTTATGCAATTTCCCTATAATGACATTTTTAAAAGATCTTAGATAACTACAAATTACTAGCATTACTAACAGGGTGTATCATACCATATAGTTTATGTATGTAGCTTTCCAAATCAAGCTTCCTCAAAGATGAATATCATTTCTGAGTCCAAAAAACCGTAATATCACGATGGGCAAAACAATCTAGAAATCGAGACTTCAAAAGTGGACTTTAGAAACCAATAAGTGGCCACGTCCATCCTTTATATACAGTCAATGCTGCAGTCTATGACTATCCAGTCAAAACTTGAGTGAGCACTTAAAAACAACGTCACAGTGATATAAACTCACAGATTTCCGACAAGCTCTGGAGGCGAACATCTGCCTGACTCTGGATGGTCGACACATAACCCCTGGACTGTCGCTCAGCATGAAGATCAGTTCTTCGATGTCTGATGGACCGAATGTCCAGTTTTTACTGGTGGGCAGTGAGACCAACTTCACTCTCTCCATCACCTGAGCTGCAGTCCCCAAAAAATAAACAACAAATATAAGCTTCATATTTGTAACTGTCAAAATAATCAGATCACTTTTAATCCCTGGTGCAAATTGTATTACCGTCCTCATCAATCAGAAATTCAAAGCCATTGCCCTTGAAAATCTCGATGTTCTCTATGAGTACGTTCTCACTGACTGCAGTGAGGTGAAGTTTTTGTGGGCTGCAAACGGAAAAAGAAAATAAATAAAAACATACTCGGATTGCCATTGGAAACATTCCAAACACGGTTTTACTCAGTGATTTACACTCTTACACAATGAGCTTCTGCCCTTGGAGTACGGTGTGCCGCTGTAGCATCTCAAAGTTGTACTTCTCATCTGTGGCATGCTGATCAATCATGAAAAGGTCCGACTTGAGTTTTGTGATAATGAAGCCCAGGTTAAACTGACCGATGATCTCCATTTCTTTAAACATTTCTTTACTGAAGGGATTAAAAACATTTTTCTTTTAATTATTTGTTTGAAAATTGCACACCGACAGTTAAGTCCATACCTCTAAAATCTACCTGATCTCCTTCTTGAGCTCTTCTTCTGCACTCTGGTTTTCTCCTGGATTGATCTTGGCTCTGAAGCGTCTGTACAGCAGCTCTTCCCCGGCCCTTTGTTTCTGCTGGTCATGTAACCTCCTCATCTTCTTTGCAAGCTCTGCTAAAGAGAACTGAAGATGCACAGTCCTCCTCTGCAGGGAGACTGGAGCATCCACTGTCAAGGGAGGTTTCTCACCAGCGTTTGAAAAAGTGCTGGATTCTTCTTCTGAAGGGAAATGTGGATCGTCTTTCCTGGCCCTCTTGGCCTCTGGACTGACAGCAGAGTCCTCATAAGGAGTGCATGCTTCAGTCTCTAACTCTGGATCTTCAGGAACAGTGTGAATGTTGCCTGATGTCTCTTTAAAAGTTTCATTATTAACACTCGTTCTGTCCACTTTTGGAGGACTGGACTCCAGGTCAGAACACTGAATATCGGGTTTTGCTTCAGCTGTGTTACAACTGGACCCAGCACTGTCTTTTTGAGAATCAGTGTCCTCGCAGGACATCACTCGGTACCTAAACCCATCTAGCACCGACTTCCCTGCCGACGAGCATTTATCCAGCTGTCTTGTGTATTTTAATGGAGATTTTAAACTTGAGTTGCAGGAAGTTTTTACAGGATCCTTAAAAAAAGACTGCAGTGTTTTCTGTGTTGTGCCACTGCCGGAAGCTTTTTCCTTACTCGACTTCCCAGAACTGGAACTGTAATGACTTGAAAAAGCAGCTTTTAGGCCGGCCAGATTCAGGGATGACTTTGGGCTCAGAATAACAGATTCGGTGTCCTCCTCACGTTCTGCCTTGTTCTCGTTAGACAAGACAGTTCGGCAAGGTTCAGATGTTGATGTTGCATCTATGAAGAAGCACAGAAACAAAATGAAACTTTTAAGAACAGCTAATAAAAATACCATTCATTGGAAAAGGGATAATTAAATACTGAACACAAAATGTGCTGATTTGATTAAACCTGGCAGGGTCCATATGCCTATGATATCCCATGAAGTAACTGTACATTATTGTCTTGGTAGGACATTTCTGAAAATAATATATGAATCCATGCTTCATTTGATAATACTTTGTAATACTTTATGGACTTCTCCCATAAAGTAAACAGATTTTGTAAAAAGATTCTACACGTGGCCATGCATTATTAGAAGATAAATACTATGTAGCTCTCATGCTCCCACACTTAATTAACTCATAACCATGGCGTTATTTCCTCCTTCCCTTACATTACTAACCAGTGAGCGCAAGGACAAATATTCCTAAAAACCTCTCAGTGTTGCTATTTTACCGTATTATTAATGTAAAGATATGAGGGTCTACATGTAAAGGTGTATTCTTACTGGTGCTGGGTGCAGGTGTATAGTTCAGGCTGATCTTATTGACTCCACCCTCATATATGGCGACGAGAGAGGTCTTCAGAATAGCCAACAGGAGTTTCTCCTCCTGAAGGAAAATCTGTCGCTTGTCCGGGGTTACATTCACATCCACACACTCTGAAAACACAACGCACATGCACTCAGGGAAATCAAACGGGTTCCATAAATTACATCAGCTTGATTAATCCCCATTTTCTCACCTGAAGCAACAGCTACGTTCAAGGCAACAAATGGATACTGATGTCTGTTGTACATGTGATACACTTCGTTTACGAGTTTGGTCACCTGCAGGGTGGGAATAACCAGAGTTCAGGCAGGAATGATGAATTCTGACACCTCCTCATAAAGCCACTCAGCAGGAATTACCTTCAGGGGGTCACAAGGCCGACTGTTAATGAAAAAGAACTGCCTGTCTGTGGTGCTTCTCCCAACACCGTGGTCACCTTGAGACACAAAACCTGTGATCCTGTCAAAAGCAAACAAAATAATAATAATTACAAAAAAGAAAATAATAACAAGAATTGTGCAAAAAGGTCTTCCTATAAAACACTCACGAGAAAAGCTGTTTGGGTAGATCTGCACCCTTGAGTCCATATTCTTCAATAACATTTTCAGTGGGAGAAACTTGCTGGAAAGGTAGAAGACTCTGCAGCTGCAAGATGTACAGCCAGCACATAATCACAGAAAAAAAAATTAATATGAAATAAAACATTTAGCAAGCATTTAGCAAGGACGCTTTTTGACAAGCCTCTTTTATGAAGTATCAGGCCAGTGGCTTTGTTGTTATTAGCAACAGCATATTAACCTGCTTTGGTCCAAATATGGCTCCAATGTTGTCTCTCATACTTTGGCTGCCAGTAGTGCTGAGGACTGTGCTGCGCTTTCCCTGCCCATTTTGGTTGGAGCAGGTAATGCGCACTCCTGTAGAAATGATACAGTAGGACTGCAGCACATGTATCATTTTGGCATACTCCTAAAAACACAGAACAAGATAATAGCCGTTATTAAGGTCTGTTGACATTGTTGATCTAATTTGTTACTTTAAAGTTAAACTTGGCATAGAAAATACCCACTCTTGCCGCCGCCTCTCATCTAGGACAACTCCAGAGTAGAACAAAGCCCAGGAAACTGGCTCTGGAGCCCGAGTTGTATGTTGAGGCGAACCAGCCCATCTCAGAGATGTGACCTACCACGTACCACAAGCTAGTTTTGAAAGCCACGGATCAACACACCAGGACCTTGTCCCTGATCACCGCTCACCGCACTGGGACTGGCTCACGGGTGGAACCCTGGTAACCCTGAGTTTTTAACCCTTGATTTTTTTTGGACTTCATAGGGGTTGTTAGAATCGCTCTTTGTCTGGCTCCTCACCCAGGACCAATTTGCCTTGGGAGACCCTACCAGGGACAAACTGCCCCTGACAACATAACTCCTGGGATCACCGGAACGCACAAACCCCTCCACCGCGATAAGGTGGCGATTCACAGAGGGGGCACCTGAAGCCCACTTTTGGAAAACTCAGTATGTGAAGAAAGACAATGAAAGAGACGACTGAATGCCCGACCTTCTTAATATTGCGTTGAAACTCCTTGTGTCGAACAGGCAGGGTGGAAAAGAGCTGCTGCAGGCTGACCGTGGTGCCCTGTTGCCGAGGATGAGGGGTCCTCTGCACTAGGTGGCCTTTGTGGTCAAAAACCAACTTTGTGCCCACCTGGCTGGACTCGTGGCAGGTAATGACACTTAAGTCACTACAATAAGGAGCAAGAGCAAATTTTAGCTGGCAAATAATTTAGTTTTATATCTAAAATTACCGCAGAACGTGAAATACTTTACCTCAGAGCACATAAAGAGCTCAGGGCTTCACCTCTGAAGCCAAATGTTTCCACGTGGATGAGGTCAGAGAAATCCCTCAGCTTTGATGTGTGATGCTTCAGTGCTGTGGAACACACAGATGATTTCTTCTTAACAAACAAGCACAGGCAGATATTGTCTAATTACACAGATACAAAGGTGACACTTACTCAGTCCTTCAAAGTTGGCCTCCTCAACACCTTTGCCATTGTCTGCCACCTCCACTTGTTCAGCTCCACTCTCCTTCAGCTTGACATCTGCAGCATGCAAACATGTGCTACATTAAACTATATCTAACAATGCAAAACAGTATTATTAGGCAAACGGGACTCTATCGAAAAATACTTTGGGTAAATATTTAATTACCAATGTTGGTGGCTCCTGCATCAATGCTATTCTCCACCAGCTCTTTGACAGCAGTGGCCAAAGTCAGCACCACCTGTCCTGAGCAAATCTGATGCACCGAGTGCTTATCAATAGCTCTGATGGCCCCGGCAGGTTCAGAGCTGCAGCAAAGAAAAGCAATGTTGAATTCCAGTGTACAAGGTAACAAAAGTTTAAAAAACACAAATATATGCATATGAACAAATGCTCTCGCTAGCTTACCATGCATCAGACATCTTCGAAGAGTGGAGTGACTTGAGAGTTTAAATTTGTTTTTTTCTGTAAAACACCGAATAGTTAGTCCCTGCCGTCCCTTCTGTCAAATAGTATCATTGGCACTGCTTGCCAGTACATCCACTACCCGACACCATGCTGTAAACACAAACCTAAAGCAAGTCCCGCGCGAACTGCGCAGATTGCTCGCGAGCGTCACGTGTGCGCAGAACAGCGCAGCTTCCTATTAAAAGCAGCAAAACAGTAATATAATGAGTGCGTAAGAACACAGCCTCAAAAATAAATACAATAGTAGCAAAAAAAGTAAAATAAATGGCACTGTTAGAGTAAGTATTTTCAAAGCTGTTGCCTAAAGCTTAGTATTATTTCATCACCAAACCGACTCCGTAACGTGTCAGGGCGAATGTGCAATTATCCAGTTTTTAAAAACGAAAAGACGACTTTTTAACTACAGGGACCACCTCAGTGTCTTGACTTTTTAGTTTCATATTTTTCAAATGCGCTTATGTTAATTTTACTTTAAGTTTTTATTTTATTTAATTTTTTTATTTTACAAAAACATAGATTAAATAGAATAAATAAGTTAACCTTTTGGCTTAATACGCTTATTGTCAGACGGTCCCTGTAAGGCTGGGGAACGCAAAACATGGCTGTCCATTGACATGGTGAACCTTATGGCATTTTTCATACAGCTTTTCGGACTTTTCTGCCGTTGTACATTTTCACAAACTGGGATTTAACGTAGAGTTTGACTCATCTTATTGCAGACATGGGGCAGCTTTTTTATTTTTATTTTTTGTCGGGCAGCGTGGTGAATTAAGCGTTTTATTTTGCCATGTCATCGTTATTTCCCGTACTAAAATGTACAGCTCACCGTCCGACAACGGACTCGTGCAGTCGGAGGAATGTTCTGGCAGCAGCGGCCTTTTGCTTCGGCATAACCGTAAACCCAGCTGGAGGCAGGAGGCAGACAGTATCGTTAGCCTGCTAAACTTGGCGACTGAAGAGGACGACGAAGTCCAGTTTGACAGTAAGCAGATTTTCGTTGCTGTGTTTTACAACTGCTAAACTCAAAGGTTTTGTTTACACCGGTGTCAACCAAACGTCCGTGACGGTTGTCCACATTGATTGAGTGAAATGTGAGTTTTGGAGTTGTCGAAAGTCCACACCTGCATTTTTACTTATGTAATATAGCAGGGGCGTAGCTAAGAAGTTAAGAGTCCGTGTGACAAGCCATCCTCTGAGAGACCGTTTATTTTAACTGCATGAACAATTTTAAGGATCAGCTTTAGTCTTCAGCAGAGGCGGAGCCAGACATTTGAAACACCCGGGGCTTAGCCCTAAAGGGTAGTATGCATGTGGTATTTTTTTTTTTTTTTTTTTTTTGGGGGGGGGGGGGGGGTTAGAAATGACTGAAAGATTAATAGGCTCTGTTTTGAGTTTTGTTCAAAAAAGAATGACTTCATATAGGGAAAAATATATATCACATGTGCAGGACATCTTAAACTAGTTTTTTAATTAAGCAGCAAGGCAGAACAAAGTCGGGGCTGTATCAAGACACAGGGACTAAACCCCAATTCAACCAGGCAGAACTGATCCTGAATTAAAACAGGACTACAACAGTTCAAAATCAGGACTACTGAGGACTTAACCAAGACAGAACCAGAATCAGAACTAGATGATAGTAGCACTAAAAATCATCATAGACCTGCACTACACTTATTTTTTTTAATTCTACCAAAGTACAATATTTAGATTGAGAAAAGTTTATATAATTATTTATCCTTGTTGTGCGAACAAGCCTGCATAACTTAATAAATATAGAATTTGAAAAATAGCAAACCTAAAAAGAAACACTAGGTACGAGATACATGAGGACCTATGATACGGTGATACTTTTGACAAATGACCATTTGACTAACATGTGTGTCTCACCTGCTCTTGTTCATCTCTGTTCTGTCCTCATTCTCCATCTCCCTCTCTGTTCCTCTCTCTCCCCCTTTGTGCTGACAATCATCAAATATACAGTTGAAACCACATATTTATGTACTGTTCAGATCAAAACACAAACACTTTTTAATTGTAACATCAAATCGGACTAAATGTTTATTTTTTTAGATTGATAAATATAAAAAACATATTTGTTAACTTTAAGAGTAAAGAGAGAAACTATCTGTATTTCTTAATTGCAAATGGCACCAAATTGTATTCAAACTGAGCCACACTTATGGAGCTCCACAGTTCTTTTCCTGGTGTTTTGGTTGACATCTCTTGATTTTCCCATTTCAAAAAAACAGGCTCTGTGTTTTGCCTTATATGCATCCACAGCTGTGCCACCAGTTTACTCACATGGACTCTACTAACCTATCAGAAGCTTCTTCAGCTCAGAATGGAATCGTCTGGAGTTTTCTTATTAATTAACAATAAACTTAGTGTATATGTACTCCTAAATTTGATCAAAGTGATAAAAAATAGACAGCTCTGTCTCTCTTTATTCTGACATTTAACTAATTCAAAAGATATTTCAATATTTATCTAAAACAAAAGTTTACTCTAAATTGATGTTGTACAGTAAAAATGTTTTATGTTTTCTCCCTAAAGTCTATGTAAATATCTGGTTACAAATGTGAATATCCTGCTGTGTACTGAAATCCCTCTTGTCTTGCATAGAAATATACTGAACAACATACAAAGCATAATATATAAAATAACATTTACCTGAGTTTTTTCTTTGAAAGAAGCCTCTAATGTCCATTCTTATATTTCAGTACATAACTGAAACCGATTTAGTCGGGGAGGGTAAGAACTGAAAATATGAAATAAACACACGTAAGCTAAGACTCTAAAAAAAATAGCATTTGTTCGGCTTTTCATTTCGCCATTTGTTGATTCACTTGAAGAGCGAGTAACGTAATATTGGTCAAGTGATCAGTTTGATATCAATCTTTCGTGATGCACCGTCATATTTACATTATTTGTACGGTATGAATGATTTTCTTTGGTAACTGGTCAAACTTAAGCTCTCCTTAGTATGCCTGGCTCCGTTTCTCCAACAGTGCACACAGGCAGCAGCTGCCCCGCCCCCTCGCTCAGTCACTTAGTGCCTGAGCTCGGCTCATACCAATATCAGGGGGGATTCACGCACAGTCGTAAATTCCCACAGTGTGCACTATGTGCTTCGAATATTGTGTGTACTTTTTGTTTTATACAGTTGTCAGCCAGGCATCTAACTATGAAAAAATTACACTCCAAAAGACCCCGGGCTTCTGACAAAACAACCCGGGCTTAAGCCCAGTAAGCCACCCCCACGCTCCGCCCCTGGTCTTCAGCCTCAGCCTCCAGTCATGATATCGTGCACAGTACCCTCCAATAAGTATTAATTGAATATGGTGCTTGCAAGCATATTCAATCTTTTCACCTTTGCAAAACCCATTTGAGCTGGGTATGCATTAAAATGTTAACTTAAAAAGCAATCTCATTAGTTGGATGACGTATTGTAGTATCCATTGTTTGAGTTTCCTTTTACTTGAAGCAATCAAAGTAGCATGAATTAGTACAGACATTAAAAAATAATACAAACACTCCCTTTATTGTGGATAGCTGGTACCCAGCCAGATCCACTTATACTTAAGTATAGTGGCAGCTGTCCTGTTTAAGGCATGTTTAGAGTGAAATGAATTCTGTTAAATGCTACCATTTACCTCAGTGATTGTATTAGATTTAGGATTTGAAATAAACTTCAGTGAATGTGGCCAAAAGAAGAAGCTACCGTAGCTTTATAACTTTTGCTGATTTTGATTGCATGTAAGCTTCCTCTACTTTTGCTGTCTTCATCCTGCACTCTCTCCTTCTCACCCTCTCTATCCTCCTCCCTCAGGCTTTGTGCTGTCACCAAAATGTAAATGTGACAGTGAAACAAAATGTACAACAACAACAATAAAAGCAGGATTTACATCGTTTTATGATAGTATTCTAATTGAATATAGGCTTCCACTGCCCGTTGATAGCTAACATCCTTCTGGCTTGCTCTGGAGTGCTGTTGTGCTGTAAACAAATAATGAAGCCCAATTCAAGCAGAATGGGAATAAAATAAACTACACTGGCTCCTTGGCTGGCATAAAGCGATATGGCAGTAGACTTATGGACAGCTAATAATCTTTAGCGCTCTAGCCTACATCGGCTAAGGTTTGTGATGCTATTTAGAGAATTTGGTGATGAAAATTAGGGGTGCTGGTGCTTGTCCCCCCACCAGAAAGGCTCCAAACCCTTTGAAATACACTCGTATATATTTGTGTGTTTGAGGTCTCATTTATGTTTTGGGTTTTGAGGTATGTGCGGCTGAAATGCCTGACTGAATTAAAGCAACCATACCTATTTATGCATGGCCTATCCCTTTAGTTCTTAGTGTCACAGAGAGAAATAATAGTCTTTACATGTGAATTTACTCCATAGAGCCTTCAAATAAAGTGAGTCACAAAGAGGCAGGTCTAGCCTGACCTTCCTCCTTTACATAAACAGGATTTAAAATACACCTGGTTAATGTTTGCTTCACACGTCAGGCCCTCCCTGTGTACGAATTCTGCAATATTATAAAATGAGAGTGACGACGGAGACCATGCAAAGACCCCTACATGCACATCTTCTCCTAAGCTCAGTCATTTTGTGCGATAGGTGGAGGGGGGCCTGTGTCCACTGGATATGGCAGATAAGCATTACTGTTGTGCACACCCCCTTATGCATAAACAAGATGAGCAAATTTTTTCTTGAAGTTGAATCATTAGTGTAGCTCTGAGGCCTTAATATTGCACCGAAAGGGTTTTCACACAGAAGAATGGATATAGGAGAAAGAAACATTGTAGAAATTATAGCAAAAGTTATTGAAGAAGGTAAGACAGCTGTGTCAGAAATCTACTCTGTGAACTTTACAGAACAGTCAGCTGCTTTCACAAGTGCTTATTTGATCTCATTTTCAGTGTTTTTCTTTCTTTTTGTCCTATGTTTAGCTTCAGACACAGACGATAACCGTGAGGTGTTGATGGCTGGTAGGCATTATCCGTCAATCCAAGAGTTTGCCTCAGCCATCCCCAACCACCTTCTCCTCGGGTCTTTGCTCGAGCACCTGTGCTTTGTTTACGAGAGCAATCCAGCTCGCTCACGCATGCTGTTTAAAGGTAGCCATCGAGATCCTATACTAAGAACTGACATTTAGTTAGAAGAGAAATCCAAATACAGTTCATGTTTAGCATTTGGTTCATGTGTCACATAGGTTTAAGTATTTTATTGCTCCTCTCACAGTCATAGGTCAGCGTTTAGCTGCCATGAATCTCCTTTCACCTCTGGCAATAAGTGATGAATTCAGCACCGTCAGACTCCAGCATAACCGGGCCTTCACCGAGCTGCTTAATGCTGCCAGCTCCTCACTCTACCCTCAGGTAAGTGGATCTGTTGCCAGCACCTACACTGCGTGCTTGGAGTCAGTATGTTAGTTTTAATCAACATTTTTGAGCAAATTCTGTACTTTGATAAACCTTCTTTGCCGCCTGCTGTGTCAAAGAGTGATCATTGTGATTATCCTCGTCTTGGTTTGCAGGGCCTCGGAACAAACGCACACAATCCTTCTCTAAGGTAAATTGTATTTGGATTTTTTTCTGATGCATGTGTTCAAAAGCATATTTCAGTACATTTTTAAGGAAGCCTGTTTGTGCCTTAAGCAGACCTAAGGAGGGACTGTTTCAAGCGCAGACATCACGGTATCTCAGTGAGTTCGAAGAAATCTGTAGACTTGGGAAAGGATCATATGGAAACGTATTTAAGGTATATATAATTTTTGTGACATTCTTTAAGAAACTCTTCTAAACTTTTCATTTTTCCTCACAATTTCATTGTACATGTACAATGACAAGAAAGGTCTATTCTGTTCTAAAACTGGATTTGAGTTAAATCATTGTGTTATTGTTGATAGGTTATGAACAAATTGGATGGACAGTATTATGCGATGAAGAAAATTCTCATCAAAAAAGTTTCAAAGGAAGACTGTATGAAGGTAAGCCTTCTGAGCTGTGCTCATTAGAACACTTATGTAACTTAAATACAGAGATATGAAGTACCCGCTTTAACTTGTTTTACTTGCTGTAGGTCCTTAGGGAGGTCAAAATGTTGTCCAGCTTGCAGCATGTAAATGTTGTGGGCTATCACACCGCATGGATGGAACATGTCCAGCCTGCAGCATGTGAGTATTTCAACTCTGTCCTGCACATGTTTGCTTGGAAGAAATGCATGATGGGACCGCTGATGGAGACTTTGTGTGTAAACTGTCTTTGTTGCAGATCCTGAGTCAAACTTGCCTGCACTAGAATCTGCTGGACGACAAGACAGGTAGGCAGTGTGATTATTATCCGTTTTGGCTTTGTGATTTATTAGGTTGTTGATAATTACAGTGTTACTATTATTCTCATTTATGGGCTCAAATTTTCGTTTCGAGGGTGTGCTAGAATAGATTTGCAGGCGTTAATCTTCAGATGGTACACAGATACAGCATTACTTCTCACCTTATGTGTGCAATGCTGTTTGTTTGCTCCCTTCCTGAATCCCTAATGTGTTCCGACTGGTCAGTTGGCACGATATTTCCACAGTATAACGGTTTAACGTTTTCCTAACAACAAAGGATTCCTGGTTTTAATCCTAGGAGGAGACACAAATGCCATGGGTGGGTGTGCTAAATTAGATGCTGAGCTACCCATTGTAACCCTTTAGGGACTAGCCAAAAGTAACTTTTTGTCAGTGGTTACTAAAAAGACAACAATTTAAAATAAGCAGAAAGGTTTCCTCTTGCTTCTAATGTCCTCTCTGTGCAGTTTTTATACAATTTTTAAAAAACCTAACAAAACAAAAAAACAGCACTTATGTAATCTTTAGCTGATTGTATTAATAGTTATTTTTTCAGACCACATTACTGTTATATTAAGGGTTTTAGTTATGAGCAGCAAATTGGCACATGATTTGGAACATGGCTTCTGGTTTAAATTTGTCTCAGTGAGCCAAGTTTGTTTGACTGTTTCATTTTTATGTTGTCTGTGAACAGAAACAGAAAAATCTACCTGTATAAATGAGAACAGATTTATTGGGAATATTGCTTGACTAAAATTTTGTTACCGGTAGTGTGAACAAAGGCATATGGGAGAGAAGCAAACCTAATGTTAACCATATTACTGTCACACTTTCCTCCTCTTGTTGGAACGTTGCCATCTGGATTTAGTTGACTCAGGTGCTTAAAGTAGCTACCAAGTAGGCATCTTGCCAATGTGTTACATAGTAGCATAGGTAACAGAAGAAAAGACTGGATTACAAACCAGGTATTTAAGGCAGTTCAGTAGCATTGTTTTGTGTGCGAGTAAATAACTCCATTTGTGGCCTATGTAAATGTTTTACAAGTATAGGCTATACAAATTATGAACGGCATTATTAAACTCTCTGGGGAAATGTCATTTTTTTCATTATTTCACAAGTGTTGTTAAACAGAGAAATTGTCCCACCATGGTGTCTCTCTCTGTGGGGATTGTGTTCTTTATAATGTGTGCCTCTCCCTTCTTTCTTGAAACATAATCAGCATCTCTGAGGTTGTCCTTAGCATACTTCAGTCTGACTTGTAGGTGTCTCTAATGCAGAAGTTGAGTTTTTCTTGGGCTGCAACCTCATAGTCCATTCCTGTGTATGGCTCTATTGGATTACTTCTTTTTTTTTTTTTTTTGACACTGTAATTTTTATTGATAGTTTTGTCACAGTTTAAACATAGACATGTATTGCATTACAGGAGAAATAACCATGCAAGCACACAGTCAAAACAAACAGAACTAAAGCGAACAAAAGGTGTGGGTGCCGATTCTAATCAACTACCGTATGCATGCCTGCCTTTACTCCGCAGCATACATACTCCAGCTTATATACGTACTTTTATACGGGCATGCATCAATAGATCTACAGAGTCATAGACCTTAAATGTTTTGTTCGTTCATTAATTTTCCTTGGTGCCATATAATGTCCACTTCTCCCACTTAGCAACGAAAATATCTTCCTTTAATCTGAGAATGTAAGTCATTTTTTCCATTGCATAGATTTCTCCAACAATATTTAACCAGTCTTTTGATGAAGGCGGATCCAGTTTGTACCAGTTTCTTGTTATAGCTTTCTTTGCAGCTATCAATAGGATTTTTGTCAAATACAAGTCGTCGTACAGAACATACTCTCTAATATTCCCAAGATATACAGTTTTAAAATTGTGTGGTAATTGATAGCCCAAGATATTGCCTATTACAAGAGTCACGTTCTTCCAAAAATTATGCAGTTTCAGGCACTCCCAAAACACGTGCGTATGGTGTGCTTCCATGTTACCACATCTTCTCCAGCATGGCAAACTGTCTTGAGTCTTTTTACTTTTGATTTTTGGTGTAATAAAGAATCGAGTAAGGTGTTTCCACCCAAATTCTCTCCAGCATCTTGAGTTAGTCGTTGTGTTCTGGGTTTCACACATATCTAACCATTCCTCAGTTGAGATATCAGTTTTTATTTCCTGCTCCCATTTCTTTTTTATGTATTCAGTTGATGTTGCCGTGTTCTCTCTTAGATTTTTATATAGTACAGAAATCTCCTTGAATTGGAGGCCCTATTGGATTACTTCTTGAAGTCTACCATTCCCGACATGGCTAAGTCATTCATTGGTGTCTTGGCAGTTGTTTTGGGGTCTTTAGACACGTCTCCCTCTAGTTTTCTTTCCACAGTCTTTGAGATCTTTCACTTTCTACCTCTACCAGGCTCGTTCTTTACTGTGTGACTCTCCTTATATTTCTTGGTGATGCTTTTCACTCCAGTTCTTGATGCTTCAAAATGCTGTGATAATTTTGTATAGCCATCTCCTTATTGGTAAGCATCAACAATTCTTTTCTCAAGTCTAAACTGATTTTATTTGTCTTTGGCATAATGCTTTCTCATGTGACAGCTAAAACTCTTGCTGAAGTTTTAACTGTGTAAATTAGAAGATAACCCTTAGATTTAACTTGATTTTACAAGCTTTGAGTATTACAGAGTTACATCATTGCACAGCAATGGTTTGTGCTATGGCTCAATAAAAAGGTCAGTTTTTCAGGAGTCTGATAATGTTGTTTTCTTTTTCTTTTTTTTCTGAAAGAAATCTGGATTTTGTAAATGGTTTTCTTGGGAACACATACATTATGTATGTTTATCCTAGAAACCCTATGTTGATTTCTTTATGTACTAGGTTTCTGACTTGTTGTGTTTAAAAGCATTTGGGAAAATTTTGACAAAACTAATAATTTTCTCCTGCTTTTGTAAAATTACCTTGAAGTGGAACACTTTGGATGAATTGCTGACTTCAATTCAGAGCACAAGTAACATTATTCTTGATTATGTGTAGAAATACCATTAAAGGTGGGCTATTTATTGCAGGTCTTGGCATAAAGTCTGTGTGACTAGTGAACAGTGTTGGTCAAGTTACTTGAAAAAAGTAATCAGTAACTAATTACTGATTACTTCCCCAAAAAAGTAATCCCGTTACTTTACTGACTACTTATTTTCAAAAGTAATTAATTACTTAGTTACTTTTTAAAAACACGATTTACAACCTGAATAGGTGATAAAGCGATAGATCTTTCAGCCCAATTCTACTTTTTCTACATAATCCATCATACAAAATGTAATCAAATGGAAAAGTCCCTTTTTAAAACTTGTTTTATTCGTTTTAATCTTTTAACTTTATGCATCAAGCAAAAATGTAATTATATGCAACATTCTCTGACTGGAAGAAATTTGTTTAATATTTAAACCTATTTTCTGCACATTCCAGCACATAAAAAGTGTTTACACTCAGTCTTTCAAATAGATGCAAGTAAAACACAGCAGAGAATAAATAAAATCAAAGACTAGCGGTCCTTTTGCTCTATTTTCACCTGTAAAGCAGGAGCGGGGTACGCGGAGGTTTACCCTGGTGCAGGTGTGCCGCAGCGGTCAGTGGAAGGATACGGCAGTTTCTCTGTGAATTTCCCATTACGTGGTAGCGCACTCGGAGCTTGCTTGGAAGCTCACTCACATGTACTGTACCAATGTACCTGCACATGTGATGTGACAATAAAAGTGATTTGATTTGATTTGATTTGAAGTTTAGGGGTTTTTTTTCGCTGTAAAAAGAAGTTTTCTTCCCACGCACAACGGACACTAATGTTTTTGTCACTTTTTATCAAACTTAAAGTAAGGTCAGTACTTCCACGCTTTAAATGCTGCACGCTCATACTCTCTCCAGTACTCGATATATGATCCACTGTTGATCTGCACACAGCTGTTGTCATGAACGTCGCACTCGCTTACGTCACTGTCATGAGACATTCTCGCAAAAAAAAATCACGGTTGTAGTAACGCAGTAATGCAGCGTTCCTACGGGAAAGTAACGGTAATCTAATTACCGTTTTTGCAATAGTAATCCCTTACTTTACTCGTTACTCGAAAAAAGTAATCTGATTACAGTAACTGCCCATCTCTGCTAGTGAATGACTAGATATCTCGAGGCATGTACAGGCAGCACTAGTAATTAGTTTGTGAACTTGCACTAAGTCTGTCTCGACTCTTTCATTTACAGCCTTGATGAAAGTGGGGAGAAGAACAGCAGCAGTTCCTCTATAGTTTTTCAGAGCCACAGTCAAACACCCGCAGAGACTGCTTCAAGTGCCAAAGTACCTCAGAGAGACCCGCAGCCTATAAAAGCCTTAGTTCCCACCCAGGAGGGACAGGTGGTGTGTCCCAAGACGATGCGTCGCATCCCAGAGAACTATGTCCCTTGCGTTTTTCTGGGACAGCAAGGTCCCATTAAGGCCTCCAAGTGTCCTGCCATGGGTTGGGACGCTTCAGCAGTTTTGGATGAGGAGTCCAGTAGGAGTAGCATGGAACTAAACAACAACTCCTGCATTGACAAGGAGTGTCATCAGTGGACTGAGAAGCGTCCAACGAGGCCTTCTAAAGAGGTAGGTGATTTAAAAAAACAACAACAAAAAACCCAAACTTTCTTGGATTTAAAAAAGCTAATTAAACTAATTTCAGATACTGAGGTAAGTGTATGTAGAAGTCATAAGTTCAGGCTTCAGACTGATCTAAATTATAATATTTATAATTATTTTATTTTTATAATTTTTCACAGTTTTCACACGGATGTCAGTGAGATTGAATATCAGTAATATGATCATCTCCAGCACACTGCTCTCGAACAGTGCATTCCTATCAGAGAATAAACTGAAAGGGTATACCTAGTTTAAGATAATTTTATATAGGCTTGCAAAGCAACGCTAGTAAAGCCCATAAATTATAATAAATAATAGACATGAAGGTGGAAATGAGCAATAGGAGTTTTTTCTTTTTCTTTATTGCAAAAAAGAAAAGCAGAGGATGTAACTTTTCTGTTATGGCATATCTGCAGGTGCACTTCCACCTGATGCTTTATATCCAGATGCAACTATGTGAGCGCTCCCTAAAAGACTGGATCTCTGAGAGGAACGCCAAGCCCAAAGAGGAACAAATCTCAAGATGTAATTTCTCAGTTATACATCCATGTTTATTTCAGATTACTTACAGCCCAGAGCTTCATGTTGCTTATAATATATGCAGATAATATTTTTAGGGGTATTCTGAGATAGAAAATCTTTTTGGGGGAGGAGAATAAATAGATGTATTTTCTGTTTTCAGGTCCTTATGCCTGTATTGATACTGAACACACGCTCAGACTGCTAAGACACATACTTGAAGGTGTGGAGTACATTCACTCCAATGGAATCATGCACAGGGACCTGAAGGTATGATTTCTCTTTTCTTTCTTTCATCCACACCTCTGTTACTTTAAGGTTAGTCAGCGGTTTGATGCAAAAGTTTAAAGTCAGGTGGAGTTTGAACTGGTGTCAGGTTGGAGTAATATGAAATTATTATTTTACATATTCCTGTTCACTGTCTGTCACAAAGGAGATGTTGTGTACATTCTCCCAATGGTTGAAGATAAATTTGTACAGCTTGTCAGGAAGGATTTTCCTCGTTTCTTCTTTCTTGCCTCTGACGTGTGTTAGATAAATGTCACTCTTACAAATATCCTGAAGTCTCCTTGGCTGTCGAGTTAGGTTCATGAGGTAGTCTCTCTGTTTAAAGAAACATGGTTTTGTTAAGGTTAAGGGCAGGTGGCCTTTTTGGTTGTAGACAGTAAGCGGTGAGGTCAGGCTGAGGAGCTTCACTAGCAGAGAAACATTTCTCACATTAGGCATGTTGTTCAGGAAAAGGTACAGACAGTTCTCCCCTGCTTCGCTTAGCTTATACATGCTAGCTCCGTAGCTCAGCAGCAGGTCTACGAGCTCCTCGTTTCCCATGCTACATGCCTCGTGTAAAGGTGTCATGCCAGCGTTGTTCACTGCATTGGGCTCCGCGCCTTGTTCGAGCAGCTCAGTGATGCTGCTAATGGCGTCTTCTGGGGTTTTAGTGGTCTTTGTAGCCATTGCCACAGCAGCGAGGTGTAGAGGGGTGTTCCCAGTGTGCTGCACTCCCTATTAAAAAGAATAATACAGACTTGTTGAAGGACACAAGATATTTCAACAGTGTTGAGAGCAGAAAGGTTAAAGGAAAACTGAATCACATGCTGCCATTGTGCATCTTTACAAACTTGATCCATGCTTTTGGATGGGAAGGGGCTTTTTATAACCACAGCATATATAATTGAGTGAGTATGTAATTAAGATTGTAAGTAAATATTTAATTAATGATAAGTTGGTGTTGACAGTTATAATTAACTTTTCCTATGTCTTATTATCCATAAAGCACAGTTGATTAAAAAAACAAACAAACATAATACTGAATATCAAATTCTCAAACAATACAAACCATGTTAACATTTGCGCCATGCCTGAGCAGACTGGCAATAATATTCTTATGCAGTATCCCAGCAGCCATATGCAGAGGTGCCATCCCACTGCCATCCACAGCATTAACATCGGCACCATAGCACGCCAGTATTTGGACAGCAGATAGTGCTCTGTAGCGTACTGATATGTGAAGAGCTGTCTGGTGGCCTTTTCTCTCCACCTACAGATGAACCACAATTTAACCAGTATTTATCTTAAAGCAGAATTTACTTCCACAGACTTATTACAGTATGCTGACTTTGACGTTGTTGGTAGCCCTTTTGCATGTTGAACATCAAAGTTAGGAGATTGTAAGAAGCAGCTAGACATCTATTTGCCTACATGGAAAACTCACCTTAGCATTGATGTTTACACCATGGTCACAGAGGAGCCTTAAACAGGCCTCTGCCTTTGTACACACACCGATCACTTTAGTCTGGAACTTGGAATCTGGTTTTTGGGACGTATTCAGGATGCTTGGCCAACCAATTATCACCAAGTGCAGCGGGGTTCGACCAAGCATATCTCTGTGACAGAGGTAAAGGTGAAGACATGGAGAACAGAAGACTTTTAACAGAAAGTACATTATTTTTCTTGTTCTCAACCCCCTATAAAATAATTGTATGATGATCAAATGCTTCAGGAAGTATTAGGTGATTCTACCTGAGTTAGATGTCAGGTTTTAGTGCTTACATCCATACCTCAATTCAGTGTCTGCTCCTGCAGACAGAAGACTCTGCATGCTTTGGATTTTTCTGTAAGAGGCAGCCAGGTGAAGGGGAAGAATAGCAAAGCCCTACCGGGAAAAACGAGTGAAGAAGAAATGGAATAATCATAAATTTAAGTTTCTTGTTTGCCTATAAACAGTTGACATTTATTTGCTATCAAAGTTGTTTTCTTTCTTTGTTTCTGTGAAGTGAGACTTGCTTGCAAGCATAAAAAGATCCTTGCAGTATTTTATAAGATGGTAGCATTGTTGCATTTACCTTGCAGAAGGCTTCTTTATATACTTTGCCTTGTGGCTCAATGAGGAAATTGCTCCCATGTTTCTCAATCAAGTCTTCAATGCGTTGCAAGTCCTCTTCCATGACTGCTGTGTAATATTCATTGCTGTGAATTTTGCTAATGCTACCTCTCTTATCCAAACACTCCTTGTGCTCCTCCAGCATGGTCAAGTGCTGCAAATTCACTGATGTTTTTCATAGAAAGACATCAGGAAGCAATACTTTACGGAAGGGAAGTCGAAAGCTACTTCTGTTTTCTGTGGTTGGTGTTTTTCTAACTTTGATGTGCAGCCTTCCTGTCTGAACTGATAACTTGTTGCTGCACTCGGGGCCAATTTTGGGGGCTTGCTGCATCCGTTCCTGCAACTAACTGTGTTTGCATCACATAGTTACCTTTTATTTACCTGTACTTAAAGTTAAATCTTGATGACTGTGGGGGGATGAAATTGAAAAACAATTGACCATGTTTGGTTACCTTCAATTTTATTTTCATATTTTTACTTTCTCATTTTATTTTTCCATTTTAAGTTATCTTTAGCTAGACTGAGCAAGTGCCGCAGTTGTCTAGCAATCTCATAAATCAGTAAGTTCAGGGAAATAAATGGGGAGAAAATGTAGGTGAAGTCACTACAAATAACGTAAATAAAAAAATGAATACAATTGAAAAGTAATGGAAAAAACAAAATACAGTATAAATAGTCCCATTATTAAAAATATGCTTTCTATTGCATTTAATTGCTTATTTATATATTCTTTTTGTTCACTGGGACAGACTGGATTAATTATTCAATGTATTTTCCCATCAGAGCCTTTATGTGGAAAAAAATTTAAGAAAAAATATTGCACATTTTATGTAAAGTTAGATTCTCTCAAATCATAAGAATGTTTAGTTTTTGTCTTTATTGTATTGCAGATTTCACATAAAAGAATCTGTGTCCTTAGTGACATATGGAACTTAATTATAACCTTTTTTTTTTTCTCCCCACAGCCAAGGAACATTTTTCTTCACGGCCATGATTGTCATGTTCGGATTGGGGACTTTGGTTTGGCCTGCAGGGACATCATAGCGGATGGACTCAAAAGCAACACTTCTCCTTACAGCGGTAAGAGTTTACCCACATAACATGGCATGTTTCAGAACCACCAGTAGATGGCAGCGTTTGCTATTTAATGACATTTCTGGTGTTTTCAAGATTGCAGCCATACTTCAGGTGTTGGCACATTTGTGTATGCTGCACCAGAACAACTGAAGGGCTCCAATTATAATTCAAAGGTAATGGACTGCCTTACTTATTAATAATTCATGTTTTCTTTTCATGTAAAAATCATTCTGAAGTGTTAGCAATTTATGATTAGAAATGGTAACATTTTATTAGAATTAATTATTTTTTTCTGTTGTCTTTTAACAACTGTGCTGAACATGAATCTTCATTTGCTGCTCACTCAGTCTGACATGTACAGCATCGGAGTGCTGGCTCTCGAGCTATTCCAGCCTTTTGGTACCGAAATGGAGCGGGTCCGGACACTTGGGGACCTGAGGGAAGGGAAAATCCCTGACTCGTTCTGCCACAGATGGCCAGTTCTGACAAAATACATCATGAATCTCACAGATAAAGAACCCAGTGTTCGTCCCACAGCCAGCCAGCTTCTACAGAGTGAACTCTTCTGCAGTAAAGACAAGGTATGGTGTAATTAAAAGACTATTTCTTTCTTTACTTAAGGAAACAAAGTAAATAAAAGTTACTCGTGTAAAGAGTGGATTATGTTTTACTGTTTGAAGTTGTTGAGGTTTTTGTTTTCATAATAATTCCAATCCAGTTTTAAGAATATTCCTCACCCTCAGGTGATCCACGGTTTGCAGAGGAGGGTTGAAGAGCAGGAAGAAGAGATCATGCAGCTGAGGAGACGGATCACTCAGCTCCAGACTTCACAACTCACAGTTAATTTCTCTGAGCTGGAAAACACCTGAGCCTTTGAGGAAAAAAAAAAAAAGTTGCTAGCTTAGTGCAAATTAGTGTGTTTGTATGTTTGAATATTTAAGTGTGTCTCATGCATCTGGATTGCAAATACTTTTCTTCATTGAGCAGTTTAATAAAAATTATTTCTAATATATTCGGCAGAGTTTCTGCAAAGCACCGTGTCACTTAAAATCATTTGAGGTATTTCTTTAAAATCTATGATTTATATTATGAGTTTGACAAGTCGATGTTTAAGCAGAACTGAGCAGCAGAATAGTTTATCCTGAGAGTTCAAGGTGCAGTCTTTACTGTTTGACACGATAAGTCCTGTCATTCTTTCTTTTTTCTGAAAACATAGGCACTTATTGTATTTACATGATGAGGGGTTTCTATATTTCCTGCATATATGTTTGAGATTTGTTTAAAATGAGATACAGGGGGTGCGCTTTGTTATGTTTCAATAGCTTTCAAACGTTAAAATGCTGGGAGCACCCAATAATATAGGGAAAATAGCGTTTTTGTTTTGTTTTAGTAAAATAATTAAATCTGGACCACTTCTATAATCACGATAAAGCTATAGAGCTCATACTGTGGGGTGGTACACAAAGTTTAGAGGTATGTACATGCGCCGGATATTCACTAGGAACGTTTGACGATTTTAGGAACCTATCAGAGGCCTTGTTTCATCCCAGGTACCCGGATGTACCCGTGGGGCAATTAGCTACGTCATTGTTCACCGCCGGACACCCGCTAGAAATAAGGAATGGATTTACAACCTCTACTAACGCGATCATAACAGGTTACAGGTGAGTGTTGTATTGCCTTTACGATCAAGTGCCACTTTAACTGTGCGCCCGTAATATTTTGGTAGGCGTGAGCCGCTGAGATTTGTTGTAGTAAGCTTACACCGGTTCTCTATGTCGTGTCGGAGAGAGCAGCGCAGTGATCATACACAAGCGCCGGCGTCGAGCCCCTCCTTTCTCCTCTAGCTAGACGCCCCGTTGCCCAGGCCACACATTTTTAAATAAAATAAATGTCACCGCACAGCCAGGAAACTACCCGTCAGCTTGCTGGTCCGTAACTACGCTTCTCTGCGCCATGTCAGCCAGCGTCCATAGTCTTGTGCTAGCTAGCAAGTAGGCAAGCTAGCTAGCCGCACAAAATGCTAGCACAGTTCGATAGCTACGTTGCGTTCGGCGTTTCGATGGTTTTTGCATCTTCTTTAAGTGCGCGTCATTACATCTCGGAATTCGACAAGACTGGTAAGCTCTCAACTTGCTCTCCGTCTGATGTGCTCAGGGTTTTTTGTGTGTTTTCTTGAGGTTTTGCGACGCTGCGTGTTAAAGGCCTAGCAGCCGTCATTTAGCCAATGTGAGCCACTCTGTAAGAGCAGGTGGGAGGGAACAGCTGCTTCTGTTGTAAACGTGCTTCCGACTTGGAAATTTCCTCGGTCGAGTGGGTTATCTGGCATTTCCCCTCTTGAGTTTTCTAAACACTAATTTTTGTCGATATTTTAAGTTTGTTAGTTGGACAGAGTTAAATTAGATGTCGAAAGTTACTCTTGTCTCCTGGTGTTTGTTATTTAAAAGGAATCTGACAAGATGATTCAAATAAAAGCAAAGGGTCAAAAACAAATATTTGGCGCTCACTTATGCTAGTCTGTCTGTGAATGTAAACAAATCATCCAATCTAACACAATTTCTGATACTTGTTTGCTGAAAGTTTAGGCGATGGTATGAGGGCAGTGTTTAATATAGCGTTATTTAACTATAAGCTATAAGAGACTTAGAGCTTTTTATTATCATTGTGCAGTGTTTTGCACAGCGAAATTGGGTATAATCTGTTAATGTGGCTTTTGTATTTAGTAGTTGTTGTCCAAACTCACTGTACTGCTACCTAACCAGTGTAGGATTAATGTAGTATTTAAGTTTTCTTTCCCTTTTTCCAAAATAACAATGAGAAAATTCAAACCTAGCAACGACTTAGTTTTTTTTGTTTTGTTTTCAGTTCATAAACGTATGTGTCTTTGTTCCTAATGCAGCTATGAACAATGACCATAGTTGACGGATCTTCAGAAAAGTCTGACCACGAGTCAGCCGGATGTAACCGACCCTCCTTCACCAGTGGAGACGTGGGGATGGACGGCAGTTGTTCCAGCAGCTGGGCAGTGGGCCCCACTGTACCCAGTGACTCTCCAAGGCTCAAGGCTCCAGTAGGCTGCCTGGCCCCCACTCCTGGAGCTGCTGTGTACAACAGTACACCCTCCTCCGTGGACCGGCCCAAGGACCAAGGTCAGAGCAAAGCCTGGCTTTTTTTCAAAATGTCTTTTTAAGCTGTTTGAAGATTTTTATTGTCAGACAGAATAGTTTTCCAACCTGTTTTAGCAAATATGGAACCACACTTTTTAGCCATTATTTACCCATATTTGTCAGAATTGTTTTTAGTAACATACAGCTAATCTTTTTGCTTCTGCTTTCACACAAGTTTGACAACTGTTTTTGTGGGTGTTGTGTTGCTGCTTCCCTTCTCCGTTCATTCATCCAGTTATGTAATGCATCCAGCTTTGCATGATCAGTCACTTCAGCTCGTGATGCAATTGCTGTTTTTATATAAAGACCGGCAGCCCAACTTGTTTAGCAGAAACAAAGGAGAAGGCAAACTGTCCCGTCTTTCTTCCTGAGCCTGTTTAGGAGTTGTTCACAGTGGCCAGAATCACATTATATAACTGTTAATAGTTGTAGCTATTACTGTGATGTCCTGACATGACTTTGCCATGTGCCAGTGTGTGGTTGTATAAGTAAGGTAGCATTAAATTATGTCCTTTTTAAAATGTATTGAAACAGATTTTTAGTAATAATTGTGGCTCTGTGTGTCAGTGATGAGCAGTAGCGATGGAATTGACTTGCCCCAGAAGGTGCTGTTCTCACCAGATCGGCTCAGCCTAAAGTGGGCCCAGGTTCACCGCATTGGTGCAGGCCTCCAGAACATGGGGAACACCTGCTTCCTCAACTCAGCCCTGCAGTGTCTCAGCTACACCCCTCCTTTAGCAAACTACATGCTGACGCGGGAGCACTCCAAAACATGTAAGTTTATTTCACCAACAGTGGTGTTACGCAGTCCTGCGCTGATTCTCACATTGTATCACTCCTTACTCACTCAGTATTTTGTCTCTGTCTCTGCTGCAGGTCATGAGCCAGGGTTCTGTATGATGTGTACCATGCAAAACCACATCATTCAGGTTTTTGCCAACTCTGGGAATGTCATTAAGCCCATTGGTGTACTCAATGAGCTTAAGAGTAAGTGGATGACTGTTGATGCTGTGCTCTGTGCAAAGTGTTTACCTATATTTTAATGATAGGAGGCGCTGTGTGACTGTTTACCTTTTGTAATTTTGGAGGGAAATAATCTGGAGGGATTTTGAATTCTGTTTTTAAATAAGTGTAAACTTGCATTTAACTGTGGTATCCTTTACAATAATTCACCTCCTGCTTTGTTTTTTGGTTCTGTTTTTCCTCGTTCCCCTCACCCAGGGATTGCAAAGCACTTCCGCTATGGAAGCCAGGAAGATGCTCATGAATTCCTGCGGTGCACAGTGGATGCTATGCAAAAGTCCTGCTTACCTGGAACCAAGTGAGTGTCATTTTACATTGCATGCATTCTAAACAAATTAAACACACAAAAATATTTTTACTTGGGCTTGACAGTCTTTGCACTTTATTATGTAGTAAGATCCATAATTAGCTACGTGGAGGTAACACCGTGACAGTAGGAGAATATGAAATAAATCCTTTATCCTGTTTTTTCAGGAAGTGCAGTTTATACTAGTTCGTTTTAACTATTAATGCTTCAATTGCTGAGAGTATTTTTCAGAAATGCAGATTCCTCAGTCTCTTGCCTGACTGACACCTCAGTTTACATACTAGGCAAGCCACTTGATATAATACCTCATTATTATATCAAGTTTTTTAATGAACTTGACTGCTCCAACACAGAAAGTATTCTTACACTGGGTGTGGTAGCTTGTTTTGGTAACAGGGCTTGAAAAGATCAGAAGCGGCTTAAACGTGTAGTAAAACAGGTGTCTGGGATTATGGGGGAGAGCTGCCAGTCTTAGTGTCTAGTATAGATTTCTTCTGAGGCAACAGGGTAAGCAGTGTGAGCAGGAGCACTCAACCCCTCAGGTCACCCTAATGGCATTAGTGCTATTATTGCAGCAGCAAAATTCAGAAAATCCAGGTTTTTCTATGTGTTACTATAGAGCTTCAAAGTCTATGTGCACATTTAACCAAAACTACACGTTTAACAGATGCACTGGGCTGAGTGTTGTGCTTCTTGTTAGACTCCTAAAAATAATTTATTAATTCATTTTTTTTTTTTTAAGAACCTAAAGTGTCAATTCTCATCAAATCAATTCTTCCCATGTAGCAGCAGATGGCCTCTTAAGTAATTAATCGTGCTCCAATTCCTCCTATTGTCTTTTCTGCTACTTGAATACTATAAAGTGATCGTCTGGTTCCAAAATGCTAAAAATAAATGGTCAGTTAATTGTTGCACTGTCCTTATTAGTTAACTTTTGTGCTTTATCTTTTTATTATAGATTGGACAGGCAAACACAGGCAACCTCTTTCATCCATCAAGTGTTTGGCGGGTACCTAAGATCCAGAGGTAAGTCACTGTTTTTTAAGGTTTGATTTATTTTTCTTTTATGTCTTTTTATGTCTTACAGCTTGTGTGATACTCATAGCACTGATTTCTGTTTCAGTTAAATGTTTAAACTGCAAAGCTGTCTCAGATACATTTGACCCTTTTCTGGATATCACTCTGGAAATTAAGGTAATTGGACAACATTCAAAGTGACGTTGCTACTATGTATTCTCTGCATTATGGAGTGTGAGGTTTTTCCTCTCTCTCTCTGTTCATATAGACTGCTCCAAATGTCTCCAAAGCTCTGGAGCAGTTTGTCAAGCCAGAACAGCTGGATGGCGAAAATGCTTACAAATGCACCAAGTAAGTCAAAGAGATGCCAAACCATGATGAGTTTTAGTGTTTAGGTGTGATTTTTTTATTTTTATTTATTTTTTTGGTCAACAAGCTGAATGTTTGTTTCCTTCAGGTGCAAAAAAATGGTAACGGCCTCAAAAAGATTCACAATCCATCGCAGCGCCAATGTGCTCACCATCTCACTCAAACGCTTTGCAAACTTCAGTGGAGGCAAAATCACAAAGGTAAATGGCCAATAGTGTCTGCTTAAGTCATAAAGATACAAGACAGATGCTTTGTTTTATTATAAAACAGGATATTTGCATGTAATGTTTGAAATTTTTTGTTTGGTGGTCATCAGGATGTGAAGTATTTGGAGCATCTGGATCTGCGGCCCTTCATGTCTCAGTCCCACGGGGAGCCCCAGCTCTACAGGCTGTATGCTGTGCTGGTTCACTCTGGATTCAGTTGTCATGCTGGACACTATTTCTGCTATATTAAGGTACTGGCTGTGCCCGAATCTGTTTGAATGTTGCTGTTGCTTAGTACAAACAAACACACACCATAAACAACACATTTCAGCAGAAAACTGAATGCAAACAGAGAAAAATACTTTGTATGCATTGAAAGAAAGAAAGAGAAAAAAAAGACCCCTATATAACCATAAGATTCTTCTTTTTAGCTCAAATTCAATTCAGAAACTGAATCTGCTGTGTCACATCTCTCTCATTCTGTCTCACAGGCCAGCAATGGGCAGTGGTTTCAGATGAATGACTCGTCCGTGTCAGTCAGTGACATTAGGAACGTCCTCAACCAGCAGGCCTATGTCCTCTTCTACATCAAGTGAGTAAACATCGGTATTTTTAAACATTCTAGGCTTATTCCTTCAGTAGAACTTTTCCCATCATTATTTAATAATGTAGACATGTTTATTCCCACTTTTCTTGTAGAAAATTTATTATTATAACATTAGGTTATAATAATAATGTTGATGCTTTGTCATGGTTAATATTCTTTTTTCCATGTCATCAGGTGCACAGATGTGAAAAAAACTGGGGACTACAGCCACGTGAACCATAACGCTGGCATATCTGGTCAGTCATCTCCCCGGCCGGTGGTGATCCCACGCACCATGGCCACCATGCATCACAACAGTGTTGGCTTCATAGGTCCCCAGCTGCCACCACACATGAACAAGGTACTTCCTCACCTGAGGGTACTGCTAATGTTGTTGTTTTTGTTAAACCCAGTGTTTGTCTTCTAAAAACCTGTTGTTGTGACTTCTTGTTCCTTCAGAGTTCGCTTCATGTTAATGGGAATGGATCTCTGAGGGACTATCCCACAAGCTCCAAGCCCAGCACCAGCGGCAGTGCGGTGGGGAAACCAAACCATGGACTAGCTACTTCTGCTTCCTCTGCTTCCATCTCCCACTCAGTAAGCCGGCCCACAATGATTCCAGACAGCGACAAACGACAGAAGCTTTCATTTTCAATTGGGCTAAGCAAACCGAACCGCCCATCTGCTTCTTCCTCCTCTTACTGCCAGCCGTCCTCCGCCAGCAGCTCCTCCTCCTCCAGCTCTTTGTCCTCCTCACAGTCTACCTCAGACGTCCAACCAGACGTTCGTTTTATTCCGCGTCCACTAAACCGAGTCGGCGGCATGCCTTTCAGTAATGGGGATCACAACCCTGTAGGAAACGGGGCATCCTTCCTGGTGCCGTACAGCCAAGAGTCTTCAGAGGAATCAGACCAAGAGAACTGTGGCACTCTGGATAACGGCAGTTCATCCAAGTCTCATCCTAATGAAAATAAAGACACAGGAAATGTCTTTGATAATTCTCCCAAAACCGCCAATGGGGAGTCAGGAGTGCACCATCACGGCAATGGATTAAATGGACAAACGTATGGAGACTTCAAATCCAGTCAAAATGGGCACCACAATGGTCATCACAAAGTGAATGGACACAGCGGCCCTGACAAGGTAAATCTTGTCTTTATTTTTAGAATGCTTGTCTGTTTGGGTTTTTGTTTGTTTTTCTTAAAGGGACGTATTATTAATATTTCTTTTATTTATTTTGGGCACATCAGATCTCTGGCAGTAATCATGGCAGTTTGACGTCTACGGCTCCTGTTGCTAATGGAATAGGCAGTGACCATAGCCAACCAAAGTAAGCCTAACACTGAACTAAAAAAAACTTATTGCTCTGCTGTCCATTTTATGCATTTAAATTTTTAAGTTTAGAGGAGTGATCTTAAAACTGTGCAGACTTTCCTCTCTGCCAGTGTGACAAAGCATTGCTCATATTGCTTTTGTATTTTATTTTTCCAGCAAAGATGCCTCATCCCAGGCCAGTTCTTCTCAGAGCATTCATCCTGCTGCTAATGAAAGCCAGGATTTCTCCACTCCTGTCACAAGGGCTAAAACTCCATCTGAACCCCTGCCTCACTGTACAGAATCCTCTGCTGTTAGCGCTTCACCCTCAGCTACTGCTACAACTACCCCTTCTGTTGCAGCTAAAGAATCTGCTTCCGCTCTTTCTTCTTCTGGGCAAGATGACAACCCTGCAGCCTTACCCCCTCAGCCGGGCTGCTCTCAAAGCACCAGTGGGGCTTCTGCAGCTCCACAGAAAGTTAGCGTAAGCAAGGATGAAGCCAAGGATCTACCACAAGATAAATGTGCAACAACAGGGACTGAAGGACGTAAGGATACTAAGGAGCAGTATCAGTCCAAGCCTAGTTCTAGTTGCAATGAAAGACGATCTTCCCGAGACAGGGAAAGACTGTACTCTAGCTCTGGCAGAGATAGAGAAAGACACTACAGGGATAGGAGTCACGAACGAGAAAGCGACGGCGATCGTCACCGGTACAGACGGGACTACAAAGACGGTCACCACCGCCAGTACAGGGATCGTTTCCCCCTTTCTGGACGTTACTACAGGGAATGGGAGGCCGATCGTCACCGGGAGCGAACCTTCCAGCACCCTCGGGAGCGTGATCGCGACAGGTGCTCTAACCATTACCATTACTACCGCTACCGGTCAAGAGAGGACATTGACCATGAGCGAAGGGGATATGGTTACTCCCACCGAGAGGAGTCTCGTGGCAGTCGGAGGTGGCTGCAGGATAGTAGAGACTCCTGGGCAATGAAGGATAAGAGTAATGGCAAAGAGAGAGAAAATTACTCCTCAAAGGAAGGAAATTTCTCACCTTCTACAGCACCAGAAACAAACAAGTTCAAGGGCTCCCCGCCACGGGCTCGCCTTTCCTCTCCAGACAAAGAGGATCAAAATCACAAGAGGACTCTCAGCAAAGACAGGGACGACAGCTCTGAGGCCCGCCACACTAAAAAACACAAAAAGAGTAAGAAAAAGAAGAAATCAAAGGATAAAGACAGACACCGTGAGAGTGGGTGAGTATTGCCATCTTTCTCTCAATCCTTTAATGAAAACAGAAGGAAATGTTTGTTTGTTTTAAGCTAGATTTTTTTTGAAAATAATATGGGGTTAAAGCTCACTATCAGTATTAATATTTTCTTAAAAACGGAAAGAATTTTCATCATTTTATTGATAATGGGTCACTTTTTCTGTCTTAGGCTGGCCGTAAAGCTTGAGATCTTGGTTTTGTTAAACAATGTGATTGGTTCTCTGTCATCCCATAGAAGTTCTGACGGAGATTCAGACAGAGCTGCGGAAATGAAGAAGAAAAGGAAAAAGAAGAGACATCAGGACAGCGATCCCGAACTGCACAGCCCAGACGCAGCTCGGAGCCACAGAAACAGAAGCAGCGAGGAAAGGGAGAGCCGCAAGCGACACCACTCTGACAGAGACTTTGAACATGACAATGGTTTTCCATCGGAAAAACGTCGCTGCACAGACTATGCTGACGGCAGCGGTGACCATCTACTACCTTCCGATCATACCGCACCGGCAAACGGTTCAAGTTACGGCCATCTCAATGGACAACCAGGTATTCATTTAGTCTCCAAAATCACAGGAATGCTGAATTAAATGGTGCTGACGAGCTAGTCCAATTTTAAAGCATCAAACCCTGTTTTGTAGGTTACAGCCAAATCAGCGGCAGTGGATTTCCCAGTGACCTGAAATACTGACTCTGTGAGTGGATGTCTTTTTAAATGGTCAGCGTTGATGTAGCTACTAATACTTTCTCTTCACTAAGACCTCATCTTTGTCATTTCAGATCCATCAACCGAATTTTAACAACAGCAGAGGAATGACATCAACTTTTTTGACGTGGTGCTTCTTCATTAGGAATAATATTGTATTTTTACCTTAAGTAAAGTGTTTTAAAATTTAAACTATCCCCCCCCCCCCCCCCCCTTTTTTTTTTTTTTTTTTTTTTTTTTTCCCCCCCTCAAATGGGCTTATTTATTTGCCGTAATTTCTCCTAGCTATCGGTTAAAAAGAAACCTGTTGAACATTTATGATGAAGAATATTAATATATACTTGTATGAACACAAAGCCTGGAGCTTAAACATCTCAACTGCTGCTCAGTGGAACTCAGGACTTGAAAAAAACGTGTTAACATCAATCACAGATATCCACCTGCTTCGAAGAGGAACGAAACAAAGGGAATGACGTGATGCCCGAGAGGACTGAAAGGCATCGGAAGTTTAAGATGTCACCATATCTACACAGCTGCAATGTTTTACTTTATTTCTTTCTGGGAGCCGTGAAACTAATGGAGTTATTTGTGCAAGGGGAGGGAGGGAGGGAGGGTGGGGTGGGGTGGGGGGTGATGAGTGCAGTGGTGGGAACAGAGCTTTGCTGACTGATACCTCCATGTTAACCCTGGAAAGACTTGAGAACATTTCCCAGCTTTCATTTTCATCTTCGTTCCCATTTGTGAAGCCTAAGATTCACTCTGTAATTTTAACTTTCTTCACCAGATGCAGAGGGGTTTTTTGTTTTTTGAAATTAGTTTTGTCATGCCGCTCTCTCCCACATTCGAAAAACAAAAAGAAGCACCACGCTATTGCTGTCATGGTGGTGGACCACTTTTTCCTTTTTTTTTTTTTTTTTTTCTTTTTTTCTTTTTTTTTTTTTTTTTTTTAAGATACAGTTTGTCGTCTAGCGTCAAAAAATACTGTGAATTTAATTTTGAACTGTAATATCAGTTACTTTTATATGTTTAAAAAAAAAAAAAAAAAAAATCAAATCAAATCCTGTATCAGGATTCTCAGATTTCTGTTTTGTGTTTTTAGAAGAACAAATTTTGAGCATATTCTCTGGACAAATTCAGTGATGAATATGCTTTGGGTTGTTTTTTTGTTCTTGTTTTTTTTCCTTTTCAACTCTAGACAAAAGTTGGAAGAAAAACTGCTGTTATACCTTTAAGTTTAGCATGTACGAATTTATACATTGTATAAGGTAAACGCCTTAAAATACATTTGTTAATGTCAGAAATTGTAATTTGTTCTTGGTCTTGGACTTTGTTTACAAGCTGCATTGAAATGAATGGGGAAAAAATGCTGATTGAGATGAGTTGCAGGGATTTTGCTTTTTAAAGCCCCTGTGTGCTTTTGTATGATATAGACTAGACTGTATGAGACTCTTGTTGAGCAAACCTTCCACTACGGTTAAATTATAATGTAGATCCACTAACGACACTCCTATGTATTCAGGTTTTTGTTACATACAAACACTTTTCTAGCTGTTTGGGCTCAGCTCACTCTAATTTTCTCACAGCACTGTATCCATGTTTGAAATAACCAAAGACCTGGTAAGTTTGGTGAGTCGAGCACTGCTCGCTGAATTCACATGCACGCAAAAAGCTGTTTTCTTATCAGCATGTATTTTTTATTCAAAGTGTACATCAAAGTATTCGAGAGCCGTTTTCCCGCACAAACGCCAAACCGTGCTTAGAGCTGAAAGCTGCGCCCGTGAGGAAAGTTTTGGCTTTGTGGGGCGGTTTGATCTGTCTGGGGAAAACGGTTCTCAAAATTCCAGTTAGAGCATTCACACGTATTCCAGCAAATTCCAGTATCTTATTTTGAAAGGGTTTGTCCTAATTCTCTTTCATATTACATATACTATCTGAACCTCAGTAATAACAGTGTGAGGGGAAGCTGCACAATGACCCTCTTCCACTATTGTAAACTTGTTAGCTGTCAAACTAAAAATGAAAAGAAAATGAACGGGTAAAGGCTACAGCCATTATGATTTCCACACTACGTGAACACAATACAGAAAAAACAAAACGGTATGTAAATTATATACTATACATGCATAATGTGAGTCGGGGGGAGGGCTGCTTTTTTTTTGTGAAAAGATGAGAAAATAAATACAAAAACGATCGCAGAGGTGGATCTTCACTATGTGAGTTAATATGATGCGTTACTGCTGGCGGGCTTCGTTACACACGACTTGGTTTGCCTTTAAAAAGGAAATATCGTAAATGGACGTGTACGAGCCCATGTTGAGTATGTTTGCATATACAGGTACAGTCACTTAAAGGCTACATCAATCAGACCAGCTGACTGATGAGCTTGAGGCTTTCTGTAGTTGCGAATTATCTACAAAATATTGTTGGCAGTTGTCGAAGGAGGTGAAGGTAATGAAACGCTGAGACCAGACAAGTTGGTCTGAGTGGCTGGGAGCTGAACATTCAGCTTTCAAATCCTCCCAATGTGTTGCAGCACCTTATGTGTCCAGCAGGGTGTAGTCTCACATTAGGGCATGCTGAAAAGACTAATGATTACAGCTATGGCTATCTCCAGTTACATGAAGTCCTCATGCTGTTCTCCATCGTCGTCTAGTGTGGTGAGAATTTACCTTCTTTTTTTATTATATTTTTTGCCTGTAGCAGACTGAATTTGAATCTTTAATTCCCAACAGCCAAGAACTGAGGTGCAGACAAATCTTCAGGCAGAAGTAGGGATGATCCACGTTAGTCCCATATGTTTTACTGCATGTCCCGCAGGGCTGACGGAGAACGTATGAATCGGACGCCTTTGAGACTCTTAAACACACACACATACACACAAGGATTCCTCTGATGACAGAAATGCTGCTGACACTTGACGTAAGTGAGGGTGAGTCATCATCATTTCTTGTTGGCTATCCTCCTCTTCCTGGTGGCCAGCATGTCGTAGAAAGGATCCCTGCTGATGCTTGCTCTGTGGAGGACAGGAAGGAACAGATTTAACAACGACAACACCTATTTTTAATATCAGCAAAACTGCTTCTATCTAGTCTGTCTGTGTCAGCCCTGCGACAGGCTGATGGTTTTTCCGGGATGTACCCTGCCTCTCACCCCATGACAGCTGGGGCAGGCTACAGCCCCTCCTGTCACCTTGAACTGGATATCTCTATCCTATCCATCCTGTTTTGTCTGTATAGTTGAAATAAATCACCCATCTACAAGTTCATCAGCACCAAAATCTGGCACTTACACCTCTGAACGCTGTTCTTCACAAACAACACACTCGCTGAGCTAGAAATCTGTGTGACTGATAATTGTGTATCTTAGTTCAGTGGAAGTCAAATATTGAGTAACAGAATTTTAGGATGGAGCAGACATGCTGCAAGTTCATGAGCTTTTAAGTTGATGTGCATTTTTTCTTGTCCAATATTTCAGTGAGGTAGTTGCTAACTTTGCGTGCATTAAGCACTGCTGTGCTGTGAAGGTGAGAGACTGAACCAAAATGAGCTGCGGGCTGTAAAGTCAACACGAGCTAAAAAAAGCTCCAACGCTTCACGAAGCAAAGAGGAACTGTGGGTTAAAGTGTGAATCATGTGTGGGTTTGTCACAATGAGCATCTTTCACCTCGCACATGTGATACGGAGCTGCCATAAAATTGTAAAAATTACAACTTCAAGTTTTTCATTTACGCAGCTGCTCGTCAACCACGGCGTATTTAATTTGGACTTCTATAGCAGAGTCACAGATTGCTGATGGGAATAACGCTGAGTAATTAGCCGCTTTCCCACCACATGACGGCTGACATGTGTGCAAGTGCAGAACAGTTTCTACAACAGTAGTTTCCAGCCTTGCAGGTTGAATCAGGGCCGGACAGTGTGTGTGTGTGTGTGTGTGTGTAGTCGCGTGCTTGTGTGAAATCTGCTGACCACAGGACAGTCTGCCGCCCCGGAGTGTGGTTGCGGCAGCACAGCTCTGCCCCGCTGAGTCTAATGTGTAATCATTCCACTGCCAAAGTGACAGGAGGAGACTTCATGATGTGCAGCCACGAGAAGCCAGCAGTCCCCCCCCCCCGCATCCCATGTGAAATTTTCCAAACCAAGAAAATTAGCAGTTTTCAGTCTATTTAACCATACCCCAGGCCATGCTCACCAAAATAAGATTCCAGTAACTCACCCTTAAACTTTCCCCACTTTCATCAAACATCTCTCCACACCAAGGGTTTTTAAATCTCATCGGGGCACGGGGAAGATTCAGCAGTACAATTTTTCGCCTGATATTGATCGCACTGAAGCAGAGCCGATCATAACCAGCATGCTCGAAAGTTACCCAGTGGGTCCAATTTGCAGCAGCACCTCCACTCCTCTCTGTGTTTAACAAGTGTTTGGATGGGAATGCATTAAAACTGTCATTATGTTTTTAAGTGTACAGCAGTGCACCGAGTCTGAGCAGGTGTGTGTGTTCCCCCCCCTTTCTTGTTGCACGCTAATCAAAGGCAAGTGTGCTTATCCAGCAGAGCAGACATCACCTCCGAGTGTTATCTGCATGGAAGTGTGAGAAAATGAGTCACAGTTAGTCACCAGTCTGCATGTGTGTGTGTACTCAAGCCTCAAGCATAGTTATGATTAAGCTCGCAGCTCCGTGTATGTGTGTGCGCGTGTGTGTGTGGGCTTCTCACAGTCAAGGTCAGACATGAGAAAGTCCCACATGGGAGCAGGCAGGCGTTGGCTAAGTGCCCTCTCAGTGTAAATGGATCCACACTAACGCAGCGTCTCTTACTTGATGGATTTGATCCACTCTTCTTTCTCCTCCGGGGTGGGGGCAGATATCCTGTACACCACGTGGTTTCCCTCGACGACGCGTCCATCCGCCTCCGTTTTGCAGGCCTTGATTACCTGACCTTTATGGTTGGGGTTGTAGAGCTCAAAGCAGTTCTAAAGAAAAATCATGAAACTGTTGATTTACATGATGAAAGAATCCGAGAACACATTGTTTGTGTGTTGTTGTTTTTTTGGCAGTGCAAAGGTATTTAAATTTAAATGAGATGAGGATTTATTCGCAGGGACAGGAGGTGTTTCTTACAGGTTTTCTCGGCTCATCCACTTCTCTGATACTAAGATTTTCCAGAGGTATAATCCCACGAGGCTCTTTATCCTGAAGAGACACAGAAAAACAGTCCTCAGTATCACTTATTCATTTGCATGCACATCATTTACAATAATCATATCTATGTGCAAATGAAGTCACAGTGACAAAAGATCCGCCTGGATCATTGTCACATCACCTGTGACACCTTTAGCCTTATGCTGTAGCTGTGCTGTGGCTGCCATGACCCAGTCACAGACTAAAAGATGGATGTAGCCTCCAATTTTTAAAAAGTAGTCTGGACAGAAACTAACTATTTGCTAACCTGATTTATGAATTCAATAAACACCGTTCCGGTGAGTTTATGGTCTCAGTTGCATGTTTCAGGTATGATTGATATAATATGATGTTATTCTATAAATTATGGAACCATTATGGTAAAATAGATGATAAAGCAGGGCATGATGCTTCTGGATGAGTGTTTCTGAGCCAGATCCTCCCAAAAATGACAAAAACCAAAATGTGATTTATTTATTTTTTTTAAATTATCCATCTTTCATATACAGGCTATGCTGGCTGTCTTGTTTGTTGGTGGGACAGAATATGATTCATTAAAAAAAACAAAACAAGAATTTGTAAAAATGTAATTGCAAACAACCTTCACACTTTTATCATCACTGGTAATATTGAAGACATTTAGTACTTTTTGTTTTCTAGTGTGGAGTTTTACTAAAGGCAGTTTCAAATAACAAGACCTCAAAAATATGTGTGTCACAAAATTTTCCCAGAGTTTTTGATGCAACACATTTGCTATTTAGGTGCCATTTTTACCTTTATGTTAAGTCTGAATGCATCCAAGTAAAAATCAAGGTTCGATTAAAGCACTTTGAAGGTTTTTATTCATCCTGGTCACCCAAAGGAGATGTAACCCGACTCTCTCCATCCCCCCATTGTGTCTGCGGGGCCAGATGTGTGTGTGTGTGTGTGTGTGTGTGTGTGTGTGTGTGTGTGTGTGTTGGGAGAGCTCTTGAGGAACAGCCCCATGTCCTGCTTGTCATCTTCCTTCTAATAAGGTGGCAAAGCGTGGGGGGAGGAAATGCCCTGGGAGAGCTGCTCACAGCTGGCTCTGCGTATGCCCCCCACCACAGAAGGCGTTTGTATGTGCTGAGGGATTCATGGTCGCGGGCTTGAGGGAGACACTTGGCTTATAGCTTAGCAGGGCCAGATGTGTGTTGCAGACTTTGCAGATGTTTCCTATGATGTCTCATGTTAATTGCTGGAGTGAGGTTCATTTAGGTCAAGGGGGCGGCATCTGTTAAATAGCAAAGCTGGAAGGCACAGACCAGTGCCAATATGTGTGCGCGCATGTGTGTGTGACAGACTAATCTGATGCCCCTTTGTTTAATCCGTCTCTACTATATCTATTCACAAAACTGTACTAAACAGTCCTGGGTTAAATATTTTAAAATAATGTGAAAATTTATTACAGATGCATTCGTAAAGGAACAGTCTGACATTTTAGAGATTATATTTACTCGCAATTCTGCTGAGAGTTGGCCACCGATATTGAAAACCAAGTCATGACTGCAGTGCAATTAGCTGATTATCTTAGCATAGATTATTTTAACACCAGCATCATGATGATTGATTATATGTATGTCTGCATGTTTGTTCCCAAACTCCACCTGGACAACTGGTTTAATATTGATTAAACTTAACCGATAAACTACCGAAGGTACCAAGGCTCGTAACATCTACATGATGACTAATTATAATATTTCAAATAAAAAGTACTGTTTCATTTTCTGTGGATTTAAATATAGATCGAGGTCGGTGTGTGAACATACGTCGTTTTTACATATAAATTGCATAAATTTGCCACTTGTGCATACGTTTTCACGGTCACTAGAGGTTTTACGTTTTAAGAATTGGCAAAGCACACCTTCACCATTGTGCACCATGAAATGGTCAAATTCTGTCCTGACACACACACACGTGCACACACCAAATTGCCTACTTACTGTTGTGTATTCAAAGTAATAGAGGCAGTTGTCAGTCAGAATAAACCACCTCCTCTTCCACGTCTTCACTCGGCCACCTGCGAGGGAGAAACAAACAGCGTATGAGGGTAAACTGAAGAGGTGAATCTGTTTGTGTATGTGGAAGCTAACCTGCTTTGTTCCACGTTCCACATCTGGTTCTAATCAACATTTCCCAGCATTATAAGACCGAATCAGACCCTTATCCCTCAATCCCTTGAGACCGATGCCTGCAAGGGCAATGGTCTGGAGGGGAATGAAGGTGTTTCTCCTCCAGGAGGAATCACAGACACATACGAACGCATACATGCGACAGCTAAGAGAAGCAGCGCCATGACCCGATTTGAGAAAAGCCTGACACTTTTTAAATAGAAAGCAGCAGAAAAAAATAAATAATGGCCTGTGATTGTTGCAGTGACAGTCTTAGAAACATTTTAATGCATCCATCCATGCATCTGCTCCTGCTTGTCCTTTTCAGGGTTGCGGGGGAGCGCTGGAGCCTATCCCAGCTGTCATAGGGCGACATTTTAATGCATTAATGCAAAATATAAGGAATTCCCCACAATCTGTCCATCTAGCTCTGTCATTGAATAAAAAATGGATTATTGGGATTATTGGATTTCCTGATAATTACCCCATCAACAACATGATAAACAATTTGTCTATGTAATCAAAAAATAAAAAATAAAAACTTAATGGGACTTATGTCAACATATAATCTTCATAATAACTTGTTTGCTGACTGGATGAAACGTGCACAAAGCAGCTGTCACTGATGTAATCAATAACGTGACTCAGATTATCATCCTAACACCCAGTATGATTTATTGGACTAGTTAACGAAACAGAAGTTTTACTCTGCTGCAGAACCACATGTACACTTAATATACAGAGCCATCATCAGTTTGTTTTGTTTACAGAAAGCTCAAATAAATGTAGTTTTTATGAAAATTTGTTGCTATGATTAAACTATAAGAGTTTGAGTTGGTGGATGAATGGATGGGCTGGAGCCAATCCCAGCTGCCATAGGGCACGAGTCAGGTACAACCTGGACAGATCGCCAGCCTGTCGCAGAGCTAACACAGAGAGACAGAAAACTGTTTGCACACATTGACAACAATAGGAAATTTAGTATTAACTTAACCCACTTTTATGTCCAAAGAGACACACACACACACACACACACACACACACACACGGAGAACATACAAACTCCACACAGAAAGGCCTCGGCCAGATGGCCTAGACCTTCTAGCTGTGAGGTAACAGTTCTAACCGCCACCCTCTGTGCTGCCCTCAGGCAAGTCAATGAGTTAAATTTACACCTCCCTGTTTAATTCACCTTATTTGTGCCTGGGACTACCAGCACAACATAAATCAAGAGTTTTAAGGAGCTTCGTTGCTCCTTAAAACTCCTTAAACATTTGAGGTCGATGTAGCTGTGATTAGATTAGAGTCCAATATACTGCTGTAAGAATTCAAAAGATTTAAAACAGTCTAGTGAGTGCAGCTCATTTGCTAGAGGACAGAGAAATCCTTGAATGAGCGGGAGGTAATAAAGCCTGCAGGGCAGGAACAAATGGAGGACAATGAAGAAAGGGAAAGGCTCTCTCTGATGTTTCGCTGCATGACCAGCCACGCAACCGTAGGTACGCATTCCCACAGTGCAGACACAAGCAGCCACATTCACTAAAGCCCGAGCACGACTGCGTGTTCTGGCAGGAGGAGCAGGAGATGTGTGACGTGCAGGGAAGTGGTAGAGAGCATGAGATGACCCGTTCAGCTAATCGGTATGAATCACGATGATTCCTGGCATCTACAAAGAATTGACGTTCTATTGACGAGTAATATGGCCTAACCTTTTGGGGTACTTGCTGATATTTTCATGGCTGTTATATAATTTTATGCTTCCTTTCAGTGAAGTTGCAGAAAGGATTCTAATCGTTGTGTGCAGGTTTTGAAGCTAATGCTACAGCTGATACAGCTTTTTTTGGTATGGAAAAAGGCAAGAAATCTTAGAAAAACTGAGTAAAATTAGAGCTCTCGTAAGCACGAGCTTAGCTGTGTCCCTTGTGCCTTCTCAGTAGCCACAAGAGGAATAATACAGCCAATCCCCACGCAGAATGAGCCAGATCATTGACCTCTGACTTAACTTCAAATAAGATAATCCATCACATCACATTGCTTATACACTTATTTTCCCATTTACAGCTATGATACAACAACACAATTATATGAGCAGGTCAACATGTTCAAGGGCCTGTTGTGCTAAGGAGATAATGGCAGCCAGTGTCAGAACGAGGGCGCTCTGTGATGAATTGAGCGGCGGAATGAAGACAAAGTGTTACCTTCCTCCTAATACAGAGATTTAAAGAGGGAGCAGCCATCACAGAGCAAAATGGAATAGCAGAACGAAGAGTGAAACAGAGGTCAGAGAGAGGGAGGGAGGAACCAAAACATGGGAGGAAAAAAAAAGAGAGATAAAAAACACCATGGCAGGAAGATGAAGAGAGAAAATGCAGAGATTACTATAAAAGGACAAGAGAATAGTAGACAAAACAAAGAGGAGAGGTCACAAGCTGATGGATAAAGACAAAAGCAGACATGCTGCAGGTGCACCACAAATTTCCTTTGAAACCCTTTGCCAAGGCCAACTTAGTTTTGCCTAGCTCTTTGTTTCCTTGTGATCTCACTTGCCTGACAACCAAGTCTCCCCTGTGTTTGAAGCTCATGCTGCCCACAAATCTGTCTCGCACCATCAGCCACAGCAGCTCTCCCTGCTCGACTCTCCACTCCTTGCCTACCCACCTCTCATCGATCCTCTCAGCCATGCTTCCACCTTCAGCACGATCAACCCCAGCCCTCTACATTTGCTATTATTTTGCTTCTCCAAGGTTTTAATTATTCTGGAGTGAATCTGGTGAAATATTTAATCGAGTCAGTCTACCCTAGGTGCTTAACATTTATTCTTGCATGCTCGCATGCGACAGCGGTAACAGGCAAACGTCATTCGTTGGTCATAGGCACCATTTTTGTAGTTTTTTGTGGCACCTCACTATGTGATGTCTGTCTGTCTAATCTATTAACAAAAATACAGCACACGTTTGCAACCAACATGACCAACATGAACTACCATGGTGAAGGTTAATTTTGCACCTCTGAGGCGCCCCATACATACCGAGCTTTAAGAGCCAGCCTTCCCTGTCGGGGTTGAAGAAGGTGTGCGTCAGATCGTTCCCGTCGTCCTCTGGGATTTTGAAGGGCTCGTTTTTGATGCTGTCGTAAAGATTCTGCATAGAGAGAGAGTGGTGGTTCAGGGGAAGCTAGTAAATTAAATGTCTCATTTGTATGGAGTGCGTGCAGCAGGGCAATCGCACATTTAAATCATCGCGCCACACACTTGGTACAGACAAATCCTCACCCTGAGAAGCTCCTCTGGCAGATCTCCCCCTTCATTGATCCCCCTGTTCATGGAGATAAAGCGCTCCACGGGGGGCTTGTCTCTGACGTTAGGGTTATGCAGGCTGGTGTTCAGCATGATGATGGCGAACGACAGCACATAGCAGGTGTCTGAGACAGAGAAATGGAAAGGGCGCGATGCGATGGATTAGAAAAAGCCCATGTCCAGGCACAGTGAGCACATTTATCGCTGCTGTTAATATACAATTATCACTGTTAATGATTTTAATCAATTTTGGTTACATAAAAAAAAGAATATTACAATTTATTAAAAAGCGTGTGCACAAGAGGGAGAGAGGCGCGTGTGTGTCTGCAGAGGAACGAAGCGTTTACAGTCTCGCAGACTCACTCGCTTGCTCGTGGGAATTTTTAAAAACCTGAGGTCGTGTTGTGTTTTTCCCCAGTCTTGATACGCAGTTTACGTCAATGAACAGGAGCCGGTGCACCCACACACGTACCGACTGTCTCACACACACACACACACACATAATAAAAATTCCCACCTGCCTATCATCAGATTCTGTTACAGGCTGGGGAAACGTCTACCACAGGAATCTCCAGTATGTAAATGATACAAAAACTTCATGTATCAAAAAAGAGGCTTTTAAGCATGTAGCTTAATCACCAAGCACTTTTACTTTTTAGCATTTGGATTGGCTCAAATGCTAAAATGGGACCACATACACCAGCCATGGTATAGCACACAAAAGGTTCCTGTGAAACCTTTTACATTATTTATTGACAGATGTAGCTGCTGGCTTTGTTTACCACAACACTATGTATGACTCAGGACAGGTTGAGCCTCCCTGAATAATGCATTGGTTTTTTACTCATAAGCTCCAATGTAACTTGCTTTAATCTGGTTAATCCTTGTTGAGCTTTAGTTACAGCAACTCTTATGGCTTAATGGTTGAAATGCATTAATAAAAACAGGCCATCACTCAGGCAGTATATCTGCAGGCACATTAGATTAGATGATTTCTGTGTGTTGGATTTCACATTTTCCTTTCATTTACCGCTGGGGTAAAAAAAAAAATGATGCCAAAAGAACAGTTTATTAATCTGAAAGATTTGATTTGAAAAGTCTTGAATACATGGGAATCACTGGTTTACACCACACCACACACATGTTGTGCCTCTGACCTGTCGACTGGAAAACTCCAGGGTTGCACTGACAGTACCGCGAAGCAAAGGCCTCCATCATACGGTCGATCTTCTGCGCCTCGCCGGGCAGGCGGAAACTCCACAGGAACTGCCTGCAATAACGAGGCGTAGGGTTCGCACAATGCAGTTAACTGTTGAAATTATTATACCCCCCTCCTGCTCGATATTTGAGTTAATCGCTCCCCTGACCGTAGTGCTTGGACGAGGTTTAGGTCTGCAAATTCGTGCAGCTCCACAAAAGCCTGAAGCACCTTGATGTTGAAGTCGTCCCTGGAGAAAGCAATAAAACCCCAAAAAACAAAGAAGGTAAAAGTCAAGTTTACAGTATCATTCAACAGCTAATCATTTTCTTTGAAAATACAAAACGTTTAATGGCGATAAAAACCCTGAAAACTATGTAAACCTAGACAGGTTGGGGAAATCATATTAATCCATGAAGGCGTTTCACAATCCGAACTCCTTTTTTCGTTGCATTCCCTTCATATTTGTGCCCCAGCTCATATCAGACGCTGTGAGGGTCTGGAAGCAATTGAAACAGCTGGATAATAGTGCGTTTCTCTCCACCGCAGAGGGGAGGATGGGGGTAAACGGTGCATTTGACTGATGAAAAACAGCTAAAAAGGACCAAACCCGTACAGGCTCCTCTTTGTCAGAGTTTTGTTTGGCCATTGGAGGGTTTTCAGAGGAAAAAGTCGGCAGCTGCTCTCAGACTGCGGTCACGGCTTCTCTGATCATATTTGTTGTACACCGGGCTCCACGATCCTGACCCCTGTGTAGTCTCTGTATTGTGTATATTGTTGAAACCAAACCAGGAATTTTAAAGACTTAGCTTTTTGTTTTTTGTGGAAAGAAATTGTAGAAGGGTTGAAAGTGCTGGCTTATAAGAAACCTACAACAAACACTCTTTGAATTACTCTCAGAATGACTTCTTCTTTTTTTTTCTTGCTTATTTGTAGTTCTCGGTCTCGTTTGTGATTACAGTGCACGCTCGGCTGTCATCTACAGCCAAATAAATGGACTCCTGTCCCGTGAGAGTTACATGCAAGGTTACATTTATCCGTGCCTCAGTGTGCAATAATAATAATAATAGTACTAATTCGTCTCCTAGTTGTTTTCCTTTTCCACCATCTCTGTCTCTATTTTCCTTCTCTTCCTCCCCCCCTCTGCTCAGCATGTAATGATAGGTTCCTGGTCCTTGCATAAGCTTAATTAGTGATAATTACTGAGTGCAAACCCCCATCCTGTGCTTAGTGTGATTTCCAGTGGGTAGATGGCCGCTTTGATGATCCTCCATGAATAAAGCCTGTTAGTAATAGAAGGAGTCTTCAGAGCCCCCCCCCCCAACCCCCCCTGTCTTTCAGCGTGTGTTTCATTGATTTACTATTGTCAGACTACATCTGTCTGCTGATGCACAAGCAGCACCTTTACTCGTGTAAGCCAATGCAGCGCGTTGGTGATGCAATTTCCTGCATGGACTAAAGGGCAAAGGGTCAGGCGGTGGAGCAGATAGTCTATTTGAAGCTATTTTAAAATGCTCTGTCACCAATTAAACATTCTGCGCTCACAGAAAATAAAAAGAATCCATTTATAAGCTTGAACACTGGCAATAAAAGAGGCTACTTTTAATTAAGCTTGTTCAAATGGCAGTTTAAACAAAGCACCAAATCCAGCTGGGACAGCATCAGAGGAATGCAGCCAGTCCAAATAGCTGAGGATTTATTCACCACCTGCAGATACACCATCACCTGACAGAGTCTGCGCTCGGTGCTATGTGATTTCCTGTATTTTATATTGGCTCCTTGGGGGCATATGCTTGTTGTTAGGTCTTGGTTGCAGGCAGCTGAGCATTGCTGAGCATAGAAATGTTTGAGATTCAGATTTTTCTTGCGATATTTGCATTTTAGATTTTATATCAATGACAGAATAAAACTCTTTAATGCCTTTTTTCTACAGACTGTATATAAAAAATGGAGGTAACCCCCCCAAATCCCTGGCTCAGTAATAAATAACAGGGTTTATTAGTGGACAGTTTTCTTTGTTGTTCGTTTTCTATCAGCTTCCATGTCTTGGTGTGGACTTCCTGTGTTTCTATACGGTTAAAATAGCACCATCCATCTCACTAGTCTTTCAGCTATCTGAGACAGCTACTGCGTTACAGCATTGTCACAACTTGTCTCTTTCTTTATTATCCTGCAGTCTGACCTGAGATATAAAAAGCTGGATGATGGTTTTATTACCAGCTATAAGTCCCACTGGGCGGACTTATAGACCAACACGCCTACGCTGCCTCCAAGATTTATGTTAGAAAGGGGTCAATCATGTTCCCCCTCTTTAATCAGTAAATCCAGTCCATAATTTCCTTCTTTAATCACAGAGGGGGTGTAAATCTCCTGTAAGGAGGACTTTCTCTCTAGGCCTGATAGACGCTTTGTCTTACCGCTCGCCTAAGTAGTCCCCGATGACGGTCTTGTTGAGGCCCTCGCCTTTGTAGAGGAACTGAGCGATGTCTTCTGGAGTGTGCTGGAGAAGGTCGTTCTCCAGCAGGAACTGTATTCCCTGGAGAGGAAGAGGAGGAGGAGAAAGCAGGATGACTGCTCATCTCAAATCATGGTGGGATGATAGATCACGACAAGATTTCACAGCTGTGAAGAGATTGCGTTTCAGTCCGGCACACTCGCTTCAAGGCTACTGACACTTTAAAGGCTGTGGTGGGTTTTGCTAAGAGCTTCAGAGCATTGACAAAACTGCAAACCGCAGAAATAACACAGCGGAGTACCTTTTTAGGATCCATGTTGAATTTCTTCCTGCCCATAGCGATCTGTTTGTTTCTCTGGGAAGTTTTACTGGAACACAAAAATAAATATAGAGACTTTATTTATTTACTAAAAAGAACTCCAAACATGAATGATTTTCACCATCTAGCATGACAATAAACTCACGGTATCAACACTCTGATATGTTTTCTTACACGTGTAGGGCTACACATGGTCTCCTTGATCCACCCTGAGTCAGTGGCTTTGTTTCCTAAACCAAACACTGAGTGATGGCAAAGCTGGTCCCAGACAATAAATGAGCTGCCTCCTAACGTCGACTTTTCACTCACTTCATGTGGAAACAGCGCAGTGACCTCTGTGCTGCTAACATTCCTTTTTTAAAAACATAGTAAAGGGGCAGCGTCACATCTTGAGAGTGCTCAGGAACAACAACCAAAAGCTGCTGGTGACCTTTTAACACTCCTCCACAGAGAGCGTGCTGACACTCTGTATCACGGTAAGGTCCAGGAGCTGCACCGACGCACAGAGGAGACGGCTTCGACACAGCTCAGAAGGCTGCTCTCCACCCTCCCTGCAGGGCTTACTCACCTCCAGCTTTTAAAGGACCCCCTCACATCCTGGCTCTCACCTGTTCAACACCGTTGCCCCTCTGCAGGTGCTACAGGGCACACAGACTCGGAAAGAGCATCTTCATAAGTGCCATAATCACCTGGCCACTACCACCAACATCCCCCCCCCCCCCCCTCCTTCATTCTGCGATAATTTCCTTCCTTTACAATATCACAGCTAAGTGCAATGAGCAATATTAGAATATTGTCTATTATTGCTTAAATCATTGTGCAGTTCTTAAATATTTGCATGTTCATGTTACTCCATAGGATGACCGCTTGTTGTTAGCACATTGACTTCCTCACCATATTTTAAACACATCTTATTTATTTATTAGTTTTAATGTGAAGTACTTTCTTTATGTCTACTGTGTAAATGACTGTACGCTTGTTTCATCATACATTTAATGACAATAAAAACTTTTTAATTCCCATTCTAATATACAATAGATATGATAATTCATACAGCCAGGTGTAGTTATGTATGTAGTTATGTCACATAATGCTGGTCTGTCATCAAAACTTGCATGCAAATCCTAAACGCAACTCAGACAGAGGCAATGAGCCACAGTCACAGAGATAGCTTCTATGAGGCAAAATCTAATCAAATGTTGCTGCTATTTATTGCTGTAGACCATCATCTGTCATGGAACAAAATCAATATTGTATATGTTTGTGTTATTTTAAGGGTGTTTCTGTCAACGCTATAGAAGATTTGTTGTTTTTTTAAAATGTAACCCAGAAAAGGGTTTGGTATTTATCTCCACAGATCGCTGCCATAGTGAGAAGGGCTCGATGAAAGCCTCATAACAAATAGGGAGTAACTTTGAGACACACTGCTGCCATTAAATCCACACTAAAAACAATTAACCTGTTTCCACACTTAGACATGCCTTTCCACATGAAACAAGATAATAAGGTAAAAAAAAAAAAGACTATAGCAATATCTCTGTTTAACAAAGCATCTCCACTATTTTGACTTACCTTTCTCCGACGCATGTCAGTTGTTCGATCTCCGTCATCACCTCTGCTATCTCAAACTTCAACCTCTGTGAGAAACACAGAGAAAATACAAACCCCAGTTGGTTTTCTTTATGCTTAAGCAGGACAAAGCAAAGGGATGAGACGGGACTAAGAAAGAAGTGTACTCAGTGGAAAACTAACTTTTTTCTTATGAGGAAACTGCGTGTGCAAAGATAGGCCCATTTGCATTACATACAGCATGCAAATGCCCACAGTGCCGCAGCAGCGTATAGACAACGGAAAAAGACTGGGAATACAGTTGAGCAATTACAACAAATACATTCAGCACTGTCCTTAATTTGGCAATAAAATGATTTTCAATCAATATACAACGGTTGTAGTTAATGAACTTAGCTGCTGAGATGAAGCTAAGTCTATCCAGTTAATATACTGTATATATTCAAGCACACACCTCTATGTCATCGAGCAGCTCTCTCTTCCTCCGCCTGATGTTCGACAGTTCATCCCTCTCCTCCACGGACAGATCCTCGGGGACTGAAAAGCATGATGGAGAAAACACAGAAGACATTACCTTAAAAGAAAACAAGTCAACTAAAAGGAGCAAAACAGGACTGCTAAATCAAATCTAGCAGTTCACTGCAAAGATGTAAAAGCAGTTTTAAGGCTTATTCTCCTAACACAGTAAAGTGGGACCTTGAACAGCTGGAACAGCAGATATCAAGAGCCTGCATGTTAATTTATGAAGACAAAAAGAGAAGGCAAAGGGTCTTAATTATTCCACTTGAAAGTGTTTAGCCCCTTCCCTCCTTCCTTCTCCATTTGGCTCGGGGGGAAAATTCTATTAATAAAACCAATCCAGATTATGTTTCTTTCATGTGAATTTGGTAATTTAACACAGCCCATGACCCCAACCCCCTCCAGCTGTGTGTGTTTTACCACTCTGAGCAAGAAAAAAAAACCAAAACATGCAAGAGAAAAAGATGATTTGCTTTCTTTTCCAATGTTTCACTCTTGTTTTTCCCTCTAACTTCATCCCTCTTCCATCCAACGCACGCTTTACTTCTCAATTTTCTACATCTTCCCGAGCACAGTGAGTCTGTGAAATCCTGCTTCATTAAGCCAACCAAAAAGCAGAAAGCGTAAATCTCTCAACAGGAAAGTGGCACATCTAAAAATCATGCGCAGCTTCACATGTTGCTAAAGGGAAAAGAAACAACCCACCCCCCCAAAAACCAAGAAAAACCCACCACTTGTTATTTCCCCCTCACAGTCGGGATTCTGCGCCAATTAAAAATAAAACAGGGTCACTGGGCTCAAGAGGAAGTACTCAAGCCCCTTTTAATTTGACAGCTTGCCGAAGAATTGCATTCAGGGCGGCCAAGTATTGTTGTCGATGGTATTCGCATTTAGCAGTGACACAAAAGGTACTTTCTAACCCAGTTATGTAATTCTGAAGCAGCGTGATGAGGGTCAGGTAAAGATGGGGAGGGGTATTTTCTCCCCAGGGCCATGATTTTAATAGACAGCAGATGGGAACATGAAAGCACAACGAAAATAAAGATGTTAATTAATTAGTGTTGCTCACCTTCGGCTACCTCACATCACTTACACTACTTGCAATTCTATTGTGACCATGAATGAATGTGGCTTTGAAGACAATTACTTGGGAAACTCCTAAGTTTCCCAGTTTCAAGGCTCATTCACATGACTTTTTAATGTTTTATTTAAGTGTTTTTGAACAATTTCGCCTGCATACATCAAAGTCTGTTTGTGAATTTTACTGGTTAAAAGTTCAAGAAGGATTGGAGGCATCTAATTAGTTGGAAGGATGTGCTCCCTGTGTCCTCTGCTTTATGAAATCTCAATCTATGCCTATATAAGCACAGTCGAGTTGTTTCTAAGCGTTATCTTATGCTAAACTATAGCTTCGTATTTAATGGACAGATATGAATATGGTATAAAATTTTTCCACGTTTATTGGGGGTGATACCAGTGCCAAAACCAGGAAAAAAAAATCAGACATCAACAGAATACAATCTGGGTGGCCCTCCTGTCAGCTAAAAATGGGAAAAATGAAGCTTCAATTCACAAAATTGAACAACAGAAAACTGGAATCTGATCTGAAGAAGTTTAGGCTTGCTGGCGGTGGTGTGATGGTGTGGGGGGGATCATTTACTGCCTCCTCGTACCAAAATGAGTATTGTTTAAATGCCACATCGTCAACACTGTTGATGGTGTCCATTCCTTTATGGCCACAGTGGGCCACCATGCGCTCTGTCACAAAGCTCAAATCATCTTAAACTGGTTTCTTGAACATGACGATGAGTTCACGGTACTCAAATGGTCTCCACAGTCACCAGATCTCAATCCAAAAGAGGACTGTGGGATGTGATGGAAACCTAAACACTTTCTATCATTAAGTTTTGTTAAAAACGAAGTATTATTAGCAAATACTGGATATTGTATCGTAAGTGTTAATGCCAATATATATCAAATATGTTAAGACAAAGACTAAAGCATCAGTTGAATGTGTTTTTCTTAGAAAACTAAATGGTAATCATGGTGAATGCTAACAGCTAAACAGGCGGATAAAACATTTCCTGGCACCAGCTTTCTCAGGCTAAACAATCAAATCGTATTCCGGCATCTGACACCGTTTGTACCAGATGACTAATTATTAAAACAGGAAATAATCTATAAAGCAAAAAATTAAAAAGGTTTTCCCAATCACTGGGCTTCTTTTATGCCTTTTGAATAATTGTCCCAGAGGATGATTTTATGCAGGAGGCATACAGCTCCATGTTTTCCATTAGCCTATGGCTGTGCATTAGCTAATAGAGATATCCCACGGCTGCAACAACAACGTGCATGATTACAATCTTGATTCATTACAAATTGAATGAGAAGAGGATGCTCCCTTTAATGAAAGCCAAGCACCATTAGTGGCATAGCGTTATCACGATCCTTCGATCGAGGCTAGTCTTGCTGGGTCTACAAGCTTTTCAAACCACATGATAACAGAGAAAGCCATAAAGTCCCTGCTATTAGTGCTTCTGGTCTACTGGATGCTCTTGCTTAGCAGTGTATGACCTTTCTTCAGAGGTGGTCCACCAATTAGATTATTAACACACCCGCCCCGTGACCTTCTATGACTTACTCAGGAAATGACTTTAGTGTCTTTAGCAAACTGGTCGCTACCAAGCCAAACGCAGCCATGCTTGAATGATAATCTACTAAAATCAATTACGGAGTGAGTCACTGCCTCTAAGTAAACAGCAGATCTTGAGAGGGTCAAATCATACAAAAGTTAATGGCACGCTGGCTTCAATTTGTGTCTAAGAAAACAAAAAAAAGCTAGACACACTTTAACTTCGTGACCTCTAGAAGAAATCCCCAACAGGCGACATTAGAAATACACGGCATCGAGTGAGAGATTCCAAAGGTTAACACTCCAACATGTGTGCGGCAAAACAAAAGGGTTCCAGCAATTTCCTGCCTTAAAAAACAAAATCTCCCCAAAATCTACTTTTAAGTGTAAATCTCCTGCTGCTCTTCACACCCAAAAGCAACAACAGTCCCACAAACACCCACTAAAACCATGCAGGAAATCGTCTGCAAACCATCGATGTGTGTATGTATATGTATATGTATACGTACATACACATATATATATATATTATATTCAAGTTATTTTTTGGAGTCGACAGAAGAAAGGGGAAAAAAATTCCCAGGCTTTGAGAAATGAGTCTCTAAATCCTGTGTTCAGACCATTCGTGCAGGAAAAGCAGCGAGGTACTTGCAGCACATGACCACAGCTCACTTGAAACTGGCTGTGGTCCCAGTTGTCACTGACTCGTGTGACTGAGAGGGGATTTGTCTAGATTCACTGCCTTTAAACTGACTTTAAACGCTATAATGTATTTTAAAGTGGATGAGCTTTGAGAAAAAAAGGCATCCTTTTTATCCCAGTTGGCTCTGAAGCTCTATGTGTCACATGAGAGGAAGGAGGAAAGACCAGGAAGGAAACTTCCTTTGGATCCAGACCCTAATCCGTGCTCTGCTGCCCTCAATCCCTCAAACGGTGGACAAAGGCATGCTTTATATTATATTATAGCCCAGATCATACATACCAGTGGACATGTAGATGAAAATACATATGATTACATGCACACCAAAGCCAGCTGGCACTAATCCTACACACACTCTTTACAAGCCCTGTACACTCATACAGTGTGATATATGGCAGCATATACACAGATGTTCCCAGCTGCTAGCCGCTGCCTGGCTCAGTGATGCTGGATAAAGTAACGTGATAGTTTGCGCTGCAGCAGATCACCATGTGGTACATAACGGTCCTGGCCTATCGTGTCAGAAGAGACGTTCCTGGGTGGCTAACATGGCCTCTAGTTTTAACTACCTCTGGGGGTCACCATCAAAATCTGGGGCTTGAGCGGCTGAAGAGCCTTTACACTGATTGCTCTGTTAATCTGCTGTTTTGGGGGCTGGGGACCTCCTGCTGTGAGTGCATTTATGTGTGGTTGCATAGGAGGTGGTCTGCACATGATGTCCTTGTTATATTGCACATCTGTTCGGCATCAGCACTATGTCAATATTTGATGTGATGCTTCCACAGCCTTATGCCGGTGGCTAAAGTAACTATGATCGGATGATTTGATTGGCCAGAGAAGGCATTTTTGTTGGAGCTGAGAGGATGAGTGCAGTTCAAACAGCATCAGTTTCACACACTGGAACTCTCCAGTCCTGGATGCTCCAGGTTATAGACAGATTAATGTTTTTCCGAGCTCATAAAGTCAAGTTCTCACTGAGAAGTATGGCTACACCCAGTACACTACACGTACCCAGACACTGTACTCATGATAGTGACAAAGTTTGATGTGGAAAGTTGTACCCGTCTGACCCTGCACAGTCACTGTCTTTGCTGCAAGATAAAAAGGATCTTTGCTCACAGCAAATGAAAAATAATATTTCTATTGATGCATTAAAAGCCCACATTATGGCTGCGGCGTGAAACAGTGACATCACTAAGTCCAATCATCATTTGCATCTGCGCCGAGGGTACAGGTACTTGCTGCAGTATTCTTCTCTGAGCGATAGGCGTATCAGCGCTAGCCTTGGAGTAGAAGAAGTTGGTGTGCACCGATGACTGTAGAAATTGGTGTCGACACATTGAAGATTATGTTTGATAAATGGCTGAACAGCCTGTAAATTATTACAAAACTAAACAACCAGCACAACTGTTATCAAATGTTACACAAAACAGAATAAGCGCTACACAGAACAGTAAAAAAAAAAAAAAAATTAGTCTCCACCAGCATCGTCGCTTTTATACGTGTAAAATTCAAGCCTTACACGGTCAAACCTCATTTGGATGCGGTTCCAGTTTCAGCCGGCAAAGATGGACAACACTGATATGACAACACATTTTGAAAAACGACATGTATGTGGCTGATCATTTCCTTTGCTTCCTGTGGGTGTCATCTGACAGACAAGCAGCAGAATACAACGCTTTATCTGATATGTGCATGCTCGCCTCCAATATTGTGATAGATATCTAGCCAGGGAGCAATTTTGAAATCCGAATTTGGTGCCTATTATTTTGCACGCATCACTGAACAAGAGCAAACTTCTGATATCTCGAGTGATGCAGACTACATGCAGGCAGCGGCAGAGAACTGGAGCTGGATGATGGGCACAGACTTCTGTTAAACAGGAGCTCTGCGCTGGCCTTCAGCCCGCTCTGAGATCTGGGATGTGTCGCTGTCTGCAAAAACACAGAGTCTGGTGGACCACCCTGATCATGTTCACAATGAGACCAGAACAACACTTTACAAGCCACCCACAACGTCAAGGTAATTGCTCTCTCTTGGTATTGACTCCCAAGTTCACTATAGTTATTATACACGGATCACCTCAAAATATCCAGATGGCCACCTGGCAGATCAAATACTTTCCATTTAAAACAAAAACAAAATTTCAGTTCTTATCCAAGTCTAGTTGAATACAGACGTGAAAATATATACTTGATCGAGAAAACGGTGCAGGAAATGAAAGGAGAAAGTGCCCGGATATTTTATTAAACTTCAAAAGTTTTCTCCAAAGAGGGAATGATTCATTTCCATGGATTTAGGAGAGTCTGATGTTAAGCCTCACTAATATAGGATTTTAAAAGTCGATACAGATATCGATGCCAATACTGACATTACGCAGGTTATTTAAAAATCTGATATTCCAACATATTGGCTGATTTTCAGACATACAAAACATTAAAAGATACCCTTCCTCATTTATGCTCTCCACCGACGCTGCTCGGATCAGCTGGTGGTTGTATTTGTCGACTTTGCAGAGCGCCCTCTTTTGGACAAGCTGTGCAACATCGAGCTCGACATGGTTGAAGGGTGTTTCTCCGGTCTCGTTTTTACTTTTTGAACTTTTCATCTGTTGGATGTTATAAATGCAGATACTGATATATCAGGAAATAGCTAATATCAGCCAATAATAGGTTCAATGGCAGAAGTGCAAATCATAGAGGTACACCTCTATGAACTACCCTGAAAACCTAACCAGCAGTATGTATTTAAAGGGACATTTCACCCCAAGAAAAATGACATTTCTATATTTTCCCTCTGGCCTGTGCAGTCATTTATGCATCTTGATTGTAGAATAAATGAACAGAACTGTAGAAATGTTTGCCTTTTCTTAAACACACGCATAAAAAGCTCAGTACACAAACCTTACAGTGGGTATTTTAATGCACAATGTTTTTCTTTGTATAAAAGTGCAACCACAAAGCATCTTAAGGCAACTGCTGTTGCGATTTGGCAGCATATAAATAAAACTGAACTGAAGCAGCAGTGATATCGCTGTGCAGACGGACTCATGCAAAGGCTAGGGTTTGTATCAAGATGTTCAAAGATTAGGGGCGTAACAATTTTGTAACTGATACAAAACCGCGATATAAACCTCCGCGATATCATATCGCAATTGCATCTTCCCATAACGTGACAGCCATGCTGTTAATGGGTGATTAGAGAACACAGCTTTGGAGTCTGCAAGAAAACTAACACTCACAGATCATTCAGATAACGTACTAACTGCTAATGTATCATAATAATAGACAGTTTTTAATCCACTCACAATCGAGTGATCAGCCCTGAGGTAAAAAAGATTTTCTTCAGTTATTCTTGTAATTCACCCCCTCTGAAAGAAAAACCAAGAATGGATTGTTTGCTGGTTTTAGAGAATTCTTATGCACAAAGCAAACATTTATGACCTTTCCCCTCAGCTGTGCTGTATTTTTAGTAAGCACTATAACAATACATGTCAGCCAAGTAGTTAATAATAAGCCTACTGTTCAGTTGTAGTACATAACAGAGGAAAAACACATGCAGTTCATTCTTGGGATGAAATGTTCCTTTAATATATGGCCTGACATAAGTGCCGACAGTGAGACTGACCTAAGATATGTAGTAGTGGTTGAAAAGTAACCCACGTATTTGTGCTGAGGTGAGAAAGGGTTTGGCGTCCTCCATTTCTATCCAGCCAGAAGCCAAGAAAAACATGCAAGTCTCACAGCCACCCCCACTACTCCCTCCCTCCTTTCAGGCCTGTATGATCGGCTGGACCCAGTTTTCTTCATTCTCCTAAACTGGACGCAGCGTTCCCCTTCAGCTGAAATTACTCAGACACTGTAGGCCCAGATCTCTGCTGCTGTCTCTCTGTGTTGGTCCCCACAGTGAAACACACTCATTTAATTTGCCGAGCCTTTTGTCTCCCATCTGCTCTCTGTCTCGCACTTAAAGAGATTCCTCCTTTCAAAGCTCGGAGCAATAATTCCAAGCAAAGCGTCCCCCTATTTACAACAGCAAAAACATTGCCTCACTGACAAACAGTTGCAATGTCTTGTTTCTCTTTTTCTCTCTCTCTCTCTCACACACACACACACACACACACACACACACACACACACACACACACACACACACACACCTACTACCATGGAGATGGGAACATGTTGCAAAGCCTCCACAGTCTCTCTTCTAATCAGGTCCATATGTAGCCGTCTCTCCCGACACTTAAATAATGCAGTTTGTTACGAGCCCCGACTCAATCCTTGCGCATCACCCGCCAGCGCTGTCTTTGTGTGTTTGTCTACTTACATGTGGTGTAATGCAACTGTATGTTTAATCTTCTAATGTTGCACCACAAAACCCATAATCTTGGCAGTCAAAATGAATTTCTGTTCTTTCCAAATCTCCCCTTAAGCCTTTAAATAACACAGCCTGCCTACTGGGTCAACCAGCGAGATTTTAAGAGTTCATTTTAGCACTTTTTTTTTGGCAATTGCTTGTGATGACACAAAATAGACGCATTTGCCTAAACCACTGCAGACAGTCATTTCAGACTACTCGGGTGCTGTATGGCGTTTGGAAGGGTGAATTATATGGAGCTCTATGCTCTATGGATTTTTCTTTATTTTTTTAATTACATTTGGATAAATGTTAAGCTAATTTAAACTCACCCTCTTCTGGCTTTTAGCTTTAAGCAGCATTAATATTAGTCTTCTCACATAACACTTGGTAAGAAAGCGAATGAGTGCTTTTCAAAATCCCCAGCTATTCAGATGACTGGCATTTCTTTTTTTATGTAACACAATAATCTGCAGATTTTACACTTTTTATATACAGTATTGCTCAACTACATGTTGGATACGGGAAATCTAATTGTCACCAAAATATATTACTGGATGTTGCTGCGGGTTTATGTTTATCTTCATTCAGTCCAAAACAGAAGTTATTTTGTTTTTTATCACAGAAAAATATGCAAAGCTGAAACAAATGGTTTCGGCTTAGTTGGACTATACTTAGCACCTGACAACACAACTGCAAGTCATCAACTTTGGGAACTTCTTGTTCTTGTTGTTTCTATTTTGTCCCGTTTGTTCTTTGTGGTCTCTCTGTGCTCCTCTTTTTTTTGTCTTCTCTTTCCCCTCAAGAGCCCATCTTTTCAGGAAGTCTCATCTTTTCAAGCAGTCGTGACATCTCCCTCTGAGCTTCTGCTCTGATGAAACCAACATGATCTGGCTGTATCGCCCATGTGATGTTACAAAAGACAGAAAGCCCCCCCAGAAAAAAAAAAAAAACAACAGGCATATGACCAGCTGAAACAATCAAAGCGTGGCTTGCACCAGTGGATGTGACATCATGTTTGGTGTTTTCAACCACTGGTTAGGGCCACAATGGCAGCTACACTAAGGCTTTCACTGGGGTCGTCGAGGAGATTTCTTCATGTTAAAAAAAAAATAAAAACCCACTGTCTGCTCTTAAGTATGATTTATGTTTAACTGCAAGGACTCTGTAATCATGAACACTTGTCAAACCCTCTGCCTTAACTTATGGTAATGTACCTACACGCACGCTCAATCATCCAAGTAAGTAAATCCCCAAAAGTTGATTCTGTTCATCTGGCCGCTGCGTTTTCAGTGGGAGAAACGTTCCGTTACCAATCCAAGTGACTTCTTCAGTCTCAGAAGACCCACCTCATCAGGCCAGGACTCCTCAGTCTATTTACACCTACAGACCAGTGGACACTCTTTCAAGGATGAGGATGTACACACACTGGATGGGGAGGAGCGGGGTTTGAGCGTGGAGTCAAGGAGGCCATTTACATGGAAAGGGAAAGCATCTCTGAATCGTGGAGGGGGCCTAAGGGTACATGCTGTGATTGCATGCCATTCCCCAGTGAATGGTACTCATGGCCATTGATCAGTGGTTGTTGATCAATGAGCTCTGATCAGTGGTTGTTGATCAATGGTCATGAGAATTTGCATGTTAATGATCAAGGAACTGACCTCCCAGCCCATTGTTTCTTCAGTGGTGCTAGTTTAAGTCATTATGCAAATGTACTGCTTATAAGATTGGGGAAACCTGCAGTCAGCTGAGTCTGAAGAAGTCACTTGGATGAGTGACGAAACGTTTCTCCCACTGAAAACGCTACGTCCAGATCAACAGAATCAACTTTTGGGGATTTATCTACACGTTGCATCGACTGCAATGACTGATTGCATTTTCAGCTACTTCGGCTTTTCCTCTTTTTTTGAGTCGACTGGAAGAAAACACACCAACTTGAAGAGAGAAACTCCGCCATCAATGAGTATTTTGGCAGCAAACATGCAAAGCAATGCAGGTACACCAGCACAAGTATTAAAACTGGTAGCCCTGTTGGCCTATTCTGCATGCTGCGTTAGACATAGATTGAGTGCAGTAGTATAAAATCATTCACTCTGTAATATTGTGCTTTTACAGCAGTTCAGACCACAGCTATCATCAGACAGCAATGTTATGTCTAATGTGACATGCTAAGTATTGACTGCATCTTGCAGAGCTTGTGGCAAAATCTTTGCACAGACCGACACATAAACCCAGGTTAAAGTACTCTAAACCATCTTTGGGGTAGGTCCGTCTAGAGTAGGTGTCTCCCAGACCACATTTTCAACCATAATGCCACAGAGAGAGAGACAGACAGACTCACAAAGCAAAAACAACACTATTCATGCTGTCGCCACTAGTAAACATGTATCCACCCATTCAGCACCAGCACCATTTACTTTCAGCCGCCCAGGGTGATGGATACCTACAGAGCAGCCACAGCTCGCCTCAAGTACCCGTTTGATGTCCTCCCACTCACTCGCCCTACAGCCACAACAAAGACCATACCCCAATCACACCAACTTCCCCTTCTTACCAACTAATCTCCCTCAGAGCTTAAGTTCTGCGTAGACTCAAAAGCCATCTTATCTTGAGTTTCACGCCTGCCGGGGTGAATATGATATGAAATAATTGCATCCAGTCTGATGTCCATTGAGAGTTGATTGCACAGAAACGCAAAGAAGAAAGGCATTTTTTTTTTTTTTTTACTCAAGCTCTTTCACTGCAAGAGAAGACTGATCAGAAAGCCTGGATGTGCTTTTAGGAGACACAGTAACTGCCATTGTGGTGTGTACCATTAACAGGTCTTTACATTCAGATATGAGATGTTATTTCAGAACACACTCACAGTCCAAAGACAGCAGGAGAATGGAAGGAAAGGCCTTTCACATTTAACTTTTCCCACGGTCAGATAGAGAGAAGAGTGCTGATTGACTCACTCGGGTTATCGTGACAGTTAAACAGGAAACATGGACAGAAAAGCCTGACGGGGCTCAACAAAGACAAACAGTTTTGCACATTTTGGGCGTCTGCACCAATTTTGCCACAAAGAGCTTCATTTAGGCTTTAAAGGTGTTGGAAATTTCTATTCACTTCAGCATTTTAATACTCCCAAGTCTGCACAAAAAGCTCAGCTCGCAATAATCCTTGACTGAAGCATCACAGAGCTCCTACGAAGGAAAGGAAATACTAAAAAAAATAGTTTTTTAAAATCCAAGAGTAAAAATCCATGGCCTCAATCCAGCCATTCAGCAAACTGCTTCCTAGCCAGCTCCTGCGTCTGTGTTCTTTCCACTTCTCCATTCAGCTATACAATGATTCTAAAAATAGACACATGAGTAATAAAAACATTTTGAAGCCTGTTGCTGATTTCATCCAATCTGAAGCCAGGCCCTGTCTGCTCTGTGGCATGCAAGCTGAGCAGAGAAGCGCCAACTCTGATTAGCGAGTGCAGTAAACATGCACTAATGAATCCCATGCTGCAGCTGAGTACCACAAACAATGCACAGTGGCACCGTTTATAGTTTCGTTCAGCGTGGGGATAACTGTAGTTAAGAAATATAGGTTCTACTTGCAGGATGGGACAACTCCACACACTGCACAGTAGTAGGTGCTTTACAAGTTCTTGATTCTGTCTGCGAATTTCAATAACCCCGCCCCCCCAGATCACACACTTTGAGGCAGAGCAACAAGTTGCAAACACAAGCATGACTTTTCCCCTTGCAATGAGTTGCTTACTGTATGGTTGTTGACATGGATTGAAATCTAGCCGCTATAACATGCTAAACAGTGGGAAAAAATGGAGGGTTGCAGGACTGGAGCTACGATCTAAGTCTCTTAACCATCCAACAGAAATGCAGCATGCAATGAGGAGCAGATCACACTGGCACCACTGTGAAGTAACACAAAATAAAACTCATTCACACCTGCCAAAGGAAATGTTTGGGATTCCATAAACGAATGTGCCCATTATGGACTCTTATGTACGATGTGTCCTCCAGCTGTTATAGTGATAGCACCACGGAGGCCGCAGCATGGAAGGAAAGCTTAACAATGTGAAATAACTGTGAGGCCATTGGACAGCCTACATCTGTTTGTTTTTATTTTTGTACTGAATGTATAAGATTCCTTAAACGTGACAATCGGCATGTGTTTAAGAGATGAATGGTAAATCCTTTTCCCTCTGTTTTGGTCTCCACCTGCTCCTGAAATAAATAACTAAATGCTCCACTGTGTTTAGTGGTTTAGTGTTTATGTGGTCGCTTACTGCAGGGACGCCAGCACGCAGTCGTTTTAGCGGCTTTTGTTTAGCTAGACGGCCGCAAGTTGCGACTAGAGAGTGAACAACACCAAGCATAGTGAAAACCTTTCAACGAGTCGTGGGCGGCAACTGGATTTAAACACAAAAAATTAAAGTCTTTTCACATCATAGGCTGATTTTATTTGCAGACTGTCAACACGGTGCGATCAGTTAGTCACGCCCAAAGCATATTCTTAATGGGTCATTTAGCTAAAGAGAGCTGCAGAGGCGGGTGGTAATTTTTTCCCTGATTGGTTCATGATTACAAGCAAAGCCAGCTAACAGTATACATCATCGCCTGATCACCTGATAATCAGTGTCAGCAGAAAGCATTGATTATACCGATTTGGTGCACACCTGTAATCTACCAAAAAAAAAAAAAAGGCCTCTCATATCAGAAACCTCAGTATAGCCTTGTCATTTTGGGCCCAGCTGCATGTTCCCATACACTGTTTAGAGTTACAGAGGAGGAGGGTTGAGGGAGCATTAGCTCTTTGTGTACTGTTGCTTAATCCTATAAAATATGATGTCATCTGTTGGGTCTCTGTTGTTCTCAGATTGGCTCAACGGTGCAGAACAAATGATGCCCTTAACTTTGAACATATGTTGTGCAGTTTGCGTGCAGGCTGGACGTGCAGGCGTGGGAACACGGTCCCATAATGTGCACATATGTTAGAATGCAAGATAAGAGAGCTACAAAGCACAGTTTGCAACAAGGCAGATCATCATGCATTGAGCTAAAGGTCTGCAAAATCACCACGGCACTGACATCACAAAGTTTTTTCAGTGATCTGACATAAAAATGTAGCAGAACACACCTCTGAGTCTTTGACATTACTGACTTTGTGCAGCTGCCCGTTAAGTGACTGGCAGACAGATTCAGGCGCCAAATGCCTTTCGCTTAGCATCAGCGTATCAAGGTGCGCATGCGAACAATTTTTAAGCGATGGGAGGCAGCGAGAGTGTGAGTAAGTGCTCCAGAGCTCTCAATTAGTTTAACATGTATGGAAAGTTATTTGAAAAATCCGCTACGCACACCGCTGCGTGTAATCTCAACAAGCTCGTGTCCTATATTTCAGATTTAATCACACGTGCCTCTGTGCTCTTGAGCTCTCTCTTCTTGTCACATGATTTTTTTTTCGGGGGTGGGGGGGAGAGAAATTGGTATCGCTATGATTGACCTCATATGAGGAGATGGCTTGTAGTGCGCATGATTTTAAGGGAAAATGGAACAACCACACTAACTCCTCATGGGTTAGAGTCCAAATAGGATGACTGTAAAATAATATTCATGTCTGCAAGCCTCTGAAATAACACATTTAAAACTCTTCTCCTAAAACACACGTGAAAAGAGAGATCTTTGTTCATAGCTGGCTGTTTTTCCTTCTGGTAAAGCTAAAATATGAATATTTCTTGCCCTTTGGATCATGAATCAGCACAGTTACCTTTGTGGCACATTAGATCTTCTTGTTGATAACTAGCCCTAGAGTGAGAGCGTGGAGTGAGAAATCAATACGCCTGATTTTGGCAGCAAATATACAAACATTAATATTCACACAAATCCTCCAAAATATAGTCCCTTATTTGTCTATTATATAAATATTACACTGATGGATGCTCATATTAAACAGTTTCAAATAATGGAGTCAGAGTGTGTATAAGTAGTCCTTGTAAAGCAAGAGCTCAGCTTTCAGACTGCTGTAAATGTTCAGCTCATGTGTTTCTTTTCAACTCTTAACACGTTGATCTCCGGCAAACAGCTCTGATTGTTTGAGAGGGGCAGCCAATACGAAGGAAGCTAGCCTAAATGGAGACGCGCTAAAGAATGCCTGTTTCAGACAGAGAATGGAGAGGATTTTTAAGCGTGAATCATGCAAAGCTACCCGAGTGGAATTCAAATAAAATTGAACACAGACATCAGCTAAAGGGCATACTGACTGGAACATTTGGAAATATCTGTGTCATCTATATCACTTTCATTCAAATTCAGGGCAGAGCATGAAGCTTTCCTTATATTCAGGTAATTCAAGCATGACACCGATGAGGGTAAAAAAGAAAAAGTGGAAGTTCAGAGGAACACCTCTCCTGCCTCTACTAATCTCACAGTTTAACCGCCAAACTGTTATCAGACTATATCCATTTGTTTACACTACATTGTATTCAAGGACTTCAGGCCAGAAGACGGTTAGGATTATCTGCTTGGAAGCATCCCGTATGTGTGTCGCTCGCCACCATCATTTAATAACCAACTCAGAGCTGCAGCCACCATGTGTGGTAATCTGGGTTATGTTGCACTCGCCTGAACTGGTTGAATTCATTCAGCTTTAAAACCAAAACCCACCATCAGGACTGCATTATACTAGCTTTAATACCCAAGTCAGGACAGTCAGCGCACACTGGATATCACTAGTGAGCTCATCATGCTTAATTTCCACCTACATCAAGATCAAAAATGTAAATCTTGCATCTAATTCAATAATGAGTGTTACAGTATTTCATTTTACTACAAGATCTAGCAGTAAAACTTCAGACAGAGTTTAATCAAATGTGCAATGGGTGTCACTATCCTAAAAAAAAAAACTAATTTTTAAACACAGAACTGCTCATGAAAAAAGAACATTTAACAAGAAAATGCACTATCCTCCATATGGAAGGGTGCCTGTCAGATATCTTATCAATTTCCACCAGTTTACAGGCTTCACATGGCGCCAAGAGATAGTGAGAGATACTTCAAAGCAAAGCAGAGAGACATCAAACAGATGGAAAAGAAGCATGCAGGGAAAATTTTGCTTTGTGTAGCTTTTTTCCACCCTTCTTTCCTGATTTCTGCCAAGATCAGGATCTCACCTGCGATGAATGAGGGCATGCAAATCATTACAGGGCTGCCCTATATCTGAAAAACGCTCTTTTATCAGCAGGTATGTATTATCAGGGTACACGGCGGCCGACCGTGGAAGACTGGGAATGTCTAAACAAGACAACCTCATGTCTTCGCGCATCCTTGCGTCCTCGCACACATCCATCCATACCGTCCTCTCCGTGTCCCCCTCCCCTGCGCGCAGACTGAGAGGGAGAGAAAACCAGTGTGGGAGAAAGGAAAACAGCCTCACCGTGATTGTCTTCGTCCATACCAGCGACCTGGCACTTCCAGCAGAAGGTGTGAAACCTCGCGGGAAATTCTGTTTATCTGTCTTTACCGGGATTTTCTTTCCGTCCACTGACACATAGGCGACGCCGGCGGTGTGTTGACAGATGGAGGAGTGGACCGGTGAGCAGATGTCAGCGGCAAAATTAACAGAAAACAAAAAAGAAAAAAAGGGAGAAGAAGGGAGGGAGGTGAGGAAGAAGCCTCCTTGTATATTAAAAGAAGCTCTTTAATTGCACGAGTGAGGTGAGACGATGAGATGTGAGGCAGCCGCTTTCTTGTCCCTCTGCTCCATCCTCAGCTGCTCCGTCTGCGTTCACACCAGCGACACTGCAAGAGCGACGTCATCAAGGCCCGCCCCCCAAAAATAACACCCCCCACACCAACGATACATTACACTACACACAATGTAACCGGCGCTTACTGATTAACCAAACAAAGTAAAATGAGTGATGTGGGGTATTTAAATCAAGCAAAATAATTGTAAAGCATTGTGATATTTAAAGTGAAATTACTCACTCAAATAAGAAAGAAAAAACACAATCCCTGCACGTGATTTTTTTTTAATGTAGATTACTATTATTCTTGCAATTTCTTTCAAGGTTTTTTCTAAAAAAAAAAAAAGAAAGAAAGGAAAATGGTAAGAAATTCCCACAAAAGTTAGATTAAATTGAATCCAGTTTTCTTTATTTAGCGCCAAATCACAACAACAGCTGCCTCAACTGCTTTACATTGTAAGGTAAAGGTAAAAAAATTTAATAAATGACAAATTAAAAAGGCATGAACATTTTTTTGTATCGAAAAAGTATCGGGGGGGGCAGCATGGTGGCACGGTGGTTAGCACTGTTGCCTCACAGCAAGAAGGTCCTGAGTTCAATTCCACCATCAGGCCGGGGTCTTTCTGTGTGGAGTTTGCATGTTCTCCCCGTGTTTGCGTGGGTTCTCTCCGGGTACTCCGGCTTCCTCCCACCGTCCAAAGACATGCAGCTTGTGGGGATAGGTTAATTGGATAATCCAAATTGCCACTAGGTGTGAATGTGCGAATGAATGTGAGTGTGAATGGTTGTCGTCCCTATGTGTTAGCCCTGCGACAGACTGGCGACCTGTCCAGGGTGTACCCCGCCTTTCGCCCTATGACAGCTGGGATAGGCTCCAGCGCCCCCTGCGACCCTGAAAAGGATACGCGGAAGCGGATGGATGGATGAAAAAATATCGAACCGTGACACCAAAGTATCGAACCGAACCGTGAATTTTGTGTGTCGTTGCACCCCTAACATATATATATAGTGGATATTTGGATTTATTTAATCTTGTACTTTTTATTATACGTTGCACAATGAGTTTCTTTACAAATTAAAAAATAATGACTTACAGTTCATTTAATTCCACATGGATTTAACGCACATAACTGGCTGCTGATTATAAATAAGTCCCCCGTTTTACCATATCAGCTAAAGAACTTAATGGAAATACTAATTGTTGCCCTTCCTAATGTAAATGCCTGATTTTATTAAACATGTACATCTTTGTTATCAGTTTGATGTACAGTTAAATGGATCATTTATTAACAGTTTCTCTGAACAGTCATGTAACTCCAGTGTTGTTGATGCAGTGATGACTTCAGCAGTGTTAGATTCACATGACTACCCAGAAAAACTGTTTGTATCATTCAAAATGAAAACATTATCCAAGCGAGGATGCAGCATATGAATTATACACTATGTGGAGACTATTGAGACTATTTATCACCACAAAAAAAGCTCAGTTGGAGATTAACCTCATTAATCAATGATGTGAAGATAAACCAATAAGAAACATGTCATAGGCGTTGGATTATGGATCATGGATTGTTGTTTTATCCCTTAAAACTAGTTAGTTCACATTATAGTTCATAATAAGGTGATTACATCATATCATATCATTTTATTTAACATTATTGATTTGGCCAGATGTTTTCCCGATGTATTTATTTGCATCAATTACAAGATCAGTGGTTAACTTGTGAGAAAAGTCTAAATATCTGTTTTAAAGGTGCTTTTTGCACTCGACCTACAGTGGGGCAAAAAAGTATTTAGTCAGCCACCGATTGTGCAAGTTCCCCCACTTAAAATGATGACAGAGGTCAGTAATTTGCACCAGAGGTACACTTCAACTGTGAGAGACAGAATGTGAAAAAAAAATCCATGAATTCACATGGTAGGATTTGTAAAGAATTTATTCGTAAATTAGGGTGGAAAATAAGTATTTGGTCACCTCAAACAAGGAAAATCTCTGGCTCTCACAGACCTGTAACGTCTTCTGTAAGAAGCTTTTCTGTCCCCCACTCGTTACCTGTATGAATGGCACCTGTTTGAACTCATCATCTGTATAAAAGAGACCTGTCCACAGCCTCAAACAGTCAGACTCCAAACTCCACCATGGCCAAGACCAAAGAGCTTTCGAAGGACACCAGGAAAAGTATTGTAGACCTGCACCAGACTGGGAAGAGTGAATCTACAATAGGCAAGCAGCTTGGTGTGAAAAAATCAACTGTGGGAGCAATCATCAGAAAATGGAAGACGTACAAGACCACTGATAATCTCCCTCGATCTGGGGCTCCACGCAAGATCTCATCCCGTGGGGTCAAAATGATCATGAGAACGGTGAGCAAAGATCCCAGAACCACACGGGGGGACCTGGTGAATGACCTGCAGAGAGCTGGGACCAAAGTAACAAAGGTCACCATCAGTAACACACTACAACGGCAGGGAATCAAATCCCGCAGTGCCAGACGTGTTCCGCTGCTGAAGCCAGTGCATGTCCAGGCCCGTCTGAAGTTTGCCAGAGAGCACATGGATGATACAGCAGAGGATTGGGAGAATGTCATGTGGTCAGATGAAACCAAAGTAGAACTTTTTGGTATAAACTCAACTCGTCGTGTTTGGAGGAAGAAGAATACTGAGTTGCATCCCAAGAACACCATACCTACTGTGAAGCATGGGGGTGGAAACATCATGCTATGGGGCTGTTTTTCTGCCAAGGGGACAGGACGACTGATCCGTGTTAAGGACAGAATGAATGGGGCCATGTATCGTGAGATTTTGAGCCAAAACCTCCTTCCATCAGTGAGAACTTTGAAGATGAAACGAGGCTGGGTCTTCCAACATGACAATGATCCAAAACACACCGCCCGGGCAACAAAGGAGTGGCTCCGTAAGAAGCATTTGAAAGTCCTGGAGTGGCCTAGCCAGTCTCCAGACCTCAACCCCATAGAAAATCTGTGGCGGGAGTTGAAAGTCCATGTTGCTCGGCGACAGCCCCAAAACATCACTGCTCTCGAGAAGATCTGCATGGAGGAATGGGCCAAAATACCAGCTACTGTGTGTGCAAACCTGGTATAGACCTATAGTAAACGTTTGACCTCTGTTATTGCCAACAAAGGTTATGTTACAAAGTATTGAGTTGTATTTTTGTTATTGACCAAATACTTATTTTCCACCCTGATTTACGAATAAATTCTTTACAAATCCTACCATGTGGATTCATGGATTTTTTTTTTTCACATTCTGTCTCTCACAGTTGAAGTGTACCTCTGGTGCAAATTACTGACCTCTGTCATCATTTTAGGTGGGGGAATTTGCTTTATTTACAGTGGCTGACTAAATACTTTTTTGCCCCACTGTATATACCTGCCTCAATGTTGGTGATGCACGCATGACGACACCTTTGAGGGCTCATCGCCAAAGGAGTCTGACTCACTGAGGATTTTCCAGCAAAGCCATGCCAGCAGTCCAACTGCAAAGAATATGAAATGCATATGAAAGTGCAAAACCCAGAGCTCAGGAAGGGAGTTGTTGCTGAGGACACATTGTGCAGAACTACAGGGGCACAATGGAAAAAAGCTACAGAGCAGGAAGTGATGTGATGGGCCTGTCCTCCTCCACCCTTGCAGCATTATGAAATCTGACCTCTTTCAAAGTGAAGGTTCAATAACAAACAGCAACCATATCCACGGTGGCTGAAATATTTGGGATAATAATCCATGAATGTGAGCACAAGCTTGCAGCATGCAAGACTTAAACTCTCATTAACTACAAAGCATGCAGAGTGGGAGAGTGAAGACACACGTGTTTAATTTGGAAATAAACATAGTGGTGGCACAATATATACAGTTTATGACTATAACATGGGAGCTTATTTGGAGGCAGTGGCTTTTTTTTTTTTACCACTAACGGTTTCTGCGTTAGTATGCAAGCACATGCACAAATACACTTTTTTTTTTTGCTTTTTTTTTTTTTTTTAAATTGTATTCCCAAAGGCAACTTAAAGTTGTGTTTTGCACATTTTAATAAATCGCTGGACCTTTTCTCCACTTTCCTACCAAAATATAATGAAATGAGGGGCAGCTCAAGACTTAGGCAAGTAATAAAAGTTAAATTATAGTAAACATTAAAACCTGATAAGCTACTTTCAGCTTATATTTTCAGTAGTTCTACTTTACTTCAGTAACTCCTGCTTGCTTTGTGGGTTTGTTTCATGAAGACGTGTGGAGGAAACATCCAGGCCTGAAGTAAAAGCACCATAATGCTACAAAGGTTTCATTCACTTGAAAAGTTTGCAGTTTGGAACATCACAAGAGCGATGTAAGGAACATGATTTATTTTCAGTCTTTTGTTCAGATGCTTTTTTGTACTGCAAGAAGAAAAATGAACTTGTTGAATGCCACACCTTTAGTATACCAAGAGTCTGATAATTGCAAGTCTTTTGTTCAGTCAAACCTTGAGCTATAATAGAACTGTTACTGGAAAGCCGAGTAAAACTCCCGTGCTTAGTTTCCCTTCTGTGGCATAATCACAGTAAACTTCTCCTGATTTGAAAATCCCTCTGCTGGCTGAACGGCTGACATAAATCATGCCTGCATTCATTGTTTCATGCCTCAGCAATGACGTCATTGTTACCAAGTAGAACAAACACGTACACATACTTCCAATCACAGCAGATTTATCTATGATATAATGGATCTATGAATCTGAGTGGGGTAACGTTTCATTCTAATACAAACTTAAAGCTAAATCACTCTCTACATATTTGATATCTGACCTGAATAATATCAACACTCTTGACACACAGTTTAATCTACTAGAAATACAAACATTTAACATATATGCACACATTCATTTATTCCCAGAGTTAAGTATCTGGAAATACTCATTATTTCAATTTGAAGAATGGGTTTCCGTCTTGTGATCTGATCGTATGTTTCTAATCGTGCTCTTTCCAGAAAATAAAAAAATGAACAGTTACTTCATTTCCTCATTCCTCACTTCAAATTAAAGACAGACCCTACTTGTTGAGCAAACTACACTTCTCTTCCTAAAAATAGTAATTTAATGGCCTTCCTTGTTTTCCCACTGCAAAGCTCATGGAATAAACAGATACTGAGTCCACAGCGTGGGTAGCTGTAATTAATTTGTAGCATGTTTCCCATGAATTCCTCCTCACTCCCCCTCAGAGGCATGCTTGTAGTCAGATGTTAGAGTTTTCATACAAACCTTCTTGAAGAAACTTGAGGACTGAATAATTGGATATGTGACAGTTTTGGCATATTTCTCTTTAACTAGTATTCCTGGCTGTGACAATAAGCAGGAATGCAGGGAGGTGACAGCCATAGGTTTGGGAATCATCCTGTCTTGCATGCAGATGTCCGGACTGGAACAGGAAGAGGCTCCATTTCCAGCTTCATTGAAACCAAATGGGTGGACTCAAGCAAGAGCTTCCTTCAAATCACTGAAGCTAGACTTCATACATCTGCTGTTTATGGTGTACACTTTGTTTTGAATAATTTGGAATACTTGGAAATGGAACATTTGTCTTCCAGAGGTGTGCCTAAAAATACTTTGTGAGTCATCTCAAATTTCTAGCGAATTTAAAATAGAAAGAGACAGAAAAAGTAAGAGTCAGTCTTTCCTTGCCCTAGCATTCTCATTTTTGTTGACTCATAAAGTTGGCCCCAGTCGGTCATCACACTTGACTTCATTAAAATGTAGTTATGCATTTTGTTTTTATTTCTTTAGAAGCCAGAAAAAAAAAAGCTTTGCATGGACGCACATCCTGTAAGGCAACTTGTGTCATCTGCATTAAAACATCATGTGCAGGGTCATCAATGGGTGCACGCATGCAAGAGTTGTCCTTTTTGTGATGTTTGTGGACGCGTCAATTTAAACTCTTCAAACATCAGTTTATTATAACTTTGTAAATGTGTTACTGTTTCACAAAAAAAGAAATATAGAGAAATCATTTGGGGATGTTCTTACTGTTGGTAATGTAGACATTGTCAGGGGTTTGTGGTTTGGTTGCTAATATTATAACTTTGTGTGATGGTCATGCACACATGCTAGGAGATCAAGTTTAAGGTGGGTATGATGGCATTCTCAGATGTGCTCATTTAACCAGATCACCATGCTGAAGTATGCTACGTACCACTAAACCATAGACTGTATATGAATAATAGACATAGCTAAATGATCAACATTATACAGTACATAAAGGTTCAACTATATACATGCACCCCTACTAATATTTGATCCAAGGTTTTGGCAGTCATCAACAAGCTTCTGTCATAATTCTGACTGGATGTTTGATCACACATCTTAGCAGAATTTGTAAAGTTCATTTAAACTGGCCGGTTTCCCGGCACAGACTCATCTTTTCAGTGTATTCCACAAATTTCCAGTGTATTCCACAAACCACCGACCTTTGGGAAGGCCATTCCAGTATATTAATGTTAGTCTGCTTAATCCGTTCCAAAACCATTTTAATATGTATTCGGGATCATTGTCCTGGTGGAACATCCAACTGTGTCCAACTTACAGTCGTCTAGTGTCATGATCCTAAGTCTGTGGCCTCACTCCTCTTAGAGTCCCTTGGATTTTCCCATTGTTCTGAGCATTCAACCCAATATCACGGCAAAAGGTGTAATAAACACATCAGTCCACAGTGTCCATTTCACACTTTATTAACATTACTACCACATTTACAAGTGTAAATGTACACATTAGCCGCCTAGCTTGATCATTTCTGATGATTAAGGACCCTGGAATGTACTTAATATATAAATCTATCAATTGTAATCAGTAATGATCACTAGTTAATAGGTTAATAGGCCTCATCCTTGTCAAGTTCAAGACATCGTGGAACCTTCAGAACCACCAAGTTCTTGTTTTTTAAAGTTATACTAGATGTATGCTTTACAATCATTTCACCCTGGAAAAGAACAGTTCAAAGAAATCAAGTAACGATGACATTCATGTCCATGATGAGTGTATGTAAACTTCTGACCACAACTGCACCTCTGGCAATAAAACACACACACACAAAATCCCATGACTAATCCACATTCACCCTCAAAAGTTTTTCTCCAGGAAGTTGTTGACTTTTTTCTTTTAGCTTACAAACTTTTATGCCCTGAACTTTTTGTTGCTCTGAAGAAGAAAATTACAAGTCAGCAACGCTGTAAGCTGCTTCCTGACCCATACTGATATAATGAGGCATAGGTTGAGCAATGTAGCTCCACGCTTTTTCTATTTTTAAGATAGAAAAATGCTGATTACTGAGCTCTGTTAGGTAAGTAGTGGGATTTTAGATCCCTGAAAGTGAGATTTACAAATGAAAGTGATGAAATGTTAAATGTAATTAGGCAATTAGTGAGTGCACTGCATTTGATTCATCACCTCCTGTGTTTCGGTCTACCACTGCAATGACCCTGCTTATCAATGTCTGTCATCAGATACAGAATTTATTTTCTTCAAACACATATTTTGTTTCATTTGTATCATTTGGCTTTGAACCTGCTGAGTTTCTTAAGAATTCCTCAATCCTGTGAAAACCATCATGAACCTCCCCCACACATTCCTGCAAATCCCAACACACAAGTAATGTGACACACTTCCTGTCTGACAATGGTGGAGAGACTGAAGCAGGCAAAGCTGGTGAAGGCCGGAAAAGAAACCGGAGAAAGAGAAATGCGCACACACCAAATGAGAGAGAGGGGACAAAGGGAAACACGTGGGACGTCTTTCCAGCTGGGAGCAAAGCTCTGCAGTTTTTCTGTTGTTTGAGCAGACACAAGCTTCCCATCACATCCACCCCTGCAACATGTGACTCACCAGGACATTTGATTGTAAAAAACTCTGACTTGTATTTGATTGTTAAAATGTAATTGCATAGTTAAAAGATGGGTGTTTTTTTTTAAAGAAATGGGACTGGACATTTGCAGGGAAGTCCCCTTTCATCTCACGACTAAACCATGCACATGTTGCTTGTCATACTTCAAAAGCGCTGCTTATTTTTAGGGAGCTTTCCATCTGCTGCCACTGGCTAATAAACAAGGTGCACAGCACTGCCTGAAGCCAAACTGAAGGAAAACATGCATCCTTCTGTTAAAGCTCGACATCCAGGTGGAGAATATGCTAGAGGAAGCCTTTGGGAAGCACCTAGAGGAAGGTTTCAAAGAATAAAGCAGAGTTTATTTCTGTTTCTAACACATTGTCATGGGGGGATTTGCTTCATAGACTTGTGCTGTAAAAAAGTAAAGTTATGAAACCGAACTATGAGCTCCAAATGAACATTTGCAGTGACTTAATCAGAGTTGCAGTCGCAGCTAAATTTTTGGAAAGTCCATCATGAACTACTGAATCATTTATGTAGGTTATCTCCTGTCGCTGTGGCATAGGCTTACATTGATCATGTGGGAAGGAGAGATAGCAGCAGCAGCAGCAGCACAAATGGCAAATCCTCAGCTGGGATCAGCCATCTGCTTTATGTGCTCAATTCAGCTGGAATGAGGAAATCCAGAGAATGTAGCTTTTACTTCATTTAAAATGCTGAATTTTCCCACATTGTGTGATTCCCCACATGCACCATTGCAAGCTATACTCAGGCACTTGAGTGATGACTACGTGCAGACTGTCAATATGATTCCTATGCAAATGGCAACACCATGAAAAGGGTCATTAAATCTCGGTGCTTATTAGACAGCATAATGATCTGATGATATGTCTCTCTGAGCAGCGGTTTGAAGGAAGATGCATATGGACTGATGGCATAAAAAAAGACTTGGAGGCTAAGTTCATGAATAGTTTTTAAAACCTCCCTAAACTCAGGTGTTACAGCAAGACAAGGCCAAAACAGTCCCAATGATAAAACCCTCACATCTTTATTAAAGGTCAGATGTTAAAGGTATAAAAAAAAATCACCCAAAGTTGACCATGAAGAAAACAGATACTGTATTCTATAGTGTAAGTAATGACACATCCCTACCGCTGTCAGTGAATGCACTGGAGATCAGATTACAGTCTTAATCTTAGGTTTTATGTGATCTGCTTCATTGCACAAGTCAACCACATCGGCTTTTCGTTGCAAAACCGCAAAATCTAAATGAGATGATAAAATATAGACAGAGTTTAACTTTCAGGGAAATGCTACATTTCTTTTCAGCTAGATAAGAAAATTACTTCAACTGTCATGCCAGTTGCAACAGTAACATTGCTGTAAAAAAGAGAGAGAGAGAAAAAAGGAAATGTGTGCATTTTAATGTACCTTTCTTTATGAATACACTTGGGTGCTATAAATGATCATGACTTTAAAGTCTCAGATGGTTATTTTAGGTAAGTTTATTAAAACGTTTTATTGTTGGGGATGCATGATGCTGTTCCCAGTGTTTATGTGACTGTGTTAATGTTTAGCTAGCAATAGGACAATGTTCATTGAGCCAATGTTCATTGCCCAAAAAGTACAGGAACTGTGTGACATAAGTAAGGAGATTGTAACAGGAACATAATAGAATAATAATGAGGGGACAAATCCATTACGATATTAGAGTGTAAAGCAGTAAGAATACAGTAGATATGCAAGAAAATAGCTTTTCACCTTTAATGCAACTTTACAGGTTTTTAAAAAAAATGTGAGAAATGTGGTGAGAGTAAATTAAAAAAAATATCTGAATTTATATTCAAAAAGCTCAAATACTGTAAGATCCAGTGTTGCTAAAACTGCCTTTACTGGTAATATCACTTGAACAGACTCAAAATATTAACAACATGCTGCTAAACTAGATGCAAACATTAAAAAAGAAACTATTATGAAAAAACTTTGTGCTGTGTAAAATTCACAGTAAAACATTAAGAACAAATTTTCTTTGTGTTTTTTTTCTTCATTAGGATGCATGAGTACAACCTCGGGGAAGATTTTCTTCATTCATTTTGTCAGTTTGACATACAGTAATCACGCAGTGTGACGCCCCTCTGCTGTGTTTTACAGCCTCCCCGTTGTGATGGCGACAGGCCTGCTTATCCTTCATTAATCTCTCTCCCCTCCTTCTCCCCCTCACTTAATGGTGACGTTTATCCTATTAATGTGTTGTTTGCCGGTAAATCTCCCCCAAAACATAATCCAGAGACATGGTTAGTAATGTGTGTGAGCGGGGACATGGTTGCCTTGGAGTCTGTGATTAGTTAATGGACACAAAATAAATGTCAAGAGATGATGCTCAGAGACGCTGAGAGAAAGAGAGCGATCTGTGATTCTATTATACTTTTCCCCAGTGGCAACGAAAAAATCAGCACTACTGGCTTCCCTTTCACAGAGCTACAAAGATGTACAATACTGCCCCCTGCTGTGTGCATGTACAACTGCAGTTTGATTGTACCACGTTGATGAGTAATAAAAGTGTTCAGGCCCTTAAGTAAAGACAGCAATGCCACAAGATAAAATAGATCATTACATGTATAAATCAAAACATGGAAAGAAGTACATAATTTTTTTGCTACATTTTGTAACCCATTTAACACACATTCTTCCTTTGCCGATTCTGAAATATTTACTTGTTGTACATGATATTACTGCTTCATATGTACTTATTCCACTTAAGTGTATTTATTTTGATCTCATATTGGCTTTCATTTTATTAAAATCTTTGTTCAGTCAAAATGTAATGTAATTTAATTTATTTTAAAACTATTTCATTTACATATATGCCTTTAATATATATATATATATATATATATATATATATATATATATATATATATATATATATATATATATATATATATATATATATATATATATATATGTATGTATGTATTTGATGTATTTCACTCTCTGTTTTTCAAATTTAATTACTGTGACAAAAGAATTCCCCAAGTCCGGGAATTATATCTCATCTTCTCTGTCAAATACACTAGTTCAGGAAGCCTTTTACCTATTAATTTAATGCCCTTTAATTGTATAATGTAGTGGCTGGAAATCAAATATGCCATGCCACAGAAATGGTTTTGCCTGCATCCTCATTTCTTGCCTTTTTCTTTCTTTCTTTCTTTCTTTCTTTCTTTCTTTCTTTCTTTCTTTCTTTCTTTCTTTCTTTCTTTTTGTTTTGTTTGCATAGAATTTTCATCTCACAAAACAAATTTTATTATTAGTTAATGATAGCCAGAATGAAAATAAATTGCAGGTTTTAAATGATGATTTCGTTGTTTTGTTTTTTTGCGGTTTCTTTGTTTCTTAAACGTATTTTTCACGTGCATGTTGCTAGTTTTATAAAATGACACTGCTTACCCCAGCCAGTTACATTTAACCAATAAAGACAGCAGGAATGCACACTTGAATATTTACATGAATGTGCTTAACTGTCCCTACAGTTATTTAACAACTCACGTTTCTTCAGATATTAAGAGATAGATTGCACTTATTAACCTCTAACTAGACATTGCCGTTATAAAAATAATTATTCGGCAATATGAAACATTATTATATAGCTAGATGTTATTCCAAAATATTCCAAGTATTTTAACTTTTTTTTGCCTTTTTTCCTTTTTTTTCTCCTTACTTTTTACATGACAGTGCATTGCTGCAAAGAATCATATGTTTATGGAGTTTTTGTTATTTTGTCACTTTTTTGGAGGCTGTCACGTTGTTATTTTAACCAGCAGATGGCACATTTTGACTACCATACAATACCCATCTCATGCCTTGCAGGAATCTCCTAGCCTCTGCTTCCAAGTTGTGGGCGTTTTTTCCTTCTCAGTCTTGACTTTTTTTTTTTTTAGGGTGTTGCCTTTACAACTTTGGAGTTTCACCGGAGTGCTACTAACAAGGACAGTCAAGTCGGATACGTCCTGTAGCAACATTTAAAACTTTTCGGACCACCGTCGAGGACCCCCCGCTTTGTTTATTCCACACTTTTTCAGACGGTACGGGACCGCTTTATTATAGCCGCTGTTAGCCAGCTAAGCTAACGGACGCCGAGCTGCTGTAACGTCGGCTGAGTCGCCAGAGAGAGAGTCGTTCGATGCAGGCCATAAAGTGTGTGGTGGTGGGGGACGGGTAAGTTAAAGGGCAATTTTATTATCAATTTGAGCTCTTAAATGTTCACAGTTTGAAGCACAGTACGATGTTTTATGGCTGTTTTAGTTGACCCAGTTACCAACAGTTGGCTAGCGGCTAACATGCCTAAGATAACAGCCAACATGAGCGACAGCTGTTGTTGTGCCTGTTCTCCAGCCCAGCTGGGTCAGACAGATTTATCTGCATGCCCCGGTTCGGTGTGACTGAAAGGCTCCACAGCACGTTATTTAGCAGGCATTTCGTTTTTTATAAAGTGTTATGATTAAGTGCTTACATTTGTCTGTTTAAATTATGGTTTTACAACAGCTGTGAAGCTGCCCAAGGCCTTTGAGAAACTTAATTCACTCGTTGTTTGAGGCTTTAAAACAACAAACCACCATTAAAATTCAGCAGAAGCCATTTAATTTTAAATTAGCTGGGTCATTCCTTCTCAATTCCTCATATTTTTAAACATTTTCTGCTCAGACATCTCCGATTTGCCTACCAGTCAGAGTTTGGACTCCCATAGTGGTTGCTGTGAAAATTTAGCTTTATATCTCAAATATTTTTCTGGATATTTATTAAGTTTTAAATGCCCGTTCATCCACTTTCAGGCCTTTTTTTGCACATTGAAATCTGAGTCAATGTTTGAACATGAATATCTCAAAAACTAGAAAAGAAAGGGCCTGAAATTTCCCTTTCCCTACCATAAAAGTGATTCAGCATCCGTAATATGGGACAGATGCACATAGAAGACTGAATATTGGCAAGTTAAAATATTAATATTTGCGCACACACTAGTTAAATAAATAATTAAAATCTTCACATTGCAAACAAAAAAAGGAAGAAAAAATTGTGATAATTTGTCAATAGTGTATATTTGTATTGTTTTCTCATTTTGTTTTATGCTGGATTGAAAAAAAATTTGAATTTTTTTTACACAAAACAAAAATATCACCAATTAGCTTATTTCAAATTGATCAAAATTCTGGAGTATTCAGATGGTACTCTTAATTATTAATACTGATCCAATAATTTGATTAAATATTTGCTAAACCTACAGCCCTGAAGGAATCTTTGAATTCAGGTTAAGTTTACAGTGTTGTTAGAGATATTAAAAGGCGTTTTGAATACCTTCCCCCCCCCCCCCCCCCCCCCCAATTTTAAATGTAAAACATGCATTATCAGACTCCTCTAGGGCAGTGTGCTTGCTTACAAAGTTGTTATTGGGTTGGGGTTGGATGTAGAGAAAAAAAATGTCTAGAATAATAGTTGATATATGAAGCAAACATTTCAATTTACTACCAAATTTATATATTGGAATAAGTTTTATGAAAATGAAAGTGAAAATGTTAAGTGAAATAGTACTTATGCAAATAAAAACATAATGTCTTTACCTGTGCTCAGCACAAAGTTTTATTTAGTAGTTGAGACCTATCATAGTTCACCGTATGACTGGGTGGCATTTAATGATGTGTGTGTGTGTGTGTGTGTGTGTGTGTGTGTGTGTGTGTGTACAAATTCTCACTTTGTTGAAAATCATGGATCAGATATACTTAGGATTATGATGCATTTCTAAGCCTACAGTTCATTTTGTAATGTATTTGTATGTGCTCTTATCCCCTATACTATACTATACTGTGTGTGTTTTAGATCGTATAATATAAAAGCTGTTTCAGGACACTCCTGGGCATAATTAAACTTTTGCGATTAAGACCTGACATCTCTTTGAAAGATCACAACAAAGCCAAAGCAGTAGGTCAGCAGTGGTCATCCAAAGCTAGATCTTTTACATGAAACCTGTAACTCGACATGTTAACCTGTCAAGTAGCACAGTTTCCCCATTCACACATTTCAAGTAAAGTGCTCCACTTCTCATCATTCCCTCCTTCCTCCTCTCAGGGCTGTGGGTAAAACATGTCTGCTAATCAGCTACACTACCAATGCCTTCCCCGGAGAGTACATCCCCACGGTGTAAGTATCACACACACAAAATCCCCCACTGGCCAGCTGAGGTAGGGGTGTCAAATTGACATGTGGCAGTTAATCTTGAACATTAAGTTGCATATTACAGAAGAAAAAAGTTTTGTACGTTTTTGCATAGTTTCAAAAACATTATCCACCTCTCATTCTCTGCAGCTTTGACAATTACTCTGCCAATGTGATGGTTGATGGGAAACCAGTGAACCTGGGACTGTGGGATACAGCAGGACAGGAGGATTATGACAGGCTCAGGCCACTGTCCTACCCGCAGACAGTATGTATACAGGCATATATTACATGTGTTTATCCACTGTCTTGCATAGTTTGGTGTAGCCAGACAATGTTCACTTACCCAGCACCGATTTGGAGTTATTCACTGGCCTCTAATACTCAAGACAGGGTCTGTGCATTCTGCAGAGTAGAGCCTTGTATCCACAGTACCTATACACTGTCTGGAGGATGGCTGGAGGAAGTGAAAAGCAGCTCTTGCTTTTGAAAAGCAGCTCTTGTTTGCCCTCTTTGTCTTCGCAGTCAAGTTGGCCTCTGTGCCAATGACTCGATTAATGGGAGTCACTTTGTTTACCCAACAGGACCAGCCTGTGTTTGTGTTTATTTGTGAATCCTCACATCTGCATTAGTCAGTCTTATGTTCAAAATGTTCATCCTCAACTGTTATGGTTAATTAGTTCTTACAGTAAGTTTGGGTTATTATTTTCAAAGTTGGAACACAGACGCCTGCACAGCGATAGTGAAGTTCTTAATGTCGTAGTGATTTGTGTCTGTTTTGTCCTCCTCAGGACGTGTTCCTGATTTGCTTTTCACTCGTCAGTCCAGCCTCCTTTGAAAACGTCCGTGCCAAGGTCAGTACAGCATGCTCTTTAATATTAACTTAACTGTTGTCCATGAAATGCCATTCTCAGATCAGCTTGGCTGGGTAATTGTGTTAGTGTGATACATAGCCAGATGATGGTGTGCATTTTTGACACAATTCTAAGTCTAGCTAAAGAAATATGCTTAATTTTAGGATTTTTTTTTTGTCACAATGGTTTCCAAAAAACTATTAAAAAAATGTTTTAAAAGCAAAATGTAAGTTTTAGTTCAAATGCAGCTCTTTGATGCAATGATCACACTTCTTAAAGGTAACACTGTTTGAAACTGGAAACTGTGAAAGAAATCTGTTGTTTTAAACAATGCACTTGCATTCAGTATCGTCTTTTTATTTAATAATAATGCATGCCAACACTTCTGTCCTCACCCTGCAGTGGTACCCTGAGGTGAGGCACCATTGCCCCAACACACCTATAATCCTGGTGGGAACCAAGCTGGATCTAAGAGACGACAAGGACACCATTGAGAAGCTGAAGGAGAAGAAACTGTCTCCTATTATCTACCCGCAAGGGTTGGCCATGGCTAAAGAAATAAGTCAGTTGTAGCTCCACACTTTGACAAATGCTTCCTTTTTAAAAAAAAAAAAAAATAATAATAATAATTTATTGACTATTATTTTAGAGGATGAGGATGCTAGAAGGCAAACTCTGCAAGGGACTATTTTAAATTTGGCAGATTCCTGTTAACTTGGCTGCAGACTGACAGCAGCAGCGACTGGCGTCTGTTTGTTGCTCGTTTGTCGATTCATTGTTGGCATTTCAGGAATATTTATTGACATTTTACACTTGTTACAGTATTTAAGTAGTGACTTTTCTCCTATAATTGTTTTTGCTGCTTTAGAAACAGCATTTTGTTTCATTTTCTTTTTGATGATATTTTTCTCATTTTAATAATAATAATAAGAAGAAGAAAAATAAAAACACTTATTAATTAGCATCTGGACAGGTGTGCCTAATTAAGTGGCTGGCGAGTATATTGTGTCTATTTATAGTCACATAGTAGTTATTTGGAAGAGACCATCTCCTACCTTCCAGATGGAGCCTCAGAAACTAAGCCTTTAGAAATCTGATAAAACTGCGCACAATTTGTTTTAAACTTATAATTCATTATGGCAATTAAAATATTTAACATTTCTATTGCTGAGTTGTTTTTTTCATCATTGATTATTTGTAATTGTTTTTATCCATTTCTTTCTTTTCTATTTAGAAACCTCTGCTGCCTTTTGCTGCCTAAAGTGTAGAAGGATCTTAAAATATGTTCTGACTAAAAAAACGAGACTGTTCTTCTTTCCCCTTTTTGTTGACCAGGTGCAGTGAAATACTTGGAGTGCTCAGCTTTGACCCAGCGTGGCCTTAAAACGGTGTTTGATGAAGCCATCAGGGCAGTTCTGTGCCCACCACCTGTCAAGAGAAGGAGGAGGAAGTGCAGCGTGTTGTAACGGGGAGCAGCAAATACAGTCGAAATCAGAACTCGCCTACTTGGAGGGAAGAAGACGGCTGGGTTATTTTCACCCTGTGTCCTTGCTTACATAGAAGCTTTAGTAGATCATCTGAAAGAACTTTACAGATTTAAGGGGTGCAGAAGAGTTTCTGTCAGATCTTTTCTCTGGGTTTGCATCTGTTTAGTCCTTTCAGATGGATGGGAAAGAAGTGATTTTTTTGCTAAGGCCTCGGGGAACGGGAGGGCAGGGGATGTAATTGTTGAGCTGGGGAGAGAGGGAGGATTTTACTAAAAGAAAAACAAAAGTCGTCGGTTTTCTCAGACATTGTGAAGAAACACTACCTGAAGGTGAATTTCTCGTGACACTACCGTAGATTTAACACTAAAAGAAGGAAGTTCTGCACGGCACTCTATCCCCTACACACTAAGAGATTCCTGTTGCCTTGATTAAAATTTTAGTTTTAAGAGGTAAAAAGATTTTTTTTTTTTGATTTTTTTTTTTTTTGATTTTTTTTTTTTTCCTCCATTGGACCATTTTTGTTTACACGTGTCATCCAACTAGAGGTGCTGCGAAAACTCAGCCATCTCTTGCTAGTCCCTCTGTGAACACTTTAATACTGTTTTTACCTGCACAACGTGTCGTCATGCAGTTGTGAAGAAAACCTTTAAACCCTAAAATGACTGCAATAAATTTTTGAAGCTCCTGCTCAGAATGATTGCAAGAGTGCAGTGATCAAACATTAAAGAGACGGTGTCTGGTTAATATTTTTAACATTTAGTTGTCTTGTTCCTCAATGTTTTTTTTCTAAATGTATCCATTGGTCTTGTCTCATCATATGTGAGCACAGTATTTTATGAATGACGGTCAGACATGTGAAGGTGTCTGTGCAGCAGGTCTTGTTTTGCTCTCCTTTATTTTTCCTTTAAAGTTGGGCCCTAGCTTTCACCAAATTTTACCCAGACGATGCTTCTTGCTAGTATGTGATACCCACTGTGTCATAGCCATCATGGAAGTGTGTAACATTTCATTTTGAACCCATCTATTACTGTCTGTTATGAAGCCAGTGAAGTAATTTTTGAAGGTCAGAGCTGATTTGAATGCATTTTGTTTTACAATTAAACTTCAGTAACAGAAAATTTATTATTTTGAAATGATCAAGTTGTGCGATTGCTCCAGGGAACTCAACATTTTATCAGCGTTTCATTGGCACAGAGGAAGTTGGATTTAATTTCTTAATAAATGTGGTTTCATTTTCACATTGTAATTTGCTGTGATTTCTTTTTCTTTTTTTTTTCTTCCTTTTTTTTTTTTAAGCAAATTTGTTAAACTCTGTTTTTACATTTTATATGATACCACAGACATTCTTTTGTCAAGGTAAAGGTTTAAAAATGTTACTATTTCCAATGAAATGCTTTGATTGGAGTAGTCCAAATTTTAAAAAGGGGGAAAATGCCCCATTAACACTCAGTTTTGCTTCTGTACTCCACCACAATGGAAGCGGTGTACAGAAGCAAAACTACAAAAAGAGTCTCAGAGCTTCCTGTAAATTAACAGACGACATGGAGCCGCTGGTCTGTCCATCTCTTGTAGCGCAGCAGCAGTTGTCAACTTTTTCTGTCCCCGCTTGGAACCAGAACATGGTTCATACCTCCCGACACTTTAATGATCAACAACATTAAATTAAAAACAAAACAAGGATCCAAATTTATTAGTGTCAGCCAACGTATTTTTTTTCATGCATAAATCATTTCCTTTCAACTTGGATTTACTCCAGATTTTTTCTTTCAACCAAGGTGGGAAAGTGTTACAAAAGTTTAAAAAAACAGACATTTGAGTCTGCCTCAATTGTGGTCTATTATTTCCGAATATTAGTGTACCATATTAAACAATGTGGTGAACACTATAACCACAGTAGAGGAACATCAGCATGTTAATCTCACAGCCTCACTTAACTCGTGCAGTTGTAGATTTGTTCAGGTTCCTCGATATTACTTAAGTCAGTTATCTGCTTTCTTCCCTACCCTGACTTTGTGATTCATCGGCTAACAGCTAAACTTAATATTAAAATAAGCTCTGAGGAAAGGCCAGACATATTTCTTTTGCTCCTTGATAATTGTTCTTGTATGGCTTCATTCTTGGTCATTTGTGTGATGTGTAAAGGTTAAAAGTACATGGCCGCTTCACAGTTTGTAGGCTTTGGCTTTCCACTGCTCGTATACCAGGTTAGCAGCCACTGCATCTTCAACTCCCATTCCTGTTATTAAAAAAACAAAAAACAAAGACATTTTCAAAGCATTAAATTTCTTAATGAGATGAAAACATGAAGTAGAGGCCAGATTGTGTGGCTTTAAAGAGTGAGACTTACCAAGGGACTTAAACACGGTGGTCTTCTCTCTGTAAGCAGGTTTGATCCCATTAATAACATCTCCGAGCTCTGCAAACACCTCAACCTGCAAACGGCACAAACGCTGTAATATTCTTCCTCACATAAGATGCCAGTGACACACACACTGACCTGTAAGCATAACAGGAGATGACACACTGACCCCAGAGAGGATGACATCACCGGACTCGGCCATTGCTCCCTCCCTGCTGTCAGCATACACCACAGCCTCCTTCATCAATGAGTCATCCAGCTCCCGCCAATCTGGCCTGCAAGCTCCCACCGCTGGTTAGAGGAAAAGTAGAGAAACTGTTTTTCTTTTTAAAATTATTTTCTGTAGTAACCGGTAAAAAAACGCTCCATCTGTTTCCTCAGTTTTGCATAACCATCAATGTAAAAAAAAAATCTCCCCCACTTCCCTTAAAATATTTTGTGGGTGAATTACTTCTCACCTGCCACATGGGCCCCTGGTTTGACCCACCGGCCACACAGCACTGGCTCTATAGACCTGGTTACTGTTACTATTACATCCGCTCCCCTCACTGCTTCCTCCACTGAACCACACACCGTCACGGGACCGCCAACTGAGCGGCGAAACTTCTCCGCTCCCTCCCTTCTGTGGTTCCACACCCGTACCTGAAATGAAGTTTCAGGGGAAGCGAAACAACCAACAAATCTTTGATTAGTTGGTGCAGTTAATGCATTAATATAGCTGTGATCAGTAACTGAGTAAATACTAAATGCAGTTTTTAAGTAATTTAATTTATTAAGGGATAAAAAATATCCAAACCTACCTGGCCCTGTGTGAAAATGTAATTGTCCCCTTGTTTGCAGATTTAAACCATGCTGGAGCATGAATGGCCTGTTTAAGGTCCTGTCAAAACATCTCAATCTGATTTAAGTCTGGTCTTTGACTAGGCCACTCCCAAAGCTTAATTTTCTGTTTATTGAGCCAATCAGAGGTGGACTAGCTGGTGTGTTTCAGATCATTGTCCTGCTGCAGAGCTCAGGGCATGAACTGATAACTGGACATCCTCCTTCAGGATTTTCTGCTAAAGCAGAACATCCTGGAATCATCAAGGAAACCAGGTGCTGATGCAGCAAAGCCTCCTCAGATCATCACATTAACATCACCATGTTTGACTGTTGGTTTGATGTTCTTTTTATGAAATGCTTTGAGTTTTATGGCAAGGTTTGAGTCCCATTACATGTGACTAATGGGAGTTCAGCTTTTCTCTCGTCAGTGCACAGAATATTTTCCCAGGTGTCTTGGGAATCATCAAGATGTTTTTGGCAAATGTGAGACGAGCCTTTCTTTTCTTTTTGGTCAGCAGTGGTTTTCATGTTGGATCTCTCCCATAGATGCTATTTTTGCCCAGTCTCTTTCTTAATGTGGAATCATGAACTCTGACCTTAACTGAGACAAGTGAACCCAGCAGTTCTTTAAATGCTGTTCTGGGCTCTTCTGTGACCTCCTGCATGAGTCTTCAAAGTGCTTTTGAAGTAATTTGGTAGGCCAGCCACTCCAGGAAAGGAAATTTTCTCCATTTCTGCATAATGGCTCTCACTGTGGCTCACTAGAGTCCCAATTTTGGTGCTTCTTAGAAATAGTTTTACAACCCTTTCCAGACTCATAGATGTCACTGATCTTGTTTCTCAGCTGTTGTGTTACTTTTTAAAATCTTTTAAGCCTGCTTCAGTTTGTCACAGAAGTTCTGTGTAAGTGATTTCTTTATTCAGCAGTAGGGATGGGTACCGGTATCTGGTTCTGACATAAACGGTAGTAACCAGACCAAAAAGCAGCGCACATTTCGGTACTCTGAATGGGACATTTTGGACCAACATTTTACACAGCACTCTCTACCACTATAATAGAAAACACCACATAAGGAAATATCTTCTGGAGGAATGGTACTTATCTCTAAAGAACAGCTCCAAATACCTGGAGAATTAATGCTAAAGAGCATTAAGAGTGTTCTGGTGGCACACGTCAAAAGACTATTGGTTTTTCCTTTAACATGAATGTATGGGTCATTCATACAATGTTCAGGTACTGCTACTGTTACTGGTCAGAGATCATTTTAAATACCGACATCTGGCAAAATATAGAACACATTTTTATCACTTTCTCACCGACACCGCTAGCAGGCCGGCAGCAGGGACTGCTCAAAGGAATGCTTTGTGCACATGCTTACTACTGTCCCTCTCTGTCAGCCCCACGAAGCTCAGCAAGCTGTGCTGTCACACATTTTGCACATTTAATAAGAGCCGACATCCTTCAGGTAACTCACAGTATGTTCAGTTTTGTGCAAAAGTCTGGGGTCCCTTATGTTGCACAGATTTCTTTAAATGAAAAAATAAATAAATGAAAACCCCTGCAGCAAACAAGCCTCTTAGTGGGGCAGACGTTGCACTTGCTTCTTATTCTTTAATAAATATGTAATAGTATGCTGTACTTAACGTATCATGTTCTCTAAAATAAATATATTTTTTGGAAGCATACCTCTTTAAATGAAAGCATTTCAGTGAAGGCTTTATAGTGACTCAGGGCTTGTTGGCCGGTCCCCAAGATGGCCAGAACCTCGGCTCCATGGCGCATCAGCAGCTGCATGACACACCAGGGCAGACCCAGAAGTTCAGAGCTACAGCAGGATTTCCAGAATAGAAAAGGCATGCTGTGAATAAATCGAGAGCGGAAGTACCTTAGCCGAGATTGCTGAAGCTCCAGCAGTACGCATGTTAGTGATTGCCTCTCCATCCATGACCTGCGGGTTGGAAGCATGAGACTGCAGCTCATAAAACCAAAGCCATCAGAAAGACAGGTGCATGCGGGGATTGAACTCACAGCTTTCATATGCCCGGACTCGGGATCCAGCAGCAACACTGTGGCTGACACTGATGGCAAAGTGGAGCCAGCCCCCCTGTTGTAGAAGCACACTAACTTTGTGGACAGGACTCCGTCATTCTCCATGTATGTAGGCATCAGCCCCAGAAACCTAGAAACGAGAGCGAGTTTCAACCAGCAGTAGCTGCACCCTGTTAATGGTTGATTTGTGCTGAAGCACTCTTGAAGCAGACGGAGGGCCTTACCCGTTGTGTTTCTGCAGGGGCACCGTGGAGCGCACAGGCTGGATAACCTCCGCGCTGTCCCGGCTGGAGAACTTACCTAAAGCCTCCTCCAGACGGGGGATCAGCTCTTTGTAATGCAACAGGCTCTCAACTTCACGCTCCCATATGATAACAGGAGGAGCCCCAGCCATGGCTGATGCGGAACTGACTTAACTGGTTTGGTACAAAATTTGAGTCAACATCGAGCGGGATTTGAGCTGCGTTCAAGAGCCGCAGTAAAGCTTTTTTAAACATGTTGCGCGGAGAGAGGCGGGACGCACAGAGGAGGCTGTATAATCCACTGCGCTTTCCAAGCGCCAGGCTCCCGTAGTCTGTGATTTGGCACCAGTTTAAGGGGAGAAAGTATTCAAACAAGCCAATCTCAGGTTGATACCCACTTAATCCGTGTTTAAGTGTTGCAGTTTCTACGCAAACGATTGTGAAACAATGTCCTGTCTTCACATTATAACCAGTAACGGGGCCAGCTAGATGCTGCTTTCTTTGACTTCCACAGTTGTTAGTATTTGTATGACTGTAGAAATTCGGAATTATGAATTCATTACTTTTAATTGACAATTTACATCCGTGCTTTTGAGAACGTTTCCCGACTGATTATTTATCCTGATGCAAAAAAAGGAAACAAATTGTAATTAACATTTTGATGTAGTGATCAGTGTAAGAACGTGTTTTATACAGTACTGTACAAAGGTTTTGAGCCAGAAAAAATTGGAAAGAGGTGATCGATTTATCAAAACACATGCAAAAACATACGGAATTACAGCATATACAGCAAAAACAGTTTGTTGGGTCAGTGTTTGGTATGACCACATTTATTCTTTCAATTCTCTTAGGATAGTTTGCCTGTCATTTCTTTAAGTAGTCTTTGAGAATAGTTGTCAAGGCTGCTTGACTTCTGCCATGCTGAAGACAGTTTGAACCAAACATTTCAAAGCCATCACTAAATATGACCTGTTTGCCACTGATTTCCATCCCAGTGTTTCTGTAACCTGGTGTACCTCAGCCTTTTCTCCATGTTTCCTTCCACTGAGACCATTTCTGATAAGGCTTCAGTGAAGAATAGATGCATCTCTCAGGTCCTGGGTCAGGTCTCTCAAGGACATGATTTTCAGATAGTCCTCATCTGCTATTTTCTTTGACACACATCAGACCATGCAGAGATACGCCCCGTTTTCTGTTACTAACCATTTGGGAATCACTTTGTTTGAACTCATCTTGAAAATTTTTTTTTAATGAACACAAGACCAGGTTTTAAAAAATAACAAAAAGAATTATTTTATTAAGTGAGCAGGGCTACTACAAACTCCTGATGAGAAACATCGGTCCCAAAAAGCAAGAAACAAAACAAAAACACAATTAAACATGATTTCCCCCCCTCATGTTTAATCAAACAAAGGACAGCACTATTTAAAATGGGTTTTTTTTTTCCCCCTCAAGGAGTTTTTGTCAGTGAAAGAAAAATCACACAAGCAGTCTCTCAATGGCCATCTGAACAGACTGGATCTGTGGCTTGAGCTGAGACCCCTCTTTTATAGTGACTGAGGTAGCGATAACGGGGCGCGACACCCCACAGGCCCGGCCCAAGGCCTGCTTGGAGCGGACGAACACGTAGGGGACGTTCTTGTCCTCGCAGAGCAGCGGCAGGTGGAGGATGATCTCCAGTGGTTCCGCATCAGCAGCCATCACGATAAACTCAGCGATGCCTCTGTTCAGGGTTTTAGTGGCTGGGGAAGAAAGAGCAACTTGAATACAGCAAGTTTGTTCTTGGAAACAAAAAAACAAAACAATGCTCAGCATATTACAGGTTACACAAGAAAAAGTGCCCTTCATTACTGCTGCACCGTTATTCTTTTTGTGGCCCACAACAAAAATATAAGTGTCTGTTTAACACATTTTTCACAAGCACTTAGTAATTCATATAATAAAAGCACTCAACATTGGCTAATCATTAGCCTCCACAGGAAGACACAGCTACGGTGTAATTTAACAATTATCTGTGTAAACAATACTAAAAGTTATTTTTCTTCTCGCAGGCATTCCATTCATGCAGAAATCAGAGGCTTGTGACTAAAGCTTGTTGTTTAAAGTGAAGAGAAACCACGTTTCGAGCATGCTGGTGTCGCCTGTCCACTCAAATGCGTTCATTAACAACTTAAATATTAATTTGCACCGACCGTGTCGCACGGCACGTTGTGTTTACCCACCTTCGTTGGCTCCCTTCCTCAGTTGCTTATAGTTTGAGGCTTGCTGCACCAGATCCAGGATAGTTTTGGTCAGCGTGGCATCGGCCAGCGGGTAGGCCTTTGGGTTGACTTGTGCTTCAGTCTGCTCACCACACAGAAACAAAGTAACTCCATGTTAACCAAGAGAAACCAGTTAACGGGGAAAAAAAGTCACCAGCACCGTTTCTGGTCACTTCTACTGAATTCTGCACTTAATTTACTATGCTCGCTGGTAGCTAACTAGCTACTCTGTTAGCTTGTTCGTTCGAGAAGACACTCACCATGGTGTTTTTGTGCTATTCGGGCCCTCTCGGCGAAATGCTTCACGGAGGACTATTTTAATTCGACTGGCTTCTGAAAGATTAACGATACGATGCAAAATGCGATCTCCTGTGATGTATTTTACAGCGGTACCAACTCTCTAAGCTCCGTCGCATGCAACGAGTCCAAACGTTTGCCACACGTGTGGTGTGAGGCGCATGCGCACTGGCAAAGCTGGCGAAATCACAGGAAGTGCTTTGGGAGAAAAAAAACGTTGTTAATAAATTGAAAAATACAACGAAACAAGTCACTTTCATTTTTTTTTTACCAAATAATAGACAACCTGGAAAGGGATTACATTTTTTTATTGAACAACAATAAATACACGGAATTTTTTTTCTTTTCCCTTCAGCTGCTCCCTTCAGTGCTCAGCACATCTGCCCTGTGCCAAAGTAGTTCAACCTGGCAACATTCTGTTCTTTCACAGCAACCCTCCGCATGTGCTTCTTCACTACATCCATGAACATCCTCTGTGGTTTTCATTTTATCCTCCTGCCTGGCAGCTCCACATTCAACATCCGTTTACATAATTTCTAGTCCAATGAAAAAAAATATTTAACACATAAAATTATTTTATTTTATTTTATTTTATTTTATTTTATTTTATTTTATTTTATTTTATTTTATTTTATTTTATTTTATTTTATTTTATTTTATCTCCAGGGCAGCAGAGGGCGCGCGGTCACTGACTAGGCACCGTTTACAAGCGAAGAAAGCGCTGAGCATTCTGGGTAGGGCACTTTGAAGCCAGCCATATTGCTTCATCGTCCTGACCCAAGGCAAGAGGGGAGATGAAGGGGATTCGGGGAATCAGTCAGCTATCGGTGAGGACTCGGGCAATGTGTCCTACGTGTCTGTGTGTCGGAACATTTGCACACCGAGCTGTGGGCTGTGTTTGTTAGACGGTGTCTAAATTCCGGGTCGTGTCCGGGCAGGCTTTGATGAGGAGCAGACGAGGAAGCAGTCAGCTAAGTCTGGTCATGAATGACTCCGAGCATAACCAGCAATAACCTGCTAGTTACATCACGAACCCCGCGGATTTTAAGTCGTTGTACACCCAGCTTAATACTGTCTATTCAGTTAATTCAAGTAAGGCTTAGAGAAATCAAACTAGTTGACGTCTGAGAGATGAGAGCTAGCTAGGTTCATGTTTATGAAGGACCTAGCCGTCGAGTTGCTTAACTTACATTTCCATTTTACTATCTAATGATGTCTTCCTCTTTCTTATCTGCAATATTGTGCAATTATTGCAGTTTGGATTTTGCAGTAAACATCTACACTTATGTGTGTTTACTGAGTGAGAACCTTTGCAGCCTGAAATGGTAGATTGTAGCTAGTTTTAAAAAGATAAGTTCTTACTTTTTCACATTTGTCGTTAAAGGCTTGTAATGTTGTTTGCCATCGTTCTGATGGAACACACCAAGAACCATATAGAGGTTGTTATTACATTTCAGAGTACATTACAATCTTACAAATCCTTGATACCTTCAAAGATAATTTGGAAGAATTAACCTGCAGATTAAAACCAGGTGATATGCTTAAACAAAATGCAGAACAGAGACTTAAGTGGGCCTTGTCATAAGATTATTTTTTCACCTGCATAATTCTAGCTTCATAGTTAGTCACAACATTCAGTTCTTTTAGTACAGGCTGCCCTACTAATGCCATTGATCCCATTATTTTAAAGTTTGTGCTCATATCAGCCAAAAGGCCAGCAAAACATTAGTTGTAATGTCCTGCCTTCCTGTATTCTTTGTTTTTTTTTCCCCAGACAAGGTTTTATGCAGCCCAGGCTGCCCGTAAGGTGGAGGTCACTGGTTTTCATCCACAGGATGTTCAGGTCAGTGGTTGTTGACTTCTTTTTCTTCTCTGCAGAAACGCTTCTATGCGGCTGCCAGAAAAGACCAGTCCCTTGCTCAGCCCCTGGCTGGCCTCAGCCTCTCTCCCAGGGTTGGCCATTCCTACCAGGATGTCCACGTATGTCGGGCAGTGATGAAAATTGTAGTATATATTGGTTGTGTTTTAAGCTTTATCTGTTTGTTTCACCTTGCTGAATATAAATGTTAAGTAATCTAACTAAATGCCCGCATTATCTGAGCTGTATAAATGAAAGCCAAGGAAACCAGTTAACTGAATCACTGCCTATAACTCAGGGTACTAAGAATGCTAAAGGACATCTCTATATGTCTCCAGGTGACCAGGCTGCCCAGTGGGCTGGTTATCGCTTCACTGGAGAATTATTCTCCAGCCTCCAAAATTGGAGTCTTCATCAAGGCTGGGTGTCGCTATGAAACCCCTGAAAACCAGGGTGTCACCCACCTCCTCCGGCTGGCGTCCGGTCTGGTATGTAACTTAAAAAAAATCATCACATTTAGCTTGAAGTAACCATTGTCATCATCAACCTTGGTTCTTTGGTGTTGTTGAAAGACAGAAATGAGTAAAGCTGCAGAAGCACCAGAATACAAACCAAATCTTTATTCAGTTTTAGGTAAAAGTCTTATTTTGAGTAGAAATATAACAGTGTTTACATATTAAAAAGCCTGCACAACTGTTGTTAATAAATGGAGCTTAAGACCACTGCTTTTGTAATCATGTGTAACATTGCTGCATTTCAGTTGACATGTTACTTAACTTTTCTACCTTTTCAGACAACCAAGGGAGCTTCAGCTTTCAAGATATGCCGTGGAATTGAGGCAGTGGGAGGCAGTCTTAGGTCAATAACTAAAAGGTTTATCCTGTAAATAGTCATTTAATGCTGATTTTTTTTTAGGTGTCTAATTGTATATCTGTTTATTTCTGTGCAGCGTGACTTCATCCAGAGAGAATATGACCTACACCGTTGACTGCTTAAGAGATGACGTGTGAGTGTCTGCATATCACCTGTGTGTATGATGTGTGTTGACATGATTGAGTAATAGTAATAATAATGTAATGAAAATGTTTGAAGTACTAGGAGATACTTAAAGAACTTTGTCTCTTTCTATTTACACACTTTTCCATATTTTGTTGAAATGACTACATTCACTGGAACATATGAATGCTCTGAGATGTGATGTTGCAGGAGTGATAACTGTCTTTTCCCGCTTGCTCTATTATTGGTCTCTAGTGACACAGTGATGGAGTATTTGATCAATGTGACAACAGCCCCCGAATTCCGTTCGTGGGAGGTGTCAGACCTCACCCCAAAAGTAAAGGTGGACAAGGCACAAGCTGCACAGAGCACCCAGATAGGTGGGTCCTTTGTTTCTCTTACAACACTCAGTTTTTGAAAGATTTTTAAGGGATCTGTTGTTTTAATATAGAACTACTTAATTTATATTCCCAACTGTGAGCCTGATTAATATTTTAAAAAGCTTCTTGGTTGTTCGATTAATCAATAATTACCCTGTAGAGCCTAGATACCAAACTGTCATATAGGGACAGTAATGTTCTCTCTGTTTTTTCTTCACCATGAGTGCGCTGCAGCTAACAGTCACCCATCCATCTTTTTCAGGTGTGGTTGAAGGTCTGCATGAAGCTGCCTACAAGAACGCCCTGTGTAACTCCTTGTACTGCCCAGACCACATGATCAACGACATCCACTCTGAGCATGTGAGTATATATTTTTATTTGTCTTTTATCAGTACGAAACGTACAAACTAAAACAATTATGAATTATTGCAATGTTTCCATTTTTCCCCAGCTGCACCAGTTTGTCCAGAACAATTTCACCAGTGCAAGAATGGCCCTTGTTGGACTTGGTAAGTGTTAGGATTTAAAGTATTTTCCATATAAATTAAGAAGTAGCCAGATTTTGGATAAACGATAACAATGCTTACCTTTCTACTAGGTGTTGACCACACTGTGCTGAAGCAAGTGGGAGAGCAGTTCCTCAACATCCGCAGTGGAGCCGGCACCACAGGGGCTAAGGCACAGTATCGTGGAGGTGAGGCGAGCTGGCTGAGAGGGGGAAGGAAAAGGAAAAAATATAGGATTTAAGCAAATTTTGAATGAATGATTCCAACCTGAGAAATTGATAGACCTTGCAGACTTCCCTGTCTCATGACCTCGTGCCCATTTCCAGGTGAGATTCGCCTGCCCAGCACCAGCAGTCTGGTCCATTCAGCCGTGGTGAGCCAGTCAGCAGCAGCAGGCACCAGCGAGGCTCTGGCCTTCAGTGTGCTGCAGCATTTACTGGGAGCTGGGCCGCACGTCAAGAGAGGAGCAGGCGTCGCCAGTAAACTGGTCCAGGGTGTTTCCAAGGCAACAGCAGACCCCTTTGATGTGAGTGCCTTTCACTTTTGTAAGATAAATTGTAAATAAGCCATACGCCTACAGAGCAGTGTGTCTGCACATTAACCACAAAAACACAATCCAGCTTTATTCTAATTCAGTCTTCGTCTCCCACACCAGGTCACTGCTTTCAATACAAGCTACTCTGACTCTGGTCTGTTTGGGGTCTACACCATCTCTCAGGCTGCAGCTGCCGGTGATGTGAGTATGCCCCGTAGTCTTGAAAATAATTTTTCTTTACTTTTCCCCCAAATGAAACTGCTATTGAGAGCACTGTTTCACTCTTCTCTGCAGGTGATCAAGGCTGCTCTTGCCCAGGTGAAGGCTGTTGCTGACGGTGGAGTCACAGCTGCTGACCTCACTCGAGCAAAGTGAGTCAGACAGACAGAAACAGGATGAGAGAGACCCGACAGAATGTACCTCTGACAGAAAATGTACATTTTCTGCTATTTGGCTATAGAAACGCTGGGGGAAGGAGGGGGGAGGGGCGTGTACTTAGCGTTTATTTTAAAGATTTTTAAATTTTCAGGTTTAGGTTAATGAAAGAAAAATCTAGTGACAAATAATGCTGATAGATTCATCGGTATATAGAGTAATTAAAATTAGCTTCTTTTTTTTGTTTTTCAAGGCAGGAAAAATATGAAAGGGGCCGCTGGCCTGTATAAAAGGAAGATGTTACATGCGCACTGGATTGTGTTATGTAATTTAAAAATCTTTTAAACACGCTGCAGTAGAGAGAAGCATCTCATTTTTACTGGCATTGTATGATTTATCTGCCTTCAGGAAGTGAGTTCAGACTTCTCCCACAGCTTGTAATTTCTGGTTGTTTTTTTTTTGTACAGCTGCCACTTGTTGCCTCTTTTGTGGCGTCATTGTTGATATAGAGCTAGCAGATGTTTTGGACATTGATCTCAATTATGAATTTGGCTTCTAAGTGTTCACTACCAAATGCATCCTTTCATTTGCAGTGGTGCATTTTCAACTCTCCCTAAAAGCTCAAACCCACCTGATGTTTAGTCTTTAAGGAACAGTCTGTCTTGGGTCTATTTGATGAGTCTGTGGAACGGTTCTGGTGGCCTGCAATTACTTTTAATTTGATTCGGGGTGTGTCACAGTCTGCTTTTGGTAGCACGTAATAGCTGACTGATGGCTTCACCTCTCTGTCACTGGCCCCACTAAAGAATGCAGGTCCACTGCCACTTGGGCCTTTCTTCACACCTGTCTGCAGCTGCAGTCGACCCCTGGTGGAGGCTGGCCAGCTGGACCCAGCAGCTGCTCTTGCCAGACTGGTTTCATGTTCAAAACACCCCCTAACTAGGACCTGACTCACTACTGGATGAAGCTCTGCCCTCCATCACCTCCATATTTCTTTTTTCTTTTTACTCATTCCTGTATTTTTTTTTTAATAACATTTGCAGATAAATATGATTCCTTATTAAAACGTTTAAACAATTTTAAACTATGCTAACTGCATAATGTTTAATACATTCCCCTCCTCGTTTCTTTCTGCAGGGCTCAGCTTAAGTGCCACTACTTGATGTCTCTGGAAACCTCAGAGGGTTTGCTGGAAGCCATGGGCAGTCAGGCTCTGACTGATGCATCCTACCAATCCCCCGAAGAAATGTCCAAAAAAATTGACAACATTTCCTTGACTGATGTTGCTAATGTAAGACTTTGTTTTGTTTTTTGTCTGTGCTTTGTCGTAGTGTAAAAGTGGCGTGTAAACTTAGCTCTTCTTCTTTTTTTCAGGCTGCCAAAACATTCGTATCTGGAAAGAAGACCATGGCATCCAGTGGCAATCTTGTAAAAACACCCTTCGTGGATGAGATCTAAATCCCACCCTCATCACCACACACTCAGGCGTGGTTGACAGCAAAGCAGAATTCGTTTCTTCTACATTTGAACAACAAAAAAAGGATTATTTTACAATGGTGTTCTCCTCAGACATTTGTCGTAACAACACTGGGTATTTATAGGTGTTGAAACAGTATACTTTCAGGTGATGCTGCTCTGGTGCATCACACTCATGTGTCCACGTTAACTGTATAGCTGATGTAAAATAAGGAATAAATTCTATCTACCACACCGAGTTTAAGGTCATTGGTGTCTTGAATAAAAGTTTGAGTTGGTGGAAACTGATCAAATCAGACTTGAGTTTACTTGATCTGATAATAACCACAGTGTGGCTGCATGCTTTCGGGAATGGGGCTTTAGTCCCCACCGTGTGTGTCCAGGAAATTATTACCACCTACATAAATCTGCACGATGGAAAAAAAAAAAAAAAAGCTGCGAGAGTTTACGGATTTTCTCGCGAGAGTGACGGGCGTGGAGACGGGAGGGTAGAGGTAGGCTGTCTAGATTTGAGTTTGTCTTCCTCTGAGAAAGCAGGGTCATTTTGCGAGGAAAGAAGGCGTTCAGTGAAGAAGTAAGAAAGCTGGATGTGCGAGTGTGGGGGGTGAAGCTCCGGAAAGCCGCTTTAATGTGAGCATGGGCGGCGTTTTCCGCCTGTGGTCTTCCCGAGGTAGGAAACAGCTTCCATATGTGGGGAGAGAGATCGGACTGTTCATGCAAACTCAGGCACCAAGTCCAGTGCATGCATAAAACAGTATTTTGTTCTTTAAATATAATCTCCACTCGTGTTTTCCCCACGAATATCACCGAGATGCGGTGGAGCGACCCGTGACCCCCTGCAGCGATACTCCCCTCCTGGGCCAGCAGGTCGGGTCAGTCAGTCCACTTTCGGAGGAACAACAAAGAGAAATCACCCCATGCATGGACATCAAACCACCGGAAATTAAATACAATGTGAAGAGAGGGCGTGGAAGAGGCACAGGCCAAATTCCACAGTGATGGGACACGACATGCGGGTTTAGGTCACTTCTCGATGCCCTGTCTCCCTCGGTCCCTCCTTTTGTGTTCACCGACATGGATAAACTCACGGTGATATCAGGATGTCTCTTTCTAGCTGCGGACATCTTCGCCATCGCCAGCGTTGCCAACCCGGACTGGATCAACATCGGAGAATCAGGCGGTAGGTTGCGGACACTCCAGCACTGTGTTTTGTTTTTTGTGCTTTGCATGTGGGGAAGTCGGGGTGACACAGGAAAAGGAAATCTACCAACAACCACATGAGATGAAAAAGTTTACCCACTGTAGAAAAATAAGCAGACAGCAGAACAATTGTGGAAGATTGCACTCTTAATTCTGTCTTCTTATTAAAAACAACAACAAAAAAAGCTGCTCAATAACAACCAGCTGCACACACTGTTTCACTATTTAGGTATGCAAGGCTTTCCTGTTTGTTTCAAGGGATAAAAGTCTCTGACAAGCACATGGCCTGATGCCACAGCCACCATGCTTTACTGTAGGAGGGCATCACCTGGTTTAACCTTGCATGATGGGTGCAGTTTTCGTCTCTTACGCTGGAGAATCTTTTTTTCCCTCCAGCTCTCAGAGTCCTTTAAATACCATTTGGCATGCTGTCAGCTGTTTTCACACATGCAGTGCATCCCTGAACTTTGGAAGGTCAGGTTCTGGACTGTTTTCTATTATTAAGATGAAAATAGTCCAATAGGTTCATAGCATGAGATCACCAGACCTGACTTCTTCACCTTCTACCCTGGCAGCACCCTCACCTAAATCAGAATATTTCCAGAACATGCAAAAAGTGGCCTTTCTCCTGTGCTATTCAGCACGTGAGAAAGAACAACAGGGAACTCAAGTGTCTTCCTTTTGCTGCCCCGCCATTAAGACTTGTTTCATGGACTACTGCTGAGATGGCTGTTCTTCCTCCAGGTTCTTCTGGCTCTACCGGGGAACCTAAAGCTCCATTATGGTGACCGCTCTTTGATAAGGACCTACTCACTCTTTTGGTCACTTTGGTCATCTGCTGTTTCACAATTACTGAGGTCATGGTGTTTATGGAAACACAGTTTCTTTGATCTGTGTTTCACCAACGTCACACTGTGGATGTCTACAGAGTTACTTGGACTAAGGTGAAGTCCTGATAGATGTGTTTTACAAACTATGTCCAGTCCATTCAGTTTGCTGACAGTAGAGTCCTGCCACGGTTTTGACACATAAGGATAATTTAAAGCAGATAGTGTGTAGTTGGCCTGCGTTTGTGATAGGCTTGCAGCAAAGGCACCAAACCCTTCCAAATGATAGATTAATACTTTTGCAAAAAGTCTATTAAAAAGGCATACACTTGTTGTTACAGGTAACTAAATGTACACTGGAGGACAAACATTTATATTTTAAATGATTATACAATTTAAGAGTTTGGTTTGCTCAGTTTGGTTTGCTCAGCTGTTTCTTTGTATAAAATTAGATGATTAGTGGTTATTGGTAAGCGTGCGCTACAGCTGAAGATGTAGTTTCAGCCTTCCTGGTTATCTGCTTATTGCAGTAAAGCAATACACAGATGCAGCATCCAAAGCTAAACATTGACTAAAACTGGCACAAACGACTGTGTGCACAGCTGCACGAGGCTCTTGTCACCTCCATCAAAATGCTTCAGAGGAGCAGAGACAAGGATATAACAGCCGTACTGAGTGGTCATTACAGGATTGAATTTGTTCTTTAAAAAATAAATGGTTTCAGCTGCTCGTTAAGGATATAAGAAGCGGTTATTTTTGCACGATTAAATGAGAAACAGGTAAATTTTTCTTTTATAAAATGCCGTAGTTGTAAACGAACTGAAGCTCAGAAAGAGCTCACATTGTGAAGCTCTTATCTCCCGTTCCTCAAAGTAAATAATAGTGTGAAATGACTGCAGTAAAAGCCTTGTGTGCCTGTCTAATTAGCTGGATGGTAATTACCTGAAGGCAGGAAGTGCTGTGTGGGACTGAGGATGTTTGACTTTTAATTGGACCTCTTGGGAAAGTAATTTTTTCCACCCGGACAATTAAGTTCTACATGCTCAGTTCTGACATAATTCATTTTAGCCGTGTGTGCTCAGTGTAGTCACGTCTTCCTCAAACTGATAAATATATATCGTATTGTGTAAAACAAATTCTAATCCTCATTTAGGTGATTCAGTTTGAAGTAATCAGTATTTTCCTTACAGGGACACCGTATATTAAATTACTAGTGCAATCACTCTCAGAGAGATTGTCAAAGGTTTTCAAATATGTCAATGAGTGCAACTCGAGAGGATTCAACTGGTTTCAGCTGGTTGTATTTTGGTTAATTCCAACAGAAAAGGAAGGCTGAGCTCAAATGTAATAGTTACATGTGAATTTCTGTCTATGTAGACAGTAACAGATATGTGATTTTCGATGATTTATTGCGGCTAATTGCTGTATTATCAGAAACAGACTGCATGTAATTGCCAACTTGGCCCCATTTAATTGCAGACTGATGGCAGACTGACTGTTTTATGAGAACATCTGTGGCAGGTTTTAGCGACAGTGTTGATGTGCTTGATAGTCTTATTTTGCAGCAAAAAAGTAACTGTGAGAGTTAGAGAACCTTATCTTATTGGATAAAACTGATATTGACAAAGCATGTCACAGAATGGTAAAAGTCGGAATAATATTGTATCATGGGATGTCTGGTGATTCCCATCTGTAGCCTACATGTATGACTGAACATTTTCGAACACGCCGAACACTTCAAGCACAATTGATGCCAAAACATTCAAAAAGTGCTCGAGACGGAAATCTTCAGCCACCACAGGGTCAAATGGCACATCAGGTGTTAAGTGCCTGAGTTTAGGTGCTTTTTATATGACCTCCACAGTTAGCCATTCGCTTTTTAGGTGTTGATTTTCTTAGTTAGGTTATCGACTGCATACTTGCTGGAAACCTAGCTTCGTTTCCTTTAGGTAATGAAAGATTACTTGTGAAGTTCTTTCTCCAGTTTCCTGTAGACAGCTGATTGCGTTTAGTGACCCAAACAAGCTGTAATCAGAATGTTGCATTTCTGTTCCCGGTCTGTTCGGATGAGCAGATGTTTGTCCCTCAGGGCAAAAGCTTTCAGAGTTTGGATGATTGTGTGAATGTGTAGCCACAGCAGACTTGATTTTTGGATCATTAGGGCAGTTTCCAGGGAAATGGATCCACCATTTGCACTTTCCTCCACCCTGTGGTAAGAACAGGATGTCCTGTGGAAATGGGGTCTAGGTCAGCCTGCGGGGGGATCTGACTCAGGCCTGATGTTTCCTTCAGCCGGCCGTTCTATCATCACCCCAACATTAGGATCTTTGTTAACATGCATGGTCTAAAGTATTCGATTCTTTTTATGTGAAGCAGCTTTTTGTGCTGTACTTGTCTCGTGGGTGGAGTGAGGATAAAAACCACATGTGCATTTACAAATACTTAACAGTTAAATCTAAATTGACAGCGGCTTGATTGCTGTGAGTACCAGATGTTTATTCAAATGCGGTTTATTGTATTTAATTCCCTGCCAAATTAAAAGATGTTTCAGTGCTTCACTGTTTTTTCCTTCTCTCTTTTTTTATGCGGTTTGCTTGTAATCACGTTAAGTGTGTTAATACTACACTCATTGGGTCGAAATAACCTTGATTGCATTGCTAAATGCTAAAAATGAATACAGCTTCTCTTCTAAAGATAATTCAGGGAAAGAAAGAAAACAGAGTGAGGCGAGTGAACAAATGATAGTGTGGGAGGATTTTATTTAGCTTTTTTTTTTTCCACTCTCAGTGCGCGCACTGGTTTGCTTGGAGTCTTATCTTGTTGGCGTGGATGCAAAGTTGAGCAGATGCAGTCTCTGTTGGGCTCCAAGTGCAGACAGTAGCCCTCCTACCTGATATCACAGCACCCACCAGGCCTCTGGGAGACAGGAGGCCATCAGAGGACTCGCGCCACTAATCTCTTCATTTCCGTTGCTCTCTCTGTGCATGATGCTTTGCCGTTTTGTGCCAGAACTCCTGACCTGTTTGATATCATACTGCTGCTGGTGTTCTACCGATCAACCAGTTTTTTATAATAGCAGGTTCCTCGGGCCCCTGTGGACTGTGGTGGGGAGGGGAGAAAGACTCCTGCAGGGTCATCATGTCAACACAGTGTCTTTCTACAACATTAAACACTACTCACAGTAGACGTGAAGCTTAAAGGGAAGAGTCTATCAGTCACATACTGACTATTTAGCCACATTAACTACATGCAGATTGTGTGTGTTTGTGGCATAGACTGTAAATAAAAGATGTCTCCTCCATTTCTTCACCCATCTGATCTAAATGAGAAAGTGTGACCACTGCATGCTGCCCGCCGCAAGGTATACTCTGCTTTGTCGTACTTTTTGTCTCTAATGTGGGACAGAATGTAAAAAATGAACATTATGTTGCACTCAGTAAACTGTGAAACTAGTGATAAAAATCATAAACTCCTCAAGACGGTGTTTACTGAGCTCTTAGATCAAGTGAGCATACAGTCTTTGAAAGCTGCCCCCTTCAGGTCATTAGAAATGATGCCGGAATAAGGTCCTTCACCATCGGCTTAACTTTCTCAACCTGAAAGTTCATTGTCTATTAAAGTCTATGGTTTGTGTTACAGAAATAACCCACCCCACAGCTGTGATGTCATTTCTTTCCGGTGTTACTGATTGGTCCATAAAAACAAAGCAATGTTATATTTTTCCAGCTACAAAGGGGAAAGAAACACAAATACATAAATCTGTTAAGTGAAATAACAAAAGCTGCTGTGGGAAAACTGGGCGTGTCTTGCTAGCAGAAACCAGACCTGGAAGTTTCAGAGGATAAGCACAAACAACAGCAGAGAAGTCTTTTTGTGTTTTTGAGGTTTTTAGGGCCAAGTACAATAAAGTAAGTATTGTCTGCATCTAGAAGTATAAAACTGTGGGTCATCCAGGCTTCTAGGTAAAAGTTTTAGTTTCATTTCTTTCATCTTTCATAGATGAATATATCTGCACAATGGAAACATATATAAAGTGATAAGTATTGGGGTCTAAATGACCTTTAATTTCAGTGGGAACCAAGACATAAAACGAGTCATGGTTTATTAAAAAGATGCAGAATTTGCCCCAGCACAAAGTTTTAAATAACTCAGTTTTGGCCCTAGAAGTTGTACTTCTACCACCATCTTTTCTGTGGTAGAAATGGCCCATGTTGCCCTCTGATAATATTTTCGGTAGTGGTCCTAGAACAGATCCCTGTGGAACTCCGTGACTTTTATGTGGATGGATCAGTGTAAATAAGTCTATGACAGCACAACTGTAAATAGTGTCATTAGTAAAATACTGTGATCAGTATGCAGCACTGAAGTCTAATAGCAGTGTAGTGATATACTGACTGAAACTCTCCAACGATCCATTCTCATGCATTTCGTCACATTTCCTTTGCAGCAGGCTTTCTTACCTGTCTCACAACTCCTATTAGTGGAGAAGAGATCTTTCGATTCATACTGTGCCAATGACAAGATTTATCCTGTATTTCAAAAGGTTTTTTTTTTTTTGGAGTACCTTTACCCGTCATTCTTTGGTGAAAATGTACAGAACCAGCACTGCTTTGATGAAAACCTGAATCGATATTCACCTGAAATAATCAATACCATGTTCTATAGAGACCATTGTGTATGCCACACAATGATGTTTGCTTATTGTGTGTCTCAGCGTGATTTTTCTGCTTTGTTGATGGATGCAACATCACAAACCTCATTTTTCTCATATTTCACCTACCTTCCTTCCTCTCCCCAGGCTCTTTGACTTTGGGTCTCGTCCGGCAGTGCCAGACCATCCATGGCCGAGATCGGACCTGCACCCCCCCACGGCTGCCGGGAGAATGGATCACCGTGCTGCTCTTCATCATCCTGGGCATCATCTCCCTTACAGTCACCTGCGGTCTTGTTGTGATGTCACACTGGCACCGAGAGGCCAGCAGATATGCCCGATGGATCGCCTTCACGGGGAGTACGTATCCACTGCCACAATTTGCACTCAATCAAAAAATGCGCTCAAATAATCTTTTTCAGTTTCACCTGCGAGCGTGGCTCTGGGATGTGTTTACAGGCCTGTGGTTACTCACAGCGGGGATTGTAAAATGACTTTTTCCCTTTCTGCAAATGACTGGCTTATGTGCTCCAGCTAAACTTGAACTAGCTGAGATTTGCAGTGCAGCTGTGTGCTAATGGATGTAGAGTACCAAACCAAAATTATATAATAAATTCAGAAAAAAGCTGTGAAATAAACTTCAGCTACCTCTGCATCAGAATTATTTTCACTGTGGGAAAGCTCAGGTAATCATGAAAACATAAAAATATATATAAGGAGCTCTGTTTAATAGCTGCTAGTTTTTATTTTCGTAGAAAAGAGACATAATTAGTGTGCAGAGAGTGTCATATTACTTTAAATGTTTAAAAGAAAAACATTCAGGTTAATAACAGCTGGTCAGTGTTTTGGTAAGTGGACTGGTGCTTATATAGTCCTTTTCTACTCTATTACAGCACTCAGAGCATTCACACACACGTTCATACAAGTGCATTTTTTACGTCTAATGCTTTTAATCTAACATTCACACATTCACACTCCGATATCAGGGGCAATCTGATCAGCAGTTTGGCCAAGGATGCTTTAAAATGCATTCTGGTGGAGCCCGGAATCGAACCACTGACCTTCTGATTAGTAGGAGATGCACTCTACCTCCTAAGTGACACTTGAGACCCCAAGATTAACTCCATCACTGACTCCACCATCTCAACAGCCAGAACGGCCCACTGTGTAGGCTGCAACTGTCTTCAAAGCGGCTTTGGTGAATCAAAACTGCCGTTTGTATGCTATCAATTCGGGTCAAGTTGGATTTTACATGCAATCAGTTTAATAATCAACTGTGGAAATTGTTGCATACTTATAAATTCACCTTAACTACTTACATTCCAGCCAGCACCCACAGATTTGAAACTCCAGGGTTTTCTCCACAATTAGTGACGTAACTGTTGCACGATGGGGATTTAACCATCCTGCAACACAGGCTTTCAGCAATGTTGCTTTTCGGCAATTTTTTGCAAACATTGGGGTTGTTGGACACTCAAACGTTGTGGAATCAGCGGTCGATGCAACTTGGTCACTTGCAAAAATATTTTCGGGGCTGCTATCCTGTTTTTACTCTGGTATGACTGAGCGATTAGTTCTGCAGCAGAATCATTGGTGCTGATGCTTCTCTATCCTTGTATTTTCTCATTGCAGTGATCCTGTTCTGTATGGCTGCGTTCATTTTCCCAATTGGATTCTACATCAACGAGGTTGGAGGACAGCCATATAAGCTGCCCAACAACACAGTGGTGGGCTCCTCCTACGTACTCTTCATTCTGTCAATATTCTTCACCATAGTGGGACTGCTGTTTGCCGGGAAGGTGTGCCTGCCCGGCTGACAAACTCACGTTCTCTTTTTAAACGCATAAAAAACCGCTACCACTGGAAGCCAACGTCGTTAGAACGAACTCTCCTGCGGCAGAGCTGGAAGCGTCGCTGAAAGCTGAGAAGTACTTGTCTTTCCCTCGCCGATGAATTGTCGCAACCGGAGCCAAAACCGCTGCAGTCCATCTGTGCATGTGTTTGTTCAGAGGCCGAGCAGGTGCAAGGAGCTCTGAAACGGCCCTCCTTGTTTTCCTTCGTGAACAAGAAGCAGGGCAGTGAACAGAAAACAGATTATAAAATGGCAAAAGTGACATGTGAGCTTTCGAGGAATTTAAGGGGGCATTGTGAACGTCTGAGCTGTCATCCTAAAAATTCACGACAGGCGACGGAGAGCTGTTGTTCTTCTCATCTGAACCATCAGGGACGATTTGCACATGTCAGGCCTGATAGCAGTCTGAGGCCCTGATATTGGCCAGTCAACCTCTGTATGATGTCTGTTCTTCCCCCAAGCACTGCTACAAAATAATATAAGCTGCATTACTTTTATTTATATGATAGATTTGGAAGTGTATGTTTTAAAAGGCCAGCTTCTCTGCCAGTGCTATGTCAAGTGGATCATATTGCCTTGAGGATGGTTTACTGCAATGGAATAAATATAAAGTTCATGATACAAGAAGTCATAAAAATGCTATTTCTGAGTGGAATGTAAAATGGGCTATTAGCAACAGCTGCCCAAAGTTTGTAATGCTTGAGTCTGTGAAATGTGTCCGCACTGAAGGAAGAGGAGCTGTTGAAAGATGTCAGAGTTTTAAGCTTTTAACATTGTGAATAATCAGTGAGGAAAAGGTCAAGCCTGTTGTGGTTCTCTGTTAGTTTTACTAATCTTATTGATGTAGTAAACTGATTTTTCACCTTTTTTTTTTTAAAGAATATTTTATGGATTAAACAGTGCAAAGAATGATAGAATCATCGACTTGTTTTATTCATCTATAATGCTGATGCCTGTGTGTGTGTCTGTGCCTTTTTTTTTTTTCAAATCACTGATGTTTGTAATTGTGCATGGAAGGTGTCATCGCATTAAAATTATGACAAGGGAATACCCATTCCTTTTATTTTTCATGCTTTTTCTCAAAATAATGCTGTGTGCATCTATGATGTTTGAACCACACACACAGTGTCTGCAGTAAGAGCAATCAAGGTCACACTTGAAGTTGTAGTGTGTGTTTATTGTCCTCAATGTCAACCATTACCATACTAAATATCTACACTCAACACTTTGTTAGGTACACTCTCATTAAACAGCTGATTAATCTAGCCAATCATGTGGGAGCAATTCTGTGCACATATACACTCAACAAAAATATAAACGCAACACCTTTGTTACTGCTCCCATTCCCCATGGGATGGACGTAGAGACCTAAAATTCATTCCAGATACACAATATAACCATCCCTCCCAAACAGTGGTCACAAATCAGTCCAAATGTGTGGTAGTGGGCACATCTGCTATATTGAGATAATCCATCCCACCTCACAGGTGTGCCACATCAGGATGCTGATCTGACATCATGAGTAGTGCACAGGTGTACCTCAGACTGCCCACAACAAAAGGCCACCCTGGAATGTGCAGTTTTTTGCGCTATTGGGGGTCTGGGGACCCAGAACCGGTCAGTATCTGGTGTGACCACCATTTGCCTCATGCAGTGCAACACATCGTCGCATGGAGTCTATCAGATTGTCAATTGTGGCCTGTGGAATGTTGGTCCACTCCACTTCAATGGCTGTGCGAGGTTGTTGGATATTCGTGGGAACTGGTACACGCTGTCGTATACGCCAGGCCAAGACCCCGATGAGGACGACGGGCATGCAGTTGAGCGTCCCTGAGACGGTTTCTGACAGTTTGTGCATAAATTGTTTGGTTGTGCAAACCAATTGTTCCAGCAGCTGTCTGGGTGGCTGGTCTCAGACGATCTTGGAGGTGAACCTGCTGGATGTGGAGGTCCTGGGCTGGTGTGGTTACACGAGGTCTGCGGTTGTGAGGCCGGTTGGATGTGCTGCCATATTCTCTGAAACGCCTGTGGAGACGGCTTATGGTTGAGAAATGAACATTCAATGCACGGGCGACAGATCTGGTTGACATTCCTGCTGTCAGCATGCCAATTGCACGCTCCCTCGTTGCTTGTGGCATCTGTGGCATTTTGCTGTGAGACAAAACTGCACATTCCAGGGTGGCCTTTTGTTGTGGGCAGTCTGAGGTACACCTGTGCACTACTCATGATGTCAGATCAGCATCCTGATGTGGCACACCTGTGAGGTGGGATGGATTATCGCAATATGGCAGATGTGCCCACTACCACACATTTGGACTGATTTGTGACCACTGTTTGGGAGGGATGGTTATATTGTGTATCTGGAATGAATTTTAGGTCTCTACGTCCATCCCATGGGGAATGGGAGCAAAAACAAAAGTGTTGCGTTTATATTTTTGTTCAGTGTAGGTGTCGTTCAGGCAGACTGCTTCAAGATGGTGAACACTAACTCACAAATAACCAGTCATTACAGTCAAGATATGAAGAACAGCTCAATTCAGTTCTGTTCTATTCATATGCTGCTAATTCACTGTAATAGTCCCCTCAATGTATATTTATTGTAAGATAAAGACCCTAAAATATTAGAGAGAAACCCCAGTTAGCATTTAGCCTGAAGGCAGCACATCACATATGAAGCACAACCAGAGGAGCGTTTATTTATCTTTTTCCTTGGGACTCCCTTTGAGCAACTCAGTGACAGTGGGAAGGTAAAACTCCTTGGCAGGAAGAAACCTCCGGGGGAACCAAGCTCAGGGAGGGGCAGCGATCTGCCGTGACCGGTTGGGGGGGGGGTGACAGAAGACAGCCAGAGTTCAATAATTGCTCATGATTAAATACAAAGTGGTGTAAAAAGACACAAAGTAAAAAGAGGTGAGTGAAGAAATAATGCTAAGTGCATTACGCTGAGCACCCCTCAGCAGCCAAGGCCTATTGCTGCATAACTAACAGAGGATTCAGGTTCACCTGATTTAGGCCTAACGAATCAACATCATCAAAAAAAAAAGTTTTAGGTCTAATCTTAAAAATAGAAAGTGTTTTTATCCCAAATCCAAACTGGGAGCTGGTTTCATGGAAGAGGGTCCCTTTCTACTTCTAAATATCCTTGGGACTACAACTAAGCCTGCAGTGTGAGAGCAAAGTGCTCTGTTCAGATAATAAGGTACTATGAGGTATTTAACATTTAATCAATAAAGATTTTGTATGTTTGGAGAAAGATTTTTAAAAATCTGAATTTAACAGGGAACCAGAAACAGAGAGGCTTACCATGGTAACGTGGAAACCTTTCGAGTTCCAGTTAGTCTTCTTGCAGGAGTGTTCTGGATGAAATGAAGACTTTTCAGGGAGCTTTTAGAGTAACTAGATAATAATGATTTACAATAGTCAAGCCTTAAAGTAACAAATGCATCATCTAGTTTTTCAGCATCACTTTGAGACAATAACTTTGTCGAACCTCAAAGCAAATGAGCAGAAAATTGAGGCTACATTTCACACAGGCTCACAAAAATTGCACAGTAGAGGACTGGAAAAAGTAACCTGGTCTGTTTAGTCTCAGTTTCTGCTGCGACACTCAGATTGCAAGGTAAGAATTTGGTGTAAACAGCATAAAAAGCATGGATTCATCTCAACCTGAATAGACACTTAAGTCTAGAATCCTTCAGTATACAGAGGAGTTTGTGATTGTGTTGATACTGCGAGGTGTGCAGCTTTTGTGGGTAAAAACAAGCCCAAACGATCACATCTCTAATGCTCACCAGGCTTAATCGTTAGTATGAGGTGTTTGGCTGATATAGTGTGTTTGGTTTCCACCAAACATCTCCATCCTTGTCTTCTTTGTCCAAAGGACATGCTTCCAGAAGTCTTGTAGTTTGTTCACATGCAACTCTACAAACCTAAATTGCGATGCTATGTTCTTCTGCCAATCCTTTAAAAAAACAAACAAACATCAGTACTTGTTCAGTATTTTTATAATTGTGCTGTTATAAACGTGAACATTTGACATGCTAACCGAGGCCTGTAGAGTCTGAGATATCGCTCAGGGTTTTTTTTTTCTATAAGCATTGAATGGTCTGATGCCCTTTTGCTGGGACATTCATTCTTGTGAAGATTGTGGAATCGTTTTAACAAATACTCAAATGCTCCAGACCAGCAAACTGCCAAAACATCTGCTTTTATAGAGATGCTGACACTGATGATAAATTAATCAAGTGGATTTGAGCACCAGCGCCTGGCTGCTACCGTATTAATTTGAATTTAAGAGGTAATGTTGTACCTGTTCATTGTCCATATGACTGTTTCTTTCTTTCTGTACTTTCTTTTCCACATGACTGTAGTTTTTGAGCCTCTTTGAACCACTTCACAATTGTTCTATTGGCTGGCAATAAAATTAACAATAAAAGGAAAGAGATTTAATTATTTTTTGCTCATAATTTCATTAATGTGATGTGTTCTAATGACAATGGAAAATTAAAGTACAAAATTATGATAATTAATAGTCCACTGCAGAGTAGTCATTTACACTTATTAGAAGGACTGACATACTTGTGTTACCTTTCTCTGGCCCCTTTTTGATTTTTTGGGTTAAAAACTACTAGAAAATAGTTATTATAACAGCAAAACTTGGTTTAAGTGTATCTATTTATTTTCCATGTAGTTAATTTCATACTGACACGAGATTAATTATGCAATAAACTTTGCATTGGATTTAAAATTTGTTACAGAGATACCAAAAGAACATGAGAAATGGGACAGCAAGTTCGCTCAGTGTTGTAGTCGCACTGAACACTAATACAAAAACGTGTAACTTATGTAGAACAGTGTTAAACAACACATGAGACTTACTGAAAAAAAACGGTTTCACTTTTCATCAAATTAATCTGCATGACAAAAGTCTTCTCATATATATATATATATATATATATATATATATATATATATATATATATATATATATATATATATATATATATATATATATATATATATATATATATATATATATATATATATATATTAACATATATATTAACAAACAAAGCGACTCATATGAGATAAGTTAAAGAAACATTATATTATAGTGAATTGAAAGCTTGTCAGTTTAGTTTGGCACAACAGTATGATCAACAGATACACTCCGTGTATGAGGTGCAAATTCAACCCCCACCACAAGAGGGCGTCATTGGTCAAATGTAATTGACAGTATAAATCCGCCTCCTTACTTGGACCTCATCGTCAGAAAGTCAGAACTGCCCAAACTGAAGGAAAATAGATCCATAAAACAGTTCGCTCCACATCAATTTTTATGATAGCCTTTGGAGTCTGTGTGAAGGTAGAATCACACCGCATCGTCATCCTTTCCTTTCTCTAGTATTCACACACAGTTCAGTTCTCATCTAGAACACCATAGGCCCACTGCACTGATTATGTTAGGCCATGATGGGACTGGTGTGCTGGAGCTTGGCCATTTGTGCAGCTGTAAGCAACAGTACTCCAGTGAGGAGCTCCAGGCCGTAGGAGAGCCAGGCTAGACCGAAGGACCAGCCGAAAGACGTGTGAATGTAGGCCAGGCCCTCCTGACCCACCAGCCTCTCAGTCTCAGCCAGTGCCTGGTTCGAGTAAATGATGTAGAGACTGGCGCCGCACATAGTCAGCAGACCTGGAGATTCACACATATACACACAGGAAGAGGCAAGTAAGTTCAGGGTCTTCAGATTCAAAGCAGTCAAAACTGGTATATTTAAAGTATATAGTTAGAGCTGGATCAGGGAACTCTGAACTCTGTAATTCATTATTATCAGGATGTCCAAAAAACTCACTGAAAAGCCTTCAGCTAATCCAAAATGCTGCAGCAAGAGTCCTGACAGGGACTAGAAAGAGAGAGCATATTTCTCCTGTTTTGGCTTCCCTTCATTGGCTTCCTGTTAAATCCAGAATTGAATTCAAAATCCTACTCCTCACATACAAGGTCTTAAATAATCAGGCCCCATCTTATCTTAATGACCTTGTAGTACCATATCACCCTATTAGAGCGCTCCGCTCTCGCTCTGCAGGCCTACTTGTTGTTCCTAGAGTATTTAAAAGTAGAATGGGAGGGAGAGCCTTCAGTTTTCAGGCCCCTCTTCTGTGGAACCAGCTTCCAGTTTGGATTCGGGAGACAGACACTATCTCTACTTTTAAGATTAGGCTTAAAACTTTCCTTTTTTCTAAAGCATATAGTTAGGGCTGGACCAGGTGACCCTGAATCCTCCCTTTGTTATGCTGCAATAGATGTAGGCTGCCGGGGGATTCCCATGATGCATTGAGTTTTTCCTTTCCAGTCACCTTTCTCACTCACTATGTATTAATAGACCTCTCTGCATTGAATCATATCTGTTATTAACCTCTGTCTCTCTTCCACAGCATGTCTTTATCCTGTCTTCCTTCTCTCACCCCAACCGGTCGCAGCAGATGGCCGCCCCTCCCTGAGCCTGGTTCTGCCGGAGGTTTCTTCCTGTTAAAAGGGAGTTTTTCCTTCCCACTGTCGCCAAAGTGCTTGCTCATAGGGGGTCATATGATTGTTGGGTTTTTCTCTGTATCTATGAAGCGCCTTGAGGCGACTTTTGTTGTGATTTGGCGCTATATAAATAAAATTGAATTGAATTGAATTGAATTGAATCCTCCCTTTGTTTTGGCTGCTGGGGGCTTCCCATGCTGCAGTAAGTGTTTCTTCACTCACCTCTTTTCACAATATGTGGCTTTACACCACTCTGCATTTATTCATTATAGTTATTATTAATTTCTGACTCTCTTTCACAGAATGTATTTTGTCCCATCTTCCTCCCCTCACCCCCAACTGGTCGTGGCAGTTGGCTGCTCCTCCCTGAGCCTGGTTCTGCTGAAAGTTTCTTCCTGTTTAAAGGGAGTTTTTTCTTCGCACTATTGCCATGTGCTTGCTCATAGAGGGTCTGATTGTTGACATTTTCTCTGTATTATTTTAGGGTCTTTACATTACAGTATAAAATACTTTGAGGTAACTGTAGTTGTGATTTGTATATTTATAAATAAAACTGCATTGAATTGAAAATTGAATCAGCTGAAAATAGTTTTTTAGTCCTAACACTACTTCTTTTGTCCCCCACTTAAACTGGAAACACTACACACCGTTCTCAGACATGCTGAATTTTTGGCTAATAGCTCTTTCAGAATCACCTCGTCGGTGCAAAAATACTATTTTATGTCTGTCAGAGAGTGTTATCGTTGGCATTTTTTTGTAGATTGACTAAAGTAATGGGAACAAATTACATTCAACTGGTTTTGAAAAAGATTGCACAAAACCATTTTTTGCTTCTTAGAAGCAAAAAAATAACTTAGATGAATGAGGGGTGGTTACTTTTTGTCCAGATTTAGTGTCACATTCACTTAACATTTTCTCCAACAAAATGTTTTCATCAGTGTGGCCAATTATGACATGAAAAATTATTGATTATTACTGAGAGGCCTTTTTGTCTAAATCGTCATACTGATTAGTTTTATGAGTTTTATTCTGAGCTGATAATAAATTCCCAATTTCTCTGCCCTTATTATAAAAGTTATGTTAACATCTAACTGACATTTCAGTGCTTGTAAAGAGCTCAGTCTCTGCAAAGCAAATAGGAGCTGTGATATCGACTGTATGAATTAGGAAATGAAACAGAAAGTTCAGACGTAGCAGGAGGAGAGGAGACAGATTAAACCCAGACTTTTAGCTCAATAGATAACCTGGGATTTAAGTTGGCTTCCTTTATGGAACTGAAAGCTTTGCATTTTCCTCGATCTCAAGTTTAACAAACTCAGAGTTTTCACCAAACCTGCATCCTGTATCAGGGTTCTGGGCGAGATAGATAAAGGAAATCCTTATTTGGATCTGCTATTAGTTTGGTTCCAGGTTTAGAGGTGACAATAAATTATATACCCTGTTGAGGAGGATAGCATTTTAGAAGCAAACACCTGCACAAGCTGGCATCGTACTCCAGCAATTCTGAAGCGGAAATGTGTTCTAGTCAGAGCTCTGTGCTGAGAGCTGAGAACGGTAACTCATGAAGCTGCCCAGAATCTCATATTATGAGAGACAGGAAGAGCACTGACGCATGGATTGTCTGTTATTCTACTCATCAGAGACTAGACTGAGACACACACACCCACACATACACACACACTGTTCCACAGTGTTGCTATTGGAAACCCTTTTAATTCTGACAGCTTGCTACTGGTTTTAAGGGGATGCAAATGAAGCTACCCGGGGCGGGACTAATAAAGATTTTATTACAATTACACCCCAAGGTGCAACAAACTAGGAATATGATGAGGAAACCGCATCTGACGCCTCATTTTTATGCACTTTGCCAAGAAACAAATAGAGAGACAGGAAATGATTGAACTGCAGCGCATATAGGAAAGACAACTTTTACCATAATAGAGATAAGGAAGTCAAGTAATGGAATAATTTTTCATCAGGTGTGTAATCAGTTTTAATGATTGAGCAGACAGCTAAAAGAATAAATAAAAAAATAGAAATAAAGAAATCAAATCAAAGATATATTTTATTCAGTGTAAAAACTATCGCTTTTCATTATATCCTGTAACAGGACGTGAGTGTCACTGAAGTTTAGATTAGATTTAGTTAGAATAGGCATCTTAATGTCAAGTTGGTTCGCTTCTTTTGTTCGATATCTTAAGAGATTAATAGACTGTCTTGAATTTTTTTTTTTTTTTTACAGACATTAGACCAAATATTCACCAACTGATTGTGCAAAAATGAGAGTGCCTACGTAATAACACTAGTATCTGCTCAAATAACCACTTTTATTTGCCATCTTACAAATCGGGGGATTTATTGAAAAGAAACAGCTACTAAAGTCTTGAGGGACTTTTCATTTCTTTAGAGATTGCTACAAAAATGGTAAAATAGTTGCAGAGATGTATCGAAACATCTGCAAAGACATATAGAAATGCAGTAAATAAAGCAAAAACAGAGTTGGTACAATTCTAATGAGTTGAAATGAAAGTCAATATTTGATACGATCACTTCAACATAACCCTTAAGCAGCTTTTTGCCCCTTGAAAGGCTTCTAGGAGTGATCCTTAAAGCTCTTTCTGAACTAAGAAGTTTCATTAATGTTTCAGGCCTACTGATTGAATGAACACATGGAAACTATTGACATTTGCTGGGGTGTTTGGGATTATTGTCATGCTGAAAAATGAACCCATTTCTAATTAAGATGTTTTCCAGATGGTGGATCAAAAGCTGATGATACATTTTTGCATTTAGAATTCCATCAGTTTTAAAAAGATCCTGAACACGACTAGCTGAAATGCAGCTCCAAACCATCATGTTTTACAGATCGCTATGGACACTCACTGTTGTACCTCTATCCTGACCTCCACCAAACAGATTGATGATTTTAACCAATGGCTGAAATTCATCCCAACCGTTTTTCTTGTTTTTCTAACTTAAGAATGATTTCTTGACAGCCACCCTTACATTGAGCTCATTTCTGATGAGGCTTCATCAAGGGTCAGATACAAACCTCCACTTGTCCAGTTTTTGAATTTTTTAAGGACACACTGCAAACCACGCTGAGATAGGCCAAGTTTTTAGCTAATAGCTCTCTGTGAATCACAAAAATACCACAAACTGCATTTCCTTCTCCATTTTTCATTGGTTCAGCTAGATTTAACAGAAACTGGAACAAAAGTTTCTTGTTAAATTGTTGTTTATTTGTAGCCACAACACTGTCTCAGTTAAGTATGTTTTTATGCTTGAATGATTCATAGATCAGTGTTATGTGGCTTAACAGATAAAAAACATTCCCCTGAAATTTTGAAGTTACGAGGATCGGACTGAAAATGAGTGAAAAAGCTGTCAATGTCCAAAGAAAAACTTTGAAAGGCCTTCAGAAAGCCTCAAGAACTGTTGCTCACGACCACTTTTTAAAAAAATGACAAGAAAGTGTGAATGCTTGGATGCAAAATATTAAGAGTGGGTCAAGACTTACTACAGAAATGTTTCTGTTTTTAACCCCTCTTCTGCTGCTGAAGCATTTGTTTTAATGTCACATTCAGGCACTGCAAATCAGACAGCAACAGAATGCCATTCATAGTTATTTACTCATAAACACGGTTTGTATCCAGCACTGAAGCGCCGTTGCCATGGGGGTGTGTGTGCTCAGTCTGGAACAATGTTAAAGTGGGCGGTTAATGTAAACATCTGCACGAATGCCAAGGCCCGAGGCTTCTCAGGAGAACGCTGCACTGAGATAACCAATATTAGCCGTTGGTAATTTTAATTTTGGTTGTGTTGTGCAAATGAACAATTAAAGACTTCATCCTGTAATATAGCAAAACTCTTGTTGTCTTCCTCATCACACTACGTTACAATCGTGTTCATAAATGCACTGCACGCTTACTAATGGGCTAACTCTAAAAATACTCCGACATTAAAAGTTAATTAAATGCTTACAACTAAGAGCAGCAGAGCGCCCAACGACAGAGCAGAGTGGCAAAATCGAGAGAGATTAAGAAATGCCCGGCTCGGAGGCTGAGGTCTTTTAAAAAGTCCAACAGTCAACAAGTTCACAAGATGACTCCAATCTAATTCAAGACTTTATTTTATTCCACACTTAACCATGTGCTGCTTGTTAAAGTGAGACTATGAAGAGTCTGTTTAAGTATGTGTTTGTCTATCACAAGGTCCCATTTATGGAGGTCATAAGGCGTTGGCAGAAGAGCGCCCAGGAGATCCAGAAGCTCAGGCGCTAGGTTTATGCAGACAAGAATAACTTAATTACTGGAAATAGCTAGATTAAGAGAATGGCATTAACAGTAATCTAACTATTTCACATTTACAGCTTTTTGAGCTACTAAACTAATAATCACTGTAGTTTCATGATACATGACATCTTAACACTTTCTGTCTTAGTTGTGACCTGAATGCCACTTTTATTACAGTTTCCTGTTTTTTAGTTTTTCAGTTTTTTCTGTTATCGCCCGGCACAGATTCAATACACACCAAAAAGAAACAGCTCTGTGGTCTGTAACTGTTTAATTCAAAAGTCAAATGAGTAATTCAGCTCTAACTAAGCTATTCTTACTCAGATCATGTTCTGAATTTGGATCAGATAACCAGGTTCAACATTTTACATGGCGGCTGAAACATTTGGAATATTATCTTCGTCTTGTTTGTCTCTTTCACAACTGGGGTGTCTTAACACATGCCAGTTTGCTCCGGCCATCTTTTTGAGGCAAACGGTCCTCACTGATTAATGATGCGATGAGAACATATCAATTTCAGCAAACCCACTGAAGTTGAATTATAAAGCTTTAAAATTTAAGATGTGCTGAATTTGAAGCAGGAACAGTAGTTTAGGGGAGCAAAATCGAAAGATGTGTGCTAAAAGAGGCAGCCTGACCTTTAATCTGTGTAATTCATACAGTCATTGGCCATTTTGTTAGGTAAGCCTCTTCAAATGCTTGTTAGCGGAGGAGTCGGTTGATTGAGGGGCTGATGAAGAGGATGCAAAAGACCCACAGTAAGCAGAGAAGACCTAATTATCTGGTCATGTAACAGCAACCTGATGCACACTGCATGGAGACATGGTCAAGACGACCTGCTGAAGTTCAAGCTGAGCATCAGAAAGGTGATTTAAGTCACTTTGAATGTGGCATAGTTGTTGTTGCCAGAGCAGCTGGTTCAGAAAACTGCTGATCTGCTGGGATTTTCATTCACAACCATCTCCAAGGTTTACAGAGATTGTATCAGTGGTTCAGGCTGCTGCTGTTGGTGTAATGTTGTCTGGATCATTTTTTGTTTTTGGCATGATCACAGTGTACCCATCTTCTATTGGCTGCTTCCAGCAGGATAACGCATCATGTCACAAAGCTCAAATTATCTCAAACTGTTTTCTCAAACATGACAGTGACTTCACTGTACTCAAATGGCCTCCACACTCAGCAGATCTCAATCCAATAGAGCACCTTTGGGATGTGGTGGAACAGGAGAGTCTCATCATGGAAGTGCAGCCAACAAATCTGCAGCAACTTTGTGATGCTGTCATGTTAACATGGACCAAAAATCTCAGAGAAATGTTTCCAGCACGTTGTTGAATCTGTGCTCTGAAGGCATAATGAGGTGCAACGCAGTACTAGCAATTTGTGCCTAATGAAATGGCCATGGTTGTATACAGATACACAGACATGCTGTTACAAAACCACTGCGATTCCTTAATAACAGCACACTAATTCATATTTTCCCCTCCTGTCAGAAGTTAATTATTAATAAATGTTGCAGAGTTAATAATCACAAGTCAATCAAAACGATTCCCTAAGTAATGCTGTGTCGTTATTAAGACAGCTTACATTTCTGGAGTGAAGTTTTGCTTAAAGATAATTTTTTGGGGAGAGCAGTATCATCGTCAACATATGGTTACATGTAGTTTTTACTTAATTCCAAATGCGATGCATTTCATGTATGAATGAAAGAATTTCTATAGTCCGAATTTACTGCATAATACAGTGTTTATGAAAATAATGACAACTGCAATATAAAATTCTCATTGAAAGTAGATTTCTTAAAACCCATATCTGCTTGTAGTCCATTTACGTGTGCCACATATGAGTCATGACCTATATTTGTAATACTTCTGTGGTCTAACTGACTCCTGTGCAGGTCTCATGATGCCCAATAAACACGATGTGAAATTACAGACTATATAAAAAGTACAAAGTGTTAGACGGACACGTTTGGGTGATTGATTGCGCAGTCTCTTTCGGATAGAGCTCTCTGGCCACACTGGCCTGTGGCAATTGTGTTTTAATGGATCAGAATTGAATGGAGGGTAAATGGATGCACTAAAGCCCTTAGCAACTAAGTGTTTTCCGTTTTCACACACCGCAGTGCCCTCACAAAGCGGCTGACCTCACGCGTATTCAATACTCAGAGCTGGACATCCGGACCGATCTTCGTGGGTCTAAGGTTAAACAGATCAGAGTAAATAAAGTGAACCCGAACTTACTGCAGATGAAGAAGTACGACGCCGTGCCGGTGAGGAGGATCGGGCTACGAGCCAGGGAGCTGACCAATCCACAGATGCCTCCAAAGAGCAACAGAACCAGGCTGAGGGGAAGCATCACCACAATTGCACTGTGCATGTCTGGGTAGAAACAGATGGATTATGGAGCATCAGCGGAGTTATAGCTGCCTTGACAGTGAAAGTTCATTAGCAGAAAAGCTGGTGGTGTTTCTGGACTCACTCAGCATGCGCAGCTCGGTATCGGAGACCCCGGAGTAGTCAACTGTGAACGAGTCGATAGAGCCCGTGTGCATCTTCCCACCTGAATATCACATTTAACAACACGGTGATGTTGGTTGAGGGTTTAGATCTCAGCATTTAGAGGCAAAAGTTAAGAAAAGTGGCAGCCTACCTTCGTTGATGCTCCACAGTCCCGAGTGGGAACTCATGTTCTCAAAGTCGCTGACATTCATGGGATTCATTTCTATAATGTACCAATAATCGGTGCCGAGGGAAGTGGCCAAAAAGGCAAAGCTTAGCATCCCGCAGATGCCAGCTGCGATAACGAAAGCGCCAAAAGATACCTTCATCTTGGACAGGTTAAGGTTTGAGACACGCGTGAAACTCGGTGGCTTCAGCTCATGCGTAACGGAGGTCTTCTGCTGTCGAGTGTGCTTTGGAGTGCTTTTACGCACTCATCACCGCCGGCTAAGTAATCAGGAAAAAATATCCCTCCCCAAAATCTTTCCAATTGACTAATCAAATTGTTAAGGGGAATCGATATTCATTTCCGTTCTCAATTAATGAATGATCACACAGTAACAAAGAGATAAGAACCTGCCTGAGCAGCAGCAGCTCCTGTCTGGGAGAGACTCGGATTCACACTGAAACGCACACGTTTACGCAAAACACGGAGGGAGCAAATAGCGGAGAGTTAAGAGGCTGCACTCATTTGTGTTTGAGTAAAATACTTTAACCTCAATTTCAAGCTGTGGTATGGAGAAAGCTAGAGATGCAAAGGCTTATATAAATATAATCAAATCTAAATACATTATAAATACAGCCAGACCTTTTGAGTGGAGGATTCATGTTGCTCTAACAGACTACATCTATATTAAAGACACCATAAATAATTATGTTACAGAATCCAATATTTATTAGATATCAGATTACATAAAAACAGAAAGTGTTAAAAGATAAAAACACATACTTTAAAAAATTTGACATGAAGGCACACAAAGGAAACATAAAAATGAGTTTGGTGAGGAACAAGTCAATAATTCTGACAGCTACAATTATTCTCTCCATCTTTCTCAGATACACAAACGAGCTCATGTCATTCATCTGAATCTGTCGCTGTGTCACTCTTCTCCCATGGCCGTCTTGATGATGTCTGCTCGCCTCAGTTTGGCTGCCTCTTCAAACTTGGTGATGGCCTCATTACAAGATTTGTTCTGTGAGCAAAGAAGATCAACTGCAGATCAGTAATTAAGGCCTTGTTGTCATGGAAATAATTAGCAGACATTATTCTAGTCGGCAAAGTGTTCGCTCGTCAGACATATCCCAAAAAACTATTTAATAAATTGTTATTACACAAGACAACAGATTCGTGACTTCCTATAAAGAACGTACATTGATGAACTTGTGCCTCTCTTTCTGCAATCTGTAGAATTCCTCCACAGTCAGGTCTTCCACTTTTTTCTTCAGGGCAATGAAGTGGCAGGATGGCGAATGAGACTTGTGCTCCTTTCTGGCAAAAACAAGAGATAGATGGGAAAGTAAAGAGCTGTGGGCATGTAGTCACAAAGACTCCTAAATAATGCCACTGAAACACAAGTCTTGTTAATTATGACAATAAGAGTCAAAATGGGGGACCGGGGGTCACAGGCAAACTCTCGCACATTAAAGGAAAGGCTTATAGGAGTCAACAGCTGTTACTGGAGGAGAAAAACAAACAAAAATAATAATAAATCACCAAGCCTCACCAAACACTCGTGTCACTGGATCGCTCACATGTTTTTATTACGAGTGAGCCAAAAAGGGGGAAATAACCCAGGGTGAGCACAGATGGTTCTGAGCTGTCATAAAATGTTAGCAAAAATCACTTGGCAATAACTTTGACACCAATTTGGCAACATGTTTGAAGTTTGCTTAATAATACTGAAGACATGCTGGAGACATTATTAACGACTTGTAAAAACAAGAACGGCTTAAATTTATGGAAGAAATTAACAACTATTGGGCAGTTTATTTTTTATTTCTGAGCCCAGTAATGTGATGTGTGCTCTTACTCTGGGTCATCCTCTGGCTCCCAGCCCTCCAGCTCTTTCAGGCAAAAGAAACACATGGCGATGTCTGGGCTGTTCTCTGAAGGTGTGTGAATGAAGCCGGCTTTAGCCATCTGCAGGAATAAATGAAGATGTCATGTTGCACGAAAAACAAACAAACAAAAAAAAACTTCATATAGAGCTTTTCACACGTACCACTCGGGTTTATTTAATTAAAATGAGTCATTTAATATATTTATTACTCACTTTATTTTTTCTTTATTGTATGTCATCTAGACTTTAAGTTATTGAGCTCCATACTCCATTATATTAATCTTTTGAGACTGTACTGTATAAGCTATTTGTTTTGTCATAACACTACTACTACAAATAATAATGACAACAACAACTACTGACAGCAGCATTAACTCAAATAACCAGTCGTTACAAATGTAGTATGCAGAGGCGCATCTCCGAACACACAACACATTGAACCTTGAAGCAGATGGGCTCCAGCAGCAGAAGACCACACTGGGTGCCTCTCCTGTCAGCTAAGAACATGAAACTGAGTTGCAGTTCGCAGAGGCTCATTAAAATCTCTGCTATAAAGTCTCAGTATCTGTTGTGGCATTCAGATCTCAGTGTCAGAATTTGGCATAAACAACATAGAAGCCTTCTGCCTCCTGTCAACAGTTCAGGTATGTGGGATATCTTCTTGGCTGACTTCGGGCCCTTTACTACCAACTGAGTGTCATTTAGGCAACACCACGGGCAACTGATTATTGTTCCTGTCAATGTCCAGCGCTTTAGAACCACTGATGGCTACATCCAAAAGGCTAACCCACCATGTCACAAGGCTTGAATTGCGTAAAGCTGTTTTTTTGAGCTTGACAGCGAGTTCACTGTACTCAAATGGCCTCCACAGTCACCAGATCTCAATCCAGTGGAGAGATTTTGGGATGTGGTGGATGCATCATGGATGTGAAGTCTACAAATATGCTATCATGTCAATAGGAACCAAAATCTCTGAATGTTTCCCCCACTTGGTTGAATCTGTACCACGAAGAGTTAAAACAGCTTTGAAGGCAAAAGGGGGCCCAACGCGATAGTAGCAACTTGTACCTAATAAATTGACAGTACATGTCCATAGTGATGTGACGTTCTGTATCGAGGCTTCAAAGCTTGTGTCGAGTAATTTAGGGGGCGTTTCCGCGATGCGCGTATCGAGGCTTGCCTCATTTATGGGAGGAGCTGAAAATGATGACGTCCGAAGCCTCGCTGCCCGGCTGTACCAGGTGACTGGTTCGTGAAGTGGTTCGAACTTTGCCGCGAGCTATGACAGCGATATAAACCCCTCAGACTTCATTCAAAAATGTGGGTGTTTGATGGAGAGTTGCGGTTAGTGAGAGTTTGGAGACAGTTTGGAGGTTTATGAGAGAAAGTCAGGAGAGAATGGAGCCAGCTAAGAAGAGGAGGATGTCCTCACCTGTGTGGGAACATTTTGATTTTATTCCTCCCAACAAGGTATGTAAATTTCTACAGAAGATGTATTTTCATGATACTGATGGTGCAATACAATTTATGTTAAGCTGTCTGTACTTTTGTACAAGGTGAAGTGTTTGCTATGTGCCAGGGAGCTGGGATATAACAACAACACCTCATCCATGCTTAGGCACTACAGAGCTTTGCATGAGAATAAGGGTAACGCCGATTGAGGAGCAAGACCAGGTGAGCCATCAAATGTCATGATAATATTACTAATATTAGTAACATTACTAAATGATATACAACTGTAATAAGTTACGTGTGTGATTTTATATTTGTGCTTTATCTTTATTGTCTTTCCTCAGGAGAACAATCTCAAATAGATGAAGACCTGGTTAGCATGGTGATTGAGGACTCCCAGCCATTTAGCATTGTGGATGACAAAGGATTTAAAAGATTTGTTAAATCATTAAATCCTAGCTATGTTCTCCCCACTAAAAAGGTCATAAAAGCAGTGAAAATGTAGTTTTTATAGAATAAAATGTGAACGGGCAGTGTGTAGCTGTCCATACCTCAACATTACAAAAGCACAACCACTGTCCACACCTCACCTCACAGTAAATGATCATTTCCATTTTAAGCATTTCCAAATAATCATTTTCCATACTGCCAGTATAAATATACACAGTATACTTCCATCACTACAATATACATGTTTTACACACTCCTTTTGTTGTTGACATTTACAGGCTGTGTGCAAAAGGCCACACTCTTCAAATTCATGCCAACTAATATTTTTACGTCCAGTAGGTGTCCTGCTAGAGCAAATGAAGCTTCAAGAAGCTTTGCACTGGGGTGAACCAATTGGACGAAGAGCTTCAGTGCTTCGTGAAGCTTCATCTGCCCATCACTACATGTCCATTACTATTTAAATTTAAGCAGTTTTAATTGGAAAAAAAATAACTCGGATGAATCAACAAGGAAAACAATAGATCCTTGCAGTTAATGTGTCGGTTTCAGCGCGTTAAATGTGAGAATTTGTCGTAAATTGAGTACATTTAGGTTTAGGGACTAGGAGCCAAAACAAGTGTGTATTTAGGCATACAGATGGGGAGTCAGAAGATTTGTATTTCATTTAAATCTACAGCTAAACCAGAGTTTAGCTAGATTGTATTTCATCTGAGCCGCTTTTCTTTTTGCTTTCACGCCAGCTGCTGTTGTACTGTTAGCATGTCAACAGTAAGGCGTCGCTCACCGTTTCCAACCTCAGTTTAAACGTTAACTCACGTTTTCCGGCGTGCACTTGCAGTCTTCGTCGAATGGCCACCCCCCATAAGTTTTTAACCTATTCTCAAAAAAATACATTTTGACGTTTTCCTCGTTGTATGGATCCATTGTATTCACTGTCGCACGAACCCGTGAGCTAAACTACAGAGCCTTTTCAAATTTCGACGACACTTCAATTCGGCTGTTTTGATTGGTTGCCCACCTTCTTCGTGTGTATATTAGGTAATCGTATGAGCACAAGAGCGCCATCATGTGTTCTTGACCGAGAGAAAAAATAAGGAAATTTATTAGACAAATGCGCTCAAACTACGTTTAAAATTTGACTCGACTTTATTTAAAAAACAAAACAAAACTTGCTCTCATTCATTACTCTCTACCTTCTACGTGAGCACGAGTCAACCTTAAGTTCAAGCATCCGTTATACTTGCGTCCCACTTCCGCTTTGTGGTCATGGGCAATGTAGTTCATTACGTTTATTGGTCGAAAGCACAACGCGCGGAACTTTGTGAGACAGTGTCACATCCTCTGTCAACAACCGGTTCACATAACCTCACATTAGCATCCCTCACTGAGCTGATAGTACCATTAAAGTGAGCTTAACGTGACATATGCTCATTCAGCGGCTTCTTCTTCTTCTCCCCCCGGGTCCAGGTTATGGAGGGACGGTGTGCTGTCGAGACTTGGGCACAGTTTGGGTTTTCGGGAAGATCTTATAAAGTGAAGATCCTCTGTGGTTTCGGAACAGATGTTTTAATCTGCACTGGCACTGAAGAGATCTACGTGTTCAGTAAACGTGAGAGGAAAATCACGGCAAGTATCCGATTTACATGTATCAGACACAGATAAATAGATATAGATCTATGTACTTTATTTATCCCACACTGGGGAAAGTCACTTGTTACAACACCACAAGGGTCAGAAAGCAAAAAAGTTAACTAGAGATATATTAGGGGAAAAAAGATACTAATAAATCTAGATATCAATCAAATATTAAGCTATACTAAGACATAAGCTACACTGCAGGGCATATCTCTGGATTAACCATACTGTGTGTTGCTTCGTATTGTGCTGTTGCAGACTGTCCTCCTGTTACCTGCTGCTGTTAATGACCTGGTTGGAAACCAGGACAAGCAGCTAATCTATGTTGCATGCAGGAGTGGAGTTTACCGTGTAAACTTACAGTTTCTGCTACACAGGTATGAACCCTCATAGTTAGATTTCAGTAAACCTTTTTTAATTAATGCTGTTATTTCAACTCTGCTAAATTGCTCTTATGTAATATGACATTTCTCCTCTGCAGGGATCAAAGCTCTCAAGCTGATGCATCCTCCAGTCCAGCTGAACTGAAAATCTCCCAAGAGTGTCTCGTTGTTGGAGCAGATGAAGTGTCATCTCTGCTCCTCGTTGGCTCTGTGCTCCTGACCCTTTGCCAGAGAGATGCCTCCTGGCTGCTGACTTTGTACAAAACGCCAAAGCAAACGGCGTCTACTAGCCACAAGGAGTTTGGCTCGTTCCATCTGCCGGTGGCCTCAGCTGTGGACTGTGGCGCTGCTGAGTCAAATAGAGGACCAAGAAAGGGCTCTGTGCTAATTTGCATCCATTCGGGTGATGTAGAGGCATCGTCTTCCTCCAATGCTTCTGCAGAGTCAACTGTAGCTCAAGACCACTTCCACCTGGAGCCTCTCCTCTTCAAACTGTTATTTGGAGTTGAAGCCGCCCTTGCCAAATCTCCAGTCATCCTTTGCGGCCTGCCAGATGGGCGCCTGTGTTTCCTTCCTCTGCGTCTCCCGGGATCGCGCCTTCGAGTCCTGCACAGCCTGGAGCAGCCGGTCTGTTTTGTCGGTGCATCTGTTGTCACGGAAACGGGTCACGCACAGTGCTTGGTGGCGGCGGGCGAACAAGGCAGAGTGGCACTGATCAAGACTGACAAGGCAGGCTCAGAGGGGGGAAGCGCTGTGGCTGCTTTTACTGAGGGGTGTGTACCAGGGCCTGTATGGTGCGGCTGCATGGATAAAAGCTGTTTTTACTACAGCACTGGTGCAGATCTGCTCCGACTGGATCTGTCGGAGGGATCGTTTGCGAGAGAAAGCAAAGAAAGAGGGGAAGAGACATCTGGGACGACAGTGGCCGCCCTCCAGAGCCCCAGCAGTTTAAATGTGTGCAGAGTCATCGCCCTGGCTGAGCCTGCATGCAGCACTGCAGGTGAGCAGAATAGACGTAATGACTTTGAATGGATTTATTATAAGTTCAGCTTCAATGTGCTCTTCAAGTTAGGAAACAGGAAAATGCACAGGTTCTACATGTTGTGCACTCATGTAATTATGTCTTGTATTCTAATTTAAACTCTCAAACTATTTTTCCTAACTCTAAAAATGCTTCATGCACAGCAGGTGATGTACAGCTGCTTGGAGTGTCTGCCAGAGGGCAGCTCCAGAGGATCTGCTTACCTGCGGGGAGGGTGGATGAAGGATCGTCTAAGCTTCCTTCCACACCGGTGTCCCGCAGTGTCAGGGACCTCCTGTCTGCCATCGGGGATGTTTGTGAGAGGTATGCCCGTCAAGTATTTGATCGGGTGTGAAAGACGACATTTAAATAAAACACAGCAAAGATCTGTAAATATATATGTGATTTTTTTTTTTTTTTTGCTTTCTTCATATAGAGCATCAGTGCTGAAAACAGTCATCAAATCCAAAAACCAGTTTCTGAGGCTTCTGAATCACGCCGTCAGCGTCAGTTTCCTGCTGATGGCAGACACAACTACTGATCTTCCAATTAAGGAGAAACCAATCAGATGTCATTTCGAGACTAGCTGGAGCAGACTGCTTCAGAAAGACTCCTTGAGCCTTGTGTGTTTCCTGCATAATTCAAGTCCATTTGTCCTGGAACGAGGCTGGACGCTGAGCATTACGGTGTCCCCTCTGTCTTATTCTTCCTCCCCAGCAGGAGAAAGCTCCTCCACTAATTTTTCATTCCCGTTTCACGACCTCCGTCCGGGGCAAACATTCGAAGCGTCTCTGCCTATCGCAGCTGCAGGTGATGCATCTTTCCCCATGACTGTGAGCTGCTCGCTCATCTTCTCGCTCTCGAGTCTTCTGGGAGAGGAGGAGGTGGCGGCGAGCTTTGCAGGCTTGCAGAGCAGCTGTATCAGTTTGCCCCTGTCCACACTGACAGTGGACTGGCTGCATGCTCTGCAGCTAAACAGTCCCACAGCTACTCATAAGATGGCCACAGTTCAGCCCAGCAGCGCCGCAGCAGATAGCATCCAGACCTTTTTAAGCTCGCGCCAGCTCAGGTGCGGCGGTAGAACGAACAGAGGAGGAGAAAGTGCTGCAAAGCCTGAGCCTGAGAAGTATTCAGCAAGCGTATGGGTGTCATCAGAGATAGTGAGGGATACGCTGAAGCCAAAAAAGAGTTCAAATTTGGATGCCAAAGAGTCGATACGAGACCCCGAAGATCTCTGCCTGTCTTTGCTTGAGCGACTGTTGTCTGAAGATACTGAAGGAGTGAAGATGGGTTGCCAAGGAGACAAGATTGCTTTGAGCACCTCAGTGGCCCACGCTCGTGGTCCAAACGGAGCGGCAATGAAACTGACAGTGAAAGAGGTCAATCGTTATCTAATATGATATAATCATATATTGGTATGTTTTATATCCTCATCGTCAATGCTCCTTTATTCTCCAGATAAACGTGGGGGAGGAGGAGAGCACAGACAAGGAGGCTACAATCGAGGTTCAGATCGAGAGCTCATCTTTAGCAGCGGTGTGTGGCCTGCACCATGCTGTGCTGCGCCGGATCCAGGTCCAGAACACACTTATATAACATAAGCTAATTTCTGGCTAAACTTAGGTAGTTGCAGATTTTGAATATTTTGCATTCTTCTTTTTTAATGTAAAACTGTACAGATGTATAACAGGGATGTCAAACTCACTTCACATCAAGGGCCACACTATTTGATCTTAAGTGGGCCAGCCCAATCAAACTCCCATTTCTGTCATTGTAAAGTAGTTTAACTGCACATTTAATCCCAGAGATATGCTAATATAAGAAAAAGAAGTACAACTTCAATATTATCCCAGTTTTTCTGCATGATAGGGAAACGCTGCTGTAGCAAAGGAAAGAAATCTTTCAGTGTGACTATAAGGGGATAAAATGTAAGACATTAACAGAAAAGCTTCTGGTTGCTGATTGGCCCAACTGTTCTCCAATTATAAAGCAGATAGTTTTTGTTAATTCACAGAAAATGTCCTATTTTATTTTATTTCTTTTACCATGGACACAAGAATTCAATATTTATCTCCTCTTTCAGCTTTGCCAAACATGTCTAGATGGGCCGGATTGGAGTCTTATGTTTGACACCACTGATGCAGAACATACTGCTAGACTTTTGTGATACGTGCAAATTTGCCATTCCACCTTCCAGCCACTTGAATTGGCATAAATAGAAGGAGCGTAAAAATAGCGGCTCCCTAGTGCAGTGGTTCACATGTTAGCCTAACAAGCGAAAGACCCCCCGCTTCGATTCCAGGAGGAGACACAAATCCTTTGGGAAGGGGAGGGGAGGGCTGCATCAGGGAGGACGTCCAGCCTCACAAACACACTAAGCTACTCGCAGGAGAGCTGCGAGTCAGTGCTATGACATGGAAACTGGGACGATTCTTTTAACGTGTGCTGCAAACAGTGTGGTCGGTTTAAAAGGAAGCGTTATCGTGTCTTTGGGCTTGAGAACAACGCTTCATGTCCCTGTTTTACTTGAAATTCTTTAGGTTTGAATTTTTCCTCTGCTCCTCGACACAGACTCTGCTGCAGAGCGCCACAGAGAAAGCCGCCTCTACAAAGAATGTCCAGATTTTAGGATTAAGACGGGCGCTGCAGCGGGCCGAGGTAAGTGGGCCCGCGCTTGACGATTAATCCCATTAATGTCAAAGCCCTCCGTATCATTAAATACACGTAATTATCCAGCTATTTTCTCTTAGTTCAATTAATTGATTAGCAAGACTTTAGAGCTTTTGAGGGCTTGGGATGTCTGTAAGTGTGTTAAGATTAAAGCTCGTCTGTGTTTTTTGTTTCATGTGTCCTCTGTGCGTTAACAGATCCAGCAAAGTCAGATCTCAGGAGCCTTTGGTGAGGTCGTGTCCACAGTGCAGAGAGATCGGCTGCTTCTCAGTGTTTACCAAGAACTCAGACGAAATCCTCTGCTCATAGTGTAACACCTACACAGCTGCCCTCGCTTGTTTGGTGTTGTTGCGTAATCTGACTTTGCTGCCAGCCCTTTCACAGTGCAAAGCACATGTAATACTTTAGACTGTAAGATGGTTTCTATATGACATTTTACAGTATATTTTGATTTTGAAGAGGTTATAATTTGGTGATGTCTAATAATAAAGTTTCTCTTGTTTTTTCACATGACAATAAATTCAGTGAAGTATTTCTGTAACTTTGCTCCTGTTTGTGTTTATACTCATGTAACTGTTTTAGTTTCCAAGTATTAATATTTTACTACACAACCTCCAAACAGGACTCGGTGCAAAATGTACATTTAAAACAACACAATACTGTGCATGTTACTTTAACCCTAAGTATAGTTTCCCAGATGGCTGCTCCTCCCTGAGCCTGGCTGTGTCAGAGATTTCTTCCTGTTAAAAGGGAGTTTTTGCTTCCCACTGTTGCCAAGCGCTTGCTCATAATGGGTTTAAAATTGTATAAAGACCACATAATTTGACAAGCTCCAGAACTGTCTTACAGGTGCATTTTTACAGTCTCCTGATATTTCAGGTGTGTGTGTGACACAGTCACTACATTGGACACTTTATTAGGCACACCTTGCTAGTTGATTGGGTTAATTAACCCCTCTTTTAACTTCCATGCTTTCATGTTGCTTAAGCCAAACTCTGACTCTACCAGATGTCACAGCAGAAATTCACATTCATCAGACCAGGTAACATCTTTCCAGCCTGATATTGCCCTATTTTGTTGAGTCCATGTGATTTGCAGCGTCAGTTTCCTGTAACTAGCTGACAGGAGTGGCACCGGTGCCGTCTTCTGCTGTTCGTCTTCTTCAAGGTCTGCCGTGCATTCAGAGATGCTCTTCTGCGTAGCTTGGTTGTAACGAGTGGTTATTTGAGTTAATTCTGTTGTTGGTAAAGCAGTTTGGTCTGACATCAAGAAGGCATTTTCACCTAGAGAACTGCCGCACACTGGATATTTTCGATTTTTCAGACCTTTCCCTGTAAACACTAATGATGGTTGTGCACCAGTAGATCAACAATTTTTAAGATAGTCAGAGGAGTCTGTCTGACACCAACAACCACGGCACATTCAAAGTCACTTAAATCACCTTTCCTCCCCATTCTGATACTCTGTTTGAACTTTGTCAGGTCATCTTGACCATGTCTACATACCTAAATTCACTGGGTTTCTGTCATGTGATTGGCTGTTAGATATTCTGTTTAGTGTAGGATCTGATGCGTTGTGCTTGAACATGGAATAAACATGGAACAGACAACTGATAGATTTCAGTATCGTTATGTTTTCAGCCAATCATTTAATCCACTGCAGAAAAAACACATTCCTGATATGTTTATGTGTGGAAAGTTGTCTGAGGAAAACGTTGCCTATGCCTTTCTCAGCATTTTGCGATGGATTGTACATTTTGGACATAAAATGGGTAATCACAGCCATTTTAACTGACACTATAATAATTGCAGGGACTGAATGTTCTTGTGATGGATAAGCTTCCTAAACCTGGTCAGGGAGATGCAAGTCATTGAATGTTATTAGCGATCTACATTAACTGTCCCTTTAATTGCCCGAGACATGGAGCAATTTCTGTTTTAAAGCTCCGATGAGTTTTTAATATACAGACTCACACAGTCAGTACAGTGATTACAAACAGTTTACATCACTGCAATAAAACAGACTTCTAATGGATACAAACCGCAGAATAGTAATTGAGTTTAAATGCAATTATTTTTAATAACTTCATAGTTACTCATTTGTAGACCTTGCTGTGAGCGCTATGATATGAAGAACTCAGTCTAAGAAGTGAATCTTAGTGGTTAATTTTTCTTAATGTAGACCAGACAGAGAGAAAATTAAAAGGACTGCACAGGATTGCATTTTTTTATTATGTTGAAAACTTGTTTTGTTTATTTTTTCTTAGTCTGTATCATTTCTGATCTGTCCAGGGTGTACCCACACTTCAGGCTTCAGCCTCCTGTGGCTCTGAACTGGATGAGTGGAAGAGAATGGATGGATCAGTCATTTCTATATTTTACTTTTCTCTAGGACTAGCACAAGAAAAAGGCACACAAATGTACATTTGGAAACTAAAATACTTAGCACTTAGCAGATATTTAAATTACAGAGGTTTTTCTGTGTGAGTGGATCAGGCACCATGTCCTGCTGTTTTCCCCTCACCTGCTGCAGGTAAGGTAACACAGTACTTCTACAGGTGAAGCCTTAGTGTCACTGGCTTCTTTTTTAGGTTCAATCATAATGAAAAGGTGACTCCTAACCAGACTAGTCCTAATCATTATTAGTATAATGATTATTCTGTTACAGTTTGAAGTCTTGAAACTAACATGCAGAAATAGCTTCTGCATGAAGTTGAATAAATGCCTCCAGATTGTTTGAAGTATAAAGTAGATTACAGGATTGTATTTGTCATGTTGTTGCATCGCATTCTAAACATATGTAACTCACTGAATCCTTTTTACTTAACAGCCATTGTCCCTTAAAGGTCTGGCTCAGACTCACAACTTAAGCAACACTCTGCGGGTTATTGTCTCATAAGTACAGCAAGCCGACTGATTAAAGTGTGAGCCTGCTGAGGTTCTAGGTTCAGAACTGGATTAGTGACTTAAATATCCTGGAAATAATGGGCTTGATCACTTAGAGTCATGATAGAAAGAAAATCTACCCTATTTCAATTACAACATTTCATGTATGAGGATATAATACAAATAATTTAGTCGTAAGGAGGTCTCACAATTAGATAAATACAAACATAAATGATCAACAACACATGACATATTACTCTGCGTCCATATTTATTCAACAAAAACTCAAAAGCCAAAAAGAACCACCGTAACTGATAATTAGCAAATGTGAGCAGCTCTATAAAAGCAGATATTTTGGTGATTTGCAGGTCTGTGTTAACACAATGCCAATAATTAAAGACATCAGCAGTGATCTTACAGAAGCAGTAGTTGCTGCCCATCAATCTGGGAAGGATTACAAGATTGAAGTTCATCATCCTAAAGTGAGGAAGATTATTCAATATCATTCAGGACAATCTTCCAAGGGGAGGATGTCCCAGCAAATTCACCCCAAGGTCAGACCATTCAGTGTTCAGAGAAATGGAAGAAACCAAGACCAAGTTGCATTTGAACAAACCACAAGACAATAGAAACAATATCCTTTGGGCAGATAAAACCAAACTAAAGATGTTTGGCCACAATGCATGATACCACGTGGAGAATACCAAACACAGCATAGCAGCACAAACACCTCTTAACAACTGTTAAGCACGGCGGTGGAGGGGTAATGATTTGGGCTTGTTTTGCAGCCACAGTAGCTGCGCACCCTGCAGTCACTGAGTCGACCATGAACTCCTCTGAATGCCAAAATATTCTAGAGTCAAATGTGAGGTCCTGTCTGACAGCTAAAGCTTGGCTGCTCATGCAACAGGACACTCATCCCAAGCATGGCAGCAAATCTACAAGAGAAAGGCTGAAAGAAAACAAGGTGTTACAGTGGCCCAGTTAAAAGTCCAGACCTGAACCTGAGCAAAGTGCTGAGGGCCATAACAGAGCTGTGCATGAATAAATATCTGCAAACCTTAATCAATGAAGCAATGCTGTAAAGAAGAGAGAACAAAAATTCCTTCTTAACAGTGTGAGAGAGTGATAAAGTCACACAGAAAACGATGCATTCAAGTTATTGCTGTTAAAGGAAATTCTACGTGGGCTGCTCTTTCACACTCTGCATCCGCATGTTGGCTCAGTTCTGTTAAATAAATAATGACACAGTTAAATATGTCATGTGTTGTTGTTCAGCTCAGGTTTAAGCCCTGGCGTGGACTGGATATTTTCTCATTATGGCCACATATAAACCTAGGAATTGAAACAGCCTTTGCTTTCTTTTCACCATGACTTTAGATCTAATATACCAAGATTTTAAAAACAGATTTTACTACAGGGTTCAGTCTCAACATCGGATTCCAGTGCTAGTTTGGGTCCACTCTCTTTTATGAATGAGCACACTGACACATAAACAGAACATGAGAATTTATTTGCTTAATTTAGAGCAGAACATAGAAACAGTGACAGCGGTCAGTAGCTTGGGCAGTCTTGCCAGGACTTTTTCATTCTTGTCAAAATAACAATCACTGTTATTAAGAAGGGATTGAAAAAGAGCGAGAAGGACATTTAGGAGGAGAAAGCCAGTAAGCACCTGACAAATGTGCCATAATTTCAGCAACCATTGCTGCTGCTGAAACTGATGGTATTTTCTGCTGCCATCATGGTGTGATGTGCGAAAGCTGATAGCGTCAACACGCCTAAAGCAGCAGCAGGTGAGTTCTGTTCCTTGCTGCTAAACTCTTTCACTATGACAGCCAAGGTGCATCCAAAAACAGCACCGGCTTTGAGAATAGCAGGTGATGATGAAGAACAAAATTGCTAAATTTGATCCAACAAAATGTAAATGATTTTAACAGCAAACGCAAGAGCTGATTATAAGACATTCAACAGTTTAACCCCTTGAAATCTTGAAATCGCCAAAAGATGAATCTCTCAAGAAAACATTGCAGTTTTTCAGCTTAATAAAGAAAAACAAAAGTCGACTTTCTGACTTTTATACATTCTGTCTCTCAGGCCACAATATCAAACGTCAGTGGTAAACTTGATTATAGACTGACCAGCCACTTTATTAGGTATACCTTGCTAGTACTGGGTTATGGTACCCTTGGATTGTTTTTATAGCTTTGTAGCAAAGATTCAGCAAGGTGCTGGTCCATAGTTACATGATAGCATCACACACTTGCTGCAGATATGCAGGTTGCACATCCATGATGTGAATCTGCCATTCCACCACATCCTAAAGGTTGTTATATTGAATTGAGATCTGGGGACCATACAGTGAAGTCATTCAATATTCAAGAAACTAGTGACGTGGTGCAGAGGCAGCCACCACCACCAGCAGTCTGAACCACTGATACAGGAGAATTCAAGACTCATCAAACCAGGCCACATTTTTCAGGTCTTCAGTTGTTCAATTTTGGTGAGCCCTTCTGCGTTATAGCTTCAGTTTCTGGTTTGTAGGTGACAGGAGTGGCACCCAGTGTGGTCTTCTGCTGCTGTAGTACATCTGCTTCACCATGTGAGGTGTTCAGAGATGCCCTTCTGCATACCTTGTTTGTAAAGAGTTGGTTATTTCTGTTTCCTATGAGTTTCTCCTCTGATCTATGACATCAATGAGGCATTTTCATCCAGAGAACTGGTGCACACTGGATATTTTCTGGATAGTAGTGTCAAAATATCCCAGCATATCAGCAGCTTCTGAAGTACCACCTTGTCTGGCACTGACAACCATATAACGTTCAAAGTAGCTTCAATTACCTTTCTTTATTATTCTGATACTGAGTTTGAACTTTAGCAGGTTGTCTAGTGTGCCCAAAAGCACTGAGTTTCTGCCATGTGATTGGCTGATTAGGTCATTTTCTGCCAACTGTTGGTCTTTCACCTCATCAGGCCCCAATCAACCGACTTCTTCAAAACACACACATGCTAAGTGCAGTTTTTGACTTCTTGATTTCAGCTATTTAGCACTTGATCAGATGTACCTAATGATGTGGCTGGCAAGTGTATATTGAGTGAGTTCATAATTCCCTGCTAACACAGAAGAAGTTGCATGTAGATAATAAGCTTCCAGCTGCATTGTTTCCATGTAGTCAGAACGAAATAATGTCCATCATAAATCCACAAGGAACACTTTGAAATTGGTCATAGTGTTATTAACTCCTATGGCACGCTCACATGATGTAGTACTGCTAATTTTGTGACATTAATGGGAAGGAAGCATATTTTCAGCTTTTTATGATATCCCTGGTTCCTTTATTTTCATAAAACAATCTTTACCTAAACAAAATAATGCAAGATATGCATTTTTAAAAATCTCTGTGTTCACAAAAGAAAAAGAAAACACACTCCAAGTACGAGTCTCGGGTACAGTCTTTCTCTGTTTCTACAGGCAGCTATTTGAAACCTTGTCACTCTCGTCTCCTAATAACCTCAGTCAGTAGTACCATGCATGACTTCACCCACCTAGAGGGTGACATCACTTCTAATGGTGACTGCGTCTGCCTCAAATGGCACCCTGTGTCACTTGACCTAATGAGTGAACGGTACCATTACATGCCCACACTACAACTTTACTGGCTTGCTCATGTAATACTTGTTTTTAGTGGTTAAAAGGCAAAAAAGATATAGATGGAATGATGAATATACATAAAAGGATGTCATGTCATGTTACGTTATGTCATACTAATAACTAAATCTGTGAAAACATGAAGTGTTCATTAACACTAATTGTTAAAATCCTCACTCAAAACACTGTTCACTTCATTGAGATTCTCTTGGCCTAATATATACATATGCAGTCCTCTCTTTGTTCACCTAGCTATGTGAGCCTCTCTCAATAATGCTCTTTGCAAAAGGAAAAAGAATAACAGTGATTTAGATTCACATTAAGCACTTAATGCCAACAATGAGATTAGCTAGGACTCAGGTTTGGACTAATATTGGTTTGTATTAATACTCCCAGAGGGCTGAGCTGCTCAGGCAGAGTCCATCTCCCTTAAGAGTGCCTCCCTGGTCTCCACGCAGGTATTTGCCATTCTTGCCACGGATGGCGAGACGGCCGTGCTCAAGGAGCTCCAGAGTGAAATCCTCAGGGGCCTCGCCATCTGAACACACCAGCCCGGCACTGTTAACGTACCAGAACCGGCCATCAGCACCTGCAGGGGTTTAAAGTAAATACACCAAAGTCAGACAGAGTAGACAAATTGCAGTAAACAAGCAAATTAGAGGAAAACTAAGCAACCTGGCTTTTTCCAGAAGTATGTTTGATGTATGTGCTGACCTTTAATATGGTAGGCTCCATTGCTGAATTGCACAGTGAAAATGTCATAGACAGATCTGCTGGCATCCAGTGTGTTCGAGTTTCTGTGGTGGCAGATGAATCCATTCTCTCCTCTAAGGATAAGCATGGGTCGGTTGATGAGTTTCAGAGTGAACTGTTCATCATCCCCTGGCAAAAGTCAACATAGTAATGATCAGAAAAAAGAGAGGTAAGAGCCACCTCTTAATTACCAAAGAAAGGGGCTATAATATAAAGGACTGTCCTCCTACCGATGGAGTCACTGACAGCGACTAACTGGCCGTTTTTCTTGGTACAGATGTATTTGCCATTGCTGGCTTTTAGTGCCACCTTGTGGCCAAGCCACTCCACTGAGAACATGGTGTTTGCTGACCTGTGGTGGAAAAGATTTCACACTTTTTTGAAGTTCGGTGTTTTGGATAATGTGTAAAATAAAACGAAAATTGCCCAAATTTGCTGGTATCATTCCTTCATAACAGTTATTTATCATTCTATGTGATTCACCTGTTTGCTATCTCATGCACTCATTTGACCATCCCTCTTATGTTAACCCTTGCATCTTAATTATCAGTTGCAATGAGTCAAATTTATGTAACGTAAAATGTCCAACTGACTCATTTTCAATGATAAATTCATTAATTTTTCTCTATACAACATATAAAAGTCTTCTCTTACAATTCAGTTGCAGTACACTGGACGCCTCCATGAGCCACCAGAGCCCAGCAGTTCCCTTGGCTGGTGCGGAACGTACACTTCTTGGTTTCCTTGTCAATCTCCATCTGAAACGTCTCCATGTCTGTCTCATCTTCCTGATTGGCTGCAAGGCTCACTCCTGGGAGAGACGAAATAAACACATGCTGTCACTGTTACTTTGCTTTAAGCTGGAAAATGTGAGGTGTTTTTAGTGTTATAGAAACACTGTGATTAAAAATGAAGTCGCACTGATTTGTTTAGCTTGGTCTACAAAAGATCTTGTAATTATATCTGATCCTGTTATTTTTAAAAAATCTTTTAAACTGCACTCTTTATCCCACGTGTCGTCCTCGAATATCTTCCTGAGGGTAAATACATTTTCAGTGATTGCAGCTCTGGATGCAGTTATGAAAAGAGCATACAGGAAATGGAGAAACAAAATAATTATGCCAAGGCAGGAAGATGCTTCTTAAAGTGAAAGTGTTATCAGCTGTTTTAGAGACACAACACTCTCACTGTGAGGCTTTGTGTTGATTACACCAAGACCACTTAACACCTGAACAAAAATCTCACTTGTGACTGAAAAACACTTTATTAAAATCTCTATTATTATTTTAGTATTTCTATTATTTACACGTGAAACAGAAACAGCTGTGACAAACTCTTACTTGGGTACTTTGTCTTCTAGGTTCAAAGGCAAACAGGCTTTACAATTAATCCTCTGTTATTTACTGAATGTAACCCATTAGTTTTAAGTAGATAATTTGCTTCTTGTCTATACATATTTTAGTTATTTTGTTGATTGCCACATTTTAACACTGTCCTGAACGCAGAGAGGAAGACAATAGTTTGCCACAAACTGCAAGACAGCTTGCAGAGGGCTAAGCCTAAATTAGATGCATTCCCGAGTATTCTCAATACATTTTCCTAATCCTTTAACAACACTAATCTGCATGCCTCTTATCTCTTCCTGTTCTATTCCCTGGTCATCATTCTCCACCTTCATCCCTTCCCCGATCTTTTCCTGCGTACCCCCTGACCCCCCTCAAGCCCCACCTCCCACCCTCACCCCACCTTTGGCCCTGTCAGTCTGCCCTCCTCACAGCAGGGCTCTGATATAATCAGCTTTCGAGTGCTACCCGTCCAATCCCTCAATCCCCTCAATAAAAGAATAAAGGAAAAACAGGAAGAGACCAGAGGATTTTATGGTCCACACTTAGCAGGATGTGCAGATAATTACCAAAACCTCTCAAAACTCAAACTGAAGGAAGCACGGATGATAAAGCAGAGGGATAACATGGTAAAAATGCAAAAGAACCAATGGCACCGTTTAGTTATAAATAAACTACACTAGTGGGTTACAATAACTTGCTAGGGTCCATAATGAGTATCTATGCTTAGACCTCTGAGGGTATAAGGTCCAGCTTTTTTAACTGTTCCCAGAATTTGATCTAATGTGTGCTTTCAGTTCCTGTGGTCCTTTTCTTTGGAACAAGCTTCCCCCTGACCTGAGGTCAAATAGAACTGTATCTACATGCAAAAGAGGAAAACAAGAGGAAATAAGTCAGACTACACTAGAAGTGTCTTTGATACTAACCACTGTGGGTTAGTATGTAACATGCATGCACAAATTAATGTTTGACACTGAATTTTCCACCTAGGACCATGTTGTACATTGTCACTGAATGAGTTACTAATTTGCTGAGCTGTTAACCTTGTGAAGCAATGGCTTGAATCTGAGACAAGGAGCATAGCAATGACTGATTCTCTTCCAACTCTTAAGAAGACACATAAGATAGTACAAGAGTTCTACTTTACCCCGTTAACTCATTTCGTGGTAGTATCAGCCACCTCAAAAATGATCCCTTTAACTGCTAGCTGCCTGCTCAACTAATTTGAGTCACAGAACTGTAACTCTGTTTATTGTATTGGTGTTTTTGGGGCCTGCTCTAAGATTACTTGTACAAATAGGCTGTGCAATTTTTTTTGCCCCATTAGGTGAACAAAATTCAATTATTTTATTTGTATGTAAGCACCAACTATCAGCTGGCCATGTTTGCACATTCAAACTGTGCTCTTTATTTATGTAGCTAGCTAACCAAGCTAGCTAGCATTAGCTGATAACTTGGTGCTTCACCCTCTCCTCAAATAAGCTAATAAGCTAACAAGCGTCTGTGTCCAAAAAAACAAAAGGGCAGTGACCAAAATCTTAGGGCTGAGGTTTCAGCTGAGACTCCAGCCGTGGGTGAGGTCAGTAAGTTATAAAAAGAAAAATGTAGCAGTAGCAGTGAGTAGTTTGTAAGTGTTTGCTGCCAAGATGCTGTCATCTATGTAAACTATGGGTGACTGTGGTAAACTGCTAGCAACCAAAGCAATAACAAGGAGGTTTTTGTGCAGCAATGAATACGTCTTTGTGACCTTGTAACTGCTCATTATGATCAAGACATCAAGTGGTTAAAGGTTAATAATGGATGCATGTAAATAACTTTGGCATACTCCAAGACAGATAAACATTCAGCATGTGTGAGAGGCCCGATGACAAATTTTTTGTTGCTTCACTCTACAGCTAATTTCAAATCTCACTGTTGGAAGGAGAAAAGGGGGCTGACACGTGACAAAGATGTCATGGTTACTGAGCCACTGGGATGCTTTAATCACATCTTATTCACACCCGATAAACGTGGCATCATGAAGTCTTACAACTGGTGAAATTATCATTGATCTTAAGTGCATTTGAAGCATAATTTTTAGCCCTTCCACTCTTCAGCTATGCCTGGGGGCCTATCACTCCCATTCTCTCTCATCCCAACTCAATGTCATGCTTTGTCTACCTATTCCATGTGCCCATTTCACACTAATTCAACCCAGAAATGATCTTCACACAGGGCTCAGCTGGGACCTCACAGCTGCTATTTGATAGATGAGAGAAAGGGAGGCAGAGGAAGGAGAGAAGGATGAAGGAAGAGAAAGAAAAGAAGAACAGATAGGGAGGGAGATTAGATATACTGAAATCCAAGCCAGCAATCTGAGGATAAGAAGTGAGATGTTGTCATCAAACAATAAGCACAGCACACACATATCAGTACACTCTCAGGTGTATCTGGAGGACAAACAGGTAGATTCAGTAGTGCATTATTTTGGATCAGACCCCAGAACCAGCTCCACTTCCTGATGTTGTCTTACAGAGCCTGCAAGTGGAGCAGGCCTAACTAATCCATCAACGATAGATGGCTCTGGCGTCAATTATTAATGGTAAGCTGATGCTACTATCCCCATGTCCCTTATTTCTCTCTCTCTCTAAATTCTTCATCCTTTACAACTGCATTTCACTCCAATTATTTTTTCGGCTTATCTGTTACTGAGCTCTGCACGCCTGATCATGTATACGGTATGTGTGCTTTTATGTGTCTGTGGACCTGAAAAGTTTGTGAAAATTTGGACTGTCATCTCCTTTTCACATTCAGGGCAGAGCGGGCCCCTTGTGCCCGAGGAAACGTGATGAGAGGTTTGATAACAGATCTGTATGACACATTAAAACATGCACACTTGTAAACTATATACAAGGAAAAGCACAAACACACACTTGCTTCAGTGTTTGATGCTGGTTAAGAATTTATCTGATTCACTCACCTTCCACTGAAACCCTACAAAAAAAGCAATATGACCTGTCACAATGGCATAGCTTGCTAAATAGAGCATATTTACTCTGTCTTTGATTTTTCTTTCCAGTAGCATATAGAGGTTGACTCAGGCTGAGGTTAACAGGTTAGATTAACTGGTTAGAGCGGGATTCGGTGGGGGACAAGTTTTGGCCGCAGGTATGAGGAAGCTTGGGTTTCTGAAAGCAGACTCCCCTCCCACCCTTGCCTTCCAGGAACAGGGGCCAACTTCATCAATAATTCAACACACCTCATCTCACCACTCGCCGCAGTAGGATGGTATGGTAGTGAGTGGGCGAGTGTCTCAAAGAAAGATAAAGCTTTTGTTTGTGCGGGACAAGCGTAGGAAGGGGAAGGAGAGAACAGATACAAAGTATGCTGCAAAAAGTATCCTTGCATGCATGCATGTGATGTGCTACATATATGTGTTTAGGGTTTAACCATTTTCTTCCTTTCCCTTTAACCAATCAGTTTTCAATGCTTTGGTTCCTGCTTGCAGCCCCCACTGCTAACCAGGAACAATGAGTGGTGGGGAGATTCAATTACAGCACCCAGGCCTGAAGTAACTCAACCCTGCAGACAAGAATCTGCAGCCTGTGGATGGCTGTCATGACCAAGTATGCTGACAAGGACTGGGGGGTGTATGCTAATCTGCCCCAAATCCAGTTTCAAATCAGACCAGCAAGCCCTTTGGACCATCAGCAATTGAAACTCTGTGCAAGTCCCTCCTAATGCAAGTGCATTTGTAGTCACATGTAATGTAACCCTCACAATTATAGTTTTTGCAGTTTTTCTGCTGCGCTAAACAAAGCCTAATGTCGACGTCAATGAGGAGCAGGTGTAATCCATCAGTACAGTAGTGTGGTGTCGTGCCTGCGCGCTGATCAAATAACTCCCCTCCAACAGCCCGATCACAAGACTGAAGAGTAAATACATAATACAGTATCAACAGAGCATTACTCTGCAGTATATTGGTTACAGGCAGCTGTTTCAGTAAGCTCAAGGGGTAAAAGCGTGTTAACAACATTGCCCAACAAAGCCAGAAGGTACATTTGAGAAGGATTGAGAAGGGATTTTCGAAAAGAGCTCTATTTGTAATAGATTATTTAGTGAAAGAAAATGAAAACAAAGGGCCCTTTTTCTGAACATTTCACAATGAGGTATCTGATATTTTAGGAGTATGGAACCATCTTTTTTATTCTTAATACATAAAAAGTGATTGCAAGTTGTTCTTGAGAAGTCTGCTTCTGTTATTCTCCTTGAAATGTATGCACATTAAGTCTGTTATTTAAATAAAATAACTTATTAGTTTAGGCTCGATACTGATGTAGGCCAGCGGCCATGAACACAAATGACGTGCTTGTCTCAGGTCTCAACGATGGGGCTGATAGTCTCCCATATCAGCCCCAGCAATCTTGTTTTCTTTGAGACATGCAGCCATGTACTGTGTTGTTGATGCAACTTGATGTGCAGACTACATTACCCATAATTACCATGCATCCCTTATCGGCTGTCAATTTCTCCTTCATTATGTATGCACATAGGTCTGTGTCTGTCAGCAAAAGCTTGTGTGACCACTCTCGATGGCACCTAAGGTCAGCCTTTGTCCATTTAATCAGACATGTGGGATTCTTTAGGGTACTAGCAAGCTGCCAGGGGAGCAATTTGTGTGTGTGTGTATTGCAAGGATTTAGGATAAAATCTAATTTGCTAGAATATCCTGTCCCTCTGATATTTCTGTGTTTTCCTACCTTGTCTTATGGAGACATATCGCCCATTGGCTGCTGTCAGAACTACTTGAGGGTGACTCTCCTCCAGGTCAAATAGTTCATCTTTGCCTGGTTTCGAACATCGTCCGGACCTCAGGGTCCCTGTAGGACCCATGGGAGACAAATACTTCCCCTCACAGTCTTTGAAGGCCAGCTTCCCACACTTCAGCTCCAACGTGTACGCTGTGGCCCTCCCGCTCTCCATTAGGAGCTTTCCATCATTGCCGAGGAACCGGCTGTCACAGGTCTTTAGGCAATACTTTCCTTCCTGGTAGACAAGGGTCAGGAGCGCTGCCACACCCCAGGGAATGTTCAGATGCACAGCAATTTCCCCATCCTCCATAGAGAGGTGGGCATAACGCTTACGGGCCACAGACAGCAGGTTAGCCTGGGGATGCAGAGCCAGGTGCACTGCCCACAGCTCTGCATCTGTGATCACCTGGGCAAAGCAGGACAGGTAGTCCCGAGAGCCGCCGAAGAAGCGGAGGTACTGCTCAGACTGCAGCGCCCAGCGGCCATCTGACTGAGCCACGATGAGGAAGCGACAGTCTGAATTGTGGCCATCTGCCTCACAGGTGACTTTGCCGTCCTTGTTGGAGGCCAGGTAGCGTCCCAGGTGACTGCGTAAATAGACCACCTGGCTGTCCTGGGAGTCCTGCTCTAAAGTCCATATCTGCTTTTTCTTCAGACTGGGAGCTGACGCATTCACCTAAGAAGCACGAAAAGGTATCACTTGAAAATCTTGCATATACTGATCCAACAGCAAAGCATCACCAGCAGAAATGCAAATCGACACCTTATAGTTTGTCACTCTTATTGTATTTTTATACCTTAAAGCCAAAGGACTCAGCAGTAAGGTAGCGACCCTCGTGATTGATCAGACCAAACTGCAGCTTCAAAGGACGGTTCCCATTTGTGGGCATTTTCACCTGTGGAATTGGAAGAGCAAGAAGAGAGAAGAGTGGAAAGGGAGAAACAAGTTAGCGATGAAGGGGGAAGAAACTTAATTTGAGGTAAAACTGAACACAGAAATAATGGAGGACTAGTGGGTTTTAAAAGTGGAATGGTAGGTGGTGATGTCACGAGGATGATGAAATATAAAAGTTGCAAAGGCAGGAAATCAATTCATTAAGGTACAGTATATAAAGCACTTCCAAGACCACAAATTCCTTCCCCCGCCCATGGCGTCATTACACATTTTTCCAGCCACAGCCTCCTAATTTACTTACTGTGGTTTTGTGGCTTTCCCTCTGCAGTTCCTACGGCTCTAATTCCAGCTCCCAGATTTAAGAGGCTTCTTTCACCGAGCGTCCTCTTGTAATTCTTTTTCTTTTTGCTCTTGCCGGCTCTCACATTCGGTTGATCGGGTCTCCCGGCTCGCCTCCACTGCCGCTACTATTCTCCCTAATCAGGTTAGAGGCAGCAAAGACTTGAGTCAACCTTGATCTCTCTTCAGTCCGGTGTCAACCCCTCTTTCTCTGTAGACTAATTTTGCTGTGGACTGCTTATCTCTGCTTCTACAGCCTACCCTCGCCCTCTCTCTCTTGTGCTGAACAGTGCTCTCTTGTCCGGCTTAACTCTTGTTCTTGCATGACTTGTTATTCACCCTGAAGGCTCAATCACTTGTTCCCCCCTCTTACTAAACTTCTCTGGGGTTTTGCATTTGCTCCTCCTTTGGCTGCTTTGCCAACTATCTTTAGATCAGTCACATCAAGTACTCTGACCTTCTTCTTCTTCACCTTCCTCGAAGTCTGGGGTTCCTTTTCTTTCTTTTCGTCAAAAAAAAAAAAAAAAATCAGGCACAGGTTTGATCAGCGAAGGATAACATCCTCCACAGTCATACTAATTTTATGGTAGAGGATTGAAGAAGTCCTTCACTCTTTCCCTAAACTTAAGCGGTCCATCGCAACTGAACTCAGCAACAAAAGGTGCTCGACTCTGTAATCTTAAGCCTCTCTCTGTCGCTTTTTCCTCCCATCCTCTCCTTCTCTCTCACCGCCTTTCTCTAACCTGCCATGTGTGTAATCCTGCCTTTCTCTGCCTCTGCACCTTATTCCGAGCTCAGCACTTCACCTTTTTCTGTGACGCATAAAGAGGAGCAAGTAGAAACAATGCAAACAAAATATACACACACACAGCCCCGTGTAACCAGAGCACTCCCTGTGCCTTTGGAGTAGTTGCCTGAGTGCAGCTCTCCTTACCTGGCCGTGCTCGGCTTTAGTTACACTCCTTCTCTGATTGCAAGCTCTCTGGGTCAGTCCTTGTGGGAACTATGTCTGAGAGGCAGGGGGAGTCGGACTTTACAACTGAATTTAGGAAAGGAGATGGCGGGCATTAGAAAGGCAACAATAACAAGCTAATCAACATATGGGGTTTTGAATGAATGTGTTTGTGTGTGTGTGGCATAAGCACCTGCAATTGTGTGTGTGTGTGCAATCAAGCTTGCCAATCAGCCTATTGTAAGTCTTCTTTGCGGAGTAAACAGACGTGTCTGTTCCCGAATCCATCTAATCCTCAACCCAATCATCCCAACCTGGCTAATCTACTGACACAACCCCTCCCCAGTCCCTTAACCCCCCCTCCACACACACACACACACACGCACGCACACTGCCCATTCTGCTTGTCAGTGCCTTTAAACGCACACATAGGTGCAATGACCCACAGCAACATACATGTCATCACTGCACACACAAACACATACACACAAAGGTCAGAGGAGGGTCTCAGGGTTCATAGTAAACACCACCCACCTAAAGATTTACTCTTCCTGACCCAGACTTGAACTACACTAAATGTAATGAACAATGCGCACTGCACACAAAATCACACGCTTGCAAACACACATGCTCTGAAGGACGCGGGTGGTGCAATTTTTCCCTTAAGCCTTTCTGGTGGTGACACAATGCAAAGCAGAAGCAAACATCTTAGAAAGAAATTAAAATAAGACTAATTTTTAGAATAATAAACAACTAAGCAAAAAACGAATTTACTATTTACTTTCACATCCACATTATACCACACACAGAGCTCTGTTGCTTAACCTATGGAGGACATCCCTTTTTTTGCACACAGTCCGATATAAACCCGCCAAAATCATTTTCAGTATTTGAGAGTTTTTTTGATTCAACAACTGAGACATTAAGGTGAAAAGCAATAGCAGAGAAAATAAGTTTGCAGTTCATTCTACAAATTCTATCTGGGCGCAAGCAATTGAAAATTTGATGGCGTCTTCTTAAACACACTCAATGATGTGGATAAAAATCACTTCTTAGAAATGTTCACCCTGCTCTTCATTGGATCTCTTGCTGCTAAAAAGCCTGCTGCAGCGTGCATGCACGTGCGTACATGTAATATTTTAATAAGAACAGAAAAATAACAGATATAACACACTTCCATCGTTAAAAATCATCATCAGTCGACCTTTTGCCCTTCTTCATTTGTCTTCAGTTCTGCCTAAAACGGGCAAACTGTACAAACACAGAGGCTGAGGGGGGAAGCGATGGGAGGGGGAGACAGACGTGCTGCTCACCAATCAAAAAAGCCATAAACTGTTATTGTTATCAGTGCTATTATTTTCATTACTATCACTATTATCACTAGTACTGTACTTCCTCCTCAGATGTATCCTATCCCACGCATCATTAGCTCACTCTCTGTGGCCCCTGGGGGCTGCGTCATCGTCTGCTGATGTGCCGCCGCTCCTGCTGCTGCTGTCGGCACGGTGATGCCTGTCCATAGCCCAACCAGATGTTTTTTTTTTCACCTCTTACTCTGGGACAGCGGCTGTGCCAGGTTCACCGTGGCAACCGTGGGATGGTGCTTTAGAAGCCATTACAGCGATCCTCTGATGACACTCAAATAGCTATCATTACACCTCCTCCAAGGAAACACAGTAAGGGAGGGAGGGCGGGAAAAGAGAGAGATGAAGCAGGGAAGGATGGAGGAGAGGAGCAAGGAGGGGAGGGAGTGGGAGAATCAGATGAAGAATAGGGGGGAGGAAGGGAGGAAACGAAAGGAAAGGAAAGGAAAGGAAGGAAGGCAGCGGGAGGTGGGTTAAGGATATCGGGAAATTACACAGGCAGGCATGGATGGGAAGAGTTAAAGACATACAAGGTGAATGGAAAAGTGGAGGAGCAGGAAAGAAGTGCTGGAGAGAGAGAATGGGGAATTCAAAATGACCGTTTCTGAGTTAACAGCCTCCAGCCTTTTTCTACCCTATTAAGTTCTATTCTGCCATTACTTGGGACTGCAGGGTGCTGCTGCATACCCCACAGTGTCCCCCCTGCTCTTACCCCATCCTAACAGGCACACAGCCACAAATACACAGTCACCCTTTGGTCGGTTTCCTCCTGCAGTCATCTCCACTTTTTTAAAAAATATCTATTTATCTGTTTATTTTTGTTTATCTCCAAGTCTTCCCCATTCTCCCCACTCTCGTGCTCAGTTCATTTCCAGAGGTTGTGAAGTGAATGAAAGAGAGATCAACTGGATCAGTCTTTAAGTCCACTGGTTGTCCTTGTTGTTTGTGCAAAGGCACACCAAAACAAGCTGTAAAGCTGCTGTTGCTGTTGTGCAACAACAGCATCAGCAACAACATACAGTTCTTTACTACCGTAAATCACCTGGCAGGAGGACCCAGTTTTCTATCAAATATTGGTGGGGTAGGGGGGTCTTTTACAGAGTTACCCACTTAAGAATAACTAAACGTACCTGCATTGCTTAGATTTAGATTTAACTCCTCCTCTGGCAGCTGAAAAAAATGAACTATTAAATCAGAATCTGTTTTTTGCAGCTGCCTGTTTTTCATGACAGGAACGCAGGAACAATAGGTGTAAATAACTCTTGAGAGTTCACTTCAACTTCAGAGACTGTAAAGTGAAAAAGGGCAGTTCTTTCAGTGCAAATGAACCAAATGTGCTCATTGTAGTTAATATGAAAGCTCAAGCGTCTTTATAGTAAAAATTTGCGCTCTCCATCCCATCTTGCGTCGTATCAGACTACCTGTGTCCACCTTTTTCTTCCCTGCTTCGCTTTTCTTTACACGCACTTCTGGGATGAGCAGTTCAGAAGGTCACGCAGTGGCTGAGTAGAAAGGTGGAAACCTTTGAAAACAATGGCATATGTCACATGTTGCAAATGAGTTTGCAATTTTTGTTACTTTTCCCTCGTGTTAAAAATAAATGAATGATCATCCAATAATTCATTCAATAATTCATTCAATTAGCAGCTGTGATAAGGCCTTTTTGATGGCTTGCATAATTAGACAGTTGTATCATCATGCACACACACTGACCCTTGACACACACTGCATGCTCGAAATTTTAATTCCCAAAGCCACCGCGGAGGGGCGGTGTCAGCCTTCTACTTCGGCTCCTCCACAGGATCCTTGCCTATGTATTTTTTGGAGGCTACGAAGACAAAAAAAACCGAAAGAGAAGATTGATGCTTGGTTTGTCAGTGTTGGTGCCTGTATGACTGCATGGGGTAGGAGGCAATGAAGTTCTTTAAAAAATGCTTTTAATGTGTCTTGCTTTATGGGGGGCGGTGGTAGTGGTCGGACGAGACTTTATAGAAACTGAAAGGCGTCAACACGTCAAACCTTATCAACTGCAAAACACCAGCGCAATTAAAATGAAAGGGGGCGGGGAGTTGGGGGGTATTTCCCCAGTTTCGGTGATTTCGAGTCGTCACCGTACCTGAGCCCCTTTGCTGCGCCCGTATAACCACGCTTGTACGTGGCATTATAAGTGCAGGTTTGACCCTCGGTTTTAGTGCCTGGATGTGTGAATGTGGGTTATACCTCACTGCTAAGCATGCACTTCTCATGTGCTTTTAATCTCATTGGTTTTCTTGCATGCTGATTTGATTATGATCAGGCCAACACACGCTTGAAAGGGTTCAGCGCTGCTCCGGGCAGCCCCATGTGCTCTACTGTAGTATAGTATATTACCCTCGCTTTTCTTTTAAATGTGTCTGAAACGAGGCTTTGAAACAGTCCGGATTAACTGATGTATTGCGTTTCTAAAAACAAACCGCCTCTGAATCATTCATTAATTCACATTTGGCTATTACAGTGCGGGTTTGTGTTTTATGGGCAGAGTAGCTCCTTCCTGTGTGGTAGGAAAGAGTTAATAACGATGGGCTAAACGTGATGAGTGAGGGGACTCTGTGAAAAGCAGCGGGCCAATCCGCGTCAAGATTAACACCTTGTGGCGCCGTGATTGGACTAAAGCTCGCTCGTTGTCGTATGGAACTCAACACCCACGTGGGGGCACGGACCCTCAGTCGAGCTTTCACTGGCTGAGACCCCGCATTTAAGACCCGCCTATCAACGATCTCTCCGTGTTATTGGCCAATCTTCAGCATTCAACCACTCCCCCTTCCTCCCCTCCCCCTCTCTGTCTTGTTTTTCTATCCGAGAGGAAAGGAAATATCCCTCTCGCGAGCTCCGTGGGCTCGCGCGGGCAACCGCGCGGCCGCTTGCGCCATCGCTTCACATCTATCAGGAGGCGCGCGAACTCAGAACAGACATTTCGCTCCGGTCCTCTTCTTTCTTAACGGCTCGAAATTGCGACATAAACCATGGTTCTCTGATATGTTATTTAACTGTATGTCGACATGTGGGTGAAGAGTCAGTCCGCGTTACAGTCAGTTTCCACGAGACGTTGTCTGTTGCGATGTTTCCTTATCTTCAAAGCGGCCAGCCGACTCGCTCTCCCACGAAACTGAACATCCACCGCAACACACACATATCCGCGCGCGCCTTTGCCCGTGTTTATATGTGCAGTGACACGACCGTTAACCTTTAATAAATTAATTATATTACAAAAGATTAACAGGCAAAGAGATTCAAATAGAATTGTTGCGTGAGTATCTTTCTATCTATCTGGGAAGGCTATTGGAAGCTAACTGAGAACATTTTAATATTTTATCTATTTACAGTGAATGACAATTTTAAATGTCACTTATGGGACATCCAGTGTCTCCAAAGAGACCAGACCACTGCATCTGACTATACAAACTGTTCAAACCAACAAAATCTGCGGACTTGGGAAAGCGTTTTATTCTCAGAGATTGTTCACCTTGTTCGCAGCACAGAGTGTGCAAGCATAGATTGCAGCCCCTTTGTGAAAGCTGATTAGCTTTTTAAACCAGATGTCACAAGTGCAGAGGCGGATATGACTGTGAAACCAAGTTATACTACACATTCATTGGCTTGCAACTTGTCAATCACTCAGTGAAGAATAAACTGATTTACCAGCCTGCTGTACAGTTTTTGTATAAACTAATAACGTCCAAAGTGCTGTATTAAATAAGACGTTTACAGAGGCTTCCTAGGTGTCTTTTTTTTTGCAGCCCCAGTAAGTTGCCATGTGCTAAGCTTTGGACACAGTAGAAATTTACGGCACATTTGCTTCACTTTTCAGAACTGGAAGCTACATCCATGTATAATAAATACAGTCTGCATTTGCAAGCTCAGCACTTGCTACCTTCTCACTTTTTAATAAGGACAAACTGTAACAATAATTCAGGAATCTGACCCCATCCAAGGCCATCCTGATCACACAACCACCAAACTGTTAATCTTCTAGGTGAACCTTATTTTTCAATTAAACCTCTATTACAGCATACACTGTTTTTGCACTGAACGTCGATGATGATGGCAGCGTATTCCTGTTATTATGTATTGCACCAGCCATGCAGGTGAGCCTTGACTGCATTCTGTTGTGAACACAGATAGCTGTTCCTGTTATATTTCTTTGAAGTCCACTGCCTGGACCACATGCGCAGATGGTGCATTGCTGTATTAAGTCTTCGCAGGAATAGTCCTCATGGTCACAAAAAATTGGCAGGCATACAGATGATAGCATGGACCCTCGTGCATCACTTGGGTCCTAGTGGACTTGTGTAAAGTATAATCAAAGCTTAACTACTAACGCCAGGATTGCTGGAAAAGAAGGCTAGCCCTTACTTGGACAAATTAACCTGTCTGGGCCTAAAAAAAGACAGAATTAAAACTTGGATTATACTTTCCATGTCCGCAACTCAGCATCTCATCTACTAATCACGAGGTTGGTTGTTTGATCCCTGGTTCTTCCAGTATGCCAAACTATTCCTGGGCAAGATACTGAACCCCAAGTGCGCACTGATGCATTCAGTGGTGCATGAATGCTTGCAAATGCTATCTAGAAAGTATTTTCACATATTATAAAAAAGTGCTTGCATGAATGAGTGAATGAAACAAGTTGTATAAATTGCTTTGAGTGCTCAAGAAGAGTAGCAACGCTCTGTATAAGAAACGGTCCACTTACGATTTACAAGCCAGTGCACTCCTAGTTTTGATCCTAAGGGGATGGTTGCCTCAGGAAGGGCATCTTCACCAAATCAAACATGTGGACCATCAAGACTTCCATACCGGGTCGGCGACCGCCTCCGTGCATCGGGAAGCAAAAGGTTTTTATTAATTGTCAATGGCAAAGTATATATTTTAGTTAAATGGAGTAACACTAGCTTCTGTCTGAAGCTAGCATTCAATACTATTTAAGGTCGGATAACAAAGGAAGAAAAAAACTAAACATCCATTTCATTTGGAACATAAGCAACTTAGGACATCTATTAGTAAAATCGCCAAACATTTCTAGTGCTAGTTTAGTACTATTAAAGTTGACTATGTTCAATTAGCTTAAATCAAAGCACATTTCAGTTTAAAAAAAACCTACGTGAAGCAGTGTATAAAAAGTGAAGCACTCAGGGCCCACAAGAAGCTCACAGAACACTTTAAACTCAAATCGAATTACAAAATGGTAATTCTCCATGCCCCCCCCACCCCCCAAAAAAGTGCAGTGCATAAGCTCCTAAGAGTTTAAAAGCTCTGACATTGGCATGATGTCAAAATCTCATAGGAGCTGCACTGGGAATTGTTGAATGCTAACAAAATAATTGTTCTTTCAGTTTGATTGAAATGATGACGGATTCAGATTTTACCAGGAAGTTGATTTAATTTTTTTTTTTTTTTAAGAAAAAGACCACAGTAGTCTTAGTATTTCATGTTTCAGAAAAATCTGTGACAACCTCCACTGTAAAGTCAATCAAAGGCTATTGAAATGAAGCGAGCCGCAGCCTGTTTGAGACTCATTCATCTTTAGACAGTATCAAATGGCAAAACTGGGTAACTTTTTTTTTAACCTCGAGGTAGCTGAAATAACGAAGCAAACTGACAGGACTGCATGTGTTTGTTTGTTTTCACATTTGAGTCATGTTTCTGGCATAGCTGGTGAATGTGGCTTTGAGATTACACAGATTTCAGTACCATTACAGGTCCAGTTATTGATCATTCATCCCCAAAACAGGTGCTTTGTTATCTGTGTCAAAAGAAGTAAGTGTTGTGCACATAGCTCCTCTGCCATGAGTTTGACACAACTGTTTTTGAAATAAACAACTTTCAGCGAATCATGCCAGCACTGGTAAAAGGGGCTGATAAGCTTTGAAGACATATTGTTCCGATACATTGGACATATCAGTGTTTGATTCCCGTCCCCACTCTTTGCCATGGTCTTAACTGACTCCTGAACTCGTCTGGTGCCAGGCAAGTTGCATGCTGTAGGCTTATCAGAGTTATTTTTTGCATGAAAGCTGCCTGAGCTATGTAAGCGGCTGTTAGTGAAATGTGGTCAGCAAAACCAAAATAAGATAAGGCTAAAAACCAGAGGTGGAAATCTCCACCCTTCCTTGATTTTTTGCATTCATATATGTTGATTTCATACTGTGGTAATGGTTTATGATACAGACAGATAAATCACCAGTATGCTATGTAATCTTATTTTTCATCTAAAGCTTTTACTGTTTGGACGAGAGCAGTTATTTCGGGCTTGTGTCTCCCTCGGAGGCAGCACTGCTCAGTGGGCCTCACAGACCCAGCCGCAGTGACTCCTTTTGGGATTTCTTCCTCTGGAGCATCCCTTACCCTTTGTCCTCCTCTTGAAATGTTGAATAATGCCGCTAACCTCAGCTCAGATTGAGTCTCCTGTCAATATTCAGTTCAACCTCGGAATCGAGATCAGTCAGCTTTTTCTCGCCTCATCCCATGCTGGAGTCATGCTGTGGATTTAGCTTTCTTCTGATCCAGCAGCAGCGGGCACAGCGGCCCTCGCTGTGTGACGCCTGCAGGAGGTGAGCTGGGCCAGCAGGGGAGGGAGGGGGTGGGGGTAGGGATACCCGCTACCCCCTTGTTGTCGTGGCGATGGTGGCCATAGTGGTGGTTGCCAGGGAGATGGCAGTTGCTTGTCTGACCCGTCCCCCTCGTGCTGTCACTGGCGTTATTGATGCACGCCGCTGCTCGGCATTGTGGGAGTGCGGGAGGGAGGGCGGAGAGGACAACGGTTAATGAGTTCAGGAGGAACAGGGACTCTCCATGCTTGCTCTCTCTCTCCTTTCTCTGTTATCCTCTTTCTCTCTCTAACTGTGTTCCCCCATCGTCTCTCTCTCCTTCCCCCCTCTCTCTCTCCCTCTCTCTCCCCTTCATTTCTCATGGGTGTCTGTCTTGTGCGAATGTGCATTAAGAATGTGGGTCTCTCATGATCCATCATGGCAAAATACACTTTCCCTCTCCTTCACGCACATGCTCCATGCAACACACATGAAGCCGCATAGACATTGCACTCACAAAAACATGTTCTCCCACACCTTTACTCACACACTGTAACCGACTCATTCGCTACCACTCCTTTCTCTCTCACTTACACACACATGCACACACAGAAATGTGGCCCTGCTGTTATGCCTGAAGGTAGGAGAGCTAGCAAGATTAATAATGACCCCTGACTCCCCATAGACAGACCCAAATATACACAGTTTGGAGAGGGAGAGCGAAAGAGCGATGGTGAAGGGAATAAAGAGGAGAACAAGGTGAGGCCAAATGCTGACTAAAAATATACAGTTTGGAAACAAAGAGAGGGGGAAAATGTATACAGTTTAGAAAGCGGTACAGATGAGAGAAGCAAGGGCGGGGGGAAAAAATGGGAGGCCAGACGCCAAAGCGCAGTGGCAAGGGACGCGGGAGCTCATGTCGGCTCTAAGCGGGCTGAATTTAAGAACTCGTTTTTCTTTATGCTTTTCAAAAATGGTCACTAGAGGGGATAAATCTGAAAAACTGGGCTCACATTCATGTGTGGACAAGGACAAATTATCTTTTGAAAAACAATGATCCAAAACAGGTTAGGGTGTGTGCAGTTAAGCTGAAGTGAAAGTGTACTCCAATGATTTAACGCCACGCACGCGCAAAAATATTAACCTCCTAAAAATAGAACCAGATGAAAATTCTAGACTTTTAGACACTACTTGACACCAAGTTCCAAAAATGTCCAAAACTCTTACAATTCCTATAATGACCAATGGTGTTTTTCATTAGACTTTCACTCGTTTACTGTGCAAGCTGAAGCCTACATTACCCCTCAAGAAATTTCTCCAGGAATAAAGAAGATATCATACGTAGTTGGAACCTAGACAGTTATTTATTCATGTTTTCAGATACTGTTGACAAACAGGACAAAATCAGTAATCTAAACCACAAAAACACAAAACAAATAGTCAAAAGTGAAGGCAGCAAAGAACCTGATTTGCATTGACCAACCAAAGTCAGCCACATTCAATGATTAACCCTTTAAGACCTACCATAGAACCAAGTCCGCCAGAGTTATCTTTATATTTTTACATGCTGTAGTGCCATTTTTGGGAGCATTTCAAGTTGCTATACATCAATATAACCGTCATAGCCCAAATTATGATAATATGTATGCATAAAGTCTACAGTAACAATATAAATAGCAAAAAAGTGCAATAAACTACAAAAAAAAATTAAAATAGTTTTTGTTTTTTTGTTTTTTACATATCTTTCTAGTTAGAGAAATTTAAGCGGTTTGTCCCTCAAAACTGTAAATACAAAAAAGTTGCACAAAATAGTTTCTAACAACAGGAAATTTATTTTAAATGTCTTCATAGTTTTATTTTTGAGATACACCAATTTTTATATACAGCTGGAAAAACGAAAATAAATATTATAATTAGAGATGGCACGATACCACTTTTTTATGTCCGATACCGATACCGATATCATAAATTTGGATATCTGCCGATACCGATATGAATCCGATATAGTGTTTTTTAATCAACAAAACTGTTTTTTAAAATATCTTGCTGCATTTTGCAAGTCTGCAAGTTCATACTCAAGTTTAAAACAACAACTACACTAAAGCTATTCTGTTATACCTGTATACAAAAAAAATATTTCATAGTTCAGCAATACTGATCAATCTAATAAACTTAGACCTACACCATCCTCCCTATTCTGGTATTTTAAAGAGTACTTAGCGTAAATATTAAGCAACCTAACTAATAGGGTTCCAACTCCCAGCAACAACAAACATAAATAAATAAAAAATAAGGAACCACCCCTCACGCGCCACCTCATGATGCTTAATCGACGTAATCAACCTTAATTTGATGCAGTGTGAAAAAAAATGCACAGAAATCAATTATTTTTCAAGAAATATTAAATAGATTCAACATCTTTCTTCAACAAAATTGCAGACTGCACAGATGGTACCTTCCCAAAGTAAAAAGTACTATAGCTTACTAGGGTGTATATTAGACTTAATAGTCACTATATACAGTAATTGACTTCTATTCATTTTACATCAAATTAAAACTTTGGGTGTCAGATAATTATTTATTAAAAGCTCGACATTTTAAATGAGAATAAGAAAGAAAAGTGTGTCTTTGTGCCCCCTTTTCCCAGTTAATGCCCTATCGGCCCCCCTGGCTAAACTTTGCTAGATCCGCCCCTGCACAGTTACCAGCGTCAGCTACATAGAAAAAGATCCTCGAGTAGAAAGTAATATTAAATAAATTCTAACAACAGCTTATCAAGCTTAAACGTGCTGCTGTTGTTCAGCCGCTGGTTTCCTCTTTCTGGTGCAAATTGGGCCAAAAGCAAACCAGAGAGACGGACTCGCGACAGAAAAGCCGATCAGCTGATCGTTAAGCAGTTTCACGATTGAAGTAGCAGCCGGAGAGCGAGAGGCAGTCGCTTGTTAAGCTTAACGTGGGAATGCTTTACAAACATTCAGAGATGGACTTACACACTTGCTTTACTTCTCTCGGGGATAACTTTGTCGGAGATGAAATGCCAGGTTGCTAGCGAAGCTCCACATGCTATCCAGACCACCGACAGGTCCGCCATGCCACAGCTGCTCTATCACGTGATGCATACTGCTCCGACTGCTAACGTTCTGAGGTGAGTTACGGCGTGTTGCAAGTTTTGCGAGGTGCTTTCGTGATATTTAATGGATCGGATTACATTTTTTATTTTTCTCCGATATCCGATCCAGTAATTTAGGTCAGTATCGGACCGATACCGATACGTAATATCGGATCGGTCCATCTCTAATTATAATGCAAATTTGCAAAAAAAAAACCCAGCATGTGCATCAAAATAAACTATTTTCAGCAGTGCAATTTGAGTTCTATACAAAAAATATGAAGTCAAACATGACTTTTAAAAACAAAGGTAAAGGTAAAAATCTACATTTACCGCGAAAATGACGTCACTTCCGGTTTCGGCCAGGTAATGGTGGACACGCGATAGTTCGCGCTGACTTCTACTCCAACATAGGAAATGTTATGGACAGCTGATCGGATTGTGTTTCTGTAATATTGTGTTTTTGTTGCTTCAAGTGCTTTTTATGCTGTTTTTGCAAAGCTATATGTGGAAGGAAACCGTGACTTAGGACAAGCTGATGGCATAAGATGTAAGTACAACTCCTCCGGTTTCATGTGCAGAAAAAATTATTGTGTTAGCTTAAGTGGTTCCGGTTCTACAGGGATTTAAAAATAGTTACGCAAAACAGAGCGTGCCCGCTCCGACTGGTTTTAAAGGGTTAAGTAACTGTGGAGGAAAAAACAATTGCGACAGAAAATAGGCCGGTCCTGAGCTAAACTTTTCTCAATTATAGTGACTCCCAATGAGAGTGTATATTATCAGTGACTGACATATGACAGGGTTACCCAGGCAACCAGAGCCTTGACCATCTGCTAGTGACCAAATGTCAGTTTCAAAGTGATGTGCAACAAACAACTTGCTGTCTGTGTGGATGCAGCTTTAAACCTGCATTTTTTGATGGCCATCAAGGGGTAATACCTGTGATTGCAAAAAGAATTCCAGATGTATGGGAAAACAACTCTCTGACTTGAGCTGTGTAAACACTTTCCTGATGACTTTATGGACCAATTTTAGGTCATATCGGAAAAAAACATACAAAGTACCAAACTAACAAAAAAAATATTAAGCTCAGTTTGTTATTTTAGCAACACTATGTTTCATTGGCTCAACAACTTGTGATTGACGAGTTGTCAGGCAAAGAGTGTACAGACTTGAAGTGAGGTCTGCCCTTCTCTCATCACATCCAGTTAAAAAAACACCAAGATGGCGACTGAGAAAACTAATCAAATAGCACCAGCAGACTTGTTCGCAAGCCTCTGCTGGTGCTACCACCAGCAGAGGCTTGCGAAACCCGAGAGAGTAACAATCATGATGTTGAGATCAGCAAATTCCTGGAGGAAGATTGTTGAAACTGTTGAAATGGACATGAGGGAAGTTGCAAAGAAGTGGAAAACGTATAAATATGTTTGCTTTTGTTACAACATCAACAACTACAACAACAAAAAGGACCACAACGAAGAGCAGAGACCCAGAAGTGAGAAAAGTCCCACAAGGTAACTCAAACAACACCAGGCCAGCTATTAAGCTCTATGAGTAATAAATAATTACAAAATGATAATCCCACATACTTAAACATATACTCCTCTATTTAAAAAGTCATTTTAAATTACAAGGAGGTGGCAGATCATTTATTTTAAACGTTAACATCATATTTTGTTGATGGGACAGGCTGAAAGGTCAGGATAGTTGTTGAGTAGCCTACTAATGTTACTGGTATGAGGTTAGTGACACTGCATTAACGTAAAAGTTTTGATCATGTTAGCCACATGTGCGAGTATTTTTGCCTATGAAGCACAGCTAATTTCACACAGCATTCCTAACATAGAGTAGCTCCATGCTCGATTCTTACTGCCTTTGTTATCAGTGAGTATTGGTGGTGCTTTACAACTGGCTCCTATGTACATTTTTCTTTTGTAGGTGTCCGCTGCCACTGTCGACCCATCAATAATCGCAACCTCAAAATTTCAGATGGAGCCTACGGTACAAACAAGTATCACTGCATTTTTAATGTTTTGACATTAAAATATATTATAAGTATTAGCTCTGGTGACATAGTGCACGATCTTGATACTTGCACTCTTTAATCTGACTATATGTAGAGGAGTTTATTTAAACTAGCCAAGCCTGCAGCACATTTTCATCACAGACGTGTGGTTAATTTATCTTGTCATTCTGAATATTTTCATTACACAACTTCATAACAGAAACTTGGTTGTTAATAAACAGTTATCAACAAAATGACACCGTGGGTGTGATGTTTATGTGAAATTACCGTAATGCTGGTATGACCGGTGATAATCGCTAAAAAAATCTGAAACCTGAAATTTTAAACAAGATATGTAAGAAACCTGGTACGTGTACTGATTTCTTTGATTCAGTAATTTAAGATCCCAATTGTAATACATGTTGTACCTTATTGGATTCACATCTTAGCTGTCGATCCAAATTTAACGTTAAACATTTGCCTTCATAATCGTTCATTTATATTTTAAATAAATGTCTGTCTCTCTGTGTATATAATCTTCTGTATATAATACAGGTTAACAACATGCACACAAAAAAATTATAATTAAAAATAAAATTTGCTGTAGGGCTCCTGATGATCGTTAAAAGCTTCTTCAGCATTACAAGAATGAATTATCATCTGAAAAGCAAAAGAACTGGCCTTTGTAATAGATCTTTAAAGAAACATATAAGTGTTAATAATTACTGAATGTGTGAAGATGTTCAGGCAAAGCTTCATTTACATTGGAGGATGGGACACATACTGATCTAAGTCAGATTTTAAAACTTAAAGTGTGTGATAGCTGAAATTGTGGTTTAACACGAACTGCTTTTTTTTTTTTTTAAATCTCTAAAAAGATCTTTCCACAGAGTGTAAGCGAGTCTATTTACACTCTCACCTCTCAGTGTCTCAAACTACAGTCTCAAATTTTTCAGCTGCCTCCCTCCTCCTTCTCACTCACACACGGGCTTGTGAGCAGGAGTGTGTTGACGCACACAAACACTCAGCGATACCAGTACCAATATGCAAACAAAAACACAAACAGGGATGCATACACACACACACACACACACACACACTGGCATGGATTAATGTGTTTGGCTCAACCATTTCATTTATTACTGTCGGAGGCCTTTTGTGATGAGGGCATTTTTCAGGTTGCTAACCATTATTCCCTCTAGGCCCGGGGCTCCTCAAAGGACTTGCTTGTGTGTGTGCGAGTGTGTATTTGTGTGTGCGCTCATCAATGTGAGCCTTACCCAGCCTCGTGGTTATGGTCCAAACAAGTAGTCAGATATTTTCTCTCTATTCTTCAGGGGATTCACATTGCCATTTTCTGACTGTACTTAATGCTCCCTCCTCATTTGTCAACACATGCCTAAGCAGCTCGAAGCCTGTTTGTTTCGCCATGAAAGGTTTTTTTTTTGTACCTCTATCATACCATGAAATATTGCTGAGTGTGCGCTATCCATCAACATACCAAAAGTATCAGAGAGAGGAGTGAGGGAGAGAGAGGGAAAACACACACACACACACACACACACACACACACACACACACACACACACACACACACACACACACACACACACACACACACACACACACACACATACCATGTCACTCGTCTCTGTCCTGATCTCCTTCTCTCTCCTTCCCCCTGTGTTTACGCAGTATTTGGATCAGCTGCGGCCCAAATTACATGCAGATAGAGCTATAAACTCAAACCACATGGGTCTGCTTCTGCTCTGAATCATGGTTGGCGTTTGGTTGTGTTTTCTTGGGCTTCCGTTGCCTCGAGAATAAATTAATTCATTGGTTTACTTTTGGTTTTGTTTGTTTGCTGAGGAACATTTGCTTTTTTGGACAGTTAGCTAACGCGGGACACTGACGCAATAGTTAATCAAAACCTGTCGGGAAGTCAAAGACAGGAAGCAGCGAGAGCATCATAAGCAGTCCGCTCTCCTGCTCCTCAGCAATCCGATGCACTTTAACCGTGCAACCGCGAATGAACCATAAGTGCATTGACAACTATTCAAAACAAATTCAGAGGAAGAGGTCAAGGACAGATGTTTCCACATCCTTAAGGTGAAAGAAGAAGAAAACCTTTAACTGCAAACCTTCAAACTGAATCAGCTACAGGGAATGGTAGCTGATAAATGAAAAAGCTTGTTACTGGCTCTAGTTCAGAACTTATTAAAAGAAAGCCACTAAAGCTTAGTCTAATAGTCTGTCATAAATAATTGGCAGCTGAGGTCCATGGATGGGGTTACAGGATTGGGAAGGACTGAGCTTTTTGGATTCAGTTTGCACTGAACCTGATGTAATGGCTGGAATTCGCAAAAGGTTGAATCTACTACCGAACCAAGAGAGTTAGAATAATAGCTGAACAAAAACCTCGCTAGTGCTGGGTTTGATCCCTTTTGCCTTTTAGAACTGCCTTAATCCTTCATGTTACAAATTCAACAACGTGCTGGAAACATTCCTCAGAGATTTTAGCCCTTATTGATATGATGGCATCACACTGTTGCTGTAGATTTATTGGCTGCACATCCATGACGGGAGTCTCTCATTCCACCACATCTCAAGGGTTGCTTTATTGAACTGAGATCTGGTGATGGCGAAGGCCATTTGAGAACAGTGAACTCATTGCCATGTTCAGGAAACAGTTTGATATCTTTTGAGCTTTGTGACATGCTGTGTTATTCTGGTGGAAGCAGAAGATAGGTACACTGTGGTCATAAAGGGATGGGCATAGTCAGCAACCATACACAGGTAGGTTGGTGTTTAAGCAACGCTCAGTTGATACAATTCAAGTTCAATTTTATTTAATCACAATAACAGTTGCCTCAAGGTGCCTTATATTGCAAGGTAAAGACCCTACAATAATACAGAGCAAACAGCGAAAACCACAACAATCATATGACCCCTATGAGCAAGCGCTTTGGACACAGTGGGAAAGAAAAACTCCCTTTTAACAGGAAGAAACCTCAGTAGGCTCAGGGAGGGGCGGACATCGGCAGTGACTGGGAGTGAGCGGATGAAGGCAGCATGCAGCCATGCTGTGACATTGTTTAAACCAAATTTTGACCCTACCATCTAAATGTTGCAACAGAAATAGAGTTTTCCAGTCTTTTGCTGTACAATTTTGGTAAGCGCATGTGAATTTTAGTCTCAGTTGTATGTTTTGTTTTGTTTTTTTGTTTTTCTTGGTGTCCCGTTTGGATCTTTAGCCATCAGAATTGTTGTCTTAAGGCCAAGAAAGATGCCAAGCGGATTTATTTTACCAAGTGGATCATCATGGCCTTGCCATATTGGTCCATTTGATTGACATTTATTATAATTATGAATTAATTTTATTTTCAGTTGCTACAAAATCGGGACAGACATGACTGGGGGATAGGACAGGGAGAAAGAATGAAAGAAAGAGAGGGAGAGAAAGAAAACCAGAGGGGAGAAGAGACGGTGAGAAGGGGGGGGAAGAAAGAAAAACAAAAACAAACAAAACACCTGGATCACCTGTATGGAGAAAAAAAACAGAAGAGAAAGCAAACAACAAAGAGCAACGTAATAATTACAGCACCATCACAATAAACTAGCTAGCAGTAGATAACAGTAGATACTAAATAATAAACGATATTGTGCAGCACGCAAGATAGACAGCGCACAATGTGCTTTGAGGCAGCAGCCAAGAAAGGTGTAGTCCGCGTCTGTGAACACCTGTGTGTACACCTGTGTGCATACCTGTGTGGATCAGCATGCTTGTATTCCAAAGGTTTCTCCATGTAACGATCTGCTAGGAAGTGTGGGGAGCCATAGCCCCGTCCACCAGGGTATGAAGCAGGTATGGAGGAGATCCAGGCCCCAGATATCCAGAGGCCCCAGAGTACAAGGACCTGAGGAGGACCACCAAAGGGGGGGAAACCGTGCCACCCTCCTGGGAAGAGCTGAGTAGAGCCCCAAAGGAGAGGTCACCCCGCAGCTACAGAGCAGAGGCCAGAGGGGGTTGCAGTGGCGTGCCCGCGGGCTCTGCCGGCAGCCAGCTTTGCCAGAGAGGACCGAGCTTCAGGCCCTGAGGCATCCCACCCCCCGGAAGGAGCCCAGCCAGGCCACAGGCGCCCGGCCCCGCCAATCGGCCACCAGGAGTCAGCCGGTACATACATGAGCGCCCAGCCCCAGACGACAAGCACCACCAACACACCAACGTCTGAGGGCATCAGCCACCGGCAGGGAGTGTGGTGAGGGGAGATAGGCCTCCGTACTTTAGAGGGCCTGAGATGTTCCCAGAGAGGCTGAGTCTAAGACCCAACCTGACATATAGACACAGACGAACAGGCACATGCAGACACAAACGTGCATTCCCACCCCATATGCACAACCAAATACTCGGCACTCACCCAACGTGTAGACAGACACAAATAGACACTGCACAGACAGTCGCACTCCCCAAACATATACTCTATATCCCAGGTCCAGGTACCCCCGCCCTCAGAGGGGCAAGCCGCACCTAGACCCAGGAGATGTAACCCTTCTCTCTGGGGTGGAGGCAAGCGGACCACCTCCTTATCTGCAGTAGCAGGGAGGCCCGCATCCCAGACCCCAGTCTGACGGCCAGCACCTCCACCCAGCCCCCCAGCCCTGACGGCTAACAGAACCGGGATGAGTGAAGACCTCAAACCTCCCTACGCCCACTCATATGTAGTGTTGCTGTGTGCTGTTCTAAAGTGCATTTAAAACTCAGGAGAGCATGGTACTAGCTTCCTCTCAGAGAGCAGCACGGCTCTTCCCGAAAACCCTTAGTGTCTAAATGCATTTAAAATTGAGGGTAATGCACCAGCGCCAGAGGTGGGTTGGAGTACACCGACCATCCTCTGGATCAGGGGTGCCCAATCCCGGTCCTCGAGAGCTACCGTCCTGCAGCTTTTAGATGCATCCCTACTCCAACACAGCTGAATCAAATGAATGGCTTGTTATCAGGCCTTTGCCAAACACGATGGCATGCTGAAGAGGTAATCAAACCATTTGATTCAGCTGTGTTGGAGTAGGGATGCATCTAAAAGCTGCAGGACGGTAGCTCTCGAGGACCGGGATTGGGCACCCCTGCTCTGGATGCTGTAAAACGTGCCCACCCCCAAGGCCCTATGTGTATGTGTTATGTGAGAGTGTGAGTAATGTGGATGTCTAGGTTGCAGAATAAAATTGAGGCACAGGCGGCCAGAAGGGGACAGAGGGGGAGTGCCTCCCCTGCACCCTGGTGACATACCTGCACCCCAAGCCCTGCATGTGTGGGTGGGTGTGGTAGAGCGGGAATAGGGAGGCAGCTGACGATGGGGAGGGAAGAAAGGGAGGGGCAAGCGGCCCCTCCCTGGGGCCAGCTCCCCCGCTGACCCCAGTAGGCACCCCCACACTCTGGAACCCACCAGGGAAAGGGGGCCCAGGCCCATCTGGACCGGGGACCGCAGCACCGCCCAGCCCCACAGAGTCCGGAGCAGCCCACCCGACTCCACCCCAGAGAAAACTGCACCCACCCCATCATCCAATTATCTCCCAAACTACACAAGACAATAGACACCCAGGTTGAGTTCATTCTCCACCTCTCCTATAACTCTCCCCCCACCTGCAGAGTGAGCTCCTGTAGAGAGGGGACCACCTGCAAAGATATAACAACCTCCCCATCAGTTAGAGAGCCCTCTAGTTGGGCCGATGCACCAAAGGTCCCCTGCACTGGGGCTGAGCCCCCCTGCACCCACCCGCCCACTGCTCCGGCGACACAACAGCCAGGACCCAAGCCCCCAAGGCCCGGCCAGCACCCCAGACTGGGGGGCGGAGCACCCCCAGACCCCTAAGCCTCCACGCCCGTCCCGGACCCTCCCAGGGGCAGCCAGGCTACCAGGCCAGTAACCAACGTCCGCCAGCACAGACCCTCCCCCATCTCCGCTGTACGCAGTTGTATGTTTTTAGTCGACAGGAGTGGCACTCAGTCTGGTCTTCCACTGCTATACCCCATCTGCTTCAATGTTCAGAGATGCTCTTCTGCATATCATGGTTCTAAAGAGTAGTTATTTGAGTTACTGTTGACTGTCTGTCTTCTTGAACCAGTCTGAGCATTATCTCTGACTTCTTACTTCAACATTTTCTCCCAGAGATCTGTTGTTCACTGGATATTTTCTCCTTTTCAGGCTATTATTTGTAAACCCAAGAGATTGTTGTGCAGAAAAATCACAGTACAACCATGCTACATTCAAAGCTATGCACTTTTTCATCCCTATTCTGATGCTAAGTTATAACTTCAGCAGGTCATCTTGACCATGGCTAAATGAAATCAGTTGATTAGCTGATCGGAGATTTGTGTTCACAAGGTGACACAGTGATGGTGAGGATTAGCTCAGCAAGCACTGCCAGATATATGATCAGCTGTCAGTGGCAAGGCAGTGGGCGAATCTTTTTCTTAATCAAAGGTCTAAAAATTTTGCATAAAAGCATTATAATTATTTACAAAAGATGTTTACTTTTTTGATCAGAGATTTTCTAAAATGTTGACATTTTAATGATAGGGTGCTTATCAGTGTGAGTCTAAACTACACACAACAAAACCAACTAAATTCTTTCATGCAATAATTTAAGAGATGATAGAGCAAAGAGATAAAGTGGTTTAAAGTCAAAGCTCAGCCTCAGAGATAGACAAATATTTACTGTAACCTGAAAGCTGCTGAATATTGTGGAGATACAAAGCCCAAATTCATTGCAGATTTTAATCAACCTCTCAACCCCCGGTGTTACAGTGTCAACCAACACTGTGCAATGACAGAGTTTCACAAAGCTTGTATTCAGGGCTGCCATTCACAAATAGTCTTTTACCAAGGCCGAAGCACAAAGATGCAGTTGGTGCAAAAACCACAAAAACCCAGACCCCCGAGCAATGGCCAGGTGCAATGTGATCTAATGGCTGTCTTCATATTTCTCTTATAAGTGTCATCAGAGTCCACTGGGACCAATGAGTTCCTTTATGTAGCTTTATATCAGCTAAATTGTGTTTTTGGGCATGATTTCCCCCGCACTGAAAGATGATGATGTCTGGACACTATAAAGGAATTGAAGAGCGGTGTCACGAGATTCAGAATAAGTTCTTCAGTTGCAAACAACACTGACCCTATACACAGGAATCTGTGTAAAAATAGCTTTTGTTTGTATGGGCTTTTACCCAAAAGTCAAAACTGTACACAAATTGTGGAAAAGGGATAATGCGATAGAACGAAAATTATACAAAAACCCCAACATTTTAACCTCAATTGTCTTTTAAAGTTAAAAATAACATTTCAACTCTCTGATAACACCTCTCAATCAAATGCACGTAACTCTACTTAAGTATTAAAAGTGTAATTAGTATATATATTTTTTATTTTATTTTATTATCTATCTAAATTGAGTTCCAGGTCCTTCCCCCTGTTTACCAGACGTTAAAGTTTTATTTTTACCTTTAAAATTTCCAGATAACATCTTACAAATGAAATCCAAACAGTGTTAGTTTATTTCGATGAACAGTATATTCTCAGAGTGAAACACACTACACTTTTACTAAAAGGTATTAAGATTGATGAGATTTTTGTTCCAGCACATTTGTTCTATTTAATTTCTCACACTTATTTGTATTATTTAAAAAAAAGAGTGACACATCGGTTGCAGTGATATACTACAATGACAGTCCTCACAGCTATTTCACCTCTTACTCACACGCCCCTGGTCTGGCAAGGGCTAAGATATTCCCTGGCTCATGAGAGACCTTTGCCCAAGCATGCAGGCATATTAGCACCATGAGTTTAACTAATGAAATAATTTTCACAGCTAAGTGAACAGCTGCTTTGTGTGTTGAAAAGATAATTACAAAAATGATTATACACAACAATGTAATGTTTTTAAAAGCCCACATTTTCAGTTTGGGACATTTACTCATAAAATTACATCCATATAAACAGTTTTCTAATGCATTTCTAATATAGTGAAATGACTTGTGTCTTGAGCTATATTGATATTTGCAGCTGGTTAACTCGAAAAATATATAGGAAGATGATGTTCTTTTTCTCTGTGTGAGCTGGCTGCCATGGGATCATCTTCAAATGCACTCGAATTGAACAGATCAGAGATGTAGGCAAGATCTGGAGGTCTGGGAAGCTGGGTCACCTTTATGAAAATTTGCCAATGCACCGAAGGAATACTAAACAAAACCAAAAGCTACCAATAAGAGACTGGTACAGTCTATGTCATGGTCGGAATTGGTACATTATCTGTTTGTATGATGGTCTCTCAGCAAGATCATGCAAAACTACCAAACTTAGTGTGGAGTGAAGTATGGAAAACTGAAGGTGGACTGGGTCTGTCTCATCTGTCTTACTAGCTCATTTTACAAAGTTACAAAAGCCAACAGATTTTAAATAATAGCGAAAAACAATAAAAAGCAAATGAATACAGTGTAATAACATAGTATAATAATGTGTAATCTGAAATGTTACAGTTACTTTAAATGAATGAAATTTGTGTGACAGTTTTCATATCTTTTTCTTTCGGTATGGCAAGTATGTGCACTTTCAACAAGTTGGTGGAAACAGAGATTTTGGTCCACAATACTAAGATTGCATCACATACTTGATGCACATTTAGAAGCTGCACACGATGCAAATCTTCTGCTTCACCACTTCCCACATGTACTCCACTGGAGCATGGCGATTGGTTAACTGTGAAAATCAGGATGGATCCATGTGTACATCAAATTCTGACCCGACCGTCCAAACGGCACAGCAGAAATAGAGACTCATCAGACCTTCCTTTTTACCTTCCTTTCCTGTTGCCATTTTCATTCTTTTTAAATTCTACAAAGCGTTCTGAAATATTCAAACCAGCTCACCTGGTACCAACATCTGGTACCACATTCAGAGCCATATAAACCACCTTTGTTCCCCATTCTGATGATCGGTTTGAAATTTGGTTGGCTGCTGCCATGTGATTGGCTGATTTGATATTTGCATTACCAAGCAGCTGAAGGTGTCTAATGAAGTGTCCCATGAATGTTTGTATATATATTTTACAAATGTCTTTAATAAAAAAACTTCTTTATTAAATTTAAGTGACTCCCACGACACTAGTGGCATTTACTCCCCCCACCCCATTCTCCAGAGTTTAGCCCACATTTGCTTCAGATGGGCTCTAGGAGGTTTAAGACAATTTATTTTCTGGTCAGTGTTCTCGTATGCACCTTCGTCATATGCTATCTAGAACAACTGAGGCCTGCAGTGTACACGGGAGCACAGCTTTATACTGTGTTTGGCTGCTGACCAGAACAGCCTGAGAAGAGAGTGAGATGAGAGCCACGTTTAAAACAATCTACCACGAATTTGTGCTTTTTACTGAGCGTGCAGCCATGTTCAGCAGTTAATCACACACACACTCACACACACATACACTCATTCATCATTAAACAGCATTAAGTTTTCAAAATATGAATAGGGTTACTCAACTGCTAAAACCCGTACTTTTGTACTGTCATCATATCATCAATCATTCTGTTTCCCTGTGCCTCCGTCTTCATACCTGCATCTCTTATTGTGCGTGTGTGTCTGTGCGCACTCTGTAGCTCCAGCTAATGACATAAGTAAGCAGACATGTTCAGCAACATATTGGCGCATGTAAACACTGTACACTGTAGCAGCCACCCCCCGCTTCCTCCTCTTTCCTCCATGCTTTTATCTCTCTTTTCTCCTGCCCTCTAAATCTGCTCATCCGTTTCTCTCTGTCTCTACTCATCTCTATCTGTTTATCTGTCTCCCTTCCTTGGGCACTCCAAGCCCTTTCTTCCCTGTTCCCCCTCTTTATTATAATATGCCCTCTTTTTCTCTTCTCGCACCCCGAAACACCTTCGCTGACATTATTTATTTCTCCCCGCAACTCCATCTGTCTGACGATCTGCCTTCCTTTCCAGCCGTTCATCCACCATCATTCTGCTGCTGATGTGCTGTGATGGAGGAAGTAAATAAATAGAACCAAAGCCAGGAATCCTAAAAGATCTGGTCTTTGCATAAAGGACAGTAATTCATCAAGCAGGATCTGCGTCCGGTTCTTCTTCATCGTAGAGAAGAAGATTTATCTTTAATAGTAATAGTCAGGTGATCTAGGAGGGCGGGAGGGAAGGTTTAGCGGGAGAAAAGAAATTATTAAATGTCACCAGTTGATTGATGCCACCTGGGGCTAAGATGCCATCTTTGTTTTGGGCTTAGTGTTCACTGCATTGGCAGAAAGGGAAAAAGTACGAAAGGGAAAGACGGGCAGGAAGGAAGGGATGTTATATCTCGCACTCTTTAAAATAAATAAATAAATAAAATAAAGACCTTGTCCTGTTTGTAGGTGTAAAGTGAGAGATCAGTGTGTTGAATAATTGCAAACAATAGGTGGTGAAAAATGCAGGAAACGTTCTCCGAAGGCACCACCTCATTGTAGAAATCCCCGCACCAAATCCAGGCTTCCTTTAACCAGCCTCCTCCTGGGTAAGTGAGCTCTTTTCTCTCGCCTACCCACCACACCCTCCCCCTACATAACCAATTAGCTCTGAGGCCATAATGGATGTTGTTTGCCGTGTTTCCCTGTCAGCGGATTGAATTAGCGCCTCTGTGTGTGCGAGTGTGTGTGCGTGCGTGAGTGATCATCTTATCGGCTCTTAGTACAGTAATGAAACACAGTTATAAATGGCTGCAATCCTGTTAACAAAACAGCACCTGAGTGCAGCCCGCTAGATAAATCAGAACTGGGCCGCCGCCATGCCGGCCCCGGCGGCTGTTGCTAAGGCGTGGAATCACCAGGAGACAATTGAATCATTTGCTCATTGTCTGATAAAGCGTCTGTCTTTAACAACCGGATCACTGCTATAAAAAAGAGGAGAAAAAATAAGACTGTTTGTTATCTCTGTGCTTCTCCTTTCACAGGATTTAGGAGAGGCCGCGCTGGAGTTCTGTTTTTGTCATCAAACCGATAATACAATAAAACAACAGCATATTTATTTGATTTCCAACATTAAAAAAACAGCCCGCTGCTCTGGTTCTGGTTTTTCTTCACTGCACCACGGTGATATGGATTGTCATGCATACACTCTCTCTCTCTCTGTCACACACACACACACATGCACAGATTCCCCCGTCTTTGTGCTGGGGGACTATTAAAGACAGTGTCTAATGCTGCGACATACTCCAGTGCTCACACACTTAATTGTGTTAATGTTTGAGTTCACATAATCTTTCAGGGCTGTCATTCTCCCCGATTATTCAGCCCTGTTTTCAATTACCGAACGCCTCGGCACTGTAGGCCCAGAATGCATGATATACCTATCCGCGCGCGCGTTGTCTCTGTGTGTTTTCCCGCCGCTGTTTGGGCACGTGAGCAAAATGACTTCAGCTAAACAAAGATTGAGGATGAGGTATAGCGTGAATTATCTCCATGCTGAGTTTTTTTTGTGGTTTTGTTTTTTGTTTATCAGTTAACTCATTTGGCTCCGAAGCTGCACACATGCGAATGTTTGCGCGCGCATGCACACGCAAGCGTGGTTTCAGCACAGCCGTGTGTTTACACAAGCATGCTCGGGCTGTCAACGGCCAGTCAGATGAAAAATTGAACAGCTCCTCCTTAAACTCATTTTGAAATGTGTCTGCAGCAGTTTTGGCTCCAGTCACCGATCACACCACATCATCAGCTATTGTGAATATGAGAAGAGTGAACTGTGTTAGCGTTTCGACACACACGCTAGGAAGCGGAGCGTGAGTCAACTTTACGGGAGTAAGAAAAATAAAAAGCACATAGCACAGTCATTACGTTGTGAGCAGGGCCCACTCAACCAGATCAGTGTGTGTGTGTGAAAATGATAGAAACTGTGTACGTGTGTTTGTGTTTTCTTATGTCAATCATTCATCAGTACCAGTGCTGGCGGTCTATTGAAAGAATGTTCCTAGCATGGTTTACTTACTGTCACACAAAGTCAAATGTGTTACTGTGTACAGCGAGGATTATGGCTGGAAATTCAAGGTTAATCACTGTTGTCCTGTGAAGTTAAAAGCCTTGTATGCCAACTCCCATACAGCCTGAATGTTCCCCAAATATATCTTTCCTGTGTCATCCTGTTCTGTAGCTGGTTAATGATGTGTTGCAGGAGTGCGTTTAAAAAATAATAATAGTAGTAAGATAGTAAGCCAGTGATAAACTGGGGAATTTCCACTTCTAGCAGATGGTGTCATTTCAGTGCATGATGCAAAAAACCAGCAGGCTAATAATACTGGCTTATGGGTAAATATATCTATTTAGCTTTTATTTCTCTGTCATTATTAGAACAGCTCCAGACAAAGGATTTTCCTAGCTGAGTAGCACATTTATGAAATTGATTTGATCATTAAATATAGAGTTTGCTGGGACATTAGAAGGTGTTTTAGGTTCCAGTTTTTAGGTTCAAGTTAAAAACACCTGAAAAAAATCTATGCACTTGGAAAATGAACTAAAATAAGCAAAACATTTAGAGGCTTTAGACATCTCTTATAACCTGCCTGATGTGGCTTTGATGGACATGTTTACTGAGATTTAGTTTTTTCAAAGAGTGTTGGGTTTTGATTGTGATAACTATGTAATTTGTTTAAATCCTGCATTGCTATTCTTGCAATATTAGTCAAAAGACTAAAAACAACACTGAAACTAATAAAAACAAAAAACTTTAAAACAATAAAAAGTTAAAGTGGAATGAATACACCTTCTCTGGAAGCTGACTGAAATTAAACTTAACTGAAAAAAGTAAAAAAAAAAAAGAAGACGATAAAAATGAAAGCTAATTAGAAAATACAAAACTTCAATAACTGAGCTGCAGAGTGCTCTTCTTTAGACCTTCTTCCTTTTGCTCTTGGCTCTATATGAGACAGGGAGAGGTGTTATCTTTAATATGCCCTGCCCACATACTGTTTAAACCTTCTGTTTGTGAGCAGCAGCCAATCAAAACAAAAGTTAACATAAAAAGGGGGAGCGGGGGCCAAAACACCTGTTTCAGCGTGTGGATGAACTGAAGGACTGGACCAGGGTCAAGTATAACATAATTGCTACAGTATTTTGAATTGGCGATTATTCAAAGTCCAAGAATAAAAATTTGAAGCTGGAAATTAGCATATAGTTCTAGTTTCATGCTGTGCTACATTACAGAGAAATACGAAACCAGAACAGCAATGCACAAACCGAACTAGTTTTTAACAACACTGACAAAAGTGGTACTGATTCAAAAAGTGTTGCAACCAGGAAGAAAACACCCTACCCACGGTGTGTGATCAAACTATCAAAGCTATTGGGGAGTTGCCCAACTATTATGTCTGTAACTGAAGGCATCATGCTGTAATGATGCTAAAAACATCTACCTGGACTGCATTTCATTATAAATGTCCTTTGACAAATAAACAAAAAACCCCCAGAAAGAACGAAAAAACGAATTAGACACTGGATGTGTCCTGTCCCATTTAGAAGCTCCTTTGGAACAGCCCAGCTGCTTTCAAAGCTGTTTGCAGAAATTTGAATGAGTCAGCTAGTGGGTTAGAGTTATTTGGCTAACACATACTTGTGTTGAGTAATGTCAGCCACCATGACTAGACAGACACAAACAGGAATGACTCAGGATCTTGGACTTTGTTAACAGAAAACTGTAGACAAGGATGCATGCAGTGGAGCGTTGACAGCTGAACCTCAACAAAACAGCACTGACTGACGTTGTTCAAGGATGCCACAAAGGTATCGCTAGATAAATAAATAAATTCACTGTAATCATAATAACGAAATTCCCGAAAACCTATTTTTAGCAATGAGGTCCAATGTAAACTAAGTTTAAACACACCAACATAAATTTGTTGCATACATGCAGAAGTTTATTTAAACTGTAAATTGCATAATATATATAATATATTACTTACACAGGTCATGGATAACATTGTAACCACCTGCTTAACATTATGTTGATCCCCCTTTTGCTGCCAAAACAGGACTGACTCATCAAAGCACGGACACCGTCAGAACTCCTGAAGATGCCCTCTGGTATCTGGCACCAAGATGTTAGCAACAGATTGTTTAAGTCCTGCTTTTTGCGAGATGGGGCCTTCATGTTTTTCCCGTATCCCATTGATGCTCGGCTGGGTTGAGATCTGGGGAATTTGGAAGCCAAGTCAACACCTCTAACTTGTTGTTGTGCACCAAACCATTCCTAAAGCATTTTTGACACAGCCATCAGGGAATACCGTTTCCATGAAAGGGTGTACATGGTCTACAACAATGCTTAGGTAGGTGGCACGTGTCAAAATAATATCCACATGGACTCAAGGTTGCCGTACAGAACGTCAATCAAAGCCGTTGCTTACCAGGTGTTCCCCAATTAAGCATCGCAAGTGCACCTGTCCATCTGTGTGATGTAAAAGAAAATGTGATTGATCACACTAGGCCACTTCCCTCCATAACTCTGTGGTCCGGTTCTGATTGTCACGTGTCCATTGTTGGTGCTTTTGAAGGCAGACAAGGGTTAGCATAGCACCCCGACTGGTCTGTGGCTATGCAGCCCCAAATGCAACAAACTGGTATGCACTGTGTATTCTGACACTTTTCTATCAGAACCAGCATTTACTTTTTCAGCAATCTGAACAAGACTCACTTTGTTCCCACTGTCTGTGGGAGCTGACCTTCGCTCCCCACACGAATCAGTGAGCCTTGACTGCCCATGACCTGTCGGTGGTTCACCACTGTTCCTTCCTTTGACCACTTTTGATAGATACTGACCACTACAGATGGTTAGATTATGATGATTAATTAAATTATCTTCAAAACCTCAGTCTGGTATGGCAACCTAACTGAGACAGGAACAAACTGGACAGGATCATCAAAATGCTGGAAAAATCACTGGTCTTCATCTGATTTGTTCCAGCTGAAGTACTAATTATTATTAATACTTTTATTATGAATTGATTTGTGACTTGCTCAACCAATGACAATTTTCTACTAATGTTAACAGTGTAATTACTCTAATCCTAACTTGTGTTTAACTTGTAAAAATGCCTGTGTGTGATCATTTCTCTAAGGTTGGTGCTTATTTTTGTTCCCTAAATCTGACCACACTGCTTTAACCAAACAGCATCAGAAAAGACAAAGTCAAAATGAAAGTCAGGAAAAAGTTTATCTCTGGTTTTAGGCCATGTGATTGACGCTAAATGATCATCCAGGTGCTGACGGGCTACCTGTTACATTAAAATACACCAGAAATGGGTTACTGACTGTGACTAGTTAAGTTGAAAGCGAGAGGTGTATGAGAGGCAAAGTGTATGACTCTGATACCAGAGGATGACTATTTGGCAAGTCTTAGTTTCCAATGAGTGATTATTTCATTTAAAAATGAGGTGCAACAAGAGTTGACACACATCAGTCATGCAGAGACTTCTCCATGTCTCCCTCCATCATCATGTTATCTGAAACACACCTTAGTTGTCCAATGAACGTGTTTTCTGTGTTTTGCATAGCGTGTAGATGAGTTGATTTATAACTCGGTTTACTATCTGTGTAACAGACAAGGAACTCCTCTTCTAGTTTCTGAGGGCGTTTATCTCTCTAAGGCTGTAATGGATGTATTCACACTGTGAACACACAATTTCTATTGTTGTTTTTGATAAGTCAAAGGGGTGTAAAGCAGTTGTAGTGATAGGGAAAGAAAAGAAATCATTGCATAGCTGTGACAGTTTAAAGATTCTCTATACTTCGGTGTTGGTTTTGGGGGTGGGACAACTTACCAGATAGCCTTTGCAGATATTTATATGGTGGCCATGCAGTAAAACTAACTGCTAAAGAGACATTTCATATAAAACAAATCTTTTCTTTTGCAGTCCTTTGCACAAACAAGTTAACTGATTACACAATCATGGAACATGTATGAGTTGAATCTCTTTTCTCAACAAACCCAAAAAATTAACAACTGACATCTTTGATGGGTATATCCCCCCCCCCCCAGAAACCAAACTATTGCAAAGAGTGTTGGGTGCAAACACAGTTTCATTTTAACAAAATGTAAATTCAATTCCTCAGTTTCTGAGGAATCCAATTTTCCAGAGCAGGATTTTGCAAGTGTAAACCTCAAACCTTTGCATTTACCTTTCTGTCTGTTCCTTTTTGACAAACTGGGCTAAATAGGTGTTGGGGACAACCCTTTGTAAAACAGGCTGTGGGTCCGGTCAAGGCTGCAGAAGCCTGTTAGAAGAAGGACAGGCTGGGGAGACAACTGAGGTTGTTTGCCATCAGGTGTGTGTGAAGATATCTCCAAACATTTGGACCCTGGAGATAACAACATGCCAGAGAGGGGGAGGCAGAGAGACAGAGATGAGTGTATTTCCCTGGGACCACCTAAGCTGCCTAATCAAGATATGACTCCACTGTGCATGAGTGTGTGCGTGTGTTTGTGTGTGAAAGACAGCGGGAGAGACAGAGTGTGTGTGTGCGTGTGTGCGTGTGCACGTTTCTGCGCCTGAGATAAAAGGCGGAAAATCAGAGGTTTCCCTCATCCTGATCCCTTATAGCAGACTATGTGCCTGTGAGCATGTGCGCGAATGTGTGTGTGCATGTGTGTGTGTGTGTGTGTGTGTGTGTGTGTGTGTGTGTGTGTGTGTGTGTGTGTGTGTCAGACAACTGGGTAGCTGCTCCCAGAGCCCCCATCACATCACCTAGACCATGGAGACCAGACCTGCACAGGAGTAATGAGCAGTGCGTTGTTGTGTCTATGTCACTCACAATGTGTGTGTGTGTGTGTGTGTATTTCTGTGGGGGCGAGTGATAAGCGTTAGCACTGTGATGTTGCATTAATTGCGTGCAGAGTCTTTGGTTCCCTCTCGCACAGTTAATGAAGACACGACACGTCGCTCATCCCTCTCCGACGCTGCGCTTTGAGTGCCACTGTGGCCTCCGCTGCATTTGAGCACTGTAATTTGGCTTTTAAATGAAATAAATTAGTTATCTGGGAGATCCTAAGGATTACAATTATCATTATTTTTCCCTTAGTGACAAATGCCACGCTGTGATTGGTTAATGGCTTTCTTCTGAGTGGCAGCCATCCTATGGGGTCGTCCAAACTGAGGAAAATGGAAGGGGAGTGAAAGGCGCCAATCTGTACGACTAATGAGGTGCAATTATATCGCTGACTGTCTGTTGACGTGACCCCACCAAAAACCTTTGCATATACGCACACACACACACACGCACAAACGCACATGCTTAAAACAACCCTTGAAAAACACAAATTTAGTTTGTAACTTACTGGATGGCCATGGGACGAAAAAGAATATCTGTGAGTTACTCATTACATTCATCTTTTTACAGGATTAGGATGTATCGTTGTCCATGTTGACCTGGTTAAAGGTCACCATTTGTTACATTACGTTAGTCACTAGTAGCTTAGCAAACACTGAGTGTCTGACCAAACCGTTGGTGGTTGATTTGTGGGAAATGAATGCAGAAGGTTTTACTAACAAAAAAGATATAAGAATAAAAAAAATTAAAGACTAAGAAGAACAAGATCTTTACTTCTGCTGGATCAGCATCAGTCCTTTTAAGTTGTTCATCCTTTGAGAATTTGCAACTGTGTAATAGAAAAGCAAAGCAGGTTATGTTAAGCTTCAGAGACTGTCTCTCTATATCACAGTGCTGTTAGAGAAAGTTTATAGGTTTGTTTCCTTCTGTTTGGGTAATTTTAATGTAAATCTGTTCAGCACGGTGGACAAATCAGCTGATTTAATGTATATAGCCGTGCAGGTCCTTAAGTTTATTTCTGTGTAATCACCTTTTTATATTTATGTGACCTCAGGCAAACAGAAACTTTTTTTAACAGATTTTAACTGACCTAAAAGACATAAGACAGACTGGTAGCTCATATGGTTTAGACACATTATCACGTTTATTTTAAGGGTATAGTGGGATGTAATAACTAGACATGAAGACGGAATACGGTACATACTTTTAGACCAGAAACTTGATATGTGTTTAGATATTTGATGTGTTTAAAAATTCTATCTGAAGTGTGATTAGTTTGCTTCAGACAGTCGATGTAGAACTAACCAACATATATGCTCAAGAGCTGTTTTTGTTTTAGATAATAGGTTCGTTTGAATATTATGTTGTTCTTATGGTCAACAAATCTAACAAAAAGACCATAAACAAACAAACATTTGACACTAACAGCTGCTGTTTGGTCTGACATATTCTTGCTATAGTTTACTTTGTGCAAACATGCAAAAAGCTAAATTTGTGGTCAAAAACTAGAAAAAGCATAAAGGCAGGGAAGAGAAAATGCTGAAAGATGGACTCACAAATTGGCAGTTTGTTGCTAATGACATAATACCAAATAAATAAGTCTTATCTTGTGAGATTTTTTATATGAACTGTTTTGTTTATGCTTTTGCACATTAGCAGAGTTCCAGGGATATGTGGGGTTTTTTTTCTTTGTTTTTTTTGTTTTTTTCTTGCCACAAGTCTGTTTCATTGTGCGGTCTTTCATCCTATCACCGTGGCTACTTCATGCACGTATGCAGGTAAGATGTCAATTATTGTTTGCACATTAATGGAGACTAGAAGTCTTTATGTCTGTGCTAAAAGCAAAGCTGAAGATCGGCTTGAGCAGAATGCACTTCATGGACAAGGCTTGATTTTTCCTGCAGCTCAAGTCATAGAAAGCCTTCCACTCTTCCCTTTGTCTATTTCTCTGAATGCTTCTCTCATTGTCTTCGACTTCTTTCAGATAATCTCATTTAGACTTCCTCTCTTGATTTTCAAGCCTCCTTCTCTCTCTCAGCGGAGCTCCCTGCCTCTCTCCCATGGCTCTGTCTTTCTTGCTCTTTCTCACTCACTTCCTCTAAATGCACACGGTATTGATGTTTTTCCCTCCATCATGGCCCCTGTGATGCTTTCTCTCCTTTTAGCTTTCCCCTTTGTCTCCCACCTTTTATTTGTCAAAGGTTCTCTGCAGTGTTTTCTCCCCAGGTACAGGCTCTCTCATGCACACAGATGTATAGATAAACCAGGGGTTTAACTGAGTTTTTGAAGGGTAAGGCCAATACTGATTTTTTGAAAGTGCTGATGGCCAGTGAACTGCATATATCAACATAGAATATCTATAAAACAAACATTTTCTTGCTGAACTCATATGAAGAATATCATTATAGCCTAAGAGGAAAGCATGACATGTTTCTTTGATTGAAACAAACACAAATATAGCATTTTTAAAATGCCTGAACTGTGTAGTGTTTCTCTTTATTAAAATTCCAACTACTGCTCTGAGAAGAGAAACTATTAACTATAGTTAGGTTCATAATTTGTTGGATAGAGATGCGATTTTTGTAGTTTTGCCTCTGTACACCACCACAGTGGAGTTTCAATCAACAATCAGCACATGATTGAAGTGTAGACTTTATTTCGAGGGGTTTAACCGAAATTGTGGATTAATGTTTAGAAATTAGACATTTGTATACAATGTACCTCAATTTCAGAGCCTCAAAATTAATTGGATAAACTAATAAAGGGTTAAATATAAAGATTGTCTTGAATGCTGTCTCCTTTGCCTGAAGTCTTGGAGCCATGTGCATCGCTAAATGCTTTTTCTCCTCCCTCAGATTCTCCACCAGGCCTTTACTGCGGCCGCTTTCAGGTTTTGCTTGTGGGTCTCTTTGCTCACATTTTTGTTTTCAGTAACTGAAAGTGACTAACTTGGTCATTGAGGAATATCTAATTTCTTTGCTGTGAGAAACTTGATTTTTTTTTGCAGCAGTATGCTTTAGGTTATTATCCATTTGCACTTTGAAGCCATTCAATCAGTTTTGCAGAGTACTTTCGAGAGCATAGCACTGTACACTTCACAATTCATCCTGCTACTTCCATCAGCAGTCACATCATCCATAAACACTGGTGACCCAGTTCCACTGGCAGCCATACGTCCCCATGCTGTAACATTACCTCCACCATGTTTGACAGATGATGTGGTATGCTTCAGATTATGAACTGTTTCTCTCTTTCTCCTTATTTTTCTCTTCATATCATTCTGGCTCACGTTAATTTTGGTTTCATCTGTTTGTCAGAACTGTGCAGGTTCCTTTAGATGTTTTCTGGCAAAGTCTAATCTGGGCTTCTTGTTCTGGAGTGTAACTAGGGTTTTAAATCTTCTTTATTTCCATTTATGAATGTGTATCTTGATTATAGACAGTGATACACCTGTGATGTTTTTCTTAACCATGGAAATAATTCTGCTATCCTCCACTTTAAGTATCTTTCGTGGTCATTCAGGATACTTGGTGTTGCTAAGCTGGTCACAGCAAAATCTACCAGAGAGTTGATTTAAATGCCCCTAAAACTTTTGCTATAACTCTTCTTTTTTTTTGCACTGGCATCTTTTTATGACTTAAAATTACATTTAACAGCTAAAAAAAATACAATTTCAACATTTATTTCTGCGTTATTTGTCATGAAATAACAAAGAAAGCTGGTCATAAAACTGCTTGACAGTCAATTGTCCAATTCAATTTGAATCTCTGAAAATGTGGACTGTGTGAATGTCTGTAATTCCTTAATAATAATTCCTTAAAACCCTCTAAAAACCATTGAATTAAACTTGAATGACTGCACTTCAGTCTGGTGTTGAGAATTTTTAATCCAATGTGGTGGTAAATAGAAACAAAACTACAAAAACTGTCTGTTTGTGCAGCTGATCTGTGATGATTTGTTGGAAGTTATAACTCACAGAAGGCAGGGCAGACCATTTTGTGAAAGTCAAATACAAAATGAAACCAAATATGGAAATCTTAATCTGAATGTGGAAGAAATCTGGATTCCTGGATAGGGATGTTAAAATGCAGCTACCTTTCAGGAAATTCAGGTCATCAAAAGAAATGCCATAGGCATGGAGTTTAGGATTAAGTTCATATTAAATGGATTTGTTTGAATGAATTTGAATAAATATCATGGTTAAAAAGGTCTTACACTATTGGAACGTTATACATATTGTTCAGTAAGTAAAGCAGGAAGTACAGGGTGGGCCATTTATATGGATACACCGTAATAAAATGGGAATGGTTGGTGATATTAAAGTCCTGTTTGTGGCACATTAGTATATGTGAGGGGCAAACTCCTCAAGCTGGGTGGTGACCATGGTGGCCATTTAGAAGTCGGCCATCTTGGATACAACTTTTGTTTTTTCAATAGGAAGAGGGCCATGTGACACATCAAACTTATGGCTAATGTCACAAGAAAATCAATGGTGTGCTTGGTTTCAACCTAACTTTATTCTTTCATGAGTTATTTACAAGTTTTCTTTGTTCACAGCCATTGACATGTCAAAGAGGTTAACACGTGAGGAGCGGATCGAAATTGTGTTGATATCTGGTAAATGCAATAACTGGGTCATTGCAGCAGATTTCAATGCAAGACCACCCATCTCCCATGCTACAGTCAGCAAACTGCTTGCTAATTTTTGTGAAACTGGTTCAGTGTTAGATTTGCCAAAATGTGGACGCAAGAAAACTGTCACTAATGAAGAAACATCAGTGGCTGTCCTAGCTTCATTCAGCAAGAGCCCACAGCGTAGCACTCGCCGCATGTCACTGGAGAGTGGCATTAGTCGAACATCCCTTCGGCGGATATTAGCTACTCACAAATGGCACCCTTACAAACTCCAGCTACTGCAGCATCTCAACGAGGATGACCCAGATTGGTGCACAGAATTTGCAGAATGGGCAAAACAAAAATTGGAACAGGACCCTCAGTTCACACAGAAGTTTTTGTTCAGTGATGAGGCAAACTTTTATGTGAATGGAGAAGTCCAAGATGGCCGACTTCTAAATGGCCACCATGGTCACCACTCATCTTGAGGAGTTTGCCCCCTCACATATACTAATGTGCCACAAACAGGACTTTGATATCACCAACCATTCCCATTTTATTACGGTGTATCCATATAAATGGCCCACCCTGTAGAGATAAGTAACTTAATACCAGAACAGGGCAGTAACATCTGCCACATTTTTCATTTTGGTAAACAGTTCAGGCCATTAGGCTTCTTGCTCCAGCTTCCTGGCTCTTCTTTTTCCTGTTTAAAATATGTTGTGTTAAGTAACCAGTGGGTGATGTCACCATGGCTACGTCCTTCCTTTAAATACAGGCTATGCTATCTACATATTTCTGTTACACAAGGCCAGTGTCCACATTTCTACAGAAGAAACTGCACATTCCTGCATGCTCCATGCTAAAAGCTTAAAGTGGCACAAGACAAGGGCTCTTTGTTGCATGTATCGCAACATTTCCTGTCTTCCTCTTGGCTAACTACATTATCAATTAAAGGCAAAATGGACTATCCTGTGGACAATCTGAAACAGCTAAAACCTCTGACGTATTACTTACTGTAGATCCTAATAGTACACAGACACTATTGCTTATTTACAACAGCATGACCAAAATGGATTTGTAGTAGTTAATCGAGGACACAATATAACCCTCATGCGAGGGTAAATTTACAGCGACACAGATATTTTGTGGCTGTGATTCAGGTGTAACCTTCATGCTTAATTTCATCATGATATATTGGCCTACCTGTAATAAAGCAGAAACACAGACACACTGAAATGCTCACGCAGCCTTTGCACCCTTTCTTTTGACTGTAAAAAAAGCAGCTGTAATAGAGAGCCGTGCGCCATGTCAAGCTATATTTTACATTTACAAGCGTATCTCACAACAAGCCAATCTAAGGTGGTAAGGCCAGATGAGGCTGGCTGTATCACAGCCCATCTAGTCAGCAGTTGCTTGCTTTATAACGCGGCCTGTATCCAAGCAGAAAGGATATTTAGGGAGCGATATAAAGAGAGATAAATGATGGGTGGCAGGGAGGATGGATGAGTGAGGGAGAGATGTAAGGAGAGAAGGCTCATGTATAAAAGAGGCTGTAAAGAGTGGAGAGGTTGGTTTCAGTGTGTTTAAGAGCTTGGCAGAGGAGCAGCTACCACTACTGCGACTGTGGTTTCTGGGGAATCAATGTCTGTGTGCGCATTTGTGTATGTGTGTGTGTGTGTAATAGGGGGGAAAGGATCCAGGGTATTTTCCTGGCATTTGATGGACAGCTTAACGCGCAGCTTGTAAAAACAGCAGTGCAAAATGTTCCACGTGCCAAGGGACAGGGTAGGTCACACACACACATCAGATACACACACACGCGCACAATAAAAGTGAAGTGCACAGTTGTAGTCTTATTTATTAGGGATCCTGTGGTGTGGGTGAACAGTCACTGGGTAGTAGATCAGCCCAGGGTAAAACCAGATGATGTTTTCTTAACATTTCCCCTGATAATTTCCAACATCTCCCTCGCGTAATCACATTTTCAACATTTCCCCATAGGGGAGGGCGAGCCTGTTAAAACCTTCACACTCGTGACCACATAGTCTCAATTAGCCCTCGCTGATATTTTGTGTGCAGCTAATGAGCTCAAGTAGTTTGTGCAACAACTAATGACAGCGAAACTGAGTCACAGAGAAATGGCAGATAGCACTTGGACTTCTCAGACAAGATCACTTTAAAGCCATCGCCTCCCTCACCGTTCACCTCTGCTCCCCTTGCCCTTTATTGTCCATGTCCCATTGGTATCATATCCCCAAACCTTTCATTTTGCTGCGTTACAACCAATGTTGCACAAGTTGTCCATCTCTCTGAACCCCAACTCCTCATTTCTCATTCCTATTTCAGTCTCAACACGAGAATTTTGAACCAGTGTTACAACATTCGGTGTTGTTGCATTTTGTCGGGGGATTGTGTGGTCGAGCAACGATTACAGAAGCTCCTTTGGCAGAGGTATTGCTCTTTTGCATTCCAAAATGAGCAGAAAAAGTAACTTTCTATGTAACATACCGTAAAGGATGAACTTACAAATGTTGTCAGGAAGTGATCTAAAAGCAGAAATGTTAAATGAATAATTTGTCTGTTTTATTTCAGATATCGGAGCTGACATCTTTGTGGATTTGGTTGTGGTCCCCACATGGTTGGATAAAATTGAATAACTCATGACATTTTCAAAGGAGATATTGAATGAACACTGCTGACCTTCAATAAATCCATTCTTAACTCATATGCTATTAAGATAAAAGATGGAGAACATACACAGTTGTGGGGAAGCAGTACCATGTGATTCAGATCATGGGGTTTTGGGGAGAAGCATTTTTAAATCGAGCTGCATGGCCCGGTTAGTCACTTACTTGATCAAGACTGTGATTTCGACAGCAACAGCTGGATAGTTTCCAATATATTTAGCTAAACCCATGTGTTGTGATGTTTGCAATGTAGGCTTTAGGTGAAACTTTTCATCAAAAATTTAAGAGATGGATATTTCAATTTGTACACATATTCATGCTGCACTTAGAATAAACTGTGTCATGTTTGATCATCATCTTTTTATTTGATTCAGTCTTTTATCTGCCCAATATAAAAAAAAAAAGTATGATGTAAATGTATGATATATTTAACTGTAAATATCCTTTTGTTGGAGTGAATAAAAGTGAATAGAAGTAAATAAAATATTAAATAGATAGTAAATAAAATAATAATAAAAGACTAGACCCAGTTTTTGTCCTGTCTCCCTCCCCTCCCTCCCAGAGGGCTGCTTCTCCCCGAGTCTGGTTCTGCTGCAGGTTACTTCCTGTTAAAAGGGAGTTTATTTCTTCCCACTGTTGCCATGTGCTTGCTTTTATTATAGAGAAAACTGCTGTGATTTGGCACTATATATACAGTATCTCACAAAAGTGAGTATACCCCTCACATTTTTGTAAATATTTTATTATATCTTTTCATGGGACAACATTGAAGATATGAAAACTTTGATACGAAACTTTGATACAATGTAAAGTAGTCGATGAACACTTTTGTAAAATACATTTCTTCTTTTCTCTATTTACTTACTTTTCAGTCATTGCTTTGTTAAACCCACAATCATACAGCCCTAGATCATCATCTATCATAACGATCATCTAGCAACCATTGATCATGAGTAAAAAATGTGTCTGACCAGCTGGTTGAATGGTCGCTGGTGGTGACCGGTTGAAATTGGTTGCAATGAGGTATACGGTGCAGGACTGAAAACCTCCTTCCAGTTGACACCAACTTGTTTGCAAACACTTGTCAACTTTTCTCAAAGCAGCGCAGCCATCTTTTAGCAACCACAGCAATTACAAAGAGGTTTTTGGTGCAGCACCCTGTTTACAACTGATTTTTACCAGCCAACAACTTCCAACAAACACTTGTCAACTGGTCAGGAAATAGAAATTTTCCCTTAGCAACTGGAGGTTGCCATGGGGTGGTGACCAGTCTAGGCCTCTGTGATTGAAGCTCTAGGTTCAGAAACCAGACTACTTTACTTCCGTGTTTGAAAACTAATAGTTTGATTTAAAATGTGCCTGTTTACATGAATCTGTCATGCTGAAAATTGACACCAAATGATATCAGCTGCATTAAAATGTCTTATTATGAAGGTAAGTCTTGATTTATAGAACATTTTAATCTTTTGGGCTCAGTTTGTCACGTCACAATTTTTGTAAATTTTCTTTGCAAACTCATACTTTATTTATTGAATTTGAATAATGAATATCGAACAATATGAATAGTTTTCAAATATTTGACAACCCCAACTTCAATCATAGAGAATCAAACTATGGCTATTTTAGTTGTAGAAGATAAAAGTGATGAAAATATTTAATAAGTAATGTCACCCATGTCAGTTTATTGTCAAGATTTATGTTTTTTAGGTTAGAAAAGTTCTTTTCTATCATTGTCATTGTTATCTAGTTAACAGGATGTGCAATGATGCCATGTTGAGCTTAGATGTGGGGAAAAAATGCAACACGTGCTTTTATGTTTAAGGTTTGAATTAAGTGTCTAAGAATCGTGTAGTGCCTCAGAGTATTCAAGTGTCTAAAAATGACAGAGGCAGAGACATTTATTTCTGCACCAATGGTTTTTCATTTGCACACATGGCGCATATGGTTTGCCTGAGCATTTAAATCACTGCGTTTTGCTCTGATGAGTAAGTTTGTTACACTGTTTCAATAAAACATCTCTGCTGACAGTGAAGAGAGGTCCAAGAAAAACAGCATACACACACTTTGAATATCAAAACCCATAAGAAACTGTTTTAAATTAACACCTAGAGGATGTTAAATATATACCAGATGACAGAGCTGAAGTCACCTGGCTATGATGATGCTTTTAACGTATTGTGCTCATGGGGCAGAACAAGTCGGTCTCGTGTGTGTGTACAGGGGACTGCGGTGGTGGCTACTGTTTTGTTGTGGCTTCTCAGAATTACAGAGCTCAGATGTTTTAATATTACAAGCAGTGTGTATTTTTTGGCTTTAGCACTTAACTTTTATAAGGTAATCGTTGGCTTTTGCCCTGTGTTTCTTAGTGTTGACCTTTTCCCCATGTCTCCCGTGTTTCCCTGCCCATGCTGCGTCTGTTTTCCAGTGTGTGCTTTGTGTGACTTCTTCCTTTGACTTCCTGTTTTATTTTTATAATCAATTTGTCTTGTGCATCTTTCACTTGTCTTTGCCTGCATTGTGATTGCCTATCACTTCCTCATTAGCATTAGCTGTGTATTTGGGTCCTTTCTGCTGGTGTTTCAGCTTCACTGCTTCCCAGCACCAAGGAGGTCTTACTGCTGAACACCATTGACAACATGTTTTCTGCTTGTGGGTCAGCTGATAACTATCCTTTAGCTGGGATGGCTGCTGCCAGCATCTCTCATAGTCACCAGGTCCAAGCCTGTTCAAAGGTTGATTGACGTGAGGCCGGCTCCTCTTTAGTTTCTAAGCCAGATCCAACCGCTGTCTTGCTTGCTCCAAAGAGTGAGCTGGAGTGCTCAGGATCCTGGCCGGTCTGCTGAGGGATTTTGTCTCCATTGCCAGACTCCTGCCCAGCATTGCTTTCACCATTGCAGCCAGCTCTCCATACTTCTGGGACCCCCTCTTGAGTGGCTTCATCTGCTTCCCATGCCTCTCAGCCTTTCAGCCAAGTTTTCCAGCTCCCCTGCCTTCTATCCCCCGTGGTGTCAGCCATAACCCTTTGCCTCTCTCACCCTTTGCTTGGTGAATTCAGTTCTTATTGTCACATGGTCACATGAAATGAGGCTCCGACATGACATCTGGTGGGTGATTCACACCATGCTGCACCATGCCCTCTCAAACAACTGTGCATGTTCATCTTCTGAGTACCCACTCGCAATATTTTATACCAAACCCTTCAAAAAAGAGACACTGAGAATTGCACTTGTTGTCCAAAATACTGACTTTGCAAGAAAGATAACTTTTCCTGTGTCCATCTATGTCCTCAATATGCTGATTGCTGTGACACACAGGACATTGAGGGGTAGTCTTCACCTTTAACACAACCAATGCCTCTTTTCACAACCACTGACAGAACAACCAATCCGCTCTCTCCCCCTCTCCTCCCCTCCCTCCATCCATACTAGAGTTACTCATAATGAGGAGCTGCCACTCAAACTGCTTCAAGCAGCACTTATTGCAACACCGTCGAGGTTACAGGACAAGCTACCTTAACGTCTCAGTTGCATTTGTTGAATAAGAGTTTTGAGCAATACAATGGGCAAATCTGGAGGAAAGAGTTTGGGAACAAAGACCACCTCTGCTGTTACTCACTGGATGGGCTATATGAAGTGTGGCTTATGAATCGAAACACATGCATTATGCATAATGAACAGAGACTGAAGAGGGGGAAAAAAATGAGAGACACGGAGGAGACATCTTGTCATCACTAAAGGAGAGCGATGGAAAGATGGACAAAGGAGATGTCCCAAGGGAATATGCACTCATTCTGCATGGCTGCCTATCCGTCACCATGGAAACTGTGTGTGTGTGTGTGTGTGTGTGTGTGTGTGTGAACATTTGTGTATGTGTGCACTGGTGACTAACATTGAGCTGTAGGGTGTGTGTTTATTAGGAGGGGTAATAATGTGTAGGTGCCGAACGGCGGGCCTCCTACCGTGTTAGCAAGAATACCTTCGAAACTCTCTATGATCACAGTCGGCGTCACGTGAGTGCGCAGCTGTGTGTGTGTGCGTGCGTGTACAGACAGATTATGTGGATAGAGATCTTATCGTTTTAAAGCAGGACACCAGGCTGATGAGTGATCTGCCGTATGGTGTGATTGATGAAGGACAGACCGATGAACACTTCATGAGATGAAAGGGTGAAGAGGCATCGGCACGCAAACACTGACTCATGCACGCTCATCAGCACACACACCGAAAGACAAAGCCCACGACTGTGAGGCCTGTGATGTGCGTGTAGGTATCACACGTTTATGCTTACTTGAAGAAAACTTACAGAACCAGAGACACATTATGCAAAAACACACACAGGCACTCGAACACACACCTCAGGAGAAGATAAAGGGACGTTTAGAGATGAAATGTTTTCTTTGAGCCAATGGAAACGTGTCATGAATAACACACAGGGGGCTGTACTACCATATGCATGCTCCCAAACACACACTTAGGCTTACACACATGCAAGTATAGCTAGATAAATAAAGACTGACAGGACTCGGAGTAGTTCAGACAGCAGTGACAAAGACAGACTTGTGCCAATGTTCATACATATCATTTATTGTTTTGATGCAAACATTTCCTCCAGAAAGGAGACTTTAAAACATAAAAACAAAATTTACTTTTAATTAAACTCTATATTACCATATCCTAATTATAAGGTAATATGCGGTAATTTCCGGTACTTCCCGACTTTTGGGATAAATAAAGAACTTCTTATCTTTCTCATGTTATCTTATTGTAACATTAATATTTTAACATTTACCCCAATCTAATCCGAACATTACCATACCCTGAGGTCTTGAGGTAATCATATCCAACTGTAATGTAACCATGGGTATAGGCCTACACTATGCACCTCTGAATCAAAGTGTTTAGTCTGCGCAGGTTTCTTTATTTTGATAACCCACCCGATGCTGTGTCCTGTGTCTGCGCCTCTTTTTGATTGCTAACAGTTGCTTCTAGTTTCTGGGAACAATGACGGCTTGCCTGCGAATGCTTGTCCCTTTACTCTCTGAGCTGTAGTAAATGGACTGATTCTTATATAGCGCTTTTCTACTCTCCCAGAGTACTCAAAGCGCTCTATACAACATGTCTCATTCACCCAATCACACCCATTCTCACAAGCACTTTATCTATACATAGTGCTTTCTAAGTACATTCACACACATTCATACTCCGATGGATGCATCGGAGAGCAAGTTGGGGTTAGTATCTTGCCCAAGGATACGTGACATGCAGACTGGAGGAGCCAGGGATCGAACCACCAACCTTCCGATCAGTAGGTGACCAGCTCTACCTCCTGAGCTACAGCCACCCAGTTGAAGGTTGTAGTGAAAGTTGAAAAAGTGAAACATAGATTGGACATGGAAAAAATCAACTTCAAACTGAAAGTTCTACCTTACTGCTCAAACAGAGGTATTTTAAATTATGCAATTTTTACTTTGCAGGTGAGAGGTCTCCATTTTTGGTTTGCTTTTCTTTACCACTTAGCGAGTAGTCGGCAAAGGTTTGCAACTGAGCCGCCCTAAATGCAAACTATGGGTTACAAAGCACCAAAGCAAGCAAAGTTTTCATTGCAGCACAGAATACACAATATGTATCTCTAAGGTTACGTTCACACTGCAGGTCTTAATGCTCAATTCCGATTTTTTGATCAAATCCGATTTTTTTGTCTGCTTGTTCACACTACAAATAAAATGTGACAGCAAACGTGCTCTAGTGTGAACCCACAAAGCGGCCCGCATGCGCAAAAGAAGACGTCACACACAACGCACTCTGTTTAGACCCAGACCAAACAGTATTGTTTGACTGTTTCTGACTTTACGTTTCCCAGTTTTGCTTTAAGTTATAAAGTTATTTTGTTATTTACAAATGGCCAAATAATGATCCTTATTGCTGTTTTAGAGCGGAGCGGTGCTTCAAAGGATAGTTGCAGATTTCTGTCAGAATCTGCAGATTATACAGTACAAATAAAATGTTCACGTTTCTCCAACGTTGTCTTCCCAACAGTTTCACTGACATCTACACTGGATGGCCAGGAAGCGTTCACGATGTCTTCTCAGGCGCTTCTCCGGCGCTGATAATTGGCGTCTGTCTTGTGTCAGTGACGTAAAAGACGGATGTAATGCGACTTGACCGTTCAAACAGCAGTCGCTTTCTAAAACATCGGATATGTATCGGATTCAGTAAAGTGATCCAGATCGGATTTGAAAATATCGGATTTGTGCCGTTCACACTGTCACACCATGATCAGATATGGGTCACATAGGGTCAAAAAAATGCGCTTTCGCCTGCAGTGTGAACGTAGCCTAAGTGGTCAATTTCATGCTAACAACTGTGAGCAAGCTTTCAGAAAAACCGCCTAAAAACTGTGCCAGAATGCACAGGCATATTTGAATAAGCCTTTATCAATTAATTGATTGATTGATTTCACAGCAACTGCCAGCAAACTCCAGCAACTACTTGCAACTGTCTGGGGAAATACCCATTTTTCCCTCATGACTGGTGGTTGCCAGATGGTCACTAAGTGGTCTCTTGGCCCATGTGGCCCTGACACAAACATAGCCGTACCTTGCCTAACCTGGAAGTTCTCCGGATAATATTTGATGTTTTATTCATATAGCACACAAGTGTATAAAATGGACAGGCTAGGAATCAGATCAGTCTTTGTTTTTCTATTGCTTTCTCTCACATAGTCACGCACAGGCACACATACACTTGAAACTCTGGCACCTGAGGAGAGTGCCCTGACTGTGCTGACATGTGGGAGCAGTTACTGCAAGGAGACACTGCCAAGACCGCTCTGGGTGGGGCAAACAGCTGCCAGGGGTACACACACACACACACACACACACACACACACACACACACACACACACACACACACACACTAATCCAAAACCTTCAGTCTTATTCACACACATACTTTTTACTTTCACTACTGCAAGAACGCAACCACAAATTCTCCATACAGCTTCCTCAAACACACACACATAATTCTCACATAATCCTCCTCAGTCTCCCATTGTCATGCAAACACTCACGCACGCACACACACTTTGCTGAGTCAACACGGATAACAAAAAGACCAAAATATAAGCAGGGTTTCCGGGGCCTGTCTTGATTCCTGTTGTCTGACATATAGGAGGCTTAACTGTTCCATTGATTTTGTACTGTATGTTCCTGGTGGTTCGGCCCTGCTCACTCAGTGTGGCGTCTTAATCTCTCAGGATTGTTGTCAGTTGATGAATTGTCATTTATACAGACAGAGAAGAACAGATCTCATCTTTGGGGACCACAAGCGTGAGTTTTAAAACACACAAAGGCAGTTGTCTTTTATGACTCTTACTCTTCGTGCATCTCTCAGCCTTTCATATATTCAGAGTGTGTGGTTTTTTTTAAAATATGAAGCAGGCTCATCAGGGCTAATTCCAGTGCACAAATTATTACATTTACCAATTAAAATCTAAATTGTTTATTCATTTTCAGTCACTTATCACCATGGTAACTACATCTAGACACCATCTCTGTTTATTATTATTATCAATATTTGTACCTGGCTCATCTTGGGATTTCTAATAACTACAGAGTTTCTATGTGTTCTTAATTGCTTTCAAATCTCCCATATGTGTAAATTGGAAAGAAAAAAAGAATCTACCCCAAATTGCCTTTCACATTTTACCAGATATCTGGTGATATTATTTTTGTGTCTCAGTAATTAGAGCTTCTTAAAAAGAGAGAGCACGAAAAAAATTGCCTTGGTTTTCAAAATGTGTTTTTTCTTTCCTACGTGGGATGAGAATGACAAGCTGACTTCTATAAGTAACTGCAGGCAGCTTTTCAAGCTAGTCAACAGAGGAAGCCTGTTGTAAGTTACGTATATTAGGAAGCATGTTTTCTGCGTTTTTTACAGGAGAAGATAATAAAAAATATTATTAATAATAAAAACTATTAAGACGACAGATGCCTCAGTCATTCTTCTAAATACAAAGCAGCACCCAGGGGGCCTTTAGCTTAAAGACTAGAGGGTTGAATAAGTAGCTTGTCTTAAATTCTACCCCATCACCTCTGAACCTCATTAACTAAAATAATTTGTTAGGTTTGGAGTTAGACAAACTCTAGCACTCCCACAAACACTAAGCTGGTTAAGGAGTTAGGAAAATGGATCAGTGGTTGGGCCCGTTGATCCTGGCCAACCAGTATGCTCACTCATCATAAGGGAAGAATAGACATTTCCCAGTGGGGCGCGAGTGGTTTGTGAAAGCTGCTGGCAGTCATTTTAAAATCAGTTGCTAAAGCCTCAGACATGTAGGTATAGACAACAATCAGTGTTGTCAGTGCGGAAAAGTGTGTAACCTGCTAATGGTTCATGAGTAGTTGCTGGCAGTTGGTACTGTGAAACTGGTTGCAAAGAGTTATCTGGTGCGGCACCAAAAACCACCTTAAAACTGCAAGAGTAGTTTGTATGGAAGATGCAGACTAGTCTGCAAACATTTGCAAACTAGTCTCTAAGCTATAGTGTAATTGTGAAGAGTACAACTCCAAAGCTGGGCCTTTTGCTCTGTTAAGGCACAGCTACTAGCATGCAAACTGCTAGTGACCAAAAAACATGCTAGCTTCTTGGAAAGTGACGATGGTGAGTAGTGTCTACAGACAAATCAGCATCTTTTATGTAATTAAGGGTGATTGCAGCAATCTAGTATCAACCAAAGGAGAGACAGGAAAGTTTTTAGTTCTTCAACCTTTTTGCAAATTATTTTAAAAGGCGTCAGCCATCAAGCGCTTGCCAACCGATCTGTGAATACCCTAATGACCATAAGAAACTCCAGAGACTCACTTTCTCTTGAACTTTTAAAAAATGTATTTCCATACACAACTTAAAGCTACAGCAGTTTTCTCATCAGTCTAAATTTACACACAGAACAACAGCAGCATATAATTTAACCTCCCATAATTCCCCAGATATCCTGACATATGACATAAAACAAGTGGCCTTTTAAGAAACAGTTTCACACAGAAGCGATATGGACTTGTGAGCACGCCACACGTCGATGAAAACTGTTACAGTGATCCTGTGATATAGTATCCATTTAATATGGAATATTGTTTTAAAAAAACCCGATGAAATGTTAGGAAATGGGACCCGACTGTCTGCCTGTTGCATCAATTCACATTTCAAGTGGTGATAGAAGCATGTGAGGTGATAAATCCTCCAACACTGCCACACAGTTCAGGTTTCGCTTTAATTTACTGTACGTGTTACGTCCAGATAGGTGTAATGTTACAGGTATTTTGATGACCCCCACAGTGTAGCTGACAACAGATCAAGAGGAAAGAACATACAGGCCTGTTTGCGATATGTATATGTGCGTGTGTGTGTGTGCATGTGGGTGGGTGGGTTTACACTAGTTGTTTAATATAAATACACTGTATATATCTTTTCTCCTGCTGTCGCTGGGGTAGAGTTGGCAGGTTTGGCAATCGAGTGTGCCTCTCTTTCACAAACACACACAGATACGTGTAAATTCTTGCCTGCATCAAGATCCTATCATAAATATCACACACACATTCCCGCACTGCTGCTATCAGGTGTCTGCAGATCGGGTTGCTGTGTCCACTAAGACTTTACAAGATGTTTGACCTATTCTGATTGTCGGGGCAGGCGGCCACAAGTCAGCCAAGTCTCCTCTACTATTCCAAATATCAAATACCAGCATCAGTGATAACCGCCAGAACTAGTCTAAGCAATGTACAGCGTGTGCGTGTATGTGTGTGGAGTCTGTTTTAGCTTCATTACAGAAAGCAAACCATTACTTTTCCTGTGGTTTAATAGTGAAATAAGGACATCATGAAAGAAGTTTGGCACTATGTCACCCTGAGACAGCATCCTGGCTGCAAAATCATCCTGATCCTCGCCTCTTCCTCAGCCCCTCTTTCCTCTTTTTTCTTCTCCTTTCGTCACTGTTCTCTTCTTTCTACTCTTGTCACTCTTTTCCCTGCTTCACTGTGTACACAATGTTTGTAATGATAAAGGATTTTACCTTGACATGGAACGGTGTATCAGAAAATACAAATTGATTAAATTGGTCATTTTAATGCAGTTATTTTGAGCAGAATTTTCTCAATTAACTCATATTGTGCTCAAATAAATAACAGTTGCTTTAATGCGTTTTGCATTGCACCATTGAATCACCCCATAAACATTATTTTAGGAGTAATTTATTTTTTCTTGTTACCTTTATCATTCAGACAAAGAAGAAAACAAAATATATTTAAAGACGTCAGCCTTTAATATGCCACATGTAACAATGATTGCTTTGACAAACCACAGCTTTCACAAACAGCAAGACAAACATGTGTAAAATATGCTTTTCTCACCAGTGGCAGCTTTGATACGTCAGCTCTTCATGCTGTCTCTCATTACCAGCTGCAGATTTTATTCTTGGACTCTACCTTTTCTATCTTTTACACGATTCGCAGTTCAAAACAAACCTGATCTTTGGCGCAGCCCTTCAGTTCATCCTCTTTTAAACAATATGTGTTAACACGAATGTGTTAGCTTTTGTCACTTTAAGCCAGGCATTTTACATCCTGGGCCACATACAGCCCACTTTGATTAGAAGTGGGCTGGACCAGTGAAACTCCCCTTTCTGTAAGTGTAAAGAAGTTTAGCCACACATTTAACCCTTGAGGTGTTTTAATATGAAAGAATTGATATTTAAACAATACATGTCAGTTTTTCTACAAAGAAAAGGAAAGCTGCTGTAGTAAACGAAATACGTCTGTCAGCATGACTGTTCTGGCTTTAGTTTTAAGAAATAAATTAGTAAAAATAACAGAAGAAGTTCTGTTAGATCATCATTAACTAAGACTGTTCTGTGATAAATGTGTATTTTATTTAATAATTGAAAGATAATATCCTTTCTTTCTTTTATTTTCTTTGTTATTAAGTGAACCCATAGTAAAAATCATTCAAATCGGACCTCTCTGTCATTTCATTGTTTAGTTCTCATTTACTTTGGTGTATGAAGGAGATGAATTCCCATGGAGGAGATATTAATTAGTAGAAAAGTTGTAAACCTTGTGAAAATACAGGTAAATGTCCAAAATGTACGTCTTCCTTCAAATTTTCCAAAGCTGTTGAATCATCCAGATTCGAGTGTTTGGTGGGCCAAGTCTGGCTACCCGGCCTTTTGTTTGACATCACTGCTTTAAGCTAACGTTCTCCTAAGTTTCTAAATTGGAAAACCTCCTGATTTTGAAGGGCAGAAGAAAGGAACAGCAGGTGAGTGGGGCTCTGAGCTCACAGGCAGAGCTCTGTGCTCGAGATTACCATATCGAGGAGATACACTCTCAGTATAACAGTATATTTAGAGCAGTAGGAACCTTCCACTTTTGGCTCACAGGAATTTATTGTAGTTGTACTGACATCTTTATTTAACATTTTGACCATGTTTAATAGCAGGGCCAACTGTTATAACAATACATATCCATCTATCTTCTTATCCAGTTCACGGTTACAGAGAGGCTGGAGCCAAAATTTCACAAGGTTAAAGGAAGAGTACAGGATGGACAGGTTACCAATCTTGTCATGGTTCTTCTCTATCCTCAGGTTCTGCTTCTTTCACTTTCACTGCTACTCAGTGTTCTAATTCAGTAATATTGGTCTCTTAGTTTAACACCGTGTTGTTCGCTAACTCGTACGTTCCTGACCCGTTTGGGGATTCTGCTTTTGGTTAAACTTTACTGACCCCTCCTCTCCCTAACAAAGAAACACGAGCCTGTTGAAGAAAAGGGAATCATTCCCAGCAAGTATCTGCAGAAAATATTTGCAGTTCTACCCATGAAAGCAACCGCAACCGTCCGGTGCCTGCAACCTGAGAGAACAATGAACCTGTCATACCACATTTAACTCGACTTGAACCTGCAAAAAGAAAGAAAACCTTTGTTTGAACAACACTTTTAGCAGCATTCAAAAGCGTTAATTAAAGACTTTTTCTAGCTGTTTTTGGACTAAAGGAAGCTAGAGAACCGAGCCACATTAGGTCTACTTTAATGATCTAATGATGATAGAATAATCTAATGGCCAAGTGTAGATGTCTTAAAAGTCTTAAAAGTATAAAAACAGTGTATTTTGTGTACAGAATACACTGTTTATTATGATCCCCGAACAGTAATGCAGAATGGCAGCTATAAAATTAATGCCCAGTTCTCTGAGGAACTGACACCAAATCCTGATATTTACTGCCTTAAACCTGTCAAATATTTTTACTCATATGTTAAGCTGAAAACATGGCCGTATCATTGACACTTGGCCAGTTATCTGTGGGAATTCAGAAGAAAGTACAAGCCTAATGTTTTCCTTTAAATATTCCATGTAATGGTCCAGAGTCAAGTCATAAAACTGGGGGAAATGGAACAGTGGACGCTTGTTGGTGTTGTAATGTAGGAAGACATGGACATGACTTCCACACTGCCAAGAATCCATGATTTATGTAAGCCTTCCATCTGTTTCCACAGAATACGTTGCACAACTACAAATGAGTCAGGCTGGCTATAGGGACATCTACAGTATCACACACACACACACACACACACACACACACACACACACAGATAGTAAGATGGATCAATGTGACGAGCTCTCTGTGGCTCAGATGAACGATGGATGAGGTGATGCAGAGAAGCCGCTGATCTCCTTACTCCCACACTGAGTGACCTGAATATACACAAGCTCGCACACGCATATAAAACTTCACGCACACATACACGTACCAACTATCTGCACACACATGCAGCATCCCGCTGCAGCTGACAGCCATTCATTCACTCTGGTGACATGCTCGGGCTATATCTAAATAGAGGGCTTTCTCTGGATTGGACCCACCCATCCCCCACCTCCTGGCATCACACACACATGCATACACACATATGCATCTTAGGTACACACTTTTCCTGTATCAGTCTGCCAAATTTCGCTGTTTCTCAACTCAGTGGATTGCTGAGGTGAGCATGCTTCAGATGTTGTGCCTTTGCACAAACCTACACCTGAAAACAGAGATATGCAACGAAAACTGCCACACCTTTCTATGACACCTTGACCCATTGCACACGCACACACACACACACAAAAGTCAGCTTTCAGCATGTTTGCTCTAACAATGTGAAAGCCCTCTCTCATTAACCCAAAGGGCACCCGAGCCTCCCATTGTGGCCCTATCTCCTGCAGCATTCTGGGTAAAGTAGTTTAACAATGTCAACCAGATAAGCCCAGTGCAAACCTGCTGATAAGGAGTCAAAGACTGCACTTAACGTGTGTGTGTTTTGAAGGCGTCGGTTGATTGAGTGGCCGATGAGGAGGATGTAAAAGACCAACAGTAAGCAGAAAGGGAGCATGTGTGTGTGTGTGGTGGGAGTACTGTTTCATATCTTTGTAATAACAAGTCAAACTGCCGAAACAGCTAAATGCAAAAGACAAAAGAAACGCAAATATGCACACATACCACTGGCCCCTATTTGAATGTGGGTATGTATGGCCAAGGACCATGAGTAAAGTTGTTATGTATTGACAAGCAAAACAGACGCTGGCCCGAGTTTTAAAATGGAAAAAACTGTGAAGGAGGGGCTGCCATTTAAAAAAAACAAAAAAACAAACCACAGCTCAGAGTAGAAAAAGTTTATGACCGATGTTCAAGGCAATGCAAGGGGCCACAAGGCAACTGGATTGTAATTTGAGGTCAAAGGTAAAGTAGAAGTTTGCCGTGAGCGGCATAACAAAAGGCTCAATGCGATACAAAAGGTGTGAATATGTTGCAGGAAGTCTTGAATAAAGCACCAGCAAATTTGCAAACTTTGGCCCAGGCAGTCCACAGCCTGCAGGGGGGATATAATCTCAACTGTTCTTGGGTAATACACACACACACTAGCAGAAAACCCATGCAGTGCAGGAATGCACTGACATAATTTATTTATAGTGGTTTATAGACTCTCACATGAGCTGTGTGCTAGCACAAAAATGCAGAGTGCAGATTTGAAATCTTTGCCAGCTGAAATCTGATATCCTCCCTTTGTTCTCTTAATGATCCTGTTCTGTTTTTTTATTATTCTGAATACCTGACCCACCTGTAGAGCCTGCAGAGACTTTATCCCGTCGTCTCTCATGAAACACCCTAAGATACAGTTGCCCTTTCTCTCCCCATTCTTCCTCCTCTATCGGCTACAGCTATAGTTTCAAATTGCTTCCTCGTCTCGTGTTCCCCCACCTACTCGCCTCCTCATTCTTGCTTTCTTCTGCGGTCCATTTTCTTACAGCAGACAAATGATCGGCATTGATGATCACTGGGAGGTATTCAACGAGCTCACAGCACAGTAAGGTGGAGGGAGGGCGTGGAGTGGGGAAAGAAACAACTGACATGCTTTTATTTTGTAAGAATTCTTCTTTTTTTTTAATGAAACACAAAAAAGGCAATAAAATTAAGATAAATATTTTTTTTTCTTTTTGTACATGAGGAAATATTTAAGTTATATTTCCATAGCATGACTGAAATCACATAATATATTTTAGTAGGCAATCTCAACCATACAAAACAGGTTCCAGTGGGTCTATAAAAAGAAAGAACAAAAACAAAAGTTGCTTCTGTCAAAATGTGATGTTTAGAACTGAATCCAGTGTTTCTTAAAGAAAAGCTTTAAATCTCTCTCTTTTCATTTTTTTTAAAATTAAAGACCCATAAAAGTAATATTTCCAAACTGAGTTTCACATTAGTTTCCATTTAAAGCTTTTGCTTTGCAGTGTAACAGGAACAATGTTGTTAAAAGTCAGTTAAAAAAAAAAAGGAGGGGGGGGGGGGGGTTGCATTCATGTTCTTCCCCCTTTACATCCGACACACAGACAGCCAGCACAGGCTTGCATAAACAAGAACAGAATGGTAAATGACGAAAACAAACAAACATAAAAAGACAAAAGACAACACACACACGCCCACACACACCCACACACACACACATATAGACATTTTTTGGCAAAGCAGGAATAAAAGTGACAAGAAGCATAAGTCATGATTGGATCCTTGTTTTTTTTGTTTTTTTTGTCCCTCGGCATTGTCCGATTGATTGGCTCTGATTGTCCTTCACAGTCACGTGACGCCATTTCTGGTTGCCATTGAGACCTCAAGTGCATCAGCCGGGCGGTGTGCAGACAATGTTGCTGCAACAGGGGCCGTCATAGCAACGCCGGATGTACGCGAGCGGACAACAAGAGGGAACTCTGTCGAATACCTCGGTGATTGCAGAGGTCCCAGATTCAGATTTGATTGAGCGTCTTTCATAAAATTGTTTCTTTCTTCCTTTTTTCCTCCTTCTTCTAATGTGGTGAAGCGTAAACTCACAGGTGCTTTGGTATGTTTCTTTTTGCTGCCGGATAAATATCTACATTTTATAATACAGGCTAGAATAGATACAGAAGATTCTTTCAGGATCGCAGAACAGCAGAAAGTCAGCTTGCTTTTTCCAGTATTTGTAAAAAAAAAAAATTAAATACAAATGAAAAACAAAACAAAACAAGGAAATGCACATTCTTAACCTAACGGAGTAAAATATAAAGAGAAAAAAGAACTGGACACAAGTAAAAAGAGCTTTTTTGTCTGATTACATTATAAAAAAAATTTCCCAAATACCCTTTCTACATATTTACCCTTTGCCTAAAGCAGAGGCTACAACCACAAAGTCATCACATCAGTCATACAGTCTGATGTCCAATCCAAACATCTGATACTGTTCAGTGCATTGAGAGCGAAGAAACCTCTGCTAGAGGCTGACATCCCTCCCCACCCCCCGCCCACCCCAGACTCACCCACACACCCTAAAAAAATCTAAATAAAATAATCTTCTCTGCAAAAAGAAAAACAAGAAATAAGAACAAATATATACTATTTACATCATGTAATCCTTCCCATAATGCTGTACAAAGCGCAGGCGCGCTCTCACGCACACATATGAACGCACACCCAACATGCACGCACAGTTCAAATAAACAATCCAACTACCTGTACATGTGTCTCCGCACCCGAGCAGGGGCATGCGAGAGAGAGAGGTATTGATGTGTATGGCTTGAAAAGAGCAAAAAAATTTAATGTTGTGTTTCAGTCGCAAAGACTGAAAACTGCACGTTTAATAGTACTGGGCTGATTAATATTCAGAGGCATGCCCACCCGTGTGCCATGACGTCGACATCTTTGCTGTATGAGCACACCCGTCCATGACCACACACACACACACATACGCACACGCACGCACACGCGCACACACGTACAGTATAAACACACGCTAAAGCACTATTTACTTAGAGCTAATTATATGTCAAACAGGGTCATCGCAGCCACTCTGCAAACACAAATACGCACATTTAAACACACAGTCCAAACTACAGTGTTTATTGGTCCTGTTGGATATCTTTCAATCTCCGCGTTGTAGTTACACTACCAGTATAAGACCATTAAAACCATCCAAACCAGTGTGGTTTACAGCATGTCTCTCCTTAGCAGACGCTCTCTGCTGCTCTCTTTGTTTCAGGAAGCCAAGTCTCCGTTATGCCTCCAGAAATACTACACTCCAAAGTGCTCATGTCCTTGGTTTTTCTACTTGTTTTGCAGCGATCTCGCCACAATTACAAGATGCTCTGATAAAGTGGTTAAATTTGACGTCGATCAGATTTTTCCTCGGAACAAACCAGTCTCCTCTTAAGTGCCAGTGTTGCCAGGCTTTATCTGGCGGGCTAGCGCCTTTTCTCGTGTAAATCAGTAACCAAAGCCCTCCGTTCTTTGTCCTGATTTGTCTTTGTCCCCCTGTTGTCTTCTGAAGAACCATCCTAGAAACTCCGGAGACAAGGTCAGTTTTCTGATTTCTTCCTAGCTGGTGGTGCTAGGACACAATAGCCATGCCATCTGCACTGACCAGCTGGCCTGTAGTTGGTTCATAAGTTCCGGCCAGATAGAAGAGGTCATTAGCCGTGGTACCCGGCTTGTGTTCGCGCATCAGGTGATCATACTCAGCCTTACTGACCACCTGACACCGATGGGAAATTGTCTGCACATCGTTCTCATCCTCGTGGCTCGACTGATACAAGGCATTCTGGAAGAGAGACAATCGGAAGAATAGAATAATGTCATATTTAAACAGATTTTCATGCTTTTTGTTGTGTGTTTTTGTTGTTGTAGTGTTTTCACTCCTACAAATACCTTTTTGATTGTGGGGTTTTCAATGAGAAAATTTGAGGTTTTGAAAGTGTTCATGGTAGTTTTGTCTTTGCTCATACAATATATGCTCCTGCTCAGTCTAAACATCTTGCTTTTTCTTCTTTATTCCAAATAAACCATTTCTTTTCCAGAAATATAAAATGCACGACTATGTAAAGCTTAGATTAATCTTGAGTCACCGTACGCTTAGTTTTTAGAGATCTGCAAATATTAATAGCTTTATGATCTAAGTGGAAGTTCAATCATCTGGGGGTACGGAATAAAAAGAAGTAATATATGCTCATGAAAACTTCACAGTCTTGTTAATTTGGCCATTTCCCTTCCAGAAATTCTGCATGCACTTCCCACTTTTTACCTTGCCGTCACGGTGTCGCTTCCCCAGGCGAGTCTCCTCTGGGTGGTAGAACCACTTGACCCTGACCACCATACTGGAGCTCCATGACTCCCAGAGGCTCTCCACTCTGCCCACATAGGGCAGCTGGGGCCGGCCGGGTGACAAGAACACAGCGCAGTCCCCGACACGCACTGTTTCTTTGCCCCGCACAATGGCCTTGTAGAAAAGCTTGCGGGCTTTACCCTTCAGACCTCTCCTCTGTGAAGGAAAGAGAAAACAGCACTCAGTTGATTTAGACAGTTTCTACAGTTTGTTTCATCACCAGAGCAGACTAGGGCAAGGTTCAGTATAATTTACCAATCCAACAAAATCTGTGCAACACAAAAGAAAAAAAGAAAAAAAAAGAAAAGAGAAAAAAACCCAGCCCAGTCAGCTTCATTTTTTTAGTATAATCTTAAGGTATGGATATTTCTATCTTCAATAATCTATATTTGGCAACGTGGCTTTGTTTTGGGACCATCCGAAGCTGGATGTGGGAAAAGTGGCAGTAAGAAAAAGAAGAATCAATGACATCAGTGACAACAATGATAAAGTCAAATACAACACGAAAGGAAAAGCTAGGATACAGATGGGCTGCAAGGTGGCTTGCAGATGCACACCAGCTGCAAACAGACAAAAGCAAATGAAATGCACCATTCAAACCATTGAGCTCAACTTGAATTAATTCTATGCTCGGTCAACTCCACATTTTTAAGGTTTTTGTAAGCTTTTGTGTTTTGTTTTGTTTTGTTTTTTTTTTACATTTTCTATTTACTAGTGTGTGTTTTTCTCAGGGCCACCATAATGTATTCATCTAACATACTTTTAGTGGATGATTTCCAGCACCTAACATTTACAATAACACCAGTAATCCTCTCTGATAAAGCAATAATACTGAATCTTATGCACAAGTTGAGTAATGTACCTATATTTGTGCTGCACCTTTTGATTTACTGACCGAAGGGTCGGTTTCTTTTCGAGCTGCACGTCTCAGACGACAGATGTAGTGGTGTTTACTAAGCAAACAGCGTGATAGGATGAAAGAAGAGAATGGCAGCGGTTGTTCAAAAGGTTTTGTTCTGTTATCTCGGGACTGCAACTTAATAAACTGGATAACAATTTCACAGATTAAGCACACCAACTAAGATAGATTGCTAATGTGTACAAAGTCTGAAGCAGAATACGCAATCTGAGATAGACCATATTTGATCATCGCATTTACCGTGTGTAATCAAGGTATGACACGGCAGAAACTGGAGCAACAATCAGTAACCTACTTAGATCGGAGGACTTAAGTAGGATACTGATACTCGACAAGTCTGGCAAGACCCCTTTAGTCAATATATGGTTGACTGATGAGGTTTATTTTGGTGGTGTGACTCTGGCCTTTCATTTGCTTATATGGAAGGTCAAAATGCTGGAAAAGCAGCAGAACTGAGCAAGCATCAGTGACAACAGACAAAGCTGAAGTCAGAAACACCAAGAACATCGTGAAATATAGGATCTCGGCTAGAGGTCGGTTGCCAAGCTACTTGCAGAACAAATGTATGAGCCTTATGCAGGTTAAATAGCACCGTATACGATTTTCCAGCAGGACTCACAGACACATATGGACTGAGCCAGCAGGTTTAGATCAGCTGATTTTGTAAAAGCAATAAAAGCAAAATAATATATTTGCATTATGAAACAAATGACTTAGTTATGAGAACGTAATTAGAAATCAAAGCTGCTCGGAAATTCTCACAATGACAAAAAAGCTGAAACAGTGCCAAAAAACAGTCTGGGAACACAATAGACTAATCAATAAACACTGATTACTCACAAATAGCCATCTCTTAAGCCTTGTTAAACACTGATAAAAAGTAGTCAAATACTACACAAATCTTCTTACCTGTGTGGGGTTGCCGGACCATTTCCAGAGCTGGCGTCCAGGCAGTAGAGGAGCCATGTTGGGCAGGGGCTCGGGTGAAGACATCCTCTGCTTCTTAGCTGTTGCCGGGTCCTTAGAGGCAGGTTTCAGCTGCTGGCGGCCAGCACTGCTTTGACTGTGATGGTGGGTATTGGGACCATCCTTCCTCTTTAACTGGTTCTTAGCTGTGCTGCTGCTGTTACTCATCATACTTCCTTTTGATACGTAGTCCTTTCTGTCTTCTACTCTGTCGGCTCTCATCTTTGAGCTCATGGCCATGTTGGCTTTTGTCACATAGCCATGAGCTGGAGATGAAGAAGATGGAGAGGAGTTGGAGGTGGCAAGATCAGGGCTCAGGAGATCAGAGTTCATGCTCTGTCTGTGCTTTTGTTTGTCCTGTTGGAGCAGTGCACGGCGCAGCAGCACGGAGGAGGACTCTTCATCAGAGGAGTAGGAGGAGTCATTGTCGGAGGAACAGAGGGATGAAGAGGAGATGGAGCCGGAAGAGGAAGAGGAGGAGGAAGATGATGAGAAACAGATGGCGTGACGAGACAGAAAACGACCACCCCGATGGGACGAGACAGTTCTTCTTCGTGTGTCAGGGTCTTGACCGTCATCCTCATCATCCTCATCCAGCTCCGAGTAAGAGCTTGGACAGTCACTCGGGTAGTCCAAACTGTAATCTCCGCCTTGAACTCCGAGACCAGCCGATAGAAGATCCTTTCTCAGATGTGGAACGCCTTTTACAGGAGCCTTAGAGCGGGCCCCGCCACTGTCTCTTTCCCCTCCTCCCTTCTTGCCATCTTTCACCAGCAGGGAGGGTTGGATGTATCGCAGCGGTGCCCCTGTGGAGGCGTGGCTCTTCCCTATTCTCACTGCAGCCCCCCCTAGTCGAAGCAAGGCTTTGCCATTCTTTGTTTTAGGAGAGGTCACTCCTTCGTGGTCTAACTTCACAAGAAAGTGTTTCCTGTCACGTTCACTCGCTGGCTTCCGGCTCCCAGCTGTCATACCCATGGTGACAGACGAGGAGCAAGAAGAAGACGAGGAGTCCCGGAGCCCCATGGAGGCTACTGCGTTAACTGGTCTCCCAGATCCAGAGTTTCCACCACTTCCAAAGGTAGAGTACCCATTAGCAATACTACTGAATGAGTCAACTTCAAAAGGAGAGCCAAAGATGCCTTTGATAGGGGTTGGTGGAGCCAAAGAGTGGGAGGAAGGCCGATGAAATAACCCCAAGTCTCGCTCTCTGATCTTTTTCTGGGTCTTACGGGACGTCCCATTGAAAAGGAAGAAATCCACTGGCGGTCTCTTCCTGGGAACGCACCAGTTCAGCATGGAAGAGCTGCCTTTTGTTATGGTGTCAGTCACTGATGTCGGTGTGCTGGTAGTCTTAGGCACCGAATGTATTTTCTTCGGTCTACCAACTGTAAAAGGAGCCAGCACCAGAGGGAAGTTAATATCAGTAGAAAATGTCAGGTCTAACGAACAAACTATGATTAATTGTGGAAGTAAGGGCTTTAGTGAAACTTAATATCTTTATCTCCTTCATCTTCACCTGCCTAAGTTTCAACATATCCATTACTCAAACTACAACAAACCTGGTAAACCTGTCTCTCCTCCCAGTTTTATTGTCACTCTTACTTTGAGATCAGTTACTTGTTTGTTGCTTAACTTCACAAAGGACACCGACGACATTTGATGAAATCGTGATTTATGTAGATAGTCTACACTTAGGCAAAATGACAGGTGGCTAACTAGGAATGTAAATTTATGAGTCTTTGGGTATTGAACCTGCACTCTGAGCTCCTGATTATTAGCTGATAGTTGGAACAGTAAGAGGCTTTGCTTCGCATGTATGCATGTGGATCTGCACTTCTCAGGCAGTATATATGTTAAAGCCTAAGAGATATTCAGTCCCTACAGATTCAACTAAGCCTTCGTTCCTTTTCTCCTACCTGGTCTTTTTTCCTGAGGCCTTCCTTCTGACTCATTGGGTGGTTTTTCTGTGTCTTTCTTCTCCTGGGTGGAGCTTCGTCGACCTCGTCGTCCAGGAGAGATCAGAAGCGCTGGAGAGGGTTCAGCACCTGACAGAAAAGGGTTGATAAGTGATTTATACATATACATATATACATATATATATATATATATATATATATATATATATATATATATATATATATATATAAAAACACCCAGCACGCCCCTGCAGGCGGTTTATCCTTCAAGCTCGGGTCCTCTACCAGAGGCCTGGGAGCTTGAGGGTCCTGCGCAGTATCTTAGCTGTTCCCAGGACTGCGCTCTTCTGGACAGAGATCTCCGATGTTGTTCCCGGGATCTGCTGGAGCCACTCGCCTAGCTTGGGAGTCACCGCACCTAGTGCTCCGATTACCACGGGGACCACCGTTACCTTCACCCTCCACATCCTCTCGAGCTCTTCTCTGAGCCCTTGGTATTTCTCCAGCTTCTCGTGTTCCTTCTTCCTGATATTGCTGTCATTCGGAACCGCTACATCGATCACTACGGCCGTCTTCTTCTGTTTGTTTATATGTTTATATATATATATATATATATATATATATATATATATATGTAATACACTTGTGCACTGCTTCTTTTTTCAATAACTCCTATAGTCAAAGCCATACTCACAGCGAATTTGGTATCCGGGGGGCAGAAGCCTGATGTTCACAAGGGAGATCCTTCCTCTGTCACCATCATCAAACTCCACCATCACACTGCCGTCCTTCTCCTCCTCACCTGGACCTCCTAATTGCCCAACACAGTAGGGAGAACATGGGTTGCTGGAAAGATTTGTTATTGCGTGCAGAGTGAGGCGATTGGCATGTGTAACTCACCTCGGTGGACGTAGCCAGGGTAGAGGCAACGGGAGCGCTCACTCCAGTAGGCACACACTCGCGTCCCTGCAGTCAGGATGGCCTCGGTCTGTGGCCTCACATCCAGCACCTGGTAAAGAGAGAAAAAAATTGCAAAACTTTTCAGATGAAGGTCATCACAAACCTGCAAACGTTATACAGGCTAAGGGGTCTCACTTACTGCTTCCTGTAGCAGTTGCTCCAGCGAGTATATCCTGGGGCGATTACCTCGTTCCCCTTCAATTACAACACTAAATCTAAAAAAAAAAATTAAAACATTGAAAAAAAACCGTAATTTTAATTTATGAGTTCCAATTTTTAGCAGTTTTTATTGTTACATTTCAAAGCAGTCTTCTGGGAACCAAGAAAAGGGGTTTTGTCCTAAGGCTTTGCAATTATCTCAGCAACTTGTTTGTCAGGATTCTCACAGCTGCCAGGCATTTAAATATGCTCGGTTTTCGAGTGTTTTGAAAATCACACAACACTCTTGCTGCTAAATGCCTTCTTGGTGATAAAGTTTTCGCCTCTCGAAAAACACTCCAGATCTCATGATTAATAAACAATTTATCAATCCCTCAAATAAAGATACCTGTATTTGAGGGATTGATATGTCACATTGTTGCATTGACAAGCACATTTGTGATAAAAACAAAAAAACAGAAAGTGGAAATGCCTTATGCACTACTAACAGGAAAATGGGGTCTTACATATCAGGCAGGTCCAAAGTTTGGACACAGGCGGCATACAGCAGCTCGTCCTCCTTGGAGATGAGGATCTTCAGTCCATCTACCAACATCTCTTTACTTAACACACAGTTTGGCAGAGCTATGGAGGGAGTAGAAAGATGGATTGAAGAAGAAAAAAGCTGAAATATACAAAATTTGAGCATGCACTGAGTGAGCTCGTCAGTTTCGGTGTAACGTGAGGAGATGGACGCAGGAGCAGACACGGAGCATTTGTGTGTGGTAAAGCAAGCCTGTGATTCTGTGTAATACTAAGTTATATGTCAGCGTTTATACTTACCAGGTATTCTGGAAGGCATGTTGGGAGGAAGATGAACCAGCAGCTTTTTGGCCTCCTCTTCTTCATCCTCCTCTCCCTCAGAGAAGCTACTCTCTTCATCCAAGCGAAAGCCATCATCAGCTGCGAAGCTTTGCAGAAGTCTGCTCACGGCATAACCCTTTTCCTAAAAGAGAAACCGGACATTACATCAGTGGTCAGAAAGCAGGATGTGGTAGTACACAAACTAATTATCAGTACACAGGACCTGCAGACAACTAAAAGAGTCGTTTCAGTCTGATGTAACTGATGTGGTTAATGCATCATTGGAAAGTAACCCCAGGCGTCAATGTCTTTTGTAATGTGATACATCATTAAAGCCTCAAGGATGTTGTTTGTTTTGTTTTGTTTTTCTTGGTTTATTTTTATTTAAATTTTTAGTTTTTACACTTGCCATTGTTTGTGCACAGGCGGCACATATTGCACATCCACCTTATTGATGGAGGACTCTTGACCTGAGGTGGACGTTCTCACCATCGCGTACGAACATAAACGCACACCAGATACTACCCATCTCCAGACCGGTTTCAGCTAGTTTATCCAAAGATGACAGATGACTGACGAAGTAAGTAAGCTCGCCCAACAGGTTTCTGCTTGTATTTAGGCTTTCCGAAGAAGAGCGTTCATAATATTTGACGTGTGTGTTAGGTTTTCCACATCAAGAGATCATATATTTTATTAATAGAAGTTTCGTCACCAGAGGGCATGGGTGACTATTTCCTTTTAACGCCGGTGATATGTGTGTGTTTGTGTGCCAGCACGCATGGGTGTGTGAAGCATTAAGGCCAATGATTATCTTTATATTCCTCTGTTTGGTTTGGAGTTATGTGTTTTTGGACATTCCCTTGCAATGACTCAAAGACTAAAGCAACCTGAGGGCATCTCACATTAAAGCGAAATGCGAGTGTCTCGCCAACCGCTGCTCGCACAGATAAAATGAGGCCAGCGGTCTGTTAGCACAGCCGGCGCGCCTGCAAACATGCACCTATAACGACAGCAAACGATGCATTTGCCACAGTGACTGATTTATAGCTGATGTTAAGCATCTGCCCGTATGGGAGCAGGAGTTATTGGTAGGCGCTGTCAGTGTTAATCTACGGGATTTTCAAGACTTCCTGGCAGGGTGTGGCTCACACCTAAACAAGCAAGGAGTGAACTTGCGGCGAGGGCTTTTCCTAATTCTTCTTCTCTCTTTCTCAGCTTTACTTTGCATGCAGTAGCCAAAGGGAGTAACCCTCTGAGTCACCTGCCCTCTTTTACTCACGGTAACCAGTTCCCCTTCTGCTTTGTTACTCAAAAATCATGTTTTATTTCTGCCTTGTTTAGGACTCTGTAACAGCTCAATGCTCACTATAAAACCTTTCCACCAAGCTTCTAAATGTGGCTATTGTATCTCACCTTTCCGTTCTCGAATCCTACTACTTTGTGTAGTGATCAGGGGAGACAAATAGTTGTAGAGCACATAAACTCTCTCTCCCTTAAATAAATAAACTTTGGGAGAGCATTTATTTGCACTGTCCTCAGAGCATCATATTAATTACAAATATTGCATGATTTCTTTCAAAGTACAGTTCCTATTCCGTGCAAGGGAGCAAATAACAAACGTTATCAGAAGCGGTCATGCAAAGTAAGTTGTAAAAAAAAATTTCAGAAGTGATGCTTTTTATCAGTGCCCTCTCTTTCCTCTGATCATTGCCACAGAGATGCACAGGTGTGGCAGTTGAGTGGGGGGATCCGAGGTTTGAATGTCAGTTTACACGTCGCTATCCAATGTCCCACCTTTCCACGAAAGCTCTGTCCTGCAGAGGTCTTCCTCTCATCTTTCTTGCTGATCCTCTTCGCCTCAGTCAGAGCTCTGTGGTTTTCATGGCTGTCGCCAAAACTGCAGCCCACTGGCAATACGCCCCAGCTGAGGGGAGATGCTCTGTTGGTCGGCAGGTGATCTGCACGACTCCTCTCTGTGTTGGCGAGGCCTGGCCTGAGGGGTGCTCTCCTTTGGTCCGTGGTGGGTAAGATCCCCATGCCTGAGGATGGAGACGAAAGCATCATGTAAATTAAAGATAGCGTGTTAAAACTGATATCAAGTTGATATGATCGGGTTATGGTTCTTTGTGAAAAAAGATACATTTTAGAAACATGCGTGTGAAGGGAAAAGAGGAGGAGACGACATGCAAAATAGATTGCAACTCTTCAGCTTCGCCGGACATCTGAAGAGAAAATAATGTTTTCCTCTGAATATGGGAGCAACATCACAATTTGCATGACCGTTAACAGCCAAAAACTACTCAAGTGAACGTTGCCATTCAAACCTGTTGACTTAGGAGAGGAAAGTTTCTGTCAGTTTTTCCTGTTACTGACACAATATGTTATAATCCTTGTGCATGCCTTTTCATTAACGCAACAGTGTGCAGTTCAAACAGATAACATGATATGTAAATGCCTGGTGTACCCAGTCTCTATTCATGGAATTTTTCTTATGGAAAAGTGTCCATTCAGAAAATAAACACAACCAGAAAAACGGAAGAAAGGAAATCTGTCTCCTGGAAATCTAAAGATATGTATAAACATCTCACCAAGAGGTCCTGGTCTCCTACTCCTGGCTTTCTGGTTTGTTTGCAGCTTGGAGGACTGTGATGAAAAAGATATGCCCCCAGCAGGGTTTGCAGGAGCTTCTTTAGAGGATGAGCTAATCTTGATGTCACCGGCTCCGTCTTCGCTGTCATAGCTGGCATCTTCCTCTGTGAAATTGTGAAATCACGACATCAGTATGAGAGTCAGAGCGCTTCAAGTCATTTATATGTAAACTCTGTTAACAGCCAAGGACTCACTCGATGAGATGCATCGACAGCGAGCTTTCGAGATTCCTTAACATTTTGGGCCTGCTGCTAAATGCGCGCATGTTCAAATGCCAAGCAAGTCAAATTTCTATGAGGGTCTATAAAAGTCGGGCATTTCGTCACAAATTAACTCTCAATGAGCAAACCTTCTTTAATGGCTAAACAATAATGCCCTGCTTGTTACTTAACTGCTGTGACAGGGAGCAAATGTTGACACACACACACACAACACACACACATACACAGATTGTTAATGGCAGCTGTGTCTCGCTGGCTGCAGGGGTCGCGTCGGGTGTTGACACATCTGACACACTTGTCACTTACATGGCATTCTCTTCAACGCTTTCCCTGACACACATACAAACACTGGCAAACACACACACACGCACAGATAGACACACACACAGATAGACACACACACAGACACACACACACTTAACTGAACCACAAATTCTTCATGCCAATAAGGCCACGGGGTCAGTGAAATTCTAGTGTTTTCCTCCATGTTATGTTGGTTTCATGGCGCACCCATCTCTCTGGCGAGCCGTTAAAAGTCAGGACGGGTGTCATTGTGTATCCTCAAGTCGAGGCACTTCAGTGTGGCCATTTTCACAAGGTTGGAGAGGTTAAGGAGAGATGGGAGGAGCTGGGTGTGACATTCTGAACGGGGAGGCCAGGGCAGGCTCACATTACCATATGCCGATGAGGGCGGAGGGCCGTGTCGCATGCCCGTGGCAAGTCGTTAACTGTTTTAACAGTGTGACAGACGAGCTGGGAAGTGAGAGGACACCCCTGATGACGGCAGACATCTCACTCTCAGATGCTCCACACGCGCACACACACACACACACACACACACACACACACACACACACACACACACACACACACACACACACACAATCTCACAGCAAAATCTCACAAGATCTGGTTGGTGTCCTTTGACCCACACACCAAATAAGCGCCGCTTGACTCGCATGTGAAACTGTCAGTGAGCTTTTCCAAACTTCTGAAACTGTAGTTTTGTCATAAAGCTCTTATCAGCAAAATGTGTGCATTCCATTGACCAAAAAAGGCTGTAAAATTTTACGGCCAAAGCATCAGCTGCGTGATCCTTTTTTGGTTAATTGGCAAGGCGACACAACCAGACTGTATATCAAGAAAAAAACCTCACCATGCTCTGAGCTCTCGCTGTCACTCTTCTCATCATCTATTTCATGCTTCTCAGTAACTCGGCTGTCCTTGTGGTGAGGTCTGTTAGGGTTGATGTCCAAGGGAACTTTGGGCTTTCGACCTCTCTTCCTCTTCCCGGTTTGAGCGGCGCTGTGGGATTGCTGCAGGTCTAAGAGATAAGCAGAAAAGGGGTGAGCTGAGTTTCGAGGTGCTGCCTAGTGAACAAGTGTTTTTATGCACCCTCTCTCTCCCCCACCTTTTCCGCCTTGTCTGCAGTGACTCTTGGATGCGTCTTTCTCGCTGCTGTGCAGCATATCTGCTGACTGTGAACCACGCTGGGCTGCAGCCTTCTGCTTCAGCTGGGTCACCCGCCTGGCCAGCCTGGAGCTCAGGGCGCTGGGTCGACCTCTGTGCTTACAACGAGCTTTCATCTGCAGTCAGGGAACAACTAATTATTGACTCATTCCTTTCTGCTAATTGAAATATCTAGAAAAAGAAAAAAAAAAACAGGAGCAGGAGGAAATAGTTCTCAGCGTGTGTGTTTGTGTGTGCGGATGAACCGTGAGAAGCAGCGAGCGGCTGACCTGTGCAGTGCTGAGGCTTTTGAAGTTGTGATTGGACATTGAATTCCTGGCTTTTTCCTCCAGTACATTCAGTCCAGCCCTGAAAAAAAACATAAAAACACAGCAGGGACGCAGCTGAATGAGAATTTATCCTATGTGAAAACAAAGAATCAGCTTAATCACACGTCTTTATTCTCTGCATCTCTGCATTTCCCTTTTTTTTTTTTGCTTTTTTCTTCTTAGCGTCCCTTCTATCTGTGTTGAAGCTCAGTCATTGTCTCGCTCTCTTCCCACTCATCTTGTCTGTCTCGTAACTTTGATGAGGTAAGAGACAGCCTCGGCGCGGTCTGACGGCAAACACGGGAATATTCGGATCGCGAGACTAAAAAAGGGTAAGAAATTATCTGTCGTGAAGAGAACCAAGAAGAGGGAGAGATAGAGAGAGACAGTGGGTGGAGGAGAATGGTTGAGGGGGGAGGGAAAGACACAGAGAGAGAGAAATGAAGCAGTCTCGGGGGAGTCTGTCCGTTGACCGGAGCTTCAGGGCTCAATCGATAAACACTAACCTCTATTGAACACTACTCCTCCCTTCCTCCCTCTCTCTCCCTCTTTCTGTCCTTCCTTCATTGCCCGCATGCTCTCTCGCACCACCACAGGCAGTCCCCACACACACACACATTAACATTCATATACACACACATAGGCACACAACAGTTAGCAGCTGGTGTCTGAGGCAGGTGAATCCTATATTCCCAGAGAGGGAAGGTTTGGCTCTCAGCATCTCTGCTCCCAGGAGAGCAGAGCAGAGGAGAGGAAGATTCTAACTATCCAGATCACCTTTGTCTGTTTCATTCCCCTGAATGACTGACGTTTAACCCGAGATTCAGTCAAATTAGTGTTCGGGAGTACACGGCACAAAACAGCAAGGTGGTTGCTAGGTTCTTTAAACCATCTTTAAGTGCTTTTAACAATTTTTTATGTAGCCCAATCACTTCAAGAGCAACTGACAAGAGGTGAGACGATAAGCTAGGTTCACCTATAAAATCCAAGCTGGCTATCCGCACACCTTTCACCATATATGCTTCATATTCCAGATATCAAGAGAACAAGTCAGCACACTTTAGAAGAGCTACCATTCCTCTTCATCTCGCTTTCTTTCAGTTTTATTTCACCCACACCCCAACTCTCATTAGAAGATGAAAGCATAAACAAATGATACATTGCTTGTTAATAACAACAGAAATGCTGCTCAGGCACGGAGCACCCAGCTCTACTAATTAAACAAGTTCTCTGCGTGTGTGTGTGTGTAGTGCACTGGCATGTATGACTAAAGGCTTTCATTGTCATTTTCATTAGCGCTTTCTAATCATGGTAACCGTGACAAACCTCGAGTTTCTCTAATCATTTTATCAAGGCGAGGGGTGCACATGCTAACAGAGGTGGGGCATCATGAGAAAACACATTTATCACTGCTGAATCCCGGCTGCTTGCACGCACTAGCACACGTGCGTGTGTCCGTGAATGTGAGTCAGTGTGGAGGTTTGCATGTGTGAGGTGTTAAATAATGTGTGGTTGCGTGTTGCAGCTGGTGGGGGTTGCATGGAGTCATTTATCACTGTAATAACTGTACATCAGAACTTTGTCCAGCTGTATTAATATATGCTGGAGGTTCGCATGGAATCAGGACATAATCAATACAAGTGATAAATATGATTAAAAGTGATTAATGGTGATTAATGAAGCCCTCATCTCCATTACCTTCTCTCATTAAAAATCACACCCAGCTTACAGCTCCCATCACATAACCCCCACTGTGTATGTGTGTGTCTGTGTGTGCATCAGTGTGTGTGTGTGTGTGTGTGTGTGTGTGTGTGTGTGTGTGTGTGTGTGTGTGTGTGTGTGTGAGCAGCTCCTTCCAGTGCCCAATCAAGCAAATCATCAGCTAGAGAGCATTTGAATCAATTCAGCTGAAGAAGAACTTCTTGAAAATCAACCATGCCTTTCACTAAAAACACAAACAGAAATCAGGATGAATGAGCTGGGCTTGCCAATCACACTGATTATACCAACGCAATATCAGAGGACTGACCTGAGTCTTTTGGAGCTCTCTGCAGCAGCTGGGCCGGGGGTGGACTTGCGCTTACGGGGGCGGCCGGGCCCCCGGCGAGCAGGGCTTCGAGATGTCTCCTCTTTCCTGCAGAAAGAGGAAAGAGGAGGAAGAGGAGGTGGAGTGGTACGGAGAGGGAGATTAAAGATGCAATCCGGACAGCGGGAGAAATCAGGAAGAAGCTTGTATCGGCTACAGGTCAAACTGCATTAAATATGAGCACGCAGATGCAGCATGAAAGCAGAAGAGTGAATATTGGAATGCAGAATTCAGACTAGACAAAATAAGTGTGTGTGTGTGTGTGTGTGTGTGTGTGTGTGTGTGTGTGTGTGTGTGTGTGTGTGTGTGTGTGTGTGTGTGTGTGTGTTGTCTCTGCTCACTGGTGGTCGTGTTTCCTCTGTAGTTTGGCCAGTTCTCTCTGTTTTTCTTTGTAGCGGCGCTGTAGCTCAGCCAGCTGGACACGCATGGCCAGCTCCTCCCCTCCCATGGTCTCCATGGAGCCCTTCACTGGGCACACCTGACACACACACACACACACACAAACACGGACACACACACACAGAGCAGAGGAATTCAAATGCTGAACACCAACTTCAGCACAGCAGTCATTGGATATGTAGCCAGCTTGTGTTTGGCCAGCTTGCTGAGGACTTTCCTGTAACCAAACGCTCACACGTTTGTGTGAAGCAGTTAATTTTAGCAAATCAACAACTTCTGCTCTTACTGGCAGATTTCTAATAGGCTGATGTAGTTCCCTAGGCACTTTCTGTCGCAGATAACAAATATTAACATAAGTAAAATCAATCTGTAAACGTTAAAAAGGTTTCGCCAAGTAGTTATCTAATAATCTGTAGGATAAATGTGCGCTTATTGAAGTCTTAAAATCAAACGCCTGATAGCATTGGTGAAGCCGGATCTTGTTTTGAAGTTTTTTGAATTTAATAAGAAATGTAAAGCTCCACCACACAGGAAGCACTTGTGTCATCTTTACTTGAACATTACAAAAAAATATGAAAATGTTTTATTTTGAATTTCAACACAGATCAAACTAAAAGAGTTTTTTTCTAAATTTTATCCATCCATTTTATTTGATCACTAACACGTTTTGCTCAGTTATTCAGTGAACACACAGTGTATTGGTTTTAATCCACACTGCTTTTTGTTTCTTATGATAGATTATATTTATTGCACCCGTGTTTTAGTGTTCGTTTGCTACACTACACAATGCATTCATTTTATAGTGTGATTTTCCACTGAATTTATGGAATTTATGTGTCATTTTATTGTATGGATCAGTGCATGCAAAACACTCATCGATTCCCACCAGTGCTTAAAAGTAGATATGGGGAAATAAGAGAATAAAGGGGAATTTCTTTTAGGAGAGTGTAAATAAATTATGCTGTAAATAATTTAAGAAATACTGGGTACCTACATGGTGGAAAACTGGGGGGAAAAAGAGCCAAATAAAACACATTAAGTCATGATGTAGTAAAAATGTTCATTTTACATGTTTTATGTTGAATTTACTGGCATGTTTGCTTTAATCTTATTATTTAAACTCTTAGAAATTAGTCTATTTCTCATTTGTATCCCTGATAATAACCAACAGGCTTTTTCCTTTATGATTTCTTAGCTGTTCAGTTCAGAAATTAGATTTTTTTTTTAAATTGTTTTGGTTTTATTTACAACAAGTATAAAACAATTCATTTCTGTTCAAACTGTTCAGCACTCCATTGAGCCACATTTTGAATCCTCACTGATTTACGTCCTCATGCACAAACACAAAATACACCCGTGCCTCACCGGCTCGTGCCGAGGCGTCCAGCTGCACTTCCTGCGCAGGTTCACCCTCTTCCTGATTGGACACTGCTGGTCCACGGCACCATCCGCATCCACATCTACCCGTCCCCCTCCGACTTCCAGGGCACGGGCGGCCACCAGAGTCGCCAGACTGTGGAGGTCAAAGGTCGGCATGTCCTCCTCACCTGCGCGGAGACGGATTGTTTCGATTTAGATTGGTACATCACGCAGCGGCTGACACCTGGTTATAAAACACGCCGTGTGCTGAAAGGATTTATTTCTCGGGCGATGAAACGGCGTCTTGAAAAGTGGTGATATTTATGATATTAGCTGTGTAGTTTATTTGATGTATACTGGTGTTCATGCCTAATCGTACACACAGACACACACGCATGGGAGGGGGGGGTTGTAGGGAACGATCTCTACATCTGTCACTGTCATTAACTCTGTCATTGTCACGGCAGCGGCAGATGAAACGGAATATTCATGAGACGGTCCACACACATTCACACACACACACACACACACACACACACACACACACACACACACACACACGCAAATAAAAAAACACTCATTTAGAATACACACAGGCACCCTACAGCATTTTCGCTGAGCTATGCAGACATGGGCAAACTGCGTGAGGCTATGTGAGGGAGAATTGGAGAGATGGTAAGAGAAGGAGGAGAAGAAGGACTGTGGGATGCGGTGAGAAAAAGGGAGGGAGGGATGGGGAGTAAAGGGGAGGAGAAGCAATAAGAGGCAAAGTGTTTATTGAGCTATCTATTTATTCTCCTACATCTCCTCATTATGGACATGGACAGAATCCAATTTCCCCTTAGAGAAGAAGACGAGGAGAGAAAAGAAGGAGACGAGGAAAGGAGAAGAGAGGCAGGTGAGGAGAGGTCTTCCTCATTCACTCCCACTGTGTACTGGAGCCGCAAGGCCCATTCACTGACACCTGACATCATTAAGACCTGTGTGAGTGTGTGTATGTGTGTGAGGGAGTGGAAGATGGAGACAGAAAAACACGGCAAATAGCGACGAAAGAAAGGAGGGCAGTCTTTGTCTGTGAAGAGAGAAACGAGAGCGTGCGTGAACAAACGGATGTGAGATTGACAGGTAACTCCTCGGAGAGCGACAGAGCAAGCGGGAAGGAGCTGAGAGATGCGGCTTTGTCCTGTCCCGGCTCGCAGAGGTCAATGCCATCTCATCTGTCAGACCTCTGAGCCAATGGCATGCTCCGATTACCCTGACAGGATGACATCACTACTGACATCACCACACCTAGTTTAGTATCCTGGAGGATGGCCACAATCGATAGATACCTTCCGCCTACAGCGCACAGACACACATATGCACGCACACACACACTCATCGTTGCACAGTAATAATACCATACCATGTCTCTAACGGGGGTGAAGGGTGTAATAAGAGGCGGCACAGGGGATTTCAAGGGGAAAAACAAAAACAGTAGAGGAAAATTAAAAACCATTACAGCTGCTGTGGACCTAGTCATCATTAGAGACCATTAAGGAATTTATTGGTGTGAAATTTCAAAATAAAGGAAATGCGAAGGAATAAATTACACAAATACCTCCTCTGTCTACGTGTAAATAGAAGTAATGGCGATAATTCATGAAGAAGAGAAGGGGTGGGGGCACATCTCTTGATTCCTTAATCTGTAATTGTGATCTCCAGTGAACAGCTGAGATATCCTTCTGCATCAAGGAACGCCATAAACGCATCTGTCTGGGATCGGTTTCATCTCCCCCAACGCATTCACAATGACAAAAACGCCATCAGCGGTATTAATAACATTCTCGGCGATGAGGTCAGAGCGGGAGGGGGGGGGTTAAATAAATGTGTTGCAACTTGAAGAACGTTTTCCACGCCACAACAGGGCTTATTGATTTCACACCTATTACACATGCTAACCACGTGCATGCACATGTAAACAAATGCACAGTCGCGCTGTATCTCTGACACACACACATGCACAGACAGCAGCTGAGCGACTTATGATTTTTACACTTATTAATTCCGTCAACAAGGCTTGCAGAGGCAGGATTTACACACAAGATTACATTGGTTTAATAAAAAAAAAAGAAAAAGAAAGAAAGAAAAAAGAAAAAGGAGACGTGTGTTGGGGGGGGTAACAAAGAGGGAGGAGAGGCGGGAGGAGGCGCAGGCAGGGAGCAAGCAGCCTGGTGGAGAGACACGTAGACTCTGATGGAGGAGAGCAGGGATTCATCTGGGATTACTTAACAGCTTACACACACACACACACACAGCCGCGTGCACGCCACGTACAAATCGCACACACACACAGATGCTGGCATAAATAAAAACACTTTCTCTCAGAGGGACGAGAGGAAAATAGGAGCGCTTACAGGAGAAGTGTTTTAAAGGAAAGGGTCTAATTAGCAAAGCAAGACGCCAGAGCCTGGGGGACACACTGGGCAGAGTATGTGTGTGTGTGTGTGTGTGTGTGTGTGTGTGTGTGTGTGTGTGTGTGTGTGTGTGTGTGTGTCCTGGCTTGTTTCTAAAGCTTAGCTTGTCCATCTCTGGGTCCCCTCAAAATGCACACATACTTTCACGGGCATGCACACACACTGGCATATACACATAAGCATCCTTCCCAGAGGGAAAAAATTTGGTCTATAGGCAGGAGCGGAGAAACAGAGCTGAGGAAGGAAGCAGGATAGTTAGTGGGAAATTTTTTGTGTCTGTGCATGTGTGTTGGTGTGTGTGACATGAGACACATCTGGATTGCACACATCTCCCAAAGCTCTCTCATGTGTTCACTGTAAGTGTGTGTGATTGTATAGCAAGAAGAAAAGCATGGTGACAGTTTTTTTCTTTTCTTTTTCCTTGATCTCAATTTCAAGGGCATTTTAGTCTTTTTTTAGGTCTTTTTTTTACTATAAGAAGATAATGTAAGAAAGGCAGACCTAATTATTGGGGCTGTTTAGAACTATTTTGGTTTCATTTCATAGGTTTCGAATTGGACCAATGTCTGTAGATGTGTAAGCAGATTAGACCACACAGACAGACGATGCGTTCTCAAATGAATTTCTTCTCACCTGCTTTGCTCGCCCTGCTCCTCTGCTGGATCTCAAGCTCAGCCAGTTCCCCCAGCATCTCCATGCCGTGGTTGGGTGAAGGGCATGGGGCCTGGTCAACAGGTACAGGTGGGTACAAGGCATCTCTGGTGGCACACAGAGCTGCAGCGATTAGGAGCTCCAGGCTCCACATGTAGGCCCCTTGGAGCTGAGCTGCTGTACTTGCCGTTGGAGGGACGATCGGGTCGGCAGATGTGGTAGGAGCGGGAGAGCTACACGTTAATTTCACCAAGCCCTCACTTGGTCTTCTCCCATCCCCCTCATCATCCTCCTCATCCTCCACTACCTCTACATTCTCTCCTTCTTTGTGCCCATCCTCCTCTGCCTGGACTTTTCCAGGCTCTTCAGGCACAGAGACTGTACATTCTGTTGGTTTGGGATGAATTTTCTCCCCCTCATCCCCCTCGATGTCCTCTTTTCCATCCTCCCTATCATTCTCCTGCTCTTTGGGTAGCTGGGGCTCCTCCAGGCCAGCCTGCTGGCCCGGGCAACCCAGGGAGAGCTCTACTTTTAGGGTTTTGCCTGTGGCTGTGGCTGGGCAGGCTGGATCTGGGACTGGAGCTGGGAAAGGGCATGGCGGCAATCCAGAAATCTCACTTTGAGGCTGAGAGACCGAGCAGCCTTTTGTTTCCTGCTTCGCCTCCTCTGTAAGTGCACACTGGGATTCCACCACTTCACAGACCCTCTCATTGTCTTCCTTCCCCAGCTCTTCAACTTCAACAGTGAGAGGCTTGATGTGGCACTGGTGTGGGAGGGACTTAGTGTCAGGCTCTGCCGGCTCATCCTCCAACATAGGTTGCTCAGCCAGTCGAGCCTCTGGAGGCGAGGGCCCGGCCTTGTAACCCATGGTGATTGGAGGGTAAGTATAAACAGGTGGCAAGTCTGGGGGAGAAAGGGAGAGAGCGCACTGGTCAAATAGTTTCTTTGTCATTAAAGCCTGTAAATCAGCCTGAAATAGGGGAAAACAAAATGTATTTATCTGCAACAAATAGAAATATTTGTAGTTTCTTGTTCTTTAAATTCATTGCAATTCCGTTCAGGTAGATAGGATGAAGCCAGTGATTACAGTTGGCATAATACATTAACAGCAAGGTGCTGAAAACACAATGTGCCCACAGTGGTGTGTATTATACAGCATGTGTGTGTGTGGGTGTAGAAGTGTAAGTATATAGATCTAGGTGGGATATTGATGACACCCTGCCGTTTTCCTGTGATTGCAGCGCCAGCCCTGTCACCCCTGCTCTCTTATTATTGATGATATCCCTCCGCCCCCCTGACAACGCAGCCAGATGAATGCGTATCCTTCCGCGTGTTCTTCTCAAGGACCCCTGAAGGATAAGGAGGCTCTATCTGAAGATTTCACTGACCTTCACTGACACACATATGCACACTGGCAGGTCACACACATACATACATGGACAGAGTGCCCATATGCTTTTTTCTGACCTTAATGGCTTGCCTGCCCGCTGTCCCTCTTTGGCTCGCACAGAAAAAAAAAGTGCACACATACACTCAAGGACACACTGAGTAAGGGACCAGCCATGCTTCAAACAATTTCTGCAAAATCAAAAGAATACCACACTTCAAAGCCCAGTGCTGCATTTCAGCAGCAGCGGCCTCCATCACTCTCCCTCTTTCTTTTTCTCTTATGCTCTGTCTGTCTCTGTGTCCTGTTTCGCCATCTTTATGCTATCTGATGGTCCAGCCTGCTGGCACAGATTTTTCAGTTCAGACAGTGGATTCATTAACGAGCCTACGGGAGCTTCTGCACACACAAACCTGGCTCGAGGGATTGTGGGTAGTCCTGAGGTGGCTGTCCCTCTCCTCTGTCACTGCCCCTCTCCAGTCCTTTAGAGAGGTGTGAAGGAGCAGGGCTGAGGGCTGGGGACCGGGGAGCTGCTGCAGCAGGGCTCGGTGCAGGAGTCAGAGGATTTGGCGGGTGCGGAAGCGTGGATGGGGAGTGGTAGCAGGGTGACTGACGGCTAGTGGGGCACATTCCCGGAGATGGTGTGGATGTCTTGGGTGGAGGTGGGGTGTGAGAGAAGGGTTTGGCTGCATGGGAGGAGGCAGTGGACGTGGATGAAGAAGAAGAAGAGGGAGTCCTGGATGGTGGAGATTGATGAGTTGAATCTTCCAGGGTGATGGTGCTATCATCATGTTTTCTCTATGAGAGAAGAAACGGAGAACAAGCGATTGAGAAGTAATCCTTACAATGATTGGATGAATACATTTTAAATGTGTTACACGATGCTAATTTAACACTTTGATCTTCATGGCCAGTTACGACTGTATGACAGCAGGAAATGCAGTTGTATAAGACAAGCCAAATTGCATCTAAACACAAACATTAATTCTGAAAAAAAAAAAAAAAAAAAAACATGACAGAAAAGCAGGGGGGGGGAGAAGAACTGTAGAAATGACCACATCGCTTGATTGCCAAATGATCTGGCAAATGTGAAAGCGTAAAAGCAACACATCAATGTGTCTTTATCAGTAAAACCATTCTCCAACAAAAGAGGAAGTCATTGGCTTAAATAAATATTGCTGAGTGTGATTTTTGCATATGTTTTTCTTTCAGTGTTAAGAAGTCAGGATATCTGCACTGAGAGATCTTCAAACAATTCAGTAGTGGTCGCGTATTGTAGTCATAACAGCTGAAACGAGGAAGAAGTGCCATTGCGCAACTTCAGCGTATTTCCCAATTCTCATTTGTCCACAGTTTCACAATAATAACTCATTGTCATAGGTTTCTGGTTTATACTGGTCTTACTTGTCCTAAAGATTGGCGTTGGATATGCTCCATGGCTCGCTGCTGCTGCAGGGCGTACAGCTCCTGTTGCCGTAGAAAGGAGGGGCGGGAGTAAACTGGGTGATGCTGCAGGTGAGGAGGGGGGCCTCTGCCTCCATAAACAGGAGGCCACAGACCCGAGGGCTCCAGAACATCTAGAGTAGATATTGTAAATGAGAGAAACGGCTGAGTGTTTTCTTTTGATTTAAAGAAAAAAAAAAAAAACAATGTAAAAAGTATGAAGAAAGACATTGATGGATGTTGTTGCAAGACTGAAAATAGACCATTTGTAGCCCGAATGAGCTGTGTTTTGGCCTCAGACACAATCACTGAATAGTGAATGCATGCTTAACAACCTGTAATCACCACTTTTAACGCTTTCTATGCAGGTTTTCTTTACAGGGAAACACATAGTTTCATCACATCCTCTCCCTTAGCACATATGAATGTGAACACACATATGAGTATACATACACACACACACACACACACACACACACACACACACACACACACACACACATCCCTCCTTGGCTGCCTTGTCGCTGGGAACCTTTGTTCTGTGAGATTAGCCTGAGTGGGCTAATGTTTCCCAGGGGAAGGGTTCAGTGGATGCACTTCCCCTCTCCACAGGAACTCTCACGGAGCGAGGCAAGGGAGGCGGGAGATAATTAAATTTCACAGCCTGTTTGCAAAGCAGCGCTGACACACACACTCACCACACACACACAAAGACAAACACTTTTGTCTCTCCAGCAATGGCTGAGGTGCCCAATAAAACCCTTCACATATCGTATTGTTTCAGACGTGAACACAACTTTAAACACACACACAGAAAGCACACACACAGAAAGCACAAAGTCCAGTCCAAACACATCAGTGCTCCACCACAAGAGAGATGAAACGCCAGTTAAAATGGTTTGCATAATGCCGGGCACACGCAGAGGGGGGGCAGCAGAATAGCTGCTCCCATTAACGAAGCTATAAAACATGGTCCCACTGACAGAAGGACTTAGTTGAGCATTATATTATGATTAGCCAATGATACTAAAACTCTGGGAGAGAAATGGCAGAGGCTTTGATGATACAAATGAAAAGGGGGGGGAGGAGTATGTGTGTATGAGGATGCTTAGCATACCAAGGTGGTGATGAGGCCCTGGTTCTGTTGGAAGAACCATTAGTGGGGAGTTAGGGTCTTGGGTAAGTGACCCCAAGACAGGCTGCAGAGTGCTGGGAAGACCTGGAGGAAACCCTGGAGTCATTCCCACGTGACTCAGACCTATAATGTAAAAATATAGCAACTTGGAATTGCAACAAAAAATAAAGAAATAACTTTATGCCGTCTATTGGAGGGCATCAAAAGAACAGAACAAGCTGAAGGTATAAAGTTAGATCTCTACTCACTGTATGAATGCCCCATCCAGAGGGATGGACTTCCTGTTCTCTGCATCCAGTGGCGGTGAGCTGGGTGAGCATGTGCAGCGGGATCAGCCCCCAACTGGCTCGCTCCTCCGGGGACCAAGAGGTGAGAGGTCAGATCCCCGTGGCAGCTGCTGGAAGGGTGGATCCTGGCGAACTCCATGCAATCCTTGTTTTCCCTGTCGTGGCAGTAGGCGGTATGAACTTTGTCATTATCTTGATTATCCCTCTTATTGTCACCATCATCACTGTCATTATGATCATTATCTTCATCCTTGTCATCTTCATTACCACTACCGCCATTATAATCATCGAGAAAAAGGAAATGTGACGGCAAGAGGAACAGACATCACCTTGTGCCTGGTCTATGAGTTCTCATTATATGTTTTCTTCCCTTGATATGACTACATAATAAGAGCCCGATACTTCAGAGACATCCATATTAGTCCCCGTAACATTAATGCACCACATCTCATCTTAGGTAGAAAGAGAGAGAAGAGAAGTGAGAGAGAGCGAGAGAGTGAGGGTGTACAGAAATACCACATCAAAGGGTGAGAAGAGTAAATGGAGTGAGGGGATGAGAGAGAAGAGATGCGCAGCTTCAGACTGGAAGAGAGAAGCCGAGAATAAAAGAACTACAGCTTATCAGATAAGAGCAAAAATGAACAGATGCTAGTGTGTGAACGTGTGCGTATGTGTTTGTGTGTGCATGCGTGTGTGTGTGTTAATATGTGTTTAAGAGTACCTGATGATCATTTCTCTGTCTCTGTCCAGGTGATGAAGACCGATCTGATCCTCATTGATCCTCTTCCTCTCCTCAGCCTCCCGACCAAGAGGATACACAGGGCGTGACACCCCTGAATTACACAAATACAGCACCAGAAACATATAACTTATCGGCACTTTTATGTACAATCAAATGATGTAAACAATTTCCAACCAGGTATAGGAAATAAATGCACAGCAAAAGACAGTACATGGTCTACATAGATTACATGGATTTTGCTAACTTTTAATGTATCCCATATATTCTATGTCAAAATATATCTTAAAGCAGCGGTCCCCAGCCTTATTTGCACCACGGACTGGTTTATGTCCGGCCTTTAAGGTGTCGTGGATAAATACAACAAAATAAAACCATTACCGGTACCAAAAAAGAAGAAGATTTATTCATAACACACAGGAAAAGACCTAGGGAAACTGAGTTAACGCTAAAAACTGAAAAAAATCCTGAAAACCATCAATTTCACACCTGAGCCTCAACTCTCACGTCCCAGTACCAAACAACTCATGGACTGGTACCGGTCCGTGGCCCGGGGATTGGGGACTGCTGCCTGAAATTATTTTGTAATAAATTTCTTCTTGAACGTGCTAAATGATAAGTAGTGTGGAAGGGTTTTGGAGTCATTCTAAATATATCAGATGTCAAAGTGAATCAAGAACACCATCAGCTGTTCTTGTGTGTTTAATTGTTGATATTCTCCATTAATGTAGCCTCATGTTGAAATTTTCAGTGCACAGAGCACAAATGATGTCTGACCTTTCATGCTGTGCAGTACCCTGCCTTGCCTGCTGTGGCCAGGGGTGCTGTCTGGGGAACGATGGGGGGGCCTGGCTACTGCGACTGCAATACCCACTGGAGGCTGTCGAACTTCCCCCTCTCCTGCTTCCCCTGCCTCCTTTCCACCTCTGTCACTTTTCTGCCCCTCGTTAGCGGAGCTTCGGCGAGGAGGGAGTGACTGTTTGGGAGGGTCCTGCTGGGAGGTGCTGCTTTTAGCTCCTCCTCTGTCTCCCTTCTCTGATCTGTCTCCACCCTGCTCGAGGCAGCCTAGACCTCCAAAGGGGCTCCTCTGTGGCAGAAGCAAAGGCTGCTGGGAGCTGTAGTTCATTAGGTTCTTCATGGCACTGCCTTCACTGTCGGCAGATGAGGAGGACAGAGGTGGAGGCAGTTGCGAATGTAGCTGGTTGGGATCATTGTGTGGAGCTTTGTTGCTCAGCCCTTTTACTTCACCTTTACCAACCGAACCTTTTCTCTGGTCCTCTTGGTGGTCCCCTCGTGCCCCCCATGAAAGTGCTGTCTGAGTTCCGTCTTTCCCCCTGTCTTCTGCACACGCTCCGTGGCTACTGTGCTGTTGGTGCCTTATCCTTGCAACCTTTTGTCCCTCCCTTGAAGGTGTTGCTCCCGGTCCAATCTTCCCATCAGAAACTGAGTGGGAACAGTCCCCCAAGGGAGAAGTGCTAGCATCGGGGCAATTTTTTGATAAGCCCTGTTCACCTGACTTTTTCTCCTGGGCATCTGCCGGAAGCGAGGGTCGGTAAACGTCGTCCACAACCTCAACATCTCTGAAGGACGAAGAAGTTTCAAGGCTGCAAGACCTCAGTTCTGACTGAGAATTGACGTTGGAGCCTTGTTTGTGGAAGTGTTGCGTCTGCATACTCCAGTCAGGAGGTTTGTCAGCCTTGCCGTATCCCAGCTGCTGCTGGTATTGCTGCGATTTTTCCTTCTTCTGGCAGCTACTAAGTTGACTAAGGTGATGAGAGAAACTTTCATGAGATCCTTCTCCACTTTTATCATCTGCCTTTCTCCCACCTCCTCCTGCTCCACGACAGTCTGGAGTGCCCAGGTCCCCCAATGGCCCCACTGAGGGCACATAAGTCGGGCCAATGACCTTTGCCTCCCTGCCAGGTGTGGATACTGGATCTTTGGAGGGCGTAAGTGTGAGAGGAGCGGGAGAGCAGTAAAACTCAGGATGAGGATGATGATGGGCATGGTGTAACCACCCTCCCGCAACCGTGGATCCCATATGCAAGGCATGAGGAGGTGGTGGCGGCGGAGGAGGGGGAGGCATAGAGTAGGAAGCCACTGAGTGGGGAGTTGGAGATGCCAAGATTGCTGTCGCTGCAGCTGTCCCCCGTCTCATACATTCAGATGAGGAAGTCGAGGATTCGCTGATCCTCATCTCTCCATTTATAGGTCCATCTTTTGAGCACCTTCTGCTGCCTCCAGATAGAGGTCTACCCGCACCACCACCGCAGCTACTTAGTGCTCCCGCCTTTCCTCGAGAGCCAGCCTCTGCCCCCGAGCCAATGGACAATTTGCAGGCACTCATATGTTTCACTCCCTGACTGCCCGAGTCACTGTCTCTGTACTCTTTATACCGCTCTGCAGCATGTCTGTGGTCTTCCTCCCTTCCCTGGAGGTTGAGGTGAGGAAGAAGGGCGGGGTGGGGGAAAGCTTGTTGGTGGTGGCCAGACGGAGTGGTAGCAGGGCTCATTTGATGAAGATGGTGATGACTAAGTTTGTCTTTGCTCTCCTGGTGCCTCTCCTTGCTGCTCGATCGCTCCTTTTCCTTTGACACAGACGAAATGCTTTTCTCGCCAATATCCTTGGTGCTCTTGCCACCAACTCCCCCGCTGTCTGTCTCCCGACTGCAAGAGCCAAGTGGGTGTCCCGAAGCAGTCCTGGACAATGGAGGAAGGCTGTGACTGGTGGAGAGAAGAGGTGGCTGAGGAGGAAGGCCTCTCAGGTAGAAGTGATCTAAAAGCACAAGATATAGAGGATAAAATAGATCTTTAGGGTTGAAAATGTGTTCCTACAATGATTTCTGCATAAAAGAGACAAGAAACTGCCATGTTGAATAACTGGACTCTGAGTGTCTAGGTGTTCTTATTCCTGTGGTGATGCTGATTAAGCATTTTAGGGATGCCCTGTATATAAAAAGCTATTTTTTTATGAACACACACACACACACACACACACACACACACACACACACACACACACACACACACACACCTACCTTTTTGAGTTTCATAGAAGCGGTGCTGTCCATAGAGGCTGTTGCTATGGTGATCCAGGGGACTCATGGGGAGAAAAGGAGACGCTAGACTTCCTGAATAGCTGGGGTACCCTGTCAGTGGGAGGCAGAGCACGAAAGAATTGATGTTTCTTTGCAGCGTTGACATTCAGCAGCCCTCTAAACAAACAGTTTATCTCTACAATCTATCATGGAACGGGGCCATTTTGGAAAATGCAGGAAAAAAAAAACATGTCCAGTTAGTGCTACTTTCACCATAAATGCACTTTCGCACAAACATGCCAGATGAGTTGACATTATTTACAGTGGACAAAGTGGTGACAAAAACCACAGCCGACAGCTACTGCCAAGTGTTTGCAGCATTTTACTGGGTGGAATTTGCTCTTTCTCCCAAACCCAAGACAAACATTATGAAGCATTTGAACAGCCCACCCCCTCTTTAAAACACACACTCGCACACAGACACACACACACACGGGGTCCTCCCATGAGGTCAGTGGGAGGTAAATGGTCGTTTCACTCTGTTCCTCGTCTTCAAGGACGTTGAACTGCATCGTGGGATAGAGGAGGTCTTGGAGGTTGTGTTGATAGGGGGGTGGCTGGATGCATTGATGGGTGAACAGCACTGTGGGTGTGTGTATATGGTTGGGGAAGGGTGTTATTGGAGGGGAGAAACAAAAGAAAACACACAAAAATAACCACAATCCCATATAGGTACATGAACGTGCGCGCACACACACCATACAAGAGGTGCACGTCTCAGCACTGTGGAGAGAAAAATGGCTTGGGATTGTTTGCGTATGCGTGTGTGTTCTCCAGCAGCTGGTTTCATGCCCCACAGAGTGTCCTTGCCGGCCTGTTAATTGGCAGCCGTTAAAAGTTTAACGGCGGTGGCCAAAGTAAACAGCACTCCATAAAAACTCATCCTACGCATTCCACAGTCACACTGCAAAACCACCAACACCCCCTCACTGCTTCCAGCATGTGTGTGTGTGTGTGTGTGTCAGGAGGAGGGGGCTTTCTGTGTTCACGCTGCAGTGTAAATGCACAAATGTGTCATACCCGTGTGTGTATGTGTGTGCCTGTGTGTGTGTGTTTGCGTGTGTGTGATTACTCTGACTGGTTAACAACCAGTGAATCTAAATGGCAACAATTAGCCAAAAGGCTCTATCAGCCATCTAAGGGCAATCCCCCGGGTAATGACGAGTGATAAAACTCAGGAGGGGTGGGAGGGATGAGAAACAAGAGCGAAGGGAATAAAGACAGCAGAGGGGCAGAGTGGCAAAAAATTAGATGAGGAATAAAAAGCAAGAGGAAAGGAAAAAAGGGAGGGAGGAAAGGTGAGCAACTGAATGAACAGGGAGACAAAAAAAAGACACCAGACAAACAGAGCTGTCGATATGAAAAGCCCCCCAATCTGGTGCTGCTGTGAGGCGTATGGTGAGAGGAGAGGGGAATGTGTGTGTGTGGGGTGGGGGGGTGGGGGGGTGTCAAAGGGAAGTGGAGGACTTATAGATGGTGAAGATGAGAGGACGTGGAAGGGGAAGTAAGGAGATGAGCTTGTGAGAAATGACAGAAAAAAACAAGGATAGATGTGGAGAGGAGAAAACAAGCGCACAAGGGGCTATAATAGTGTCTGTGTGTATTGGTGTGGGTGTGAGGTAATATGTCTCATCTGTGACTTTATGTGTGTGTGTGTGTGTGTGTGTGTGTGTGTGTGTGTGTGTGTGTGTGTGTGTGTGTGTGTGTGTGTGTATCGGCCAGGTTTCTTCTCTCCGTGCTGGCTACGCTCCACTCTCTGGACTCCGGCCAGCTGGCAGACCGCCTACTGGAGCTCCCTGGCTTGAATTCTTAAAAACAATCATTTGTAGTGTGTGTGCGCGTGTTTGTGCATGTGGGTGCGTGCACTCCTGCGTAAGTGTGTGTGCTCAAACATCAAAGCTGAGCCACACACACACACAAAATACGTCTGATACGCACACACATTCTTAGCCTCCTTTCACTGCTGCTCCGTTCAGGTCCTGCCTCTGACTCTTTCTATGAATCTGAACTAAGACAGAAGCTCACACGGGGCTCACTTTTAGGGCTCAACTGCAGTCCTTTCGCAGCTAGACGAGCTGAGAGTGAGGCAGTCGTTACAGACAAAAGTCTTTAGAGGCACCGGGAGAAGTTCCTTAAGGTAAAAACCCAGCTCTTGCGAGTTTGTCTAGTGTTTAAAACATAAACTCAGGGCAGAGTGGAGAAGTGTACCACCAGCGTGAGTGACAGGCGGCATGTTTGTCCAAATTAAATTTCGGTGTTTGTACACTTGGTCGCCAGCAGGGTGTGAGAAGGAAGGGAAGGGGATGTTTTTTGCTTTGCCGAGCTTGCTTTCTTTACTCTCCTGGTTCAGAGTGATTAAAGGTAAGGGTTAGAGGCAATTAAAGTGACAAATGTATGAGCTTGCTATTGTTTGCTCAAGTAGTTAGTGGCATCACTGGCAGGTAAAGTGAGTCAGAGGAGGCCTTTTTTTTTTTTTTTTTTTTTACAGTAGGCGTTTTGACTTGTCTTGGCAGGAATAGTGCAGGTGTACTACATACACAATGGGCTTTGAAATCCATGACTCAGCAACGACAAGATCAGGATAGTAGAACAGCCATACCCGAATGGTACACAGTCTATTGTTTTCATTAAATGCACGTGCTAAAAGTGTTCAAATGCAGTGAAAAAATTATAATTGCATGTGTCAGATAGCTGGTTAAATGTCACTGCTTTTTATGATATCGACATCAGCACTGGCTGTTTGTTTAATTCATCTGCAGTGGTGTGAGGGGACATCACTGTGTGTGTTACTGTTTACCAGCGATCAGTTAGTGAAAAGGTAGTGAAACGTGAAATCCTGATTCTGGCCGTTTTCAGTCAGTTAAGAAACGCAGCCTGTGGCGGAAACTGTCTTTCTGTTGAAGTTATCTCTTTGACCCATCTCACTGTCAAAAAGAGAAATCCTCGCTCTTTCTGTCTCGTTTTCTCTCTCTGTCTGTCTCTCTCTCACACACACACACACACACACACACACACACACACACACACACACACACACACACACACACACAGGAACAGCATGCATACACATACCTGAAAGGGACAGATAACTAAGTCAAGCTCAGTCTTTCACCACAAATGGTTAACAGTCGAAAAGAGGACATGATGCGTGTGGATGCGCACATTTTGTGTGTGTGTGTCTGATCAGGAAGGGGGCCGTTGGAGGTCGGTTAGCCCAGAAGGGGCCCTGAGGGTGGGGCTGCGGTCAGAAGGGGGAGGGGTTGTGGAAAGGGAGAGGATGCTGGAAATGGGGGTGAGTTTCAGTGTGTGATTATGTGTGTTTACCGGGGGTGGGGTCACCCTCCTAAAAGAGAGGAGGGGTGAAAGCCTGAAGAATTTTATTAAATAATTTCTGATTGTAACATTATTTTTACGCTGTGTTGAGGTTTGAGCGTGCATGTGAGGCCTGTTTTATGGGTTGGGGCCAGAGAGAAGGGAAATATTTTGGTTGCTCATCAGTTTTTGACACGGTGCTTGAACATGGTGAACTAGAAAGCAGCCACAAACACAAAACCGCATGCTTGCTATCAAACAGAACAAGAAGTGTGTGTGTGTGTTTCCATAAGTAGCATCATCTAAGGCATCACTGCTGCACGTGTTTGGCCTTGGCTCAGTGTTGGTTAAACCACTTAATGGCTCCATCACAATCTAATCCCAAACCAAGACCCTGGATTAACCAGAGACCCAAGTTCTCTGCGCTGCTCCCTGTGTGTGCATGTGTGTGTGTGTGTGTGTGTGTGTGTGTGTGTGTGTGAAACTTACCTTCATGCGAATGTGGGTACCAGATAGGGGAAGCGCTTGAATGGGGTCCAGACCTGAAGGAGGGGGAAGAAGGGGAGGCAGCAGGTCCTGAGGGGTGAGTGGGGTGGGAGGACGGGGACCCGAGGCTGCTAGCCAGGAATGAACCCATGAAGGAGGCACCTGAGGGACACAGAGAGGGCCTGGAGGTTAGAGAAATGATAGGGGAATAAATGGGGGAAGGGGAGTCATGGGGACTCTGCTATGGTGCCAATGAGCACACGCGACTGTAAATCACTTGAGAACGCCTTTGATTTTACCTTGTGCAAAGAAAGAGATGTAGTTTGTTGCAGACATATTAATATCACTGACTACTGCTGAGAAAAATAATAATAACACTCATTTTTGACCTGCCCAGGAGAAATTAATCCCCTCAGGCTACATTCGCACTGCAGATGGAAGTCCTCCAATTTTGATTATTTTTTCCTCTTACCATGTGACACACAGATCTTTTTTTTTTTTCTTTAAAACTACAATCACTAAAAACCTTCAGGAATTCCATTTTGATCTTCATGGGTATAAAATGGGGGTCTCAGGCATGAATGTGACATTAAACTATTTTTTTTAATCAAAGATGATACCTTTAACCTTAGATGATTTTCATTACTTTGATGCCAGGTCTTAGCCAGAATTAGCATCAAATGACAAACCGAGACAGCTGAACTACTCTGGCCACCGGGAGGCAATTTTAGCTGTTATTCTTCAAATAGCTATCATGTAGCAGAGTGAAAGACGAGATATAAAATAAAAGATTGCAAGGTTGAAGTGGTGTTGTGCCTAATTCCCACTGGTGGAGAGAATTTTTAAAAAGCGTTAACGCCTAACACAAGTGACTGTGAAGCCCCACTTACTGAATTTAAGCTGACCTTGCATGAAAAACCAGCCCCCTGATGTGACACCTAAACATTTTCTTACCCCCTAAATCTTTTACTCAAATACAAACCCCGAGAGTTGAGCCCTGCAAACTGTGTTAATATTACTTCTGATCTTTTTTAGCCCAAAGTGCTAAATATATACATTTAATTACAACACGAACACAAACATACATGCTAAAGTCTCTACAAAATATGCAAATAAAGGCACCACAATAACCATGGCTTGTAGTGCGGTCTGACTTCTTATCTCACCATGTATGATTGGGGTAAAATAATCACACAACTGTGTGAATGTATTAATTTATTTACGCCTGTTCCTATTATGCCAAAGCTTTTTTTTGGTGTAGATGTGCATCACGTGGTCAACATAGAAGATGTGGTAATGTAGCGTTTCCACTGGTTGTTCCTGTGTGAATCAGAACCATAGGCTGCAAATAGAAAGTGGACTTAGCCGCTGGTGAGTGAAGTACAGTGAGAAATATTGACGCATTCTCTTGTTCTTCTGAGATCAGATCTGACAAATGAGGTGGGATGCGACTGAGAAACCAAAGGACGTTGCACGTTCATTGCATAAAGACAGGTCAAGCATAAGACAGCCACCCTAAAGCACATGCTGCTTTGTCCTCCTTTCTGACTCTAAGAGGGGACATAATTTACAAACCGCACATTGCGTTGTATTCAGTAAAACTTAAAACTAGCAACCAAGATCATAAACTCATCCACAAAGTGTGTACTAAGTTAAGAGATCACGTGAGCAGCAAATTCATATTCTCATGAACTTCTATACAGTCAACTCCTGGTGGCCATTAGAAGCAAGCTAGTTTGAGGCACTTAGGTTAGCTTGTAGCTTAGCTTAAATTTTTAGCTAAGCTACATTCACCACTTGTGATCAGAACAAGCACCATTCAAGTACAAACATGAACGAGAATTTTAAGATATAACATTTAAAAAAAACTGGTTAGCTGACTCGAATCATCGTGAGGTGGTGTTATATGTGCTAGCATAAACAAATTAACCTCGCAATTACCTGAGCCTTCCCCTGTTGAATAGCTGCCTACAAGCTAAGGCATAATTCCATCTTTGCCACGTGTGTGCACTGCTGACGTAACGTGAGAATCCCGTTATCATGTACTGAGCTGTAAGTCGACGGTTGGCAACGAGTCCAGCATAGAATCAGTGTTAAAGGGATAAAGTGGCGGGATAGAAGTCATTAGGTAGTTACAAGTAAAACACCAGTTTGCAAAAACTGCTGAAATGACATGTCGCCGACTCACTGCAACTCCTCGCAGAAAAATCGAACAAAGATGCAAATCCAACTTCCCAAGAGATTCCTAAACTCAAGTTTCCTACACTAGTAAAAGAATCAACAAGAGACAAACCAGAGGTACAGTATTTATAGAACTCGATCTCATGTCTTAGCACGAGTCTGCTCTTGCGGTCACATATTTGGTCGGCTGGGCCTGCTCTGCACCTTCAAAAGATTTGATCATTCATAAACCATCACACGGGGTCACAACCAAGTTCAGCTCTTGCACGGAACTGAGTGCAAGTCTAATCTCATGCTGTAACAGTTTCGGCAAACTGAGCAAGAAGACTCAGTTCAGTTTGGCTCATCAGCATGCTCTCATTTAGTGGAACAAACTGAACAGTTGTAGGGGAAGGAGGAAACAAATCCACAGGGAATCAGGTAATTAGTCACGGGATTGAGAGAGAGAGAAAAAGAGAGGGCGAGAGAGAGGTGGTGGGTTGGGTCGTTACTCATAAACGCTGCGTCGCATCAGAGGCAATTACCACAACAGTCCACATCTGAGTCACACACACACACACACACACACAGGAACACACGCGTACAGTACCTTCACCTCAACGACGTCCCGATGCCCTAACAACCACAACCACAAGTGCCTTTAGCTGTCTGCCAATCTGTCTCTGACACACACACACATATGCAAGAGGGAGGGTACTGGGATAAGTCAAGAGCAAGATGGGGTAGCAGCGAGTATTAAAAGACAAATCTGTGTGTGTGTGTGTGTGTGTGTGTGTGTGTGTGTGTGTGTGTGTGTGTGTGTGTGTGTCTATTTATACAGCTGGATCCCAAGCATCAGAACACACACGCACACACACACAGTGATCAAGACAAACACACACACAAGCCAGAATATTTAAAAGTCGAAATCTTTCCATCTTTTGCTTTTGATATCCGCAGCCTCTGTAGTCATAATAAATTTGTAGGAAACGAAAAAGACACTCGAGACTTTCATTTTCCATCTTCCCCTATTCTCTTCCCCCCTCCTCTCGCGCACGCTCTGCTCTCTCACAGCAGATCGTTGCAGTGTTTTCTTTTTCTCCCCCCCACCCCTCCTCCCTCCAAATCCTCTCTTGTACAAATGTAGATCAGCGGCCTTTTCAGCCAGTCATAATAAAACACAGCTCGTGTAAGGCTGCTCTCAAGGCCCCTGGCAATGCAGACTCTCGCACAAACGTATACTGACACTGACACGTCAAATACACACTGATGCACACATAACGCTACCTGTATCAAGTCTAGTGCAACAGACGATAGAAAAGAAAGACAACTTTCACATGAGCAATGGGGTTTTTAAAAAGAAACACAAATCTTGGCCACAAAATAAAATTGCATTGAATGAAAAAGAAGCTTAGGCGACTATTTCAAATAGTAGTGCTGTGATTTAAGTTTAGCAATGTAAATACTTTGCATTCCTTCCTGACTTTCTTCCCACAGCTGTTCTTTAATGTCTAACCCCTATCAGATCTCTGCCCTTCCCCCATCTCTCCATCTTTTTTCCATTTACTCATTACTTTCATTTTTCTTGTCTTTTCCCCCCTTTTTCCCTTTTCCTGTCACCTGACTCCTGACCCTCTCTGTCTGTTTTCTGTTGGTTGAGTTGAGGAGAAAATCATATTTGCCCACTCTGTCTCTCTGGCCTGCTGATATGGAAAATCATCTCAGAGGCCAGCCACTAACATAAACCTCATTTCTGTCCCTGTTTCTCTTTTCTCCTCCCCTTCTTCCTCTCCTCCTGGCCTGCGTTTCCGCCTTTGTTTTATCCTGATCCACACATTCCCTTTCCATCTGTCACCGCTGCATCCACTTGGAGTTTCCCCTTTTTTCTCAGCAGAAACACCAATAGACAAATGCAAATATGCTGAATTAGCCTCAGCCGATGAAGGAGCGTAGACGCTACTCATCAGTGCTTTTAATCTTCTGATCAGCTGCAAATATCCATTTATTCAAATATTCATTGTGACCCCCAGTGATACTAGGATTGTATACCACCTATCTCTGTGTTTGCATGTGTTATTTGCCACATATAGAAGTCCCCAACCAAGTAGATAGCTACATGAAGTCTCCATGGCAGTAATTAAAGTAGAAAAACATATTCGTATCCCTCCCATTTTTTTCCGAGTTGGCATTGTAACTTGGAAAAGTGTATAAACACACAGCCAGCGAATCCTCCGATGTTGACAATCCAAAGTAATAAAAATCAGCTTCGATTCACAGTAATACAGGCAGCTGTACTTACAGTGAGCAAAATCTGCTTCAGTTTATTCATGATTGACTGTAATGTGATTTGCTGAGGGGAAAATCCACTCAAAAACACTTAAACACTGTTTTAGAAAAAAAGGGGCTGGATATGCGCCTTACTTTTCTGGGCAGGTTTTTGTGGCTTGGCATATTTCTGGTATTCTCGTGGATAACATGGGGCCCAAAAAATTAAATTACACACACACACACACACACACACACACACACACACACACACACACACACACACACACATATATATATATATATAAACATAAAGAATGACAGAAACGGAACTTAAAAATGAGAACACAGTTGCTAGTGAGAGTGATCGTATGGGCCTATTTAAGGGGGGGAACCTTTAAACGCTACCAAGAGGAATGTAATGAAAATGCCCTTTTTTTTTCGGAAATAAAAAAGGTGAACTCGTGACTGCTTTAATCAAGGATCAACCAATCAGGCCTACTTAAAAACCTTGGCAGTCATGTTTAGAAACAATAACATCATAGAGCCTTTCATGGAGAATTCCAAAGCAAGTGTCTGATGAAGGAATGCGGCCAAAACATCAAGGTTATTTTCTCTTTTTTACGTTATAAAAAGATCTGCTTTGGCATTTGTTAAACCAATTAAGTTACACTATATGCAATATAATGTGTCAATTCAGCTGAAAATGCTTAAAAGTGAGAAAAGATATAACTCTGCAGCCTCTTTTGTGTGCTTCGGCAGCTACTGAAGAGCGCTTGATGAAGTTTACTGTGAAAAAAGCAACAAAAAAAGCATGAAACAGGACAGAACATTCCAAGATTTCTCACTCTTCGAAAGAGGAAGAAGAGGGAGATGAAGAAGAGAAGCGAGAGAGGGGAAGAGGAAGGTAGATTTGTTGCAAGTGGTTAAGAAAAAAAAAGTCCTGTGGTAAAAGAAGCAAACACAGATAAAGTGATGGAGGTATATTCTTTGTTGCATCTCACTGAATGGACTGCTGGTGATCGATACATGCACACACACACACACACACACCTGGAAGGATGATGAGTTAAATCAATCTCCATCCGATGGAAGATCAATAGCCTCTTGTGTTGTATCGTCACATTTGCCAATTAACAAAAGCCTCTGTGCTCCCACTGATATACTGAACTCTCTCCTACATGCACATCTACACACACACATACTGTCACTCGCAGAAAGAACTCGAGAGTCTGAAACTGCACTCTGTGTGTGTCTGTTTGTGTGTGTGTGTGTGCGCGCGTGTGTCAGAGGTTCTGACTCTCGTTAGCTTGGCTGTTACGCTTATTGCCGTACACTTGGCAACCTCTCGTCAGTCCGACCCTTTCATAAGCCTCCAACCACCAAGGGCCCTGGCACTGAGCCTTCAGTCTGTGTGTGTGCATGTGCATGTGTGTGTATATCTAAGTGTGTGTGTGTCTGTGTGTCTAGGGCCAGGAGTCAAGCCAGACCTTTTTGATCTGTTTTGACACCACGGAATTGCACAAGTGACAGGGCTACTCAAACAAGGCATTCGTGGAAGGCGCTTAGACACACACCCACACACACACACACACACACACACACACACACATACACATACACGCACACACGCACACAGGTCCATAAAAGCATTATGGCACTGGGGTCACAAACACATTCAATGTGTGAGTAAGCGCCCAAGCGGTGCTTACAAAGAATATGTTCAGGGGAGAAAAGGAGTTCTTTTGCTCGACTAGATCCAGATAGCATTTTCCTTCTGCTCTATCTTATTATTCATCAACGATTCCTCTTGACTCATTCATGTTAGAGAGAGTAGGGTGTGCAAGCAAAGCATGGCATGTCGCCTGGGACGAGCAGCTGCACTGAATCACATTACGTAGGGAAGAAGAGAAAGGACAGAGGAAGAGAAAGGGAAAGAGAGAGAGAAAGAGTGGAGGGGAAAAATGAGATGAAAGAGCTACAAATGAGAGATTTCCCTGTGAGGCGTATAAATCAGCAGACTATGAACAGCACTGCTCAAAGCCTGACTCCCAGGCTGCGGACTAGAGCCTCGCCATCCACGCACACGCACGCACAGACACACACACACACACACGTGGATACACACACGTTCTCTCTGCTACCATCTTTGAACATTCACTGCTGTAGCAACATTCCTATCTCACAGCACCTACACGTGTGTACTTAAACATCCAACAACAGCAAGTATCCTAAAAGAAAAAGCACAGAATCTGCTGGCTGTTGCTCCATGAAGATTAAATGAAATCAAAAGCTGGAAGAATTAAATGAAAAATGAGAAGAAAACGTTGCACCTTGCCTACCCCACCCCGGCTCCAGCCCCCACACACGCACATACACACACATGCACACACTCTGGAGTTGTTCCGATTTTTCCATTGGCGAACATAGTCCACAAACGCACCGCTAAACTTTGAGAAAAGAGGAAAATGTTCCTGCTTTTGACCACAGACTTTCTGGACGCCACACACCCACCCACCCGCGGCTGCAGGAAGGACCATATATGGCTTCGAAGAACAGGAACTCACAACGGGAGAGATTCTTAGGAAGCAGGGTGGATGGGGAGGGTTTGGCGGCGGGGCTGTCAGAGTAAGTTTTTCCAGGTTTTACCAAGGAAAACATGGGAATTTGGAGAACAGGGGTCATATGAGACTGGTCTGCTGCCTGGGTCAGAATGAAACACAAATGGTATGTGCAGGCACATGCAGACATACACTAATCAAAAGCATAAGGTTGCTGATATTTCAGGGAAGCCCGCGGTGAGGGTCAATAATGCAATTCCGCATGTGTGCGTGCGCGCGCGTGTACAGGGATGTGTATGTAGCACCAACCCACCCCCAACTCCCCACAGTTACCACCACAGTGGTTTTGCAGCTCTGGTATAGAGTGAAGAAGCCTGTTCTGGAAGATTTGGTCGTCATCCAGTCTGACATGCCCGTGCCACGCCTCTGTGGTCCATTCAGCCTCCAGCCACAGCAAACACACACACACATTCACATACACAGGCTATAATGATTCGAAGCTGCATGGACCTGTGTGCGGATTAAATACACCTGGGGGTCAAGACGCCAGGAAGAGTGAGTCTAACAGAAAACACAGCACCGTGAGCTGAGAGCAGAGTGTGTTTCTTCGTATCAAGTCATATCCAATCATGCGATCTGCTGAAGTTAAGACACAATTAAATTCTGACACCTAGCGCTTTATACTCACTCCTTATAAAACACATTAAGACGCTGCCCTTAATAAACACTTGTGGTTTGGTGCCGCAGCCCTGTTACTTATCAACAGTAATTTATGATTACAAATATGATTGAAACCCAACCTTAAGTAAACAATGTGTCAAAGCTGTGCGAGGCAACAGGTCAGTATTTAGATTGTATTAGATCCTCTGAAGCACTCAGTATTGTACATTAACAATGCATCCTATGCGGCTTGTAGATGAAAGGGGAGGCTCAAAACTCCCCTTTTAGCCTCTTTGCGCTTATTGTTTTGGCTGTTTAGTATACCTTTATTTATATATAAGGACAAATAATGAGCTGCTGATGAGAGCAGAGCATTTCTTTTGCAGAAAAATATATTTATATATATATTTAGTTTATCGACTTAACATTTTTAGGAAGCCAGATACACACATGACTCCACGTGCAAGCTTTTATTGCTTAATATCTTCCAGAGGATGTGTAAATAACCCTGATTGTGGTATCTACACTTGCTTGTGATCATTAAAGAATTCATAATATACCACAGCTCTGTCCCCAATCAAAAAAAGAAATTTCTAATTTACAGGAAATACTAGCAAGTGTGATCTAAAATCGGTAACAAAATCTTACTTCAAAGTATACAGCTGGTTTTAAATGTGGAAAAAAAATACTTAAGAGAAGGAAAAGCTTCTAGTTATTTTAAGTGATGTAGAAATAAATGTAAGCCATGTCAAATACTCTTCCTTTTATCTTAGGCTGAAGTTAAGACTTGAATCTATTTATGTTACTATGAAGGTTACAGATCGCAGCCTGAGATTTGTAGCAGGAGTGCAGCACAATCCCGCTTCATCTAAAGTTAGCACAGACTCCAGTGGAAACAAACACACCTACGCAGCAGAAGCGAAGCAGGAGGACGGCTGCAGAGGGGAAGACAGCATCCTTTAACCAGCAGACCCAGATTTAACCACATCCATGTCAGCAAGCATCCACCCTACTGAAGTGTCCTTTGGCGAGACACTGAATCCCTACCTGCTACCGCCAGTGCTTTGACTGACCCTAAAGTCAGATCTTGCCAGCAGCCCAGAAAAAGGTGAATTTCCCGGCAGGGATCAAGTATCACATTATTTTTTGAAATATGCTACTTGCAAGCCATCTGCAGAGCTCTCCTCAGTCCTACACCACTGAGACTCATATCCCAGTATCACTGGAGGAAATGTGTCTGCGCAACTATGTGTGTGTGTGTGTGTGTGTGTGTGTGTGTGTGTGTGTGTGTGTGTGTGTGTGTGTGTGTTCGACTCTGGTGTGCCGTATCACCCTCCATCATCATGAGTTGAGGGGTTGTGGTTCCTAGAGAAGCACTTTACTTAAATTAGACCCTCAACGACTCGACGTGCAGGTGTCATTGTGTGTATATGTGCATGTGCGTACGCTCGTGTCTGCAAAGTATACTGAATGAATGCACGCATGTGTGTGTGTGGGCGTCAGAAAGTCAGTGTGTGTTTGTGTGTGAGAGAGGGAGAGAGGAGACTGAATGCCGAGAGAGGAGCGGGATCAGCAGACGGCAAATGCGAGGGAGAGAGAGGGAGAGAGACAACAAGATAGGAAGAGGAGAGGATGGGGCGAGCGAGAAGGGTGGGAGTCTGCGAGGGAGAGAGTGAGCGACACAGAGAGAGAGAGAAAGCAGGTGAGAATAACCCAGTCTGACCTTATTTCAGCACGGCTTTTCCATTCTTTATATTCCCTCATTGCTGTAATATTTACACAGGAATAAAAGATTATTAGAGCGATCCACAGAGAAGAAATGAAGAGGAAGAGGGGGAGGGGGGAAATATAAACATAAGGAAAGATGAAGACACTCATGAAGGTAGAAAAAAACCAAAGGGAAGAAACCTCAGATTAGAGAGTCTATTGATTATTATTGTCATTAATTAGGTTGCCAGATTTTTTTGATTTGTCTCGTACTGTGGGAAAACTGTTTTGTTTGCTTTCTCCAACCAGCAGCCAAAACCTTCAAGCTTCAAATTTAATTGGTAATGCAAAAAGAAGCAGAAAATCCTTACGTGCCAATATTTGGCATTTGCTTAAAAACGATTCAGATATTTAAAAACGAAAAATCCTTATCAAGAGTCCAATCACTTCAGCTTTCATACGTTATTTATGAACGTATCACAGACAAATCTCTAAAAATAACAATAACCAATAAAGATCCCCAACGTCAGGAAAAACACGCTTGAAATGTTATGAGATTAAAATGTACACAGATTTAAAGTGCACTTTTTAAATGTGTCTCTCCACAACAGCAAATAATAACTCGCAGATGTGCAGATTAAATGAATAACATCTGCCCATCAATCATCAACATTTTAATGAAACACAGAGCTGAAAGAGTTCAAGTCTTAATTTGTTAATTGTAAAACAAAAATGTCAAATTTATTAGGTTACATTTCACCCTAAATTTGGACTTTATTCTGTCTTACCTGATCTTAAATGACATACCTTAAGGTTTTAGACTACCATGGATTTTTCTGATAATCTACAATGAAACTGATAGTTAGATCTGAAAAAATACTGTTATTTATTGTTCTGGGATAATGTAGACATGCCTATTGCTGTTCACCCAAATAATGCAGTTTTGTTCAGGTATAATTTGCAACAAATCTGTGAATAATAAAAACCTTTTTTTATGATTTGCTTGTTTGTTTTAAGAAAAAAACTGAATATGCAGAAGAGAGAGTACAGGTATGACATCCAGGAAATAGTCATCCCACTGGGATTATTAACCAGGAATCCAATGCTCAGGGGGGTGCATGTTCAGTTGGGATGTCCCCTGAGCACTCGGCTATTGGATTGCTCCAATTAATTATTTCTTAGCTGTTATACATGGAATTTTGAGGGGTTTTTTTTAGCAATACTTGGGTTTTTTCCTAGACCAGACTGGACCTTTGAGAATGACAGAGCATCACTGTGCATAGTGTTAAGGTGATGAATTGATGTTACCTTGTTTTGACAGAAATGCCTATAACGCTTTAGTAAAAGGAAACCAAATGAACAATGCTGTTTTTAAAAGAATAATAATAATTAAAAAAAAATGCTCATTTTGCTAAATTGTTTTTAAGATGGTGCAAAAAAAATCCTCTTTGCAAGAAAACACTGAATAATTTCTCACATCACAATAAAAAAAGAAAAAGTTAAATCCAGGCTATAAGCCATGTCGTGTCTTCAGCGCTTCACTGTTTCCCTGAATGCCCAAAACTGCACAGACTTAAAAGAAGAATTTTCACACCAAACTCAACGTCACATTGCATGTTGAGAAATCCCCTATCAGAAAAAAAGGTAAACATCCTGGCATAACTGCAGCCTTCCGAGCAGCAAAATAAATCAGTATGCCACAACTGAAAAGAAAACACAGGGCTGCTTCTTTGTTCTCACGCTTTCTTTTATATATATAAAAATATATAGAAATATGTAGGATTATACTATTTAAGATATATGTCTTATTTCTAATTTTTCTTTTCTGCCCTTCTGAACAGAATTGTATTGAGTATTTTGTAGTCTAGCTTTGGATGCAACGTTAATATCTGTTCCACTAACGTTTATTTGATTTGAAAAAAGACAGAGCCTGCACAAGTTAAGCAAAATGATAAAACGCAGCGAGGCCAGCACTGGGAGCTTCTGAGAAAGCAACACATTCATACAGACGCGTACACATGGAGAGCAAAAAAGCAAAAAAAGAGAAAAAAAAGCCATACGTATGTGAGCATCCGCACACAAAGAAGTCCTTGTATTATGCATGCATGCATGCTTCCAAACATTACAAAAACACACATCAAAACGACCGGAAAAGACAGTAGGTGGTTATTAAAGAGACAAGAGAGAAAAACAGAGAGAAAGAGAAGAGACACTTTACCGGCAATCAAAGATGCAGAGGAGAGGAGACAGGAAGAGAAGGAGAGGGAAGTGGAGGTAGAGAGAGAGAAACGTGCAAAAAAAAAGGGAAGAAAAGGGGAAAAAAAGGGAGAGCTTGCTTTTAATCAGCCTGGATCCAAAATTTAGACAGGCACACACAGAGGCACGAGCAGTCCCTGTAGGATTAGGGCCTTGGCACTGTGTGTGTGTGTGTGTGTGTGTGTGTGTACTGTGCACGTCCCACGAGACTGATTAGCCATGAATGACTGATGACGGATCTTTTTTTCCCTCCTCCTTGCTCTCTCTCACTCTTGTTTTCTTTCTCACTACTCTCAGCTCGGGCAAGAGCATGGGAGAGGATACTCCCTCTCCCATCACACACACACACACACACACACACACACACAAAGCTGCACACAGCTCCATGTATATTCAACAAAGGCTCCTGAATATACTTAATGCTTTCATGTGTGTCACTGTGTAACGATCCATGCTGTTCCACACAGCTGCTTCTCTCTTTTTCTTACTCTCTTCCTCCTTCACAATCATGCACACACACACACACACACAAATATGTACCTATTTCCTGTTTAGGAGCACATTAGCTGTATTTCACACCAAATACTAAATCTGCTCAATCTGTATGACAGCAGCAGTTTGACTCTTGAAAAACACTGAAGGGTCCTGCAGGCCGACCACTCTGCCTCCTTTAACCTCACCTCCAGATGAACCTCGGGCCACCGCCATCCATCTAAAGCCCTGACAGCAAAACAAACTGGACATAGACCCGCCTGAATGGAGGCCATTACAATATGAATGAGCCAAACAGAGCTGAAATGAATCGAGTGGAGAAGCAAAACACAACAGCTGAGGAAAGGGCCCGGGCTGAGTCAAACGAGTCAGCTCAAGTGACGATGAGTCAGGCAAAATGTGACCCCGAGACAGGGTAAAAGCAGAGGCCTGTCTCAGGTGTCCGTAGCCGTTCTGATAAGGGTTACCTTGCCGTGGTGCTTGCAACACTGCTTTTTCAGGGGGTGCAGACCTGTGGATCCACTGAGACTGTGACATCATGTCTGTCCCCCTGCTAAGTGATGTCACCTCCCTGTCATGTTGCGTAAATAGGGAACTGCCTTGACCCCTCTGAAGAGGAGAGAGGCCATAAAATAGCTGGGAATTACAGCATCTGCACACTTTCTTTGCACATATGTGGTGACTTTTTTCATGCAGTCATGTCACGAAAAAGAGCCACAACGACGAACAACTTATATTGTTTTTTATGCACGTGCACACACACACACACACTCACTCACACATACAAAGCCCCCGTCTTCCTGTACAGAGTAAGAAGCTGTTTTAGCCTTGTGTTTTGCGGGCTGTTTAAAATGTCATTTTTCTCTCGTTTCTCTGACTTCAAAGGCGCCTCACTGAGCTCTCACTCCCTCTTGCCAAATCCTCCAAACGTTTCTGATTTAGTGAGTTGGCCACGGGCCGAGTAGCACCGGGACGGGCCCGTTAACAACTGTCCAAGTGGTGGGGGAGAGGAGGTGAGGAGGAAGGAAAGGAAAAGGGAAGAGAAGAGAAGGGAGAAACAAATGAGACAATGTGGAAAAGGGAGAAGAAGCAGGCTGAAATTGAGACAGAAATAGGAGGACTGCTGAGAGAAGGTCTGCTAACAACGCGAGGAGGCGATGGGTGTGTGGGGAGTTAGACAGAGACGGGAGATGGATATAAGAGGTGGGGAGATCGATTGAAAAGAGAGGAGAGAGAGAGAGAGAGAGAGAGAGAGAGAGAGAGAAAAGGGGGTGGGGTGAAGGGGGCCATGGCTGTGAGGAGGAGGAGGAAGGAGGGCTGGAGCACCACTCGAGAAGCTGAGAGGAGCAAATGCAATAGTGAAGGGGAAGCAGAAGGAGGAAGAGGGGAGGGCGGGCGTGCGATTAAAGAGGGGTGAGGAAGACCGGGGAGGGGGGGGGCAAAAGGCCTGGCCAGTAAGAAACAGAAGAAGAAGAAGGAGAAAGAGGAAAGAGGAGCAAGTGACAGAGAAAGAGGAAAAAAAGAGCGCATGGACACAGGAAGTCTGGCGCTTTCCATTCACTTCATGACACATCAAATCATCAGATGGTGGTGTGTGTTCACACCCCGGAGATGTCGCAACCAAACGCACCCCACACCCTTCAAATCACTGCTACCGACAATAAGCAGCTGTTCTCGTGTTGGAGGAGAGTTGGAGATGAGACAAAAGTCTTCCTGTCACAGTGGCAAGTGCAACTTCAGAACAAATGCAAGCTTCACTCCAAACTCAAACATCAAAAGATTTTTCCTTAATTTGTTTAATTTTTTTCCCCTTTCTACTGATGTGACCTTTTAGACGCCTTAAATCTCAGCCACAGTTACTCCGAGGTCAATTTGACCTTATTGTGGAATATATTTAAATGACGCGCCACGGTTTGCTTGAAATATCAAAGCATACACAAGAGTCTCATTTGTAATGGAAATGCCTTTAATGACTTTACCGGCCCTTACTTAATGACTTAATGCTTTTAATGTGTCAACAAATTTCCAAAAAGTCAGGCTCGTTTAAGTGATTTCTTTGGCCCTGCTGCATATTTTAATCTCACGCCTTGATAAGTGCACAGCGCTGATGTGGGTGGGGAATCGGATTTGCTATATTTTGAGGCAGACCAAAAATCATGTATGTAAAATGCAATTTTGAAAAGAAAATGGTGAGCATGTGTGTAGCGTGTGTGTGTCTGTGTTATGATGACACACACTAAAATTACTCCAGAGCCTAGTCCAGTGTGTTTAAATGCAATGCTGAGGGAGCTTTAACTGGAATCAATGGTTTTTTACACTTGAATTTATTTTTCTACTCAAAGTCAAATATTGTAGATTTTCACCCAGTTTGCACTGAAATCGCCACAAATTAATTTTGATTTTATTTAACACATATAATATATTTTCTGTTGTGAAATTTATAAAAAGGAAAATAATTGTACATTATCCAACAAAAATACATATATTTAGAAAAATTTCCCTAGTGGTTTCCTACTCACTTATACACTTACGGTCACTCGGTGTAGCGTAGTGCTGATGACACAAAGTGGGTCAGTCAGTTTTTTTTTTGTTTTTTTTTTAATTGAACTGAATCGACAGTTTACACTCGTCTCCTTCCTCACCAAATCCAGTCGCAGCTCGGCTGGCCGCAGCCTAGACCAGCTGTCTCCTCCTCACAGGGGGCCGTCTTGCACACTGCACCCTACATGTGCCCCCTGTACATCCCGGGTTGCATTGGTTGGATTGGAGATTGGTGGGTGGTGTTGGAAAGGGGTGATTGGGCTTGCTCACTGCTGACTCATCCTACACACAGACACACACACATACACTCGCAGGGACAGGCAAGCATCTCCTCTCTATCGCTTTCATTCACTCACACTCTTGAGAAGCAGAGGAGACGCCAGGGCGGGGAGTCGGTGGGGGTGACGGCCAGTGGGTGCTGTCAGGCGGTGGTAATCTGACTGGATTACCAACCAGGTGGAAACATTCAGCCTATCTACCCCCCTCACACCCTTACCCTCCCCCTTCCTCCTCCTCCTCTTCCTTCCTCCTCCCTGGCTCCATCCATCTATCATTTCTTCCCTTATTTTTTTCACATGCCTTTCTTTCTTTATCTATCTACGGGGCTTCCCTTTGCCTTTAAACATAATGAGTACCCTAGACACACACACACACACACACACACTACTCTATAGTAACTACAGGCCTTTAATTCCACAAGCATGGACAGAAACCAAACCCATGCGTACGCGCACAAACGCGCCGTCTCCTTCCATCACCGTGCAGGTTGTTTGTGCGCCAAGGTGTGTGCAGGTAGTAAGGTGAAGGGGTGTGCCTCATCTGTGCTGCCGCAACGTTCAAAGCCTATGACAAAAAACTTCCAAGGGAAGAGAGAGATATAACTGACAGCCTCCTGATGAATGGACTGGATGGTTGTGCACACACACACACGCACAGCTACAGGCATTTGTAGTAGAGATATGCAGAATTTAACTACAGGGTCTTGTGTTTCACTAACAACACCGAACATGGGGAGAAGGAAAGGGAAAATGCTGGGATGAAAAGGGGGCATAAGCTGAAGAAAGAGCTCAAGAGAGCAAAGACCGAGAGCAACCGAGAGAAAAGAAAGTGAGAAGTGGCAGAGAGATAATCTAGTCTATGACATTTTGGTTATGGTTTATTGCTGTTTTAAAGCACAAAAAACAAGCAGCTTAAGACTAACGTTCTTCAAAGTGTGTATGTGTTTGTGCGTTTGTGCAGCTGCATGTGTGCACACACAACATGAATGTAAACTCCTTCTGTCTGCATTACTTAGTCACACAAATGCACACTCGTTCACGTACACAATCATGTAAACAAAAACGGTCTGCTGTCTGGGAAGTAACACACCTGTTCAATGACAAGAGCAGCCACGCCCTCCATAATACTGCACACCTGTGCTTCTGCGGGCTAAACCTAACCCTAATCGCACACGCAAACACACACACACATATACACTTGCACAACTACTGCCCAGGGGCTAACATCAGAGAAAGGGGAAGAAAGAGAAAGAGAAGGGGGGACTGGAATAAAAAGCAAAGCAGTGAAAATGGGAGGGGAAGAGAGCAAGACAGACAGACAGAGACAAAGGCTTTCCCACTGCTCCTATCAGTAATCTAAACGCCTGTGTAATATCATTGTGGGGTTTTATCAAATGTGGGCTGAGTCTTATGGCGTTGGTATGCGTCTGTCATTCCATCACCTTGTCAAGCGCGACCATATTCAAGCAGACACCATGCTGATCTAAATAAGAGGCTTCAGCAAATTGATGGATTGCAGGTTTTCCAGGATATGAAGAAGCAGGGGAGAATGAGGGGAGTCTTTTTTTTTTTCATTTAGGATTTTTTTTAAGTGATATACTCAGTTTGATACTGCGTGTATATATATATATATATATATATATATATATATATATATATATATATATATATATATATATATATACATAAAGAAATAGTGAGGGTGTCTTCACAAAGATCTGAAACAAACCCTTGTCAAAACCTCCCCCTCCACCCTCCTGTCCCTGCTATGGCCAGCTCCACATCACATCTACCCCCTGTGCTGAGGCCTAGGGCCAGGCATACAGCTTTCTGGATCTCTAAGGGGGGCAAGGACAAAGGTAACCCGCATCCTAACCTCCAAGCAAACACACATACATACACCAACCCCCCATCTCTAAACAACAATCCTCTATGCCCATCATGTCTGTCAAAACCCCATAAGGGACATGCATGGAGAGTCTGGATATCTGGAATCTCAATACAGTGTCATGCACCTTGAGACCCAGTGAGAGGCCCTCTTGAATATATTTCAATAGCATTATCACCCTGCATTACTATGCTTATACCCCCTTTATTCAACATTAAAGAAACATTTTTACACTGGGCCATTATGCATGTCAGCGCACAGCAAAATCAGTCAAGGTGCTATTTAAACTGCAATGCAGGTTACATTTGTATTTGATATATTAGCTTTGAAAATGAGCTGGGCGTGTTTTTGCTCGAATGTTGTGTGTGGAAATCAGAAACAGGCAGGCAGCTCAGCGTGTCATAAAATATAGAAAATATTTTATCAATATAAGTTAATGCATGGAGACTGAATCATTTATAATATATTTAAATGTGGTAAAGTGTTGATCAATATTTATGTGAATTGTTTAATAAGTATTATACTGAAAAGAATGTACGTATGAGAGAATAAAGCAAAGCTTAATAACTTTTGTGCAACAACACGTGTTTTTAGACGTGTTGTCAATAAAATGTGTTGACATTTAGACTTTTTTTACTAAAATATTTTTTAAAATAATAAATAAATAACGTACAGTATCAGTTCAAGTTTTAAGAAACATACACGTTACAGCCTTACGTCAGTTTATATAATTAATATATTTATATATGAATAATTTTTAAAAACGCAGAGGAAGAGCCCAAGTTTACAAACCTAAATGCTCACGTGCAATAAAAAGTATATTAAACAAACCAAGCTGACGTAAAATTGCATTTTAAATTAAAAATAATAATAATTGAAAAAAATTCCTCTCATGTGAAGAAACCAGAACCACAGAACCAGGAGGTGGAGCACGAAATATCAAAAGTAATTCACGGTAGGATTTCTGGAAAAATCCACGCGTGTTGACCTGAAATGTGAAATGTATTTTAGCAACTAATTAAAAATGAAAACCCGGTTTGCCTCAATTTTTTCCCTTTTACACATGAAAACAAGCAAATACACGCGAGACGTGGATGGCCACTCTTGACACACATGGTAACTAATGAGATTTCTCATGTAACACGCATACATTCATCCAGCGCGTGGGTATAAACGCAGTATGATTTCGGACAGTCTTTTCTTTCTCTCTTTGCACGCACACACAGCCCCCCCCCCCCCCCCCCCCCACACCCCCCCACACCCCTATTGAGACAGGATACCAAAGCTACTTGTTAAATCTAATGCATGCACTGTCAACCCATTCGCACCCCGTCACGTCTTCGCTCAATATAGAAACCGGATTTTCTGGTATTACCCTCACCTCTATTAGCCAGAGCTCCCCTTCACTCACTCAGTCCCCCCTCTGCTCTCCACCCGGCAACTGCGACCCCCAGTTTGCGCCCAGCATAAACCAAAACCACCAAAAAATAATTTCAAAAACACACACACGTGAAGGAGGAGGAGGCGCTGCGCAGAAACTGGCTCGGCTAATAGCTTTAATTTATTGTTTAATGGGAAATATAAGCGGTGGAATAACCCAATTCTAATTAATTACATCAACTGGCAACGATTAGTACTTCGCTAATTGATGAATCCAAATAAATCTATGACAAGATTATGCCACTAATAATCCCAGCTTGATATGAAAAAAAAAGAAAAGAAATAAAACCAAATAACCCTGGAATTAAAGTTTTAAAACAACAACACCAACAACAAAGGTGAGCTTGGACTGAGTTGTAAATTTAGAGTTAATTCTATCTGCAAAAAGAAAACACATTACCCTTTTTCTTTTATGTGATTTTATATACAGTTTTTTTAATTCTTGCATTTCGGCAAACAGCCATAAACAGTTGATTAAATAAAGTTAAAAAAGATAATTCCTAAATTCCCCCCACCCCCCGAAAGTCGGAGCACTTTCCGTCAGCGTTAAATTCTAACTCGTCCCTGAAGAGCTCCAAGGTTTTATTTTGCAATATGGGGAACATATGCTTCAGACAAGAGAGACAGAGAAAGAGAGAAACACAGAGTATATATTTTCTTTGGGTTTTTTGTTTGCTTGTTTGTTTTGTTTTTTTAATCCACACTTCTCTGTAGTTACACGGTGGGGAAAAACACCTTGCTTCCAAAACTGACCTGAGTGCGGACCCATGGAAAGGTGGGATGAGTAATATTTCCCGGGCTGGAAGTGAGCGGGGTGCTGCACGGATCCGTGTCCGCCTGGCGCCATCCGAGACGCGGCGCTGTGAACCAAGGCGCTCCGCTCCGTCAGGAGGTGGTGCGGAGGAGCGAAATCTCGGCTTTCCATCCCGATGAGAAGCGATAAATCCCAAATCCCAAAGTAAAATCCGGAGGCACCGAAGGTTTCAGGCACCCAGATGCAAATAATCCCTTTTTATGAACTTCGTGCTCGCCTCGCATTGAGCGCGGTTTTGGCTTTGCAGGGTCGAAACGGAGTCCCCGTCATGTCCTACAAAAGAGAGAGCAGGAGACGAGTCAAAGCGCTGACAATGACGAGCCAGCCAGGGATGTGGCGCTGAAGAAAAGGCTTGACTGAGAGACAGTCGCTGCTCGTGTTTAGACAAACAAGCACGGTTTACAAAGAGAGAGAGAGAGAGAGAGAGAGAGAGAGTGAAGAAGAAAAAAAGGAGGAATAAGAAGCTATTCAAATGTCACACACAACAAACGTCCTAAAATAAAACAAAATCCCCACATTTACTGACCAACTTTGGTTCTGCGCTGCACACTAACTTTCTAACGCCGATATGCGCCAGCTCGGAAAGGTGGGTGAAGTCTGCACTGTGGATGAAAATGTGGGTGAAGTGAGTTTGCGTGGATTTACCCCGCACTACATCGTTGGCCCCAACAGAGGAGCCCCCCCCCCCCCCCCCCCTCCTCGCGACCAAACACAATGTAAATCCTGAACACGGGAGCTTCCTTTATCAGCGCAAAAAAGAAAAAAGAATGGAGCAAATGACGAACAAATGAAGCATATACAGTACAAGAGTTCACGGCGGTATAAAGCCTCTCCCGGTGAAGGAGTTGTTGAGTCTTGAGGCTCAACAAGCGCCGGTCATAAACAGGCTGGACCTCGGGGCACTTGCGCTAAAACGTTAAGGAAACCATCTGCACCAAGTATAGAATGCGTAAAAAACATATTCTTTTTTTTCTCCTTTGGGTGACTCAAATAGCCTATCACTCTTTGGTTTCAGACGGATACCGTCAATACGTTTATCTTTTGGTGTAAATTGAGATTTTAATTCGAATCTGATCCGGTTCATATGTGGAGGAAATGTTGATCTCTGACTTGGATCGACATTTCTTATATAGGTTTTATAAACCAAGAGCGCCTTTACCGTTCTCTGTTTTTTTATATACACGTGTTTACCAAAGTTGCTTCACCATCGCTGTTTGACTTTTGATAGTTTGCACCGTTGAAATCGGGATTATTATCCGTTGTGTTGCTTATTGAGGAAAACTGGCGTTGAAACAGCCATTTCTATCAACTCATACGGAGTCAGCAGCAGTGGCCCTCGCCTTCTGACAATAGCCATGCATTTCTGCTACACGTACTGTATATATAGGATACAGTGTAATCACAAACACAAATCAAATCACCTCTATGCTTCATCGCCAGAGTTGTGAGGTGGGCAATAAACAGTGAAATAGACTAGGAAATCATCGCGTTTATATGTATACCTCATAGCCTAGGTCATTTATTTAAATAGGACTCCCTGCGATGCTCATAGGGAGCTCTGGGTGCTTCCATTTCCATCCCCCCCCCCCCCCCCCCACACACACACACACACACACGTACACACACACAAACACACCTCAGCAGTCCATCTATTAGGCCTTTCAATGCGTGGCACGTCCATCTAGTGCTCTGTAGATGCTGATAGCACCTCCCAGGAACCAAGATAGAGGAACAAAGAAAATACCAAATGCTCTGGTGGACCAGGGGCTTTATGAAGTGCATAAGAACAGCCTTCATAAGCTCGGATATTCAAGTCTTCTTTAAGTCACACACACACACACACACACACACACACACACACACACACACACACACACGCTGCTCAAGGACTCAACTTTCAGGAATTGTATTTTTAGAGGGGATTTTCACCCTGGCTCCCTAAAGTTCGCAGTTCTGATAAAACCCAGCAAATGTGATCGTGAATCGTGAAAATGTGTGTGTGTGTGTGTGTGTGTGTGTGTGTGTGTGTGTGTGTGTGTGTGTGTGTGTGTGTGTTATACGTACAAACATTCCCCGTAACCCTTCCTATAAGGATATTTTTTCGCAAAGTGCGAGGGCATGTAAATAATTTAATTTCCTTTTTGTTTGCTGCAGGATGTTATTTTTTCTGACCACATGTAGTCAACGGTAACAGGGGGAAATAAGGGTAAAAGAAAAATAAATGGGGGGAGAAACGGAGGCTGCTGCTGTTTCTGCTGCTGCTGTTGCTGCTGCAAGCTCACTGGGAAGGCAAAATGGACTCTCCTGTCCCCTAGGCAGTGAGAAACAATGGCCCTTCTCCACGGGACATCAATCATAAACTACTATCGTCTGACATTTGTCTATACATTTTTACATTTTCTGTCCATAAACACACGTCCTGGATATTTACATTACACGTCAACAGAGAGCCACTCAGACTACATTTAACAACCTGAGTCTAAATCCCGTGTTATCGCACGCCACGCAAACAAGCGGCGTGAGCAGATCGCGCGTAACAGTTTTGGGAAGAAAGAAAAAAATCATCATTTGAATCTACAGTAGCGTGTGTGTGTGTGTGTGTGTGTGTGTGTGTGTAGCCCACATACGTGAAAGGCGTTCAGACTTCCTTCCACTCTACCCAGACCTCCGAAACCTTCTACACACACCTCCACAAGCACACACACACACAAGCACACATCCACTAAGCAGTGCCCCGAAAAGGGTCAAACTGTCGTCAGAAGAAAATCCCCCCCTTCCCTTACAAAAGTAACCACTGCTGGTCAAGACAACATCACATGAACTTCGCACAAAAGCCAGCAAATCCGCAAAGAATTGCGTTTGTCAGAACTAATGCAATTGAGGCTTCGAGCATAAAAAGAAGAAAAGGAGAGAGAGAAAAATGCGCCTATTTATCTGTGCGTGTGTGCGTGTGTGTGTGCGTGTGTGCTGTTTGAGCATAAATCTACTATATCATAAATGCGTGAATCTTTGGATAAAAATGAAAAAAAAAAAAAGAAATTTAAAAAGGCATTTCCTTTTGAAGTGGTCCGGGTCCAGAGGGCAACTGGTTTCCCTCAACAATTTAGCAATAAAGTAAAGTCGCAAAGCATAACCGGCGCACTAAATCCGGATATTCAGAGGCCGGCTAAACGGGAGAGACAAGCCCGGCTGAGCCGAAGACAGCTCGGCGTCTACACAGCCTTCACACCGAGGGAGCACTGCAGCTTGCAATAAAAAAAAAACCTCTACCTCTCTCTCGCTCTCTCCCACACACAGAGATAGACACACAAACACACACACTTGCACAATGGAGAACTAACAAAGAAATAATCTACAATTTAAAATGTATGAAAATGGGCTCACTGAAAGAGCAGAAAGGTGTGGAGCAGCACCCCGAATGAATTAGAAACACACGCTCGGCTGTGAGGAGAGGTCAAATCAAGAAGTGACACATATCGCCCACAGCTCAGCACTGCACACTGGACAGGAAACGGTGGAAATAAAGCTACGTGAAATAAATCCCCCCCCCCCTTCCCCTCCCTCCTCTAGATTACAGTAGAATCGTGAGATCTGCGCCTTTAATGTATTTAGCAAATGAGAGATGCCTACAGATTAATATTCTGCACAGAACATCAGACCATCTCGCGTTTTATTGCCTCTAATGGAATGACAGCGGATAGCGGTGCGCTTAGAGAACAGCCAAGGTATACCTCCATGTAAATAAAAAAAGATTAAAAAAGACAAAATAATAATAAATGTGTAAACTAAAATTCTCTCTTACTTGAAAAAAATGAACATGAAAAAAACGGCATTCAAACGGCTACAATCACACACACAACACACACACAAAACAAAACAAAAATGACAAAAACAGAACTGTAAAATAATTTCCTACTCACTGGCAAGTTACATCCACCGTGCGGCGAGTGGCTTATAATGAAAGAAAAAGTACGAAAAATATTCAAAGTGAAAATCCCGGAGTCGCAGAGATGAAACATGTGGGATTGATTACATCCTATGCTGCTGCAGACTGTGGTGTGCAGTCAGTTGAGGTATGGGAGAGACGCATCGTAGAAGTTCAGGCTTGTAGTGAATCGAGGCTCGTTCATGCAGCCGGAGACTCAGACACGCCGGTAGGAGGGAGGGAGGGAGGGAGGAGGAGGAGGGAGAGGTTGAAGGGGTGTGTGCGCGGGGAGGGGTGGACTCGCAGGCCTATTGGTTTGAGAACGACAATGTGAAAGCGTGCCCGTGAGGCGCTCCCCCACCACCGCCCCCACCTACCCTTTTCTATACACCCCCCTCTACGCCACACACACATACACACACACCCCTTTCTACAGTAAATGCGCCCTGCCATTGGTTGCCGTTCGGAGCCAATGAGGAAGCCGGAGGATCCGCGGAGCAAAACGGCGGGCGTTTGATTTGCAGCCCTCGGCGCACTGCGCGGAGAAGACAGGCGGCACGGAGAGGAAAGGAGCCGGCTCTGCCTGCGCTTTCTGATCGCTGGTGGAGAGCAAACAGCGTCTAGCCTTTTATGCCGTGTGATCCCGTTGCAGCCCTCTGTGCTGTCTGTCTGACTGCAACGCTGTTTTATTATTATTGTTATTTTGCCTGACAGCGATGGCGTGGTAGTGTTGTTGGCGCTCCTTTAGGGAAATCTCCCTTTTATGCTCTCCTTTTTTGATCATCTGCTAAATAAATCCTTATTAGAATTTGAATGTACTTTAGTGAACAAGCCTGCTCTGTTTTGCATGTGTGTGCAACTAAAGTCACAACGAGACCTACATTAGCAGGCCTGAAGTTTCAGTGTAGAGTGCAGATTTGCTATATTATAATAATAGTCTGCTTAAAAAGGGGGGAAAATGCTATTGGAGTCCTTAATGGTCATTGCAGGATAATTCAGGCTCTGTATAAAGGAATGTGTTATAGGTTTACACCTTTTAGTTAATATGGCGGGGGATTAAAAATATTGCATCTGTTTTAGGGAAAAGTTATGATTGCTGTAAACACACAAGATAGGCTACGGTATACTGTATATTACCTATATCTATTTATTTATCTATATATATATATATAAGCTACACACACACACACACACACACACACACACACACACACACACACACAGGCAAATTGAATCACTGCATAATTTGAAAGCATTACTGTCCTTGGGGTTGGCCCTGCACACGGTTCACTAATTTAGCCAATTAAAAGTGGAAGGATATGGGGGCTTGTGTGTTTCCATGTCGAAATATATGAGCTGCTATAGGCTAATATTGCCGCGCGGGTTTGTTTATACGTGGAGGCAAAGGGTTAAAACTCGGGCGCTTCGGTGCTGCGGAGCTCCCGATTGGCTGGCAGGTTGCCAGAGCACCGTCAATCACCGAGTGTAAACAAGGCTCTGATTGGCTGCTGGCCAGTCCGCACTGGGCTGCCTGAAAAAAGCAATTACTGCCCTTGCGGTTTCAAGGCGGCCCCGTGCTGAACGATGAAAGGAGATAAGGAGGGGCGGTTTCAAGGCGCCCCCCACGGCGAACCCCGTTGGCCCCAGAGCAAAAGGAGAGTCAAGAGTGACTAAATCAAAGGGAATACGGTTAAAAACAACAACAAAAAAAGGTAGGGGGGCAAATTACACGTTGTAATAAATGTAGGGGATAGATTCGCGGAATGGTGCAATAACAACTTGTTTTTTTAGAAAATGGAGGCGAGGACGGCAACAAGAACCGGAAAGCAACTATTTCTCTACCGAGAGGGAGCTCTTCTTCTTTCTTTTATGGTGGAAGAAAAGTTTTGTCTACAAAGGAGACAGCGGGAAGACGGCCGAATGTGGGTTTTTTTTCTTTTGAGTTTTAATAAACAGAATAAAAGCATTTTCTCATCTAAACGTTAAAACGGTGACACCACTGTATAGTCGGAACCGAGCTTTGATTTTGGGCGGCACGCACGCGGTGTTTTGACCAAAAACTTTTTCTTTTTTTATTGCCAACTAATCAATAACTAAGTGGACATTTCCGGGTTCACGCGGGAGTATAAACTGTAGGTCCGTGACGATAATAAGTTGGTCTTTAAATTGTTTGTGAAAGGGTGTCGGAGGGTTTTTGTTTTCAAATATTCCATAAAATATTATATATAAAATATTCCATAAAAATATGGAAACATTTTTAATTAGAATATTTAAATATATGTCATTACTTTGGCTAAATGTTCGAGTCCTATTACAAAAACACACAAAAAAGGGTCATGTTTCATTCTGCAGACAAATCCTTGCAGCCAGCCTGTGTGCTTTTTAGCTGAACTTTTCCACCACCGGCACCACTGAGCACGCACTTTATAAAGTATATCCAGGCTGTTCCAACTGATGTCCCTTTACATTAAAACAGAGACTCTCTCCCTTTGCTTTGGTCCAGTCCCAAACAAAACATTGGTGGGGGGAGTGGAAAGGGGGGGGGGGGGGGTTGGAGTGAGCCAAGCTGGTCTGCAGCCGATAGATAGCTTATAAAACTGTACTCGCGCGGAGCGAGGAAGGGGGGAGATCTCGACACTTTCGTGTGAGAGGAATTAATTGATACATATAAAATTCAAATCAAATAACGCCAAAGCGCGCAGATTTATCGCGGCCGTAATTAGATAATCGTTACCGTCTTTTCCCATTTACCCAGCAGCCTGCGTGTCCGAGCCCTGCACTCTCCAAAAGGCTTCAGCCACCACATTCACAGACACACACACACACACACACACACACACAAAAAGATGCACAAAGCTGGATTTTATGAAGACTCGCACTGTTGTTCAAAGTGACTATTTTAATAGCCCAAATGTGCTTTGAGGCCAGTAAGACGTCTCTAAATTATAACGCATTAGAGTCCATTAAGGTACAAATTAGCATTGTGAAAGCTGGTGCTGTTGGTCCATCAAAATATGCAGGCTGTGTATTTACTCACCGGGCCTCAGTGTGAAGAAATAGATTTTTTTAATATATTTATTTTTAATGAATAATTATTTTTCTAATAAGGGAGTTCTATTACTTGCATGAAGGAATATATTAAAAGACCAGGTAGACCAAATATGTTTTACTTTATCTCACGCCAAACAACAAAAACTCCTGCGGAATACAGCGTAAATTTGGATCTTAATTAACCATTACAGTAAATGATTAAAATCAATGTTGACGCTTTTCCTGACTCCAAAAGCTTTTTTTTTTTTTTGGGGGGGGGGGGGGGTTGTTGTTGTTGTTTTTTTTAAGGAAAATTAGAAGGAAAACGAGTACTACATCCAACCCTACTACACAGCGTGCTGGGCAATGCATGTGCAGCAGACTATACTGACTATACCTGGCCAGTAATAATTAATATTATTATTACTATTAACTGACTTCATGTCCCCGCTCAGTCTCCTGAAGGTGTTGTCCTGTGCGCTAATGACAAGAGGGACAATAATAAAGACTCCTGCTCCGCAGCTCACAAAAAAGGGCTCCGCCACTTAAAACAGAAATCTGCATTTAATTTATTTAGTGACAAGGAAAAGCCTTTTACTGCTTGATTTTTATTGGTTCTCTTTCACTTAAAAAGAAGTGGGGGGCTGGGTGTGCGGGTCGGTGCGTGCGTGTGTGGAGACAGAGACGAGAAAGCACAATACGCACACACGCACACCCAAGCCTCCTCTGGTCCGTGTGCCAGTGTGTGCTACCCTAGAAGGAGGGGGGAGAGGAATGGAGGGGGGTGGGGGGTAATTAATGCGGATTGACTGATTGCTCTTGAAACAGACCGGTCCTGCGCGCGGATTGTCCTCGAGCAATGAAGCGTTCCTGACTGACACTTTCCACCTACCCTTCTTCGCTTCCTCTTTTCCACTGCTTCTTTCCTTCTCTCGCCCTCCCCTTTCTCCCCTTGCACACTGGGAGCAGTGGGCGAGACCGCTCGAGCTCGGCCGCTTTTTCCTGACGTCCAGCCCCGGCCAGCAGAGGCACTTTTCTGCTCGAAAGCTCGGATGTCACATCTAACAACCCAGCATTTTATTTTATTTTTTAACTTTATTTTTCTACTTTTGTGGGGAGGGGGGGTTGCTTCCAGACTGTGCAACTCTATCAGTTCACTTCAGATTAGCTCTGTCTGAATATATCAACTTTAGCTATCTCGTGACGAGTCACATCACCGTAAGGAGGAATTTTCCGCACATTAAAAGTAGATAGCTAAAGGGCGTTTAAGTCGCCTTCTCCCCCATCCTATAAAACCGAATAAACGTCTGAACTGCTAAATGGGAAACATTATTTTTAAAAGGATAACCCAAGAGCCAACGGGAAACACATTGAACTGGTTGGTTTTTACATGTGTCCAAATGGAGAGCAGTCTCCACGGGAGGCCCATCGTTCAGGGCAGCCCTTCTTATTCTCACCAGATATTTCTGATAGGCCTTTAATGGTGAGAATTTCCAAACGGGGTCATTCGCCAGGGAGACGCCCCGACAATCCAAGGTGGTGCAACCCCCGTGAGACAATAGAGTCATATGAGAGGAGAAAAGAAGAGAAGCGCTGCCAAGCTTTGGGACTGTGTTATAAAATAAAGGAAGAAGAAGAAGAAAAGGGCTGTTCCTTTTCCCCGATCTTATAGCGGCTCTCTCTCTCTTTTGGTTCCCAACACATTTTAAGACATCAACCTGATCACAAAAACAAAAAACAAAAACAACAGAGGAAACATAGTGAAAACACAAGTTGACTGGACACATACAAACAACGTGACCTTTTCTCCCCTGTGTGCCGGACAGATGCTGCTGTAACGAGTCAGGAAATGCGAAATAAATAAATAAATAAAAAAGTTGCACTCCTCCACGGAAACACTGTAAAGCCGTATGTCTACTGACACCTTTAGATCGAGACACTGCGTAGCGGAGGAAGATGATGGTGATGATAATGATGGTGACAGAGGGAATGGCTTGGGAACCAAATTAGTGCCTGTCACAGAGCCATATATCCGGCTGTAACCACCGCCAGGCCTGTACGGATGAGATGAAAGCACCGGCATCTATTTATGGGCCATCAAAACACGCAGGTGGAGGCTTTAATTATCATTACCATACGAACATAAACAGCCATATCGTGTGTGACTTTGCGCTGTTTGCGCTGTAAGTTTGTACTCAGCAAAGGGTGAGGAGAGAGAGAGGTGGGGGAGTAAGCAACTTTGGGAGATGTTGCTATTATACACACAAATAAGTGGATTAAATATAACGCGTGTCTGATGTGCAGCGGGGCCACTTCAGCCTGGTACCTTCTTAATTTGTGTATTTGTCTTTTAAGACGTCGACAGCACTTCCTCCACCGCAGAGACGTGTACATGCACTCACACACTCGCGGGACGTTGAAAATGAAAGACGCCTTTGTATTTCTCTGGTTGCTCACAAAAAATGTTCATATAATACAGAGTATCTCCACGAGGGACAGTAGGGTCAAGAGGTCACCCACTTTCTGCAACGAGCCACACAGCATTTCAAGAAACGCCACTGATTCCTTTAACCGGACTTCTTTTGCAACATAGGACTTTGCGTGACTCCATCACGGTGACGCACCAGCAGCAATCTGACTGAAGAAACAAGACTTTCAGAAATCTTTCAACTCTGAGGAAGATGTTTTGAATAGTTTTGAACATACAGTCCTCAGGACGTCCTGGAGTCTGTTGCTCAAACCATAATGGAAGTCTCATTTTGAATGTATTTGATAATAATTACACAAATCACGAGATTGTGGATCATCTAAAACCCATCCAACAATAATTCGATTTGGAAGTGTGCTCATATGTGTTCAGAGATTGAGCTTTAAACAAGTTAAACAAAATTTGAAAAATGTGAAGATAACTTTAACTATAATAAAGGTATTTATTATAGTTAAAGTATATATATATATATATATATATATATATATATATGTGTGTGTGTGTGTGTGTGTGTGTGTGTACATAATGTTATTTTTTTTGGTCCATACAAAATGAACACTAATTAAAGGCTACATTATAATTGGAGCAAGCTTTATTCCACCTGCTAAAAAATTTGCTGTATAATTTTAGATGATTTTGGGCCATTAAATAAAATAAAATCCTAGTAAAATAAAATACTAAATTACTAGTTTTTATTTTAGTTTTTAGGACAAATTCCAGATGTGTGTGTCTAAACGATCAGAATTAAAGGGAGTGTTTCGTTCAGACTTCCCGTGTCTGCAAACTGAAGTTTATTTTCTTTTCCTATAAAGCGTCGGTGTGTTGGCTCTGCTTGAGAACTCTGGGAACTCTGCACGCGGGCGTGAACACTGTATTTGACTTCACGTAATCACGTCGGTCACAATCTTTCGTTAATTATCTAAACAATGGATGCGTCTTTGAACGTTTATTTTTAAATAAATAAAGCACAAGTACAAAGCAATAATGCAGTGGAAACTTTGTGGTGGTGGTGGGGGGGGCTGGAAAGAGAAATCCCTGCATCAGTCTCCAAATCCAGGATCAGTCAAAACTACCCCCCCTCCCCCCTTGCTGCCACTTTATCAAACTAAGGCAGAAATCAGACGAACTGCCTGCCAACGTTTTGCCCGTGTGTGTGTTACTGTGTGTGTTATTGTGTGTGTGCGTGTGTTGCTGTGTGAACAGAGACAGAGTGAGACAAGCAGATAAACAAGAGCTCAGTGTAAGTGCACAGTTTTGCCGCGTAACTTAATATAACAGGAGAAAACCTGATAAATTATAACACCCAGCTAAGGGGTGTCACTCGAAGAAGTGTGTGTGTGTGTGTGTGTGTGTGTGTGTGTGTGTGTGTGTGTGTGTGTGTGTGTGTGAGGCCCCAACTGACAGACCTTCTCGCATTAACTTCATACTCTTAAAAGTATCCATCTGTGTCTGATGACAGATATCACACGTTTTAGGACAAACCGTTGTTGGAGTCGTTCAGCCTACAAAAGCGATTCTGCAACGTTTTGTGTGTTTTTAGATCTAAATAAATAATCACAGCTGTACAATCAAACATTTACATAAATAAATAATTTCATGTACGCATACGCTACTGGACTGTGGGGCCACGGCTCAAAAAACGCTTATAGAAATGTTTAGGCTAGTTTTTAAAAAATGGCATTGAAAATACAAGAAAACACAGCGATCGATATATAGATATATATATTTTAAGAAAGCACTCCTTGAATAACGTCAAACACAAAACAAAATACCACCTACCTAATAAACAGATGTTCCCCCAAAGCGCCCAGCTTTAAACTAAAAAGGAAAGAAAATCAAATGAGTCTTTCTTCCTCCCCAAAACTTAAAAATAGTCGAGCTTAACGCGCATTCAACTGTGTAGCCTTAAACAGTCCTCCCATTTACTTACATGTTAACTCTTTTTTGCCGAATTTACCCACCGAGGGATTTCTCCCGTCTACAAGCGGCAGGATCTTCTGGATGTGAGTCTCCGTGAAGCTTGTATAATAGCAAATTTATGCCCGGATGACGCGTCCTCTCGCTCCCACAATGGAGCTAAAGCGCTGACATTAAACAAAAAATTGATGGAGAAACTCTCCCTTGCTCCCTCTCCCTCTCTTTCCCATGCACTCTCGTCTCCTGCAGGAGACTAGAAGCTTTCTTGCATTCTGTTTTTTTTTCCAGGGGAGGGGGCAACGGGACATCATCAGGCATGCTTATATGAGTCGCGCACCAGGAATACTCCCACTCCCATTCCCACCAACAAAGGTGTAGCTTGAGCTCACACACATTTACTCACACACTGACACACACACACCTTTTTCTCACCACTACTGTTTGTTTTCATTTGTGATTGTGCTGAACCGGATCTATGCGTGAAGGTGGAGCAGGAGGAGGAGAGCAGGCCAGTCACACATGCAACTTTCTGATATTTAGCTTTAAGAGGGGGTTTGTTTTGTTTTTTCACCAAACTGGCCTCCCTGTGCTTCCTCCTCACTCCACAAGTTTGATCAGACTACTAAACTAGGTCTACCGTTCATCTGCGTACCATGTTTTGGCCTATCACGGCGCTGTAATGGAAGGCAGACCACACCAAACTCCTTGTTTTTATTTGCGGAATAGTTCAAGTCTGGCATGAAAAGGAGCAATCAGTCCTTTCTGGAAATCTAATTGATAGGCCCATTTGTTTATAGTGGCGGTTATTTGGCAAATGGTAGGCCTAATTACCGCCTGGAGGTCACAGTTTACCCACCTTTCTTCTTTTTCTTTTCTTTTTTTAAATTCACCACCTGCTCTGTATGTAGACGCTTTCCAGAGTTTCTAAATTTTTATTTTTTTGAGGGGAGGTTTATTTCTGAAGATAAGCAAAACAAACAAAAACAAAACAAAAAACACCCAAACAAAACAACAACAACAACAAAAAAAACACCGCCATACACACACGGCTTCAATTGTAAAGCGCTATAAACGTTTAGCGCGGGCGTTAAAGAGTCCGCGGTATTTCTGCGCGTTCGCCTCCGCCGCCTTTGATCAAGTCCGAACGGTCCAGACAAGTTTGCGCGTAAAAGTGAATTTATCTCCACGGGAAGGAAGTCGAGCCTGCTTCGCTGCGTCTGCTGTGGACTGGAAAAAAAAGAAACAGAGACGTGATTTCAAATGAAATCGCACGCGAAGACCGTGCTCCCTTTAGGAAAGGCGCTTCGCTGATAAAGCGGACACCTACGTACATAAAACCAGTGAGACGCAGGATGGAGAAGAAGCTTGGAAGTGATCGCAAACTAATGTTTGTGCCGCTTGTTTGCTGGGAGTCGCCTGTCCTTCACGGACAGCACCTCAGCCACGGCTTTCTCCTCTTCTCCCCCTCCAGTGCAGCAGCCCCCACCACCACACCTCACTCATCCACCACACTGGCTGCCCCGCGGGTCACCGCTTCAGGAGCACCACGTCACCACGTTAACCCCTGCATCACCGCGTCCGCAAGCAGGGCCAAGAACCCCGTGGGCTTGTACAGAAGGAGGGAGGAGGGGATCCTCAAAAACTAGGGTGCCGAGGACCTCCAAACGCCCCGAAGGGCGGGTCCTGAGTGTCTCCAGCAAAAATGAGGAACAGGTTTCTTTTAATTTATTTCAATTCACCCAACTACAGTTCAGAATATCTGCGGTAATTAGTCTCCATTCGCTCATTTTTCTCTGTCTTTTTTTCTTTCTTTCTTTTTAGTAACGGTTGTGAATTTTCAACAATTACGAAATTTTAAATCTCGTCAACCGTGAAGTACCCAAGCCATATAAATGGTTACACAACGAACAAAAAGTGAAGTATTGCAGTCGAGAGGCTAAAAATAGCGAGCGAAGACATGAACATGCTCAAAGCAGAAAAAAAAAAGATTTACATGACAACTCTTGGTTAGATTTTTTGGGGGTGTTGGTGGACTCGTCTAAGTAATGAAACGCTTTGACAATGTGACATCAGACGTTTCCATCCCAACAGCAAGAAATATGCTTTACCAGCCCCAGCAGGCAAATGCACTTAGACAAACTCAGAGTTCAAGCTAAGTAATTCTATTATGACTCTTCCAAACCGCTGCTGCCCTCATCACAGTGTTGAAAAATATAAACTATTCTCAAGACCAAAAGCAACACAATACATACATAAATCCTTCCAGTATGGTTTTGGCTCTGGCTCTGAAAGGATTTATGGGAAGGGGAAGTGGGTAGGTCACAGCATACCCCACCCACTGAGGAACATGACCTTCATTTGTCAATGGCCCGCTGTTGCATTGTGGGTCATGCAGTTTGGAGAAAGTTATTCTCATTCCATTTTACATTTGCATAGAAGTCAACACAAGCTCGTCTAAACTACATCCTATTTTAATTTAGGTGTTCCTGACATTTACACAGCTTTTCTCTTTCCTTCTGCACGGCATTACACCCTAAAGCCTATATCTGTATCATCAAAGAAAAGAAAGTGCTTTCACTCTACTTCTGCCACTTCAAATGATTGTGTCTGTGTTTTTATCTCACACATCAGCTTCTTCAATTCTTCCACAAGACATCACAGAAACTCATTTGTTTGTTTCCTGTCACAGTTGCGAATTGCACCGTTTCAGCCGCCCCAGCAGTGCATGCACAAACTGAACTCGGACTAACCGGTTAAATATCTCCCAACCATGTCATCTCTGACAGAAAAAAACAAGAAGAATATTTCAACCAACGGCTACAGCCTGAAACGCAAACCCCTCTTCCTCATTAAAACAATCACAAACAAAGCCAGTGTGCAACTAGTTCTACCCCCTCTCACTGCTCCACACTCTGCTCATGTTGGGTAAACACACCTTAATAAGATACTATCAGAGGTGTCAGGTGGCTTTCACTCATGAATTCCTTCACATACATTAGCACCTGCTGGAACAAAGTTATTTCTTCGGGCAGTGACATGCCTCTGTTCCTTTGCTAGGAAAGTGCAAGAAAACCCAAAAAACATCTTTCTATGGTTTCGTGCTGTACTTATATATATATATATATATATATATATATATATATATATATATATATATATATATATATATATATATATATATATATATATAATGTCGTTCGGACTGGAGAAGTGTAGTCGGATGGTATCAAAGAGAGGGAAGGTAGTCAGAACTGAGGGGATTGAACTACCAGAAGGCAACATTGCAGACATAGAGGACAGTTACAAGTACCTGGGGATCCCGCAGGCGAATGGGAACCATGAAGAGGCCGCTAGAAAAGCTGCAACCACCAAGTACCTGCAGAGGGTCAGGCAAGTCCTGAGGAGTCAGCTGAATGGTAAGAACAAGATCCGGGCCATCAACACGTACGCCCTGCCCGTGATCAGGTACCCTGCTGGGGTAATAGGCTGGCCAAAGGAGGAGATAGAAGCCACTGACATAAAGACAAGAAAGCTCCTTACCATGCATGGAGGGTTTCACCCCAAGTCCAGCACCCTGAGGCTGTACGCTAAGCGGAAGGAAGGGGGCCGGGGACTGGTGAGTGTCAGCACCACAGTCCAGGATGAGACAACGAACATCCAAGAATACATTGGGAAGATGGCCCCAACTGACCGAGTGCTCAGTGAATACCTCAGGCAACAGAAACCCAAGAAAGAGGAGGGAGACGAGGAACCATCATGGAAGGACAGGCCCCTGCACGGTATGTACCACCGGCAGATAGAGGAGGTGGCTGATATCCAGAAATCCTACCAGTGGCTGGACAAAGCTGGACTGAAAGACAGCACAGAGGCACTAATCATGGCAGCACAAGAACAAGCTCTGAGCACAAGATCCATAGAGGCTGGGGTCTATCACACCAGGCAAGACCCCAGGTGCAGGCTGTGTAAAGATGCCCCAGAGACAATCCAGCACATAACAGCAGGGTGCAAGATGCTAGCAGGCAAGGCATACATGGAACGCCATAACCAAGTGGCCGGCATAGTGTACAGGAACATCTGTGCCGAGTATAACCTGGAAGTCCCGAGGTCAAAATGGGAGATGCCCCCAAGGGTGGTGGAGAATGACCGAGCTAAGATCCTGTGGGACTTCCAGATACAGACGGACAAAATGGTGGTGGCTAACCAACCGGACATAGTGGTGGTAGACAAACAGAAGAAGACGGCCGTAGTGATCGATGTAGCAGTTCCGAATGACAGCAATATCAGGAAGAAGGAACACGAGAAGCTGGAGAAATACCAAGGGCTCAGAGAAGAGCTCGAGAGGATGTGGAGGGTGAAGGTAACGGTGGTCCCCGTGGTAATCGGAGCACTAGGTGCGGTGACTCCCAAGCTAGGCGAGTGGCTCCAGCAGATCCCGGGAACAACATCGGAGATCTCTGTCCAGAAGAGCGCAGTCCTGGGAACAGCTAAGATACTGCGCAGGACCCTCAAGCTCCCAGGCCTCTGGTAGAGGACCCGAGCTTGAAGGATAAACCGCCCGCATGGGCGTGCTGGGTGTTTTATATATATATATATATATATATATATATATATATATATATATATATATATATATATATATATATATATATATATTAAAAAAGCCACACCGCGTGTCATTATGCAGTAAACATATTTACACAGGAAACATCTGTAATGCTTGTTACAAAATACAGCAGCTGCAGAGGAGACAATAGTTGCCCTTTGGAGCTTTTTGGCGCGTGTTTGCAAGAAGCTTTTAAGCCGATCATGATGTTGCACGCATATGGCAGTATTGATAAACGTGGACAAATGTTTGAGATTTCCTCCGTTGATGTGATGCTTCTCATTTGCTCTGGTGTAATACAGTTGCTCATTCTTAACCCTGTTCTGAGACAGCTCGCCTGCGTGTGTGTGTGGACCCCTGATATTTGTGTGTGTGTGTGTGTTTGTATGTGTGCGAGACACAGCTGCAGTAGGTTAAGAATCAGACATTAAACCTGTCTCTGGTTCCCATTTGAGGCCAGCTCCTCTCTGGCAAATGAAAAACACTTCAAGGTGCCACCGGACCTGAAGACGGTGCCGGTTTCAACAGCTTACATGGTCATGTGATGTTTGGAGAACGGAGATTGTTTGCCCCAGAGGCACACACACACACACACACACACACACACACACACACACACACACACACACACACACACACACACACACAGGACTGCAAAGAAAGCCCCCAAGTTTATAGAGGCCTAGTGACCCCATAGGCGAGGCCAACTGGATAACCGGGATGGCTGCAAACGGGTGAGCTAAGAGAGCAAAGCATCCTGGGATATGACTTCTTGCCAAAGCACTAAATTCTTTCATCTCTGTTCTCATATTGTAATGCATATCAGTCATAAAAGTGTGTTACATCACTGGGCACACAGTGGTCCCTTTCTCTTGAATTTGCCACGAATGTCTCCGTGTCTTTATACGAGTTTGGCCTGTATGCATATTCTATGCTCCAGCATTAAAGCACAGTGTGCTGAAGTGACAAACAGAGACATCTCTTAAATGTCATGCCAGGCCATTCACCCCTCCATGCCATCGTCCATCCATCCTCATCTCGCTAAGCTTTTTTTATTGCAGCTGCTAATGTAGCAGCCAGAGCAGAAACAAAGCTAGCTTTGTGACCCCCTACCCCCTCCTCACTGTCTGCTGACGTGTTCGCTTGTTCTCCATGTCATCCCCTAGCCCTTGTTCCCCTTCCAATCTTTCACTAAAAACTTCTTTTCTTCCTTTTATAATCCCCCCCTCCTTCTTCTTCACATCTGCAGCAGCATCACGCGGCCTGGCGTGGCCAGCCTCGAGAGTCATGTGATCTCCGGGGTGGCTGTTGCCTGGGAGAAGAAAAGGCAAGTTTGTGTCAAAATCCATTTTTGGTCCAGCTGGAAGGTCACAGGTCATCTCAACTCTGATGTAATCAGAGTAAAAGTGAGTCGGCCCTTTTGTAGCTTGAGCTATCTTACCCCTCTTTTCACTGTCGTTAATACTTATCTTTCATTTCTTTGTAGCTTTTTGGCCTCCGGTCTGAGCGAAATATCTCTCTTCAAAGACTGACCGTGACTTTGATTAAAGATGCACAGATGTGGCTAGCAAAACCAAACATCAACAGAATATGAGAGACTTCAGCCAAACATGTCCGGGAGCTGGACGTTAACAGATAGACACGTCATGTAGACTTCTCATGTGCATTTCTTCCTCGAGCTGATGTTCCCAGTCTCGGGTAAGTATCCCCAGGAGTACACAGACAGGTTACTTCAACTAATCTGAAAAAGAAAGAATACAGTTGAATTACAAAAATGAGTGGACCTGTAACAGTTAACTAAAAATTATGGATATGTGGAATGTAAGAAAAACTAAACAAAGCAAACAAACATAAATCACCAAAAGAGAAGACAAAGAATTAAAGCAGTGAGTTAAATTAAGAGTTAAATCATTTGCTAATAGTATGCATAAACAGTTAAACAGCTAACTACCATTAGGAGAAAAGTTAAATGAAGTAAAACGATTAGTTAGCAGTCTTGCGTCCTGAAATTTTTAACTAAAAGCTAGCTAACAGCCGAAATTGTTTACCAACAGCATGAGGAAATTGTTAGTTGACTGAATGTATGCTCAGTGGTCACTTTAGTAGCTAAACCATGCTACGTCTTGGTTGTTTTCAGAAACGCTTTAATTCTTTGTGCCCCAGATTCAACAAGGTAGTGGAAACATTCCTCAGAGATTTTGGTACATACTGTCATGATTGTATCACACAAATCCTGTAGATTTGTTGAATGGACATCCACAAGCTCAGATGTGGTGACGCTGAGACCATTTGAGGACAGTGAACTCATTGTCATGTTCAAAACCAGTTTGAGATAATCTGAGCTTTGTGACATGCTGTGTTATCCTGCGAGAAGCAGAAAATGGATACATCGTGGTCATAAAGGGATGGACATGGTCAGCAACAATATTCAGGTGGGCTTTGGCATTTAATTGATGCTCAGTTGGTACTAAAGAGCTCAAAGTTTGCCAGTGAAATATCCCCTACACTATTCCACCATCGGCAGCAGCCTGAGCTCCTGAAATCAGTCGAATGTCACAGCAAAAATCAAGATTCAACAAACCAAGTGATGCTTTTCCAATCTTTTATTCTCCAGTTTTGGTGAGCACATGCAAATGGGATCGTCAGACTCTATGTGGTCTTCTGCTCCTGCAGAGATGCTCTTATACTCTGCATACCTTGGTTGTAACAAGTGGTTATTTGAGTGTCTGTTGTCCTTCTATCAGCTCATAGCAGTCTAGCCATTCTTCTGTGATCTCTGGCATTAACAAGGCATTTTCTCTAAAAGAGCTGCCGCTCACTGGATATTTGCTCTCTTATTTTTTTAACATTCTCTATAAACCCTGGAGATGGATGTGTGAGAAAATCCCAGTAGATCAGTTTCTGAAATACTCAGATCAGCCTGTATGGCACCAACAACCATGCTACATTCAAAGTCATTTAAAACACTTTTTTTAAGTGCTGCAAGTCTTACTACCACTTGACTGGCTGATTAGATATTTGTGTTACATGCAGTAGAACATATGTACTTAACAAAGGGGCCAGTGAGTGTGTAAACTGGTGATTTTGATGAACAGCTGTTAAATGAAGTTCAAATAGCTAAAAGTTATGGATAGACGATTGAAATAATAAGCCAGTGGTGGTTGAGACAGTTCACTTGCCATAATTGATAACTGGTAAACTGAGTGAAATCCATAAGCGTAAATGCCAAGCTGACAGTAACTTAGATCCAGTTTCAACTGGGGTCACATGAACCCATTTGAAAGTTAGATGTGATGTTGACAAAGGGATTCCTGAGTGACTCTGACAGGCCAGCGGGGGTACATCAGATGAAAAAGATATGGGAACCAGTCCTAAAGTTTAAGATGTTCCAAAACTGGAACTCACTGAGACAACACATGACTTTGTTCATACCATACATCTGCAGCTTAAAGCACAAACGCTGAATGCCCTGGTAGTTAAATCTCAGGTCACCACAAGCAACACAAATCTGTGTATTTTAGCATTTTTGTGCTGCTGCAATGCAACTGTAACTTAATGCTACTCCGCTGTATCAGGAAGCACAAGTAAAGCCCATGACAAAGCTCCTCCGTGTACTGCAGCGATCATTCTCCGTAACAGCTGCATGTGTGTATACACCCTCCACCGATCATGAGACTGAACCAATGGCAAAACCAGAGGCTGAATGAGTGAAAAGTTCAGATGATGAGTGTGCTGGTGAGAGGCAAGAGAGCAACATTTGGAAAAACTGGATCGTTTATGTGTTCTGGTTGCTGCAATTACGAATGTTCTGTATTTGCTTGTATTTCAACCAAATACGCTTCTAAGAAAAACGAGGGGGAAAAAGCGATTTGCTCTTTGTTTCAACATGCATTTGTCCATTTCTCAAATATACAACAAAAAGGTTAAAAAAAATTGTTGACCTATGCAATAGAAACAAGTAATGTAATAGCAGTATCAGTTGGAGGGATACTGAAGTGACCTCTGTGATGACGAGTGAATGAAATCACATATTTTTATGTGGCTTGTTGAGGAAAGTACACGAAGCAGATGCATTAAACCATCCATCTTCCTCGGATGAAATTATTCTCCTTCTCTCATCACCCCCCAATCCCCTTCTCTCAGCCGACAATCGTCATCTCCAGCAACAAGTGGCCTCTTCCCCAGATGATTTTTTACATCCGTGGTAATGCAGTCTGTTCCTGACATGAAGCAGACTGTTCCCTGTGCTCAGGATTGATAGGTATACAAACACCAAGCTGGTTTACCGTACACAAGATTTTAAGAAGTGGTTGTACATGCACTCATTCTTAAATACACAAAACATCCACTTTTGACATCCCACCCCCAACACGCACGCTTTTTCTTGATCGACCTGAGAAAGCAAGGCGCTGGAATAAATTTTTTAGTGCCGTGGTGATGTCGCAGAGCAGCGTGGCATCACAGTTAATAGGGAGAGAGTGGGGATCATGTATAGGTCCCACATTCCCAAACCGAGCTACATGTTTAACCCAAGCAACTTCATCTTGTGCAATCTGAACAGGATATAACAGGCCTGAAAGTTCAGATGTCTGCACATAAAGTAAAAATAGATTTACAACAATGTGATATTTCTGTCTTGCAGGAAGGTTGGGATGGTGAGGGGGGAGACCTGCCGGTGAGCACGGTTGCAGGATTTCTTTAGTGGAGAAAAGGTTGGTCACAGTGGTTGTGTGGTTTCTGAACTCCCCCCTCCCACACCACCCCACACCCCTACTTCCTCCTCCTCCCAGGTGGGCTTGGTTTAAATTTGAAAGCGATCCCAGTGGAGAAAAAAAAAACACAAGTTTGGCAATTAATGGTAGTTAGTGTGCATTTTGCATCAAGTTACATCAAGTCCCCGCTTGTAAAAAGAAAAAGAAAAAAAACTTGATGTATTTAGTGTAAATGTTCTGGAGACTGACTCAACATGTCTAACGAGGCTGGTAGTGGCTGCCAGTGAGCGTGTGTGCACATCATGTGAGCAGAGCACTATTAGGCCTTTTTGGGGAGTTATCAATTAATTCGGGGTTAAAGTCCATTTGCATCTAGACAAAGGGGACATGGGCCATCCATCTCCATGCTGTGGGGGGGAGAAGGGGTAAAGACAGGGAAAGCGGTGAAGGGGAGGGTATGTGTGCCTGTGTCTTTGTGTGTGTGTGTGTGTGTGTGTGTGTGTGTGTGTGTGGTGGGGGTGGGCTGGGGGGGGGGGGGTAAAAGAGGGAGGAGGATGGTCCTCTTGCAGATAAATCTGTTACCCTCAGGGGTGCGTTTACATAGGTGAGGACTGACTGTTCTGCAAGCCAAGAGTGATTTATCTGAAAATACCACCACTACCACACACACACATACACGCATTGTTACACACTTATAACAATGTCCTGAATCAATTCCTTCACTATAGATGAAGCCGTCTGTTTCATCACCACCGTGTATCAGTTTGTGTATCGCACAAAGCTGCGCGCTTGCTCTTATAAATACATACGTGCACTGCATGTGCTCCTACTCATTCCTGAACAGATCCAGATTTTATGCTTTTTAAAATAAATACATAAACAATCCCAAAATCTATATTTAAAAGCACTGAAAGTTTATTTCATTTTGCAAAAGATTTCATTTTTTCTGCAGCTGCCTTCTGATCCTGCTTGCAGGTCCTCCCTCACACACTAACAGAAAGGATTTCCTAGCAACGACTATAATGCACTCGCACACAACACACACGCACACACAGAGGATCAACGCGCTGGGGCTCCCTCCAGCTATCAGCGTGGGCTTCCCCCTCCTTCTCCTCCTCCTCCTTTCTCTCTCTCTCTTCTCCCTCGCTGCTGCTCCGCCGTTGAGGGAAGGAGGGAGAGAAAGAGAGAGCCAGAGAGAGAGAGAGAGAAAGATCCCCACTTCACAACTCTCCCCTGGAAGCCTCAGCTGCTGGCTAGACCGCGCGGTTACACAAGCAGCTTGCCTGCGAACAGGAATGGCGGCGTGCGGACGGCTCGTTTTCACGCCAAAGCGGCCACGGATCTAATCGGACAGACGAAGGAGACGAAGAAAAGCCCGTGTGCGCACGAAAGCCGCGGACGAAAACGGGAAACCTCTCTGTGATTTTCAAAAGAGAGCGAGGGAGAGAGGAGGGGTTGGGAGGGTAGGCTGTTGGGGGTGGGGAAAGGCTTGGAAATCCACGGATGCCCGAAAGTGCGCTTTTATTCGGTGCGTAATGACACGACGCGTCTCCCTCCCTGATTGCTCCGACGACTCGCTGTCGACGTGAAGAAGGAGGAGGAGGGGGGGCTCAACGTATGCGGCCGTGCCGGGCGAACAGCCTACCGGGGACGGTTTTTTATATCCAGATTCTATAACCGACAAGGGAGCAGAGGCTACAGCCCCGTTGCGCGCAACACGGCACACATGGCACGCCCCCCTCTCGCCTCCTCCCCGCTCCACACTGAGAGGAGACGGGAGGGGAGGCGGGAGGGGAGGTGGAGGCGTTTGCTGGGGCGCCATTTTCAAAAGCCTGCTTTTGCCTACGAGGTGTGTGTTTTGCTGCAGGAGGGCTGCAGCCCGTCCTGCCTTCTCATGTTACACACTTATCTGACGAAGGAGAGCACGGACTGAAGAAAACAAAGGAATGTGGACGGAATCTCCACCACGCCATCTATTACTCTTTTCACTTTCTCTGTTTGTTTGTTTTTATTCTTGCAAAAGGTGAGGAGCTTTAAGATTTCATTCTGGGGAGGGAGGGGGGTTATTTACAACAAGCAGCCGCAAATCAGCAAGGCCGTGATATCAGCGCTGGAGTTAGGTGGAATTTGACTTTTCCATACAGTTCGTTTCTGACGTAAACAAACAAAAAGTTAAGCAGACTTTAACTGTATAAGCTATAGATGGAAAAAAATAACTCTTTTTAAACTTATAAAAAAAAATCCTGAGCTCGTTTAAAGCTATAGAATATTATTGCAGACTTTAAAATATTTTAATATTTTTATATTTATATCGGTTATAGTCTATTTAACCTGTAATTTTACGGTAATTTTTCTTTATAAATATATATAAAATATGACTGAATTTAAATTAAATATATTACCGTTTCACTAAGTACTATGAGGCACAACCCCCTCACCCACCCGGCAAATAAATCGATCATTGTAGCCGAGGTTTATTCGCCATGTTGAGATCCTTTGTGTGTGAGAGAGAGTGTGTGTGAGTGCGTCTAACCTTTCTGTTAACTCAAAAATATAAACATGTTAAATACATTAATAATGCTTTTAAATGTATAAATACAAAAACAAACTAAATAAAAGGAAAGAATTAAGATATTAGTTGCATCAAACAGAGCAGGACTCGCACAACAACCTTCACCAAATCTGACACCAGTGAGAGAGTAATATTTTCCCACCCAAAACAATGATGATTTCATCGTGTGTGTGTGTGTGTGAGAGAGAGTTGGTGTGTGTGTGTCTGTTTTCCACATTGAAAGATTTAATTTTAGGGAATTCTCCTCTCGCCCTGCTTCTTCTGATCTCACGTTGTATCTTTTTATTAAAGCCTACAGTCCTCAGAAAAAGCAAGAAAAAAATCTAAAATTACAAGCTGGCTGCAGGAGTAAGCCCGTTTTACATAATTACATACGGTGGACCGGTCTGCTCACTTTGAAGAACACGCTTTTAGTTCTCCTAATCATCAGAGCGCGTGCAACAGCCGCTCATTAAAATGCGCCGATATTATCCTTATTATCTTATTCGCACTTTTTACAGTTGGGTTTGAATATTTTTGACAAAAGGCGGCGTTTTGTTTGCACTTCGCCGATCGTTTGTTTCGCCGTCAACACACGCGAGCGCCGAGAGTTTGGCTGAGGAGTCTCTTCTAATGAAAAACGCCTTTAAACACGTATCCGCATTAAGCTGATTTTGGCTGACATTCAGTCAGTTTGCACCAAGAAAAAAAAGAGTAACCTGCGCGTTTCTGTGGCTGTGAGGAGTTTCCGTGTTGGTGAAGTTAATTCAAAGTGACTGCAGCAGGACAGGCAGCTCTTCTGTGGCAGCACGATGAGGCGATAATAGCAATAACAACTATTACACAACACGGAGAAGGGGGGAAATAAGGGGACTGAGGGAAACATTACAGACAGCAAGCAGTCGTGGAAGGGTGACTTTAAATATATATATATATATATATATATATATATATATATATATATATATATATATATATATATATATATATATATATATATATATATATATTTCATTTTCATTTTTCCTCACAGTGTGTTTGATAAGTGGACCTCACAGTGATCAAAATCCCAATAAAACTAAACTACTACTATTACTAATAATAATAATCGTTATTATTATTATTATTGTTATAAAAATAATAATAATAGCATTTACTGTGAATGTTTTTCTTTTGCCTAGCTACCTATATCATTCAAATAAAAGCGTATATTTGACCATTTTCATTTAAATTATTAATTAAATTCATAATACAAAATATAATAATAAAATCCTGCATTAATAATATGAATTTAAAAAACACAGTAAAGATATATAATAAAAAGAAAAAATAATAATAGTTTATATTTTAAAAAATACATAAAATGAAGCAAGGTACGTAAAGTAAAGGTACGTCAATGTAACACGCTTACAGTCAAGCCAGTATAACGTTTATTTACTTTTTAAATTAATTTAATTTCTTTTTGTTAATAAATTTAAAAAACTTGACCAAAAAAAGAAAAACAATTTACTGTATCAGAGCCGAGAATTGAGGCTGTTTATTGTTGTGAGCTGAAGTTTCTGTGTGTGTGTGTGTGTGTGTGTGTGTGTGTGTGTGTGTGTGTGTGTGTGTGTGTACCTTGAGGTTACAATTTTTTTTTAATATGGTTATTTTTTTTCTGCTCTTGTTTTGGTTCTATTCTTATTCTTTTAAAGTTACAGTACTTACATTACACGAAGCTGTAACGTGTATCTTAATACCCGTTTTGCTCTGCTATGGGGAAATTTGCTTGGGCTGCATACAGCACATCACTGCTTTTCTCCTCTCTCGCATAAAAACTCACAGAAACAAACAAATAAACATAAAACTAGGATGAACACGAGCAGATTTGACGTTTATTCGAAAAAAAAAAAACAGCTGACTAACTCCAAGACTTAAGCGTTTTATCATTTTTATTTTGTCGTTCAGTTCCTGTCTTTGAGTCACAATGAATATTCATAAAGTAATTAAAACGAGGGGGGCGGGGGTTACATTGTCAGCCGCAGTCTGGGTGCCTTAAAGCGATGCTTGTGTGTGTGTGCGTGTGACTGTAGTTGTTGTAGCCCGGTCGGGTCTATCTGAATTATTAAAAATAATAATAATAATAATAAAAATTGCAAGACAAACGTCACAGCTTTGTGTGTGTGTGTTTGCGTGACTGTATGTTTGAATATATGCAATAAAAGAAGTCTGCACCAGATGGCTTCAACTGAATGTAGTGCAAATGTCCGTTTTTCTTCTTTTAGACTCCACTATCAGTCGGGTGGAGGGTTTGTAGGGTGGGATGGGTCCACAAGGAGCAAGCAGCAGCAGCGGGGCATGCTGGGGTGTGTGCCCGCTGAGGTGCTTTTTAACAGCCGGTCGAGGTCCAAAAACAGCAAGTTTTGTCGGCATAACCTGGAGACGTTCTGGGTGTCAAGGAGCTGATTTAGCGGCCCTGCGCGGTCCTCCTGCGGCACTGATGGGCGTCACGCAGCCCATCCGTATCGCCGTAATTGCATCGCAGACAATTAAGAGGCAAATTAACAAAGTGGTGGGCCCGTGAAGTGGAGAAGCCTACAACTGAGTCAAATGGGCAGCACGTGAAATGTTAACAACTGATCATCTGGGAGGAAAGAAAAAAAATCCCACTACATGGTCAGCTTTGCTTTGGAGAAATCAGACACACGCGGAGGCAACTTTTCAGCCTTGTTTGTTTACAGTTGTTAACCGTCTTCTTTCGATCACTGCGATTATCAGTAAGTGCATTTACATTTATAAAATCTATTTTAGATACGTCAATATGCAGCTGTTGCTCCGCTTTACATGAGCAATGCACATTATTCACTACCAGTTGATTGTTTTGTAAGACAGAGGCGGAGCTGAGAGGAGGAGGGGGTGAGGTGCGGGAGGAAAGGAGTGAGGGGGGGGGGGGGGGGGTTTCTTGGAGAAAGAGGGGGGGGAGGGTAAGGTTGCCCTCTCTTCTCCTCTCCTCTCCATACACACCACCTCCTCCTCCCACCACAGTTGCACTGGGACGGCCTGAGACAGAATCCCCCCCTCGCTCCACACACACACACACCCTATAGCGAGAAAGGCACCCAGCAACGAAATACAATGCAAACTCAATTAAATGCAGTCTCCGCCATGATTTGCCGCAATGAATGATAAATTGGCGGGTCGTTCTCACACTGTAGGATCTGGACAAGCTGCGGTAATAGGCGGGATGGTTGTGTAAAATATGCGCAGGGACTAGGTTTACCAAATTTAGTCCAGGAGGGGGCGGCAAGGCCGTCTGCGCCTTTTGTCCGGGAATTCCTGCTCCAATAGCCAGGTCTGTGCCTAAAAGCGCGTGTTTAAGGTCAAACTGCTACATGGGGGCCAGAACTGGCACATTGTTACCCAGAGAGCGAGAGAGGAAATAAAAATGTATTTATTTACGTCTTTTGCATATTGTGAGAATGCTGAATAATTTTGCAGCTGTCTAGCATGAAATTAGTACATGGCAAAAAAAAAAAAGGGTTTAGCAGTAAACGATGTAAACAATAATTACGAATGCAGGGAGAGCCCAGTCAGAGGGGAATGGAAGGTGGATTGTGTGTGAACCACGTGAACTCATTTAAAAATATTCTTTAGGCGCATTCACTGTCCTTCGCGTGAAATCTGCAAACTGTGCGGTAAGTTTTAGGATCAGCGGGGAGAACTAGAAATAGAAAGAATGGCTATCTATTCGGGAACGGGGTCGATTGTTAATAATTATAAGATGGCACTGAAATCTTCTAAAAGGTGTGTGTCAGTTATTACTGAAACCAAATGTGAGCAGGAACGTGTGGCCCCTTTTTTCTAATTACGCTGTAAATTAAACTATAAAATAAGAGACTAATTTTGATCAAACAATTAAAAGGACCATTTATATAAATCAGCTGTGATGAATAAACGATGAATTATCGTTTGGACTGATCCCTGACCAGCTGTTGTGTAAAATTCCACACCACGTTTCCCTTCAATCAGCTGTTTTCGCCATCAGATAAAAACTGAAATTCAAATTTCAGCACTTCCTCTGCAGCCTCACAGCCTTCTGTTAATCAGAATATGAAGAAAATACCACAAAAAAGATCACATGTTAAAATATAATACGTATCATATTATAGGTGAACTTTCATTTCACAGCAGTTTATGAAACTACCCGCATGAACTGTGATAGATATTAGTCAGATTCTCCCAGCGAGCGAGTAAATACATTGAGGTCAAACCACAACACTCGGTGTCTGACTCATATTCATAGTTCATATCACAGCAAGTGGGATCTCCCTGTTGTCAAATACAGGAGCTTATAGTAGTAGTAGAAGAAGAAGTGAAAACCATAATGACTTCTTTTTGTTTCTTCTTTCTTTAAACGTCACACTTTTTGTCCTAAATTCATGACGCAAACTTTTTAAACCCGAGATTTGAGCTGCTCTTCACATCCGGCTCTGCTCCCCTTGAGACAGTTCAATTCTCTCCTTACTCGAGGTATAAAGAACAACAAGCACACTATTCATTTGTGAACAAATCTGCACATTCCTCCTTTTTTCTCCTCCTCCTCCTCTTCTCTGTGACATTTTTTCACACAAGCCTTTCCCTTCAATTACCTTGCTGTGCTGAAAATCACTAATTTAACAATAGGAAAAAATAAAATAAAACCACTCCAGCGTTTTGCTCCTTGGGTTTCTTCTTCACAGACACCAACATGCTGGCATGATGAGACCCAACGTGTTGGAACAGGATGCAAAATATTATCTGTAAAGTGAGGAATGATGACCCACTTACACTTTGCGGGAGCGTGTGGAAAAGATGCACAGAGACAATGTGACTCGGGATTTATTTTTTATTTGTATGTTTTCCTCTGTTTTATTTTGTTAAAAAAAAAAGAAGGAAAACCTCAAATGAACAGATTCATAAACAAATCAAATACTACAATTTCAAACAGATGTGCGTAATTGCCTTTGAAGTCTGACTGCGGCACGGGATACCTAATATTTAGGTTTAGATGGGCAGATCTGGATGTATTCAGCCAAAAAGCTGCGAGGAGAGAGCTGTGTATCATGGCAAAATATTGATTTTGCAGTAGCCTGAGAAAGCCAGACGAACACTCACTCACTCTTTTTCTTTCTCCCCCCAATTCTCCACCCCCACACCCTTACCTCCCCACCTCCTCTCTCCTCTTTATTCCATTAATCTCTCAGAGCGGTGTAAGATACTGGAGGGTTAGTGTAACATTGTGCGGCTCTAATATATTCCAGCCCTCAGTTTGCCTGTGGCATCCATATGTTTAATTCCACTACAAATGTTTCGACAGCAAATGAAACTTGTTTCTTTCCCCCCTTTTTCCTCCACATTGGGTCGAGGTTTTGTAGAAGGAAATTTATATATATATATATATATATATATATATATATATATATATATATATATATATATATATATACACACACACACATACATGTGTGTGTGTGTGTGTGTGTGTGTGTGTGTGTTTTACATTAACTTTTTTTTTTTTTTACTTTTTGTCTCTGCATCAAAAGGAGTGTGTGTGCAATTCAAAAAAAAAAAAAAGAAGAAGAAGCACAGTGACGCTTTATTTAATTGGTTGCCGACCACCTGGAGTTTCAACATTTCCCCTGGCTGATTTCAGACTCCCTCACACCAATGTGACGTCTATGGCTGAAGAAAAGACAGATGAAAAGGGGTGGGGGGGGGAATCTGCAATTCAAAAATTCATATAGTGTTTCGCGGATTGCATGCTGTTATTTTCCGTTTTATCTGCAATAATTTATAAGTCATGCTAACGTTTTCAAATAAAGATTTTAAAAAGCAAACGTATGTTTTAACTCTTTTTTTTTGGTTCTTTTTTTTGGACATCTAATTGCACAAAGTGCTCAATAAACAAGCACATGACCTGCAGGTGTGTGTGCAACACTGGACACCGTCTGCAAGACACTACACTCTCTGTATTAGTCTCTCTCTCACACACACACACACACACACACACACACACACACACACACAGACATCAGGATCTTGTGTGTGCAGAGAGATGTGGCGACCAGGAAGGAAGGAGGCCTGTGAGGTCACCAGGGGAGAAAGAGGAGGAGAGACGATAACAGACTCGAGAGGGTAAGAGAAAGCAAGTGGGGGAGCATGTGTGTGTGCAGGTGTGTGTGTGTGAGAGAGAGAGAGAGAAGCAGGGCAGGGGTGGCAGGAGGTTTCCAACGTGTGCTTCCGGTGCAGAATAGCCCATTCATCATTCTCACATGGTGGGTTTACTTTGCCAGTGATAGAGAAAGGGGTGAGGAGCAGCACTACAGGGAGAATTAATGTGTGTGTGTGTGTGTGTGTGTGTGTTGGAGGAGGGGCACATCCACTGAGAAGTGGACCGATGACCACACCAGATGTGAAGGTGTGTGTGCATTTACCCTTGTGTGTTTACGTGGTGAGGTGTGTCAGAGTCAGATTTACTCCATCTCCCTGCACCCCTAGCTGACATACACGTCATCTCCCACCTCTCCGGCCTCACCTACCAGAAACTGGACACAGACACACATTCAGTTCCTGCCTTTCTGCATTCCTCTATAGGATGCAATCACACACGCACATGTGCAACAAACACATGAACGCTCACGTTGAATCGGAGCTTCATTTTAAGGGTGGTGGATGCTGGTGAGGTCTTGTTGTAGATGACATCACATTAGACTTGAGTGTTTTCAGAGTGGGGTCAGATGAGGTGATCTCGTCACAGTTTTAAGCAGACCTCCAGCTTCCACGGCCACAAGAAAATACGCAAGCGGCCATCCTTTAAGAAGAAGAAGGGAGGGAGGACAAGGAGGTCAAAGGCTGGAGGAGTAGGTGGAGGACAGATGAGGAGTCCTTTCCTCTCTCTTAGTGTAAAGTGACTTCACACCCCTTCTCTGCCTTTCTTCAGGTTTCTTTGGCCTGTTAAATTCTGAGTCAGCTCAACTGGAACGCCTGGTGCTTCTCAGAGGCTGTCTGCTGACCTCTGACCAGCAACATCAGCTGCTTTTGTGCTCTGTGGAGCCTTATAGGATGGACCACAGCCTCCCCTACTGGCCACATACCAAAGCACACTGTGAGGGGGGAAGGGGGCTAGGGGTCTGATCCTGAATCATCTGAACCTCGTTAAGTAAACCAATTAAAGGATCCGTAAGATTAAAAGTTAGCAGAGGAGGTGAGATTTGATAGAAAACATGATACATGACTTTTTCCCCCAGTTCTTTGAGAGGAAATGGTGAAAGGTGAGAGTGGGGACACCGAGGCGAGGTCACTGCTGTAACTGGGAATTGGGAACACCTGTGGGATTCTGGGAGTCGTCATATCGCAGACATGCATGAATAATACTCAGATATAGCGTAAACGTGCGCGTGGGGGTCTCTCTCTCTCTCTGCCTTTCTCCTGCAAAACACACTCACACACACATTTTTCTCTGACCTTGTTTGGGGTCGCACAGAGGGGGACTGAAATGAGTTTCAAATGTTCACATTATTTATTATTGAGTATCATCTCACTGTACAAATCCCTTACAGATGTTAGCCCCTAGTGTGCTTGTGTGTATGTGTGTGTTTGTGTGTGTGCGTTGAGCCGTGTGTGCCTGGTTCACAAATGCAATGCAGAGAACACGGGATACTTTTGAAAAGGAAGTTGGTACGTTAGTGATTGGTACATCTTTGTGTGTGTTTGTGTCGGGGGACGAGGCTCTGAGTGACTTGAGAAGAAATGAGGGATGATCTTTATGTGGCAGCTTATTTGTTTTTGAATGCAGGAGGCTCAGAGGCCCCTAAGTAAAGGCATCAAGCACAGGGCAAGAGGGGCATCCGTCACTGTACTGTCAGCAGACACACACACGCACACACAGACACACACAGAACAACGAGGCAGGAAGAGAGAAAGACACACGACCTGCTCCGTCTTGTGATCAGCCCCCTTGTGAGCTTCATTTGAGAGAAAGTGGCTTCTCTTTTTCGCGAAAGAGAAAACAAGAGCGGGATGATTAGTCACACAACAGATGAAGTTTCGGTGATAAAGAACACAATGAGTGGGGAAAAAAAGTAAGAAGTGAGAAATGGATGCGATCCGGTTACAAAACCAAGAGGAAAATATGGTCAGAAAACCTGTAATTTTGGGTGAGGGCAGTTTACAGGCTGCAAAACGAGCACTTTGTATTAAGACCGCTTATACCACTTCTAAATAAATAAATGAAGGCTGTTCAGACGTTTAAAAGAAAACTCTTTACCCCAGCTCAGCAGTTGAGAAATTAAATGAAATATTAAATTATTTTGCGTCATTATTCAACCAGTGAAGACGACACGTTTGAAATATTAAGTCTGTAGATGCACTAAAATAAAAAAGTGTCACCTTCCTTGGTTATTAAATCTCATTTTTTTTAAAAAGGGTAACTAAAAGCTCAAATAATTTATTCCTGACCTGAACTAAAATATTTTACTGTAACTATTCAGACTAGTAGAAATTTGATATTAAAATTATATTAAAAATAAATTTTAAAAATGTGGAATTTCCTTAAATTAAATATTTACCCCTTTATTGTTATTCTCTGTATAATAGTGCAACAGAATTAGAGTACTCTCCCATGCTGGTGCTAAAAGAAAGGCAAGCAGTGATCACAATAAATAACATACAGAATAAAATGTACAATATGTGCAGAGATAAAATAAATAAATACAACAAATGTATATGTGTAAAATAAAAGGAGATGATCAGATTTGGTGTACTAAGAAGCAAACTTTTACAAAAATCTAAAATAAATAAATAACTGTAGCTATTTCTTAATGTTGAGTTTAAAGGAATTAAATAAATTCCATATGAAGGTGGGGAAAAGAAACAAACACAAAAACGAAACCTGTGTAAAGACAGAAAGTCTGACTTGCGTGAGGCTGAGGGGGATCACGCATTTCTGCCTGATGAGCTGCAGTTTGTCTGAGGTCTGGTAGCAATGAAACTCTCTTAAAGGTCAGCGGTGAACTTAGAAGAGAGGACGACTGCTGCTGCTGAAGGCTGGTTGGTCATCGGCCCGCCTCGGGACAGAGGGTCAGCTCCATCACCGCCTGGGTAGTACTAGTGACCTTTCTGATGTCAGAGTAGGGGAGTGTGTGTGTGAGTCTGGATGTGGCCTGGCCTGAAGGAGATTTGAAGGCAGGTCATATATAAATGTGGCCACATGTTGAGCAGGGGTTGGATATCACCTCTGCTTTGGATTTTTTGTTTTGTTTTATGGGTGGTTAAGAATTAGCTATAAGCAAGTAAATAAGGAACCCAAATACATGCATATAGAGGAGAAAATGGAGGAGGGGGAGGAGGAGGGGGACTTTGTAAAACACCTCGGGTTTCTGTTTTTGGCCCACACACTAGAGAGTCCTTGGCAGAAGCTAAATGGACGAAAGTAAATAAAAGTGGCCATTATGTGTGTGCTCCAGTAAATAGCTGCTCTCTTGTCTCTCTGTGCTTCAAAAAGAGGGGCGGAAGATGTGATCACGAGGAAAGCCCGTGTCTTTTCTTCTGCAGTCACTATAGAGGGAGTGAGGGAGGGGGGCCTGGCAGTCCTCTTCTGCCTCCCCCTTCTCCCCCCACTGCTTTTTCTCCTCTCTCTCTCACTCTCTCCTCTCTCCCCCCTTTTCTCTTTCTGTTTCCTGTTCCTCTCTAGTTCGCTTCTGTCATCCCCTCTCCTGTTCGTCCTTCTCCTCTCACCGTTTCCCCGCTGCTCCCCTCATACGTTAAAAATCCCAGCTCTGCCCGCCCAGTGTTTCTCAAACATGCGGGAAGGGAGAGATCAATGGTGTCCTCGGAGAGAGAATTACACCGCTGAATTTCGATGAGAGCAGAAGAAAGGAAGAGGAAGGGAGAACAAGTAGAGGCGGGGAAGGCATGTGAAAAGGGAGAGAGGGAAGGAGGATAGTATATCTATCGTTCAAGGGAGAGAAAGAAATGGGAGGAATGTGGAAAAGTATGTAGGGGACTGAACGAGGGTGCGTAGGCCCTTCCGAGTCTTGATACTGAAAATAGAGCAAGAAATAATTAAAAATTAAATAAATAAGATTATGATGCTGAAAACGAACCTCAGTGAGTGCGTTTTGAGGTGTTTGGATGTGTGCTTTGGCAAGACTGAGATGACATTCATAACTGTGAGACTCGGGCCATAGTTTGTGCTGACAAATGAATGGCTGTGCATGTGTCTTATTTGCTGGGATTTAACAGATATTTCCTGTTTATAGGGCGAGGAGCCGCATCCATTAACACACAAGTATTAAGAGACAGAAAAGAACAAAAACAATAGAAAAAACAAACCCAGCAGCTGTTAGTTAAGATTTGCATCATCAGTCACTCTTTTTCCATCCTGGCGTGATGTTATTGGGGATGTTAACACATATCTGGAGTTGTGAGTTTGACTGTGACCTACGATCTTTGCTCAGATTTTTCATATTAAGGCCTCAGCACCCTAGAAGGAGAACTGCAAAGGGGCTGGAAGCAATCCCAGCTGTCATAGAGTGAGAGGTGGGACAGATCCTGGACTGGTCCCATTAACAGGGCTAACACACGCGCACAGAGACGGACAACCAAACCGATCTGAACTAAACCAAACCAAAACAGACTAACAACCACACTTAACAACCATTTAGAACAGCTTGTTGTTATATAAGTTTTAGATATGAAAGTAAAAGTAAACGGCGTGCCTAATGAATTGCTCCTACAAGAAATATTACCTCCAGTTTAACTTTTAAAATCACCCAGAGACAGCAATTTTTTAATTCCCTTTTAAAAAACATTCCTTTTCATGCATTCCTAATGTGTATTTATTTAATTATTAGTTTAATCTTTATTTAATCTTTTTTCCCCCTTGTCATGTGCTAGTAAGAAGAAGGTGACTTTTTGGTGGAAGGGTTTGCTGTTGTGAATTTTAGTGCAGTAATCAGGGATCTGAGATTGTCTGCATTTATCGAAATAAAAGCAAAAAATGCAAAAATAAATAAATCAAATACAATAAATAAACAAAACCAGAAATAAAGCTTCTAAAGGAATCATCCCTGAATATTTTCCATGATTGCCACCCCCCAGTGAGCCTACTATATTCTGCAGTGAATAGTCCTTTGTACGATTTATAAATGGTCAACAGAGTTGAAAGCAGTGAAGATAAACTCTTCAACCATTAAATTGATAGTGGTTTCACATACATATTTGTTAACAAGCAAAGTTTTTAGTCTGGATCCTATCATAAAAGCTGTTTACTAGATTTGTTGAGGCCATTCAGACTCCTGTCTATTCTATCGCTGTCCGTAATAAATCAGTAAAGCACTTAAAAAAAAAAAAAAAAAAAAAAGCAGAAATAATCCTCATATTCGTGGGTAAGGACCTGGCTGCTCATGTGATAAGTACCCTCCTAAAATCCTAATGATGCCGCTGGCACCAGAGAGCCACATAAAGGAGCGTTTCAAATGAAAAGCTTGTTTCTGCCGAGCAAGCCGCAAGCAGCCAGAGAGAAAGGAGGAGTGGAGGAACCTGAAGAGAACCTGGGGTAACACCATCTCTCCTGGCTCTGAACTCTGCACTCGGCTTAAATGCCGTCAATTACTGGGAGATATACGGGCCGGCCTGTTTCAACCACTTTGCTGAGTCCCCTTTAGTTGCAGCCCACTCGGACTGTAAATTATCACCCCCCTCTATCCGAGGTTTGGAGCAGTTTGGAGTCACCAGTGAGACCCTCCTCTGTTTCGGTCCGAATCTAAAGGAATTCCCTCCCTCTGTGTGCCAAACCCCAAACCATTGCAAACGGAGTCTGTGAAGCATGCAGCTGCACGCCCATGTGGACACGCTCACTCGCAAACATTGATTTAAACACACACAAATGCACACAAATGTTCGTATATGCTATATAAAATCCCCTGGAGCCATAGATCATTGGGAACAGGTAGAGAGTTTAGCATGCGCACACAGGCTGTAGATCACTGAGGTGGGCAGGGACGTCAGCACTCTCATACACAGTGAGCCTTATTGCAGAGTTTAATAGAGGAAACCCAGCATGAATCCCCACAGTCATTCTGTTCCAGTCAAACACACCATTCACAACACACTGGGCCACTGTGTGCATGTTAATAGACACACATACAGGAGTGAACATACTGCACATTATGCGCTTCACTATGCACTGTGAGTGTGTGGGGGGCTGGTTGGATATATATACAGTGTTCGTATATGAATCTGACTGAAGGTGTTTTCATGCAAATGTGACTGTGTGGGTGTACTTAAGCTGTATGTGTGGACGTTAACCGTGCAAGTGACATCTTAGCGTGTGTGTGTGTGTGTGTGTGTGTGTGTGTGTGTGTGTGCAACGAGGTGGGGGGTAATATTGACCCATCAGTGCTGCTCTGTCACCCCTTCTCTTTATGAGTCTGGCCTTTTAAAAACACACTGGATTTATGGCAGGTTTGGGCACTATCTCAGAGACGGTGTGTGGGGCTCAAGTAGAGAATTTGTCTCGTTTGCTGTCAAGAGAAGTGAATTTAACAACATAAACATTTAAAGTGGCGAGATCATTAGCAGCGCCACGTGTTACTTCAACACCACAGCGTGTTTCACTGAGGGGGGAAAAAGGAGTAAAGAGATGTTTTGTGTTGGATTTTTTAAATATAAAAGTTGCAAAGCTATAATTATTTTGTGCAATATTTAATTTATTGTGTAGTTCTTTCAAAAACAGCTGAAGCTTTAATTTCGTTTTACTGTTTATTTCTTAATGTTGCTTTATAAATGCTCTGGTTTTTATTTCTATCTTGAAAGGGACTATATGAATACATTTACTTGCCATTTGTGCTTACATCCTTCTCTTATTAGAATATTATATTTTCTTGCAATATAGATCACAATTTGAAGTTTCTCTGGTTTAGTAAAAGGATTATTAGACGATGCAACTGGATGCTTGTTTAACTGCTCTCTCATTTATGCAAAATCAGGAAAAATAGTAACTCGATCTTAAAAAAACAACATATTAAACAGCAAAAAGGGGATAAGAACAAAAGAGTACAAGAGAAGCACTAAAATGATTTAATGCCATACACCAACAAGTTTCCCCATGAAATTACAGTAAAGTAAAAGTAGCAGCATAAAACTGTTAATTTACAATGTGCCCATACCACAACAGTTTATTGCTGTAAAAAATTATAATAGGCCCCAGTAACACTGCCAGCTTTATCTTCATAGATGGTTTCATACTGTAAAATGTCTTAAATCCTGTAGATCTGAATCTTTAAAACCTTGCATCGGTTTTCAACATCTTTTACCCACCCTGAGGATGAATGCTGGCTCTGATTAAGAGGCTCCAGGAGTCTTGGTCATGGTGGCCAATTACTGTCTGAACCTATTGTTCTTGCCTGCACAAACACTGAAAACCACATCACACATCCCCAACAATCACATAACCATCACGGTACTACTAAATGAACTATCTGTATCTAACATTTACACTCTCATAAGTTTTTTGCATGTGCCAGCACAAAGCTGCCCATAATTAGAGGGAGACTCTCCTCAGGTTGCTGCAGTGTTGTACACCTGCATGGTAATGAGGTATAGTGCAACATGATGCAACACGATTGTGCTCATATATGAGCAGATCCTGGCAACAGACCGAGACTCAAGTCAAGTACAGTGACTTGCTGTTTATCAGTATTAATGCGTAGATATTTAATTTGCATTGCTATCCAGACTTTCTCCATTAATTCTACAGTAGCCTCGCACAGTGGACAGTAACATGTTTAATGTAGGCTGCAAACTGTCTGAGTTGTGATGTTTACAGGCGCCGACCGAGAATTCTTACCGCATGTAAACACAGTGATTAAAGTCGATATTAACACGTAAACACGCATCACGCATGCAAACAGAGCTGAGCGGTGCAGATGGTGACTTGGCATCTTCCTCTCTGCAACACAAAATCCCCTATCATCTTAAAAAAAAATTGTTCTGCTTTCAAATTGATTTCACAGTGCAGGAAGCCCCCGCACCCCACCCCTCCCCTCCTCCTGGAGATTAACAAAGTAAATTCCACTTCTTGTGTCTGAAAGAAGCACCCACAGATTTTTGCTTAAACCTCAGATAAGCAGACATGGAGAATTTTCTTGAGACTATGTGTTCTTTATCTGCGATTTTAGGTGCTACGTAATTGTGGATGAAGTCTAATGTGTGGTCCATTTGCTTCATTAATGGGGCAGACGCTAGTCGTTCAGCCAAGAAAACGCCTATTGTTCCCTTTACCTTCCCGTTTTTTTAATGTGTAGCATTAGTCGTGCAGTTGTTAGTGCTAGAGCATGGTGCTTTGATGATGGTCAAATGACAAAGTCTTAATAGAATATAGTAGGACGGGCAGGACAAAGGTGGGCAATGTTCAGCTGGATGCAGCCAATTTCTGTGTGAGAGGCCTGCCTAAAAACCCTATTCATAGGCTGTCTAATGCTGGTGCGTAATTAAATGTGATTACTGGAGCAGAGGGCTTCTCTCTCCCTCTCTGAGGGCCACACACAGGACTGGAGGCTGCGTGCATGCGCTCAATAAGGAGGCGCTAACAGATGTACACGAGCAACAACCACAGGCGTACCTAAAAATTCTCAGCCATCTCTCACTCTGACACAAACTCAAATACAAGTAAAATATCACTTAACTCTAAAATTTCAACCATCCGGCTACTAAGAAAAGCACCATTGGATTTAACAGGGAATAAGCCCAAAGGATTAATTGGCTGAGAAACTGAAAATGTTTCTTTTAACCAAATGATCCTTCAGCTGAAACTTAAAACATGAAGTTTAGTTGAGTTGTGTTATTACAAATGCACAAAAACAAACACATACCACAGCATGCAAAGGTAAATAATTTTTACATTTTTTTCATAAGAAATCAGCATTAACTATGACCTTCACTGGTGATAATCGTAAGGCAAACAAGCAGAAATATAAACACAAATCAATTATGGTTTCCATGCACACACGCACACACCTTTTTCTGGCTCACTCTCTGGTCCAGTTTCCTGGGCAGACACAGTCCCCCTGGTGCTCATGGGAAATAGTGAGCATGCCAGGCCCCACAAAGGCGTCCTTTCAGCCGCCTGCATGCTTGACCTGTGCAGGGTCAGTGCTCTGCTTTGTGCCCCGTGACCCTTAAGTGACCTGGGGTCATGCTGAGGGCCTGAGGTCAAATTCAGAGGCCTGCGTCTAATTTTACCCCAACCGGGTTATCCGTCCAAATCTGCCCCTTCTCCCTCTAAAACCCACTACTGCCTCCACACATAACTGCGCCCTACTGAAATACATAAGCACTCTGCAGCCTAATTGGGCTACTGTGAAGTAGTCCCCACACTCAAGCTCTCTATCTCCTACACGCTCGCACACACACACACACACACACACACACACACACACACACACACACACACACACACACAGGACCGACCTGCTGTAACTGCACTAATACCCCATCCCATGGCCTTTGGTCTATCTAGAGGGATTAGGTGCAGAAAGACACACATACGAGCAGAGATATTGCCACGCACACATGCACAGCACACACACACACAGCACACACAAGCGCAGGAGGCCTGGCTGAGGGTCTACCTTGAGGGATTATGTGCAGAGAGACAGGACCCTCCAGCCAATCAGCCGGTCTGTCACATTGATTTTGAGGGGTCACTGGCGCACAATGGCCAGGGTTTTCCTGTCTTAACCTCTCTGATCATACACATATGCACACACACACACACACACACACACACATAAACACACAAGCACGCACTCATCCACATGTATACATAATAAACATTAGACCGTCTAAATTTTAAAAAATGAACGGCAAATATACAAAGTGCTGAAAAAATAGACAAATAAGTACAATTAAAGGAGAATGGAGAAATATATTCAAATAAAAGTGTGTTTTCAGATGAAGGTGATACTGAAAGGCTGGAAATTCCTCTCTCTCTCTCTCTCTCTCTCTCACACACACACACACACACACACACACACACACACACACACACACACACCCACACATACCTCTCTACAATTCAAAATTCCCCTCCTGCGCCTCTTAAAGCTTCATCACATCCCTGCTGCTGAAAATCCCTTGTCCCCGGGGGGAAGCACACCCGAATTTGGTGAGTGGGGGGAAGCGCTCTTAGGTCAAACCCCCACCTCTCCCCCCGTCCAACCTGGGGCTCCTTCTTCTCTTTCCTGGTCATACAACACAATAGTCATCTATCAGAGAGGGCACCAGGCAGGCACTAAAGCTAACGGAAATAAACCGCCCATACTGCCAGCAATGTTTCAGGTGCAAGGCTGAATATTTTCTCCAACGTCATTCAAGTTTGGTCTATTCTCTTTTAGGCTTTTGTTGCTTGCTTCCCTTTCCTGACGGGAATATCTGAGGGCTCTGGAAAAACAGGATTCAAGCGTGTCTGTTGTTGGCACTGTTGTGGTTACAGAGCTCATCAGTGACGGAAGAACTATTTAGGTTCTTTAGTTAAGTAAAAGTGCAAATACAACAATGCCAAAATACTCAGGGGAAAAGAAACAAAAATAGTATTGAAAGCACTCTGGAAAAATGTATCATAGGACTATATGATAGGATATATAAATATATATATATATATAAATAGATAGATAGATAGATAGATAGATAGATAGATATCTATCTATCTATCTATCTATCTATCTATCTATCTATATATAGATATCTATCTATCTATCTATCTATCTATCTATCCATCCATTAAGGAAAAAATAAAGAAAAAATAAAATAACAAAGTGACCACTAGTGGGCGCCCAAGCATTTCCACAGTACTGAAACTAGCAGGCTGACTTGTCTTCACTCACCTCCTCGGCTGTAGTGATGGGATTTCCGGCTCTTTTTAGAGAGCCGGCTCTTTCGGTTCGGCTCACTAAAAAGAGCCGGCTCTTTCGGCTCCGAACCGGCTCTTCAGGTTGTTTTGTTGCTTTAATTAATTTATTATTAACAATAATATAAAATTATGCACAAAAGGAATTACTAACGTAAAAACAAGTGGTTTTATTTATATATGTTTATATATAAATATATGCGGTGGCCCCTAGAGACAAAACACGTATAAACTCCAAAACACATTTCTAGCATGAACTGAACTTCCAAAGCAGAGCTACTAGATCACTTAAATCACACAATTGAAAGCATGTGTGTATTGTTTGTGTATTTATACACAGGCACTCATATATATATTCAAATAATTTAAAAAAAAGTTCATTTACCTGTTATTACCACACACCAAATCCGGTCGTTGGTACTTGCTGGCTTGTGTAGCCACAAGATAACAAAGGCTCAACACTGTGCCCAGCATCCTGGAGCACTTCTGTTGTCTTTTGTACGTGTTTTGAGTTTTTATGTGCTTCTGAGTTTTTATATGCTTCTGAGTTTTTACGTGCTTCGGAGTTTGTACGTGTTTTTACGTGTTTTGGAGTTTTTACGTGTTTTGGAGTTTGTACGTGTTTTTACGTGTTTTGGAGTTTGTACATGCTTCAGAGTTCGTACGTGATTTGAAGTTTGTATGTGCTTTGTCTCTAGGGGCCACCGTAAATATACTTTTATTTATTCACTCCACATAAAATTTAATAAATAAATCATATAATACAAAAATCAACTATTCACATTTCAAGTTTTAACTATTTAAATTTTCAGCTTTTTCCTTTCACAAATAGTGAAAAGAACACAAAACACTGCAAACCACAACACAATTAAATATAAATTATAATATGAAAACTAAAAGAACATGCATATTCTCTGTCATATGGACCTGCATGAATAAACTTTCTCAATCCTTTATCATCTGCAACCGAAAATAGTTGTGGATGATTACTATACCTTTCTAATGTTGTTGTCCCTGCCTCTCTTTCTCTCTCTCTGGCTCTGTTCCTGTGCTACTGAGTGTAACTACCGCCCCTCCCCCCTCTGCCCAGCGTAAAGCACAAGGCTCGCGTGCAGAGTGAAGCGGAAAAAAAGTGCGAGAGAGAGGCTGAGAGAAAGAAAAAAAAAAAAAACCACGTGACGGCTCGCGATAAGGAGCCGGCTCGCGTCGTTCACGTCAAAGAGTCGGCTCTAAGAGCCATTTCGTTCGCGAACGACCCATCACTACTCGGCTGCCATCTGTACTTCCTGGAAACGCGTTTAGAAAAACAGCCTTGGTGGACTTACTGCCTTTTTTAATCAACTCGCAGGTTATATACACAAAAAGACGACAGTTGACCTTTAATGTCACAAAATTACCAATGATAACATAAACAGGACAGCGAGGCGGAGGGCGAGGAACAGAAGTGGAAGAGAAAGGTGAGCTAATGAGACTACAGTGGTGCCACTACTAACGGGTCAACCTGTGACTTAAAATACTTTTATCCGGTCGCATTGTAAACATTGAGCTCGGCGGTGTGAATCGGTTTTACTGTAACATTTGAAAGGAAGACAGACTGGAAGTGTGTCGCGGGTTAAGCTCTGTTGTTTCCGTGTTTCCTCTCAGAGCGCCACGTCATTAATCGGCGGATGAGTTTGGTTCCAGCTGTGCGCTGCCGTTTCTGCCATCACTCCTATAACTCCGTTCGCCTGCAGCTTGCTGCTGTCCGGCTTTGCTTGACATTTTCTTACCGAAGGAGCAAGAAGCGTCGCTTAGGAGATTAAAGATGACTGCGTCCAACTCGGGTCTCATCATGAACGTGGTGAACAGCATCGTTGGAGTCAGTGTGCTCACCATGCCCTTCTGCTTCAAACAGGTGAGTCTGCTGCTGCGACGCTTACCTTGCGGGACTTGTCCTTAAGTCTCTCCGAAAATCCCCACTCTCTGTTAAAATATTTGCAGGATCAGAGGGAATGCTCAAATCCCTTTCTCCTCTTTTTGTCATATTAGGTCATAATCTTGTTTCACAAAGTTTTAGTAAGGTACAACAGGTAAACAGGTGTTACTAAGCACCTGAAGTGAACAATGCCTTTATTAATATCATTAGTAACATTAGTAACTTATACATCTTTCATAAGAAAGGGACTGCTGGGAAAAAGATCTGCTGTTACTGCATTCATCTTCTAATTTTTAAAAGGAAAACTCATTTTAACATATTAACAGTGTTATTCACTGTCAGGTAGCTTCATTTTTACCAGTACAAATATAATATATATCAATGTCAAAGGGTTATGTGATTGAATAAGAAGTACATTATTTGCCTCTTAAAGGTAGTAGAGTAGAAGAATAACAACAAAATGAGATATAAAAGTGAATAAGCATGACGGGATATTAATGAGTGACTGTGAGAATCACCAGCTTCCTCAGAATGTCAGTGAGCACTTGGTAAGCAGCATCTCCATCCATCAGCAGCACTTTTCATAGAGAGATGAATTTATATCATCACTATCACTATATGAAATTAGGAGGTGTTTTCATGTGAAGGATTTCACCCTCTGGGGAGCTCAGTGGTGCTCGGTTTCATCAGTGCTCTCCGGGTACTCTGGTTTCCTCGAATGTTAGGTTCTCAGCCTATGACAGCAGGGATGGAGCAGATTTAGCAGATTTATCTTGGAGGATATCTCCACTTTCTATGAACATGTAATGCCTTCACATCGCATTAAGTGCTTTATTACATGATTTTTCTTTTTAGTCAACGAAGCTATTCCCAAATTTTTAACTTTGTCATGCCTTTTTAGCACAACTACATGTTTGGAGCTTGTATTTGTTTTGGCTGTTCCTTTCTGTAGGCCTAGCATCAGAATCTTTTCCAGGGTATACTTGTTTTCCAGCTGGCTGAAGGTTTCCTCCCCCGTATTGTGCTTCTAAGTAGTTTGAAGGAAGAAATATTGTTTAAAGTTTAAGAACGATCTCATTTGAATTGGCTTGAGGACACGCCTGCTAACTTTCCATCTGTCTTCTCACAGTGTGGGATAGTGCTGGGAACTATCCTGCTGTTCTTCTGTTCATGGATGACCCACAAGTCTTGTATGTTTCTGGTCCACACGGCCAGCAGCACCAAACGAAGGACCTATGCTGGACTGGGTGAGCTAAAGTGGCAAACAAGAGAAATATTTACTTGTATTTATTTTGTTCTGTTATGTAATGTTTTCAGTCGCCAGTATGTTTGTGGAAAAGCCTGAATGGTGCCCATTTTAAGCAACAGCTGATTCCTGGTTAAAGTGGCGAAAGAAGTTGTTGCTTGTCACTAGTTCTGCGAACAGTTAATAACTGTTTGCAGAACGTTATTTGCTTATAACTGTTCGCAGAACGTTATTTGCTTATAACAATGTTAGATGACATCAAGTGCAGAAGTGTCAATAACAGTAAAGTAAACAAATCTCTGCCCACAAGGACAATATTTAAGCTGCTTCCATATGTGTTACAAACGATGAATGAGGACATTTAATCTTGTTTGATTGTTAGTTTTATCAGGACGGAATATTTTTAGTGCACTGCATGTTGCTCACACTGATGGCACTTTTATTCTTCGCAGCCTTCCACGCTTACGGGAAACCAGGAAAAGCACTGGTGGAAACGAGGCAAGTTCATTGACAAATTTTAGTTTCTGCCTATCAGTAATACAGTTGTTGGATCACTGGAACATTTTAGATGTTCAGTGGAAACAATGGATCCATTACAATGGATATTTAGATTATGCATTGTAGGTCATGTTTAAAAACACATTTTCACAAGGTTTCTCTTGTCTCTCTCTTTTTGTGTCCCTGCAGCATGATCGGTTTGATGTTGGGGACCTGTATTGCCTTCTATGTTGTCATTGCTGATTTGGGCTCAAATTTCTTTGCTCAGCTGTTGGGTTTACAGGTTTGATATCATGATTTTGTTGCTACTCGCTTCTACTTTTTCATAATTTTAGGCTTTTGCGACCAACACTTGTAAAGATGTTGTGAAAACAGGAAAAATACTGAAACTAAGCAAGTGTGTTGTTTTGTCACTCTGTTGTGTATAGGTGACCGGCAATTTTCGCGTGCTGTTGCTGATTATAGTGTCGCTGTGCATCGTACTCCCTCTGAGTCTGCAGAGGAACATGATGGCCACTCTGCAGTCCTTCTCAGCTATGGCGCTGATGTTCTACACCCTCTTCATGTTCACGGTTAGCCCACTGACACACACACACACACATACATCTAAACTTTACACAGTGCATGTGAATAGGCTGTAGCAGAAATTCTTTTTAGTTGCAGATCTTGAGAAGCAAATAGTTGAAGCATAATTATCAGTAAAAAAGATTAAAAAAGATTGTTTTTGTTGCCTGTCTGTTAGTACAGCAAGTAAAGTACAAATAGATTTAAAGCATGTGTAAGTTGCAGCACAGCTTATTAGCCATGGTTGCTTATTTGATTTTCAAAATGTTATTTGGCCAAGTGGTCGTTTTGTTGTCTTCCCTGTTAATTCTTTCTTACGCGCACCATTGTACAGAGCTGTGACATCCTTGTGCAATGCCATATTGTCTTGCTCCTATTTTTAAAGAGAAAATCTGCATGAAATCATTTGAGACAGAGAACAGTTGCTGCGCTGCTCGTTATAGACCGAAAAAAGGCTCTGCCCTGGGAAGGCACTACTTGGAAATGGCCACAGGAGACATTAAAAGTTGTGTAAATGGAAAGTAAGTGGAGAATAAATGGTCAGTTGCAATAAACATCAAACTCAACTGTAGAACAGAAACTCCCACATATGTCCGATTTATTTTACATATATCAAACTTAAACTTTTGGCTGTTTATGCAGCATGTAAAATGCTTTTTTTTCTTTAAAGACAAAACAGTGTGTGTGCATATCTTTCTGGAGCAGCTAGTCAGCACTGATTGACAGCACCACCACATCAGCTGGCTGCGGTAGTAACTACTGGGACATAGTTTCCTTTAAGAAATCAAAATATAACCTTCAAGTTTGTGAAGTTACATAAATTACAACTTTTGCTCTGTGGCCAAGCCCAATGTTTAAATCAAACTTCACTTCTGGCCACAGTAACTGCATGTCATGCATGTGAAGTTCAGTCTAAATAGGCGTCAGTGCAGCACGGAGCACATTTCTTGCAACAGATTTCAGAATTTTGAACAGTTTCTAAAAGAAGTGCAGTTGTATGCCACGAAGGCGAAATTCAGCAGGAAGAGCGCGTTCACAGTCCGCTGGCAGGGCGGAGATGGCCTGTTGGCCTGCAGGGAGCTATGCACGTTTTCTCCTTTTAACAACAGAGAATGTGGTACAACCGGTCTGTGGGCCAGTCTTGCTTGTGTTGTTGTTGGTCTATCAGGCCAACTCAGAGAAAAGCAAAGTTCTTGCATACAACAAGCCAAACTGTTAAAAACAATGAAAAGTGTCCATTTGAGACACTATCTGTGCTTTGCATACTTTATTTTTTGATCTTTGAAGTTATTTCATGTTTCTCCCATTCGCGATAACCTCCGCTGTTGCTCGCGCCACTATTTTGGCCCACACAACAACACACGGAAGCACGTGTGGTCCGTAAAAACCTCTCTGCACCCCATCCAAGCAAAAACGTGTATGCAGACATGCACTCTGGTGGGACCAGAAATGATGCTTTATGCAGCACGTTCTGATAGAACCGCAGGAGCACGCTGCCATTTGCATTTGCACACAGCCCCCTGCACAAGATGCATTTAGTCTGAAGTGTGGTCAGAGGTGAAAAGTTTGAGTGTAGAAACCATCCAGCAGCAGTTTTCTGGCTCATGTGATTCAACTCATTTACTCTTTAAATATGCACACACAGTTGGTGCGTGCATGTGTGGGTAGCTCTGTTTTACTGACCTGCAGTACTGGTTCCACAGACTTCAAAATGCTGTTTGTACTATTTCTGTGTGATGTGAGTTCTAGCTCTGTGGCATGTCGATAAGGTGGAACAGTGGTGTGGTGTGTGTCCGGCTTTAGATCCAGGCCCGGCCTGGCCCAGACCCCTAACCATCTAACAGTGATGTACCTGCTTCCCTCCCTTTTTCATCCTACCATTAATTGTCCCCCTCTTTCATTTCTCGCCATTGTACTACTTTACTTCTTTCTTTCCCGTCTTGTCTCTCTCGTCCTTCTGCCCACCATCACTCTTTCACTCCACTCTCCTCATCTTTCCGCACCCTTTGTTTGCTCCCTCCCACCCCCTCCTTTTCCACTGCTGTTTCTGCTTCTGGTGCTGTAGATAGTGTTGTCGTCTCTGCGCTACGGCATAATCTCGGGCTCCTGGGTGGAGCGAGTTCACCTGTGGCGCTTCAAGGGGGTCATTCAGTGCCTGCCTATTATCGCCACAACCTTCTGCTGTCACCCGTAAGTAAACCATAGAATCCACCCCCCTCCCCCTCCCCAAAAATATAACATACCACTGTAAGGCGGTGGGGACGGAGAGGGGGTGAGTGAAGGAAGCGCGATGTTTCCCCCGCAGTGTGACACTCCTTACTCCCTCCTCCGACCTACCTGAGCCTTCTTCCTCCTTCTTTCAATCATCCACAATCTCACCTTTGATTGTGATCTGGTCTGAGCCATTTGAGCTCTGTGTGTTTGTGTGTGTGTTTTTGGTGGCAGTAGTAATAAGGCAGAGAACATAGGGAAGTGACAGGCTCATTTTTGCTGCCCTCCACCTTCAGTCCTGGTCTGTGTGGGTGTGGCAGGTTTTCCTTTGGGATCTTATCAGGTGCTGTGAGGAGCAAGACAGAGCACATGCTGATGAAAACCTATGAATTAGTGTTTGTCTACATATTCCTTTCATATGCCTCTTATTTCTTGCAAATTTATGATTTTTGCTTTTATTCATTTTGTATCATCTTCATTACTCCAGTTTTTCCACTACAGCAGGTTTTGTTCAGTGTGGGATTTCCTGTCACGTCTCTTTGTTATTTCCAGCTCTTCATTTTCTCTGGTTTTTCTCTCCCCATTTATTACTTTCATTATCTGTCTGTGAGCCATAAGCGAGGGTATTGTTCCCATTCTTCTTTTCACTCTTTCCCCAACTTTTCTCCATTTGGTTTGGGCTGTAACTCCCCCTTCCCCCCGCCTCCTTCCCCTCAGATGGTGCTGTCCTCGTTCAAACATGGGCTGCTCAGCGGCTGGTGGCTAGGGCACATCAATATGGTGCGCTGGGAGGGTGTGTTTCGCTGTCTCCCCATCTGTGGGATGGCCTTCGCCTGCCAGTCGTAAGTACTCCTCCACCTGTGCAGGATCACATGATGAAAGTAATGTCAACCACGACTAAATAGAATTCTGACGTTGGAAGCTCAGTGACCTATAGTGAACGTTCGATATTAGTCTTATAAATATGTGCAGTGTAACTCCCAAAACGTGGGCTTTTCCGCTCTTCCACACAGGGAACTAAATGTTTTATCGCTGCATGTAGAGAAAATTTCACAATTGGTGCATGAATACTCACAGCATTTTTTTTTTAAAGCCACAGTGGAGGATTTGGGGTAAAGAGAAACAGATTTGTGGTGGAGGTGGTTGATAAGGCATCGCTATTTGTAAAAAGAAGCTGCTTTTGTTGCTTAGATGTGCTTTCTTTAGTTTTAACCATCTGCGCTTACTTTTCGCTTTGTGTTTTCTAATTCAGTCAGAAAATGACGGAATCTGACACAGAAGATGAGCGGACACTTATAAGAAAAAATAAAATCAAGTGGATGGTTTAGATTTGCAAAAGCTGCAAAGTACTGGATGCTTTTTGAGAGGGAAGGCATGTTGGATTTTTGAAGCTGACTATGCATTAGCTGCTGTCTATAAATATGCACCAGAGGTGTTGAAATATATGGCTATTGATGATAATCATGACATACAGAAGAAGCAATTGATAATATATGTGAGCAATCCATCACTAGCTTCTTCTTGCCTACACATATTATGCATTTTTAAAGTGAGGTGGTCACCTTACTTTAATAATCCATGAATTTTTCTGTAGCTGTGATAACGTCTCTCTTACACGCAGAGAGAGATTCACGTTCCACAACAATCGCACTAAATCAAACTGCGATGCTCACACAGGGAGAGTTAAGCTGTTGAGGAATTAATTCTTAATTTAGCTTCCGCGTTGTTGCCTTCTTGTGCCGCTGCTCCTCCTCTCTCCTCTGCATTCGTCAGCTAACACTAACGCCACACGAGACTCCGTTATTGTGCTTTAAGTCGCAGGTTTCTTCAGTTTGTTACTCACCTGATCGAGTCACAGCAGTCTGGTGCTCTAGTTAAAGTGCACTTTAAATAAAGTACCCCGCCTCTTAGCAAATGACAGCTGGAGTAGACTCGGGGAGCCCCAGTGATCCGGAATTGGATAAGTGGTTAAGGATAAAAGTGAATTCTTTTGGCCTTGATATTCATGTGGTGAACATCTGATATCAACCCTAATATTAGCGAAAGTGAAAAATGATGGGGGAAAATGAGGTGTTCTTTTCACTTCCCAGCAATGTTTTATTAAGAAACGTGTTAGTGTAAAGACCCTGTTTGACTCCAGACCGCTGTGTGCCCAGCTGTGATGCTATACCACTACATGTAATGGTAATAATGTATTTATTAGGTCAAAAGAGCTAGCAAAGTTTGAGCGTCCTATCGGTTGGGCTCTTATATATAATGAATGCTGTGCTGCAGTCTTTACTAACAGTAAATAATAGGAAGGTTTCCAACACAGCGTTTGCATGCTGTTCACAATGCTCACTGGTTTATTTTCACTGATCACAGCTTCTTCTTCTTTACTGCCTCCATTTTCACTCATTTGCATGCTTTGTCACTGCCTCTTTTTGTCCTGTCCTCTACGCTTCAGTGCCCACTCTGGGCGTGCAGTGAGCTGAGCGGGTGGTTCAGCTCACTGCACCAGTATCCTGTTAGACATGAATGTCTAACAGGAGCAAGTTAATCTTTGGTGCTGGAGAGGGCTGTAGGGTGTTACGGTGAGGTCATCAGGGGCCAGATGTTTGGGTGGTGGCAGTGTATGGTTTTGTTTTGTGCGAGAAAGAGTGAGGTAAGTGATAGAAGTGGGCGACTGTAGCCTTGGGAGTGAAACAGGACTTTTTAATTAATGTAATCACACAAAGCTAACATAACATTATGGTATGGCAGACAGGCGTGATCATTAGCAAGCGAGGTGTGCATGTGATCCAACAAGAAGAAAGTATGAGCTTGTATGTGTTTATGTGTGCTTCCTCCGTCGTCCCACTAGTAGTGCTGAGTGATATTTGGCATGGCGATTTCTTGGCCTGTGGTAAGGCTGAGCGAGGCAAGCGCTCCGTTAGGCGGCAGGCAGCTTAAGCCAAACCACTAATCAACACATTGGACTGCCGCCATCTCACAGACACACTGATGTATTCACAGGCTGATTAAACAGCTCTCAGCACATTGGATTTTTATTACATTCATGAAATGTGTTTACTTTCAGTTAAAACATTACTTAACATCACCATTATGATGGGATGGGAGCTGGCCCTGTTGTTTTTTGGCTGAGCGTCTGAACAGCGAGGAGCAGTTAGCTCATAATAGAGGGACATAAGAAAAACATGTATGGCAGAAACATCTTTCTATGATGCTACTGCTGGTGTGTTTTCCAGTCCCATTTAATGACACTGTCTTCCACACACTCACTTCTCCCACAGTCAGTCTGCATCATATTTGAGATTTCATTGTGTTTAAGGACTAGCCTCCGAGTCAGGTCTATTGAGCAACCATTAGATGCTTTTGCACTGCGCTTGCAGTATAACGTTTTATTTAACATTGGTTATAACATTAACTGGTTTCCACATTAAACAAGCACAAGGAATGGCATCATGCTAGCTAATAAAACCGAGTGTGTGAACAGAGAGTCAGGCAAAGGGAGAACAAAGGCCAGTGAAAGTTATGGTTTCTCTCTCTCTTCTGTCTTTCGCCTCTCACATGTATAAGAGAAAGGGAGGGAGAGAGAAAAAGGAGGCGAGTAAAAAGAGTCTGCCAGGAAAGTTTATAATGCTCTAAAACCTGTCCAGCCACTTGCAGTTATATATAAAGCCTGTAAATTCACTGGTTAATGTGCCGATGGTCCCCTCCACACTCCCACACTCGCCTTAAAGCACAGGACAGGAAGTGATGAAAGGAGGTCGACACCTGTGTTAATAGACGAGCATTTCAGCCTCAGCCGGCCTTCACTACTGTCACCCATACTGTGTCTCTCACACACACAAACACATATGCAGTGGTATCTAGACAAACACTTGTGCATACCGTACATCACTACCACTCCCATTACATTACTTTCATCTACTGCCATCGTGAGAAATGACTGCAATAAAAAAATAAAACTTTAAGCATGAATTGATATTAATATGAATTAAGATTCATATTCTCAATATGAAGATTCCAATTGTTGAAAAACCTTCATTTATATGATGATGTATGATTGATTGAGTCGAATGACTTTTTAAAGTAGTTTGATTACATCTAAGTAGAAGATTGAAGTATTAATTTCAAATGTTTATTGATAATTGCATTGCATTCATATATTTTTAATGGGCTAAACAAAGAAGATGAAATCGTGTAGATTAAACCATCCAGTGTTAGTTGGATATTGACAAGGACATGAGGGAAGAGATGCATCATTTGATTACTGAGCATCGCAAATGGACCCCCATATGGCTGCTTAATAAAGGAACGCTACAGAGCGGTTTCTAAATTTGAAGTAAGTGGCCGTGAAGACTGTCATATTGCCAGCTGTTTGGGGGGACAAAAATCAAATGAAACATCTGTAGGACTACGTTCCTCGATCTCCCTGCTAGAACTGTTGCATTGTAGAATTTGTATGTCTGATAATTCAGACAGTATAAGATCACATTGCAACAATAGTGTTGTGCCATGCAGTATACAGGGTGTTTTTGTTTTGTTTTTTGGCTTACTATCTCTTACAGGCAAGTGCTACCAACCTACGACAGCCTCGATGAGCCGTCTGTTAAGCGCATGAGCACCATTTTCACTTCATCTCTCAACGTTGTTACCATCTTCTACATCACAGTGAGTGGAATCACTCTTTCTCAGTTGTGTTCACATCACTCCTATTTTGTAATATTAAAGAGTATCTGAGTTTACTTATCTTAAAATTTTAACAGGTCACTGCCAAAAAAGCTAATGACATGAGTTCACTTTTTTTAATGTCTTTTAATGGGATTAGATTACACAATATCAGACTAATCTGGATGGTGTAAGGCATTGATTTGAATCTGGAGCTTGCAAATCAGTCAGTTATTCATAGACTGTATATAAAAGATGCAAACAGCTACCTTAACTTCACTCACTAGTTACCAAAGACCCGCTGAGTTTTAGCCATTGCTCTCTTGCTGTTTTTAAAACCGGATGTGACAAAAAAAATTAGGTCTTGAGGCACTTCCACACCGGCTTCATGTTTCAGACACTGAGGCTACATCAGTCTTGTACATACTGCCTCTGGTCTTTATGGACAAAACTTGCACTGTATCTTGTCCTGAGAGAAAGACTAGCATGTTAGATTTTTGCAGTCTTTCATGATGGTTTTGTCACTTCTGTGAGGGAAACATGATGAAGAGAAAGAGCAGTGACATTGTCCTGCATGTAAGTTGGTAAGCGTGATTAATCAGAGAGCAACATTTAGTCTGTCATAGGTCTCACTCATGAAACAACAAGATTTTATGACCTCTATATAAACAACAACAATGTGTATTCTGAGCTTAGCATCCTACAGTACACACTCTTGATGGAGTTTCTGGTATTTTATATTATTTATGGCAGAAATGTGTCTTTATCCTGATATTAAAACAGTCTTGATGGCTGATATTGGCATCAGAAACTATAAAAATTCCTCCTTCTTTTTGCTTTTCCCCAAACACCATGCTTGGTTCTGTCTCCAGGTGGGTTTCTTTGGGTACGTCAGCTTTACAGAGAACATCGCAGGGAACGTGCTGATGAACTTTCCATCCAACCTGGTGACAGAGATGATACGCGTTGGTTTTATGATGTCTGTAGCTGTTGGATTTCCCATGATGATCCTGCCCTGCCGCCAGGCCATCAACACTATGCTTTTTGAGCAGCAAGTGAGTTCAGATATACTCAGACGCTCCCTTTGTCCTCTACATTTTAAAAAAGAAAGTCTTAATGCTTGTTTGCTTGATGGTTTTCTCACTTTACTGAATTGTTAATAGTAGAGGGATGAGAATTTGGATACAAATTAGATTGTGAAAGAGGACCTCCCATTCTTTCTTTCATGCAGTTTGAAGATGCATTTAGAAGTTTTTCGTGTAAACACAAACAGCAGGTGTTTCCCTGCTGTGCGCAGCATAAATGTATTGAATCTGTAATCAGTTTGTAAATGTGAGATTTGTTACATCACTAAATCCCCTCTTTAGCTCTTTTTTTTCTATCTTACCATTTTTGTCTTACAGCAGAAGGATGGGACATTTGCCGCTGGGGGTTACATGCCTCCTCTGCGCTTCAAGATGATCACCCTGTGCATTGTGTTTGGCACTATGCTGGGGGGCATTCTCATCCCCAACGGTACGTCCTTTTTGTGTGTGTGTGTGTGTGTGTGTGTGTGTGTGTGTGTGTGTGTGTGTGTGAGAGTGTGTGAGTGAGTGAGTGAGTGTGTGTGTGTGTGTGTGTGTGTGTGTGAGTGAGAAAAATTGGTTGTGGATTGCATGGACTAAAATAAAATGGTGTGTGTATGTGTGCTGCTCGCTGGAGGTCTTAAGGTGCATGTGTTCCTTTATGTGGGCGTAGCTGGGGAGCTTTACGATGTGTGTGAATGTGACTTTACGAGTCAGTGACTGTCACACTCTAACACAGTCCTTAAATCAGGGCCCTTACTTTTATCTCCTTTTAGATGGGCAGACAGGAAGATAGGGCTATTATTCTCCCGGACTCTTTCTCACACACTCGCACACAAACAAACGTCCAGTACACACCAGTATTGGCTCTCCGTCAGCTTCCTTAAGTCCTTGTCTCTCTCACAAAACGCTCCAAAATTGCATAGATGTAAAGGTTAGCATTATTTTGTGTTTTGTCCACCCACTGTTTGTTAAAGTTTTGATTGGGTGAACACGGAGACACACACAGAGCCGGTCAGATTGGCTCTTTGTGTATTTAATCAGGCTAATAGACTGCGGAGAAAGGAGGTAAGGACCCTGGGGGGAATGGGCACTAAATCTGAGGGAAACAATATGGTGTCCGTCCTCTAGATGAACGATGGGTTTCCGGGCTTGACGCCCAGTAGGCCCATTCGTTGTGACTTGGGTGTGGCCACGGCTCGCTGCTGCCAGCAGCAGTGTGCCACGGATGGCGTCTGTGAGGGGCCGTTATGAATCCAGTTTGTAATGAGGAGCCCAGATCTGGGACTCTAGCAGTCTTTTTTCACCCAGTCTTTTTTTGGCACAAAGAAACAGAACCAGTGCACTGAAACAGACAGAAACGCTTCAGCTCTGGTAACGTTGGTGTCATGTTGATTTAACAGTGTTTAGGTTGGTTTAATTAAGTTTTCATTGTACTGCAACATCTGGGGAGGCACACCTTGGATCTCCAGATCATTTTCCTGTTAGTTTAGTTGTTGTACCACTTGTCGAGCTAACTTTTGTCCAGTTTGTTATAACCATTTCAGACATTTAAGCTAACTCTTTCAGCACTCTATCCATTAACATTTGGTGAGCACCTCTGTTTTGGAACTAGTGCACTACAGGCCCGCAGATTTTTTATTAAACCGGTTTTCCTGTCTTTAGTGGAAACTATTCTGGGTCTGACTGGAGCCACCATGGGCAGCCTCATCTGCTTCATTTGTCCTGCTCTCATCTACAGAAAGATCCAAAAGAACAGCATCATTGCTCAGGTTAGAAGCTTTGAATCTGCACTTTTCCAGTATATTTATTTGGGGAAAATATTTTGTCTGACAATTTGTTGTTCTCCACTTCCTGTCCTGTAGCTGGTGCTTTTTGTTGGTCTGGGCATCCTGCTGATCAGCACCTTTACCACTCTCTCAATTTCGGCCAGTAGCCCCGGTCCAAGGATCCAACCTCCTCCTCCTGCACCTGGCAAGAACAGCCAGCAAGAACTACCAGACATCCCTGAACTGCACGGTAAAGATCGCGAGTTTCTGTAATGGCTGGCAATCACTTAGGAACTAGATGGGCTGTAAATGAAAGTGGTTTACTAATGAGCCATGGAAACATTTACCTCAGTGGGCCAGAGCCGGAGCTGTCTGTAGCATCTGAGATTGGACAGCAGAGTTGCATGTAATTATTTCCTTTAAAATGCACCAGCAGTACAAGAGACATGTTTGTTTCTTGTCTTATTTTTAAAGTCACAGACTGCTCGCAGCACCTTGAAGGCGCATTGTAAAGAGAATGTGAACCAGTAGCAAAGGGCCAGTGAGACTAAAACAAAAGCACAAAGCCACGGCAGAAGAAAGGCTTTCTTTTATCTCTCGGAGAAGAAAAGATGGAGACAGACAGAGTGACTGGTAGACAGACAGGCAGGGTGAGGAGATAACCTCTTGATAATATCTGAAAGCAGTGTTGAGTGCTTGACACTGATGAAGCGAGATTGATGCCCTTCAAACTCCAGCAATTTCTCTCCACCCCTCTACCTCTGTTCATTTCTCCTGCCACCCCCCTCCAAACCTCTTCCCCCCCAAAATACATTGTCTACACCCCCTTTCTCCCCGCATATCTCACATGGCAGCTATAAAATGCCTGCAAGCGCTGGCTGTATAAAAGGAAATGGGGTGTGGGGTGATGATGATATGGGTTTGGGGATAAATGAAAAAAAAATGGAGACGAGACCCAGAGGAAACCTTCTGAGCTGATGTTTCCAGTTTTAGGGTGAAAGAAGAAGAGCATGGAGGGAGTCCTGACAGTTAATCATCCTCAGCTCTCGTGGTCTTTTCTTACTGTGCAGTTCCTTCTTGTTCACTCCCATCCAGAAACTCTCATTTGTGGATTTTTGTTTTTCCCTCCCAGCTTTGCTTCACACTAAACTCACAAGAGCCAGGATAAAAACTTGTTTTCTTTCTGCCACACTCTGATATCATTTCTCTCTCCCGTCACCCTCATTAATTCGACACATCACTGATGCCAGTCTTGCCATTTTCAGTATTTGCTGCCCCCTAGTGGCTGTACACGTCCAAAACCAAAAATGTCCATATTTTCAGATGGCATTTGGTATGAGAATTATAGCACCAAGAAATGAAGTCTAAGATTAACTGTTTTAATCTTAGACTTTTAATCAACTAAATGTCATAAGACTATAGTGGGCTAAAATCTAAAGTTGATTCGGTTGACTAAAAGATAAAGTGTAAAGTTTGTCATGTTTTTACCGGTGATGGTTGCTCCACACAGTTTACAAAGCAGCTTATTTTTCTTATTTTTGAAATCTGGCTATGTGTCGTGTTTTCTTTTCCTCCCAAGTGAATATAATCAGGGAAATAAACAAAAGAACCTGTACTGTTACCTGGGGGCAGATCAAATTTTTGTTTAGCCTTGTTCCAAAAAGAGAACTTCTAATTGGATCACTAAACTCATCCCAGCCTTATTCGCAACTTAATTAGTTCTGATTTGATCTCGTCTCTCCAGAAAATTTTCAACTCATTTTTAATCATTGACGAAAGTGTCAATACATTCGATCACAGATTTTGTCCTCATATATTTGTCTGCATAAATTTTTGTTTACCTATCGTCTTGTTTGTGTCAGAAAACTGTGATGAAAATATGGGGATATCTTGGGATGATATCTGGCATTAGATTAGCTGACCATAGTGAAACAGTAGAACAGTAGCATTAATGAGACGTTCCATTTTTTGCACCTACATGCAGACAACCCTGCAAACAAGAAGCCAGTGGAGATAGAAAAGCCTGACAATCATCTGCCTGTGGAGGTGGTGCAGCCTGTGGAGCGGGACCCAGGTGAGCCCCCCCAGATTAAAGGACCAGTTGATCTATCGAAGGAGAAGAAGGACGAGGAGGTGCAGTTGGATCGTCCTGATGCGGGTAAGGAAACTGAACCAAAATCGGAACATTAACTGGATGTCGAACTTGTAAGGATTACCATTTCTTATTTATCCAGGTGTGGCAGTGCCAGAGGGAGAGGCCCATCGTCATGAACCACCCATTCCTCATGACAAAGTAATGGTAGACAGAAGAAAGAACATTGCAGAGCTGAAAGATGAAAACAAACAACCTGTTGCTGCAGAAGGTGTTGAAGAAAACCCTCTAAGAGGCAACGAGCAAGATTTCGAGAATGCTTTGAAAGTGGAAAACAAAGATGACAAGGTTGATGAAAAACCTGCAAAAGAAGAGGATCTGGGTGGAGGTGAAGTCTTGTCGAACGAGCTGGTTGATAAGCCTGTTGCAGAAGCAGGCAAAAAGTTGGAAGTTGCCCCATTAAAGGAGGGTGAGAATCTCAACGCTGTTAAAGAGCCCCTTGCAGATAATGCAGGTGTAGTGGCCAATCAGGCTGCAGAAGCCAATCAGGATGCAGCAGCCCAAGTCCATAAAGTGGGGAAAGCTGCAGATGCTGCAGAGAAAGGTGAGCATTTCAAGCTGTTTAACTGTTGGTTAAGCAAAATGATGAAAAAGGCGTTCTAAGAGAGTGTTTGTGATATGTAATGACCTTTAAGCTCCACCTGCTGAAGGAGAGCATCGCCCTGCTGGAGAAGAGGCTCCAGCTGCTGAAGGCAAAGATGCAGCAGATGACAAGATGGAAGGTAAGTGGAGTAGACATGTTCAATAAAATTCAAAGTTAAATTCATTTATTTAGTAGCTGCCAATTTTTTCAGCATGTTGTGAAAAACCTTAATCACGTCCACATTTAAAAATCAGCCTAAATCAATTTGCACTCGCATTTATAGTGGCTGATAGTTTTTTTTTGTAAACCATGACCTGCTCTCGGTCGGGGGAAATGCCCTCACATTTGTGCAGACACAGACTTGGGTTTTTATTTTATATTAATAGTTTGCTAAAATGTGGTCCAGGCTTTCCTTATCTGTGTCACTGTGTAACACTGACATACTAAGTTTGTAGCAGAGCTTGCTAAGCATGGAAAGAGCTGCTGCCTGAATGGAATCCAGATGCACCCTAATTGTCCCACTAGAGCCACTTCCGCCAACTCTGACTTTAAATTGCTTCCGCTATGAGAAACACATACGAGACGTTCTCTTGTTTCCAGCAAGACTCAATACAAGAGTCTCCATGCATTCACTGCATCTGACAAGCTGAAGACCTAGTGAATCACCTTTATGCCACAACATTGTCCCAACATTAATGGGAAAATCCCAGTACATTTATCTTTATATTTATATTCTTCTAATTTTCAAATATCAAATATTTTCTTACAAAATCACTTTGCTGAAGTTAAGACGTGTTTAAGGCAGCAGGTGTGTTGGTGTTGGTTATATTTAGAAGACGATTTGTTGTTTTTAGCAGTTTCCAGCTCTTAGAGAGCTGTACTGGATGTATGTAGCCAATGTTGATTCGCTAATGTGGTATCAACTGACCAATCAGAGCAGACTGAGCTTTCCAGAGGCAGGATTTGAAGAGACTGGAGGTAAAACGTTGTTTCAGAGTTCCTGCTGCAGGAAAATCAGCATGTGAAAAAATGTGTTTTTGAACATTAAAAATGTCAAACTGGTAAAATTGTGAAACTTTAACTAAGTGATATATGAGGACTTTATTTAAAAATGAAATGCTGGACTTTAAAAAAAAATCCAAATATGAAGTCAGGTTACAGGAAAGGCTCAATAAATAAATAAATAAATAAATAACAAACACTTAATTTAACCTCTTTGTTTTCTGGGTGGGAGAGTGCAGTATTCCTCTTATTGGCTAATTTAGACTGCTATGTAGCCCACTTCCTCTTTCTTTTCTCCTGCTTCGCTTGTTTTATCTTAATGATCCCTTCTTGCCTATTATTCCCTGTTTGATGGTGTTAAAAAAGAAAAAGAAGTACAGATGTTTCCTCTCACTTCTTGACTTAGCTCGATCCTCTTTTTTGGCTTTTGTTGACTTTCTCATTCTGTTATTCTGTTGTTTACTTTTGCCTTCTCTTCCTTTTTTCTCCATCTTTTCTTTCTGTCTCTGCTGGACTCCTGTCGCAGTGATAAAAAAGCTGGTTGCAGGTATGAACTCCCTCTTGCCTCTTCTTCAGGTTATCTCAATCTGTCTGTCACTCAAATTTTTAAACATTTACAAAATGGCTCATCTTTTTTTTTTTTTAAATTATTGCTTATACAGTTGTGTGTGTTTTATGTTTGTGTGTGTTTATATTTAAACTTAATACTAGTAAACTAAAAGCACCCACTCACATTGCCTGTTAACATAATCTGTGTCCACACCTGCCTGTTTAAGGCTACAGTCTAGAAGAGCGTGTTAACTGGAAGTAGTAGATTATTAACTGTTTCCTGTCTGCCCCCCTCACCCCCAGAGTCTGGCCCTAGTTTTATTAAGCCTCCTAACTAATGCCCTGTTCTCTGAACAGGTCGTTACTTATTTTAATTAAATGTTTTTGAATGGTTTGTTTCCATGTAGAGGGTCAGCTGGACCACGCGGTGCTTCTGCAGGTCATTAAGGAGCAACAAGAACAACAGAAAAGGCTTCTGGACCAACAGGAAAAACTATTGGCTGTCATAGAAGAACAACACAAGGAAATCCACCAGAAACAACCTGCTGGTGTGTATATACCTTCTTTTTTTTTTTTTTTTTTGTAGTCATGACAACTTGTAAAGAAAACACAACTTAAATGTGGCCCATTTAAGTTAAGGGCCACATTTAAGTGGTGGCCCTTAACTTAAATGTAATGTTTTTGCATTTAAAGGGGGCGCTGCTGAAGGCGATGGTGAGAAAGGCATCCAAGGACAACCAGAGATGATGGAAGGTGGAGCAGCAAAACCTAAGGAGTCTGGACTGGAGCAGCCCAAGGAGGGAGCTGGAGCTCCACAGGCTGGAGGAAATGAGGCTCATGCTCTGGCCCAGAATCAAGCTCAGGTTGAAGATAAAGGTGCTGAAGCTAACCCTGCAAAAGTAGCCGTACCAGCAGCTTACAAGGAGGATGCAAATGTTGCGCTCGCAGGAGAATCACATAAGGAAAGTGAGGTCGGGGCGAGGGGAGTGCCATTGGGGAAGCAAAAACTTGAACCTGTAGCTCAGAATGATCAGTTACCAGAAGAAGAGGCAATTGAAAAACTTAAGAAAGAAATGGTAGGCAAAGAAGATCAGGCAAAACAAGGAAAAGAACGGCTGGAGAGGGAAATGAAGGAGAAGCTAGCCAGGGAAGAGGAGTTAGAGAGGGAAAGATCAGAGAGAGAAAGGATAGAGAAAGAAGTTCAGGCACGATTAGAAAAAGAACGGCTAGAAATGGAGAGAAAAGAAAAGGAAAGGCTAGAGGAAGAAAGGATAGAAAAGGAAAGACAGGAAGTGGTGGCCAAACAAGAGTTGGAGAGGGAAAAGATAGAGAAAGAAGTTCGAGAAAGGCTGGAAAAAGAACGACTGGAAAGGGAAATAAAAGAGAATCTGATCAGAGAGCAAGAGCTTGAGAAAGAAAAAGCATTAAAAGAGAAACTTGCACGCGACAAAGCTGCAAAAGAGCGATATGAGCAGGAGCTGCAGAAAGCGGACAATGAAATACTTGATAAAGCAAAGAAAGAGGAGGCATTGCAGGAGGCTCAGGAGAGGCTGCTTCAGCTGCAGCAGGCCATAGAAGCTCAAAATGCTGGAAAAGCTGCACAGGGGGGCAAGATAGATGATGGTGAGGCTTTGAAGAAAGGAGGACGAGACCTCAAAGAGAAAGCTGCTGCTCAGCCAGAACCCGGAGAAGGGGAGGAAGATGGCGAGGTTCACCCCCAGGGCTCCCACGAGAAAGTTAGGAAGCAGGGAGAGATAGATCTGAAGCGGAGGCGTAGGTCACTTGGAGAGGCTAGAGGGCCCCTGGAGGACACTGAGGCGTCCAGGGGGGTTCCAGGGTTGGAGCCCCTGCTGGAGCTGGGGGGGCAAGATCTGCACGCAGCCCTGGAGGGGCAGCTACTGGCTGGGGCAAGGCTACACACACGGCAGATTAAACAGGCCTCAGAGGATGAAGAAGCTAAATAACACACACACATTCTTATTTAGCGGTCAAACACATACTGTAGACCTGCAGAACCTCTAATACTGTGGACCGTGATATTGCTGCCTTACATTCTCTTTTGCCTTTGGAGTTGTTAAGAAGTGGACTGTGTTGTTTTTCTTGATACTGTGTAATCTGCCAGGAAGCCAAAGTCTTTATCAAAGAGCAAAAGTGAATGTAAATATTAACTTATTTTTGTTTCCAGAGAAAATTTTGAAGAGGTCATTGTTTAAAGTGTACATACATCTATGCAATTACCTTTCTGTGGAGTGTTTTTGAAAAGGACGCTATTCGTATTTGAGTCACATGTACTCCTTTTGTTATTCAGTTGTTCCTTGGTCTTTGTAAATGTTGTAAATGCTTTTAAATGTGATCCATGTATTTTCTTATAGAACCCAGTTACCCCAAATTTAATGTACTGTGGCTTCAGGCCCTTTGATAGTGTTTTTGCTTCATGCTTTCAAAATGAGGTATTTAACTACACGCTGGAGTTTTGAGATATAGAGTAGCCTTACTATTTCCATAAACTGTGGACAGCAGAGCAGCTCGAACCAGACAACCTGGATCAATACCTGTAGTTTCTAATCATTCCATCTTTATTCCTAGTATTTCTTCCAGGTTGATTTATTAGTGCCTTTCACTTAACATACTACAGCGTATATTTTATTCAAACAAAATGTGTTTTTTTTTCCCCTCAATATCTGGTCTTTTTCTTCCACTAAATGATCTTATTTGAAGATATAATAATGGAAGGTATTTTGGACTTCTGTATTGTCTTTCATTGCCTAGCACTTCAACATATTGGACCTTTGCTTTATAAAAGAGGCTATTTTTGTGACTATTTTTCTACATGCATGTTATTTCTGTACATTTTGCTGATAAAAATTAATAAAGATCATATATCGAAACATCAAAGTCAGGGTTTTATTTATTTACACACAGACACGCACAGGTTTTCACGTTAAAGACTACGGCAGTTCTTAATGGCTTATCTCAACCACACCAACGTGAAAAACTTCTTAGCATCAAAAGTCAGTCAACTTGGTCTTCTTGAGATTGGTCCAGATAAGCCTGGATGATTTCCATTCATCTGGCTCTTTTTTTGGCCTGTAATAAAATCAAATATATAAATAGGTAAATGGATAACATTAAACAGAACTTTCAGTGTGACAGTTGCTGACACTGGCACTTACTGCATTGGTAAAGCAGATCTTCAGTGCTTCAAACTCTTTGGCACACAGATCCTTCCTCAGCTCCTGTGTGCCTGTTGTGGTAGCAGCAACACACTTTCCATACACTGCTGCCTGAATAACACACAAATTAAAACGTCACATGAAGCACATTTGTTAATGTAATAAATAACTGCATTACTTGGACCAATGTTTTATTAACAAATGTACCCATTTTTATTAACTTAATTTCCACTGTTTGTTTATTAAGAATTGGCACATTAACTTTATTGCCAAAAATTCACCAGAAGCTAAACCATGCTCTAAAATGTTAACTAGGTAAATCTAGTAATAAAAAATAATAATACAATACAAACAAGTGCTTATGTGTGCTTTAAAGAATAATTAACTGGTAGGTCTTTTTGTAAACTACATCTTGAGATAATAAAGTACATGGCAGCACGTGTATATTGTTAAAAGCTTAAATGAGGAAATATTTTGGATGTCCCCTACTGGGAGCTGCTGTAGAGATGGCAGCTGGCTTTGATGGGAGAGGCAGCTAAGTTTATTCATATCTAATGAGAAGAAGAGAGGTTCCAGAGTTGAACCCGTTCAAAGGATAATCTACCAAGCAGTATTTTTCCACCATGTACTTACCTCGTTCGCACACTGTGCAAAAAGTTCCGGGAAAAGTCTCATTTTCTCCCTAGTGCGACTCCAGACATTTGACCCAGACATGCTGTTCAGGCGTAAATAGATTTGTTTTAATATCTGGTAAATTTTTTAAGTCAACGATTTTAAAAAAAAACGAAGCAGCAATATTTTCGTGTCAAATAGTTTCTTAAAACCTCTGACAACTCAAAAGAACCGAAATTATTTTTATCATACAACTAACAGACGGAGCTCCGGTGAAAACCCTGGGCAGCGCCATGTTGACGACTGTTTACGCCCATAAAAAAATCTGAACTATGATTCGTTCATTTCCTTGTCAGAAAAAACATTTCTGAAGGTTGATTCGTCATGTTCCAACTCCTGGTTTAACCAGAACGCCAATAGAGTCGAGGATTGCTGCCTAGTGTTTTGTTATTGGCTAGCGGTCACCTCAAGCCCCGCCTTTCCATCGTACACCTCGAAGGAAGATGAGTAACCCGCAGCTGGGACTGCTAAATCATGGCAACATTTATGGAACGATTAGCCTTTCTTCAGAAAGTAAGTAATATCGACAGTCGTTATTTTAAAAAAAAAGAACACAGAGAAGCCGAAACGAACATGTTAAATGTCACGTAACGTTGACGTACTTATTTAAATCTATTAGCTTTTGCGAAACCATAGCTTTCTTTTAGCCTGCTAGCTAACATCCTTAACCAACATCTTTTGGCTTTTTACTTTCTGTTTTTCACTGGACGTGTCAGGTTGTTTCGTTAAAACTTAATGCTGCACACTGGTTTAAGGGTCAGTTTGCGGTCAACCGAAGTGGTAAACCACAATTTCGTCTAACTATCCAAGGTGCCCACCCTGATGAAGGCTACAGCAGATGATGAAAACCCCTGTCCTGGCTACCTTTTCCAGGAGATTGGAAGTATCCTTTAGCTGCTTCTGCTGTTGACTGCAAAAAGTTCCTACTCCTGCTGGCCTCTTTTGCATCTTAGAGCTGTATAAGTAGGCTGTGGCCATGACTCTACATAATCACTGATGGGTACATACCTTGAGCATGGCTAGGATAGGATAGGTTAAAATTATATTTTTTGTGTGTGTGAAGAAAAGGTCTCACGTGGGTTATCAGTCAAATGTTTATACCAGCTAAACCATGGGAGTAGTAATATCTGTGTGATGAAGTGTTATATCCTTAATTCTAAGCACACTGTAGAAATCTCCCATGAGTCTTCAGGTTGTGGTCAGTGTTTGTTGGAATACCTCCTGGAGAGGCTACAAGTGGAGTCCTGTCATGTCAAACTGAAGGTGAGAGAATTGCTTTTGCTACTGTTTCTGTCTCTTTAAAGGACCTGTACATTGCTGATTGCAGTTTACGAGTAAGTGTGGGTTCTGTTCTTGCTTCTGGTGTATCAGGTGCTGAAGATTTTTGTCCACCTCTGTGGTCATGGGTCCAACCATTTCCTCACAGAACTCAGAAGGAACTCCACCTTCATCCAGCAAGCATCCGGTTAGATTTTTCTCATTTGTGCGTTCAACTTTCATTATTTTGCTGCTGCCATCGTTCATACATATTCACTTTGGGTAATTTTTATTTGATAAGTTTACAGCGGCCCTCCTGATCCCATCCATGGCACAGCATTATATGAGAAAGTGAGGAATACAGCACAGGTACGACATGGGTTGTTTTGTATTTTCATCTCAATATAGTTAGTTACACAGAAAGGGAAGGTGGCTTGAATAAGAACTTTTATTCTTTGCCGTTCATCCATTTACAGGAAGTGGCCCGCTTACTTTTCACAGATGTCATTCCCTCCAAAAACAGTATCACTTCAACTAACCTTGCCCCCCCTACAATGGGTAAGTGCTAACACACATTGATTATGACCATAAACGGCACTCATCTTTCAAAGATGGGCAGGCGGGCGGGTGACGTGGACACCAAAGTTTGTGAAAGTGATAACTCAAAAATGAATTAGAAAGTATAATTTTCCTGATGAAAGATATAAGCTTTAAAGACCCAAATATATGTACTACGTCCTGTATGCCAAACTATTGTACATCACTTTGCTATCAGGTTTGACTTTAGCGCCATGTAATAAACAAGTAATAGAAGAGAATGGGTATCTGTAGATGGGATGAAAGAAGTAGTCATTAAATTGCATTGTGTGTACAATAGTTAATTTGTTTCATTCTCTTTAGGTATGGGATCGGCCACTTCCCACAGATCAGGAATGCAGGGTTTTGGATACAGTCCAAGAAAGCAGGGGACAGGTGAGGGAAGCCGAGCTGCACAGTACATACAAATCAAACTTACTGTGTGTGTAAATTTCTGGACCTGTGCCTTGCAGCAGGCAGCGACTCACTTCTGGATAAGATTCAGAAAGCAGCTGAGGTGGTGGCGAGCGCTGTCCTTCCCCCTACTGAGCATCAGGGGATCCGTCTCCATGACAACCATTACCGGGCCGTGGTGGCGCCTTCTGCACCCATAGAAGTGGCCGTGCCAGCGTGTGCCTATAATCTGCCTGCTTGTAGACCGAAAGGTCAGAAATGAAGCTGGCACAATTACGCATTTTATTGAGGCAAGATTGAGGAAAAAGTATCAACTGAAGCCTTAGTAGCGAACAGATGTTTATAAATTAAGGTTTTCCTCATGTGTCTTCACTTCACCAGTGACTAAGTGGTGTCCGGGGCAGGTAGGAGGTGGCTGGGAAGAGACGGACAGTGGCAACAGCTCCTCTCACAACTCCTCTCAGGACATCGCTGCCAATACCAGGGCGTCGGTGGGCAGCAAGTCAGCTGGCACAGGAAGCCAATCAGGGGCCAGCAGAGAGAGCAGTGGGGACCTATCAGATCGGTCAGTGTCAAAAAAGTTTAACCTTTTTAACACATCATGCCCTCGAGCCTTTTTTTTTTTCTTTTTAATGCATTAGCTGAGAGCAAGTACTGGATTTTAAACAGACTTTACCCAATGCCTGTACAGTGACAGTGCATTTAATCTCCTGTTGTGTGACACACGAGAAAAGGAAACATCAGAAAATTGTTCATGTTTGAAGAGGGCTTGTAGTTTGTTAAACCAGCTGTTTTTATTCCAGTGCAGTCACATTTAGGAGCTTGTAGCATAATCTCCAAATGTTCTGTGTGCAGTTTGTACAATTTACTGTTTACTGGTCACCTAAGAATAAACCTTTTGCCAGGATTGTCAGTTTTTCTATGCAGTAAGCCATGTTCCTGAGCATTATAAGCCTGTGTTTTCTTTAAGTTTGTTACTTTCCTCTCATACTTTGTGGTTTCCAGGGTGGAGGCCTTGCAGCTAGGGGATTGTGGTCAGGAGATGGCACTCATCAATAAACTGACTGAAGGCTCCAAAGTTTTCCTTTCCAGAGAGGAGAGCCAACACTTCATCAAAGAGTCAGTGCACCAAAATCCCATTTAAAACACAACAGCCTGGGCTGGTTCTTTTCTACAAGCTGGTTTCTCATTTTTAATTAGTTTTTTAGTAAACTCCTGATTGTATTCAGTTGCCTTTTTTAATATTATTAATTGAGCTATTTTCATCTTATTATACATTTTTGTGCTCCTGCTTTTGTGTTATTTTTATTTAATTCAACTATTTTACTCTATTCTATTTTAAGCTTTTTTATTGGTTGTTTTGGTTTCTGTGATGCAGTAAATTGTTGGGACTTGTGGCACGATTTCAGTCTCTCTTTTTTTTTTTCTTTGTTTTTTTTTTTGTTTTTTTTTTAACTCTGTCAGGTGCTCCATTCTTAACTGTGAGGTTGTGGTGGAGTTGCTGTCTTGCAAGCTTCAAGATCCTTCCTACACCATTAAGATGGTAACAATGAGAAGACATCGAAAATCAGAATTCTTTGTTTCAACTTTACTCTGATTATAGTGTTGTTTGTCTACTCTTGCAGCGGGCGCTGTGTGCTGTCGCATCCCTGATGACCTCTGACCTCCTCTCTCTGGAACAAATGTTTGGAGCCACACAGCACAGACTTCGCCAGCTGAGCGAGGGCCCTCCAGGACCGGTGGCAAATAAAGCCACCAAGGTAAACGAAGCAGAGGGAGACTACTTTACTACTTAAGGACAAGTAGTAAACCCAATAATACTTATTTGTGCTTTTTTTTCTTTTTCTTTTTTTTTAATCTGCATATCTCCTCTGACTAGATCTTGCGACAGTTTGAGGCTTTGATGGGCGGATCTCTGCATGCTACCAGGCAGGATGCAGTGAACAGCCATCAGGCAACAGTGAATCAGCTTCACACCTCTAGCAGCAATTTACTGCCAACACACTTGTTTGACAGTTTCAAACTTCAACAGCCGGACACTTCATCTGCAGGTGTCATTCAACCACCAAAGCACCCATCTCCCCCTCCTAGTCAGGATCTGGCTCAGAGCCACGAATTAGCAGAAGATCAGGTCCAACCAGTAAGGACAGGCGAGGTGAGACTGCATGCTGAAGATTCCGAGACTGTTCAAGTTAAAAGCACCCTTGCTTCATGTGAACCTCAGAGTAAGCCACACGCCCAGAGCAGACTGTCTCTGTTCAGTGGCATGGAGCTGGTGACCAAAGGAAAGCCGCTGTGTAACAGTGAAACATCACATGAAGAGGTGGAGGACAAAATAGGCGACAGGATAAAGGAGATGGACGCTGTGCATAAGTCCGATTGTTCAGTGAACTCATCTATCACCAGTAAAACCAGTGAGGATGTTCCCTCAGTTTGCAGTTCCTCTGCATCTAATTGCAGCCAGTCAGTATCAGCTTTCTCCTTTCTCAACTTTTGATTGCAGGCAACCGTTTAGAGCTGTTCTACTTTAAACCAATGATGTCATCATGCGTTGATCCTTTTGGAAACCTGTTTAATGTTCCAAACCAAGATCCAACCAGTTAAGTTGTAAGTGGATAGCAGATTCTAATTCAGTTTCTTTTCTTATCTGTGTGCCTCTTCAGAAACTGTTTTTAAACAGCAAATTGGGCCAAGAGTGAGATTTGGGACTCATAAATAGAGCCTGCAGATCATGTCCATCTATGGATGGTTTGTCTTCTTAAAGACAGGTCTTTGTCTGCTGCAGTGTATTTTAAAAGTATTTAATGACTGAAGTTGTCTTGGATAAGAGGTCTTTACTCTGCCTTACAAAGTTACAGGACAATAACTGCAGAAAACATGAAATGAGAGATCTTTGTAACATTTACTTTAGAAAACTTAAGCTGTTTTTCCACCTCCGTATCTTTAATCCAAGACTCTTGTGCAGCTGTGCATGACATTACAGTTCAAAATCACATTTATTTATGTCATACTGGGCCTCAGTGCAGCTCATCAGTTCATCCTCACCGTCAGAAACGAGCTGTCTTTTACTCTTCTGTGCTCATGGCCAGATCTGTGTACCTGAGGTGGTCTCATTAGGGGTATCTGCTCTCACTGATGTCATACAGAGACGGGTAGGAAAAAAATGTTTCGATCAATCTGAAGCCTGAGCTTTTAGTTTACAAGAATTACTTGAGCAAACACTGACCTCATTATTTGAAACTTCCATCTGTTTAAGCAAATAAAAAACATAATGGGTCCCCTTTCTACATAGTGCAAGGAAAGCACAGCCTTGACATGTGTTATGAGGGGGGAAAAGAACTAATGAATAAATACTTCTTTAAAAAAAAAATCATGGTTTATGAAAAGGCTTATTCAATATCTGGAAGGCTGATCAAATAAAAGTCCAAACCAAAGTCTAAGCGAGGCTAGTCTTCAGCAGCACCAGTTTTAGTTCCTGCATCATTTGCAAACAAAAATGCTCCAACCTGCTACTTTTCCATTTTCCCTAAAAATGACACTTCTGTGAAATCATAATGTTTAAATAGTAAAATGACAGATGTAGGCCTAAATTTAAATCTAATAAAGTACGCAGTTACTGTGTTTTGGCTTTGCGGGGCACACTGGTGGTTGCTTTTTCTCAGGATTTCTTTTATGTAACAACTTCCACCTCTGCAGCACGGCCTGAACCTCTGAGGGGGAGAACCTCTGTTTGAAATTTGCACTACAGTCGCTTTTCTTATGAACTCAAATCAAAAGAGAGTTGTCTTCCATTATTTTTGGTACTAAGCTATTAAGTCATTGTAAATGTTCCAAGTGTAAATTTAGAAATTTATTTATTATGTCTGCTCTGTTGACTAAAATGAGACTTGTAGAGTGCATGATTTAAAAAAAAAAAACTTGGGGGAATTAATATTTTTGGGTTATTGTGTGTGCATAACTAATGTCTCGACTGTTTGATCATATGTAAGCAGTCATAAAGGATTTCTCATTTCAGCAAAGGTTTGCCTTCATTGTTTCAGTTACATATTTATTGCAGTGGAATGTAGTTCAAACTACACGCCTAAATCGTAATTCAGCGTAATTGTACTATAATGAACGCCACTGATGTGTTTCAGTTCAGTGAACACAAGCCAAGCTGTTCAACATGCAGGACAATAAAGCATGCTGTATTTTTGTCACAGCACTAACCACTACGCAGTCTTGATGTGATTTGTTTTGTTTTTTTTATCCGACATGTTTGCACACATCACTTTTGGCAACACTTTATTTCAAATGATTCAGGGAAATTACATATGAATCACTTTTACATTTCATTTTATTCCAAACACAGTGTACTGGTCATATTAAACCACCCATAAACAAGTATGGCTGACCGGCTTATGACACACAGATACACAATGTGGAAAATGTGGAACAAGTAAACACTGGGTTCTAAATTATTTTAAAGAGTCTGTTTTTGTTAGAAGCGCTGTGCCGAGCGGAGTGCTGCCTGACCTGCACTTTCCACAGTGCCTTCTTAAGGACCTATAATTAGCCAGGGTTTAATCTAAGGTTGGATTTCAGCCAAAAAGTCTATGAGGATCTCTGTTCCATCCTCTTAAACCCACTGACCAACCACACCTAGACATTTTAGATTCATTTAGCCAGTGACTGCAAAAAGTAGAATGCTCTAACTTTATAGCTTTGGTTAGAGAAAACAAAGCCTAAAATATTCTTTAATGGATTGTATTGATCGTGCTCCTTAGGAGTGAATCCATTGGCCTTCTCCATATGGGATCACAATAACTCCCACTTCTCTGATGGAAACAAGCGACCGACTGTCCCAGTCAAGAGTAAACAGAAAGACTTCCAGAGTAAAGTGCTTAGCTTTATTTAGTTCTGCAAGCACTTTGGATCATCATCATCATCACACTTTTCTTGTGATTAGCACCAATGAAAATGTCCACGCATCGACGCACGCATGTAAAGAGAAGGAGACCTCTTCATAAAGTGCACGGGGTGCATGCATACACACACACATACACACAAATCCACACGTACACATCGATACTGCACAGAAAACCACAGTGGCTGGGCCATGGAAAGGCGGATGTGCTTATGATCTTGACAAATGGTACATGTCGAGGTGGGGATGAGCCCAGGATCCATAAACCTCCCCAGTGGGGTTGCAGCTGTATGCTGTTTTCATAATATGTCGTGTGCGATGGTACGACAACTGAAAGTTATCATGCCACATACATTTCAATCAATAAAAAAGTTGTTATTAATAATAATAATGATAAGAACTTTGTAATACCATAATATTTTCAGAGACAGTGAAAATCTCATACTGTTGCAACCCTATTCCCTACACATCATCGCCTTACACCTGACCCCATGGTGTTATTGAGGCTTTCTGGGAGGCACCATCATGCCAGCAGTGTTGACACTGATGGGTGAGGGACAAAATGGTCAGGAGGCAAGGTCGGGCGAGGGCCGGAGGTCACGGTCATGTCGACCCTGGTCGTCCTCTGGTCTGCAGACTGCTGAAGTGCGCCTCCCTCAGGACTCTGTTGATGTAGTCATATGAGACACTTCTTCCGTCACCATGGAAACCGTGCGGCAAGGAGCTGGCAGAGACTTCGGGCTTTGGGCTGACGGGGTCCTGGGTCCTGCAGCTGTTTTGGCTGTGTATGCATGGTCTGGTGGTGGCCACTATTGCTCTCTCTGGACTGCTGATCCCATTGCTGCTGTCACTGCTGGAAGACTGCAAACACAGAACAGAGTTGGAGTCTGAACAGCAGCTTCACAGATGGATGCACAGCCTGTGAATAAAGACGGTCTAAGCTCTTTCTGACAGCGGCGCACTGTATGTGATCCCAAGACACGTGCTCTATCTGCAAAAATGCAGCAAGATTTACATTATAAGGTAAAAGACGTCAACTTTTATAGACAATCAGGAGCAAATCCACAATCTATGTATGTGTCTCACCTCTGAGTCCAAATCTGATACAAGCAACGAGGGACCCCCTCCTGACCTCTTGGCCTGAGGCCTCAGCTGTTGGTCTTCCTCGCTGTCGCAGCTATGGTGCCTTTTCCTGTACAAAACAGCGATGCAAGGAACAGAGAGATTGTGTGACAGAAATGATGCAGGGAGGGGGAGACAGATTGGGCGGAGGAAGCCAAGAGTATCAGAAAGAGAGTACATGACGAGGAACCAAAAATAGCAACACAGGCTGAAGCAGTTATATGAACAGGCATGTGGCACTGGTACTATGAGACCATACAGACTTACACAGCTTTACTGGGGTCTGTATGAAGCTATATTATATGACTAGAACTTGGATGCCTGAAAAATGTGACTTAGTCATAACATTGAATTACAATGACATAATAACTCAGTGTATTTTTCCATATGGTGATGATCCTATAATAAATAATTGTGAAATATTGTGAAAATGTATGTTCTCGTCTTTACCTGCTGTCAGTCAGCATTTCTCCAGTCTTATCGGATGCTTATTTTTGGCAAACAGAAAGGTTGACACTCCTTGTCAGCCGGGTTAAGATGTCTTATTTAAATGCTTTGGCAATGCTGCTCTCTCTCATCTCACTGGGAAGTCCAGGGTGTGTAAAACGAGCTATCTTCAGCCGGCTGAAGAAGCACCGGTAGCCACAGGAAAGCAAAAAATCTCCGCTCTGCCAGCGTCTCGGCGGGGCCACAAATTTAGCCGAACGAATAAAAGCTAACAAGCAAGTTGCTAGGTATTCTCGTTTACGCTGTGAAATCTCGAGGAGCCCCGGTCATGACAGCAAAGAAGCAAGCTAGCCCGCTAGCTGCTACCTGCTACCGTTTGAGTAGCCACTTATCTAGCTAACTTTAGCTGCACTAACCGAAAGTTCTTCCGCTTTCGTATGACGTCTACTTGCCAATAAGCGTGTTGAATTGTTCTCTTTAGTTTGCAACAGTCCGCTACGAGAAACCAGACCGGCAAGTTTACGATAAATCTGATTTTAATGTCTGCACTACAATACGTGATACTCCGAAGTCTTTTGGAAGACAATCGCGACTGCGAGCTTTCTTTTTTCTTTAACCCCGCCCCTCTGTTTACATGACGTAAATATAGCTTCCGGTGTGAACAAATAGAAGTGTCGGTTAAGGTATTTTCTCATTATTGTATCCTTCCCTATTGACCCATTTGCCTTATTTGTACTTTTAAGTGTTTTAAGTGTTTTTTTATTGTGTGTCGAACAAAAGTGCAAAAACACGTTTGCTAACTATTCTTTAGAAAATATCATATAGCATTAAGCTAGCTTGTGAGTTTATATTTACTGTAATGTAATGTAGCTGCTATTAATGTGTGATAATGGTTTTCTCTTCTTCCAGTCTCCGCTATTTAGCTGCTGACAGAACTGGACTGACCTGATATAATTAGCCTACGATTAGTGCATACGTATTTAGCTTTTATATTGAAGGGGTTTGACAAAAGAGTTAGAATAACTGTTCAGGAAGTACAGCCATTTTACACACAGTACCTCCCTTCAGAGAATCCAAAGTAGTCGGACCGTAATTGTAATTGTTTTGGCCAGGTGCAGTCACTCCCTTTTAATTTTAGTTTAGCTTACTTTGATCTCTTGGTGGCTTAATGTTTATCACAAAACACTAGAGTGGATCAGTCCTCCTATCTAACTCTCGGCAAGAAAGCAAAAACATTTACAAATACATTTCTCAAAATGTCAAACTTTTCCTTGCCGCATGCATCCAAAGAGAGCAAGACATCCATGTAAAAGGAGTAAAAAGAATCAATTTATGTGATGGGGGGATAAAAGATGGGAAAAAACATTGTCTTGTCTGCAGGGTAATTCAAGTTAATGCAATGCATTTCTCCTGCAGATGAAGGTGATCCAGTACACTCCAGAGAAACTCCATACAGCTTTGATCTCCAATTCTCAGTATTTAACTAAGGTTTATAGTAAGTACACAAAAGAAGAAAAGCGCCTTCTGGAGGAAGGATTCCACGCTGGGCAGCCGGGTTCCCTTTTCCAACTCCTCACCGTGCACTCTGACTCTGACTGGATCCTCGCTCACCCCGAGGAGCCCGAAGACTTTGAGGCCTTTTACAGAAAGCCTTATCGCAAGACCCCAAATGAAAGCCAGAGTACTATTTATATTCAAACCATAGGTGTGCATATCTGCATATCATGTACTCAGAATCTCTATTTCTCTCAGTTCTAGCGGAGTATGTGTGGGGAGTTGTGAAATGTTTCTTACAGGATTCAGTAGCTTTCAGTTGATGCCCTTAGCAGTGGACATAGAGAGCATGAGAAGAAAAAATGAGAAAGAAAAAACTATAGTCAGTTAATTTTGGGCATTACAAATGGGTAAAGTATGTCTAGTGTGTGCAACAAAAGGGTGTGGTCTCCAAATTCAGCATGCCACTTGGTTGCTTAGGCTTAATTCTGCACTTTGTTTGTTGTAGGTTCTTTTGGAGAAGTTGCTGCCCAGACAGACCAGTATATGGAGTGGCTGCGAGATTACTGCCAAGCCTTCTTCTACAGGCTTTCTGTGAAGTTGCTTCCAGCAGTTGCAGTGTCTGAAACAAAGTGCTCTTTCAGGGTCAACAGTAACTCTTACAACCTTCAAATCCTTACTGGTAATGACTTAAAAATAAAAACAAAAAACGTACATTTAACATTTTTCCATATCAGTTAGTGACTTTGGACATTTTCCTTGCAGTGTCAATCTGGGTTGGTGCAATTTTCTTTGTCAGTACTGTTTTTCTCTTTAACTAAAGGCGATCTGCTACAATTTCTGAAGAAGAGGAAACCAAAAGATGCTTTTTGTATTGTTGGAATCACAATGATTGACCTCTACCCCAAAGATTCATGGAACTTTGTCTTTGGACAAGCTTCTCTGACAGAGGGTGAGGTTTCTAAAAGCAAAGCACTAGGTTATTCAAACACAAATCCGTCTTGATGCAATTTGTTCCATGAGCATTGGGGAGGAGATGCTTAGTTTTTTTGTGTGTGATGCAATGTGACTGAGTAGCCACTAGATAGTGCTAAAGTGAAATACATTAGAGGGGAGATAGCTTCCTGTTTCCTTTCCTCAAATTTTTCCTAAATGTGTACAGGAATGGGCGTTTTCAGTTTTGCCAGATATGATGACAACTTCTATAAGAGAAGTTATGCTGGAAGGCTGAAGAAGCATCTTCAGCCAAGGCAGAAGGATTATTCTGTGTTTGACGGCTATTACACTCCACCGATCACTAGCTCTCTGCTGCTTCGATCCTGCAAGGTTACTAAGAAACATCTCAGTTTACTTAATGTATTTAGTTATTGTTGGTTTGCCAGTGGTCATGATCTGCCCACTTGTATCAACATGTCTTATCAAAGCACTTATTTCCATAGACCCTTGTAAACCTTCACTCTTGTGTCTGTTTTTAGTCTTCATTGTAACTTTAGTGTTTCTGCTCCAGACAATGACTCACGAGATCGGCCACATGTTTGGAATCTCACATTGCCAGTGGTTGAGCTGTGTCATGCAAGGCTCCAACCACCTCGATGAGTCTGATCGAAGGCCCTTGGACTTTTGTCCCATCTGCCTTCGCAAACTGCAGTTCGCAATCGGCTTCAATATAGCTGAAAGATACAAGGTAATGACACATTGATTGCTGAAGACAAGGAGATAATTACAATATTAATCCCTTTACTCTCTTTACTATTTGGTTATTGAATAAATACAGCACCAGCAAGACATTAATTGGAGTTTATCAGACCATTGTTATTTTAACAAAGATATAGTCTTTGTATACTCTGTGCTGGAATAGTGAGAGTTCATCTGAGTACTTATTTGATGTGGGGTCATGGGTTAAAAATATTGATTATTTCAGATTTCTAGCTAAATCTATGCGCTGCACTGTGTCCTCAGCCTACCTGACATGCTTGAGTTCACAGTGGGCCTTTAAATCAGACTGAATTTTGACCCCAATGCGCTGAGCAAGTAGATAGTAAAAAACATATTTCACACAGGCTGCTTCACAGTGCCGGCTTGATTTTTAACTTGGCGTTTTTTTTCTCGTACTTTATTTTGTTTTCCACGTTTTGTGGAAATGTCATCACACTGCACTTATTTGTTGTTTATGAAGCATCTGGTAACAGTCACTGTCAAAGCAAGAATGCAAGAATCTCCCACACAGTATTGAAAATGCATATAAAAATAAAAAATGGAAAGATACACAGAAATACATCAAATAAAAATCATAAAAAATAAATAATATTTATTTTTAATATTTATAATATTTTTATAATATTTATATTTTGAATAATATAAAATAATATAATAAACATCAGTTAACCTTTTTTTTTTTTTTTTTTTTTTTACTGTTTATCAGGCCTTACTTCACTGGATGGACGAGGATCAGACTCAAACATCAGTGAAGGCATCAGCCAGTCATACCACACCTCACTTTACAAAACCCACCGAAGCCTTTAATGCATCCAAACTTTGGGTCTGCAGGTGTTTGGAAATACTGGAAAAGGATCAATAATAGTTCTTTTTTACTCTATTTGAGCACTTTATAAATTGCATTCATCCACTCAGTCATACAAGCACTTTTTACAATCCCAAAAATGTTTATTCTTCAGGTCTAACACTACTGGAGTAATAGAAAGCCGTACCTCCTCCGTCATTTGGTGTTTTGATGAAGGTACTTGAGAGTGCTTTCTTACACCCTCCATCCAATTTTTTTCTGTTCTTAACATTTGTGTTGCTGTTTGATTATCAAAGTAGATTTTATGTATCAAAAGTCTAAGTATTGGCTAGCCACTGTAAACAGTCTACTGAACTGTGCTGATTAAAGCCCAAAACCATATGTAATGGGCATCTTGCGTGGTTGAGTGGGTCATCTACTGATCAGAAGGTCAGTGGTTTATTTTTCAGCTCCTTCAATCTGAAAAATATTGCCCCCAGTGCAATGTGATGCTTAGAAAGCACTTAAAATCATAGACTAAAACACTAAACAACTCTATTTTACTTAATGACGTGATGGTAGCACTTTGGAAACCTGTGTTTGCACAATGTAAATTCAATTAAACATGTAGTATGTATATAAGATTTATCATATAATGTTAGCATTTATAGGTTTACAGGTTTTGGAAGACTAAGCCAGCAAATTTCTTTTCTGTCAGTGTATCTGTGCATTCTGGGATTAATTTGCATGTTTTCAAATAAATGTTGTGTTCAGTGAATGAACATGTTGTCAGTTTGTCTGCTGGGTTTTAGAGAATAAACCACGTTCACCTGTCTGTTTCACAGTGTTGCTTTATTACGAACAAACACGTTTTTGATACAAAAATTGTTTGCAGGTTGACATCCCGTATTAAATAGCAGTGCACCGTTAACTAAGTGACAGTTTGATTTGATTGCAAGTAAAACACATATAATCAAATTGTCCTGAGCTTCAGGTATTTCCCATAACAAGTGTAACAAAGATCTGTGCAACTGATTGTTCTTGCTGCAACATTAGCATCACATTTTGTCTGGCTATTGTTATTGAACTGATCACTGAGGTAATTATTGAGCGTCAGTGTTAAAGTCTCCTGTCAAACTAAGACACCTCCCTTAACGCTTAATCACTCTGAGTGTACCCTTTGTCACTGCCATCCATTAAGTGCAAGACTAAATGAAGCTTCTTCAAAGATAATTTAAAGGTACTGACACTGTTAAAAACACTGTTTGGTATATCAGGTAATTAAGGCACAATTATTACTTAGATACTGTGGTCTAAAAATTTTTGAGATTGCTCTCAGAAACCAGACCTACAAAGGCAGATTTTAAGCACTTAGTAAGCATCTTTCTCTTCAGTGTATTCATGCTGTTACAGTTTATCAGCATTAGCCTTTAACTACCGTTCTATGGCTTGAACCCTTTATTACTCTCATTTTACATCAGCTTAAAAGGTAAAACACCCTCTACATCACTTAGTGTCAAAGTCAGAGAAATCATTTGGATCTCTAGTTCTCCTCAGTTTGCTCTTCACTCTCCTCCTTGTGGGCTGCATTGCTTTCAGAGCGTCTTCTCCTCATACAGGAAAATCCTCTCTTAGCAGGCTTCACCAAACCCAGGAACAAAGCACTCAGAGCCATGCCAGCTGCACAAGAGTAGAAGGCTGATCCATAGTTATGGGTCATGTCCACCAGCATGCCTGAGGAGCAAAGGAGAATAGAGGTAGAAGTAAGAACTAAAAAGCCAGCTTGTCAAAAGGTCTATGTACTCATCTTAAACAAAGGCTGGAAGCAATTGCATTGTGTCTTGTCATGTTCTGCAGGGACTGAATCAAATATCCTGATCTAGATGATCCAGCCAAACTTTATACTTTTGGTTTGTGTGTATTTTGCAAGATTATGAGTTGTAACTACAAGTATAAGATTCCCATAAATCCCATAAATGAACATGTGTGTTTTTCACTACTAAAATATATATTGTTTTAAGATATAGTATCATTTGTAGTAAAGTTGATCCTGGAGGTTATGTCCAGTAAATATGTCATTCCTCAGTACCTCCAAGTGGTGGTCCTGCCAGCCCAGCAAAGCTCTGGATGAAAACATAGACGCCAGCAGCTGAAGTCATCCTCTCTATGCCCACCACATCATCCTCAGCCAGCAGAGGAATGTGGGTGCACACCACAGTTCCCAGGAAGAACCCGTAGAGAGCACAGCACACAGCTAGGCCGTAAAACTCTGTGACCAAAGTAAATCCCACCAGCACCACAGTCAGTGTAATCACACAGGCTAAAAGCACCAAAAGCTTCTTCTTCCTAAACTGCCTCCGTGTGAGGATCCATCCAATAGAGAATCGGCCTAAGATTTCAGCCACGGCTATGGTGGAGAGCATGTAAGTCGCGTGGTCCTTTTCGACTCCTCGACTCTCACTCAGCTGGATGATGTAGAGCTGTGGAGCGAAAAAGCCCAGAGTGGCAAACAGTCCAAAGAGAGAATAGAAAATGAAGCTGCACTCTTTGAGGATGGAGAAGTCCAAGAGTTTGGAATTGTTTTCAGATAACTTTTTGTCAGCTGCATTGTTTAGTTCCTCTTTCATCGCTTGTTTTTCTGCATCTCTGCTTGTTTTTTCCTCTTTTTCAGATGTTTTTATTTCTCCCTTGCTTTCTTCCAGTTGTTCCCGTTCAGTCTCCACCTTTGCTTCTTTGTGAGGTAAAGATGTCTCCTGTTGCTTGCCGCTGTCAGTGTCACTTAGAGACTGAACACCAGAGTCTGCAGTGCTCACAGAGCCTGTAGTTAGCTCGTTAGTCAAACTGCAGAAGGTATTTTGATCAGAGAATGCCTTGTTTGTCACAGAGACCCCTGAAGTTGTGCCCTCTGTACAGTCATTATGTTTGCTCAGATCTTTTAAGGTTAAGGTGTCAGCCTCTGGTTTCAGCGTCTCATTGGGTTTAATAATTATCGGCCGAAGCAATGCGCCACAGATGATGATGACGCTTTGCAAAGCTCCTAATACTGCCATGGTATTTCTCCAGCCAATATGGTCCCTTAATGCTGCAAAGGCTAAGAGGGAAGAAGAGGCATTCCATGAGTGTCCACAAACAAATCTGCATGAGTATTAAGTATGTAATGTTCAAGATCTGGCTTATGAAATGAAAATGTGATGTTGAAACTGTTGCAAACTGTAATCTTTTCTTGATATTATTTGGGAATATTAATCACGTTTTTTCTAACCCCTGTCACTCACACTTGTCTTTAAAGCGTCTTTATAAAAAACATCCCACCTGGTGCCAAAGCAAACATTGACAGGGACTCTCCAGTAGAAGCGACAGCAGTGGCCAGAGATCGCCGATGGTTGAAATACTGAGAAAGGATGGTCACCGTGGGGAGGAAGGTCAGACAGTAACCCATGCCTGAACAGTTGAATAAATATGTACAAGAAATTCAAAGAATAACAGCATTGTGTGCAAAGTTTTTTGAAGTGGAAAAGTAGTGAAAAAGTGACTAAATGAATACCTGCAACTAATCCGTAGGTGATGTAGATTTGGTTTATGGAGCTGGTAAAGATGGTGGCGATGGTGCCAGAAGTAATAAGCAGTCCTCCAGTCATGACAACAAGTTGAAAGCCAAAGCGGTTGGTCATCATGGAAGCAAAAGGTGCTAAGTGGTACAGCGATTCTCATTATTTCAATGTTATTTTTGTACGCATGTAATGTTAAGTTTTTTAAAGCTGCAGCCACATAGTTCAGTTCAGTTCAGTTCAGTTCATTTTTATTTCAAACATTTCAAACATGTGCCTTCACAATCATTACAAAATATCATTCCATTATTTGTTTGAAAAGGAGTAGGCTGAAGTATTTACTTATTTGTCCCTACCCCCTCAAGTTTTACCTCTCATTCATTTAATTTTTTTTTGTCTTAAATTAAACAAACAACATATGAAACATATAAACATATGAAGTAAAACAACACACATAGCAACAACACATGTGCTTACCATTGAATGCCATGACAAACACACTAATGGAAACAATCCAGGAGACTCGACTGTTGGTCTCTCCAAACTCATCTATCAAGTTCTGGAGGAAGATGCCAAAGCTTTTGATGGTGCCATAGGTGAACACCTCCACCAAGAAAAATGCCACAGCCACCACCCATCCCCAGCCACCGTCGGGGACCTCCGAGTACACATTGGGCCCCAAGAAACCACTCAATCCCATGCCCTGGAAAGAAAAACAGCGGATTAGCATAACTGCAAAGTAATCAATTAAAAAAAAGTAATAATAATAATAAATCAAATGTGCGTACTTTGAATGGATGATCGAATTAAGACAAAAACACAAAGTAGGGTGGCAACAAATGCTGGACTGTTACTGTAGAGGCGCTCTGACGCGTCAACACGAGCGGAACGAGAATGCGCCCATAGCCGCAGGACACTGGCCGGGACTCGCTGTAAGTAATTACAGATCAAACCCACAATTCCGTTTCGCTCACACAAACCGGCAGGAATACTTTAATGACGCATTCGGGGAAAATTCATCTTAAACTGGAAATTGCTCTCGTTCGGCAGCCTGAGCGGTAAATGTAAGGAGAAGCGAGTTGCCTTTTTTTTTCTTCTAGCAATAAACGATCCAGCATCAGGGGGCGCACGCGCTGCTGTGGTGCTGTAGGTACCTGCCGCACAAAAGCCAGCTTCAGCTCTGTGAGGACTGAGTCACAGCTTTTTGAAGTGTTCCTCTTCTGATCACAGACAGTCTGAGTAAGAGGTGGTAAGCCTGATCCTTGTCAAATTACTCAAATCAGCTGACTTGATAACTGGCTGGTGTTTCCAGTAGAAGTTCATATAGTGTTACACCCTCTTTTATATCGGTCTTTCTTTAGCTGCTTGCCTCTTAAATAAAGTCTCTCTGTACATTCTTACGGACATCTGTTTAATGTACAAACACTGGCAGTGCTGCAACAAAAGATGGTCAGGAGGGGGAAAGGCAACAGCCGCTGAAGTTCAGTCTCTCCATTCTCCCTGATCAATTATTAATGAAGCTGAGCAAATATGTTTTTATTTTTGTAAGAACGGGAGAAAAAAGTGAAGCAATAATGACAGATTAAATCCTAAATCCTTAAATGTACCACCAGGTGATAAAGAAATACAGCTCCTTTGTGAAATTATGTGCAGGAATTATACATTTTCCATGCATCTGAGTATTTTTTATGGGATTCCCAGGTCTCCCAACCTACCTGTGTTTGGATTTATAATCTCCAGCGTGGTTTGTTTGACCTCATAACTCTCCAGAGCTGCAAACCTGTTGTGTAAGTATCCCCCTCCTACCAGATTTTGTAAAATTTCTGAACCTAGCCTTCATAAGCTGTGCTGGTATGTTAAGCATAGTGTAAATCCTGTTTTTGATATACAGGCTTCTCATATTACATGTCATATATTGTTGAAAAACAAACAAACAAACAACTATGGCATTCTGTACACCTGCTGTAAATTTTCAGTTAACCCTTGTATGGTGTTCGGGTCTGTGAGACCCGTGTTCAGTTTTTTTCAAAAGAAAAATTAAACAATTAATTTTTTTTTCACGTGTAAATGTGTTGTGTCTTTCCACTCACTCCACTTGATTATAACTGATTTATTTATAACATTTTATATAAAAGAAAAACGAGAAGCACATTAATTCATAAATGTGATCTAACAAAGGTAAAGGGAAAAAATTAACCATGTTTGCTGTTCATATGTCTTGTAATTGGGATGAAGTAAACATCTGTTGAGTAATTTAACATAAAATTGTTTGATAGTGTTAATTTGGAAAGCCAAAACTCTAGCGGGTCCACCAGACCCATGAACACTGGCTGAGTAACAAAAATACGAACACCACACAAGGGTTAAATGGTAAATGGCTAGTTACTATTACTAGTCCCTAAGGACCCCAAAGCGCTTTACACATCCAGTCATCCACCCATTCACACCCATAAAATTAAATAACATAAAATAGAACGGTTTAATTACAGCCGGAAATTGACCACTGAACAATATTTAGCTGTAAAGAAATAACTTTAAATTAAGAGCCAGAGACGCGGGTGGTAATGTTAACCTTTGGGTGCCCCACCCCAACGGTCCGTTCTCGTGCGACTGACGCAATCCGGTCCGTCTGCGGGGGCGCGTGATACCCTTGGGCAATAACGTCTAAATAAGTGCTCACAAATAGTTTGTAAGTATTTGTGCGTCGCGTGTTGGCCGGATAATTATTTGAAGTAGCTAATTAAAAGCGAACGTATTCGTTTGTAATGACATGGCTGTAATAAGTCGGAGTGAGCTGTCTCACCTGTAAGAAGCTACTTTCAGAGGGTCCTGTCTTCGCTCGTTGCTATAGTCCCGTAAGTGGCGCGCGAGCGACGTCAATAAACTTTCAAACTTAAGCTAACTTATGGTGCACATATTTCCACAGGCGTTTTTTTTCTCTCACAAGGACACACACGTGTACACAGACACCCACACTGACATATATTACATATATGTAAGCACGTGTACAAGCATGCTGTATCAGATAAAAGCTGACATTCATGAACGAGAACGGGGTGGGGGGTGGAAGAAGGGGTTAAAGAGATCTGGTTGCAGCCAGTTCTTCATAGTACCCCGGCAAACTAAACACACATACACACACAAAGTTCTTTAACTTGGGGTGTTGTTTGAGCGGTGCTCTGAGTTAATAGCTGGCCAGAGAGAGAGAGACAGACTGGGAGTTTGTGCCCAACCTCAGGCTTGAATATTTGAAAAACGTTTTGTCAAATCAGAAAAGTACAGATTTGTTGTTTGTTTGTTTTTTAAATCCCTAAACTTTGTTTGGTTAAAAAGTGATGACTGCCATTTACCTGAATTAAGGATTGCACTTTTTAGGGTATCCTTCTACAGTTACATTGTCCATTCATACATAATGTAATACTTGTTTTTTTCTTAAGGATTCTTTAAAAAACAAATACTGTCCAAGGAACTAACTCTGCTGCTCTATGCCAAAAGATTTTACTCACTGACATCTGACCCAGTGGGCTTACTGACGACTCTTTTGATGCACCTATAAAATTTCAGCTTTTTTGTTGATTAATTCTTAACCACAAATGCTGACACCATCTTAAAACTGTTAGGAACTAGACAAACATCACACGTGCTGGTGTGATGAAGCAGAAAGTTGAGCACGGGTCGTGATCAGAGGCTAACTGATTTGCCCTCAACAAACTAGGCTGCTTTGATAAAAAGTGGGTTGCAACAGGAACACTACCTGCATGATTAGATTTTACAGGATATGTAACAGGTTTTGAAATGATTTAAGGTAATTTGGATCGACTGATCTCTTTATTCTGTGTAAGCTTACTCTGCAAAATCTTGAAATGTAGTTAGTAATTTTCCATAGAAGCTTAAACATAGCGGCATCTTGGTCCATGCTAGTTTATAATACTCTGATCCTAGACTGCACAACAGTCACAAACACTCAGATTTAAAACTAGTAGCACTGGTCAATGCCTGATAGTTAATAAAGCTGTATTATTGATGTGCTGTGTTGATACACAGGGATGTCTAGCATTTTCACCATTCTGTAGCATCAAGTCTTCTTTTAACAACAGCTCATAATCTGAGGAGACCAGCTGCTGGACATTTGAGAGAGAAATATGGTCACATTGTACTGGGTCGTTTTTGTCACATTTTTCCTGTCATGGTGTGCCAGATGTTTTCAGCTGGTGAAAGGTCTTCACTTCAGCACCTGATCTCTTCTCCTATGAAGTCATGCTGCTGTAATCGTTGCAGTGCGTGGTTTATCTTCATCGTGCTCAAATATACAAAGACTTCACTGAAAAAAATGTCATCTGGATGTTGCTCTAAAACTTGTATATACCCTTCAGCAGTGATGCTGCTTTTTAAAGTGTGTAAGCTGACAATTCCATAAGAACTGATGCATCCATGTACCATCAGAGTTGCAGGTTTTTGAACCAAGCACTGATAACAAGCCAGATAGTCCTTTGTTTGATGTCCATGTCTTCCAAAAAAAATTTCAAATTTTGATTTGTCTGACCAAAGAACAGTTTTTCACTTTGCCTGAGTCCATTTTAATTTCACTTTTGCCCAGAGCAGACAGCAGCGTTTCTGGATCATGTGCAAACACTGGTTCTACTTTGTACAGTAGAGCTTTAACCTGCATATGCAGATTTTAATGCACTTCCTCCTGAGGCTGTCACGATTTGGCAGTGTGGTGGGAAGTATGTGGACCAAAATGTAGGACTCTTGATAGAAAATAAGCTCCAGAGGCAGGTTTATTATGGAACTATTACATCAAAAGCTGAGCTAATAATCAACAACCGATAATCACTAGTGGACGTGGAACAAGGACAACACACTACCAAGTGGGAAAGAAATGACAAGAAACAAGGGGACATTCAGACGACGACAAAGAAGAGGAAACAGGTGGGAGCATAGTTGGGACCAATCACGGAAACAAGACTTGGGAAAGTAAAGCCGAAAGCTAAACACCTGGGACAAAGTTTACCAAAATAAAACAGGAAGTAACTAAAACGGGAGAACACTGAACGCAGAAAAGGAGACTTCTCTGTGTTAGGTGTCAGGAAATGCAGAGGGAGACATAACAAAAAGGAAGAGAACGTAAACAAACTAAAACCAAGAACTAAACTACAGCCTAAGGATAAAAACAAAGCAGCACACCATTGATATCTACAATCCATGGATAAAAAAATTAGAACTAATAACTCAGAATACTAAACAATATAAATCTTAGTCCATAACTGAAAATGCTGAGTGAAAAGATCCACGACCATGACGGAGGAGCTATCACGAGCATATTGATTTTCAGTCTTGTTCCTTCCTTTTCAGTCTCTGTGTTGCTGCCATACAATTCAAAGTGAACAAACAGTCTTTGTGAAATATTTCTATGTTTTCTTTGCTCTATTTTTTCTATTGTGATTAGAATATGGGCTTTTAGATTTGTAGATCATTGCTTTCTGTTTTTATTATTACAAAGCATCCCTTTTTGGGGAATTAAGGTTATAATTGCAAGTAATCTTTTGCAGGTTTTGATTCAAAATGGCGGAGGGCACACCCCAGCTTCCTCCTGCTGCAATGCTGCTATTCGGGCTGCTGCTCCACACAGTGTCCCAGCATGGACCCACAGCTGATAAACCCAAAGAAAAACCCAATTTCATCATCATACTGGCAGATGACATTGGCTGGGGTGATCTGGATGCTAATCAGCTCGAAGAGAGTGCAAACAACACACCTTACCTCAACCTGATGGCCCTGCAAGGACTACGGTACAGAATTTGATTCAGATCTATGAACCTTTTCTTATTTTATATTCATTATGTATCAGACGGATGTTTCTACCCTTGGGTGTTTTTGATGTCAGTATTTCAATACTATTATCTGAGGCACAGTACACCAGCATATACAGTGGGGCAAAAAAGTATTTAGTCAGCCACCGATTGTGCAAGTTCCCCCACCTAAAATGATGACAGAGGTCAGTAATTTGCACCAGAGGTACACTTCAACTGTGAGAGACAGAATGTGAAAAAAAATCCATGAATCCACATGGTAGGATTTGTAAAGAATTTATTCGTAAATCAGGGTGGCAAATAAGTATTTGGTCAATAACAAAAATACAACTCAATACTTTGTAACATAACCTTTGTTGGCAATAACAGAGGTCAAACGTTTACTATAGGTCTTTACCAGGTTTGCACACACAGTAGCTGGTATTTTGGCCCATTCCTCCATGCAGATCTTCTCGAGAGCAGTGATGTTTTGGGGCTGTTGCCGAGCAACACGGACTTTCAACTCCCGCCACAGATTTTCTATGGGGTTGAGGTCTGGAGACTGGCTAGGCCACTCCAGGACTTTCAAATGCTTCTTACGGAGCCACTCCTTTGTTGCCCGGGCGGTGTGTCTTGGATCATTGTCATGTTGGAAGACCCAGCCTCGTTTCATCTTCAAAGTTCTCACTGATGGAAGGAGGTTTTGGCTCAAAATCTCACGATACATGGCCCCATTCATTCTGTCCTTAACATGGATCAGTCGTCCTGTCCCCTTGGCAGAAAAACAGCCCCATAGCATGATGTTTCCACCCCCATGCTTCACAGTAGGTATGGTGTTCTTGGGATGCAACTCAGTATTCTTCTTCCTCCAAACACGACGAGTTGAGTTTATACCAAAAAGTTCTACTTTGGTTTCATCTGACCACATGACATTCTCCCAATCCTCTGCTGTATCATCCATGTGCTCTCTGGCAAACTTCAGACGGGCCTGGACATGCACTGGCTTCAGCAGCGGAACACGTCTGGCACTGCGTGATTTGATTCCCTGCCGTTGTAGTGTGTTACTGATGGTGACCTTTGTTACTTTGGTCCCAGCTCTCTGCAGGTCATTCACCAGGTCCCCCTGTGTGGTTCTGGGATCTTTGCTCACCATTCTCATGATCATTTTGACCCCACGGGATGAGATCTTGCGTGGAGCCCCAGATCGAGGGAGATTATCAGTGGTCTTGTATGTCTTCTATTTTCTGATGATTGCTCCCACAGTTGATTTTTTCACACCAAGCTGCTTGCCTATTGTAGATTCACTCTTCCTAGTCTGGTGCAGGCCTACAATACTTTTCCTGGTGTCCTTCGAAAGCTCTTTGGTCTTGGCCATGGCGGAGTTTGGAGTCTGACTGTTTGAGGCTGTGGACAGGTGTCTTTTATACAGATGATGAGTTCAAACAGGTGCCATTCATACAGGTAACGAGTGGGGACAGAAAAGCTTCTTACAGAAGACGTTACAGGTCTGTGAGAGCCAGAGATTTTCCATGTTTGAGGTGACCAAATACTTATTTTCCACCCCAATTTACGGATAAATTCTTTACAAATCCTACCATGTGAATTCATGGATTTTTTTTTCACATTCTGTCTCTCACAGTTGAAGTGTACCTCTGGTGCAAATTACTGACCTCTGTCATCATTTTAAGTGGGGGAACTTGCACAATCGGTGGCTGACTAAATACTTTTTTGCCCCACTGTATAGTTCAGTACTAGTAAACTCAGTGATGGAGAATACTGCTGCTTTGACAGTCATTAAGGCTAAAAAGGCTTGGTGTTCACAGGGTACTGTATCAAAGAATATTAATGGAAGGTGGACTGGAGGGGACAATTCAATTAAGTAAGCGCTTTGGCAACAGTGGGATGGAAAAATGCTCTTTTAACAGGAAGAAACTTCTAGCAGAGCTAGGCTCATGGAGGGGCAGCCATCTGTCACGGCCGGTTGGGTTTGAGGTGAGCAACACAGGATGAAGGCATGCTCTGGAACTGAGCTAGAGATTAATAATAAGTAATTATTATTAACCACACTACCACAATTAGTTAATAATTAGTGTCACAGGAAAAGATGTACAAGCAACAGGGATGGTTCCAACCTCCAGAGCATTACAAGGAGTGGAGTGAAGATTTTGTCAGTGCATCAAGAGGTAGCACACATTGCTGTCTTCTGAAAAAGAGCTGTGACCTTTGCATTTCTAATTAAGTCTAATCTTATCTGAGCTCAGGGGAAAAGTAAGCGGACTGTTGTTCAGTGGCCCAAAATTCTCTTTTTAGACAAAAGTCAATATTGTGTTTAGAAATCGAGGACCTGCACTCTAGAGGAACACCAGAGAGATTAAGAATACAAGTCCGGTGGGAGTCTGTGATTTTGAGTGCCATACTATCTTCTCATATTGGTGGCGGATGGTTCAGTGTGTTTGATGAAATCCACAATCAGCTTAGTCATTTTTGAGCCCTCCATCTATTGACATTCTTTATGGAGATGCTGATTTCCTTTTCCAACAAGGCATAGCACATGGCAACTGTGATGGACCAAGTTGAAAAAGCAGGAGGACTCAAAGGAATGAATAGAAAATAGGGTTTCCATTTATTTAACCCCAAAAATCATATTTACAAAAATACCAAATGTTGAGCTCATAAAAGAGATCAAAGAAACAAATCGAAGCTCAGGCAAAGACTGCAAATTTAACAAACCAAGCAACTGCCCAAACAAACATAACTGACCTAACAGGAAATGACACACAAGGGTATATATAATGGCTGATCAGACCACTATGACACACGAGGGGTAACTAGACAAAACACAATTATAAACCACGAAAATGATGCAGTACTGTGTAACCCATATCAACTACTCCCTGTCACATGACCCACGTCAGCTGATTTGAGGTCCCTCTTCTGATTGGCTCCTTCCATGTCGCGGCAACTCTGAAAACCGGCTGTGGAGGGATACTTCCGGGTTCGACTCCTGCTGTGGCTGTGAGCTTATGGCATTTAGAACGGTGTTGGAAAGCAAAGCGTTTTCTCCCCTCAATTCATCTTTAAACTTTAAACTCAGCGGTCAGGTTTTTTTTCCCCCTCTTTGAATTGATCTTCTTCATATTGAAGTGGCGAGCCGGTAGGACCATTCTTTCTTTTCCCCCACTTAGCCGTCTTTGGATTACGGACATATTTCCCCCTTGTATGAAGCTGGACCCTAAGGAGGAATACCTTAAAAGTGAACTTTAAAAAGAAAAGGACCAAAAAAAAAAAAGGACTCTTAGCAAAAGGACTCTTGCACAGAAAAATCACAGCACTGATTTATTATTTAATTGTGGACATTTACGTTGTGTGTTGTGTTAATTATTTTGTTCCATTTCCCCTTTCCCCTATTTATTTAATATATTTTTGGTACAAGACATTGCAGTTTTTGGTCTCATCATTCACACCATCTGGGCTCCATAAAGAACTATTTCTTCTGCGCGTCAGTCAGTAAATTCATCCATTGACATAAACTAGTCCTTAAATAACTTAGCGTTACACGTGGCGAGCCAGCCAGGAGCCTGATGGGTGAATGAGTGGGGTTTTTTTGTGTTATTTGATGTAATTTGATATTCAGTATTTTCTGTGGTTTTGATAAGGTCCGCGACAAGAAAAAATGAAGTTTATTCAGGAAAGTGGGGTCAATGTTGCACATTCTGTCATTGTTTCTGGTGCCACGAACACTGAGAAAGATGAGGAAATTCTTGATTATTTGAAACAATACGGTCGTATAAAAACGGTTATTTTCGTGGATGACGCAAATAGTGTTTTTTACAAAAACCTGATCGTTGAATATTGTGATAGTTCTGCGTTAACTGCTCTTAATACGGTTTTCCCATATACTCATCGGTCAAAGAATCACTCGGCTTTGACTTTTTGTGTAAGATCGCTTGCCGCAGAATGCACAGCCACAGGAGGAGTCAGGACCCCTGCAGATTACCTCGGTGAGCTCAAGCAACTTGCACGCTGCAGCGGCAGGGATTTTCCAGATATTCTGCGGGAAATGATGGGACAAGTTAGTGAGCATCTGGAAGGAATCGAACAAGACAGTGACTTAGAGGGAGCCTCAGTCCAAATTGTGGAGCCTGCATCATCTCTGCCTGGCCAGCAGGGGTCGTTGTCTGGACACTCCACAATCCCTGAGACAGCTACCAGCAATCCCTCACCTGACCAACAAGGGTCACTGCCACATCCACAAAGATTTTCACTGTCACAGACTGAAATGAACCCCCCAGAAATACAAAAAGTAGTGGTGGAGCATGTTGTAAAAACAGACACCGTACCTGCATTCAGACTTCGTCCTTTCTCTGGGAAGATCCCCAAACCAGCCAACGAAACAGATTATGAGACCTGGAGATCTCACATTGAACTGCTGTTAGCAGATCCAAATTTGGCACCTCTACAGATCACTCGTCGCATCCTTGAAAGTTTGCTACCTCCAGCAGCAGATGTTGTGAAAGGGCTGGGCTCAAACACAATTCCATCCATCTATTTAAAAGTGTTGGATTCTGCTTTTGCTTTAGTACAAGATGGTGAAGAGTTGTTTGCTCAATTCCTGAATACGTTACGGGACCCGGGTGAGAAACCCTCTGCTTTTTTGCAACGTTTACAACTCACATTGAACACTGTGATGAAAAGAGGTGGTATCTTGTCTTCAGACTTCAACAAACATTTACTCAAGCAGTTTTGTCGAGGATGCTGGGATAGCGATATCCTAAACAAACTACAGTTGGAGAACTTGAGGAGCGATCCCCCATATTTTGCAGAGCTCCTCCTACTGCTTCGAACTGAGGAGGGTAGACAGCTGGCCAAGGAGAATCTCATGAAGAAGCACCTAACTGCATCCAAGCCTCGTGCCGCTGTTCATTCGCAGAGCACATGTGCTTGTAGCCATTCAGACACCAAGGCTATTAATGAGCTGAAGCAACAGATGCAGAAACTGCAGAGTCAAATGGCTGCTCTTCTCTCACAGAAATCTCAATTCTCCAAGCCAGCACCACCTCAACTCAGATCAGCACAACCAAGACCCTGCAGCAGTGCAACCAGTTCCCGGCCTAGAGCAGGCTACTGCTTTAAATGTGGAGAGGATGGGCACATGTCAGCAGGATGCGCCAACCCTCCGAACCCGACACTGGTTCTGAAAAAGAAGAAACAACTTGAAAAAAGACAGCAGGCTTGGGACAGCAATCACAAATCGTCAAACTAGAGGCAGTCTCTGTGGAGGGACAGACGGAGGCTGCAGTCGACCCATGTCCCAGTTACAAGCAGGATGGACATTCCATCACATTGCCTAAAGGACTCATTGGAACCAGAAGCACAGCACAGGTCACGATTGGAGGAACTGTATTCAACTGCCTGTTAGACACTGGGTCTCAGGTAACCACCATCTCTCACGCCTTCCACCATGATTATCTTTCTGACCATGAAATACAACCTCTGAAAAATCTCCTGGAGATAGAAGGAGCAAATGGCCAAGCTGTTCCATACCTTGGTTATGTGGAGCTGAACGTCACTTTCCCTCCCGACTTCTTGGGTTCCACCACAGCTGTTGACACACTTGCCCTGGTAGTTCCTGATGTCCAATCAGCTCAACAGCCGTCAATACTGATTGGTACGAACACTCTGGACTTGGCATATGAGAAAGCATTCTCAGACCAACAACCCTCCATTCCAGCGCCACATGGATACAGAGCGGTGCTGAAAATCCTTGAGCAACGATACAGACTGGCCAACAGTAACCATCACGGAATCATCAAGCTGCACACTGACGGACCACAGACCATCCCAGCTGGAAAAACTGTTGCCTTGGAGGGGTTAATTTGCGGACGCTGCCTCCAGGCCGAGAAGGCTGTGTTGGTGGAACATCCAACTTCGTCACCTCTGCCAGGTGGCTTAATGGTCCCGTCTTGTGTCATGGATTTCCCTTCTCACCAGCCATACCACTTACCTGTGGTAATCTGCAACCAGTCTGATCATGATGTAACCCTCCCAGCCAAAGCCATCATTGCGGAGATCAGTGCCATTCAGTCTATTCAGTGTCAGGAAAGGAGTCATGACAGTATGCCTCCTAACCCTGTGACCTCTGGGTTCAACTTCAACTTTGGTAACTCCCCCTTAACACCGGAATGGAAGAGTCGTATTACTGAGAAGTTAAACGCCCTCCATGATGTCTTTGCAAAACACGACCTTGACTTTGGGAAAACCAACAAAGTGAAACATCAGATCAAGCTCTCTGACCCTACTCCCTTCAAACAGCGCCCAAGACCAATCCATCCTCAAGATCTGGATGCGGTGCGCCAACACCTGAAGGAGCTGGTTGACTCTGGGGTCATCAGAGAGTCAGAGTCACCTTTTGCATCACCCATTGTCGTGGTGCGAAAGAAGAATGGGAGTGTGCGGCTCTGCATTGATTACCGGAAACTAAATCTGCAGACCATCAAAGATGCATATGCATTGCCAAAGTTGGAGGATACTTTTACAGCTCTCTCTGGATCAGAATGGTTTTCAGTCCTTGACCTTAAATCTGGTTATTATCAGATTGAAATGGAGGAGGAAGACAAGAGCAAAACAGCATTTGTATGTCCACTTGGATTCTATGAGTTCAACAGAATGCCCCAGGGAGTCACAAACGCACCCAGTACCTTCCAACGACTAATGGAAAAGTGCATGGGAGAAATGAACTTGAAAGAAGTCTTGGTCTTCATTGACGACTTGATTATTTTTGCACCAACGCTTGAAGAGCATGAGAGGAGACTACTGAAAGTCCTTCACCGTCTGAAGGAATTTGGACTCAAGCTCTCAGTTGAAAAGTGCATGTTTTTCCAGAAATCCGTTAAATACCTGGGGCATGTTGTGTCAAAGGATGGTGTGCAGACAGATCCAGATAAAATCGAGACACTTAAGTCCTGGCCGATTCCAAAGAATCTTAAAGAACTTCGCTCTTTCCTGGGTTTCGCAGGATATTACCGTAGGTTCATCCAAGGCTACTCTAACATCGTTAAACCTTTGCATGACCTTACTGCTGGATATCCTCCATCACAGCGGAAACTCAGAGCCACCTTCAAGCGAGAGCAATATTTGGATCCTAAGGAACCACTTGCCAGTCGCTGGACTCCTGCATGTCAACAAGCCTTTGACACAATTATCAAAAAACTCACGACAGCACCAGTACTTGCTTTCGCCGATCCCCAGAAGCCTTACCTTCTCCATACAGATGCTAGTTCTACTGGGCTAGGAGCTATTCTGTACCAGGAGCAACAAGGACAAAACCAGGTGATTGCTTATGCGAGTCGGGGTCTGTCGAGGTGTGAGTCCAAATATCCAGCTCACAAACTGGAATTTCTGGCTCTCAAGTGGGCTGTTACGGAGAAGTTTCATGACTATCTCTACGGCACCAACTTCACTGTCATTACTGACAGCAACCCACTCACCTATCTACTTACCTCTGCTAAATTAGATGCCACCAGTTACCGTTGGCTCTCTGCTCTTTCTACATTTTCATTCAAAATCATGTACAGATCTGGTAGGCAAAATCCAGATGCTGATGCTCTCTCTCGCAGGCCACATGGAGAACTCTCCAATGACCAGATGTCCCAAAAGGAGAGGGAGAGAATTCTCCGATTTGCCCAACATCATCTGGATCAGTCTTCCTCAATTTCCATCGATCAACACACAGTCAAGGCCCTTTGTGACCGGCAGCTCGTTTATAGTACGGCTGAAAAGATGTCCACCACCGCACTCATCCAGTCACTAACTGCCCATGCCGACAGTTTGCCTGACAGCTTCGTCAACGACACTCAGTTTGCACCTCCTGTTGTTCCTCAGCTGACGAATGCTGAAATCGCTGAGAGACAGAGGGAAGACCAGACCCTGAGGCATGTCATATTGCTGCTAGAGACTGGGGAAAGCCCACCTCCCGTCTTGCGGGATGAACTCCCAGAACTGCCCCTTCTACTCCGAGACCAACATCGCCTGGAGCTCCAAAACGCCATTCTCGTGAGGAGGAGGCAAGTTGGGGACCAGCTCTATCACCAGTTAGTGTTACCTCAGAAATTTCGGGCTGAAGTACTGTCAGAACTCCATGACCAGATGGGTCATTTGGGCATCGAACGTACTCTTGACCTCGTACGTCGAAGATTCTACTGGCCAAAAATGGCCAATGATGTGTGGAATAAAGTGAAGACATGTGAGAGATGCACCAAACGAAAAGCCTTACCTGAAAGAGCGGCACCCCTGGTGAACATTCGAAGTTATCGACCTCTGGAACTGGTTTGCATGGACTTTTTATCACTGGAACCCGACAGGAGCAGAACCAAAGACATCCTGGTAATAACAGATCACTTTACCAAGTACGCTGTCGCTGTCCCCACTCCAAACCAAAAAGCAAAGACTGTCGCCAAATGTCTCTGGGACAGTTTTCTGGTTCATTATGGTATCCCAGAAAAGCTCCATAGTGATCAAGGACCAGACTTTGAGTCACGCACAATAAAAGAACTCTGCAAAATGGCTGGCATTCACAAAATAAGAACTACACCATACCATCCACGAGGAAATCCAGTCGAGCGCTTTAACAGAACACTCTTGAATATGCTTGGAACACTCACCACAGAAGAGAAAACTCACTGGAAAGATTTTGTTAAGCCCTTGGTCCACGCATACAACTGCACCCGGAGTGATGTTACTGGCTACTCACCCTATGAGCTCATGTTTGGTCGACAACCTCGCCTCCCGATTGACCTGGTCTTTGGACTGCCTGTGGACGGCAATCAACTGACTCATTCGCAATATGTCCAGAACCTGAAGTCAAATCTAGAAAAGAGCTACAAAATTGCCATTGGCAATGCGGAGAAGCTCATGGAAAGAAACAAGAGCCGTTTCGACCAACATATCACCCCCTCTGAACTGGACGTTGGTGACAGGGTGCTGGTACGTAATGTGAAACTCCGAGGCAAACACAAAATCGCAGACAAATGGGAACCAGACATCTATGTGGTGGTAAAAAGAGCAGAAAATCTTCCAGTGTACACTGTCCGACCGGAGAACAAATCTAAACCGATTCGTACTCTACACAGAGATCTCCTATTACCATGTGGATTTTTGCCGCATTCCACTCGAACCAACCGAACAACTGTAAAACCAACCAGGAAGCAGTCATTCAACCCTTCTGATGAGGACTGTGCACAACCTCAGTCAGACGATGAGGATGAAATGATACCGCATCAATGGTATGATCCTGTATCAGAGCCTCTGCAATTCACCACTGTCCACAATCTGCCAGAACCGTCATCCGCCGTTCCAGCCACTGAACCTTTACTGCCGCTGAACAACCTGTCATCCGGACCCAACCACCATGTACAGGGACGTACATGAGATTGAGGGGGGAACCTGTAACCCATATCAACTACTCCCTGTCACATGACCCACGTCAGCTGATTTGAGGTCCCTCTTCTGATTGGCTCCTTCCATGTCGCGGCAACTCTGAAAACCGGCTGTGGAGGGATACTTCCGGGTTCGACTCCTGCTGTGGCTGTGAGCTTATGGCATTTAGAACGGTGTTGGAAAGCAAAGCGTTTTCTCCCCTCAATTCATCTTTAAACTTTAAACTCAGCGGTCAGGTTTTTTTTCCCCCTCTTTGAATTGATCTTCTTCATATTGAAGTGGCGAGCCGGTAGGACCATTCTTTCTTTTCCCCCACTTAGCCGTCTTTGGATTACGGACATATTTCCCCCTTGTATGAAGCTGGACCCTAAGGAGGAATACCTTAAAAGTGAACTTTAAAAAGAAAAGGACCAAAAAAAAAAAAGGACTCTTAGCAAAAGGACTCTTGCACAGAAAAATCACAGCACTGATTTATTATTTAATTGTGGACATTTACGTTGTGTGTTGTGTTAATTATTTTGTTCCATTTCCCCTTTCCCCTATTTATTTAATATATTTTTGGTACAAGACATTGCAGTTTTTGGTCTCATCATTCACACCATCTGGGCTCCATAAAGAACTATTTCTTCTGCGCGTCAGTCAGTAAATTCATCCATTGACATAAACTAGTCCTTAAATAACTTAGCGTTACAACTGCGTGGTTTGTTTATAAACTAAACACCAAAGAAGAAAATCAAAACCACTGAACCCTAAACTCAAATATCTAATCAAATACAAAAGCTTTTTTTAAATTAAAGAAAATACACATTCTCCCCTTCAGCAGGAAGTGGTGGTGCGGTCCAATTATTGCTCTTTGTATTTAGTGGTTTCAAACCATGTCCACCCCCTTTTGTCCGGCAACTCCCAGGGATGATGGCAGGTAAGTAGTTAGTCAGAAGTCAAACAAAATAATGAACTGGTATGAATACATAACCTAAATGTGCGCGCTTGCAAATGGAACAAATGTATCCAAACCAATCAATAAACTTATTGGAAACTAAAATGTGTTATTGTGTTCAAATGAAGAAATGAAAATACACAAGCGTTACCGACTTTAGAGTGTGGCCATGGATTTGGCCGTCACAGCAGCAATGCCAAAACTACTACCAAATAAATTGTTGACCATGTTATTACTGTTTGATTAGCAAGCCAGTTTGCTTGACCTGAAGTCCATAGAGAAAATATATGGGATATTATGTTAGAGGAAGACTTTGAGGCAGGAAGTTAAGTTACAAGTGGAGCCTTTATTTGTGAGTCCTTTTAAAGACAAAGTTCTCACACAGACCATGGGAAAAGGAACAAAAGTGGAAGCACAACAACAAGAAAGCATGACAGAAGGCATCAGGCAACACCGGAACAAACAGAAATCCAGAAAACGTGAAACACAGGACATAAAAGCATCTTGATCATGTATTTACACAGATAACACAGAGTAGAACACACAAGGAAACGGTTCATAACAAGAGGAGTCAGTATGAGAGATGCATACAGTCACAAAGCCATGCAGGATAGCTAGAACTAGACACTAAAAAGAACTCTCCATTGTAAACCTGCCAACAACCAAAAGTCAGATAATATTGAGACAAGAAGACTCCTGCACATTAACCAAGATGAAAGAGACAATGAAAGTTATGAAGCACAGATACATAAACAAAACAGGGAACACAGTCTGGGAAATAGAATAATAAAATCAGAAGTCAGTGATTTTGCAAGAAAATTTCACTAAAATGACAGTGAAATAAAGAAAAAGTGAAGCTTGATGTGGTTAGAATAATAATGAAAACTAAACAGAAACTTAAAAAATTCAAGAATAACACAAAACCACAAGATGGTATGACGATAAAATATTTTTATGTTTTTAATTCTCTAGAATGACCGACTTCCACTCCCCAGCCTCGACATGCTCTCCGTCCCGTGCTGCTATCCTGACAGGTCGTTATGGCCTAAGAAACGGGGTGACTCACAACTTCGGGGTGAAGTCTCTAGCTGGCCTGCCTCTGTCTGAAGTTACCTTACCCCAGCTACTACACAAGGCAGGATATCACACTGCCATGATTGGGAAATGGCATCTTGGACACAATGGACTATACAGTCCAACTAACAGAGGTATGTGGGACATTTAAGCAAAGTGTCTGTCAACTTCATGTAGTGGAAAAAATAGCAGTTAGTTTTAGATAAGAACTATTTAAGTGCAAAATATAAGCATAATAATATAATATAATAAAATAATATAATGATATATTACACTGTGTCATTATTCATTTAACAAAAACTGAGCCAAAATGTGGAAGCAGTGTTTAAAAAATAAGTGTAGTCCATGGTTTAATAGCTTATAGAATCACCTTTAGCAGCAATAATTTTAAATATTCATTTTCTGTGTGACTTTGTCCCCCATGTTGTCTTCCCTCGCTTTCAAAGGTTGCTGAGGTTTATGCACAGCTCTTTTAATGCCCCAACATAGTATTTTAGTCAGGTTGAGGTCTGGAATTTGACTGGGCCATTATAACATCTTGATTTTGTCTTTGTCAGTCATTCTGATGTGGATATGCTGCTACATGTGGGATCACTGTAATGTGTTGGACAAGCTGTCAGACAGATGGCCTCACATTTCACTCTGCAATACTTTGGTACATCAATGCAGAAGTCTTTGTTCACATTTAACATCACAAAACTAAACCATTCTACCTTTAAAACCTTTGAAACGACACACACTGTGCTTTCTTTTACCATGACAGTATATTAGACTTTTGCTTTTGTCACTTCAATATGTAAACCTTTGATACACAATTTGATACGCAATTTTATTTAAATGTACTGATAAGGTTTCAAAAACTCTGTTCTAAATCACAGTAAATTGTATGTTTCAACTGGAAACCACAAGCTATTCTATACTTTGAGAATTTATAGAAGTATAAGAGTGTATAGTCAGCTGCTAAGAGCTGCTAAGAGTTAGCAAAACGGCAGCAGTACAGCCAGAAGAAATGCTGAAAAAATTAATGTGCAGGAATTTATCTAGCAGTTGAGCATTCGATACTTTTTGTGTGTTTCACATAAAACAGTGATCAGTGGGTTAATGTAGACAGTTTTCCTGTTGCACAATGCTGTATCTTTCCACTTAAGTTTTGTTGTTTGGTATCTGTGAAACATTTCCCAACCTCACTGCAGGGAGCAGACTGCACAGGGTCACTAATCACGTCCTCCAACCAGCTGTGTCTAGTGAGACAACATATTTGCACCTGACAACACACAGGACAGACTTACAACTGCCCCTGTCCCATCCCCTTCCCTGCACCACAACCACAAAAGTTTCACATCAGCATCTTTAAAGCACTGACTAGCCTTGTGCTCAGGCAGGTATAAACAGGTAGTGCAGGGAAAAATACCTGACTACTCTAGTTACCATAAGGACATGTGTAGAGAGTTGAGAGATAAGACCTTTTTTATGGTAAGGTGATAACATGCTGATACTTTGATCAATATTTGCAATATTTTCTATATCTCTTGTGCAGGTTTTGACTACTACTTAGGTATTCCCTTCAGTAATGACATGGGATGTACTGATATCCCAGGATATAACCTGCCCCAGTGCCTCCCCTGTGACTCACATGGACCACAAGTGATCAGGTGTAGTACTGTGACAGTGTCACACAATAATGAAAGTATAGGTTGCACAGTGACTAGCAATACTTTGCAAGTAGCTATTTATTTATTAGAAGTATTTTTTTTTTTACTATACTATAACAACCATGAATGGATGCCAGTTCTTTCTTCCAAGGCCTCACCAAGCGAAATGTAGTTTTATTACAATCTATTGCTTTTGTGCTCTAGATTGAAGAGGAACATACATGGAGGTTGTTATTCCAGAATCGGCCTTCCTCTGATTGAAAATAGCACTATTGTGGAGCAGCCGCTTGACCTGTGGACACTAACAGAGCAATACAAGTCTGCTGCACTCCGGATTATACACAATGCAAGGTACAATGAGGTTGCACTAATTTACACAGACCTTACACCTTCCTAGTACTGGGTTGAACCCAGTACAGAACTGTATGAGCTAAAAACATATTTGCACCTCCTGAGTTACCTGTGTTAAGTTTAGAAAGGTTACTGTAGTGCAAATATGCTGTAAAAAAATGTACATTAAAGCAGCACAGCGTTTCCTGAGCCTTATTTTGCAACCATGTGTCAGAGCCAAAAATGCCCTAGTTCCCTACAGCCAGGTATGTTACATCTTTCTTTAGACAATATGCGTGTGTGTGAAAGTTAAGAAGTGAAATCTGATGTGATTTAGAGTTTCACGCATTACTTCCACAACAATAGAAACTGTTGTCTGTTACTATGTCTGTGCATATGATTCTCTTTGAATGATTCCACGTGAGGCTTTTATCATCGGCTTGATCTGAACAGTGTTTCAAAATGCTGCTTTATTGCCTGAGGATATGCATGTACTGTGGATCCTCTGTCGACACATGGTGGGGGGGTGAAACCAGGTAGCTCTTGCAGACATCTGTAGTTGATTGCCTTGGATGACAAAAGGAGAAACTGCTGCAATCTACACAGTTGTCTATGTTTATCGTAATGAAAGAACATTACCACAATGTTTTAGTATGGCTCTGTGGTGTGCATTATGACTTCTGAACCATTCCTGATGGAAATTGTTAATAACAGAATATAGCCTGCTAACAGAGCAGTAGAGTATATATTTTTGAAATATGCTATATTAAATTTACAAACATAACAAAAAACATGCCTTTATGTTACATGACTGCATCATTTGAACGAGTGTAGCTGTGATTGTAAGTAATGAGCTGTAAAGACATAGAAGGGTTTTTTTGTTTGTTTGTTTTTTATCAGTGAAGCTCTTTTAAGTTGATAATGCTGTGTTTTGGATGGAAAAATTTAATTGCAAGCACAGAACTGCTTGTTTTTTGACAGACATGGTTTTGTTTCAGTTTAAGCATGAGTAAAAATGGGTAATTCTGATGTAGAAGCTGGTTTGGAGCTTTTGAATGAAGCACAATACAGCACAATAGCATGGCAGATATCCTGAGGCATCATCAGCAGGAAATACACCGCTGATGGCTGCTCTCCAAGTACCCCATAACTGTGTTTGTCCAGGATTACTGTTATGTTGCTGTGACAAGTGTCTGAAATAGTATTTGGCAGTCAGTGAATGAAGAGTTTGTCAGGTCATTTACCTTTAATACAAATCTGCTTGTAAGCCAATAGTTTATTTTTTCAATGCAGCATCCACCAGCCTTATTTTTTTGACACAGTTTCCTTTTATTAATTGTATTTTCAGTGAGCGAGGACAACCTTATCTGCTCTACATAGCACTTGCTCATATGCACGTCCCCTTGGCCCCTCCACTATCTCCAGATGCCCCTACCACTGATAATCACCCAAATAGTGGAGTGTATGCTGCCAGTCTGCGAGAGCTGGATAGTCTGGTTGGGGCAATAAAGAATGCTTCTGAGGCCACAGACAGAGACAATACACTCATCTGGTTCACTGGTTGGTCACCTGGATTCATGTCTGATATTCTGACAAAGCCTGTAATACTGTCTTGAATGTCTTGCCTTGTGTGCACACTCTTTACAGGTGACAACGGTCCATGGGAACAGAAATGCCAGTATGCAGGAAGCGTAGGGCCCTTCAGAGGCAAATGGCAGACCAGCAAAGGTAAATAAAATAAGCTTCCTGAGCAGTATAACGTCCACTTTATTGCTTTGCATCATCATATTTACATTTTTTTCTGCCTGTGTACTAGGTGGCGGTTCAGCTAAGCAGACTACGTGGGAGGGTGGTCACAGAGTGCCTACAGTGGCTTATTGGCCTGGAAGGATTCCTGCAAATACCACCAGCTCGTCCCTGCTCAGGTGCACCACTTTAGTAGCGTGCACAGGCTAGTTTATATCATTTAAATAGGTATACAGTATGCATACAATATATTTGTGAATATAGATGAGCAATTTTATAGATCCTATAAAATATATGACTACCGTACACGGTCATAAAGCCAAAGAGTACAGAAGAACCTTGTTTACTGACTCACCCAACAGTCTTTTACCAGCCATTAAAAACAGTGCTTACTCACTCCTTATCTCTTTGTGCAGTGGTATGGACATCTTCCCAACTGTTCTGTCTCTGGCGGGGGTAACACTCCCTTCTGACAGACGTTATGATGGCATTGATGCCACAAATATCCTCCTACATGGTGAACAGTTGGGCCATGAGGTGAAAAAAAATTTCACTTTGAATTTATATTTAGCTGTATACACTTGCTGGCCACTTTGCTATGTACACCTGTTCAGCAGTTGTTAGTGCCAGTCAGGCTGGTCTGAGTATTTAAGAAACAGCTGATCTGCTGGGATTTTCCTGCACAACCATCTCTAGGGTTTGCAAAGAATGGTCCAGGAAAAGGAGATAATATCCAGTGAGCGACAGTTCTTTGGTCAACACTGCTTTGTCGATGACATAGGTCAAAGAAGAATGACCAGCTGATGGGAAGATAACAGTAACTCAAATAACCACTCATTACAACCGGGGTTATCAGAAGAGCATCTCTAAATGCGGGGTCAGAATTTGGCTTGAATAGAATAAAAGCATTGAACGATCCTGGCTTGTGTCCATGGTTCAGTCTGCTGCTGGTAGTGTAATAGTGTGAGGGATGCTTTCTTATATTCTCTGAGAACTAATTGAGTACCAGTCGTTTAAATGCCAAAACCTGAGTATTGTTGCTAACTATATCCATGTTTTTATGACCACATGTATCCATGTTCTGATAGCTCATTCAAGTAGGATAAAATGCCATGTCGCAAACCTCACAATCTCTTACACCTTTTGGATGTGGTGAAACAAGCAGTTTGCATCATGGGCATGCAGATGACAAATCTGGGCCACTATTTGACACTATCGTGTCGACGTGGACCAAAATCTCTGAGAGTTTTGACAACTTATTGAATGCTTTGATTATTTATACCGTGAAGATTTAGGGCAGTTCTGAATCCCAAAGAGGGTTTAGCCTGGTATTAGCAAGTTGTATTACCAAGTGGCCTGCGAGTGTACTTTTCACAGTGATGTTGTATTTTTGAGTTGCCTGCAGACATCAATCCTTCTTTTCTGTAGTTTCTCTTCCACCCTAACAGTGGTGCTGCAGGGAGGTTTGGTGACCTTCAGACAGTTCGCAGTGGGAGACACAAAGCTTTCTACATCACAGGTACTGGTCAAATGGAGGGCACGCGTGCCCACCATCCACAATCCATTACACTACAGTCGGGCATGATGTCATGTTATTAAAACAGCTTGAGAAACAAACTTCTCTAATGCTGATGACGTGTTTATTCACATATGTTTGCAGTGCTGCTTGTTATGCCCTACCACTGTGGTGGATGGTTTACATAATGTCATCATGGTGGTACCAGACTGGTGACCCTGCTCTGCAGACAGATGTTTAAAAGAGAAAAACAACCCTAAAGGCTACATTGTAGCAGATTCATTCTCATCCTGAAGCATCATCTTGCAAAAATCTTTGCATTTATTTAAATAATTCTAAACCCTGAACTAAAGTAGTAACTCAGCAGCGTTTCAGAACACTCTTCAATTTAATGTAGGCGAAAAGGGGCTTATGGGGAATGCATGTATTCCTGTTTCTTTATAGGTGCAGCAGAAGCATGCGGTGGAGAAACAGGAAAGCAGCAGGTCCACGATCCTCCACTAATATTTGATCTTGAGCGTGATGAGGCTGAGGAAACACCTTTGGATGTCAAGACAACTGAATACCAGGTGGTAGCGGAGAGGATCGCTCGGAGGAGGGAGAAGCTATTATGGGACATCGCCACTGACAAGTCAGTGTCCATCGCAGATTACAGGACAGACGAGTCAGCAGCACCGTGCTGTGACCTGACACAGACTGTTTGTCGTTGCCCCAGGCTGGGTTGAGGGTGGGATTCACATGTAAACACTCACACAAGAGGCTGATAAGACAGGCTCACAGCTGGAGAAACAAGTCTCACTCTTTAAAAAAATGTGATTAGCACTTTGTTTGTAGAAGAAGCCATTAGTGAAGGGGTTCAATGGCCAGAGGCTACAGGACATGTACAAACAAGATGAGAGGGCAAAGAGAAGTAGGTGGATGAACTTTGGCCTGTTAGTAAAACAGTGGCTGGAGTAATTCTCAGTAATTTTAGAAAAATAACACATCTTATATCAGATCATAAGACATACTAAATTTAGTGGATAGGATTGGGCTTAGGGCAGAGACTTTTGTTGCGACAATCAAATTTTGGAGACCAAACATCTGAAAATAGATCCTTATTGTTATCTTGTTGAATATTTGATGGCTTTTATTATAATATTCAAACATTTATAATATAATTACAAATAAAAAACAAACAAAACAAAACTTGTTGCAGAGGTCAAATCATTTCTAAGATTTAATGAGTCTCTGGTGTAAATGTCCAGTATTGAACAGCTCAATGCAGCTCACAGGTGCCCTAACAGCGCCACCTTCTGGCAAGTCATATTACTATGTTACTTATTACAACAGTACTATAAAGAAATGTTATATACACATTATACACTGTAAAAACCCATTAACATATATTTTACGAATGTTAAGTCTATGTGTTGATGTGTAACACATTACACAAAAAGGATACTTAATGCATTAATGTAAAAATAACTTGACGTATATGTTAACATATTCAGAATTATTAAGTAAATAACACGTTTTTTAGGCTTGCACTGAAAACAATGGACCTGTAGCTTTGTCGTGTACAGCTCGTCCCAGGATTTGCATTTAGCTGTCGACTGCTGCACCTACAGAGCAAAATATTTCATCAGGTTACATTTGTGACTCTGCAGGATTTTTCAGTCTCGTGTATTGCTACCATAATTAGTATCACAGCTGCATCGGCAAGTCATATGATACTTATGGCATGTATCGTGATTTAAATAGTGTATTGTATAATATCTATGTATAATTTCTTTCTGAGTGAACTACTGCTTGTCTCTCCTGAGGTATCATACATTTTTATGACCACTGATTGAAATGTTCTGGAGCCCCATACACAGGAATGGCCCTGATAAATGTCCTAAGACTTAACATTGCACTTGGCTTGTTAAGAAGTAAAATCTTAGGTGAGTTTTAAGCATACCTCCCAGGGACCAGTCACACTAGGGAAAACAGCGGTCGGAGACTGCTGTGCGGAAAAAAAAAATTATGCCTGTATGCAATTAACTTGCAGTGGTATTGCCTTTGAAATGGTCTCTTCAAAGACAGATCATTTTGAAGCAATGCTCAGCTGCTGTCTTTAAACCAACTTTGGTGCGTCAATTTGGCAATAAAACTGGGATAAAACGGTAATAAGACGAAGTCAGTCTGCGATAAATTTTTGATTAAACAGGGTTAAGTTGGCACTTAAGCGCTGTATGCAATAATACCCTAATTGAAATCTGTTGCCGTCTACCTCAGTCCTCAGTCAGTCCTACCAGAGCCAAGGGTGGACTCAGCACAAGTGGACTGGGAAAACTTTATAAATTTATAAACAAACAGCTGCAGCTAATTCATTCCATCAATGACCAACATTATATCAAGAGCAACGTAACTGTGTGGCTCAAAAATGAGGATACCAGAAATGTAATAACAACACGATACAGTTTGAATTCAGGTTTCAGGGACGTTCTGCTCTGAAAACAGTGGGACAGTTGAGAAAAGTGAGAGAAGGCGGAAGGAGAATCAACATGTTTATGCTACAACACATTAACTTCTAGTGTGTCAAACTTGATACATGAGTTTTAGAGAATCTTACATCATCAGTGTGATTTCTTTCCCCCCTGAAAAAATTGCAAAACACATTTTTTAAGAAATAAATTGCAAAGAAAAACACAGATGTGGTAAGCATGATACAAGTTAAAACTCATATATCAAAATTAATATTTAATTAATTTTAAAGCGTTAGAAGGGTCAATAAACACTCAATTTTCTGTCTTAATTTCATTGCTCAGACTTTAAAAGGATAACGGTGATCTCTTATTTTGTTATGAATAACTGGGGACTGTGTGGCCCTGAGAACTGAGGTTCAGGCGGAGCCCAGGTTTTATCCAGAGATTTACTTCACTGCAAACACTTCCTTCATATACCTGAAATCTATGTACACTTTGTGAACCTGAATTGGAGTTATGCACCAGGGCTGCTGTCTCACATCCCACAGTTAGAAAACCTTGAATTAAGGCATCTGTTAAGCATAAAATATTAATTTAACTAATCCTAACATACTATAACATTCAGACACTGCTATAATACACTAGCACAGTCCCACTGATAGCTCAATTTTGAAAGACACATGTAATGTATGTATTAGTGTCTGTCGAGGGAAAGAAAGAAAGAGAAAGAAAGAAAAATGAATCTTGCTCTGTGTGCACGCTGCTGAGAAAAGGCAACGCTGAAATGTGATTAAACACTGTAACTCACTGTAAAAAGGATGACAAGCTGTATACTCATATGTGGTTCTCCTACAGCCTTCTGAAAGTCTGAACATAAGACATGCTTTGCAGCATTGAATTCAGTGCAGCTTGCAGTGAGTTGCCCACCACAAATCTTTGTAACTGACACTGACGCGATTCATTGTATCCTCACTTGGAGAAATAAACATGATGGTGCAGACGAGATCCTCATCTACGTAGACTGACTCCGGGTTGCAGCAACTTACTGCAATATTTTGGTGTTCTATTTGCATTTATAAATAAGCTGGCAATTATTTGGAAATCTGAAATAACTGAAATAATTTGGAGGCAGGTTGCTTCCCCCCAGATGACCTGTGCAAATGCCTTGCAATCAAAAGCAATCGCTCAGAGGTTGGGGGCACTGTACACTCAACCTCTGGGTGACCAGTTGGTCAACAATTTGTATTTGGTCCCAAAAAAAACTTGCCAATTGCCAATTTTTTCCTAGTGTGACTGAGGCCATAGGAGCACTTTTGTTATTTTAACCCCTGGATATTATTGAGCTTAAGTATTGTCGGTCAGCTCATACTACTTACCTGCTCTTTAGGTTGCTACCATAGTAATGATTTGTCGTTGGACAATACATATATTCAACAGTAGTATAAAAGTCAGAATTTCTAGCTGTGCACAGTGATTATTTCAACATGTTTAACACTGTTGTTAGTGGTAGTATATGGGAGTTAACATTAGGATGGTTCAGACAGCCTTTGACTTAAAGAACAAATGTTCTGTTGATGTTTTTTTCTTTAGGATGAGTGGACCTTCTGCTCTGTTTTAGTGTTTTTTTCTATATCCTTTACAAATAACAATGGGTGCACAAAATACAGAAATACAAGAAGGTAATATCCTTCCAAGATTTAACTTTAGGTGTGCAGGGTAACTTGTGAGAGGGTTGGGAAGCCACAATGTCGCAACACATTAGGAATATTTTGTCCAACCTTCCTACTAGAAACAGGTAAGTCTGGTTTGTGTGCAGGGGCAGGGGCAGGGAGGGTACCCTGGGGAATTTGGTCAGTTATTCTGGTTTCCAACCGGAGGGAACTCATTCTCATCATCCAGACAAACGGGGCCCTCAGCAAATTCGTGCTCAGGGATGACTTCACCCTTCTGGGCTCCACCGTCTTCGGAGTAGCCTGGAAAGAAGCAAAGAAAGAGCATTTTAAAATTTCAAATATTTCTGATCATATTTGGATGGCTAGGGTTTTAACTATAAAGAAACAAGCTTCATTTAAACAGGAGTCGCTTGACAACAATACTAAGAGTTGAACATACACACACTATTTACAGCTGTGTTTAATAGCCATTAAACATAAAGTATACTGACTATGCTCATTTTAAAGTGTCAGCCTTAAATCTTACCCATTAGAGTGGTGGAGGAGGGTGCGGTCGTGGGGAGAGCCACAGTGGCAGCATATGTTTGGCTAGGTGGTTGTGGAGGGACATTCTCGGGGTTCTCCTCTTCCTTCTGGTCCACCTGCTCCTCATTGGACTCAAAGAGCCTGAGGAAGCATGGAAGAAATGGGCTGAATAGGATTTAACACCTAAGATAATGCGACAACAGGAATGCACAACAATGTGAGATTTCTAAACAGCAACAAAAGATGGAAAAGTATGGAAGTAAGGAAATGGACAACTGTTTAAATGCATACAGATACAAAAAAATAGCATTCAAGCGTTTTCAGCTCCTACATGTGATTATAGTGCACATGATTACTAGAGATGGCACGATACGACTTTTTTATGTCCGATACCGATACCGATATCATAAATTTGGATATCTGCCGATACCGATATGAATCCGATATAGTGTTTTTTAATCAACAAAACTGTTTTTTTAAATATCTTGCTGCATTTTGTATAAGTTCATACTCAAGTTTAAAACAACAACTACACTAAAGCTATTCTGTTATACCTGTATGCAAAAAAAAAATAAATTTCATAGTTCAGCAATACTGATCAATCTAATAAACTTAAACCTACACCATCCTCCCTATTCTGGTATTTTAAAGAGTACTTAGCATAAATATTAAGCAACCTAACTAATAGGGTTCCAACTCCCAGCAACAACAAAGATAAATAAATAAAAAATAGGGAACCACCCCTCACGCTCCACCTCATGATGCTTAATCGACGTAATCAACCTTAATTTGATGCAGTGTGAAAAAAAAATGCACAGAAATCAATTATTTTTCAAGAAATATTAAATAGATTCAACATCTTTCTTCAACAAAATTGCAGACTGCACAGATGGTACCTTCCCAAAGTAAAAAGTACTATAGCTTACTAGGGTATATATATTAGACTTAATAGTCACTATATACAGTAATTGACTTCTATTCATTTTACATCAAATTAAAACTTTGCGTGTCAGATAATTATTTATTAAAAGCTAGACATTTTAAATGAGAATAAGAAAGAAAAGTATGTCTTTGTGCCCCCTTTTCCCTGTTAATGCCCTATCGGCCCCCCTGGCTAAACTTTGCTAGATCCGCCCCTGCTCAGTTACCAGCGTCAGCTACGTAAAAAAAGATCCTGGTGTAGAAAGTAATATTAAATAAATTCTAACAACAGCTGATCAAGCTTAAACGTGCTGCTGTTGTTTATCCACTGGTTTCCTCTTTCTGGTGCAAAGTGGGCTAAAAACAAACCAGAGAGACGGAATTGCGACAGAAAAGCCGATCAGCTGATCATTAAGCAGTTTCACGATTGAAGTAGCAGCAAGAAGAGGCAGTCGCTCCATATATCGTTTGTTAAGCTTAACGCAGGAATGCTTTACAAACATTCAGAGATGGACTTACACACTTGCTTTACTGCTCTCGGGGATAACTTTGTCGGAGATGAAATGCCGGGTTGCTAGCGAAGCTCCAAATGCTATCCAGACCACCGACAGGTCCCGCATGCCACAGCCGCTCTATCACGTGATGCATACTGCTCCGACGTGCTAACGTTCTGAGGCGAGTTACGGCGTGTTGCAAGTTTTGTGAGGTGCTTTCGTGATATTTAATGGATCGGATTACATTTTTTATTTTTCTCCGATATCCGATCCAGTAATTTAGGTCAGTATCGGACCGATACCGATACGTAATATCGGATCGGTCCATCTCTAATGATTACATCTTCATCTTCACCTTTCTATCTGCCTCAAGATGTCTAACTTTTCAGTTAGAGTAAGTCAAGGGGAACCAAAATAAGTATACATTTTAATTTAGAATGAGGATTTCCTGCCATATTTATAACCTGTACATCCCACTAAGATATACACACCTGTGCTTTTGAACAAGGACACACTCGCCTCCATCCTGTGGATCCACATTATAGATGTAAAGAAACCCATCTGAAGATGCCACAAGCAGGCGAGGAAGCTTCTGAATCCTGACAACAACATCAACAAAAACAACACACACACAATATAAATGAACCTGCACAGATACAGACTTGTGTTTTTTCAATATACCTGTATAGTTGTAGTTCTCTTACGTAGCGAGGGCACAAATGTTCTTCAGACCGAACATGTTGAGTCGCACTGTGGCAAAGGCTCTGTCCTGATTCATCATGTCAGATACCTGAGTGGGTAAGTAGGTACTGGCTGCTGTGAACATTTTCCCCACATATGCTGACCATGTAGGGGACTCTTCCTCTTGGCTGGAATCAAACAAGATGCTTTGTAGTTAAAGAGAAAGAAAACATTTAACATGAATAAAAGACTACTAAAGATAACAGTTTTATAATATAATGGAGCAATGAGAGTTAGAAAAAAGTGCTGTTTTTAATAATAACACAGCAGAGAGGCCGAGGCATTCATTTACTCTGGTTAGGAAGAGCAACGTTTGAGACAAAAGCATCTCAACTGTCAGTGAGTCCCCCGTGCAAAATAAAATAATAGTAATGGTGAAGCAGGATAATACTCATCTAAATAATGGTTTATTATCAGTTATCACCAGCCACTTTATTAGGTACACCAGTTCTACTAAAGTTCAAACCGAGCATCAGAGGAAAAAAGATGATTTAAGTGACTTTGAATGAGGCTTGGTTGTTGGTGCCAGATGGGCATCTCAGAAACTGCTGATCTGCTGTGATTTTCTCGCACTACCATCTCTAGAATTTCCAGAAAATCTGAAAAAGAGAAAATGTCCAGTAAGCAGCAGTTCTCTGGGTGAAAATGCCTTGTTGATGTCAGAAGGTCAGGAGAAAATTACTAAACTGCTTCAAGCTGACAGGACGAAAAAAACCAACTCGAATAACCCCTTGTTACAACCAAGGTGGGCAGAAGAGCATCTCTGAACACAAAACACATCAAACCATGAAGCAGGAGGAGACCACGCTAGGTGCCACTTCCTTCAGCTAAGAACACGAAACTGAGGCTACATTTCAAAACTGGACAATAGAAGATTGTATAATCTGACGTGTCTCAATTTCTGCTGAAATATTTGGATGGTAAGGTCAGAATTTGGCATAAACAACATGAAAAAATTGATTCCTCCTACCTTTTATCAATGGTTTAGGCAAAGTTGGCCAAATACTCCTCCACACATGTAATGGTGTGGAGGAGTATTTTGTTGGCTAGCTTTGGGTCCCTTAGAAACAACAGAGCATCATCTAAATGCTACTCAGCCTACCAAAGTATTGTTACTGAGCATGCACATCCCTATACACGGTGCACCATTGTCTAATAACACCCTATATCTCAAAGCTCAAGCCATCCCTTTCTTGATCATGACAGGGAGTCTGCTATATTCAAATGGCCTCCAGCCTCACACGTTTTGGGATCTGATGAACAGGAGATTTACAGCTGACCAGCAGGCAGATCTGCAGCAGCTGTGTGATACTATTATGTCAATATGCTCTAAAAGACCTAAGGAATATTTTCAGCATCCATCCATTATCTTCTGGTTATCCAATACAAGGCTGCAGCTGTTAGGGTAAGAGACAGGGTCCCCAGTCTAACACTTAGAGACAGAAAACCATTTGCATTCACAATTTAGAATCACCAATTAACCACTAACTGCATGTCTTTGGACTGTGGGATTAAGACAGAGTGTCTGAAGAGAACCCACGCAAACACAGGGAGAACATGCAAACCCCACACAGAAACACCTTGTTGAAATTCTGCCATTAAGAATTAATGCTGAAGAGAAAAAGTGGGTCCAATCCAGTGCCAACTACTTTTATAGATGCACCTAATAAGTGACTGTGAATATTTACATTAATTAACATATGACTTTATATAATAGGATTAATATTATTCTCAACACAATTTTCTTTTCAAAATTAGATAGTGAGTAACTGAAAAAAGAAGCTTGAAAAAGGAAGAGAGAGTCAACCTTGGGCTGTGCTGCTCCAGTTTAAAGATATGGACCGTCTCAGTGTTGCTGGAGGCACACAGGAACTGTGCATCTGCACTGAAGGACAGCGAACTGATACTAACATATCTGGAACACACACAGGAAATAGAAAGAGAAACAAAACAGTGAGATTTAATTTCTTTTAAGTAATCCAAAACTAACATTACAGTGATGTATTATTAAAGCCCGTGCACGACTTTGCCTTTAAGGATTTTTGTCTGAGATAAGAAATGACTCTGCAAACCTTTGGACACAGTCCGGTCACAGCAGTGTGAGTGTTGAAACGCTGTGTATGACAGCCTCCATGCTATCTTACAGTGTAATGTTTCCATGACCCCACCACTCACATTACTGTTAGTCAGTCACTGACACTGGAACCTGCTCAGCACATTCACAGCCATGTATCATTGGCTGTTGAGCGGAAGAGCAGTAAAGTATCTTACTCACCAAAACATGTAAGTGGTGAATATTACCAGATTTATTTGCACTGCTCACCTTCATGTCACGAGAAATTTATTAAACCTCTTTCCTACATTATGAATCATGTTTGTTCAATGATTTTTTTTCTTTTCAATTCTGACTGCTGGTCAGTACTTAATGCCTAAACTACGTGAAAAGAATAATAATAACCTTTTCATGCCTCTGCGAAATTCAAACAGCTTCTGTCCTTCAGGGATGCTGAAAACTCTGATGACAGTACCCTGTGGAGGAAAGCGTGGTCAGGAGGGACTGATGTGTAATAAAAGAGAAGGAAGGTGAAAAAGGAAATCAAACCCTCACCTTCTCCGAAGCACTAGCCAGCTTTGTGCCGGAGGCGTTGAATGTGAGAGCTGCCAGGGGACTGTCATGGGCCTGGATCAGCGTCACAGTGCTCTAAAGGGGCAACAATGCTCTTTAACACAAGGCTGCTCTTTTCCCCCATGGGGTTTCCAGGTGAAATGAAAACAGCTGCATTTCTTTCCTTTGTTGCCTCACCAGATTGTTGGCATCATAGACTGTGATCTCTCCCATGGTGGCGCTACCAGGATACGCCAGGAAGGAGTTGCCATGGTTGATGGAGAGTGCACAGAGACCTATAAAGGAGACAAGAGGATTATTTACTATTTTATCTTTTTTTTTCTTTTCATAATCACTGATTTGGCTTTTTTGCCTATTGGAGTTAACATGCATTATCTAATCTGACTTATTACTTATAAAGAATAATGTGTTAGGCCTGTGAATACATTGGATCAAGCAACTGTTGCATGCTTTTTTAAACACAGTGCTTTGGAAAGCCTATGAAATGCAAAATTCTTATCACTGTTACAGGAACTGAAGCGCCTTGTCACATTTAATCAGTATTGATATAGCAGAGTCCATTTGCTGACTTTATGATTGTTGTCTGCTTGTTTTGTAAATTGAAAATGTATCCACAGTGGCTTCCAGTCAAAAAAGTAATGTAAATTCCACTTGCATGATTAAATACACAGCTAACACACATGTATATGATACTACTTTTCCTTACAGTCCCCCAAATATTCCCATATATTATTCAAGTGTCACAAAATGCATAAATTTCATTGCATTGGATAGCATAATGTCAAATCAAATTGTAGCTGCATTTATTTTCTCTGCACACAGTAACTTCTAACTCTCTCTTTAATCACTTAATCACCTTTAAAGCCAACTGGAATCTCCGGCAGGCTACGTAAAAGACATGCTGATCCCATCTGAACTGTATGCAGCCCTCATAAACAGTATGGCAACCTTAAAATCTCAGCTGAGCCCTTTCTGGCTGTTCTAAGGTGACCATGTGTCTGCCATCAGGGCCTCTCGGCTATTGTGGCTCGCAGCTTCATTGACTTCCCTTAGATCTTTTCTGAAAACATGTTTTTATAGACCAGGTTTTATGCGATGTGTCTGTTTGTCTTTTTGATATTACTTTGCTTTTTGTTCTTTTTCTACTGACATTTTGCATTTAGTTCTATGCCCCTTTTCCTTGTATCAATTATATCTTCTTTTTTTTAATCTATTATTGTTTGCGATTGCAGACTGGCTTTACCTTCTAAGCATCCTTCTTTTGCCTTCATTAAAAAACTTTCTAAAGAGATTTTAAAGGTGCTGTACTATTATTAATGCTTCAGTGTCTTCTAGCCCACAGAACAACTTGGCAACATCTGGGCATCAGGCTGTCTCTCTAACAGTTGGGAGTTTTGGGGTTTTTTTTGTCATGTTTCAGCAGGCAAAGCTTTAATTTCTTCCAAAAGCTGTAGTCTACCTGAGGGGTTGGTGGGTGTGTTGAGCAGCGTCTTAAGGAGCTTCATGTCTTTGATATTGTGGATGTAGATCGACTCTTCGAGGCACACCACGAGCCGCTGATGTTGAAAGAGACACGAGCACAAGAACATGTAATTATCAGCACAAACTGGGATGATAAAGGGGTATGCAAAGCTGTCACTCTTGTCTTTACCTGTCTGTTGAGCCTGACAGAGAGGATGTTGTTGGAGTAGCTGTAGTTACAAATTTCCGTGCCTTTCTTAAAGTGATAGACGTTCATTCGTCGTGGCATGGACAGACTGACCACAACCACTAGGCTGCTGGAAAACAGTCGCTCCACTATATAGACATCTGGACACTCCACTGGGGAAAGAAAAACAGATGAATCTCTTGAATACTTGCTTACAGGGAGTGCAGAATTATAAGGCAAGTTGTATTTTTGAGGAATAATTTTATTATTGAACCATGTTCTCAATGAACCCAAAAAACTCATTAATATCAAAGCTGAATGTTTTTGGAAGTAGTTTTTAGTTTGTTTTTAGTTTTAGCTATTTTAGGGGGATATCTGTGTGTGCAGGTGACTATTACTGTGCAGAATTATTAGGCAACTTAACAAAAAACAAATATATACCCATTTCAATTATTTATTTTTACCAGTGAAACCAATATAACATCTCCACATTCACAAATATACATTTCTGACATTTAAAAACAAAACAAAAACAAATCAGCGACCAATATAGCCACCTTTCTTTGCAAGGACACTCAAAAGCCTGCCATCCATGGGTTCTGTCAGTGTTTTGATCTGTTCACCATCAACATGGCCTGTATTTATATAGTGCTTTACTAGTCCCTAAGGACCCCAAAGCGCTTTACATATCCAGTCATCCACCCATTCACACACACATTCACACACTGGTGATGGCAAGCTACATTGTAGCCACAGCCACCCTGGGGCGCACTGACAGAGGCGAGGCTGCCGAACACTGGCACCACCGGGCCCTCTGACCACCACCAGTAGGCAACGGGTGAAGTGTCTTGCCCAAGGACACAACGACTGAGACTGTCCAAGCCGGGGCTCGAACCGGCAACCTTCAGATTACAAGGCGAACTCCCAACTCTTGAGCCACGATCGCCCATTGCGTGCAGCAGCAACCACAGCCTCCCAGACACTGTTCAGAGAGGTGTACTGTTTTCCCTCCTTGTAAATATCACATTTGATGATGGACCACAGGTTCTCAATGGGGTTCAGATCAGGTGAACAAGGAGGCCATGTCATTAGTTTTTCTTCTTTTATACCCTTTCTTGCCAGCCACACTGTGGAGTACTTGGACGCGTGTGATGGAGCATTGTCCTGCATGAAAATCATGTTTTTCTTGAAGGATGCAGACTTCTTCCTGTACCACTGCTTGAAGAAGGTGTCTTCCAGAAACTGGCAGTAGGACTGGGAGTTGAGCTTGACTCCATCCTCAACCCGAAAAGGCCCCACAAGCTCATCTTTGATGATACCAGCCCAAACCAGTACTCCATCTCCACCTTGCTGGCGTCTGAGTCGGACTGGAGCTCTCCGCCCTTTACCAATCCAGCCACGGGCCCATCCATCTGGCCCATCAAGACTCACTCTCATTTCATCAGTCCATAAAACCTTAGAAAAACCAGTCTTGAGATATTTCTTGGCCCAGTCTTGATGTTTCAGCTTGTGTGTCTTGTTCAGTGGTGGTCGTCTTTCAGCCTTTCTTACCTTGGCCATGTCTCTGAGTATTGCACACCTTGTGCTTTTGGGCACTCCAGTGATGTTGCAGCTCTGAAATATGGCCAAACTGGTGGCAAGTGGCATCTTGGCAGCTGCACGCTTGACTTTTCTCAGTTCATGGGTAGTTATTTTGCTCCTTGGTTTTTCCACACGCTTCTTGCGACCCTGTTGGCTATCTTGAATGAAACGCTTGATTGTTTGATGATCACGCTTCAGAAGCTCTGCAATTTTGAGACTGCTGCATCCCTCTGCAAGATATCTCACTATTTTTGACTTTTCTGAGCCTGTCAAGTCTTTCTTTTGACCCGTTTTGCCAAAGGAAAGGAAGTTGCCTAATAATTATGCACACCTGATATAGGGTGTTGATGTCATTAGACCACACCCCTTCTCATTACAGAGATGCACATCACCTAATATGCTTAATTGGTAGTAGGCTTTCGAGCCTATACAGCTTGGAGTAAGACAACATGCATGAAGAGGATGATGTGGACAAAATACTCATTTGCCTAATAATTCTGCACTCCCTGTACTTCTACTCAGAGAAGTTATGGAAAGTACCTCATGTCAAAATTCATTCATAGTACATTCACAGTATCCCATCTATTTGTGAGCTGTGAGAATGGTTTGACCTGTAGCAGACTTGCTGCCAGTCTTCGCAGCAGCCTTTTGGTACAAAAAAAAAAGAAGTGCCTCCGTCTGCGTTTACCTACCTTGCACATCAGACTAAACATGACTTGAACAGCCTAAATTAAGTTGAACATGACCACAGCTCAAACTATGCTGTGCAGACCTCTGTCACTGTGTACTCGTGTCATATTTAGGGGGCAGAATGCAGGTTGGTTTGTTTGCTGATTAAAGAGAGTGAAGAACAGTGTCACTCCTACCCCCTTCATGGATGCAGTCCAGTTTGTCCACAGCTGTGACTGAGAAGAGCCGGTAGCCGGTCTTAGTGCCCACTGATAGAGAGCTACAATGGAAGCACACCCAAATACTTTTTTTAGTAACACTGTAGTTACATAGTATACCATCGGCCTTTAATTTAAGTTGGATACATTGGAATACCTTAAAAAAATAATGTCTTTAGTATTATACACCAACACACACATATGGTCACTAGTATAATACTGTAAACCATTGCGAATGGTTATAATGGATCATAGATACCAATGCTGTAATAGCTACTTTCTAAGCAAGAAAATAATACACTGTGGCCTCAGTTGACTTCCTTACAGCTCTACTGATAACTAACCCATCATTGTCCATGATGCAATAGTAGCATGACCATAACTGACAACAGGGTTAGGACATGGTTATCAGATCACAGAACTACTTTGTTAGGCTTAGGGCAGCTTAAGCCTGCCACAAAGAATTTCAGGCAAACATCTGTTTATGTGCACAAGTCTTTGGCACCTGAGTCATTATCATGCTTAGGCAACAAAGCCTTAAAGCAATTACCATTAAAAGCGGTTAATTTCCATAAAGATGCCTGCCTTCCTAGCTCAGCTGGAGATGAGAGGAGCATTGTGGTCAGCAGGCTTATTTGGCTGTTTAGCCTGAAGCATACCCAAAGGAGTTGTTTGTTTAAGGAGACACACATTAAAATCAAGAGTTTGTGAATTCTTGGTTCAGTATGAGATACTGTAAAGCAGATTTTTCTTAAAGCTCCTTTATTTTCATTATTAACAAATAGCACTGCACGTTGACTGGGAGTGTAAGCAAGAGACTGTCAAGAGACTGTTAAACTGTGTTACTACAAGTTTGGTTATAATACTAAAAGACTACTCAAAAGTGCAATAGGCCACACAGTGGCCTACTTCATATCCAGCTCTATGGGACTCTCGTCTAGAAGTTTAAATGGTGCACACAAAAAGGTTACTTCATTTTGCATGCGCTCACTTTGCAGGTCCCATCAGAAAATAAACCACATTATAGAAATGCAGCTGAAAATAATTATGCAACGGTCAGGTGTATCAAGGAGATTGAGTTCATGCAGGGCCCAGCTCGCAGGTCGCTTACGTGGTGTCCTGGTTAAACGAGGCACAGATGAAACCTCGATGCACTCCGGGGTCGTCGGATAAGTCCGGTGACTCCATCCCAGCAGCTGAATTCCCCCTCCTCTAGAGGTCGGAGGCCTTGGGCCCGGGTCGATCACCGCCGGAACCCGCTTCCCCTTTTGCTGCTCCCCGACTGTAAGCGCCACGCTCACACTCTTCGGGGACAGGAATGTCCGGGCAGGCTGGCTCAGATGGTGCACATCGTAAACAGGAGCGTGAGCTGCTATGGCTAACCGGAACGGGAGCAAAGATAAACAGGAACAGCTCACTGACGACCGTTTTACTTCGGAGAGGCTACACTCCCGTTGTTATTATTGTGTTATTAACTTCCAGTGTCCACACAGGAAAACAAAAACAGCTGATGGGAGGATGCGTCACCCTGAGGTACATCGTGATTGGCTTTCCAACCATACGTCTGCACGCCTCTCTGGCTTTTCTATTGGTCAAGTTGATAAAATCCAAGAATGGTTTTAGCAAACAGCTATCAATCAACCGAGCGGCTTGTTTAAGAGGAAAAACTGGTGATTGGCCAGTTTTGCTTTCAGTCTTGTCATGAGGAATTGTTTTGATGATTTGATTGGATGAAAACCCAGTGACACGCAAACAGCTTAAATTACAGTACGCAATTTTTGGTAATAGTTTACTTTTTTTTTTAAACAAAGTAATATGAAATTAAATATACTACTATAATATCTATGTAAAAATATTTTTATGTAAGAACATTTTTAATTTATTCGTATACGAAAATATTTCTATTTCAAAGTTTCGGTTTAAAGCACTGACGTGAATTCAGGTTTTTAAAACAACTAATTAACCATAAAAACAAACAAAAGATTAAGTAGTTTAAAGCTTTTACTATTAAGCTAAAACTGTGACCCAAAGAAAGTCTTTCCTCTTTCAGTTCCTACTTGCGGTGGCTGTTCATCTATGTCGTGTCTATGTTCGTTTGTCATGCTTACAAAAATAAAAATGTAAATTAAAAACTTGGATGTGCAATACATTACTGAGTCATTATTGTTGGCTCTGTGAGCCACGTCTAGATGAAGTTGAAGTGCAGACTTCCTGCTTTAATTTAATATATGATAATAAGGGATTTTTTTTCTTTTTGACAGCAATAGCTTTCAAATTCAGTGGCACACTTGGCATCAGTTTCAGACTTTTAAATACTTAACTGATGTTGAAATAGTGAATAAATAGCCCAGTCTTGCAAAAGAAACAGCAACAGAGTTTAGAAACAGGAAGCCTATTAATTAATACATTTCTTATTTTAAAAAAAACCCGCATTAAAGTGACACACGGTTCCATTGAAATAAGGGTTATATCCACAATGCATTGCGTGACCTCAACTCCAAAGCCCTATATACAAATGTGACCTGAAAGTGATGTCAGTACCCAAACATGTATGAACATTTCACTGATTTTATTTCAGGGCAATGTATTCATGCAGTAATCTTGTTAAATAAATAATAAATAAAATAAATTTCCCTCCATTGTACCTTATCCCTAGCGTCCTGTCACACCAACCCTGTGTATGCTCTCCTTCGCTGCATCCATGAACCTCCTCTGAAGTCTTTTCCTTTTCTTCCTGCCCAGCAGCACCTCCATGTTCAGCATATAATAGCATTTAATTTAGGTTATCTTGGTCACTCCCACTGAAAATCTTCACCTTTGCCACATCAAGCTCAGTCTCATGTCTTTTTTGTCACTGTCACCATCTCAAAATCATGCATCATAGCAGGTTTCACTGAAATCTTGTAACCTTCCCTTTCACTCTTGCTCCTTCTGTCACAAATCATCCCTGACACTCATCTCCACCCACCCCACCCTGCCCTTCTTCTCTCTTGTGCACTGTCCTTTGCCTTGGATCGTTGACCCCAGCTATTTAAACTCACTCTACCTTCACTATCTCTGCTCCTTGCAGCTTCACTGTTACACCTGTCCTCTTATTCACTGACTTTCATTCCCCTTTCCTCCAGATTATATGGTCACCTCTCCGTGCTCTTTTCCACCTGCTCCCTAATCTCACCATAGATCACTATCACAATATCATCTGTGGATACATGCAGTATTACTGAATTACCCAATAAGGTATAACACTATATCTGTAAAAAATAACGAATAACATTCATATGAGACATTTTTCTCCCTAATGAGTAGCTGCTTCAGCTTCTGATACTACTTCTTTAAAGTTGTTTACCGTTACAAGTTAAATGAAAGACTTGTTCTTGTAGTTGGGGTTCGTAGTGTTGTTGCTTTTGCCACCACGACCACTTTTTGAAATCAAATATTAATCAATTTCTTTGCCTTTTCCTTGACGTCACGATTTCCGTGCGGTCTCCTTTAAGGTTGCCACGGGTTACCGGCTCACATGTCAGAACGAAGAGAATTGACGTCAGTGACGGCTGTTGATTGGTTCTCAGCCGTATCCGGTGGGGCAGCGGTCCAGGGCTCGGGGAAAAAAATCGAAAAGAGGAGGAAGATCTGGTAACGGTGCGCTTTGAGAAATATCTTACATTCCGAGTCACCGTTTAAAGGCTCGGCAGGATTTTACCGTTTCTTGTGAGTATTCGTGTTGTTTTGGTTCGCGGAACATATGACCTCTGTATAGGTGAAATTTGTTTCCTCCGTCTCTCGTTTGTTTATGCTAGAACTCAAGATGGCGTCATTGGAGGAGCGCTTTGCCTTTGCACGGAGCTAGCGAGCTAGGCATCAAACCTGACATACATAAACTAGGCCGAAGGTAGTTTAGCAATCCTCTGATACGCGTGTTGCTCATTTGAGGAGTTTTCTGCTGCTTCTTCATATGTCGGGTTGCTCGTTTTATTAGCATTAATCTGCTCGTGTAAGTTACTTGACTGCAGCCGTCAGCTTTCTCGCGAAGCCTTCCTGACCTAGACAGTGTTACAGACAGGGCATCTGCTTCATATTTACTCTAACGGTGGTAGTATTTCACCACTTTTTAAACCATTAAATGCGTTATTACAATCCATCATCAGCTATGCTCATTTGTCTGCTGTTTAGCAAGGTCATTGTGCCTCGCTGTTGTTTTGTTTAATTGCATAGTTAGTTTTAGGCGATGCTGCAGGATAGTAGCTGATTCAAAGAATCAACATTTAAATATAAATAACTATTTTACGACATTTCAAATAAAGTAAGACTTTCTTATTGCATAAGACAGGAGAGCTTTCCTAGTAGAGGTTGCCGTAGCTCTTAATTTATACCACCTGGTCCGAAAACAGTATCGTTTACCACATAGTTATTCCTGTGCTGGGTTTAGATTAAAGCAAGCCTGCCAAGTTTCCACTACAAGCGTAGTTAGTTGTGCATAACGGCTGTGCGAGCTTCATCTTTGATAACATGGCTAGTAATCTCCCCTGGGCCTTGTCAGATTAGAAATTATCCGAATCCTATTATACTGATGCACATGCACGATACACTTGCAGGCACAGAATAGATTGTACTCTCACTCCGCAGGACTTGTTTACTCATTTACCCTTCTAAATGGCAGAGATGGGTTACATCAGGACTTTAGAGGCCTTCCTGATTTAGACTACATAGCCAGATCAAGCTCAGAGCTGTCTGAAGAAACTTATATCACAGAGGCTGATCAGATGATCTAAGGAGCTGTCAGGCTGTCTTGCTCAGCACCAGTATTGTGGCGTGAAATGTTGAAACCTCAATCATGTGCGCTTGCTTTTGGCCTGTTTCACATTTCACCATTCGTCTAAATTTAGGCCTTGTCTATGATAATGTTTCAGCCCTAGCCAGCTGCTCTGTCATTGATAGAGGGCTTAATTCAGTCTGGGGGAAAAAAACTTGAACTGTTTTGTGTAAATAAAACCAAGAAAAACGGTGTGCTTGTTTTAGTTTTGTTGTGTCTGCCTGTGTGTGATCACATCATATGACCATTTTTCGCTCCAGACAATTAGGAGCACTCGGGTTCCATAGTGACAAAAACAACATGCTGTGCTTTCTCACTCCGGCTCCATTTTTCTCACATTCTCACATTTTTCTGTGTGTCCAGTTCACATTGAGACGCTCAGGCTCTTTTACCCCGTGTCACTCTCTGTCCTCAGTGTTGTGCGCTGATGATCTGACACCATGCTTCTTTTCCTTTCCTCTCAGCACAAAGGTTAGAGGTCACAGAGCAGGGTTGCGGCTGTCGTCATGGCATCTGGAAGTACGAGCAGCGAGGAGGAGCGGAGCCTGAGGGAGTGTGAGCAGTATGTGCAGAAACACAACATTCAACAGCTGCTGAAGGACTGCATTGTCCAGCTGTGCACCTCCAGGCCAGATAGGCCCATGGCTTTCCTCAGGGAGTACTTTGAGAGGCTGGAGAAGGTTTGTGTGCTAATGTATGTTTGTGTCTTAGACAAATGCAAGCCATTTGTCAGTGATGGGTGGGCATCTTATACCCTTGTATTGGACTGTACTACTGCCAGTTACTGTAACCTACCTTCTGATTTGTGTCACTTACAGTGACGCCAAAATTCATAGCACTTTAAAGCAGAATGATTAGCTATTGGTCCAGCAGGCTGACAGCACTTAACCTCCCACATTGACCTTTTTCTATTTACAGTTGGTTCTTGATTTTTAATTTTTTCAGCATGCAATGGGGGAAAACAGACAAGCCCTATATTATACATTTTTCCCCTTTCTTTCTTTTCTTTCTTTCTTTTTTTCAAAGCACATCTTGTGGAAAAATATTTAGACCCACCAAATGTGCGTGCACACTTGGAGAACAGACTTCCAGAAAACTCTTTGAGAAGTGGATGCTATAGTTTACTCTAAATATTAGTAAAATATTGCCAGCCAGAGTCAGCAATAGCTCATATGAAGGAACAGAGAATAAGTAAAACAATTAATTAGTAGTCTGGTTACTGTCAGATCTTTTGCAGATTTTTATCTTCCAGAGACAGGAAAATGAAATAATACCTTAGCTACTATTTTGTTTATCTTATATTATTATTTTCTTCAACTGTAGTCATGATCATACATAGATGGACAGTTTCAGAGTTTTTTCTTCTTCAGGTTTGCAGTTATTTACGTTCAACATTCAGAACATTTGAGGCTTTCGTCCATCTTTTTATCTATTTTCTTTCGCTTATCCAAATCACCATGGCAGTGTGGCTGTGGACTATTTCAGCTGCCACAGGGTGGGAGGCAGCGTGCACCCTGGACAGGTCGCCAGTCTGTCACATGAGGCTTTTGTCAATATTGAATTATAAAAGGTTAAAAAGTAATCGGACGCTTGGCTCCAAAGTGTTGAGCCGTGTCATTTCATTGTTTTCATTGCTGAAAAGAGCTCAGGAGTAGCCCAGAGGTGATTTAGAGATGATTTATTCGACCTAGAATGAGTTTAATTGTCTTGGCAATATGAAGAGTAACAAAATAATGATAGCCAAATGCAAATAAACTATTAGATCTAAAAGAGAAACTGTTGATGTAATTTGCATGGGAAAGACGACTCTTTTTAGTTTATTTTTTCAAATAACTCCATGGCTAGTCTAGATTTCTGTCCAGCACATGATTAAAATAAGACCAGACAACACAATTTCATAAAATAGTTACAATATTAATTACTTTTGTTGGTTTTCTAAACTCAATTTGTTTGTCTGGTTTTTTTTGTGTGTTTCTATACACTAGGGGCCTCAGTTTTGGGCAATACAAATACTTAGTGTTTGTTATAAAAAGAATGTGGTTTCATGAATTCCTTCTGAAGAGTCTCAGCAGCATGCATGGTGCAAACAGGAAACATACTTCCTATTGAAATGCATATGTTTCAAAGTTGTACTGCCTGTAACAAAAAACGTTAAAAATCTTGTTACGTACACAGGAACAACTGGATAATGGGCTGCACCAAAACCTCTCAGGATTTATTAAAATTTTCAGACCCAGTGAAATCATCACAACATAAAGGCTACAGTCCAGATTACAAAAACAAAAGGGCGAGAGTGGAACTCATAGATTTCACAGTGTTATATGGAGTGATGAAGCAAAAATCGACCTCAGAACGATGGAAGGGGGAAAGTGTGGCTTGTGCACATGTGACTGCCAGTGGAACTGGGACAATAAAACGTATTGATCATTTCACTGCTCATAGAAACAACAGGATGAGTGTAGGGGTACACAGTGGCTTTTTGTGTGCTCAGATTCAACCAAATGCAACAAACTGATTTCACCTCATGTGAACTGCTGTCCAAATAAATTGCATATAAATCAAAAGTGTAGTGTCTGCAATAGAGGAACACACCCATCTGATGCATGCTGGAGGAAAACATTACCATGAGTCCTGAGTGTAGGATGCGTTGCTTTCTATCATACAATTAGTTGTGACTGTATAAATCTTGTTTCCCTGACTGACTCAGTCCTGTCCCTCCTATTTAGGAGGAGGCCAAGCAGATTCAGAACCAGCAGAAGGCCAGCAGTTCCCGTTCAGACTCTCGTGATGAAGAGGTGTCTCCGCCCATGAACCCCGTGGTAAAGGGCCGCCGGCGGAGAGGCGCCTTCAGCGCAGAGGTTTACACAGAGGAGGATGCCGCCTCATATGTCAGAAAGGTAAATGCATACAGCAGATACGACGCTATGGCACATATGATTTCTATTTGTGCCAGCATCCTGACATTGCTTTCTTTTTGATTCCTAAGGTCATTCCAAAAGACTACAAAACAATGGCTGCCTTGGCCAAAGCTATTGAAAAGAATGTTCTCTTCTCACACCTGGATGACAATGAGCGGAGGTACCAGACTTAATATTTTTTATAATTTTCAAAAAGTATATTCGTGGGGATGATTTGGATGACTGGCTCACCTCTCTGTTTCTTTTCTTTATTTAGTGACATATTTGATGCAATGTTTCCAGTCACCTACATTGCTGGGGAAACAGTTATTCTGCAGGGTATGATTACAGCTTGTCAGCATTGATCACAAAAAAGCATTAACCAAAATCATAGCACTGCTTTCTGTCGTGCTAACTGACTCGGCTTTATGCCCTCAGGTGACGAAGGTGACAATTTCTACGTCATCGACCAAGGAGAGATGGATGTGAGTGTTTGGATTGTCAAGTAGCTCTGTTAAATGACTCATTTAAAATCACATTTAACATTTGCAAGTATTTATTTTGGTTTGTCCCTTTTCCAATCCGGTAGGTGTATGTGAACAATGAATGGGTGACCAGCATAGGGGAAGGTGGCAGCTTTGGAGAGCTGGCACTGATCTACGGCACCCCAAGAGCGGCTACTGTCAGAGCCAAGACCAACGTTAAACTGTGGGGCATCGACAGAGACAGCTACAGGAGAATACTTATGGTGAGGAGATGTGCGGCTGCAGACCAGCGTTTCTAAAGCTTGAAGTTGAAATGTTTTTGATCTATTCTTGTACTGTAGATTCACTGTTTGCTCTTTTTTTCTGTTGCTGTTGTATTGAGCTAATTTCTTCTTATAGGTGTGCCATCGTTCTCATGTTCACACTTCTAATCCACCAGCATATTCTTGACACTATGTTTGTTTGTTTTTTTTTCTTTTTAAGCATTTACACTTTTAAAAAATGTCCTTCTCTTTTAGGGAAGCACTTTGAGAAAGAGGAAGATGTATGAGGAATTCCTCAGAAAAGTCTCCATTTTAGGTGGGTTACTTGTTTTTAAATTAACCATATCAGAAATTAAAGCAGAGGAAGGGAAGCACATTACCTGTGTCTGTTGCTGAGATTAAAATAACCTGAAAAGAACTTTAAAAATATCTCACTTTTAAAAGAAAAACAGTAACAGGTTCAGGCCTTCAGAAGATTTTTTTCTTTTTTGGTTTGTTTTTTATTCTGTCATCATTATGTCTCATTATTAAATTTTGCTCTGCTCTCCTTCCTCAGAGTCGCTTGACAAATGGGAGCGTCTGACAGTCGCCGATGCCTTGGAGCCTGTCCAGTTTGAGGATGGACAAAAGATTGTTGTGCAAGGAGAGCCCGGAGATGAGTTCTTCATCATCTTAGAGGTATCCACTTGATTCATTCGTCTCCTTTTACACACATTAAAGGTCTCGTGTTGTACTGCTTTATGACATATTAGTATTAGTCTCACTTGTCTCCAGAATATTTCAAGTTTCAAAGTGTCATTTTGTTTTTTGAGCCACACGTTTGTATATCTGTGGTTTGGCGCTCATTCAGTTCAGTGAGGTCAGAGTGCACGGCTGCTGACACTCATGCATGAGACACTCTGTGGCTTCTTTCTTTGTGTGTGGATATTTCACTTTTGAATAGAGCTAAATTCTCAGCACAGTGTTTGTGAATGCAGAGTTTGTTCGACTACCTCGCAGCTATAAAAATCTAAATTTCAGCAGTGCAGTGCATTACTATGTTAGCAGTTTCCCCTTGTAGTTAGTGTCTTTAAACTCAATATTTTCTGATCACAATGTTTTCTGGAAACGGAAACAGATAAATATGTACATGAGTGTGAAGTGCAGGACAGGAGAAGACACACTCAGCTGGATTTCTGTTCAGCATTTGAATGTAACGGAAACACGTAAAATGACATGAACACGCACTTCTCTACTTCTCTGTTGGTTATGAATCAGCCCTTTTTCTACACTCTGTGGTTGTCTCTCATCGTTATGTTGCCCCCAGACCTCTGACCTGTGCGTGTACTAATTAGGTCACATGAGCCCTCCCTAGGAAACAACAGGATTTCCTTTTCCTATTGTGACATGATTGGCTAATGTAATTCACTGAGCTTTCAGTTGTTAAGGTGACAGGAATACATGAAAGTGTTAGTTTGGTTAGTTGTGGGCTGTATTTTCAACGCTTTGCTTGGTGTCACGCAGACTTTTTTCATATTTTCTTTATTTTAAGCAACCAGATTCCAGAAATGACCCAAACTAACTTTGGCAAACACTGGCTTCCTGTGCAGCTCTGATGTTTAACAGCTTTTAGTGCGATACTCAATAATTGTGCTCATATCTTAAAGTCACACAAACAAACTTCAGCAGCTTTGTGTTCAGCAGTGTTAAATTACTGCTTTCTTTTTCATCAAAGTCTGACGACTTTAAGAGAGATGGAGGCTTCAGTTCCTCTTCAGAAAGAGCTGTGTGACAGCAGCGTACGCCCAGACAACACTTTAAATATATCCAGCAGTTGAAATCTTTTTTTCTTTTCTTTTTTTTTTTTTTTGGCCAAAGTATGTCTTGCTGCTGGTAGTGCACACCAGTATGTTTAGCATTAGTGTTAGCAGCATGCCAGCAGCGAGAGGGTAGGATCATAGGTGAATTTTTGCTCAGCTTCCTTTGGTTACCTGGTTTCTAGATCTTGTAATGCTGGCAGCAAGCAATATTTTACATTTCTGTAAATGTAAATGGCTACTTTATCAAACATTTGTCAATGAGTTGAATGACCTTGTCTGCTCCTGCTTTTCCTGGTTTTCTGCCATATTTACATAAACTAATGAGCCGCACAAAGCTACAAAATAACATAAATATGACTAATTTTAAACTGAATCATGCAAAGCTGCTCTACAGTTGTTGACCTCTGTTTTCCACACACTCCCTCTTGTGGTCATGCATGTGATTGACAGATGATCGGTTAGTGTCAGAAAGTTAATTCACAGGAAAAAATGGAATAATCCCACACTGTGGAATATTTCAGTTCCAGCTTAGTTTTTCTTTATCTGCATTATTCCAACATGAACATATTTAGCTTTAAGGTTGTTATGAAGTTGTTACAACGTTTTTGTTTTTTCTTTACTGTAGTTTTTATAAAAATGTACCACTGAACAAAATAAGCATTGGTTTAAACAACTGAAACCCTCATTAGTCGCAGTCTTGATTCATCAATGTATTAAAAGCACTTTTATGATAAGCTGATGTTTGTGTGTTTTCAGGGCTCTGCAGCTGTGTTGCAGCGTCGCTCAGAGAATGAGGAGTTTGTGGAAGTTGGGAGATTAGGACCATCAGACTACTTTGGTAAGAACTAAAGTGTTACATAGGAGTCTTTTACAAATATATGCATGTAGGGCTGCTCAATTAATCGAATTTTAATCTCGATTACGATCTGGGCTTTCAACGATCATTAAAAATGACTGAGCCGATTATTAGCCCCTCCCTCGTGCTTTACTCTCGCGCTGCTCCGTGTGGCAAATCGAGCGCACCTCTCTGCATTTCGAACACGTGTCACAACAATTAAGAGCAGCGGTCCCCAACCTGTTTTGTGCCACGGACCGGTTTATGCCCGACAATATTTTCATGGACCAGCCTTTAAGATGTCGCGGATAAATACAACAAAATAAAATTAGTACAGGTACCGAAAAAAAGAAAATTTATGCATAACACAAGTGAAAAGACCAAGGAAAACCGAGTAAACGATAAAAACAATAACAAAATAACGCTGAAAACCGATAAAAACCCTGAAAACTATACATTTCACACCTGAGCCTCAACTCTCGCGTCCCAGTACCAAACGACTCACGGACCGGTACTAGTCCGAGGCCCGGGGGTTGGGGACAGCTGATTAAGAGGACCCGAGGGAAGCTCGGAAAGCTAAGCAGAAGTTATTTGGAGAGGAAAGTGACTGCTGCTGGTTAAAAAGAGAGGTAAAAAAAAAACTTCAGTGGTGTGGAAACATTATGGGTTCGCGGAGTCAGTCGTGGATCAAGTAGACATAGTGTGTAAACTTTGCTACAGTGTCGTAGCTGCACTACAGAGCAACACTGCAAAGTTCACTAAACATAGATCTTTACATTTTTCATTTATTTTTTATACTGCAAACATTTGCACTGTTATCAGTATTTGCACACTATTTTATATTATTTTTTGACAATTTTTAAAGTCATTATTCAATACATTGTTATTGTTAAATAAATATCGTCAAATAATCGAGATCTCAATTTCAGTGAAAATAATCGTGATTATCATTTTTGCCATAATCGAGCAGCTCCATATGCATGTATGTAAGTATGTGTCATGCCATTAACTCAGTAGTTTTTTATTTTAAGTAACAAAAAAAAGATAGGGAGCATTAAAAATGGTGGAAAAACAGATCTTTGTGACTATGACCAACACTATTTCTGTATACATGTCTCTGTGTGTGACACTGAAGGATGTTTTCATGAATTTTGAATTTTAAGTCTGTGACACTTGTTTTTTTTTTTTTCCCCCAGGTGAGATTGCTCTGCTGATGAACCGCCCCCGCGCCGCCACCGTGGTTGCCCGCGGCCCCCTGAAGTGCGTCAAGCTCGATCGGCCTCGCTTTGAGCGTGTCCTGGGTCCCTGCTCAGACATCCTCAAACGCAACATCCAACAGTACAACAGCTTTGTGTCGCTGTCTGTCTGAGGGAGCATTTCTCCTCACACTCACTTCTCCGCCCCCCGCCGCACCCTCTCCACCTCTTCTTCTCTCCTTTCAGACCCAGGGGTCCACCAGTGCTTTTCTTTTTTTGTTAGTTTTTTTTTTTTTTTTGCTTTCTGTCACCTTCTTCTGATTTCAGTTCCCCCATTCCCACTCTTAATTTCACACACAAATCATTTTATTGTTCCCACCGGTCACGCTGCTGTGACTGTTTTTGTTTTTTTGTTGTTTTTTTTTAAGCCATTCACCAGCGCTTGTACCAGCTGCTGTACGCTACCTTGTAGGCACAGTTACACCACATGTAACTTATGTTATATATATATATTTGCTGATTAAGCTTCTTTTTTTTTCGATACGAAGCGGGAGATCTGAAAGGTTCTCAGACTGATGAGACAGACAATCAGACTTTACATTGCGCTTTCAGTAAAATTATTATTTTTTTGTTGCAGACTGAAGTGAAGAAAAGTTTCCTTTGTTGTCGGGCTTTTTTTTTTTTTTTTTTTTGGACATCAATTAGCTTGACTACACAGAGAGAGAGCAGAACTGAGAAACTGTAGAGGGCGTGAAGATCTAATGCTCGACTTTGGTTACCGTTTGATTGGTACGACGAGAAAACAATGTCTCTTTTAGTTCGAGAGAGCTTGTACAACAAATATTTTTTATTGTGCAGCTACCAGGCTAGTGCCAAATGTTGATTACTGTCATTCAATGCAAAGATGCATAGCCGTGGGAATGCAATGCGTGCTCTGTTCCAAACAGGAAGTAGTTATCACCCTGTAGTCATCTTAATCAATAGGACGACCATACAAGAACTGCCTTGACTACTCTGAGGAAAATAAATAAATAAATAAATAAAAAGAAAGGAAGACAAAAAAAAGAGTATTAAGTGTATTTCAGTATTCAGTTTCTTTAGTATATACCAAATAACTTGGTCACTCTTCTGCTATGGTTTGTAATCAAAATGTTATAGTATAGTTAAAATGATCCTAGTTATATTATTATCATTGACTAAATGATAAACTTATGGTTTGGAGTGATGGTGATTGTTTAAAAAAAAATATGTTGAACTTTGTCTTTTTGTAAACACTTATTTTTCCATAAATTCTATTTTAGGTGTCCAGTGCCACAAAGTAAAAATAAATGCTTCTTCTTGTCAACTGATGAAACAGTATGTAATTGTATTGTGTAAAATGTCATGGGTAAAAACTTTTTTAAATAGATCAAAGGGATAATTAAAGGTTTATCGAAGCGGGGAGTACAAAGCGGTTTTAAAGGACTTTTCAGGACATCTGAAGTATTTCTGTTTCACAGCTCGGCACAGGCGAGTTGACAGGCAGAGCGAGCGGATATTTATTTAAAACTAGTGTCATTGCTTATTGCCTATTTGAAAAGGTGGCTGTCTTTTCATCAGAGTAGCTTGTGACCTGTTCTCTATGCTTACCTGGCATGATGTTTTAGGCATCCAGTGATCTGGTATGAATGGAAGTGTGTATTTAAAAAAAAAAAAAGAAAGGAAAAAAAGTCCTGCAGACGCAGGAACCCTGTCGAATATTTGGTTTGTTACTCCTTAGCTGAACTGCTTCACAACTATTTAGATGCCATAATAAAATGAAATATTTCTTTTTAAAAAAAACAAACAAACGGACAAAAAAAAAACCTTTACCAAATCACATGATGTTGACTTCTGGACTCTACATTCCTGCATCACTGTCTGTTAGCAGAGATGACCTGTAATCATGTTTCTTTTGGTTCTCATTCAGAGCGTTTGTACTCGCTTACAGCTGAGATGTGTGTTTGGTTTTATGTGCCGATTGCAGGGTAGTCAGGTTGGTGAGAAGACCTCATGGATGTGAGTGTATGTTTCTTCACGCTTAAATCTGATCATCATGCCCCTAACCCTCAGGTTAAACCTTGCGGATGTGGCTTACCTGTGGATTTGTGTCCACTGACAACACATCTGGGAAATGGCTCCGTTAGGGGTGAGGGTTTCACCTTTCTGTCAGAATATTGTTTTCGTGTAAATAGCTGCATCATTGGTTTGAGTCCAAAACGTTTTTAGCCACACTGCAGTCGTCCCAGTTTGCCTTAGCTTACCTAACCTGGGCTTACAGTAGAAGTCAGTCACTCCTGCTAGCCCGACCTTCAGTGAGTTTGTTAGGCCTGCAGCACAGAGAGCTGCAGATTATAAGAGGACCATTCTTTTTCTATTCTGTCCTGTATTTAGTTTGACCTCCTGTATGTGCAAAGATGTTTATCCTTTTGGTATAGATTGTTCCAGATGGCAGTTTAAGCAATAAAATAGTAAAAAAGAAACTCTGCTTTGTCTCAGACTTCTTCCTTTGCAGACTTTCAGTACTGTGCAGGGTTCTTCTTGGCTGCTTGATCACTCATTTCCAGTCCAGTCCTCATACCTGACCATTTTCAGAAGAGTGGTTTTGTTTAAGCCACTTAACATGGACCTATGAAACTAAAAGGATTGGCCAGTGTCGTGTCTACACAACATAACATAACTTTCAAAATCTTGTAGATTCTGGGCATTTTGTTACGAGCAGCCTGTTTTTGTTTGTTTTTAATCTGTTCTCATTTCTTTAGTTCACTGAATGAAAAATGTCCAAGATAAAACACAGTTTGATGGGTGCACAATAGTATTTTTGCACCAACAAGCTGAGCTTTTACCCAGAAACTTGCTATATCTCAGCATGGTGTCAAATGTGTTTAAAACATTGAGGAAACTCGACAAATAGAGGACAGAAGAAGGCATTGCTGACTCAAAAGCTACCTACGGCAGATGAACAGTATCTGAACGTCACGTGTCCTAATAAGAAATAGGAAGAAAAATATGTATCTCATACTGTTCACTGAAGCCTCATCAGAAATGGTCTCAGTGGAAGTGTGGCTGTCAAGAAGGTGTTCTTAAGAAAGAGAGAAAAAGCTGAGGCATCCCAAACTACACAAGTGCTGCACTAAAATCAGTGACAATAGCTCTGATGTGAGTGATGAATCCAACTTTAAAATTTTTGGTTCAAATTATCTCAAAGGTGTTGGAAGTAGTCAGGAGAGAGGTACTACAGTGAGTGTCTACAGCCATCGCAGTGGAGGCTGTCATGGTTTGTGGCTGCATTATCAGCCAGTGGTGTGGGAGATCCTATCCAAACTGATGGAATTATGACCTTAGAAAAGTACTGTCAGATTTTGATCCACCATTCAATATCAGAATCTGATAGCCAGTGGTTTAATTTTTAAACATACGATGCTGGGAAAACGTACCAAACACACAGTGCAGCACTATCAGTCATGGACCGGCCTCCTTCAAGCATGGGTTGCAACATTTTTGAAGCAGTGTGGGATCATGTTGACACAGAGAACAGAACAAAAGCCAGTCAAAGAAGAGCTTTGAATGTCCTTTATTTCATAAAATACCCAACCAGCAGTTCAACACCTCGAAATATCTAATAGTAAAGTTTAAGAAAAGCACCTGCCCGCCATGTCCCTGTATTTTCAAAAAGATGTAATATCAAATTTGCACACTAGGTGGAGGTATTGCACAGAAAAATAAACAACATTGATTTGCTCAACAAGAAAAAGCCTAAATTAAACAATTTAAACAACAGATACAATTCTTCATTCCTCATTTGAGAATTTTGTCCAGTTTATAATAAATTTGTTTTTTTCTCAAGCTTTTTAAAACTCCGTCTTTAGCAGATATTATTCAACTGAGCACATTTAAAGTTAGATTGTTGTATTTGGCACTATGACCCAACATTTATATTTCTCTAAACTTTAGCTACTGGTTATTTGCAAATCCTCTCTGTGCTTTCCTTTGGTAAATCTTTTATTTTAGACATTCATTCACTGAAAGCTTTTAGAGAAGGCGTATTGTAAAAATGCTTCGGTATGAAGGGATTTACCTGTGCTCGAGGGCCTGTTTTAAGTAAAGGATCCTTATCAGCCACTCTTTCTGCTTTGTCAAGCTCAAGTCTGACTCCACTTGGCTCTAAAGTCTCTTAAAAATAGTTGTGGTTATTTATCTTACTCTACATCACAGAGCAACGCAGACTATCAGGTTAGTTGGAGGAGAACAAAGGGAATGAACGGGTCAAAGCTCTGACATGTTCAGACGAAAACCTCACACAAGTCCGCTTGGGTGAGAGTTATTACTGTGGTGCAACGAAATGCATATTTGCTAATTGTTTTGGGTTTGCTGTTTCTGTATCCTTGCCTGGCGGAGCTGACGGTGACGTTGTGAAGCTGTTTAAACACTCTGATGAGACGGAGGATTACAAGTCTGGAAAACAGGGTGGAGTAAACTAAGTGGCTGTTTAATAGGTAGCACTTTTCTCACAAACATATGGCTGAGCGCGCATACACACAGTCTGCCGCTCTAAGGTGATAACTTCTCCTCAGAACTTGCAGAATCATCACATAAAGACTTTATTTTCTGATTATATGTCACGGACACGCAGAGCTCTCTTTCCACATCCACAGTGTAAACCAACAATCATTAAAAAAAAAAAGCTGATCCAGTGGTGGCTCTACATATCAGATGCTGTAAGTTTCCACTCACAAAGCTTCATTTTATTTCATTTAAAAAAAAACAAAACAGGGTCTTTATTTAAAAATGTGAAGGTGTCAGAGATTCCTTCCTTCTGTGATGAAGACTCACGGCTTTTTCCTAAAAATTTATCGAGTCTTATTTATACGAGTCTCTTCCCGAGCAGCCAGAAGCCGAGCGCATCCTCTGTTACCTTTGCATCGTCCCGTCTGTGGCAGCCTCGGGAGTCACTGTGGATTTAAAAAAGTCCTCAGTGATCACTTCGTCTTTGCCCAGCCTCCGGACGCACCGGTGGACCACTCGGAGGACCTTGTGCAACCTGCGGTCCAGGGCCAACAGGTGGGGCTCTGTCAGGATGGGCCTTAAAGAGTCTTCCTGCAGGGACTCCCTCATCACATCACTGAGCCTGAACTCTGATTGGGCCAGGAGCTGCAGCCTTAGTAGTGTGGATTGCTTTATCCTGGGGGTAAGAGGACAGGGCAGAACACACGATCAACAGGAGAAGAGAAATTAGTTTCCTTAATTCCTTCACAGATTTTATTAAATTTTTTTTACTTATGCCCTTATGTACACAACTTCCATAGACTGAGTCATACTCACATGCAGCACTGGGACAGTGGAGACAGGATGGACATCTCATCTTTAGCGTGCTTCCCAAACCTGGTGCATAAACAATACACGTTAAACCCCGACAGCGAACAAAAGCAGCATCATTTAGTGCTCAGCAGCGGTTCTGTCTCACCCTCTGGCATTGTCCAAGTGAAGAAGGAAGCCTTCATCCCCAAACTTGGTAAAAATCTCATAGTGGTGTCTGTCCATGTTCCCTGTAACGAAGGCGTGACTTTAACGAGGGGAACAAATCTCTACACGTGTAGCTAGATTTCCGCAATATAAAATATCTGACGCTACATGAACAGTTTATAATGCAGAGGTAATGAAATACCTATGAGAAAGTCGAAGATGGACATGTCTATGATGTTTAGGAGCCTGTTTCCTGAGTTATAGGGGTACTGCTGCTTTATTGTGTCGCAGTAGAAAGGATTCACTTCCCACCTTTTGAAAGAAGCATAAACGAGAGGAAATTAAAAGGAGCCGATGGAGAATATTCTTTGGAAAATGAAGCAATTAAAATAAATTAGCCACAACTTTTTATTGCTCACTTTCAATGTGATGCTCCAGCAAAACAAAGGGGTTGATGTGTAACACTGTGTTACCTCCCTCATTTCTTAACACTCTGCAAGCATTCAGAACTGAGTAGACAGATGCTGTATTTTATTTTATTTACATCTTAACAGTTTAGTGCTTGCTTTGCCACATTTTTTAATTTCACAAGGCCCCAAATGTAATTAACTGGTAATAACTCTACAGACCTGTGGTAATTGCAGAATCTGGTTAGTCTTGCAAAAATAAGCAAAATCTTCCCTTTAAAAGGCATCAACTGGATGTAGGATGCTCTAAAATGCATTATACAGTACAATGTTAATATGTTATTACAATGATGTAACCAGATAACAGAGTCAGGAGGCCTCTCATTTATTTTGTGTGACAAAGTCACTGAGGTGTTTTAATGATATAAAACAGGAAGTGGTTTTCATTTGACTTGTGCAATCTGACTTTGGAGGCCTTAAAAATAATGGATGCTATAGTAAATAAAAGAGTCTTTGAAATCTTGCACTCTGATTTATGGAAAATGACACTCATGTTTTAGTAGCAAGAAATATCCATTAAATTAACTGCATATACACAGCAGAAATATTGTTGTCTTATTATTATTATATTTTCCTGAATTCCACCGCCACTACTTATTTCTGTTTAAAGTGAACAAAACTATAATATTCTATATCAGAATTAAAAACTTAAATGGTTAGTTTTATAAAGAATTGTGATCGGAGTCACAGAACAGTAACCACAGCAGCAATTAGTAGCAAAATACAGAAAATTATTATTGTTCCAGTTTTCAAAAACCGGCAGGATGTGATGGACACCACTTTCTTGGAATGACTTGAGGACATCTGTTCCTGCAGGATGAAGCCTTAATTTTGTCCTCAGTGAGCTTCCACAGATTCTCGACTGCATTAAGATAAAGACTCTGAGACAAGCGTCTCATTATTTTAACGTTATCAGGTTGAAGGGAGCGGTTTTAGCTGCTTTGCAGTGTGACAGAGTACATCATCGTCCATAAAAATTGCTGACTGATTGGAATCTAGGCAGGACAGGAAGAGTGTGTTGGTTAAGGAGCTTCTGATAAATGTGGAATTTATTGCTTCCTGTCTGGATAAACTAAATGAAACTGACTCTCATAACTAAAGTGATGTTTGGACCGGTTCTCTGTTGGCAAGATTTGGCCTAACCTAAGTTGATGACAGGCTTGGTCACTGGAAAACAGACTTTAAGTCTAAAATCTTGCAGGCAACAGTGGACTGTGTGCCAAGAATGAACTTGAATGCACTGTTTACCAGTGAATTTACAAGCATTCTGCATAATAACTGGTGTCAGTAAAGCTGAAATCATTTAAGAATTTGGCTCGTGCATCAACCAGCTTGTCTTGAAACTGCTGAAAAATTCATCCCTTCAGCCTCAAGCTGAACAACTGCCATCAACAACCGCCAGCTCACCATTTTGCAGAATGCTTGCTGGCAGTTAAACAGTTTTGTGCTGCATTAAAAAAAACGAGGTCTTACTCCTCCCGTCTGGTGAAGGTGTAGGAACGGATCCACGGGCTGGGGATGGAGATGCGGGGAGCAATGCTGAGTCCCGGCAGGTAGGCGGACAGGGAGCCCTCCAGCAGGTCGGGGCTCCCGCACGCTGCATATTCTGTCTTGCACACATACAGGCACTTGGCAAAGAAACAAGTGTTGTTTGCTGTTTGGGAAGCAGAACAAAAACGGAAGAATGCAAAATGAGTTTTTCTGTTCACTTCCGATTACATGCTTTCCAATCAGCTCTGCCTTTCCCTCTAGCTGGATGCCATATCAACAGCAAGGAAAAACACAAACAAACATCAAACTGAGTAAAAAATAACTCGCGGATCATCTTAGCTTCACGCAGACATGCTTGTTTGCAAAGATATGCAAAGGGCAGAGATAAACAAGCTCCCAATCAGATGCACAGCTACTGAGAAACACTATTCATGTGTCAATCAAGTATTTGAACTATTGTAAAGGAGTTTATATTTAACATACAGGCATAACCGTTGAGTCTAATCTAAAGGTATTACTTTGAGGAACTGATGTGGTTTTTTTTTTTACCCGGGGAGGTGAAGAACACAGCTCGTAGGTCTTCATTCTGGGTTACTTTTAGGACTTCACTAGTGATGTTCACCAGCCTGCCAACCACTGGAGGAACTCTCCGGAAGTCTAGGATCCTAGAAAATATATTGATGTGATTCAGAGGAAAACCTTTTACTCGTGTAGGGAGACAGCTCGTGCTGGCATAAATATTAATGCAGTGTAAACCTTCCAAAGGTGATGGTAGTCTTATCTAACTTTAAATCCTCATCTCACAGGAGCCCACGCTCCACTTTCACTGATTTTACTGATTCTTATCAGTGAATGAGTCCGCTTGACAGCCGCCGTGCTGTGTAATCCAGCTGGCTGCGTTCATATAAACTATCGAGAGCTTGTACTCCCCAGAGGCAGAGTTTTAGTCATGTCTCGCAAATAGTAATCAAACAACAATCAGCGTGTCATGCCGAATTGCTGTTTCTAAAATGGTTGGCATTCCCCAGCCCCTGATTGCGAGTGATAATGATGAGGGCTTCTGGCAAGTGAGACACAACGAAGAGAGAGAGGCAACACACTGCCACAGATTACACACATAGCAAATTAAAATTTAAAAAAAGAAAACAGGAACAGGAGTTGTACAACATTCTCACTTTTTAAAGAATAACTGATAAAGTATGAGCAGATAAGGAGAAAAGGCACTGTTTGAGAGTAATTACAGTAATTGTTCGAGCTGTTGACGTGGTGCTGGAGTTGTTTTCTGTCTGTGACTTAACACTGTGTGTGTGTGGGTCTGTTAATGATACCGTCTAGTTCAGATGAGTGAATCACCTCGCCTCAGCTAATGTGTAATTGCATAAAGATAAGTGTGTCCTCATCTGTGTCCAAACACTGTGGTTCGAACTGATCAGCAAGTTGGGAAATCTGAGGGTGTGCCAAAATGTTGCAATCTTTTTCGAGGCTCCATGATACATTCGTTCGCACAGGGGGACCTGTTTTTTTAGACTTAATTGTTGGAGACGGTTTGGGATTTTAAGGATGTTTTTGAATCTCGCTATTACAAGAATGCTGCCACATCGTCTCTGAGGATTCTTTAATTTCATCACTTTCTCTCTAAGACATAATGGATGGATCCATAAATCTAAAAATGGATTATTATTATAGGGTCTTGACCTTACAAAATCATAAGGGCCTTTAGATGACTGTTGTAGTGATTTGGCGCTATAGAAAAAAACTGAATTAAATTGGATTCATTTTTGGTCAATTTTAGGATTTTTGTTTTATACATTTTAGAAAGAGTTTCACAAAGTTTAGACCCGATCCTAACATCAGGATGTAAACTTCAGCATGGAAATGGAAAAATCTAAAATAAGAATTTTGTGAAAGGTCACTTGGGGCAAATTCTTTAATTTTCATCTGCATGTCTGCAATTTGGGTCCGCAAAACTGCCAGCCACAAATTGATACATGACACTTTGATGTTAACACCGGCAGTTGTAGTTGCTAGACACATCTGCCAAGTGCTTCTTAGCTTATTCAAGTAACTAAAATGTATCTCTCGACCATGTTTTCAGTACCTTTTGGAGCATTTTTAATGCAAGTAGGCTATTTATTAATTAGCACTAATTAGCAAACATTTGTGTATGTGGATGCAGCTTGCTAGCCTAGCTAGCTAGCATTTGGGATAACTAAGAATTTTGTCACCTCCCTCAAATGCAATTTTTTTCTGGCTTCATAATAACAAAATTGAGCCTTTAGAATAGAAGTTAAAAAATGTGATGTCATGCATCCATCTTTTATATACAGTCTATCGTTGAGTGTCCAAATACTGTCATCTAACCATGCGGATTTTAAGCTTGTTTGTTTACTATATTCACATTCTTAGTGTAACCAATCACAAACCAAGGTGGAGCTTACCCCAGCTGTCTTAAGGTAAGAGGTGGGGTACATCCTGGCCAACACAGACACTCACATTTACACCTATGGGCAATTTAGAACCACAAATTAACCTAACCCCACTAATAGCATGTTCTTTGGACTGTGGGAGGAAGCTGAAGTACCCACACAGACATGGTGAGAATGTGGAAAGTCCACACAAAAAAGGCCATGGCCAGATGGTGGATTAAAACCCAGGAACTTCTTGGTGTGGGGCAACAGTGCAAATCATCGCACCACCATGCTGCCTGCTGTGATGACATCAGTCACTGAAGTTATTTAGAGGCACAGAGGTGGCAGAGCCTAGCTGGCATACAGCTAGAGGCAGGGTACACCACAGACAGATAGCCAGTCTATTGCAGTGTATTGGCACTGCAATAGACTGGCTATCTGTCCACAGCTGTCACTCACATTCATACCTTCTGGCTATTTAGACTCACTAATTAACCTAACATGCAAGTCTTCTGACTGTGGGAGGAAGCTGGGGCTGGCTTTTGGTCATTTTTATGGATTATAATGAAATCTGGATCAGATGTTATCGTTCCCCTCAAGAAATGAATTGGATAATTGACTAAGAAAAAAAGAAAATGAATCAAAGTGATAAATAAGCTTTTTTTCCTCCCATTTGGTCGCATTCGTCCTCCCTCCAAAAACAGTCATAGTACCTTTATATATACAAGGACGTAACTGAGATCAATAAAATAACATGTGTGCAATCAACACTAAAATTACCCCCAGCAAGCCAAGCAGTCATATAACCACAGTGAGAGGACACTAAAATTACCCAGTCTAACAGCAATGACCGAGAAGACGTGAAAACAGTGAGGGATAATGAGGCTGCACCTGTCCAGATGAAAAGCAGCAATCTCTGCATTGTGTCTCTGGAGGTCAACGAAATAGAAGACGTCTTCTGGAGTCTCCTCGTCCCTCTGCTGCCTGACACACACACACACACACACACACACACACACACACACACACACAGACAAACACACACGTGCACGCACACAGAGCGATCAAACTGTCAGTTCCAACACTCTGCAATATATAATCAAGACATTACAGGTGGCCAACTCGAGGCTTTTGACTGATATAAATTCACACAGAACATGACATAGCATGCTATTACAGTACACAGTCTATGTTACCTAACTCAGCATTTCATGTTTTTGTGTGATTTCATTGATTTCACCAACTGAAAATAACCAACTAGATTTCCTCACCTCATTGGTTTAAACATGGCTTTAGCTAGGTTGCGCATTTTCAGGGCCAGTTTCAGGTGATGTCCGCTGGGCTTCACCACTGTGGGAAGACACACAGAAACATGATGTGTGGTGCGAGATCGAGACGTTTTTTTGTACCACAACATTTGCCCTACATGACTTCCACTCCACACTTATCTCAATGTTTTTGGCCAGGGAAAAGCAAACAGTGAGCAGCATGCAAACTGACTCATTATTTTAAGATTTTAGATTTGCAAAATGTGAATCATTGTCTGGCCTCGCCCGAGTAATAAGGTAATTGGATGCACCCTGCGCTTTCTCTGACTGGCTCCATATTGTGTCACAGCAGTAGTCCAGATCAGCACATACAAGCACCCCCCTCCCCACAGTGCTCAGTGAAACTCCAGGTTCTTAATAGTTAACAATCAAGCAAGGTTTATAATATAAAACCATTTCTGGAAATGACTCAACGCGAATCCAACTGGCACAAACAGCTTCTGTGGCCGATGAATTACGTCGCTCTTTGGTGAGTGAAATAATGAGAAGGTTAAATTTAAACTGTGGGGGGTAGCGATTGTTTTGTTGCTTGTTTCTTCTTGGCAGTGAGTGATGTTTGTGTGGCCATGCACTTCACTGCGCAGGGATGCTGACAAAGCACAGACGAGACAGATCAGACAAGTCAGCGTGGAAGAAGAAGAAACGTAGCTGGGAGAAAAATTTTACATATAAAACCAATAATGAGCTATTTGTCCTCCTTAATGTTTACATTTCTACCTGCGACGCTTTTACAGCACTTACTTAGTGAACAGCTCAGTAGCATCTATTGTTTGGCACGTCACTAACTTTCAATTATCCATCCGTAGCTTTGGTTTGCGTGCTGCTCAGAAGTAAAGTAGGAGATGGCAGCGTAGGTGGTAAGAAACGCTGGCTTCCCTCGGCGCGTGCAGACATCAAACGCTTAATTAGGAGCTCTGCCTTTGAACGCAGACTAATTCCTGGGTTTTATTTGCCCCCAGAGCAAAGTGTCTTATACAGAAAGACAAATCTGGATTTTGGTGCCAATAGAAAAACCAAAAATCCTCACTATCACAAAGGCAACAGTGTGTTTGTCTCTCATGGTACTGCCAAGCAGAAAAGGCAGAGTGAGAGAGAGGCAGACAAACAAAAAGAGAAACAAAGAGGCTAGTGAGAAATCAGACTCATGCGGTTGCACAACATGAGATATGAGGTAAAGAAAATAAAAGCCCAAATCCCCGAATGGATAAAAGGCTCATTACAGGTGGCGATGACGTTGTCATACCTTGGGTGCAATCACACGCTCCTTTTAGGGCTTTCTCATCTTGAGTGTAATCTGTAAGACAATGAACTTGTTAGGTAATAAATTAGCACACTTAGTGCAGGGAATGTACCTGTCTAATTCCAGAAAAGTAATGGGTGCTAGATTTGCCATCTGCATAAAACGCTAGCTGAACAGTCCTTACTGTAAAAAACATTAGAGTCCTGTGCTGTAAAGGAGCTTTACAATACAATACAATCAGCTGTTTGGTTGCTCTTGTACTGATATTATATTATATCTTTCCTACATCTGTCCTATATTAACAGAAGCGTTTTTCATTGCATATTTATTCAATTATACTGCACTACATGTAAAATTCCACCCAGTTCACAAAATTAGACCCCATGAGGGATATGACAGTACAGCATAAACACAGGAAGCCGATAATCTTTCCCTGACATCATCGAGCTAGACGCTCCAAATCCCATCTGACCTTCACCTGCACTGATGACTGTCATGCTCTGCATGTCCTTGATAAGTTGAAGGACAGTAGGGTCATCACGGGAGTACAGAGCATAGCGGTTTATTCCCAGGTGGAACTTCAGCCAGCTGGTATCAGGGTCGTAGGTCACCTCATGATTAGTCACAGTGATGTTAGCCAGAGCCGCTGCCAGACTGTAGAGCTTCATATGTCTGAGGAAGACGAATAACACATAGGACAGATGTTAGCTGTGGGATACAGGATGCTGTCAACTCCCTATTATCAGAGCCCTAAATAAATGGTTAACATATGTAAACACATCAATTTTCTGTAAAGCCATTGTTAATCCTATGTTATTTAAAACAACAGAGTAGCTGATTTAAAGAGATGCTTACACTGAACCTAAGATGACATGCTTAAAGCAAAGGAAAGAAAAACATGTTGTGTTATAAAGTACTTGTTCTATTTACCACTTTACTCCTGCCTCCATTAGTCATTTATAGTCAGCCAAGTTTTATTAGTCTCTTATATACAGGCTTTTTACTGTTTCTAAATTGAGTTTTAACAAATCTAAACTGCCCAGCCCCCTTTCCCCTCCAAGTAGGAATAAGAATAAACTGATACCAAAAGAAATACTGTCTGTGGTAAGAGGGGCACCACATGACAAGGGCTGACCACAGTGAGTGGGATTGCCATTTCTCCACCCAAACAAACTCCATCACAGACCGGATAACAAAATGAGATAATGGAGCAAAGCGCTAAGAATAGAAGTTTGTTTTTCTCTCATTCCTACCACCTCATTCATTTAATTTGACGTGACACAGAGTAATCAGGCCGCTGGACAAGTGCAGACAGCAGAGCGTGTATCCAAACACACACTGTGGGAAACAGATAAGTCACGAATGCACACAACGAATGCAGTAGATGTGATGTTTAGACGCTGTTGCAATATTTTGCAATAACAAGCCTGTGAGCTGCCTTTTTTTAAGTGCACATTTGTAAGGCAGCACAGCGGGGAGATCCATTGCTCATAATTCTTCTTATTTTCCACTGTGAGAGCCCAATATCTATATCTCTCTGAGGGAAACAGACAGACAGCCTCACAAGCCAAGACGGCTACAACTCCCAAAGATTGAGATGGGCCCCGGCAGTTTTAAAAATCCTTGTTTACCTTAAAGAAACCGTTCCAGATGCTGGCTCTCAGAAATGACGTGTTTGTCAGGGTTTTCTGACCCAGCCCACATGACACTGGAGTTTTTATGACGCACAGAATTGTCTACAGATCCGGATGTCTGTCTGTGGGTGTATGCCTGTCACCACGAACAAAGTGCATCCAAGTTCATGGATATGTGTTTGTGTGTGTGCCTCGGGTGGGTTTGGCCCCAGTGTCACTGACCCTGCCTCCTGACCACAGTCAAGCCTCAACACGTGCTACCACAGTGGGAACTCTGAGCCAAAACGAACACGCAATTTAACAATAAAGTGAAGTAACTCCGTCAAGTCACGCATTGCAAAATCAGTGGCATTATTGTCACAACAAACATTATCTTAATTTAGAATGATGAAACATGACACCAGAAACTGACCTTTCCCAGTGCGACACCTTCCTCCTATAGTAGTCAATCAGCTGTTCCACCTGCAGCAGTCTCTCTTCTGGCCCCAGAGCCGGAGTCTGGATGTTGTATAGAGGGTGAGAGAAAAGCCTCACCAGTTTTGAGCCTCCGTACGCAGGCTCAGACGTGGTGCCGTCCAGGAGTGGTGCAGAAGTCCAGTTGGAGAGCTGCGGCGTGGCCAGACCTCCCTGGCTGGGGGGGAGGGTGAGTTTGTTGGGGCCACATGAGCAGGAGTGTCCCGATGTCAGGCCCTTGCTCCGCATCTTTGGCAAGAGGATGAAGTAGAGGTCGGCGGAGAAGACGGCCGTGAGGGTCACAGCTAATAAGATGCGATCTCTTCTCATCATTGAAACAGAAGGAGGGGGGTATAGGGGGGGCAAAGAAAGCTGAGCAAAGTCCTGGCTATGTGCTGCTCGGGACTGTGTGAGGCATCACTTGTAGTCTCCCTCCAGTCTCGCGCACACACACACACACACACACACACACACACACACACACACACACACACACACACACACACACAGTCAGCCGGGCAGAGGCAAGCAGTCACAGGTTGGTCCAAGTCTCTCTCTCTCTCTCTTTCTGTTCTCTATCTGTGTTTCAGTCTGTTTCTTCCAGCCTCACTTTTCCTCCTCCTCCTCCTCCTCTCTTGGCAGCTACTGAAGAAAGTGCCGAGCTGAGAGCGAGCATGTGCTAGCAGCAGTCAGTGACAGTCTGGCTGCTTCCAGGGACCTGCTGCTCAGAGGAAGAGCGAGAGAGAGCGTGTGCAAGTGTACATATAAGCAAGAGCGAGAGAGAGAGAGAGAGTAGAGCGTGTGGGTGTGCATGTGCAGGTATGTACACAAACATCAAATTACAGGTTAGCAGAGGGAGAGAGTGGCGAGTGCAGATGGGGGTGCAGAAAGCACAACTCTCACACACTGTTGGAGAGCAAAGTCCTCGGAAGCAACACAACGCACTTCTGCTTATTACAACAGATTTGAATAAAACCCCGTCCAGCTGGCGTGGCGGGTCTAAGGCAGTGCCAGCGCTTGTGTGCAGGTCCAGGTCCGGTTTTCATTATCGTGTGTTTAAGCTGGCCGCCTTCCTGCGTGATTTCTGACAGGAAGATTTAAATCTACATGTTTAAAATGCACAGGTGTAGAAATGAGTTAAGGTGGCGTGACTGTGCTATTTGCCTTGCCATCCTTTCTTTTTCTTTTTTTCCCCCAAGAGGGGTGTGGAGGAAAGTTTCCCTTCCCTATCTTATCTTCTTGTCTCCACCCTACTCCTCCTCATGAAGTCCACTTTCACTTCTTGTCAAAGCTCATTACGTCCTCTCATCTTCTCTTCATCGTCTGCGCTCCTTGCTCGTTTCTTTCTCTCTCCTTTTCTTCTTTATGTTGCCTCTATTTTTGCCTCCTTTTATGCTACAGACCTCCAGTCTGTCTCGCTCCAGGCAAAAACTCCCAGCTGCGCTTTCCTTCCTGCTGTAGTTCCCACACACGACTCCTTCACCTCTCTTGCCCTGAACCACACTGATACAAACGTTCATAAAAGGCAGCGCAGGAGGGAAAAAAGAAGTTGTTGCACAACTTGAAATGAGGAAATGAAAAGAAATCAAATACCTCACTGTGTTAGGACACTTTTCCTTATTCTTTGTCTTCCTGATTCCTGACTCACAAAGTCTGCTTGTCGCTCACGTCAACCGTAAAAGCCCTAGGCAGCTTTATAGTGAAGCAATGTAAACCTCACAGGGCTTTTCCCAGCCTGCATCGGCACTGTTGTGGTATTTTGGAACATCTGTCGTCTGCTTGGCTGTATGTGTTTGTGTGTGTGTGGAATTCTGGCAAAGTGATGTGTTGATGTCTGGGAGCAGCTCTCCAGGGTGTTTTACCCTCTCAGAAGAGAAAGCAGGGCGAGAGAAGCTGTTGCTGATGTTGGAAATCAGTGACAGGAAGCTTTAACCTGCCAATTAGCCAGACTGTAGATGAGCTTTGCCACTACAACCACAGTTTCCTTTTTTTTGGTCTTTTTTACGAGTCAAAGAAAAGGGGATGCTGTTGTCTAAAAGCAGACACAATACTATGCAAAAGTTTTGTGCCACCATTTCTAGAACCACTCATTCCTTTATGTTTTGCAAGGAAAATGAGAAATAGGTGCAACACAAACTTGCATGGGAATACAATATCTAAGGGAAAAATATAGTTTGTACAATTCTAACATTGAAAGCCAAGATTTGGCATGACTACATTTATTCTTCAACACAGCCTAAAGTCTCTCAGGCAAGCGTTCTTGTATTTTATGTCATGTTTCTTTTCTTTTCTTCACTGGTGATGTGCTTGGCATCATTGTCATGCTGAAAAACGAAGCCATTGCCAGTCAAATGGTATTGCATGGTGGATCAAAATCTGATGGTACTTTTCCGATTCTATAATTCCATCAATTTTAACATCTCCACCACTGCCTGAGATAGAGCCCCAAACCACAACAGAGCCTCCGTCGTGTCTTAGAGATGGCTGCAGACACTCTGTTCTTGTGTAATTTGGCATCCCTCAGCCTTTTCTCCCCGTTTTCCTTCCTTAAAAATGGCTTCTTGACAGCCACCCTTCCACTGAGACCATTTCTGCTGAGTCTTCAATGAACAGTAGATGGATCAGCTGAAGGACCAGATGCATCTCTCAGGGCCTGTGTCAGGCATTTGCTGGATTTGTTTTTCTATTTTTTAAGAACATGACTTTCAGATACTGTTAATCTGTAGTAGATGTATGCAGTATGTAGTATGCAGAATTACAAGAAACATGAACTTGTGCTGCCAGAACAGCCCTGACCCAGGAAAGCATGGACTCCATAAGACAAATGATTCTGGGTTTATTTGTATTCATACCACAGAAACTGCCCTGAAAACTCAACATTTGTGTTTTCTGCCACTACTTCTTTTGCCCTCCATTTCTCCAGTCTCCTCAAATTTTTTAAGAACACACTTCACACCATGCTTTAAATCATCTTGTTGGTGTAATAATATTATTTTATACTGATCAAACTCTTTTTATCTTTGACAATTTTTACAGAGTCAGGAAAAAAAAGTTTTTTTTACGTTACTCTGAAGATGGTCAGGTACTAGGACTCAACTGAAAATGAGTGAAAAAGCAGTCAATGTCCAAATAAAACCTTCAAAAGACTTTCAGAACATTTGGAGAACTATTGCTAAAAGCAACACCTCCTAAACAAATGAGAGTGGCTCAAGACTTTTGCACAGTATTGTATTTTTACATTACGTATTTGCGTAAAGAGTACAAGGAGAGGTCACATTTTTCATAACTGACTAAATCATCTATTTAAGTTTCTCCTGGTTGTACTTAACTTTTAAGGCAACAGTCTTATTGGAAGCTTTCAAGGCAACAAAACGAAATTCAAGCCATATTTATGCTTTTATGCCAACGCATAAAAAAGACAGGAACGTTAAGTTGTAATGACTTAAAATCAAACCATCCGTGTTCATGAGCAGGCTGGAGATATTTCTGACAACACATTTGGTGGAGTTCACTCATGCACTGTTGACTTGAAGATGCTGGAGGGGGCAAAATGCTCTGCGGATGACTTGCCCTGTTTGTCCAAGCTGTGTCTGTTCGCATTTATCCCCGGGAAGCACACTAGGGAAGAAGCTCTGAGCATGCCTCCACCCCCGCTTGAACATCCATACCGGTACTTAAACTAACCCAGTTCTTCAATAACAGGAAAAGTGCGTGCAAAGATGTTTCAAAATCGAATGTATGAAGAAAACACATGAAAATAGGACATTGAGTCTTGTGTCACCAATTTCTGCAATTTAGCCAAACTGTGATGATAAGTACAGGGTGGCTTTTGTTGAGATAAAGCGATGCGATGGCTCTGATGTTTTCCTGTCTAGATGACTGTTTGGATGACCTAGAAGTATCATATCAGGAAGCTTCAAATTATCTGCAAAGAGCTGCAACAAGTCAGACAGCTAGACTTCATTTAAAACTACTTCAGCTCTCTGTCCTTCCATAGTTATATATCATTCTTTTTGCTATAGCTTAGCATAAAGTGGGGAATTACAGCGAAACAGCTCAGCTTTTTCCAAAGGTAACAAAATGCTAAGCATCCCACTATACTGTACAAAAGCGCATAATTTCTTCATATTTTGCTAGGAAAATGGGAAATAGATACAAACACAAATGGAAATAGAGTATAGTCATTTCCTGGGAGGACGACTCTAAGTTGCACCCACTCAAAAAACAAAAACAAGAATAGCAAAGAGAACAATCCCACCCCAACCTCCATAAAGTTATTTCTCATTGTTACACATTGTGAGCTTTTAGAGGTGCTGATTAGGCAAATTTCAATACTGTTGCACAGAGCCAGGCAATCCATTTACATAATTTACACTCTACTATGCTAGGCTAGCACACCACCATCACAGTGTTGATATTTCCCAATGTGTATTTTTTTCTTTTTGCATATAAAAGAAGTATATTATGAATAAATGGGCCAAACAACAGACATTAGTTTGCAAACATTAAAGTGGAATAAGACGAACGCTGAAAGCGAGGGACAAAGGGCAAAAAAAATAATACAGCATATGAAATGCAGAAGAGACAGTGCAGTGACACTGAAAATCCTTCCAGCACAGTGAGTTCATCGCATATTCAAAAGGACATATTCAATTTGCTGTTTCAAAATAACTTCATAAAAGGAACACAAAGGAACAATGTTCACGTTTGAATCTCTTTCTACATCTGACTCACTTTTTTCTTTCAGACGCTGCACGCTGAGCTTTGAGCTGCCAGTCAAATTTTGATAAAACACACAGCCGATTGTGGGCAAATCTTCAATAAAGCCTCCTGGAGAAGGAATGAGTGAAAGAAAAGAAGAAAAAATCAAAACCAGACTTTTCAATATCAGAAAACACAAATATAAGACTTCACAGATCGATATCGGGAAGACATTTTTCAGCATTCTTAATTCAGATCACAAATAAAGACGTTAGATTAATCAGTGCAGGGCTCCTTCTTCTTGACCTCTCAACGGTCAGTCCACATGAACTGAACTGGCAGCTACAGGAAAAAACATCCTCCATGTCTAGGCCACAAATGCACAATGTGGTAGTTTTATGAAAGGGACAGGGCTGGCAGAAGAAGAAGAGGGCGAGAGAGGATGAAGAAGATCAACAGAGGGAGAAAAGCAAGAAAATCAGAAAAGACAAATTTCTCACCAGATGCATCCTAAACAGAGTAGCAGAACTCATTTCTTGCTTCTGTTTCCGTCCCATTTTACTTTCCCATCAATCAAGCTCTTTTGGAAAACTTTAGACTGACTTCGGTTAAAAAGGAGGTGAAACCGAGCTGTCGCATTCCTGCAAAATTGATCGAGTCTTTTATAGCTGCATGTGCTGACCAATGCTGACCAGTATATCTGTGTTGTCCAGAAACCTAGACTACAAAGCTACAGTAGCTGTGATCTATAATATACCCCATTTTATTGTCTGTTTTGCTCTACATGGAACCATAATTTACACATCGTGTTCAATGCAACTTGAAACTAGCAAATGAAAGCACAACATAATTAGAGAAACATGAACAGTGGGTGCATTTTTTCATAAACTTCAAGACAATTAGAAAGAAGAGGAGTCGCCCCCTGCTGGACAACGAATGCACGTTTATGCCACTTCCACTTTGGCCTTACTTTTCAGATCTGGAAGCCTTGTCTGTTCACCTGCTGTAATATAAATTAATACAAATATCTAGTCATCACATGGCAGCAACTTTTTGCATTTACGCATGTAGACATGGTCAAGACAACATACTGAAATTCAAACCGAGCATCAGACTGGAGAGGAAAGGTGATTTAAGTGAATATAAACGTGGCATGGTTGTGTGTGCCAGACAGGCTGCTCTGAGTGTTTCAGAAACTACTGATCTACTGGGAGTTTCCAACACAACCATCTCTCAGGTTTACAGAGGATGCTTCAAGAAAGAGAAAATATCCATTTAGCGACACTTGATGTCCTGTTGATGCAGGATCAGAGGACAATAGCCAGACTTCTTCAAGCTGATAGGACAGCAACAGTAACTCAAAAAAACACTTGTTACAACCAAGGTAAGAAGAGCGTCCCTGAATACACGACATAATGAGCTACAGCAGCAGAAGACTACACCAAATATCACTGATGTTACCACAGAAGAGGAAGCTGAGACTCTGATGAGTCTTGATTTCTGCTGTGACATTCAGATGGTGGGGTCAGAACTTCATCCTGCCTCGTATCAATATTTTCCTGGCAAATTTTTGGTCCCTCTTGGTCCAATATCCTCCATATTGTTGCTGAACACGGTCATCTCTTTATGATCACAGAGTAGCCATCTTCTCCAGGCTGTTTCCAGCAGGATAACATGTCATGTCAGTTCACATCATCTCAAACTGGTTTCTTGAATGTGACAGTCAGTTCCCTGTACTTAAATGGCTTCCACACTTACCAGATCCAGTCCAACAGAGCACCTTTAGGATGTGGTGGAACAGGAGTTTTACATCAAAGATATTTAGCTAAGAAATCTGCAGCACTTTCATGATGCTGTCGTGTTGATATGGACAAAAATCTCAGAGGAATGTTTCCAGCACCCTGTTGAATTACAGCAGTTCTGAAGGCAAAACGAGTCCAACCCAGTACTATCAAGGTGTATTTAATAAAATGCCCTATGAGTGTATATTCTCATTTTCCAAAAAGCAAGCCACACGTGACATGGGCGAGGGTGGTGGTCATATTGCCATGACAACAAGAAGCAACAGCCAGGCGTGATTAGTGATTAGTGAATGGTCAAATAATTGTAAAATATAGGAACCCAGGGTTTGAACATATTTTATATCTGTATTTTGAACATCGTCCCATTTAAAAACAAAAACAAATGCAGTACTATGAATGTTTTCCAGGTGAGAGTGTTTAAAAATTTCCAGCATTTAAACTATATCACGTATTCTTTCTTGTTTATGACTGCTGCCTTTCACCACACCATGAGGTTTGGCTGCTTTGAAGAACTACAGACTTTGACATGGTTGGACAGGGCATCATTTGTCCTCATTCTAGTCTAGTATACCAAACTATTTTTACCATAAAGACTGGAAAAAAACAAACAAACCCTCAAACAAAACACCAGCAGTTTTCTAGTAATTCCCCAACCAAGGTACAGATCACCAAGCTGATGTGTTAAGTAGTGAGCATTATTGGTTCATTGAGCACATTTTGTTACCTTTGGAGAGAGCTTCCAAATTCACACAGCTTTTATGAAAAGTTCAGCTATTTGGTTGCTGTAGCTTAATATTTTTAGAATAGCAATGGACAATATTAATCTTCTCATGGAACATTTGGCAACAATGAATTTCCAAAAATGTGGAACTATTCTTGTAAGTTCGATTTGCAGAATTTTTGGCATTTGTCTGGGACAGAGTGGATAGAAAAAGGATGAAAAAGATGAGTTATTTCTTACTGCAGACACAAGACACCAACAGAACATAAAATAAGGTATTCATGAAGCTAGCAGGAGCAGAAGAGAGGGGATAAGATCAAGTAATCAGCACAAATCTCACCAGCAGGACCACCTGAGTCTGAAGAGACAAGAAACAGCCAATCAGCAGCGATTGCTGTGGTCGATGTCCTCAAAGAGTCCTCTCCTCTCGTAACACAAAGCTGCTGTCTGGCAGAGGTCCTCACATGAATACTGAGACACGCATAGACAGGTACAGATGGAGGATGAAAAACTGTGTTTGCATGAGGGAGGGGTAGCTAAACAATAGAGCTAAATATGACAAATGCACTCAGCAGCAGCTGATGTTGTCCTCCCAGGTTACCATAGGTTGCTGAGGTTGCTCGTGGTCATTCACTCCTGCTTGGGTGGATGAAGCTGAAAGAGGATGGATGACAAAAGACAAAGAAAAGTGGGTAAAAGCATACATGTGTATGTCTGCCTGGGTGTGTGTGCAGAAAAAGCACAGCTAATCGCTTATTTTGGCAAGTCCTGAGCAATGGCAGACTGTGAGAGGAAAGTGTAGGAAACGTCTCGCAGATACACACCCTCACACACCAACCTTGAGTATTTGTGGGTTTTTTTAAAGAAAAAACATTCTGGCCTGTGTGTCTAAAGGAGAACATTGCCCAAATGTTCCAGAGCCGAGCTCCAAACTTTGCAGGAGGAGAATGTGAAGAATGCTCTGACTCTTCTCTTCATAATGTGCAGAAATTGGACATGATAGAATCTGAGTATCAGGTTAGATTAGCTTAGAAGGTCATCCTGACCTGCACTGTTTAACCCCTTTTTATGAACATTGTCAGCAGCAGCTGTGCAAACTCACATATGTGTGCAGAAGGTTATCTGATGAAATGGCTAATTACTGGAAGGGGTAGCCAAATGTTACTGGAAACGGCCTTGATTGTATGTGTGTGTGTGTTTACCTTCAGAACACCATTCTTCCTGTGAAGTCTGATCACGGCTAGTAGGGTCAGGTACTTGATTTTGGACGTCACTGCCTTCCATATTTTCATCTTCAGTCCTCCTCTCTTCTCTCAGATTGTTCCGTGTATTCCTGAGAGTGTCAGAGCAAAACAATACCAGTGTTTACTTGAGATATGGGTTTGCCAATTTCATGCACGTCAAGCTCCTGATAGACAAGACATGGGTCAGTGATCCTATTGGATGAAGATTTGTCACAGAGGCCGATATCTGTGAGGATGTTTGTTGTTAGATTTGATTCAAACCAGAGCTGTTACTGCTCTCGATCTCTGTGGTGAAGCATTTGAGTACTCTGTGTGCTCCTTCTGTGTGTGTGTGTGTCTGTGTGTGCGTTTGTGCGTGCGCTGCTTTAGTGGATGAGTTAAAACTGACATAATGACTTCAACATATGCAAGATTTCAACTTCACAACTTTACAAGCTAATAAGTGCCGGCAGAGCATTTTTATTGTGATAAGCAGTTGACATTAGTGGTAAAATGAGGCTAAAGATACTTTAAAAGTTAATTGGTACCATCTGTGACGCAGTTACATACATGAAAAACTGCTATATTGTGAAGTTACGATGTTTACACTTGCTGTGTCAGATATAAAAGATGAATTCTCAAAGTTACAATAACTGAGTGACAATTTAGGGAGCCAGTGTTTGATTTATGGCTGCACAGTAAAAATGCCCTAAAGGATGGTGCCTTATGTCAGTAGTTGTCACTTCTGTACATGTTTATAATCATTGCTGAGGTGGGAACTACATTTTAAAAATCCAACTCTATTAATTAGGGCTATAAAGGTTTAGTCAGCTAGGATGACTCGAATGGAAGAAAACTGTTTCCTAGGTCTCAGTCTGTGCAGCTATATGCATAGTATGACCTGCACTGTGGTTGAATGAGGTATGGTGTGTTACATTACTTCCTCGTTGAGCTTGCTGGGCTGGAATAATGGAAAAATCCTGGTCATACTGCTGGGTTAAAACCTGGTAAGCAAACATGTAAGCTGCTTTGTGAACCTGCCCTTACAACCAGAGTATGCTAAAGGACACTTGCGTGTTGTCTAGTGCTCTGTGGGTTGCTGATTAAACCACCCACAGAATTTGAAGCCAAAGTGGCAGCAGCAGAGAGTGGTGAAGTGCCATCCATATAAAGAGTATAACTGACAAGAAGCTGCTTGAATGAGTGCTAAAACTCAGAACTGAGTTATTATTTTCCACTTCAAGTTCTGTTGTATCAAAGTTAATGGGATTTTATTATTATTATTATTATTATTATTATTAATTTCTCTGTCTGAAATAAGGTCTGTCTTTAATAAAAATGTAGGAGATTTTCCAATTTTGTTCTATAATATAAAATCTATAAAAACAAAACAAACACAATTTTAAATCTTTTACACTTCCCAAACCTGTAGTTTGCTAAAAAAGAAAAAAAAGAAAAAAAAAGAAGTGGCTAAATGAGGTTATGGATGTTATTAGGCCTATTAAACATCATCACAGTCATTGACTATATATAAAAGATGGCCTCATGGTAAGTTATTACTTAATGTTATAGTAGCAAGCTGCTACAAAAATTTCACAATGCACATACGCAAATAATTATTAGTAATTACTGCTATAATGAGCATTTCCTCTGTCACCGTGTTGGTTTTCTACACGTGATTAGAAAGGGCGGGTGTAACTGTGGAACTCCACGCTCATTGGCCCTGGTATATGTGTCTGTGCATGCTTTGTAAACACAGTACCATTTTCTCGCTTGTCAATCACAACGATTGACAGGCAAGAAGCTAGTACTGTGTTTACAAAGCAAGTTTTTTTGGTTTTGTTTTGTTTTTTTATTCAATGTGACCCAAAATTAGTGACTGAACCTTTCTAGAAAATTGTCCAAAATAGTCCATTTTCCCATTGATTCTGTTTTTTGCAACCACATCTAATAGTTGGTCTTCAGACAGACCTGGAAGTTACATCCAGGTTTTATATTGTCGGTGGTCACTACTTATCACTAAAAGTGGCCTCACTCCTAACCCCCCCCACCCCCACCCCTTGGATCTTATGAAGGTGGGAAAAAAGGCTGTGAGCTTGTTTGTTTCTACTATTGGAGCAACTGCAAGTTTTACTGCATCCAAGATTTTTTATCTCCAGATGTGCTTATTTATAGCCTAATATTGGTGATAATTCATAAAGATGATCTTGTTGTAAATGTCACAAACTTCACATAAAGCTTATTCTAAATTTAAAAACCTACAAAAAAGTCTCCTTTTTTATATGAAACAATGACTAATGAAAAAAACATCATCCCTGCAGCACTCTATTTACACTTTGGCTCTGTCACTCTCTTCCTCACACAGACATTAAATGTACACTCTCCATAAGTTAAACAATACTGTTGTCATGATTTTGCTCCTCGTGAGGTTTATGCAGACATTTATTTATATTTCTAAGCATGTGCTGACTCTGTCTTTAACTTTAACTGTGCTTTTTCCATCCCCTGAAATTAAATTATTCCTGACAGCTCTCTCCTTCATGGTCCATGTTACCCAGCATGTGACAGAAATACAGAGAGCAAAGATGTGAGCCAAGCCAGAGTTTACGACCTTTAACCAAAATGAAGTTTTTATTAAAGACTCAAATGTTTGTGGAACAGTGAGGGAAGTTTATTTTGGAGAACATGTTCAATCATGACGTACATTTCTTACATTTCATACTTATATTAGATTTGGTACAAACCCTGCACTGTTGATATTATCACTTATTGGACTTGTCTTCTGTTTGATACTGGCAGCTTTAATTTGCCACTCTTCTAGTTGTTGATACTCTTGAATGATCTAATCTCAAAAGACTGCCATGTTTGCAAGCCTCATCTTGAAACTTGGCATGTATAATAAAAATTGTGCTTCAAATTATTATGTGTGCAATCACTTTTAGCATTTATTGCCTCTAATGAACAAGGAGTGACGTTTTGGCTCAATTTTATTTTCTCTCTACTGACCTCTTACCCTGTGTGTATTAAACACATTTCTGTCAAGACCACTAGTCACAATAAAAATGTTATTTCCATCTACAGCTGTTTATATCTGGATGTACGGCCCTCTGCTGGGACCTTCCACCATACCATGCACAAGCATGGAAAGATGCAGAAATGAGCAGGGGCATGGGAATGCACGGTAGACCTGACATTGATTAAGTTGGATACAGCATGAACAGCATGAAATGGAGGAGGTGGGTTGCAAGGCAGATTGCAGAGGATGCAAGCCAAAATAACTCAAATAGCAGATCCAGAACCATCATCCAAAAATGCTCTCTGTAATTCTTTATGTGTTTTTTTTAATAATTAATGAAGACACAAGCCAGTTTACCTACCTATGATAAGTTCCTGGGTCAGCGATATTCCACGTCACCTCTTGCCCAAAAAACCCCACATGATTGCCGTCCTCTGTCCATAGTCCAGCAGAACCATCAACTGATGCTGTCAGGACAAACAGTCTGTCAAACACTTCAAGGACTTCCACACATATCAAAGCCCTTTTGTGAGCCCTCCAAGATTGCAGCAGCAGTGGAGGTTGTTCACAAGTTGCCTGTATGAAGAAAAATATGTCAAGTATATGGGGATATGAGGTGCAGTGCACCAGGTGCAATCTTATTCCCTGCACACCTCAGGTTGGATGTCCACTGCAAAGGAAGAAATGTCCCAAATCTGAAGTGAGCCTGTTGTGTCACCTGAGACCAGAAAGGTGTTTTTAGACTGATCTGAGTTCAGGCTAAGCACACGCTCACCTGGCTGCTCTGGAGCGTAGAAATGACCTGGAGGGAAAAAACACAGAAAAAATAGACTTGTGCTCATAAACTCATCCAAGCATAAAGTACTAAGTACAATCTAAAATAAATTTTCTTGTAACAATAGGCTTGGATATATCTTTATAGGCAGTTAAAAAGTCTGCTGGTTCACTCAAAAGTGCATGCAAGCAAATCTATTTATATTCTGCTTTTGTACCATTTTCAAGAATTCTTTCTTCACTTCAATAACAAAAGTACTTCTGAGACAAACTGCAAACTCTTCAACAGATTTTAGTTGTCACCTGCATTCCTCTTATGTCATGATTTCAAATCCCCCTCTCTGCTGGAAGCATGCACAGACACATAGATACATATATAAATCTATACAGACATACAGTTCACTCAAATGCACTCATGCAAGCCTGTACCCATATGCAGTGGTTACAGTGCATGAATCCCACACCACTAAACACAGATGGGATCTGGAAAGAGACATAGTTGTGGGCTGCCAGGAATGGTACCGGCTGGCAGCCAAGTCGACAGTTCAGCCTAACTGTCACTGCTTGCAAGGGCTGTTTGTAAATCCTTCTTATGGGAGGAGGAGAATTAGAAGTGACGGATGATTAAGAGTTTTTATCTTAGATTAATGTTTTCTACTGCAGCATCTTTTTTTTTTAAAGGACCTCACATCAATCTCTTCTTTAAGCTTTTTCTTGTGCATCCCACTCACCATAACTGTGATTGTCATCAGTGATGCTCCAAAAGCACAGCCAACCACCCTGGGATGACACTAGGACACCCTTGTTTCTTAATTGTTTCCTGCCAGCTCGATGCTGAAGGAACAAGATGCTATCCACGGGGAGAGCTGACCTGGACGCACACAAGCAGAAAGAAAACCACAATCATGAATATGTCACTATCAGCTAAGGATGCAAGATACTTGACTTCATTTATTCATCATTTAATTAACTGTCAGGAAAATTTATGAGAAATTAGTTTGATTATGTCTTCGTTACTTTAATTACTTATTCTTTTATACCTTTATCATTCATGCATGATGATAAAAGGAATACCTTTTTTGAGTTCTGACATTTTACATCTATTTGATATTTCAATAATAATCTGCATGTTATTTAAACATTTGTTAATCTAAGCTTTTATTGTGTGTTATCGTCAATAAAGACTGCAGAGAGCCAAAGATAAATAATTTTTTACCACGCTAGCAACAAAATTTGATCTGGGATACAAGAAACACGATGTAAATTAGTAGATAAATCATTAGTAAACTGATCCATGCTGATTTGTTTTGTGTCAAAACCTGCAAGTCATACACATCAAGTTTAATAGTAAACCCTCACTGACTGCAAGACAGCACTCGGAGCTGCATCTCCTTACCGTGCCTGCGTCCCTCTCTGCAGGTGGAGCATCGGTCCTTGTGTCTCCATGCTCCAGATCACTACCTCTCCATCATAACTGGCTGTAGCAACAACGCTCAGAGCGGAGCACTGACACACAGCCAAGATGTCTGATTTGTGGACACCGCTGGACTTCCAGGACATGTCTGCTCTCACCTTCAAGTCCTTCAGTGCACGAGTAAAAGAAAAATAAAGCACAGCTTAGTGCACAAGCATTTTGGTTGAAATGATGATAACTATATACCTATATACCTCATTTATAAACACAGTTTATAAATGAGGTGAAATAACCTGTCTCTTCTGTAGAAGCTCTACTTACTTCCCCAGGTTGCTCATAAAAAAGTGTACCATGTTGCAGTAGACTTTTTTAAACAAATTATGGCTGTGTGAAGAATTTGAACTTACCAGGGGCGTATATAACGTATGCATATATATAAGTGCAATTTACTGATTTGTGATTGCCCCTCTAGGTTTTGGAAATGAAAAAAATATATAACGAAACAGACAAGCTAAGTTCTGCTTAAGCGAGGGACTTTACAGTGAGAAACATTATGTAACTGGGCAGAGGAAAGGAAAAAAGCAGCATTAAGAATCTGCTGCAGAAGCATAAATACTCAGTGCTACTACTGTTCGCTTTAACAGATGACTCCAGCCACAGAGCAGATGGCAGCTGAAGGTTGAAAGGTAAAATGTAACACAAGAATTTGAAGCTTGAGAATAATGTGCAAATGCAGACTGTTATATATTTATACACTGAGACCTGTGCAGCAGCATGCATAGCTGTAGGTGGATGTGGGTTTGTATTTATGCGCTGAAAAGACTTTAGAGACTTTCTTCACTACTGACAGGAAAACACAAGACTTCTGAATTATTATACTGAATATGATGGGACAAGTTAGTGTTACTATTGGAGGAAATATTTTCTGAGCCTAATTTGGACCACAGTCTTCTTAAGGCCAAGTTGTTGTTGGCATTCTTAAAAAAAACACTTAAATGTTTTCTGAGTCTGTACTAGATTAGTCACTATGGTGACAGCTGTTTGTGTAGGACTCATCACGCTGCTTTAAACATCTGGGAAAGAACTTGTAGCAAGAAAAAAAAATATGTCAAGGCTAAAACTCTGTGAGACTAATTTTATAGCATCTTAATATATCTGAGCTTCTTGGGTGGACTGCATTACCCAGAATCCCCTGTCAATCAAAAGTTTATGTAATGCATTTAATACTTTATGTTGTTCTTTCTTGACCCACAGCTAATGAATTTTTTTCACTGCCTTTCCAATCTGAGAACCAGCAGCTACTGTCAGATGACTAAGAGTGTGGAGATGAAGGTCAGTGTTACAAATGCAGGTAAATTTAAAAAGCAAATATAAAAGTTAATCATTATCAAGTTACAGCAAAATAGTTCTGAGAACACATTTTAGCATGTCTTTTGCTGCCTATGGAGGTTCTCAGTCATCCAGATCACAGTAGTTTTGAGAGCTTGAAAAGCCCTCACGTGCTTCAACTATTTTTCTTTTGTCCCTAGCTGGCGGTCGGCAGGGAAGGTCGTCCACCAAGCCAATACGTCGCTGTGGGTGCCGCAGGGTTCTCATCTTTGTCAGCGATGCACTTCCAAGACTTGCGATCTGGCCTTGACCTTTTCTTGCTTGAGGATTAGACGTCATTGTTGAAGATCGTCTTCAGTTTGCTTGATCCAAGTCTTCTTGGGAGCGTCATGCTTGATTCCCTAGTGTGTGGCCAAACCATTGCAGTCGTCGCTTCTGGATCAGCTCTTCCATCTAGGGCTGATGGTGACATTGACTACGCATTGTGCTGTTGCTGAGACGGTCACGGGGGGACACCCAGATAATCTGATGCAAACAGCGCACGTGGAAGACCTCAAGCTTGTTGAGGTCATGCTTGAGGATGACCCAGGTCTCGGATCCATAGAGAAGAATGGGCAATACTAGTGCGCGGTACAGTTGAATTTTGGTGATGAGGGTGACGTTTGTCTTACGTGCTTCATCTACCACACCTTACCTATGTTTCTATATATTCATACAAGCAGCATAAGATATAGGACATTCTGCCTTCTTCTTTCAAACTCTCAGTGCTTGTTGTTCTTTACAGGACTGTTTATCTGCACCTAACCAATGCCTGATCAAACCTGATTGGTCAATACTGCAAGCCACAACAGAAAAGTTCCAGTAGCTCACATTCTGCTGTTTGCCTACAAATTCAGCGTGTTCCTGTGACGATTAGACATTACTGCTTTTGGAAAACTTACAGTTATCCCTGTCAAAACCACAGGCCAGCTGGTTTCTTGCTGTGTTGAATATACACGTTACATATAAGTTACGTTGAATATAATAATTTTAGGTGCATTTGTGAATGCTTGTCTCTCTTTGCCGTTTGCCTTGTGATTGATTGGTGACCTGTCCAAGGTGTACCTGGCCTCTCTCATCCTATGACACCTGAGATAGGCTCTTTGACCCTGAAACAGTAAAGAAAATGGATGGATGGATGGATGGGTGTTGACTGTATAAATGGCATCCATGGAGCTTTTTTTTAGATAAAAGACAGAGCCGAAAAGGATAGTAAAACCCAGAGTACCAAGTCAATCTTAATTTTAGGATATTTTAGGATGGAAAGATAAACTATAATCCTCCCTGAAAATACGTTTTCTTTCTTCTCTGCAAAACTAGAGCGGGAAGAAAAACATTGTTTTCCAGCCTGGTGTTCAGTAACCCTTAAAACTGTATTTATGTGTGGATTATAACTTTAACGCACCCTTGATTTTACCTTGTCTCCTGCAATGCTGTACTGAGTGATGCACTGGTTCCACCCCACAGCCAGTAAATGGTTGTCATGGAGGCAGGTCAACCCAGTGACTTCAGAGTTGGTGACGGGCTCAAGCTTGTGTAAGTTTAGGCCATTTAGTAGATTCCACACCTGCTTGGGGAGTGGCCAACACTCTGATTTAAGTATTTTACACATTGATGCATTACAGCCAAATTTCTTTCTCTATATAATAATAAGTAATAAGATGTATTGAACCTTAATAGTGCCATTACGAGCTCCCGTGATTAGTCTTCTGTGAGAGGAGTCCAGTGCCATAGAGGAGAGCACCTCTTCTCCATGAGCATTTAAAATGTAAAGCCGCCTCCTTCCTGTCTCTACATCCCACAGAAAGACTGATGAGTCAGCATGTCCAGTCACCACCTGCCTCAGGGTGGGGTTGTACAAGGCGCAGGAGAGGTATGGACCCTGTTTAAATTCTGTCCTGAATTCCTCATCAGTCAACCAACCACCTCCTCCTCTTCTCTTTTCTGACAGATTGAGCACTGCCAGGTAATCTTTGCAGGCCACCACTAAATGAGGTTGCATCTCATCAGGAAGAGGAGGGCTAAGCAACAGGAAGGGGAAATTTCCATGTTCTGGGATGCGACCTGGTTGCAGACAGGGAAACTGCAGACGGAGAACTTTCAAACACTGATGGGTAGAAATGTCCCAAACTCTCAGTTCCTGGCAAAAGAAGACAAATGCATCATCATTAATTCGAACATAAACAAGCTCTACTAGCATATATTCACATAAAATATACAATTATGTATGCATTTATGGTAAATCCTAATTCACTCACAGCATCTCTAGAGTAGCTGAAGATCTGCCCGACATGTTGGTAAATTGCAACATCTAGTACCATGGTGTGGTGACCCGGCAGTGTAGCCACAGGACTTGAAGTCACATATTGTGACCACAGTCTGACTTTTCGGTCAGAGCCTCCTGTAACCATCAACTGTAGGGACGCGTTGTAGTCGAAACACTTGGCTCCCTGACATGAGGCAAAAGCATTAATATCGTATAGTATACAGAAGATGGTGTTTTATGCAGGTGAAAATATAAATGAAGTGGTGGTAAATGCTTCTTTCCTTTCAAAGATACATGACTGAGATTTTTGTTTTACAATGTTCAGACAGTTATTTGGAGAGTAAACCTTGGGTTTCAAAAAAACAAACAAAAAACAAACAAACCCATTGTGAGTGACAGGAAGCATCACCACCCAGTTTTACTCCTTTCACAGCAGCCGGTGACACTGTCTGTTTCTGCATACTGCTGTGTTTGCTCTTCTAGATAAAACTGGCCAGTTATAACAGCATTTACTACACTGTAACACTGTCACACTAGGACATTTAATACTATATAAAACTCTTTCTCTCTTAAACAGAGTTTATTTTCACATGTCAACCTGCCCTCGTAGGTCTGTGTCACCCAGTCCCCAGTGCTGTGACACACAGGTCTGACTGACATTGATCCAGATCAGAAGTGGATAACTATGAAAATCACAACAAAGTCTAAAAGCCACAACATGAGAAGTTGATTTGAAGTCAGTGATGTTACCAGATCTTATAAATAAAACAATTCAACTAAAATGTAGAAGGCAAAGGGGAGGATAAGAACACATTTGATTTAATTTCTTCAGGTAAAATAAATGTATTCAAAATAAAACAGGTAATGTTAATGAGCTTATCTCCTGACATCAACGGAGTTGACCCTGGCTTGGCTCACTCTAGCATGTAGAGGCCACATTAAAATGAAAGCTATAGCAACTGTTTTCACTGCAGATGACATATTACATGTTCAGTACTACAATAATTATGAAATATTATAAATAAATAATGCTCACAAAAGTGGTCCAACCTGGTGCTGGAAAAATGTATTTTTGAAGTGGCCAATGAGTGTATTATCAATCAAACTGACCTTGTTACCTTGTTAATTACCTGGTTAAATTTCCAAATGTAAGGCTCCTGCTTCAATGACACATTCATAAAGACCACAGATGTGGTGTTACTTTCTGACGATGTCATGATGACATTGGCACTGGGTTCAAACATTACTCTGGTAATTGGTTCCTGGTGGATGCTGGGGATGTGTTGATAGGACACCATGTCGCTGTGTTCACCAAGATCCTGTGAGGAACGAGGGTGAAACAAGAAAAAACAGTGAGTCCAAATGATGTTTAAGGAAAAGTTGTAGTGTAAGCAGCAACACTTCAAAGCTTCTTGCTTCCATGCTTCTGTAACAGAATTCAGTAAATAGAGGAGGGAAAACCTACTTGGAAAAAGATCCTTTGTGGACCTTTGTCTCTCTTTGATGGTTTCTTAAAAAGTCCCTTGGATGAGTTTAGGAACCACATCAGGTGGACTCCTCCTTTTTCATCCCCCAGTAGCAGCAGAGGAGGCTGTTCTAGACTCTTGGAGTGAAAACCCTTTAGATTGAAGTGATGCATTTAGTGCTTTCCAAATGGAGACATCCAGCTAAAACAGTAACATCTCACACAAACAGTTGTCCTACCTGCACATCATACCAGTAACACAGACAGGTCGGCACACTGCGAAACCCTGGGAGCAATTATAGGACAAAGAGTTAACAATATTTCCGGGCTTCACGTGGTTTAGTTGGTTTTTGTTAGGAATAAAAGTACCATATAAGTGAATTTCCTCCAACAAACAGTTTGAAGAAATAGTAACAAAGCGCAAGTCCCTGCAGTCAGTTGCTATGGCAATCTTGTGGACGTTGCCCATGTACACCGCATCGGTGGTCCAACCCCTGAATCTCCTTGTGTTTGCCACTTCCTCTGTTGGGTCTCCAGCAAGCTGGTTTAAATAGAAAAACGTGAGTGAGTGTGCTGTAATTCCACGTGGATATTAAAGTAGCAACATGATGTCACTCACCCCTAAAGTTTTGAGGGTGTGTAGGCTGCTGTTCCAGGCGGTGATCTGACCCCCCTTACTGACGCTAATATAGCGGAGTGGAGGAGGATGGGAAAGAGCAACCACACGAACTGTTGGCTCCCGCTGCAGAGCAATAAGTATGAGACAAGTGTAATCAATTAGAGAAAGGTTACAGGAGGAAAAAAGTAATGGTTGTCGAAAATAACATATAACTCAGGGCAGAAAAATTAAGATGCTTCATCTTTCATCTATTATAGTAATGGAACACTTTATTCATTATAATTTATAGGAGCAGCTGAGTGCACTCTTTTATACTTACATTGGTTAGATTTAACAGACCCTGATGAACCCTAGAGTTATTAAAAAGGTTTGGCAAACTGCCCTGCTTAACTCCTGCAGGGTGAAATCCAAAAGTAGCGAATGATACTATAATAATATATGAGAATATCTTCACAGGCCAGGTGAAAATAATTAAAATAATGAGTTCCAAGGTCTGTTTAGCTTCTTTAGCCATTTAGTGCAGCACAGTTAGCCTGTAACCATTATGGCTGAGGCAAGAAAGTCATCACAAATCATGTGTTTCACTACTGTAACCAGTCAAAATGTCTCAAAGGCTACATTCACACTGCAGGTCTTAAAGCTCAATTCCCATTTTTTGATCAAATCCGATTTTTTTGTCTGCTTGTTCACACTACAAATAAAATGTGACAGCAAACGCGCTCTAGTGTGAACCCACTGTTAGGGTCCCTGGGTCGTTGACCCAGTGTTTTTGGTTCTTTGATTTTGTTATTTCATTATATTCTAGCTTTGCTTTATGGGTTTTAGGATCATTCTTAGTTTAGGTTCTCTGGGTGGGGTTGGTTAGAGTTTTAGTGTTCTGGTTTTCTGTCTGTGTTCCATAGTTGCTGTCTTCCCTGTCTGCTGTATCCCCACATCCAGTCAGTGTTTGTGTCTGCCCTGGTCCCACGTCTCTGTTCCCTCTGTAGTGCCTGCATGTGAGTCTGTGTTATGTGTTTCCTGTTTTACTTTGAAGGTCTCTGTCTTATCTCAGTGTGTTCAGTTTACGCTTCTTTGGTCTCGTCAGTTCTGATTTGTCCCAGCTGTGTTTCCCTCCTGTTACTCATTCCCTGATTGCTCCCTCTGTGTATTTAAGCCCTGTGTTTCTCTGTGTCGCGATCTACCATTTATTTTGCTGTGTGTTTTGCCAGTCCACCGGTGTTAGTTTATTTTCAGTTTTTCCCAGTTATGTTATGTTTGCGTTCAGCATTAAAGCTGTTTTGGTTTAAGTTTGTCTCCGGAGTCTGCATCTTGGGTCCTATTCCTGTTTGCACACAGCCGTCACCTAACACCCACAAAGCGGCCCGCATGCGCAAAAGAAGGCGTCACACACAACGTGCTCTGTTTAGACCCAGACCAAACAATATTGTTTGACTGATGGCCCTTAATATAAAGACTTGTTTCAGACTTTACTTTTCCCAATTTTGCTTTAAGTTATAAAGTTATTTTGTTATTTACAAATGGCCTAATAATTATCCTTATTGCGGTTTTAGAGAGGAGCGGTGCTTCAAAGTATAGTTGCAGATTTCTGTCAGAATCTGCAGATTATACAGTACAAATAAAATGTTCACGTTTCTCCAACGTTGTCTTCCCAACAGTTTCACTAACATCTACGTTTGCAATGTCTTCTCCGGCGCTGATAATAACAAGACATCTGTCTTGTGTCGGTGACGTAAAAGACGGATTTAATGCGACATGACCGTTCAAACAGCAGTGGCTTTCTAAAACATCAGATATGTATCAGATTCAGTACCACATACGAAAGTGACCCAGATCACTTTTAAAAATATCGGATTTGTGCTTTTCACACTGTCATACCATGATCGGATATGGGTCGCATAGGGTCAAAAAAGTCAGATTTGATGTACTTTCGCCTGCAGTGTGAACGTAGCCAAAGAGAGCCCTAAGACACAATTTTTGGCCACAGAAGAACTCTTTAAGCTAGGCTAACAAGCTAAATAACCTATAAAAAATATGACCACCTAATACTTTTCTCTGAAGTCAGGTAATAAATTAATACAGTCCAACATTATTATATTCTCTTACCTTTGTTGGTCATCTTCCATGAACAATGGCTCTGTCTTTTTTCGTTGCTAACTCTATAGTTGCTAACTATAGTTGCTAACTTTATCTTTGTGCCATTGTTATTTTTACTAGAGACTGTTAGCTTAGCTGAAATGAAGAAAAAGTTTACACAGTTGTCAAGGGACATAAAACCTTTTTTAAAAAAACAAAACAAAAAACCCCAACAAGCTTTAAATAGACAAAGGCTTTGTAGTGCTGCAGTGTTGATTTTTTTTATTTATATGCGTGATAATCTTTATATTGAAAGTAGTAATTTAATTCATCAAATAAATTTTGCCTAAACTAGTTAAACTAGCTTAAAGTAAGTAAAAGTGACTTGCTGTATTGGATTTTCTTGTAAAGAAGCTTGTATATTCATCTCCTACAAATACACAGCATGCCAAAATATTTTGATACATTTTCTACTTTATTTACATGAAAGTATAAACAACCTATTAGAAAGCATCAAACGTTTAGGAAATAAATATAGCATTAACATTAGAAAAAGTAGCCTATATTAATAATAGTAGTATATTTGGTATCATATCTATTAATGTATATGTGTATGCCGCTTTTAAATTACATTTTCAAAAATAAATCTTTTAAAAAAAATCTTACTTCTAATTAATTGAAAAATGTTTTCAAAAGAGACTTTTATTGAGTGCTTGTAAGTTGTCATTGATTTTAATATATTTATACTGTACAAATCATTTATTAATGGTTAATTCCATTTCCTCTGTATTTTTTTTTACTGGGTAGTAAAATATAAATGTTCCATTTTGTAATATACCATTAAACTCTTAAAAAGTGATTACATATTGTTTTAAGTTTTATGTCCTTTTCCAAATACTAACTTGGAGTCACTGACCATTTACTCTCTATAACTGTTTCTCCTTTAGAGATACAAAATACTCTAATCCATTTGAGTTTCTTTTCCCCAAGTTTGTTTAAGTCATATTATAATGTTGTTCATTTTAGTATTTGGATAGCAATTTTGCTTTGAGACAGTTTTTTTTTCTGCTGCACTCAGCTTTTGGGAGGTTTTTGAAACTTGAATTCTCTAAATGTTAATTTTGACTAGGTAGTTGCCTAATTCTGGTAAGTAATTTAAAAAAAACTGTCTAAAAATCAGACCATCTGACCACGATGCACCAGAGTTACCTTGTTATGAGAGCAGTGTCTAATCTGAGGCTGGGCCTCCAGCAGAGCAGCTGTGGGATTGGAGGCCCGCTGTCGCTCAGTGTACTCCAAAAGCAAGTAGGAACACAGCTGCTGCCATTTTATTTGTCCAGTGCAGCTGATATCTACCTAGACATGAAGAATGTAAGAGTCAAGTCAGCAATACACCACTGTTGTCTTTTAATAGGACAGTCACTTCAAACCAGTAATAGACTGACAGGATGCTGTTTTATAAACTTTTTTTTAAATCGTGGATTACAATATAACCCGCATCCAGTTTTGTCAAGACTTATAAAAAAACTTTATTACTTTTTACCTCATAAAAGAATCTCTTGCACCACGTGTCCTCAATATTTGGGCCGATGACAGACTTCAGAACATCCCAAAACTCCTCAAACGTCAATCCACGTTCTTCACTTGTACCTCTATTGCTTCCCTTCAGCTTGTGTTCCTGTGTCTCAAGTCCAGCCTTTGAACAGGTAAAAGCATTTCTCAGAAGCTGTAGGTGCTCTGGGCTCAGTTTCTCTGCAGGACTGACACCGCAGGCCGGATCACTGCAGAAAGCAGCACATCAATGATCAGTGAAACGAAAGAGCAGAAGTAGAATAAAATGTGGAGGACATTGCCAATAAGGCAGCACCCCAGCTTAACTGAGCATAAAAACATGATCATTTCTTAAGCATTAAAGAACTGTTAAGTTCAGTGTCTAACCCCTATTTTATTTTTTATTTCTGATTCTTTATTGAAGCCATTACATCACTGACAGCTAGTAAAAAGCTCACTGCAGAATGAGTGCAGCACTCCCATGTGGTAGTTTTGATATAACACACTTTTTTTTTCAAATAAAGGGAATAAGTAATGAAAGAATATGTAAAGTTAGGGGGATGTGTTTTTAAGAAAAGCGCTCCCTGCCACCAGCACCTCCGGTGTGGGCCTGTTGCTAAGGGAAACTAACAATAAGTCACATGTCTTACCATTGTGAGGTATTTTCCTGGTCCATTGGGGCATGCATGAGTGGTCCTTTACATCATACACATTACTTACAATCAGCAAATGGAACAATAAAATAATTAAGTAATAAAGAAGCTGTTGTCTCTGAGTTTAAACTGTGTGGAGTGGATGGAAGAGAAATGAATGGAGAAATGTGTGAATTTAAGAAGTTATTTGAACGTTTGATACCAGTGTTCAGCTTCTATTGACTTTTCATGAATTGTTTAAGGTGGAAAAATGGAATGAAGTACAAATAATGAAAGTTAAAATGGTTTTTTTGTTTTTTTTGTTTTTTAGCTTATTAGAAAATATAGGACAGAATCAGATATAAGAATGTGTTAGCAGGCACTACTATCCAGAGGTGACAAAAATCCATATCAATGTGCAAAGTTTATAAAACAGATTTTCTACATAAAGCAATCCCTAATTAAAAATAATATTTTATGTTTGCCAAGACCAAACAAGGGGAAAAAAACTTACCAAAACCTGCTGTGTGGCACCTCTTTCTCATAAAGTGTCCACAAATTTTTTTTGTTTCTAAAAGTATCCATAGTGATAGCCCGATTCTACCTTTATCACAGTCTGAACTCCTCCTTAAACTCTTCTTTTATGGTGAGCATGAAAAAAGAAATGAAGAGAGAAGCCAAGACTTCTGTATAAATGAGTTGAGTCGACTCCGCGATCCTGGCTGTGCCTTGAGCCTAACCATGCACAGCCGTTGTTTCTGTCCACTCCTCTCGCTTTTCATGCAGTCCTCAAACAAAGCCTGTTGTCTTCAGACAGGGAAGGAATGTCCACATCCACAGAAGCTATCGGTCGCAAATGTTTGACCACACCGACAAAAGATAGTCAACACATCTCTGAAGAGACTGCCAAGGAGACCTGAGAATTTCCAAAGTCTATTTGGGGCAACAGAGCCACAAACCCCACAGACCTCTGTGGGTTAATCATTTAAAGAAGCAAAGTTATTCACCACCAAGAAAAGGCTGAGCTTTCTGAGCTTTATCAAGAATCTATGTATATGGGATATAGTTTCTACCATAAGTAGGACTGTCCAGAAATCCTAGATATTAAATCAGGAACATCTATATTCAAAATTAAGAGAGGGTAAAAGCGAAAAGTCATGATATGGTGGCATATTTTCAGCTATTCTTACCGTTCTTCAACTGATGTAGTTTAATCATTGCCAGGCAACCAGCAGCAGTTTTCTTCCTTATAATGAGCTATCAAAAGTGCTGTCTTACTATGTTTAATGAATATACTCAAGTCCCAGTGTTTCACAGTCTGCTGAGCAAGTCCTTGAACTTGATCTCCTTTTAGGCTTGCAATGTCATTTAAAGCAACCTTCTTTTATCCATCTGATAAAAGAGTCAATAACAGTCAAGAAGTCAATAATAATGAATAAGCTCAAACTGACCCACTGAGTGTTTTATAATGCACGTAAAAAGTAAAAATAAAAAGGGACAAGTGGAAATGATAACACATATGTTAATAATTATATTATTAAGTACCCCCATAGCAATTTAGACCTCAAAAACACAAATATTGTCAGGTTTCAGTTAACGGACTCAGGCGCAGACCGGGACTCCTTACAGGATTTACAGATTTTATTCACACAACGACACCAGGTGATGCTATTTACAAAGTGCTGGAGGGAGGGGAGGGGGGTCCAGGGTTCCGGGGTATGTGAGGGAAAAGACGGGGATCTGACGTCCTCCAAAGGCTCTCTCTCTTCACTCCCCACACTGGGGAAACACCATCCACTCACTCGTCCACGGGATGACAGGCAGGCAGGGAAAGGTCCGGGATAGATCTGTACACAGAGATAATAGTTAGAGGCGAACAGACGGAACGAACTCACAGATCCTTATTTGCAATCTACTGAGCGACTGACGCTGATAACTCAACGATCCAGCGACGAGTGACACAGTGCTGCTGTCTTAAATCGGCCTTGTGATTATCCCGATCGGCAGCAGGTGCGTGGGCCAGGGGCGGGAGCCCGTAATGAGCATCGCCCCGGCAGGAGAGAGAGAGAGAGAAAACATGTTGCCTAATACAGAATCAGCTGGTGAGGCACAGGGACCATGACAAATATGGTAGTTAAAGCCATAATTTGAAAAAAACAAACAAACGATGGACTGACCTATGAAAACTACTCACGTATTCACACGTTTGATCCCGATTTTTTTTCAGTTAGGTTAAAATCCATAAATGCATGAAAATTCGTGTCCAATAGACATTTCGTGACTATTTCAGGGACTGCTGAGAGACCAGGTCGTGCATCCGGGTACTGCCACCAGATGGAGCCAACCACGGTTGCAATGATGATCTTGGCTATAAGAGCTGGATTTTTTTTTTTTTTTTTTTTTTTAAAAGACACTTGCGAAACGTTTTTAAAGATTTATTTTTTAAGTTATTATCCGTTTCTTTTTCAGGAATGTGAATACACTTTTGTAGCCTATGAAACAACTATTTCCCAGTGAACCGTTTTCCAGCTGCGTTTTCTCTTTTCCACTCACACCAACAGAAGGCAGCAATAGTTAAGGCTGTTGCTCAGCATAATTATAGACCCGTGATCCGCCCTTGTTCCTGAATCCTGGAGCTAGACTTTGTCAGCCCTGCCCTGACAGCTTCTGTGATGGGGCCGTGAGGATGTCGGTCTTGCGTGGACATTTCTTCTTTTAAACTGATTAGTTTAGTTTTCTTTTCATTTAAACTCATTTGGTGTCATGTTGCGGGTTGTAGTAGAGTCGGCTAAGGGTCTACCTAAAAAGACCCTTGGAGTTCCTGATCCAATTACCACTGTGATTTTTAGAGGTAGGTCTCTTTTCTCTACACGTAAAACAGTTTGGGTGTGTTCTTGTCTTCAGTAAAAAGTAAATGTTGCCTAATAATTTGTAATAGTGATTGTTGCAGGGCTTGAAGTTTTTTAGGCATCTAATTTAATATTCTTTCATCTGGTTTGTGGTAGCTGAGGTACAGAGGTGCTGCTGAGCTCATCAGATGAACTGGCCAGATTACAAATGTTAAAAAACAAAAGTGCTTTTTTTTTTTTTAATCCAAGAATAATTTAATTTCCTGACGCATAGCTGGGGAGTGACTTGTTTGCATGTGTGTGATACAGTGAAATGAACTCGGGCAAAGAAGTGAACAGACAAGTTTGAGTCTGTACTCAAAGTTGGCTTCAGCCACAGAATTAAAATCATATATGACAGTTCTGCACAAGACAGAGCAGACACAGTACTGACTTACAGTACTGATCCTAGCATTGCTGTTGCTATAAAGGTACCGTGTCATTTGATTTAAAACAATAAGATGTAAGATGTAATAAGATACTTTTCTTAACTTTTCAATAAAAAGGGAGCATTAAGGAAAAAAAATGTGTTCCCCTTTCAGATGACAAGAAGAAAACAAAATCGATTGACAAAGAGTTGAATCCAGTGTGGAATGAGGTAAATCACACAGACAAAGAAACACTCTGCAATACTTCACTCCCTTTTACCTGTTTTTATTATTTTTTAAGATGAATTGCCAGGAATGTAGCAATACTTAATGCAAACTTTCCATACTGCAATTGCAGTCCCACACACCACATGGCTAACATACACACATATATGATTATCTGTAATATATATGTTGTTCCTTGATAAAATGTGCTTATTTAAGACATGACAGCAGTTTAGGTTCTGTATCTGATGGCATGCTTTTCTCACATTTGTTCACTTGTAGTTGGTTGAATTTGATCTAAAAGGCAAGGCACTGGACTCCAGCTCCTTCATCGATGTGATTGTGAAAGACTATGAAACTATTGGGAAAGATAAGTAAGTACACTGCATGCCTGGAAACTGAGATCCCCTCTCAGCTTTGTGCAACAAGTCATGAAAAGCTTTGCCTCACCTTACTGAATTACAATACAAGCTTAGTATTGTCTGAAACAGGAGCTTGTAAGAATTGAGCCTGTTTAGTCAGGTAGCAGATTAGTCAACACAGGTAGAGGTGTGTGTCCCGTTTTCTTTTATGTTGCTTTTAAGAAACTGATTATTCGCTTACTGCAGAGCCATCATAGCTTGAGCTATGCATGGGCTACCTGCTATTTGCACATGTCACAGGCTGCTACTACCAGTTGCTTAGAAGCAGGATCAGAACAACATAACAGCATCAACATATTGTGTGTGCGTGTGTGTGTGTGTCAGAACAAGGACACACCAATATAAACAAAAAGAAGTTTGATGTGTTCATAATAACTCAATATTGCAGCTATGTAGTTCGTTTTTTCCAACCCCCTCGGCCTGCTACACCCTTCTTGCCATGCTGAGACTTGCAGAGCTGTGTGGGATGCCTTCTTGTGCAACAATGGATGTCTTTTTTTCCCCCGTCTTTGAGATTTGTGTAGCACAGTGTGATAGAGAACAAAGCAAATTCTCAAAGCTAATGTGGAGTTGTTGTAGTAGATGTAGTGGTATGAGCTATTTTAATACTGTCTGAGTGAGATGTGCTGTAATGCCAAAAAAAGCCTGAACCTGCTCCAAAAATACGCTAAAAGGTTTTCACTTCCAGCTAAAGCCAGAATCCCATATGGGACTGATTCAGGCCAACCACAAGGAATGTTTCCCCAACATCACTAATTATCACGATCAAGGTCTTTTTTATGCTAAGAAAACCGATGATGCTAAAAGTTCTTGTTTTGTATGAAACATGTCAGTCCTGAGATGGATTTCCTGTGGATTTATGCACACATATGTGCTAAACTGAGTAAAAGTTTCCCTTGTGCATGGGACAGTCATAACTGAAGGAGGGGCTTTGCAAATGTGTCTCCATACAGAGTAAAGTTTTCCACTGAGCTGGCCGTCTGACACACTCTCTAAAGAGCTACAGAGTGGAAGCAGAGGAGGATTTGTCCTTCTCAGATAGCTTTGCAGATACTGTTATGGGTATTCCCTGTCGCTGTAGCAACAGGAGGGAGGAAAATACGCATTCTTCCTGACTAATTTGATTTTGTGAGGAATCAGAAGATTGTGGGATAAAGTCTCCCAGTGCAAACAGCGATGCAGTCTTTAACATGAAACTGAAGAAAAAAAGAGTCCAAGTATCAACAGCCATCATAGTTCATACCCTGCAGACAATGAATATCTACAGCATATTTCGTTGTAACTGCGACACTGTTTTCCACAGCTTCTGGTTAATAACTTACCTTTGAAGTCCATTTGAAAGCTTGTGGTCTTAACTATCCTCCTTTTACCTGCTTTGCATCCATCCCTGATAGAACTTTTCATTTCCCCTGTTATGCAGTTGAGGCTCAAATAGAGCTGTAGGCTTTTAGAAATCACTGAATGGTTCATGACTCGACAATAAAAAAATTAAAATGTAAGCGTATAAAATTTGACTGTATATTTGAAATGCAGAGATTTCCAGTTTGCCACAGTTTTTGGCTGAGGGAATTCTTTCATATCAAACGCTTAAGTAGTCTCATTTCCTGTTGGTCTGTGCAAATATTTCAAACCACTTTTCACTTGCCGATGAAAGATATTTCTGGGCTTTTAAGCTTTTTAAGTGCAACATGGGTGATTTTCACACTCTTGTCACAAATGTATCTCAGATGAGCCGCAATATTTCAAAGCCGAGCAGTCGTGCAAAGGGAAATGAATGTTGACAGAGGGTGGGTGGCAGACATTCAAGGTTATTTGTACTGTAAGTCACTCATTCCCGTTAACACATAGTTAATTATAGTGATTGAACTGATATAAGTGAGAACGTCATTGTGTCAGAGGCACCCTTGTATATTTGTATTCTTAGAAAAATTTAACATCCTGACAAAGTGGAAAAAAACCCTGAGTTATTACAATAATAACTCAGTATGAGTTCAGATTTTATCCTGCATGTAGGCGAGAGCAATATTTTGAACATGACATCACCAAGCCTCGACAATGGTCACAAAGTCTGCTGGTTGTTATTTGTTTAAATGGGAAGTTGGCACTCCAGGTATAATTTCCCTACTCTGCACTTACACCAGGGCTCTAATGATTTTCCCACTGCTCAGTGAGGACGCTAACACAGTTAGTACGGCACTACTTAGTATTTGAATGTTCTAAAAACAGCAGATATGCAAAGTCATGTGCTGAACCATGTCAAACTCTCCGCTGAATGGCCTTCATTTGTCGAGAGATTTTGGTCAGGCTATGCAAGGAAAAGCTCTAACACAGGCTCTTCCTGCTTGGAAACACTATTTGATAGAGCTTTAAATTCTGTTGTGTAATAAAATACACAAAAAGGGCTGGTTTAATATGAGGTTAAATGCCAGTTTCATGAGTCACTGAATGTCTAGGGAGTACCAGTGTTGGTCTCCTTCCTCATGTGGAATAATGACTGGATCTCCTCCCCACAATAAATTCTGTCCAAGTATTTGTACAGTGTCCTAAAGTCATCTCGACAAGTTAAGTTACTGCTCATCGTATCACCATGTCACACTCACTGCTGAGGTTTTTTGAGTACACTATTATAGTTCATGGATAGTAGTATATTTAAATCTCTTTCACACGAGATGTTTAAATGCTGTAGCCTTTGGTGTCAGATGTAGGTCAGCAGCAAGTTTATGTTGCAGGAATTCCTCCGCCAGGAATGCTGCCAAAATAAAATGAGTGTCCACCCAAAGAGAGACAACTTACACGGTGTTCATAACACTCCATTGGGTTAGCTGTATTCCTTTTGGACACAGTAATGTTTTCTCTGTCTATATCAGGAGGAGAAAACATGGGTTTGAAATTCTGGCCTTTTATACGTTTAGTTGCAAGTTTTGCAGTTTTAGTAGTTGCTGTCAAATTTCTTGTAATTGTGAAAGAATAAGCAAGATAAACAGGAAACAGTGTAGTTTTTGACTGCGCGCCAAGGCAGACACAGACACAATAAGCAATTAAAGGACAATGCTGGAAATGCTGAGATACACTGTGTGACACTGGTGTTTTGGGCATAGCTCACATAGCTCACAGCTCACATAGTTTCATTTGATTTATTTTCTTTAAAACATTAAAGGACACGTTAACTGAGGAACACAATTCTGTTTTTCCCAAGGAACATTAATCGGGTTAATAATTACTTGACTTTGGAGATGAAATAATTGGGTAATGCTGTAAGTAATATTACTTTTAGTAGATGTTTGATGCCTTCAAAGACGCATGAGATATATCAGAAAACCTGTTTTTTTTCGATCATTGCATGATACATATGGCAGTGGTGTTTTGCACATTTTAATACTGTAGAGTTGTATTGTGTTATTCATTTATTATTATTTGGAAGTTTAAACTTTATCACTCCCACTTTTTAAAGGTCTCCCAAATAGGAAGCGTTAATTCATTTCCGTCTTCGGTGCAGAAAGTTGTTGCTGTTTAAAACAGAGGCTGGTAGTATTGAGTGTGTGGTAGCTCATAGTGTTGTGTTTGTGCATCTGAACAAGTATGGTTTGTTAGCTCTGGGTGGTGACCTTCTCCATGGCTTTTTGTGTGAATGTAGACTTCACTGTGCACACATGCAGCTTTTAATTTTTGTGTAATCTGTGTAATCTGATTACTGGTAAATTTGCCGACTAAAATGGTAGCACATGTTTTGCCCGATTCAATCAGGACATTGAAACAGAATGGTCACCCGGCAAAGTCCTCCAAGTTGTGTGTGTGTTGTATGTATTGAAAAGTATGCTGTCTGACACTGTTTGTTTTTTTCCAATAGATTTCTCGGGTCTGCTAAAATCTATTTGAAAGACCTCGCTTCAGGTCAAGCGAGATCACTGCCGTGTAAAAATGTTCCCCTGGTCAGTGAAAGTGGACAGAATATTGGAGTAAGTTTTCATCCTTTGATATGAACTCAAAAATATAAGCAAAATATAATTTCATAAAAAATATATATTTAAAAGAGAAGACTAGCCAATAATTTCCTTTCAGGCAACAATCAATCTTTTGGTCGGCTATGATGCTCCAGCAAACGCTGTACCAAACCCCAATGATCCTCAGTCAGGAGAAACTACAGTGGATGCTGGTATGTTTATGTAATTTCCAGTAATACTGCACAATAGAGCATGTGTCTACTGAGAGTATTACATTTTTTTAGAGGTTTGTCAGGTATTTGACCTGTGATCGCCCTGTCTTTGTGCTTTTTAGGAGGTGGTGGTGGCGGCGAGGAGGGCAATGGAACTCTTCCAGATGGGAGCCAAAGCGGCCCTGCAGGGACGTCCCCATCCGGTGGTCAGTCGGTTAATCTTCGTCGGGGTGTGGCCAGGGCACAGAGTCGATATCGACTTGCAAATAAACCTCAGGACTTTCAGGTCAGTTTGATTATCAATAAAGATCAATAACTGCAGAAAAAAACTTTGGATGTGCTGGTGAGGATCAGAACACGAGGATCGTGAACTTTAAATTAAGCCCTTCATGAGTGAGATGTTACTAAAATATTTATGTAGTTGGTGGTGTACAAATTTGTACAGTGCATTGATTCTATGTTCATGGGAGAAGATTGTTTATAGACAAGATATATATTCCTCAGACAAAAATCTGTGAGGAATATTTTCAGCACCTTGTTAAATCTGTACCACGAAGAATTAAGGCAGGTCTGAAGTCAAAAGGCTTCATGTGTGGTGTACCTGTAAATTTATCCTCCCTCATTCTGTCTCTCAGATTCGAGTCCGGATCATCGAGGCCCGTCAGTTGCCTGGCAACAACATCAAACCAGTAGTCAAGGTTTACGTTTGTGGGCACACCCACAGGACCAGGATTAAGAGGGGAAACAACCCCTTCTTCGATGAGGTACTGCCATTTATTTGCACAGAGTGACTACACAAAACTCAGATATGGATAAAAATATTTTTCTTATTCTATCAATCTCATTATAACTAATTAAAGTCGAGTCTATCCAAACATGCCACACCAGATTCTACAGAGATGTGAAATGTTTTGCTTTGTTTGAACCTTGTATGATGTTTTTTTCCTTTTTCCTTTTTTGCAGATATTCTTCTACAATGTCCACATGTTACCGTCCGATCTGTTTGATGAGAACATTAGTTTTCGGGTTAGTATTAATAGGAAATGTTGAAGTCCTCTGTTAGCATTTATACCACCTGCTGATGGTTGCACTCTTCTCTGCAGGTGTATAACTCCTGTTCACTGAGGGCTGACAGTCTTATGGGAGAATTCAAGGTACCCGGTCTACTCTCCTCCATACAAAATGCTGAAACATCTAAAATGACAAACAAGTCTGGCTAATCTCATCTTATTCTCTCAAACAGGTGGACGTTGGTTATGTTTATGATGAGCCAGGTAAGCTGGTTCAACCACAGATTTGAGTGTCATTTGCATCCACACAGACGGTACTTTAGTTTATTTTGTGGAGATCATAATGCAGTGGGCTGCTGTCAGTGTCGCATGGTGCATGGTGGAGGAGAAAATCTTAGACAAAGTGACCAGTTTAAAGGTCAAAATCAAGACAAAAAACTAAGACCAATTACAACTTTGTAGGCAAAATGTCAGTATTGTGTTACTGGTGCCAACAAGGGGCCAAAAAGCTTGTGCCAGATTTAGTAACCACTATGTTATTTAATGTCTCCACATCTAAAATGCTGAAAACTAATTTTCTTTTACTTTTTCTGAGATTTTTTCAAAGTTACAAAGTCTGAAGTGCTTTTTAACTTCTCCACACACTCTCCCTGATGGTGCCCTAGTAAAGTCTGTTTATCCTATGTGGTATTTTTATGTGTGTGGTCCTTTTACAGCCCATTGTGTCATGAGGAAGTGGATCCTTTTGAATGACCTAGATGACTCCAGCTCTGGGGCTAAAGGCTACCTGAAAGTCAGCCTCTTTGTTGTCGGGACTGGCGATGATCCTCCGGTATGACCGATGAGCTGCAGCTCTCAGAGGACTTTGACTGCAGCTCTTTGCTTCCTCCTCCACAATGTAAATAGGCTGCTTACACGATTCGCTTTCTCTCATGCATTCTTTCTTTGTTCTGCCTCAAACGCTGCAGGTGGAAAAGAGAGAGTCCAATGATGACCATGATGACATAGAGAGTAATCTGCTGCTTCCAGCGGGCGTGACTCTTAGATGGGCCACGCTGTCACTGAAGGTGTTCAGAGCTGAGGACATTCCCCAGAGTAAGAGCAGATCTAGATCAGCATTCACTCTGCATTTATACCAAACCGACTGGTCATTTAAATCATAATAAAATGAAGTTTAGTTCTCCTTGTTAACCCTATTAAACTGATGTTTTTATTGTCTTAAATAAATTAAGACTGATTCTTTCTTGCACTGTGTTAAAAACGGTTCTTTTGATTCTTAGGGCCAAAAAGACACAGCTCAAAAGTGGTCTTTTACTTTAAAAAATGATCTTTATTTACATATCCCGGGATATGGAGACTGAGCACACACAGAAACGCCTGCTCACATCAGCCAGTCTCAAACAGAAAACAGGAAGCCAGGTTATTTATGTACCTCTCGACGTCACATACGTCACACACAGTTTCATTACCAGTGTTGGTCAAGTTACTTGAAAAAAGTAATCAGTAACTAATTACTGATTACTTCCCCAAAAAAGTAATCCCGTTACTTTACTGATTCCTTATTTTCAAAAGTAATTAATCACTTAGTTACTTAGTTACTTTTTAAAAACACGATTTACAACCTGAATAGGTGATAAAGCGATAGATCTCTCAGCCCAATTCTACTTTTTCTACAATCCATCATACAAAATGTAATCAAATGGAAAAGTCCCTTTTTAAAACTTGTTTTATTAGTTTTAATCTTTTAACTTTATGCATCAAGCAAAAATTTAATTATATGCAACACTCTCTGACTGGAAGAAATTTGTTTAATATTTAAACCTATTTTCTGCACATTCCAGCACATAAAAAGTGTTTACACTCAGTCTTTCAAATAGATGCAAGTAAAACACAGCAGAGAATAAATAAAATCAAAGACTAGCGGTCCTTTTGCTCTATTTTCACCTGTAAAGCAGGAGTGAGGTAGGCGGAGATTTACCCTGGTGCAGGTGTGCCGCAGCGGTCAGTGGAAGAATCCGCGAGTTTCTCTGTGAATTTCCCATTACGTCGTAGCGCACTCGGTGCTTGCTTGGAAGTTTAGGGGTTTTTTTTTCGCTGTAAAAAGAAGTTTTCTTCCCACGCACAACGGACACTAATGTTTTTGTCACTTTTTATGGAATCAAACTCAAAGTAAGGTCAGTACTTTCACGCTTTAAACGCTGCATGCTCATACTCTCTCCCGCACTTGATATATGATCCATTGTTGATCTGCAGACAGCTGTTGTCACGAACATCGCACTCGCTTACGTCACTGTCATGAGACATTCTCGCAAAAAAAATCACGGTTTTAGTAACGCAGTAATGCAGCGTTCCTACGGGAAAGTAACGGTAATCTAATTACCGTTTTTGCAATAGTAATCCCTTACTTTACTCGTTACCTGAAAAAAGTAATCAGATTACAGTAACGCGTTACTGCCCATCTCTGTTCATTACACACAACACTTCTTCTATTCAGTTCCTCTTTTCTGTGTCTGATTTTATTGATATGCCTGTGCACTAAAACTTCCTGTGCAGCTTGCAATAACCTCCTCTTTCTAAAGTCTGTTGAGAGGGCAACCTGTCACCCTTCTGTCTGAACTTAGTTTCACTCTGTCTGGAGCTCATATTCTACAAAAACATGCAGTTTCTGGTCAGCCTGTAACCTAGTTTTACACTGAAGTCTGGGTCTCTCTCATATAAACCAATAATAATCAGCATATAAGCATTTAAGATTATATATTTATTACCTAACAACTGTTTTCTTGCTACAGTGGATGATGCATTTGTCCAGAATTTGAAAGAACTTTTTGGAGGAGAAGCAAACAAGAAAAACCTGGTGGATCCCTTTTTGGAGGCTAGCTTTGCTGGCAGAAAGGTTCTCGATTTTCCTCCTTTTTTTTGGGCTATAATGTTAGATTAAGAAAATTAGATTTTTTATTCTTATCCTATAGAGAAAAAAATGCTGATGTGTGTTATTCTGCCTCTCCAGTTGTGCACACAAATCATTGAGACGAATGCCAACCCAGAGTGGAACGAAGTACTGAACCTTCAAGTCAAGGTAGTGCTCCTTAAGATAAAAGCTAAATAGCAGAAAGTAACAGAGAAATTACTGTGTTTAAGCTTTTTTGTGTGTGTGTGTGTGTGTGTGTGTGTGTGTGTGTGTGTGTGTGTGTGTGTGTGTGTGTGTGTGTGTGTGTGTGTGTGTGTGTGTGTGTGTCTCTAGTTCCCCTCCATGTGTGAGCGTGTCAAACTAACGGTGTTTGATTGGTAAGTTAAATACAATTACGGTTTAACTGTAATGTTCTGTTCTTCTTCTTTTTTTTATATTATTACTAAAGAAAATATGAGGCACTTGCTTTTGGCTGAAACAGTATTGCACAAAGTTTGTGTAGTGTGGTCAGTGTGTGTGTGCACGCAGGTGTGTGCATATCCTTGTCCTAATACTAGCTTTAAGAGAATAATGCTGTGCTAGCCACACCCTTCCCTGAATAACATGCTCGGCTGGCACTGACTCTCGGGTCATCATTGTGTGTTTCTGAGAAAAGCAACTGTCAGATAACTCGGCTCCAGGAAGGCTGGATAGAAAAAAAGTGCCAGAGGAAAAGGTTAGAAAAAAGTCTGTTAGGTGTTGAAAATATACTGAGAGGGCCATAAAGTCCACTGTGAAAAAAAGAAAGAAAAAACAGAAAACATCCCAAAACTTCCAACAAAAAGCAATAAAACGTGAGCCATTGTTCAATGTCCTACTTCATAGTGGTAGTGGACAAAGCAGAGCGTAGCACCGCAGATACACTGTGACATTTGCATGTCATTTTACAGTTAATCGCACGAGTGCGGGCTATGTGTCTATGTGTGCATGTTTGTGTGGACTGGGCCTGAAGTTATTATGTGTGACTGCAGGGATCGTTTGACAGGAAATGATGCCATCGGCACCACGTACCTGAATCTGGCCAACATAGCCTCCTCTGGTGGAGAGATAGAAGGTAATCATTTATTTATGTCTACTTTATCCCAGAAAACAGGACCAAGACGTAACATTTTAGCTTTAAATTAAAACGTCAGCAGAGAAGTTGATTTTTTCTTCATCTCACATATCTAGATGTTGTTGTATGAGTGTATGAAAAATGCATTATACCAATGTGCCTCATTGTGTTCCCTTCTAAATGGTACTCGACTTGTCCTTTTCTTCTCCTGGAATAGAGGAACATCCAGAATATGGGGCAACGGCGTCTTATGAAGGTTTCTCTTTTTGCTCTGTGTTGCATGGGTCATAGCGCATGACGCTCGTGCTACAATGTTGATTATGTCTAACTTTCTTTGTTCCCTGTTGCCAATATAACTGTGCGTTGCTCTGTTTTCATATTGAATGTTTTGCTGTCACAGTCTCTGCACCTGCTTGCCCCACCATTCACTGCCTCCAGCCGCCACCTCCAATAGTCACCTAGTAACACCTAGTGGCATCAAACCTTTCGCTTTAACTTGACTTTGCTTCACTATATCAGCTTGACTGTTTTGCCATTTTCTCTCTCCAGGTAACTCAGGGGAGTCTGAGGTGGGCTTCCTGCCTGCGTTTGGGCCCTGTTATATCAACTTGTATGGCAGCCCCAGAGAGTTCACTGGCTTCCCAGACCCCTATGAGGATCTCAATTTTGGCAAGGTAGTGGAGAAGACACGATAACTGCTATCTTATGAATTTCTCTTTCATGCTTTTTCTTCAATCGCCTTTGTTGGGTTTTTAAGATTTCATTATGTTGTCCTTGTAAAGGGAGAAGGCGTGGCGTACAGAGGCAGGATTCTGGTCGAGCTGTCCACTAAGCTAGAGGGGAAAGCAGACAAAGCAGTAGACAAAATCCACAGTGATGACGTCCTGGTGGTACAGGTATTGGCTGTCGTGTGGCTGGGTTCAATTTTCACTTTTCCTGTTACTTTTTTCATAGGTCAAAACCACAGACTGTATATAAAAGATGGATGCATATTTGGATATCACCCTTATATGAGTGACTTGTCAATCTTGGCTTAAGGCGTACCCTGCTTTATCTTCCATGTTATTCTGAATGAGCCCATAAGTTAGAAAATAAACAACAAGATTATAAGCTAGTTATTGAAATCATAAGATCTTTAGAAAAAAGTTTAATGAGCCAATGAATCGTGTGGAAGGCTGACTAATTTGGTCAGAGACTTCTCATGGACATAGAATTGGGTTTCTTTTTGGAACCAATAGTCACCCCCTGCTTTCCATTAGGAAGAATGCATTTTTAAGGCACCTTTAGCGCTGGGTTCAGTTTTTAAGACCAGAAGCTATGGCCATCTTTTATATACAGCCTATAGTCAACAACTTTCTACCTCTCTTTCTCTGTTCTGCGTCTCCTCCTTAATCAGAAATACCAGAGGAGGAGAAAATACTGCCTCTGTGCAGTCTTCCACAGCGCCTCAATGATTCAGGAACCTGGAGAACCAATCCAGTTTGAGGTCAGCATCGGTAATTATGGCAACAAACTGGACACCACCTGCAAACCGCTGGCCTCCACCACACAATATAGTTGTGCTATATTTGATGGTGAGTGGTGAAATCTGCACTGAATACATGATGTTCTCAAGCACTGAATGACCACATGATTTTTAATGGCATGTAATGTTTCTCCAGGTAATCATTATTACTACCTGCCCTGGGCAAACACTAAGCCAGTGGTTGTGGTTACCTCATACTGGGAGGACATCAGCCACCGTCTGGACTCCGTCAACATCATCCTCTACATTACTCACCACTTGGTAATACTGCAATGAATGCTTTCAGTTGAGTTTAGGATTCATGGCCTGTACAGAGCCTGCTTTGAAACGGCTCTGCTAATGTTTGACATGTGTTTGTAACTCCGTGAGGTGGGAGCATAATCCAACATAATCCTCACCACTGTTTTGTTGTTGCAGCAATCAAACTTGGAGGAATTTAAAATGGCAATCTTGGCAAAAGTCTCAGACAACCAGCTAGCTGAGGTGTGGCTGAAGTTACTCAATCAGCTGATTGAAGACCTAGAAAGGTAAATGGAGCACGTTGTGAGAAATACAAATAAATGAAGCACAAGTACATCCTGGTGATTCACGGGATGGATCCCTTGAATAGAAATAAATAAATAAATATATATATATATATATATATATATATATATATATATATATATATATATATATATATATATATATATATATAAAAAACACCCAGCACGCCCATGCGGGCGGTTTATCCTTCAAGCTCGGGTCCTCTACCAGAGGCCTGGGAGCTTGAGGGTCCTGCGCAGTATCTTAGCTGTTCCCAGGACTGCGCTCTTCTGGACAGAGATCTCCGATGTTGTTCCTGGGATCTGCTGGAGCCACTCGCCTAGCTTGGGAGTCACCGCACCTAGTGCTCCGATTACCACGGGGACCACCGTTACCTTCACCCTCCACATCCTCTCGAGCTCTTCTCTGAGCCCTTGGTATTTCTCCAGCTTCTCGTGTTCCTTCTTCCTGATATTGCTGTCATTCGGAACCGCTACATCGATCACTACGGCCATCTTCTTCTGTTTGTCTACCACCACTATGTCCGGTTGGTTAGCCACCACCATTTTGTCCATCTGTATCTGGAAGTCCCACAGGATCTTAGCTCGGTCATTCTCCACCACCCTTGGGGGCATCTCCCATTTTGACCTCGGGACTTCCAGGTTATACTCGGCACAGATGTTCCTGTACACTATGCCGGCCACTTGGTTATGGCGTTCCATGTATGCCTTGCCTGCTAGCATCTTGCACCCTGCTGTTATGTGCTGGATTGTCTCTGGGGCATCTTTACACAGCCTGCACCTGGGGTCCTGCCTGGTGTGATAGACCCCAGCCTCTATGGATCTTGTGCTCAGAGCTTGTTCTTGTGCTGCCATGATTAGTGCCTCTGTGCTGTCTTTCAGTCCAGCTTTGTCCAGCCACTGGTAGGATTTCTGGATATCAGCCACCTCCTCTATCTGCCGGTGGTACATACCGTGCAGGGGCCTGTCCTTCCATGATGGTTCCTCGTCTCCCTCCTCTTTCTTGGGTTTCTGCTGCCTGAGGTATTCACTGAGCACTCGGTCAGTTGGGGCCATCTTCCTAATGTATTCTTGGATGTTCGTTGTCTCATCCTGGACTGTGGTGCTGACACTCACCAGTCCCCGGCCCCCTTCCTTCCGCTTAGCGTACAGCCTCAGGGTGCTGGATTTGGGGTGAAACCCTCCATGCATGGTAAGGAGCTTTCTTGTCTTTATGTCAGTGGCTTCTATCTCCTCCTTTGGCCAGCCTATTACCCCAGCAGGGTACCTGATCACGGGCAGGGCGTACGTGTTGATGGCCCGGATCTTGTTCTTACCATTCAGCTGACTCCTCAGGACTTGCCTGACCCTCTGCAGGTACTTGGTGGTTGCAGCTTTTCTAGCGGCCTCTTCATGGTTCCCATTCGCCTGTGGGATCCCCAAGTACTTGTAACTGTCCTCTATGTCTGCAATGTTGCCTTCTGGTAGTTCAATCCCCTCAGTTCTGACTACCTTCCCTCTCTTTGTTACCATCCGACTACACTTCTCCAGTCCGAACGACATTCCAATGTCATTGCTGTATAGCCTGGTGGTGTGGATCAGTGAATCGATGTCTCGTTCACTCTTGGCATACAGCTTGATGTCATCCATGTACAGGAGGTGGCTGACAACTGCTCCGTTCTGTAGTCGGTATCCGTAGCCAGTCTTGTTAATGATCTCACTGAGGGGGTTCAGGCCTATGCAGAACAGCAGTGGGGACAGAGCATCTCCTTGGTAGATCCCGCACTTGATGGTGACTTGTGCTATGGGCTTGGAGTTGGCCTCTAGCGTTGTACGCCACATCCCCATTGAGTTCCTGATGAAGGCTCTTAGGGTCCCATTGATCTTGTACAATTCTAGGCATTCCAGTATCCAGCTGTGGGGCATTGAGTCATAGGCCTTCTTGTAATCAATCCAGGCAGTGCACAGGTTGGTCAGTCTGGTCTTGCAGTCTCGGCTGATTGTTCTGTCTACCAGTAGCTGGTGTTTTGCGCCTCTGGTATTCTTGCCAATTCCTTTCTGTCGGCGGAAGGGGCTACATGAATAGGATGAGGGACCTATGGATATATATATATATATATATATATATATATATATATATATGTATAAAATCCATTTATCAAAGGACCTGTGACTTATCTCACCTGTTTTGAATTGCATTTTTTAGTTCAAGTCTTATTTATCCTCTACTATAGCCACTCTTAGATATGTGGTAGTACTGGTCATAAGACATAAGCATGGAGGGTTGTTCAAAAAAATTGTAACATTTTATGGATACATACACTTGAAAAGTTTCCCTTTAGACTCACTAGCTTAGATTAATTTGTGAATGAATTCTCTGTGTCATATCTCTAATGTGTAGCAACTGTTTAGAGATCATGGTCCTTTTTTAACTCTAGAGTGACCTACTGCCTAAGAAACATGCAGTGTATAATGACTACTCGGCCTGATTCCTACATGAAGTACACAAACTATTGAGAGTACATGATTTATATATTAGGTAAAAATGGGGGGGAAAAAGGATTTTACATAAAACACTGTCTTAATTTGACAGCAATTCATAACAGTTGAGATATGCCACATATTTGCTTGAGAGGATTTTGAGTATATAAGATGATAGTAGGCTGAGAAAGAACCGGCTTCAGTTATGAAGAGTTAACTGCTTAATTATTTAACTTTTTTGGCCGCGCTGAAATGAGTAAGATTGTGTCTGCTTTCCTTGAGTTTCCCAACACCTGAGCTCGAGGGCCACTCCAACCTGACAACTCTGGACATCCAAATCAAGAAGCTGCGAGACAGGGCTTTGACCAGCATCAAAGATGGAGCCAGACGCATGAGAGAGGAGGCCGGAGAGATCCGTGACACTTTGTCCGATTTGGAGTCCTGGGTAGAAAAGCTCAAAACGCTGGCTGAAGAGGTATAAACACAGCAAAAATGCTTCTTTGATTTAAAAAAAAATTGCATTAGTAGGAAAAATAGTATTTGTAGGAATCTGTACAGCATTGATTATATACACTGTGTCATGCAAAAGCCTCGTTATGCAGTAACATGTCAAAAGAATGCAAGACATTCATCCTAATTATTGGACAAATCTGTGTGCTAAGGCATGATACACAGTCTTTCCATAAGCACTGCATAAGTTCACATGGTTTTTCTAACTGTGTCCAGCCCCAGATCAGCATGCCTGATGTGATCATCTGGATGCTACGGGGTGAGAAAAGAGTGGCCTGCAGTCGCATCCCAGCTCATCAGATCCTCTACTCTACATTCAGTGAGCAGGCCTGTGGGCAGCATTGCGGCAAGACACAGACTGTGTATTTACAGGTACACATGAACTGTCAAAAACAGACAAAATAAATAAATAAAAGAAATGTTTGAATGTTATGTAGTAATCAGCTGCTTTTCTATGCTTTTTATTCTCCATCTCCACAGTACCCCATGGACAAGAACAAGGGCTTAAAGGTGCCAGTTCAGATTAGAGTTAACATGTGGCTGGGTCTGTCTGCACATGAGAAAAAGTTCAGCTCATACTCCGAGGGAAGCTTCAGTGTGTTTGCCGAACTGGTATGTTTCTCCCACACATACCTGGGATTCACACACAAGTATTACATTGTAATACATGTGTCTTATTACAAGTGTTCTCAGCTCCTAAAACCAAGCCCGTCTTCCTGTGTATTACAGTACGAAAATCAGGCTCAGGTGTTCGGGAAGTGGGGGACTACGGGACTGGTGGGGCGCCATAAGTTTTCTGATGTAACCGGCAAACTAAAGCTAAAAAAGGAGTACTTCATTCCACCCAGAGGATGGGAGTGGGAGTCTGAGTGGTTCATTGA